>NC_088793.1:152144050-153438514 GCF_011386835.1 Chrysemys picta bellii | reverse complement strand
TGTAATTTACCCAAAGTAACACAACAAGTCAGTGGCAGAATCTGGAACTGAATTTATGCTTCCTGACTCCTACTCGCCCCCTCCTGCTCTATGCATTAGAGAATGCTGCCCTTTTAAAGACATAGTAATCAATTTTAGTTCCCTGTAGCAAGGAGGAATGGCAGCTACAGTCATTTTTTTAGACATGCTGGAAAAAAAACCCTTCGGACATGACCTACAAAGAACCCTTTGTCTTAAAGGTGAACTACGAAGGGGAAACAAAGTTACACACACACACACACACACACAACATTCCCACCCATCTCAACCACAGGCTGGGAAACCTGCAGCTCAGGTTTCAGCAAATGGTGACATCACAGGCCTCCAGTAAGAGCAGCTAAGTCAGGCCAGGATATTCCTTATGTTTCTAATGTGACAATGACGTGATAAAAAATAATTGGGGGGCGGAGGCTGGGTAAATTTATGACTTTATACCTCCCGGAGGAGCTCACGAAAGGGACCATATGGGGTTTTGTCACTTTACACTTCACCTTTCAGTAACCATTTAAAAGTCTCCCAGTACAACTATGTTTGACCTTTTGTCAAACCTCTGCTACGTGACCAATTTTTGCTGCTCCCTTGGGAGATTAAGACAGTTTTCACTGGCTTTCTGCTATCATTCCAGAACTCTCAAAAGCTCCAAACAAAGTATTTTTATACACGCCGAAAGCTTGCTTTCTTGTTGTTTCTCTAAGCATTAAAGTGTGAGTATTTTGGTGTTAACCTCTGGGAGTGCATTTTTCAGCACCGATTCTTAGCTCTTTGTTAAGCACACCCAATGTGTACAAGACAAAGAATGAAGACAGTCTCTGCCCCCAAAGAGTTTATGGGCACAATCTTGCAAACACGTATCACCAGGCATAAGGCTTATTCTGAGTGTGTGTAGTCAGACTGTGGAGCTCTTCTTCACTGATGATCCTACTGTCTTCAGTGGAGCTAACTATGCATCAGGCCCCAATTCCCCAGAGCACCTTAACTTTAAGGATAGAAGTAATTCCATTGAACTGATCTCAGCTGACTTCAATGAGTCTACTCATGTGCTTAAGTGCATTGCTGAAGTAGGGCCTACGTGCAGGGCCGGCTTTAGGAAGTGCGGGGCCCAATTTGAACATTTTTGGCAGGGCCCTGGCAGGGATGACTTAAAAAAAAAAACATGTAAAAAAAAGCCTTTCATTTCTTAGCAACCGGTTCCCTATAAAAAGTTCTGATTTAAGGGATGTGCCACAGTATGTATTTTTTGTACCAATAGGGTTACCATACGTCCAAAAAGAACCAAAGAGCCTGACATGTCTGGGAAAATATGGATGTATGTTAACCCTACCTAAAGTTCTTTTTTAAAAAGATGGGCTTGAACTAGAAATGAGCTCCGTTTCACATGTGTGGGTCCCCACCACTCCCTGGGGGTGTGGTGTGCACATGTGTGGGTCCCAGCTGTTCCCTGCCCCCCTCATTGAAGCAGGTGTGAAGGGTTACTGCCCTGGGAACTGCAGGGCACCAGTGGACATGGGGCTGGCTGGAGGTAGGGCGGGGGCTGGCTGGAGGTAGGGTCTGGCTGCAGGCAGGGCAAGGGGTGCGGGTCTGGCTGGAGACAGGGGTGTGTGGGTGGGCTGGCTGACTTCAGGCAGGGCCGCAGGGGTGTGTGGCATGGGTTGGCAGCGCTGGAGACAGAGGAGTGCGGGACTGGCTGGCTTCAGGCAGAGGGGTGCGGCGGGGTTGGCTGGAGACAGAGCCGGGGGTGCGGGGCTGGCTATAGGCAGGGCAGGGGGTGCAGGGCTGGCTGGAGACAGGGGCTGGTGCGGGCAGGGCAGGGGGTGCGGGGCTGGCTGGAGACAGGGGCTGGCTGCGGGTAGGGCAGGAGGTGCGGGGCTGGTGTGGGCAGGGGGTGCGGGTACAGCCCCCTCTTCTTCCCCCACCGGGCAGCAGCCCGAGGCTCAGGGGCTATTTAAAGGGCCCTGGGCTCCCCTGCTTCCACCGCCCCAGCCCTTTAAATAGCCGCAGGAGCCCTGGGGAAGCGGCGGGGCTCCAGCAGCTATTTAAAGGGCCGGGGCGGTAGAAGCAACAGGAGCCCCAGACTTTTTAAATAGCCCCCAGAGCCCCGCAGCCCTACCCCAGGGCTCCAGCAGTGGGACTCTGGTGGCAATTTAAAGGGCCTGGGGCTCCAGCCCCTGCTGGGAGCCCCAGGCCCTTTAAATTGCCCCCTGGGGAAGCCGGGCCACCCTGGTATGGCACACTGGTTCTTGCCGGTACACTGTACCGGGGATTGGGCGCGGGGCCCTCTTAGGGGCAGGGCCCGATTCAGGGGAATTGGTTGAATTGGCCTAAAGCCGGCCCTGCCTATGTGCCACCCAGGGTGAGCTAGGACTCCACAATCCAGCCCATCCACATCAATGGGACCGATCTCTGTAATAGTCACTGCTGGTCATATTTGCAGGATCCGGGCCATAGAAAGTTTCAATCCTCAAATATACTCCAACTCACTGTTTCCAAGAAGGAATGGAAACTGTCCCCTTAAAATACCCCCTGGCCAATGCAGAACTGGCATAATGGCCCTGCTCCTGGCCCCCATTGTAAGGGGTGGATTGAGAGCTTGTTGAGATTGTCGCCACTACAGCTATCCTCTGCTTTCCAGGGCTCAGAGGCAGCCTTGGAAAACAGAGCATAAATTAGAGCAGCCCCAAGGTTGCTCTAACATACACCAGGAGTTGGGCAGGCCCTCTCATAGCCCCAGAACATGGAGCATTACAAAAGTGGCTTAAAAGTCACCTTTGCCGCCCCCTCTCCCATCTCTGCCTTATGCACAGGAACAGAAACAGAGACTTGGGCTTAGGTTTCTCTCAGTATACAGTGAACATAAATTCTTTGATATAAACTTTCATGTCCCCCATTCACCCAACTTGTCCTGTTTTTCAGTGGGGAAGTCTCCTGTAAGGGAAGGGATCCACACTCCCTTCCTTTCCCTTCAGACTGCTGTGTGAGTTTAGTGCTCAGTTAAACACTCATCTTGGCTCAGGAGAGCTGTTTTATGCCTGAGGGAGCTGCTACTGTGTCTTGTGGAGCAGGCAGGTATTAGCATGCACTCGTTCAGCAGGGTGCTTAGGTCACTATCATCAGGTGGGGAAAAAATTTCAAAAGCACGTTCTGGATAGTGAAGAAAAATTCCAACCCACTCACCTCCCTTCCCCCAAAGCTATGAAGAGCCAGAAAGACTCTGATTTGCTCATGCTCCTTTTAATGAGGATAGTGGAGTCACAGTTGCAGCTGTAGGAGCTGTATTTCTCTAGGGTCCTTCTCCAGTGTGAAAGTGACAGACACTCCTTAACCTGCCACTTGAGATAGTCCCTGCATCTAACTAGAGCAGCCAACAAAACTCAAAGCTAGCTACAGCTCCCAGGGCTTCCTATTGCCTCTTGCCATGTGCTGTTGAAAGAAGAATCCTTTCTTAAGCTGGCCAAGTTGGGGCCTGCTCCTGCTCCCATTAAAGTTAGAGGCAAAATTCCCATTTGACTTCCATGACAGCAGGATCAGGCCTTGCCTTATAAAGGAATTAATAACATGGAACTTGGCTACACTGCAGACTTTGGGCCTGATTCTCCCCTGGTGAGTGAGCACAAGGTGGGTATAGAATGCTCTCTCTGTTACAAAGGAGTGGAGTATTTCGATGTGGTTATGTTTTGCATCAGTTTGCCCATGTGTAAATGACTGCACAAGGTACAAGGCAGTAGGGAATCAGGCCCCTAATCCTAACAAGTAAGCCTTTGCCCTCAGTACTGTCTTGTGGCAGACAGTTCCAATGGTTAATTAAATACATAGATTATGTATACATTATTAATTATACACTGTAATTTTTAAAAAAAATTCTTTTATCTATGTGGAAGAAATTGACTGACATATGGTCAGAAGTAGAGAACTATAGAAACAGCCCTGGGTCAGAAGGTGACACTCTTATATACAGGTTTCAGAGTAGCAGCCGTGTTAGTCTGTATCCGCAAAAAGAACAGGAGTACTTGTGGCACCTTAGAGACTAACAATACTCTTATATACCGTATCACAATATCCATTCTAAGAGCCTGATCCTGAGACATGCTGAGCACCAGTAACTCCCAAAGAACTCAGCACCTCCCAGAATCAGGCCCCTAATGACTGCAACCCCTATATTCCTCAGGCTTCAGGACTTAAACCAGTCTTTAACTATTAGGGAACAGATTATTCCACATTTGCCTACTCTGGAGTCCTTGCACCTTCCTCTGAAACATCTGGTGCTGGCCACTCTCAGAGACAGGATACTGAATTAGGTGGACCTGGGGTCTGATCCAAGCTGGCGATACAATACCTATGTTCCTTTCCCATGCTATTCCTCCCTTCTCCAAAGTATTCAATGAAGAGCACAGAGGAAAAAGAACAGAGAAAAGAAAAAGGGCTGAGAGAGGGATAAGTACAGCTATTCCTTTTGACAGCAGAGGTTAGACAGCTGAGAGTTAACGTCTATGCTGAGATCTAGCACAGGCAATCTGACCTTTCTGCAGGTTACCTTCCCCTTTCTTGATGTGAGAGAGTTTGACACAAGCACTCAGGGGAATGTGTCACCGATAACTGAGACGTACCTTCTCTGGGAAGGAATATTGATCAGTTGCGTAGGGTTCCATATGCAAAGGAGACTCGAGAGAAGATTTCAGCACAGCTAACCTAGGGATCAATCAGAAGGGACATTTTAAATGCAGTCATAAAACTACAGAAAATCTTTTTGATGGTGCCTGTGAAAGGTTCCTTATTTGACTGTAGTGAATTTAGAGGCGGTGAAAGCCTTGAAGGCTGAAATCCTCTGTCTGTTAAACAGTAACTGTTTGAGCAATGGTGGTGCTCTATCAACATGACTGATTCTGACCTGGCGGGGACATCTCAGTGATTGAGTAGCTAATTCAGTCTCCCTGGCTCATCCATTCTTTGGCCTCTCTGCCAAAAAGGGGATCAGCTAGTGCTAGTGGTGGTGATGGTTTCAAAGATTTGGGCAACTGCAGATTCCTAGATTCCAAGGCCAGAAGAGACCATTGTGATCATCTGATCGCTTGTGCCACACAGGCCATAGAACTTCCCCAAAATAATTCCTAAAGCAGAGCTTTTAGAAATAAACATCCCATCTTGATATAAAAATGGTCAGTGATAGAGAATCCACCATGACTCTTAGTAACTTGTTTCAGTGGTTAATTACTCTCACTGTTAAATATGCCTGTCTTATTTCCAGTCTCAGTCTGTCTAGTTTCAACTTCCAGCCATTGAATCATGTTCTACCTTTCTCTGCTAGATTGAAGAGCTCATGATCAAATACTTGTTCCCCATGTAGTCACTTATAGATTGTAATCAATTCACCCCCTAACCTTCTTTTTGTTAAGCTAAAACTAGAACTGAAAGTGGATTGAGACCATCAACTCATTTGCCCTAGAGAACCAAACAAGTGACAGATGGTAACAACGTTTAGTCATTACCCACCTGGATTGGATATGCGCAAGAGATCTGGAAATGAAAGCTCCATATGAATGTGTGAGTTTCTATGTTAAGTGAAATGAGAGTGCATTTGGGGAAAAGGAAAGAGGAGTTAACCTAGAACAAAAGAATTTTTCTGCAGCCTCACCCTGTGAAAGATTATAATCCCATATACATTGGGCCAAATTTTTCTCTTAGTGCCACCTCACCCATGTCAGTGTCACTGAATTTGGCCCCGTCTCTACTGCCTGTAACATTATTGGTAAGAAGTCAGTGTGAAGTAGTATCACTGGTACAAACAGCCTCCCCACATTAGCAGACTTAGCCAGCGACAGGATCTCACACTAGGTGACAGGTAAGGGGTCAGGCTGAGCTGGTCCACTGCACTCAGATTTCTCTGGTGGCCCCAACAGAGAAAGCAAGATTTCAATTTTTAAAAAGTTATGATCAAGATTTTAAAGAGCATCAGCCTAAAGTTAGACTGCAGAGTGGTCGGGCCATTTGAAAATCAGGCCAGTTGTTCAGTAGCCACCAGAGGTGAAAGTAAGCTGGTCCGGTCTGGTCTGGCGTACCGGCAAGAGCTAGTACACAGCAGACTGTACGGGCAGAAGGCAACTTCCCCAAGCTGACCATTTAAAAGGGTCCTGGGCTCCCGGCAACGGCTGGAGCCCCGGCTCTTTTAAATTGCCAGCCAGGGGAAGCCACCCCCTGGGGTAGTGGTGGCAGCCAGGAACCCCAGAGCTCTGGTGGCGATTTAAAGGGCCCGGGGCTCTCAGCAGCGGCCGGAGCCCTGGGCCCTTTAAATCACCGCCAGAGTCCTGGGGCTCCTGGCCACCACCGCTACCCCGGGGGCTCCAGTGGCGATTTAAAGGGCCCAGGGCTCTGGCCTCTGCCAGGAGTCCAGGGCCCTTTTAAATTGCCGGCCTGGGGAAGCTGCCACCTGGGGTAGTGGTGGCAGCCGAGAGCCCCGGGGCTGCAGCGGCGATTTAAAGGGCCCAGGGATTTAAAGGCCCCGCCCCTTCTGTCCACCGCCATGCCCCCCACCTTGCTCAGGACCCTGGGGTAAGTCCCTTAAGTTACTTTCACCCCTGGTAGCCACTCACTTTTGAAAATCTTGGTCTAAATGTCTAGCTCAGCAGTTCTCAAACTTCTGACAACAAAAATGACTACATCTGAGCCAAGATCAAAGCCTGAGTCTGAGCCTGAACCCCACCTTCAGCCCTGGGCAGGGGGGCTGAAGCCTGAGCCCCTCCAGCTTCAGTCCCAGGTGGGGGGCTCTGGGATTTGACTTTAAAAAAGGGAAGAAGGAGGATCCGGGGAACTACAGGCCAGTCAGCCTCACCTTAGTCCCTGGAAAAATCATCGAGCAGGTCCTCAAGGAATCAATTCTAAAGAACTTAGAGAAGAGGAAAGTGATCAGGAACAATCAGCATGGATTCACCAAGGGCAAGTCATGCCTGACTAACCTAATTGCCTTCTATGACGAGATAACTGGGGATGTGGATGAGGGGAAAGCAGTGGATGTGTTATTCCTTGACTGTAGCAAAGCTTTTGATACCATCTCCCACAGTATTCTTGCCAGCAAGTTAAAGAAGTATGGGCTGGATGAATGGACTATAATAGGGGTGGGCAAACTTTTTGGGCCGAGGGCCACATCTGGGTGGGGAAATTGTATGCAGGGCCAGAGCAGGGGGTTGGGGTGCAGGAGGGAGTGTGGGGTGTGGGAGGGGGTGCGGTGTGCAGGAAGGGGCTCAGGGCAAGGGATTGGGGCAGAGGAGGGGTGCGGGGTGTATGGGGGGCTCAGGGAAGGGGTGCAGACTGCAGGAGGGGGCTCAGGGCAGGGGGTTGGGGTGCACGGGGTGCAGAATGCAGCAGGGAGCTCAGGGCAGCAGGGGTGGGGTGCAGGAGGAGTGCAGGGTGTACGAGGGGGCTCAGGGCAGGGGGTTGGGGTGCAGGAGAGGTGCGGGGTGTATGGGGGGCTTAGGGCAGGGAGTTGGGGGATGGGGTGCAGGCGGGGTTCGAGCTGCGGCCCAGCGCCGCTTACTTAAAGCAGCTCCGGGGTGGCAGCAGCGCGCACTGGGTCCCTGCATGCCTGCCCTGGCCCCACGCTGCGCTGCTCCAGGTAGCGCTGCAGCCCCCGGGGGAGGGAGGGCGGAGGGCTCTGTGTGCACTGCCCTTGCCGCGCCTCCAGGTACCTCCCCCGAAGCTCCCATTGGCCAGGGTTCCCCATTCCTGGCCAATGGGAGCTGCGGGGGGCGGTGCGTGGAGGCAATGGCAACGCACATGGAGCCCTCTGCCCCCCATACCCAGGGGCCGCTTTTGAGAGCGGCGCAGGGCCTGCTGCGCCATGGGGGGGCAATCCCGCGGGACAGATCCAAAGCCCTAAGGGGCCGGATCTGGCCCGTGGGCCGTAGTTTGCCCATCCCTGGACTATAAGGTGGATAGAAAGCTGGCTAGATCGTCGGGCTCAACGGGTAGTGATCAATGGCTCCATGTCTAGTTGGCAGCCAGTATCAAGCGGGTGCCCCAACGGTCGGTCCTGGGGCTGGTTTTGTTCAATATCTTCATTAATGATCTGGAGGATGGCATGGATTGCACCCTCAGCAAATTTGCAGATGACACTAAACTGGGAGGAGTGGTAGATACTCTGGAGGGTACGGATAGGATACAGAGGGGCCTAGACAAATTAGAGGATTGGGCCAAAAGAAATCTGATGAGCAGGGCCGGCTCCAGCCCAAGCAGCGGAAAAAAAAAAAAAAGCTGATTGACCTGCCGCTGAAGTGCCGCCAAAGAAGAAGAGAGGGACCCGAAGGACCTGCCACCGAATTGCTGCCTCAGACCGGGACGTGCTGCCCCAGTAACATATGGAGTGGTGCCCCTTTCTATTGGCCACCCCAGGCACCTGCTTCCTTCACTGGTGCCTGGAGCCGGCCCTGCTGCTGAGGTTCAACAAGGACAAGTGCAGAATCCTGCACTTAGGACGGAAGAATCCCATGCACTGCTACAAACTAGGGACCAAATGGCTAGGCAGGAGTTCTGCAGAAAAGGACCTAGGGTTTACAGTGGACGAGAAGCTGGATATGTGTCAACAGTGTGCACTTGTTGCCAAGAAGACTAATGGCATTTGGGCTTTATAAGTAGGGGCATTGCCAGCAGATCGAGGGACATGATCATTTCCCTCTATTCAACATTGGTGAGGCCTCATCTAGAGTACTGTGTCCAGTTTTGGGCCCCACACTACAAGGAAGATGTGGAAAAACTGGAAAGAGTCCAGTGGAGGGCAACAAAAATGATTAGGGGGCTGGAGCACATGGCTTATGAGGAGAGGCTGAGGGAACTGGCATTGTTTAGTCTGCAGAAGAGAAGAATGAGGGGGGATTTGATAGCTGCTTTCAACTACCTGAAAGGGGGTTCCAAAGAGGATAGATCTAGACTGTTCTTATTGGTACCAAATGACAGAACAAGGAGCAATGGTCTCAAGTTGCAGTGGGGGAAGTTTAGGTTGGATATTAGGAAAAACTTTTTCACTAGGAGGGTAGTGAAGCACTGGAATGGGTTACCTAGGGAGGTGGTGGAATCTCCTTCCTTAGAGGTTTTTAAGGTCAGGCTTGACAAAGCCCTGGCTGGGATGATTTAGTTGGGGATTGGTCCTGCTTTGAGTAGGGGGTTGGACTAGATGACCTCCTGAGGTTCCTTCCAACCCTGATATTCCATGATTCTATGATTCTAACACCAGGTCTGGAGATCCCATTAAAATGAGGATGTGATCCACTTTGGGGTCCTGACCAACAGTTTGAGGACTGCTGTAAAAAACTAGCTCTTATGCTTGTCAAGAAACACTTCCAAATGTAATCAAATGAAATGCTGTTTTCTTGAGTCCAGGGACAGCCTGAAACAATTGATCTAGGAAAGGTGTGAACTATCCTAATTCTTCTCAGATGAATATTCACTCTGAAGCCTAGTGATTACAGTTTAAATGCAGCTGATCATTCTAGTGCAAGCATGGAGCATCTCTGGGATTGTGGGAGAGACTGTTATAATTTAGTATTTGTTAAATGCCAGCAGCATGATTAGGGTGACCAGATAGCAAGTGTGAAAAATCGGGACAGTGGGTGGGGGGTAATAGAAGTATATAGGAAAAAGCCCCAAATATTGGGACTGTCCCTATAAAATCGGGACATCTGGTCACCCTAAGCATGATCAGCACTGTGCAAGACACAGATGACTCAGTCCTTGCACCAAGCAGTTTGCAATATGAATGGGCAAGTACTACCACTTATTTCTCCCTTCAACCTCTGATTAAACCAGAGATGTAGAGGTTACCGTGCGGATCCAAAAGTTTAGAACCAAAGATCATACACAATAAAGGTTTTGTTATTGTTGTTTTTAAACACAACGGTTTGGGTGACAAACAAAGAAACTTAAGACAACAATTGAAATGGAACATGGGTGATGTTGTGCAAACTGATCTGGGGTACATCCTGGCTGAGAAAATGTTGGCCCATAGAAAGTTGCAAGTCAGGGGCTAAATCAAAGCTTTCTTGTAATGTTTAGAGTTATTGGCCTTCGTCCATGAGATAAATGAAAGAAACTACAATGATTTTGTTTACTGTAGTTTAGTAAAGCACACACCGGAAAGCCATGATCAGTTAGCTGATACAGCAATATTTTAGCAGGGCTTAGCTAGATATACCTTAATATCCAAGGTTATTTCATGGTATTTTAACGTATGTGGTAAAAATACTGTTGGGCCTTTGGCATTGTGTAGACATAAGGGGCCCATTTGTATTCTCAGTTACACCACAGTAATTCTAAGGGCATTATACTCTGGATTTACACTGCTGTCACTGAGGGCAGAATTTGACCCATAAACTTTGAAAGCCAGTTCAGGGAATTGTGCCCCTAGGGAACTTAGGTGCTTTTGAAAATCTCCTCCTATATTCCTGAGGAGTCTGTGTCAGTATTTCATCAAGGCAGGTGTCCAGGTGTATATTTGGCCTAACAGGGATGTGCTGCTAAGTTATAAGGCAGTGTGATCGGGGGAATGAGCACAGTCCTTGGCAGTCAGTCCCAAGTCCTAACCCTAGCTTTGCCACCTACTCTCAGGGTGATCTTGGGCAAGTCACTTCACTTCTGGCTGAGTTTCCCCATCTGCAGAGGAAGATAACATTTGTCCACCTAGCAGAGGGCATATTGTGTGAATTAATAGTTAATGTCTGTACATTCTTTGACATGTAAAGTGATGTCTAAATGCTTGGGATTATTATTGCATGTAGGACCTGACGCTGATCTTTCTGTGATTTTACAACAGTGTTACTCAATTGACTTCAAGGGCAATATTCTTGATTTACACCTGCGTGCATGAGATCGCCGTCAGGCCCACAGTTTATGAAAGACTTCTGTGTAATTGTCTGATATTTTTTGCAAGTGATCCAGTCCAGGAGGCCCTCTGAGGGCAAAAGACAAACTTCAACTAGCTACAGGATAAAGCAATTAGTATTCAAGAGGTGCTGAGCTTCTGCCTGTATGGGGCCATATTAGTCCTAGATAGATAGATAGATAGATGATCAATTCAGACTTGTGACAGCACAGACAATCACCATCTGCCCCCAAAGGGTGAGAGAAGAACAAACTCCATCATACCTCTGCCCTCATTAATCCACAGGCAAAATGTGAGAGAAGGGGGACAGAGGGGAGAGGGATTACTTTTAATGGCTCTTTAGAAATGTGAAGGTCTCTCCCACAATCAATCTCTGCGTGGCTGGGAAAGGGGTTATATTTTTTTTCAAATTTTTGAAATTTTTTTGCAGAAGATATAAGATATACTCCGGGGAGATGGTGATGTGTTTAATATGTGGTGCATTTCTGTAGAGTTCAAGGGCACAGAGAGAGAGAGAGTGTGTGTGTGCGTGTGTGTTGGGGAAGGGGTAATGAAATGATATTTTCTGATTGAATGTGCACCACGTTTCAGTCCACTATGGGAGAGTTTACAATGGTGCTAAGTGGCTACGTGGGGAGGACCCATAGAGAGCCAGAGCAATCCCAGAAGTGGGTGGCACTGGATTCCAACCCACATGGGCTGTGCTGACTTTGTGCATACTTGCAGCAGCCTTCATCAGCAGTGCTCCTCTGGAATGAAAGCTGCTCTTTGCAGGACGACACCTGCTGGCTTGCCCAGCCTTGGGGCGAGTCTGCTTCAGGCAGAGTGGGCCAGCCCGGTGCAGGGAGGTGTAATGTTGACCTCCCTATGCCAGCAGGAGTGAATCTTGGCCACCACCGCATTCATTTAAATGCACCATGTAGGTCTTCAGACCTGGAAGCTTTTGTACTGAGACATGTGCTGGTCTAAACCAGGCGGATCACAGCTGACCTTTCTTTCTGGCACTAGCATAGCTGCACATAGTAGAATTGTAAAGGCTACGGAATCCTGTTCTCTTGTGTGGGTAGTCGTCTGCTCCATCATGCTGCACTGGCAGATGTCAAAGCTGTCTATCGTCAGCGTGTTAATAACCTTTCATAATGTTTAATTACTTGGAAAGGTAATCGGTCCATTGGTAATTACTTAAAATGCATGCCCACTTCACTTGCTCTTGGCAAAGACTACTGTTCTCCCTCTCTCGCTTGTTCTTCCAATAACTATGTTATGACTGATCCTGCTTTGAAAAGGCTAAACTCATTTGTAAAACAAAAGAGAAGGTTGCTCAGTGACTTCCTGGTTTCTTCACCCCACTGACATCAGCTCTGCACAAAGGCAGCATGCCACAAATCTCACCCTGCTGACATCACTGCGATTTCAAGGATCAAGGGGAGACTTAAGCAAAAAAAAATGTAAAGTGGAGTCTTACTTTGGGTGCCCACCTTGTGTCTGATATTCAGGAGTGCTGAGTGTACATAGATCCCACTGACTTTGGATGGAGTTATGGGCGCTTAGCACTACTGCAAACAACAGACTTAAGATGGGTATCCAAAAGCATGGGACATGCAAAATCAACTGCTTTTTAACATGTTGACCTTAATGTTAGACCAGTGACAAAAAGGAAACACCCCCAGACCCTGTTGGGATGTGTACTGGAAATCAGAACTGAAGATGAAAGACCCAGAATACAGTTGTTATTGAGTTAAAGGCATAGGTGCTGGAACTAAGGGTGCTGCTGCACCACCTGGCTTGAAGTGGTTTCCATTATATACAGGGTTTACAGTTTGTCTCAATAAAAAGAACAGGAGTACTTGTGGCACCTTAGAGACTAACAAATTTATTTGAGCATAAGCTTTCGTGGGCTACAGCACCCCCCTCCCCCCACTATAAAAATTGTTCCTGCACCCCTGGTTAAAGGAGTACATCTTGCATTTATTCTGCTGAAATGTGCTGTGATTCTTTCAGTTCTGATTGGCTTCTATAAATCTCTCTGATCCAATAGGCTACTGCGCTCAGAATTCATCCCTATCTCTATGCTTACAGAAAACATTTGACTTCCTCCTCACCCTGTCTTTCTTCACCTAACCCCTCTTCCCAAATCCTCTCCTATCCCCCAGCCCCACGCTACTTGTCCCTTGGGGAAAGTTTGCTCCCATACCACTAAGACAACTTACTCATTGACTTGTTTTTATTTTCAGGAATTAAGTACGGAGGACTCAGTAGCTAAGGTAGATGTATTTGTGGTCATACAATATCAAATAAATTCCTGGTATAAGCAGTTGCAGCTTCCATAAAAATCAATGGGAATTGAGCCCACTGACTTAATTTGCCCCATGGGTGGGAAGTTTTGAGGGTAGCCAATCAGATCAAATGGATTTACAGTAGCCAATCAAATAATTTTACCATCATTATGCAACTCCATTTGCTTTGACTGGCTACTTGTAACCTCAGCCAATAAGAGTGCAGGAGTTTGTATACTGTAAGGTTGTTAAGAACAGACATATAATTGTGTGTCCCTGAGCTCTGATTGGCAGAAAGAACTCAATTTCAGTATAATTACCATTAATCCACATAGGCAGTTCCAATAGGATACATGACTCAATCCCTAACATTGTCAATGTTGCAGAGATGGCCAGGAGACAATGTTTTCCCCATTGTAATTCTTACTGGTGCTTCATGTCACCGTGGTCAGGGCAAGTAGGCTACATGCAATATCCGGTACAGACAGCATGCACATTGGCCAGTAGGACTTTATAATTCAGCAGAATCGGCAGATCTCTTTTAGATCCCTCTAGACCTTGTGAGGAACGTTACATCTTTATTTCAACATAGGAGTGGAGTATTCTAATTTAGGACTGTGTGACGTTGTGCAGTCTATATGGTTTTATAAAAACATGATAATAAATGAATATAATGTAACTGGGATAGTTTTATAAAGATTTGATAAGTGAATATAATGCAACTGGGATATGCTTCGTGCAAAAGATCTCTTGTAAGGTATCATTACAAAGCTCATAATCTGCTGAGTGTGATCATCCTATTTGTAGAAATGTACCACTTTTGTATCTAAAACTAGAAATATAAAACATAACTCTGAGGGCCTATTGTAATTATGTAAAGTGTGGGCCATTAATGATGGTTTGGAATCTTGATGACTCCCATTAACCAGGACCATTGTCTGCAGATGGCTGTGTTTACCTGTATATGTGTGTGCTGGCAAGTGGGCAATGAAGTCTTGCAGTGACATGTGATCATGTCACCTGAACTGGAACCCATCTTTAACCTGGTGCTTTTCCAGTGGGGGGAAACCCAGGGACAAAGGGTTCCCGCCTTATGCAAAAGATATATAAAGGGGTGGAAGAGAACAAAGGGGGAGAGGAGCCATCATGAAGAATCCCCTAGCTATCACCTGAGCTGGAATAAGAGCTGTACCAGGGGAAAGAATTGTGCCCAGGCCTGGAAGGTGTCCAGTCTGAGAAAAAAATTACTGAAACATCTCTGAGGGTGAGATTATCTGTATTTAGTTTGATTAGACATAGATTTGTGCATTTTATTTTATTTTGCTTGGTGACTCACTTTGTTCTGTCTGTTACTGCTTGGAACCACTTAAATCCTATTTTCTGTATTTAATAAAATCACTTTTTAGTTAGTAATTTACTCAGAGTATGTATTAATACCTGGGGGAGCAAACAACTGTGCATTTCTCTCTATCAGTGTTATAGAGGGCGAACAATTTATGAGTTTGCCCTGCATAAGCTTTATACAGGGTAAAACGGATTTATCTGGGTTTAGACCCCACTGGGAGTTGGGCATCTGAGTGCTAAAGACAAGCACACTACTGTGAGCTGTTTTCAGGTAAACTTGCAGCTTTGGGGCAAGTGATTCAGACCCTGGGTCTGTGTTGGAGCAGACGGGAGTGTCTGGCTCAGCAAGACAGGGTGCTGGAGTCCTGAGCTGGCAGGGAAAACAGGAACAGGGGCATCTCCCAAGGGGGTTTCTGTGATCCAACCCATCACAGACTGCTTTTCCATAACTCTGAGGAAGGCTAGCTAAATTCCACAGGGGAAAGAGGAAGCCATTCAGAAAGATGTGGGAGAAGGGAGGAGGTGGAAGGACAGATGAGGAATGCAGTATTTTTACTCAAGGGCTACATCTATAAGTGATTTTTTTCATCACATCTAGCTCCCACTGCTGCTCTGAGCAAGGTTATAAGACAAGACAGTAAAAATGCCTGCACCTCATATACCCTAGTGCTTTTATGCCATTGCTCCCACCAAGAGAGCTGTACTGGCGGTGCTGGTAGGAAACTTGCTAATGTAGACAAGACCTAGAAGTTGGGGGAAACATCTGGATTTGGTTTTTAGTCTTTCAAAATGGGGATAACCATACTTGCCTGCAGCATCTGGGCTTCAGTCAGTTGATGGTCTTCTGCTCAATATGGTTTAAGGTCCCTAAGATTCTCTCTGTTGCTGGCTTTCATTCTGGAGGATGTTGCTGTTGTTGTTAGATTTGTTTCAGTCGGTGCAGAATATTGCTCTTGTGGCTCGTGCACTGTCAAAAGGAAATGGGGTTGAGAATAGGAAGTGGCTTGTTCTCATTTTATAGATAGCTCTCTTTGCAACCTTTGTATTCTCTTCTGGTTTCTCATCTGGAGAGGGTTCTTTGATCATCTGATATGCTTTTTTCAGAGGAAGGGCCTATGTTGCTAGTTGCAAAGCATGCTACCAGGTCAGTAGATCATATCTTCTGATGTCAGAGCCATTATGGTTTTCTTTTAAATTATGTCTCACTATGTCATTGTCACCATTCATAAATCAAATTTCTCCTTTTCACTTGGCACTGCTCAATACTTACCCATAGTACAAGTCTCTCTTGCTCATTCTGAACCCATAACTCCCATTGTGGTTAGAGGGGGATGCTCCACCTGTGAAACAAATGCAGAATGTGTAATAGCAATCAGCACTTCAGACAAAAGATCCCCAACAGGAGGAGTAGTGGAATCAAGTGACCCAAGCCTTAAAGGCAGAAGGGGCGGCTTATTGGTCTGAGCAACAGGCATGAAACTGAAAACAAATGTCTAATTTTGCATCCGCACTTAGAATCACAAAAATGTAGGGCTGGAAAGAACCTCGAGGAGTCATCAAGTCCAGCCCACAAATCTAGACTATCCCTGACAGGCGTTTGTCCAATCTGTTTTAAAAAACCTCCAGTGATGGAGATTCCACAACCTTGCTTGGAGGCCTATTCCAGAACTTAACTACCCTTATAGTTATAAAGCTTTTCCTAATATCTAACCTAAATCTCCTTTACTGCAGATTAAGCCCATTACTTTTTGTCCTTCTTTCAGTGCACGTGGAGAACAACTGATTACCATCCTCTTTATAACGGCCCTTAACATATCTGAAGTCTGTTATCAACCCCACCCTCCATCTTCTCTTCTCAACACAAAACATGCCCCATTTTATTAACCTTTCCGTATAGGTCAGGTTTTTTAAACCTTTTATCATTTTTGTTGCTCTCCTCTGGACTCTCTCTGATTGATTGTCCACGTCTTTCTTAAAATGTGGAGCCCAGAACTGGATATAGTACTCCAACTGAGACCTCACCAGTGCCAACTAGAGCAGGACAATTTCTTCCCATGTTTTACGTACAACACTCCTTTTAATACACCCCAAAATAATATTAGCCTTTTTCTCAGCTACATCACATTGTTGATTTATATTCAATTTGTGATCCACTATAATCCCCAGATCCCTTTCTGCAGTATTACTCCCTAGCCATACTGTTACTCTCCATTTTGTATTTGTGCGTTTGATTTTTCCTTACTAAGTGTAGTACTTTGCACTTGTCTTTATTGAATTTCATCCTGTTGAATTCAGACCAATTCTCTAATTTGTCAAGGTTGTTCTGAATTCTAATCCTGTCCTCCAAAGTGCTTGTAACCCTTCCCCTCTTGGTGTCAGCTGCAAAGTTTATAAGCATACTCTCCACATTATTATCCAGTTCATTAATGAAAATACTGAATCATACCAGACCCAGGACTGACCCCTGCAGGACCCCATAGATACACCCTTCCACTTTGACAGCGAACCATTGATAACTGCTCGTTGATTACGTTCTTTCAACCAATTGCACACCTGCCGTATAGTAATTCAATCTAGACCACGTTTCCCTAGTTTGCTTACGAGAATATCATGTTGGACTGTGTCAAAAGACTTACTAAAATCAAGATATGTCATATCTACTGCTTCCCCCATCCATGAGGCCAGTAACCTTGTCAAAAGAAGAAATTAGATTGATTTGGCATGATTTGTGCTCGACAAATCCATGTTGGCTATTCCTTATAATCTATTATCCTCCAGGGCCCCTTGCTGAATGAGGGAGGCAACCTAGTGACCGAGGATGTGGAAAAAGCTAATGTACTCAATGATTTTTTTGCCTCTGTCTTCACGAACAAGGTCAGCTCCCAGACTGCTGCACTGGGAAGCACAGTATGGGGAGAAGGTGACCAGCCCTCTGTGGAGAAAGAAGTGGTTCGGGACTATTTAGAAAAACTGGACGTGCACAAGTCCATGGGGCCAGATACACTGCATCCGAGGGTGCTAAGGGAGTTGGCAGATGAGATTGCAGAGCCATTAGCCATTATTTTTGAAAACTCATGGCGATCGGGGGAGGTCCCGGATGACTGGAAAAAGGCTAATGTAGTGCCCGTCTTTAAAAAAGGGAAGAAGGAGGATCCGGGGAACTACAGGCCAGTCAGCTTCACCTCAGTCCCTAGAAAAATCATGGAGCAGGTCCTCAAGGAATCAATTGTGAAACACTTAGAGGAGAGGAAAGTGATCAGGAACAGTCAGCATGGATTCACCAAGGGGAAGTCGTACCTGACTAACCTAACTGCCTTCTATGATGAGATAACTGGCTCTGTGGATGAGGGGAAAGCAGTGGATGTGTTATTCCTTGACTTTAGCAAAGCTTTTGATACGGTCTCCCACAGTATTCTTGCCGCCAAGTTAAAGAAGTATGGGCTGGGATGAATGGACTGTAAGGTGGATAGAAAGCTGGCTAGATCGTCGGTCTCAACGGGTAGTGATCAATGGCTCTATGTCTAGTTGGCAGCCGGTTTCAAGCAGAGTGCTCCAAGGGTCGGTTCTGGGGCCGGTTTTGTTTAATATCTTTATTAATGATCTGGAGGATGGTGTGGACTGCACTCTCAGCAAGTTTGCAGATGACACTAAACTGGGAGGCGTGGTAGATACACTAGCGGGTAGGGATCAGATACAGAGGGACCTAGACAAATTAGATGATTGGGCCAAAAAAAAACCTGATGAGGTTCAACAAGGACAAGTGCAGAGTCCTGCGCTTAGGACGGAAGAATCCCATGCACTGCTACAGACTAGGGACCGAATGGCTAGGTAGCAGTTCTGCAGAAAAGGACCTAGGGGTCACAGTGGACAAGAAGCTGGATATGAGTCAACAGTGTGCTCTTGTTGCCAAGAAGGCTAATGGCATTTTGGGCTGTATAAGTAGGGGTATTGCCAGCAGATCGAGGAACGTGATCGTTCCCCTTTATTCGACATTGGTGAGGCCTCATCTGGAGTACTGTGTCCAGTTTTGGGCCCCAAACTACAAGAAGGATGTGGAAAAATTGGAAAGAGTCCAGCGGAGGGCAACAAAAATGATTAGGGGTCTGGAGCACATGACTTATGAGGAGAGGCTGAGGGAACTGGGATTGTTTAGTCTCCAGAAGAGAAGAATGAGGGGGGATTTGATAGCTGCTTTCAACTACCTGAGGGGGGGTTCTAAAGAGGATGGAGCTCAGCTGTTCTCAGTGGTGGCAGATGACAGAACAAGGAGTAATGGTCTCAAGTTGCAGTGGGGGAGGTCTAGGTTGGATATTAGGAAACACTATTTTACTAGAAGGGTGGTGAAGCACTGGAATGCGTTACTTAGGGAGGTGGTGGAGTCTCCTTCCTTGGAGGTTTTTAAGGCCCGGCTTGACAAAGCCCTGGCTGGGATGATTTAGTTGGGAATTGGTCCTGCTTTGAGCAGGGGGTTGGACTAGATGACCTCCTGAGGTCCCTTCCAACCCTGATATTCTATGATTCTATAGGTGCTTATAAATTGATTGTTGAATAATTTGTTCCCGTATTTTTCCAGATTCAAAGTTAGGCTGACTGGTCTATAATTCCCCAGATCTTCTTTTTTTCCTTCTTTAAAGATAGATACTTTGTTTGGTGTTTGCCCTTCTCCAGTTGTTTGGGACCTCTCCTGTCCTCCAGGAGTTCTCAGAGACAATTGCTAACAGTCCCAATATTGCTTCAGCTGGTTCCTCAAGTATCCTCTGATGAATTTTATCAGGTCTTGATACACAAATTGATACACAACTTGAATACACCTAACTTATCACAATATTCTTTAACCTGTTCTTTTCCTATTTTGGCTTGTATTTGTTCCCCATTGTTATTAATATTACTTGTGTTGAGTATCTGGTCACCATTAACCTTTTTAGTGAAGAATGAAGTGAAATAGGTATTAAACACCTCAGCTTTCTTTATGTGTCTGCACTAAAATAGATAGCTAGCTCTAAAATGCACGTGCAATTAATTAGTGGGTGTAAGTCAGAGCATTCAAACATGTAACTACCTAACTAGTCCCACAAAGCAGGCAATTTGCGGTCTTAAGGCCATGTCTACACTACAAACTTTGACCAGAAACAAGTTATGTTGGCATAAAACCACCAGTTAGGATATTGCTTGTGCACGTGCAGACTTGACTCCTTGTGTTGGCACTGCATGTACTCACCAGAAATGCTTGTGTCGATGTACAGTGCAGTGCACCATGGGTAGGTATCCCAGTGTGCAACTCACCACCATCCAGCTCACTGTCTTTTGGGAAGACTTGGCAATGCATTGTGGGGCAGACACAAGTTGTGCAGTGATGACTAGGAGCAAAGAGTCAAGTTTCTAGCATGTAACTTTCTCCATCCCATAATGTCAACCATATCCCATAATTTTCATGCCTTTTTTAAAAATCCCATGAATGCATGGGGTCCTCCTCCCAGTCCACCATCTCTGACAGAAGCATGGAACCTGCACAGCTCTCCACTACTGCTGTGAGCATTGCAAGCACAGGGTGCATAATCCTCCGGTATTTGCAGAGCTGCAAGAAGAACTGCATCAGTGAGGAACATGATAATTTTATGGAGGACATAGTGCTATGAGACATAGTAGAAACCAATTCAAGGTGGTTGTTGGTGTTCACGGAGCAGCTGCAGACAGTGGAGCACCGCTTTTGGACCCAAGAAACAAGCACTAATTTATGGGATTGCACTATAATGCAGATTTGGGATGATAAGCAGCAGCTGTAGAACTTTCAGATGCAAAGGCCACATTTCCGAATCTGTGTGTTGAGCTCACCCCAGCTGTCTGCTGCATGGACACCAGAGGGAGAGTTGCACTGAGGTTGGAGAAATGAGGGGTGATTGCACTGTGGAATCTTACAACACCAGATTGTTACCGGTCTGTGGGAAATCATTTTGGAGTTAGAAAATCCATCGTGGGGGCCACTGTCATGCAAATGTGTAGGGCCATTCATTGTCTCCTGCTGTGCAGGACTGTGACTCTCGGCAATACAGTAACTCCTCACTTAAAGTCGTCCCAGTTAACGTTGTTTCGTTGTTACATTGCTGATCAATTAGGGAACATGCTCGTTTGAAGTTGTGCAATGCTCCCTTCTAATGTCGTTTGGCAGCCGCCTGCTTTGTCCACTGCTTGCAGGAAGAGCAGCCTGTTGCAGCTAGCTGGTGGGAGCTTGGAACCATGGTGAACCGGCAGCCCCCCCATCAGCTCCCCGCTCCCCTAAGTTCCCTGTGCAGCAGCGGCCCAGCAGGCTATCAATTGCCAGCAGTTCAGCTGTCCCTTCCCCCACTGCCATGTGCTGCTCCTGCCCTCTGCCTTGGAGCTGCTCCCCGAGACTCCTGCTTGCTGGGGGGGGGGGGGGAGGAAGAGGGGGCTGTCAGGGTGTCCCCCTCACCCCTGCTCCTGCACCCCGCTTACCCCATCTTCCATAGAGCAGGAGCAACACACGACAGGGCTCAGGACGGAGGGAGCTTGCTGGCAGCAGCTGCGGTCTCCCCAAGCTGATCTAATTAACAAGGCAGTGTACTTAAGAGTAGGGTCAGCGTACTTAAAGGGGAAATGCACATCTCTCTCTCTCACACACAGCGTGTCTCTCTGTCTCTGTCTGCGATGCTGTCTCCCCTCCCTCCATTCCTGCTGCCTTGTAGAGTGTGAGAGTTAACCCTTGAGGGCTCAGGCAATTCCTAGTTCATCATTTAGCAGTAAGGAATTCCCTGGGAAATATCCCACCCTCTGACTCCTCCACCTCAACCAAGCTTCACAATCATCATCACTGTGTACCAGTATTAAATTGTTTGTTTAAAACTTATACTGTGAGTGTGTGTGTGTGTGTGTGTGTGTGTGTGTCTGTGTGTGTGTGTATATATATATATATATATATATATAAAATAGTCTTTTGTCTGGTGAAAAAAATTTCCCTGGAACCTAACCTCCTCATTTACATTCATTCTTATGGGGAAATTGGATTCGCTTAACATCGTTTCGCTTAAGGTCGCATTTTTCAGGAACGTAACTACAATGTTAAGTGAGGAGTTACTGTATCCAGACCATAGTGACTTGCAGTAGTGGGGTTCCCGAATTGCGGTGGAGCAATAGACAGGCACGTGTATCCCTCTTTTGGCACCTTGCCCTAGAGTATATCAACAGAAAGGGCTACTTTTCTATGGTTATGCAAGTGTCAGTTGATCATTGGGGATGCTTCCGTGACATCTATGCTGGATGGTCAGGGAAGGGGCATGATGCTCATATGTTTAAGAACATGGGACTGTTCGGAAAGCTGCAAGCAGGGACTTCCTTTCCTCACCGGAGGATTACCATAGGTGATGCTTAGGGTTACCATATTTTGTGCCTCCAAATGGAGGACACTCCACGGCCCCCGGCCCCGCCCCCAGCCCCGCCCAACCCCGCCCCCTCCCCAAAGTCTCTGCCCCCTCCCCTGCTTCCCGCGAATATTTGATTCGCGGGAAGCCTGAAGCAGGTAAGGGGGGTGTGGGGGGAGGAGGCGCGGCCCAGGCTGGCCCCCCGGCGTTTCCAGCCTGGGTCGGCTCGGGCCCTGGGGTGCCGGCCCCGGCCGACCACCCCCGGCCCGCCCAGCACTGCCGGCCCCCGGTGGCCCGGCACACCCCCAGGCTCCCGACCCCGGCTCCCCACCGGCCCAGCTGACCGGCTCCCCGCCGACCCGGCTCCCCGCGGGCCCGGCTGACCCGGCTCCCCGCGGGCCCGGCTGACCCGGCTCCCCACGGGCCCGGCTCCCCGCGGGCCCGGCTGACCCGGCTCCCCACGGGCCCGGCTGACCCGGCTCCCCGCCGGCCCGGCTGACCTCCCGATTTTCCCGGACATGCCCGGCTTTTGGGGATTTCCCCCCGGACGGGGATTTGAGCCCCCAAAAGCCGGACATGTCCGGGAAAATCCGGACGTATGGTAACCCTAGTGATGCTGAAATGCCAGTAGGGATCCTGGGGGACACCCAGACTGCCCCTTTTCCCCCTGGATCATGAAGCTGTACACCGGCCACCCTGGCAGCACCAAAAGGAAAGATTCAAGTGCTGACTCAACAGGTGCAGAATGACGGTGGAATGTGCTTTCGGCAGATTGAAGGGATTGCTGGCATTATTTACTCACAAGATTGTATCTCTGTGAGAAAAATATCCCAATGGTTATAGCTGCCTGTTGTGTCCTGCAGATCTGTCAGGCAAATCTGGAAAAGTTTCTGCCGGGGTGGAGGGAGAGCAGCTGTCTGCTGAGTTTGAGCAGCCAGACACAAGGGCTATTAGAAGAGCTCAGCACGGAGCTATACGGCTGAGGGAATCCTTAGAAGAGTATTTTAACAGTGAGCCACAGTAATGCATTGTGGCAGCCTGTGTTCTATCAGGTCCTGCAGTTTTGGGGGCCTGTTAGGAACTGTGTGGTGCTTGGTGTTCGTCTCTGAATATACCAGTGTCAATGCAGCTATTAATTTTGTGGGGCTTTCTGTACATTTATAATGATTACATTGTGTTTGTCACTGATCCTGAGGTCTGTCCCACTGTACAGTAAGTGGGGGCTTTCAGTAGTGCTAGGCATTCTGCAGCGTATGTTGTGAAATAATAAAGACGAATGACTTTCCAAAGAATAGAGTAAGAAAACCAGTGCAAAGAAAAATCTGGGCAAATTAAAAGCAAATACATTACAAATGTAATAAATGAATGGAATAGAACTTAACACGAGGAAAGAATATTCGTGTCCATTTTGGCTACATATACAACATGCCTGGCTCTCACAGGTCAGTGTATGTGAAGCCGTGGTTGTCCTTCCTTCCCCCAGGAACGGCAGGGGTAGCGATGTGGCTCCTGTTGACATGTGGAATGTTAAAAGGGGGGTGTAGGGAGGAGGTGCAATGGTGTTATCCAGGGACTGCAAAGGGAGGTGAACCTGTAGATCCACAAGAGTCTGCAGCATCTGAGTTTACTGCTGGAGAAGCCTCATTATGTCCTAGGGCATCTCCCTTTCCTTTTCTTGCTGCAACTCCCTGGCCTTTGTGTAACCCACACACCTCCTAGGTGTGGTCTTCTGTCCCCTCTAGTGGCATCAAGACCACTTAGACATTAATGTGTCTGCTACAGCCTTAGGTAAGGGCCATGTGGCTTTTAGTTCATGCAGTAGAGGCTCATGCATTAAGCTTCAGCGGTCCCAGGTTTGATCCCGCCTGCTGACAACTGGGGTCTGTCGGAGTTACACTTGCTTCTGTCCATTCTTTCCTTCTCTAAACAGCCCGAAATATTCACTCTCCAGGCCCACTCCTCATGGGCTGATGCACCACTGGCTTGCAAGATCTCACTGAACATGTCAGCCCGAGCCCTTGTCTTTTTCCTCCTTAACTGACTCGGGCGTTCTGTGGGTGTGGAGGGCAACAGCTACAGATAAAACACACACAGGTACCGTTGTCAGTATAGTCACAATGGAAAACAAAAGTTACGGTTCAGAACTCCCTTTGCTTGCTCCCCCCAAAGTTTTAAACAAGACATGCTTCTTGACACTTCTGCTTTGGAGTGCACCTGCACTTTGCCACGCATAGCACCAGCCACGGGGAGTATGGCCTGCCAGTGGCAAGGGAAATGAAGAGGGAATTGCTCAGTTGTATGAAACTATGAGTATAGGGCAACGGCACTGAATACCGGCACCATTTCCCACAGGCAGTGGTGATTCTAGCTAATCTCTCACTCCTGAGGGTAACAAAGGCACGGACAGCACAGCTGCTGCTGGTATCCTGAAGCCGCCTGGGCCCATATGCTGCTAGCCTGTATACTGCAATGGTGCCTGCCGAAGTTATCATGGACTGGTATGGGAAAGTATCCTATTGTGGAGGAAGAAATAATGCCGCCATCCACAGGCGCTGACTCTGTGGGTGCTCCAAAATGGTGGGTGTTGAGCACCCACTGGCAGCCCCTCTATCAACTCCCCCCCAGTGCCTCTCACCCACCGGTAGGGCCCGCAGATCAGCACCTCCCCTCCCTCCCCACACCTCCTGCCCGCCACAAACAACTGTTTCACGGCATGCAGGAGGCTTGGAGGGAGGGGGGAGGAGCGAGGACGCAGCGCGCTCAGGGGAGGGGGCGGAACTGGGCAGGAAGAGGTGGGGCGGGGCCTTGTGGAGAAAGGGTGGGGTGGGGGCAGGGACCTGGGTCGGAGCCAGGGGTCGAGCACCCCCTGGCACTTTGGAAAGTCAGCCTGTGCTGCCATCCCTAGAAACCTTCAGGAGAGGACTGCAGTGTACCTCCATGGAAGAGTCATCAAGAACTGTCAGGAGGATTGAAGGAACATCCCAGTGTACATAAATAAATACATTGTTTCACATCCCCTCCCCCACACCTAACTCTCCACAGGGTAATGAAAAGCAGATAACATCTCTACCTCTTTGATGGTACTGCTTCCTCTCCTCGTAGGAGTAAATTAATGAAAAGTCGATAGCTGTATGGATCATTGTAACAGGAAATACACGGACACACTTACCCAAGGTTCCTTCCCAAGCTCAAATGCTGGGACTGCCTGGACTGCAGTGGAGTCTCACACACGTCCTGGCTTGCGGCATAGCTGGACCCCCCCGATCACAAGTGCCCCCATCTTCACCAAGCATGGCATGCAGCTCTTTGTAAAAGCGGCCAGTCTGAAGCTTGGCACTGGATCAACTGTTGGCCTCTATGGCCTTCTGGTATGCCAGCTGGTTCCTTCGCTTTCACACGGCACTGCTGCTGATCCCGCACCCCATCTCCTGCATCCCCTCTATAGCTGGTTCATAGCTGTGGCTGCACAGCCTCTTCTCCCCACAGGCCCAGGACAGCCAAAACCTCCTATCTGCTCCAGGCAGCTGTGTGTGTCCAGCATGTGTAGTCGGCAGGATCAGCCAGGCAGTTGCACACAACAATGGAGAGCTGCTAGGTGTGCTCGCCAAGCTGGGCAATCAGGAAAGGGCATTTCAAAAATTCGCAGGGTTTTAAAGGGGGGAGAGAGGATTTTTGGTCTCCATGACCCCTGAGCAGTGGAGTTCACAAAGGGTATGTCTACATTACCCACCAGATCAGCGGGCAGCGATCGATCCAGCAGGGATCGATTTATCGCGTCTAGTTTAGATGCAATAAATCAACCCCCGAGTGCTCTCCCGTCGACTCCTGTACTCCAGCGCCGTGAGAGGCACAGGCAGAGTCGACGGGGGAGCGGCAGCAGTTGACTCAACACAGTGAAGACACCGCGGTAAGTCAATCTAAGTATGTCGACTTCAGCTACGTTATTCACATAGCTGAAGTTGCGTAACTTAGATCGATCTCCCCCCCCACCCTCCAGTGTAGAGCAGGCCAAAGTGACCAGAGCAGTCAGTGTTGGGCATTGTGGGACAGCTGCTAGAGGACTGTAGGGGTTGACATAGGCAACACAGTGTCTACACTTGTGGTTTATTGACCTTAGTACATCCACCACCGCTCTACGCCGTTTGGGGAGGTGGTGTTACTGCATTTCCATAAGGGGGTGCTTACATAAGTGGGAGACAAATGTAAGCTAGGCACATGCACAACTAAGTCGATGCAAGGCAGCTTATGCTGACATAGCTTTGTAATATAGACCAGGCCTAAGTCTTACCATTGGCACTCTCACTTATCTGGGCCTACATTTTTTTGTGCCCAGTTAATCCAGGCACAAAATTGAAGGCCAGTTTTTAAAATCAGGCTGCAAACATGCTGTGGCACTTAGACTAAGATTACGGTTTTCCACTGGTATACTTGTCCAATGTTTCTCTCCCTTCCATAGTTGCATAGCCTGCTATGAGCAGATGATGGGCTGCTGCCCTTCATTTCAGAAAGGGATGCACTTGCCTAGGGAAGAAAGGCTTATTCATGTAAAATATCAGAGATGGGTGCCAATGCCCCCAAAGCTTGGGGGATTTTTTTAAATTCAAACCTAGATCCTGCTCTGAATTTTCTCAAATGGCCCCGAACCAAGTTCTCAGATTTTAATATCCCCAAATGTTGCAGCGTTCAAAATCCAGATCTGAATTTACAACCCATTTCTACTTATGTTTTTCTCATTTTGTTCAAAGTCTTGTCAGGTTTTTAAATTTTTTTTTTAAAAGCCCTTAGGAGCAAGGCTTACACTTGCTAAATCACAAGGCTCACCACATTGAAGTGTAGGGACATGCCCATGAATGGGAACTGGCTGTCTTTACTTTTGTTCTTGAATGCCTGCCAGAGCCCTTAAGACAACACAATTAGGTTCAGCCACCTAACATCCCTGCACAGAAGTCAGCCTATAAATACGCACCCCGGCATATCAGACACCATCAGCGCATTTGCCAGTGATGCAGATGTCCCTGCTGCAAGGCTGTTTAAAGCTTGCATGATGAGAAAGAACAGAAAAGCCTGGAAGCACCGACCGTGTCTTCTCCTTGGCAGCTTTACAAGGTTGAGGTGACCTGGGATTCAGTGTCATTTCAGAGCTCAGTGAGTAGAGAGAAAAGTGAGATACTGACCCATCATTCCTCTACTTCCTTGTGTTCATTCTTGTTTAAAGGTTCTCGTGGTAATGAAAGACATTAGAAAACCTTCCACAGAAGCACCATTGTGGCCTTTGAGTCTTTTTTGAACTGCGATGGGTTTTGCTTTCAAATGACACAATCTAGGTGGTTTGACATTAAAAGTAAGGCTATCCTAGATTTTGCACATGCTTCACTAAGAGTGTTCTCACCACTCAACCACAGAGTGAGTGGCGATGAGAGCTAGCTCTGTGCCAATAAGATGAATGCTCATGTTCGTTAGGTCATCCTGTACCTCAAAGCAGTACCCTGGAAACCCCATATTCACCACTGTCATGTAATTAGAAGATGTTTTGTAGGAAGTATGCCTTGTGAGATATCATTTTAAAAGTCTTGATCTGTTGAATGTTAATGACCTGTTCGATTGTATGTGCTGCCATTGCATGTGAAGTTATGAAGTTTTGCTATGTGTGCGCGCTACTGAAATATGTTGCGAGGGTGGGAATACCCACAATCAGCCTTTCAGGTACAACAGTGGAGTAGTCAGACAACAGTTAAAGGCTCACCAACACCCATCAGGGAAAGAATTCACCATCCCAGGAACCGTATACAATGGACACTTCTCAGAGAGAACACAGAGACAAGAGACTGCTTGACCAGTGGGGGTGGACTCCCACATCACAAGTATAGATCTTTCCAGCACGTTGCAAGAAACTATAAAAGAGGGGAAGTGACATCACTTGACCTCCCTCCCACAAACTCAGCACCTAGAAGAAACATCTAAAGGACAAAAACTTTGAACTGGGGAGGGTGACAGTAGGCTGCAAGTGTCCCAGTCTGCATATTGAGGATTTGTAACTTGCTTGTACCATCTGTCAGGGTGAGACACTGCTTGATTCAAATTCTTTCTAGTTTGTAGAACTCAGACTGTGAATTTATATTTGTTTCTTAAGTAATCAACTCTGATCTTTCTGCCTGCTACTTATAATCACTTAAAATCTATCTTTTCTGTAGTTGATAAATCTGTTTTATTATATTTTACCTAAAACAGTGTGTTTGGGTTGAATTGTTTGGGAAATTTCAGCTCAGTGTACAAAGGCTTATGTGTGTCCTCTCCACATCAAGGGAGGGGTGGACTGGATAATGAACTTACATTGGTCAGGCTTCTGACCAGGGCAAGACAGTACCATTCTGGGGTGACAGGCTGGGGAGCTCGGAGGAACTGGCTGGAGCATCTCTGTTGTTGGTTTATGAGTGTCTGGCAAAGCATTCCTGTAACTCAGTTGGGTGTGTCCCTGCCTGCGGATGTCTGTGTAAGTGCAGCACCTGTCAGAGGTTTGTGGTACCTTTAAGACTAACAGATGTATTGGAGCATAAGCTTTCGTGGGTGAATGCCCACTTCGTCAGACGCATGAAGCTTATGCTCCAATACATCTGTTAGTCTTAAAGGTGCCACAGGACTCTCTGTTGCTTTTTACAGATCCAGACTAACACGGCTACCCCTCTGATACTTGTCAGAGGTTTGTGGCTTAACAACAGCATCACAGAGTTACAGGGATACCCCAGGTTGGGGGGACAGAGGACTCAGCAGTCCCACAGTCCAGATTGCACCCCGGGGACCCCGTCACATATACTTTAAATCATCATCCTTTAAGA
This sequence comes from Chrysemys picta bellii, assembly GCF_011386835.1. Taxonomy (NCBI): domain Eukaryota; kingdom Metazoa; phylum Chordata; order Testudines; family Emydidae; genus Chrysemys; species Chrysemys picta. Next base: position 153,409,791 of record NC_088793.1, on the reverse strand, counting down.
CTAATTGTAAGGGATTAGAATCCTCAGATCTGTGTGTTGGGAAAGGGAATGTAGAACTTATGAAAGTAAATACACAGGCATTCCCTAAAGCCACATATGGCACAGCCAATGGCTATACAAACTTCCGCAACACAACTCTGCCAATGCACTGAGCTCTGACCAGCAACTCGCCAAACTACTTCAGTTCCAGACATTCCCATTTAACTTGGTCAGTGCTTCCCAGATCTCATCTGTAGCTATATGTAGACCCTCTGTTTTTCTAATCATGGGGTTAGACAACGTACCTCAGGGCAAAGTACCACACCTCCTTGGCCCCCACACTTCTCTGTCAGTGCTTGCTTAAACAGACCTAGGGATGGAGCGTGATCTAATGGTTAAGGGCAGGGCACTGGACACAGTCGATGTAGGATCTCTCCCCAGCTCTTTCAGTGACTTGGGGCCTAGTCAATCTTATAACTAAAACAGGTTAAACTTAGGAGTTTAATTAGGCACCCAAATCTATAGTTAGGCATTTGTGTCAAGATGAACTAGTACCTGGTGCTCTGTGCCTTGATTTCCCCTCACCTAGCTCGAGATACTTCCATCTCCTGCTCTTGGATATGCCAATTCTCCTGTCTCAAAATGATTTAGCCCTCGGGCCAAATCATGGAGTCTACCTTCTCTTCCAAGGTAAACAAAAAGCCAAACAAAACAGGAGTCCTCAAGTCTTCACCCTTGGCTCCGGTTCCCCCAAGCTTTTTGGCCCTCCTCGAGGACTCCTCAATCACCTTTGTATCACAGATTTGATCCCTTCTTTAGGGCTTCCTACTCATCCTTGCATCAGGGCTTCCGGCCCCAGCTCTCTGTCAGCTCTCCAGATCCCTCTGAGCAGGGAAGCTCTGCCTGGCCAACTCCAGACTTGGGACTCTCTGGAGAGACCTCCCCCACCTCTTTCCTTTCTAGCTGTCATCTCCATAGTCCACTGCAGATGGCCTCCTAGCAATTACTACCACCCATCTGGCTCTATTGTTGGAGAACTTCCCTACATGCCTCCCTTTCCCCCCAAGCAGACTCGCTCTTATAGAAAGCAGTGCCTCTGGTCTAATGCCAGCTGATGCTTGGTCATCTGACCCAGCCCCTGACCTAGGCCCAAACCCATCACCAAGGAGACTAATAACTAGGTGCCAATGGCGTTGAGCCCAACTCCTTTAAAGTCGGCCTGCCTTGTGACAGCATCAAATCAATTTCTTGGTTGTCAAAAGTGCTCAGCAACACAGCTCCCATTGAAGTCAATCAGCTCAGCACCTCCCAGGACTGGCCCCTGGTCCTGTACTTCAGTCTGGTTTACAAGTTAGGTTATAAAGTTCAGATAGTAAGTAACAGTCCCACCCACAATTTCTTTCCACATAATTATAGTTAGCTAGATACCAGGAAAAGGAGAGCCCCTGCTCTGAGCTGCTGACGTCTTTTTTCCTTTCAGGTTCATTGGCAGCTTTATTGTGGTTGAGTTTTCTTCCTTTTTGCTGCCCAATCTCTGTTTGACTGGAATCGCTCCCCTCTTACAAATGTGTGACTTTTGCTGAAAAGCAACTCTGCCACTTCTGCAGAGAAGCAGCTTGTAAAAACGACACAGCGGTCGTTACGGGATGTGTGGTTTACCTCAAGACGTCATGTCTCCTCCTCCACAGAAATCAGAAGGATTATTGCTCAAATTCAGCTTCAGTTGTATAAAGGAAAAAAGCCCTGTGACTTTCACTACTAATTTTAATGTTCAAAGAAACCCTCACACCCACTCCCCAGCCTGTTTTAAAGGAGCACGGTCCCTTTAGTTGAGACCCCAGACGTAATTTTTTTGTAAACATATGCATATGAAGTATGTTACAAAACACAGTGGGGCAAATCTCAAGTTTTTAAGAAGTTATTACCCAGGCAAAATTTCCATGGTCTTTGGTAGGATTTTTTTCCTGAGTAAAGCCTAGGTACAAACTGAGTAAGGACTTCAAGTACCAGATTTTTTCCTTCCCCTTGGGTCACTTATGAGAGGCAAAAGGGTGGGACCTGGCCCTACCACTTGTACTAGTGCTTTGATTATGGTCAGCTGGTGAATGGTCCCTGGGGGACCACGGCTAGCTGGCACAGGTTAGCCGGAACGCTGGGCAGAGAATCAACGTACAGTAACTGGTTCTCTGACAGCCCCCACTCTGGTCTACCAAGGGTGTCTATGTGATGGGAACAGATGCATCACAGAAAGCTGCTACACGGTGCAGTTTTTTCAGTCCTGAGTTCTGTAAGTAAACTGTAGTGTGTTAAATTTGAACAATCTGAAATCACAAGTGAGTTTCCTTTTGCCAGAATCATCAACCCTGGCTTCTGTCATGGATGCAACATTACAGGGTCACCTAGTGAGAAGGAGATTTACATTATAGACTGGCTACATCCCAGAGCTGCTGCTGCACTTGGTTCCAAGGAAAGGACATAGTCCGCACACATCAGAAAGCTGCAAGATGGTGGTGTGGCTAGAAGAGTTAGAAGAGCCCTTTTTATCTATGGTAAGATATTGCATCAGCACATCAGAGTTAAATCATGGTATCTTCCTCTACATGTGAAGTACTGTGCTCAGGGCCTGCCCAGGAAATGTATCTGGTTTCTTATAGGGCAGTCAGATCATCAGTAATAAGTTAAGCAAAGCACGTACTCACCTGGAGACTGCCTCCCTGTAGTAATACCTAGTTCTTTTGTAGCCATTTTCATCTATAGATCTCAAAGGTTCTTTACAAAGGAGGTCAGTATCATTATCCCCATTTTACAGATGGGAATACACAGGCAGGGGAAATGACTTGACCACGGTGTCTCAGCAAAGAAGCCTGGCCTTCTGAGGCTCTGTCCAATACCCCAGTGTTTCTCAAACTTTTTTCCGCGGACCACTTGAAAATGGTTGAGAATCTCGGCAGCACACTTAATGAACTTTTCAAATGTTGTTTGTACCATTAGCTAACTACTGTAAAGTGCTTTGGATAAAAGCGCTATATAAAAAAAACTTAATAATTAATGGTTGTTTGTTCTACAAATGAAAGCACACAGCTCATATTTTAATATCAGTAGTCTTACCTTTCTAATGCGATTAGGGTGACCAGACGTCCCGATTTTATCGGGAATGTCCCGATATTTCCTTGTTTGTCCCGCGTCCCGACCGACGTGCGGTCGGGACGCGGGACAAACAAGGAAATGCGCCGGAGCCTGGAGCCCGGAAGTGCTCGCCCCCCCCCCCGCCCCGACTCCACCCCCTCCTCCCCCGATTGGCTCCCTCCCCGAATCCCCGCCTCTTCCCCGGGCTCACCATTCCTCCCCCCTCCGCACAACAGCCGCCGCCTGGCCCCGCGGGCCACCCCCCTCCTCTCCCTACCACCCAACTGAGTCCTGCCTGCTCGGGACCAGGCCGGACTCTTACTCACCCCGGCCCCGCGCTTCCCCTGAGTCTCCCGGGCCTCCCTCCAGCACTTGCGGAGGAAGGGTTTTTTGTTTGTTTGTTTGTTTTGGGCCACGCCCCCCCCCCCCCCCCCCCGCGTCCCGATATTTGACTTGGGTGATCTGGTCACCCTAAATGCGATGGATGTGCCCTCTCTCGCCTGTCCCCCCAGCCGCAGCCCTGGAGCTGGGGAAAGTTGCCTCTTTCTCTGGCTGCCGCAGCCCTGCACGTCCCAAATTCCCCACACTCCCTCTTCTCACCCCACTGCCCCCTCCCACCTACTCCCTATTCCCCCCAAGGCCACCAGCTCACCTTACATGTGTGTCTTCTCCAGGGCCCAGGAACCTATTTAGTGGAGCAATGCCTGTGTGGGTCCACTGATTAGGTGGGTGTCCCTTCATTCTCTTGTGTGCAGCCACCCAGGCACGCACCTTAGAGGGGAACTATCCGTGGACCACCTGAATGGAGCCCGCGGACCACTGGTGATCTGTGGACCACAGTTTGAGAACCTCTGCAATACCCTATTCACTAGGCCACTCTCATTCCTCACTCAGCCAGCCAGCCAGCCAGCACAGATACTGCAAAAAGGGGGAGGAAAGAACCACAGTGACAGTGGAAATGTGGTAGCTATTAGGAGACAAGTATTTATATTGAAACGTAAATTGAGTGATTATGCAAAACAAACAATTAAAGCCTTTGAAATCTCTCTCTTTTTGAAGGCAAAATATTAGAGTTTTTTATTTTCCAAAGACCCTTTCTTTGATTAAAAGGAAAAGATTAATTTTACTCTCTGTTCTAGTGTTTGAAGGGTATTCACCTCTGATTCTAACAGACAGACAGACACCAGGTGGAGGAGAGACTGGATAGAGAAGGTGGGGGAAATATAGTTTTGGTTGATGTCTTTAGAACCCTGGTTGGCTAGTCAGTTATGAATGGATACCTTCGGCTAGCAGATCGAACATGGCACCACTTGCTTGGACCCTGGCACACATTCCAGTCAGGGACATCATCTGGTTGGCTCCTTTCTCCTTAGAGTGAACAAGATTATGGACATTTTATCTTGCTGTGCTGAGGCAATGAAGTTGATGTCGGGATCTTATGAAAAGCAGAGAGAGTGAGATGTAGGCTAGGAGGAAAGAAATAGTGGGGCAGAAAGTAACACAACAGGGAAGGAACACAGAACAAGAGTTTACATGCCTCTGCAATGCTGGCAATTAGGTATCCGCACTGTTGGGCTCAGGACTGGAGGTCATGATGATGCGATGGTTTTCAGGACTCTCAGGTGAAAAACAGAGTTCCCCAAGCAAGAGCAGGGCCTGTTGGCCTTCCTCTCAGGAGGACAGTCTTTCAGTCTGGTTTGGTCTTTCTATTTTAGGGTCAGGGAAGATGAAATTATATGAGCTGGGATGCAAGGTGGGAGAGGGAAAGGCTTGTTTATATGGGAAAGTTTTACCAGTTATACTAGTATAATTATACTGGATAGTTAAACCACTATAAATCCCTATGTGGCAGGGGCAACCATGAGGCCCTGCCCTCTCTGTGGCCCCACCCCTGCCACCCCTCCTCTTCCCCTTGAGTCCCTGCCGGAAGCCAAAGCCTGCTGGGGAGGGGTCCCGAGAGCAGCCCCCAGCCTGTGTTCCCACCCTCCCGCCCAGGGCAGGTGGAGAGTCCACAGCTCCTCACAGCTGCCTGCATGGCTCTTACCCCGACCCACTCCAGCTTCCGGCCTGGCCTGGGGGTGGGAATGCTGACTGGATTGGTGAAGACTTGAACAGATCATCTGTTCTGCTTTGTGAGGCTTTAATAAGCATTCAGGTGCCTTGACTTCCTTTGCTTTCCTGAACATGCTCAACGTAGGCAGACTGCCGAAGACAGTGTTCCCTGTTGTTTTATGAGAAAATGCACTAAAAAATAATACAATTCAGTGATTGCAATGTGTGTACAGTCTGAGCAGCTTTGCACACACCCTGCAGCTGTGCATTAATGATGCTCTGCTGAAGCAGCTGCAAACAGATTGATTGATTTGACCTGATCTGCAACTAATCTTTTATTGATTGTATTATAGTTGAGCTGGAGTGAAAGCTCCTTGGGACATGGACTGTTTCTTTCTGAGTGCTTATAAACTATTTACATAATTTAAAAAAATAATACTTATCGATGAGTTAGGCCATGGTATAGTCTTCTAAGGATACTCTGGAAACCTCATCACTTGAGTCATTTAAATCTGGACTGGATCAAGCGTTTGAGAAATGAATATCATTGCCTGTTGGCCACTATGTCAAAGATGGTCTGTTTATCAAAAGCTTTTATGAACTCTTAGGTGGCTAAAGAGCCCAATTCTTGATTTACAGGTCTTTGGACAGGTATGGTGGGAGACTTCTGTGCTTTTTGTTACCTATGTTTCTGTTCTCTGCTCTCTTTATTTGTAAATTCCTTCCCTCTCTTGTTGATTGTGACAGGATTGCAGACTCTAATGCAGGGGTCTTCTGTAGAATTATCCTAGGCTCAGGAGCTATGAACGTCATTAAGGGTCAGGATAATTACTGCTGTGTCATGCTGGCAGGTTTGTCCATTTAGCTCCAACCAGGATACAAAGGGGATGGGACTATCAGTTTGGGCCAGAAGAAATTAGGGTCTCCCTCCAGAAATTAGGGTCTCCCTAGGAACAACTAAGTATGGAGAGGAAGCTTAGTCTGATCTTTATATTGTATTATTGTTTTTGAGTTACCAATAAAGCCAAATCTTAGGAAGGGAATGAGTTTGGGATGAACTCCGGGTCCATGTATTCTGATGAAGTCAGGAGGGACTCAACCTATTTGCACTAACGAATCTCTCCTTACAGCTTTCTGCACTAGATGTTCTTCTGATTGATTTGTTTGCTGCTTTAGCTTCCCACATGTTGATACTGATGTCACACTGGCGAGGTTCTTTTTCAGGACATATTTGAATCTTCTCTGCCTTTTGATCTTTTGCCCAGTACAAATTCACTATACAACTATAGTGAACAGTTGGGAGAATGGTGCCCTCTGTGCAGGGGATATGTCCAGCCCAGTGAAGATGAGTTTTATAAACATTGCTTCAGTATTTGTTGTGCAACCTCTTCGCAGAATTTCATTATTTGTGATTTTATCATGCTACTTGGTATGCCTAATAGCTCGAAGGTACTGCTGATTAAATTTTTCCAGCTCTTTGACATGCCGGCAATAACATGTCCATGTTTCTCAGCCTCCAAGTAAGTGGAAAATGCTAGCTACAGTGTAGTAAGCATGGACTTTGTTCCTCTGTGTAGGTTTCAGATTCAATGTGGCAATCTGCTTCTGAGCAGTACATGTTCTTTCATTTGGGTAGTGAATCATTGATCAGTGGAGGCTGTTTGGCAAAACTCCACCAAGGAACATGAAATCCATGGCTATATTGAGCTCTTCACCATTGACTGAGGTCCTACATATCTTTCCCCAGGAGTTGGGGCTTCTTCAGAATGATGTATGTTTATGAGGCCAGATTGTCAGGTGATGTAAAATCAGCATACCTTCATGAAATTCAGTGGATTTACACCACTTACAACAACTAAGGATCTACTCCATCGTTTTTAGCTACTCAGCAAACTAGTTGGTGGTGAACTGGAGGTCCTCCATGAAAAAGAACATTTATCTGCATAAGGAGCCCACATGAAACCTCCTCATTTCTTTTTGTGGAGGTTTTTAGTCTGCCAAAGTTAAAAAATTTGCCAGTTCAAAGTTTAATAACATTTCTTGGCATCACTACTTTTTGTGTTCATCACCTCTCTGGTATTAATTCCTCTCTGTGGATTTGTCAGTTGCCACCACAAAGAAACTACGAGCCAAAATAAACCTGGCATGACTCGATTTGCTTTTACAAATGGATTGGTGAGAATGCTGCCCACAGAGGCCCTGATTCAGAAAAGCACTTAAGTGCCATTGACTCCAATGAATTAAAGTTAAGCAAGTGTTTAAGTGCTTTGCTGAACTGGAGCTCAGCCATCTGTGTGATATGAACAAACTTTTAGAGGAGTGTCCAAATTTTGAATCAGGCGAAAGCATCAAAAGCTTTGGTAAGAGCAATAATGACTGTAGTCAAGGTCCACATTTTGTTCCTTATGTTTTTCCCCTAATTACTGACGTTAGATTAAGCATTAAAGATTCAAGTACAGTGAATGGAACAATATAGAGAGATACACAGTTTTTTTTTAAGACCTTTCAATCCTTTAAAATTTACAGAGTCAAATCCTGAAGGTCCTTGGGCAAACTCCTCACTGAGGTCAATGGAGATTATTGCCAGCATAAAGATTGAGAAAGACCTTCAGGTTTTGGACTACTCTGAATGTCATTTGCTTCATGGCAGCTGGAGATGTATCTAGTGTTTTATACTGTATGCCACATCCAGTCTCCCTTTATGCAATTATATAGGCATATCAGTGGAATGTAGGGTTATAACAAAACACAACAATCTGGGAAGGACATCGTTTGCCTCTTTATTTGGAAATTGCTCATCTGTTCTTAATCTGATTTAATTTTTTTTTAAAGGAACATGCTATTTTAAACTTTCTCACTGTCTAACCCAACGGAATCTGTGTTAATTTGCCCTATATTAAATCCACATTTTCTGTTGTTCCCTTTGCTAATCAAAATGTTTTCATGCAAATAGTGTGTTGAGCGAATAGAATGTCACAGCTCAATCAGAAAGCAATAATAATATCATGCAAATGACTCCCCCACCCCAATTCTCCTTATAGTGAAAGCAGTAGAACAGCAGTTTTTAATCATTTTTCATTTGTGGACCCCTAAAAAATTTCTAATGGAGGTGTGGACCACTTTGGAAATCTTAGAGTCTGTGGACCCCCAGGGATCCGTGGACCACAGGTTGAAAACCACTGTCCTATGGTGTCATGGAGTCCCCGGGCAATGCTCTGGAACTGCTCCCCACAAAGCCAGTCAGGACTTTGGGGAGCCTCCTCTCCCATGGAGCAGACTGTCTTCAGGGCAAGAAGCTCACACGGCTTCACCTCCTGGGTCTGACCTTGGAGCATTCAGCATATACCCCTCCATGCGCTTCCCACAGCGCGTGCGCCCAGGCGGGGTCCTGGGGAAGCCAGAGGACCTGCACGCACCCCCACTTCACAGTCAGACGCGAATCTTAGCCAGCCAGTAAAACAGAGGTTTATTAGATGACAGGAACACGGTCTAAAACAGAGCTTGTAGGTCCAGAGAACCGGCTCCCTCCGCCGGGTCCATTCTGGGGCCCAGTGAGCCAGACACCCCCGTCTGCCCTCACTCCTAGTCCCCAGCCAGCTCCAAACTGAAACCCCCTCCAGCCCCTCCTCCTCTGCTGAGTTCCTTTCCCGGGCCAGGAGGTCACCTGATCTCTTTGTTCTCCCACACCTTTAGCATCCCCTTGCAGGGGGGAAGGGCCTGGCCATTAGTTGCTAGGCGACAGAGGGTCGGTCAGAAACTGAGGCACCCACACAGTATTCAGAGGAAACATTAAGAACAGTCCCACTTCGTCACATATGGTAACAACCATCTTTTGTGGACCTTTAGATATAGTCTGTGGACCCCCGGGGTCTGCAGATCACAGGTTGAAAACCACTGCAGCAGAAGAACCCTGCTATAAGTTGAATGTAGAAGCTGCTGCCTCTTGACATGAGTGATAATACTTAGCTGCAAACATTGAGATGAATGCTGACAATCAGCTGCAAACCTGAATGTTCCCGTAGTGACTTTCTTTTTAGCTCCAATCACATTTGCACACGTTACTTGAAAATGCCATGATATGGGGGACAAAACCATTGTCTGTTCAAGACCAGGAACAGTTTTCCTCTAATGCAAGAAGGTAGTGTGTTGCAATGGTTAGAGCAAGTGCATGGGAATCAGCACACCTGCATTTTGTTCCTTGCTCTGCCACTTCACTGCTCTGTGCCTTTGTTCCCCTGTCTGTAGAAGGGACATAACTACTACTTGCAGGGTTGTTGTGAAGCTCAGTTAATGCATGCTTCTAATGCACTTTGATGTCCTTGGATGAAAGGTATCTATAATTGCAAAGTGTTATTAATATTATAAATCAAAAACTTAACACTATGTCTTCACCTGTCAAAGTGGATGATTAGATGCTATCAGGTTTGCAGTTTGCATTTACAGCAGTTGCCTCAGCACGACTTTGATCATGTTTCTGTTTTTAATATTAACATCTATTACAGTTACAATCCAGTAAACGAGGGGTGCCCACAGTTGTCCACTCCCTGTAACCGCAGAGCTAGAACAATGATGACCCACTGCTGGTGAAATCCACCAACGAAGCAACTTCGTCGTCTAACAAAAATAAATACAATTAAAAAAAAAAAAAAAAACCAAGGAGAAGCAGGTATTCTGATTGAATACAATGGGCCTTATTCATCCCTCGTGCAACTTAGTTTCAAGGTCTTCTGGTCCCAAATCCAGCAAGTATTCATATTCAGGACGCACTTAAGTATGTGGTTAACTTCAATGGTACTTAAGCATATTCTTAAAGTCAATGCTTTTCCGATTAAGGGCTTCTCCTCCCATGTCAATAAGATCTTCCTTTCTGGTATTTAATTTCTTTTGCCATTATGGCCCCAAACTTGAAATTGGATGCAGTAGAATGGACTCCCATTTCCATGCTGAGAGACACTGGCAGACCTGACTGCAGGGTCAGACCTTAGATTTGTTTCCACTAGGTTAACTGATTGCCTGACCTATTTGCCCCACTGTTCTTTAACTACTTGACAAAATTTTACCTTCAGTTACACCAGTGAATCCAGTAAATCCTAATTTGTATTTTCTGGTGTAACAGGGAGTACAATTGGGCCCACTGTTTTAAATTCTTAAGATTCCTGATGCATGAGATGAGCACTATGTCTAAATTAAAGGGACATTATCAAGTTAATAAAAAAAAAATCCAAATTCCATTACCTGTGAACCATAGATAATTAATGCTGGAAGAATTTTTTAAACTCTCGCTTTCTTTCCCCATTTAATGCTGTTTGTTTACTTTTGGGTAAACCTAGCCAAAGCGCATAGTGCACTTGAACTATAAAAGAACCACAAAAACTATAGACCTATTAAAGAAAATATAAAAAGAAAAAAAGTTGTATAACCAGTTCCTCTATATTTAGGGGGCAAATTTTGCAGCTAGTAAGACCAAAGGCAGTCTGCAGTAACTCACCTGAATTCAGTGGGTTGTTCCAGATTGACATTGGTACAACTGAGATCAGCATCTGGCTCCAACCTTTTATTTTCTTTATTAAAAAAATCTGAATTTGTTTCTAAACTTCTGGACACTGTCCCTTTAATAAAAGGAGTAAATAAATATATATTGATATATAAGTTAAGTGTAGGGCCTTGGGCTCCTGCCATATTGCCCATGTGGCTGGCATCACAAAGTTAAGGCACTCCTGCAAAAAACATATTTGTGCTCTTGGTGCTTTGGGGAGTTTGTGCCAGACAGGATAAGCTCTGTGCTGCACAAGGAGGGCTTGGCATCTACCCTCAGGTCTCCATGGAAAAGAGCAGCACGATTGGCAGCCAGAATCCTTAAGTAAGCACTATTTTATGGCTTCTCCCCACGCTCATCTGGACACCGTTCAGAGGATAACATCAGCCCTCATGTGGTACTGCTGCTGGCAGCAGTGAAATGCTAGAAGCAGAGGCAGGCACTTTCAGCAGCAGTGTGTGTGTGTGTATGTCGGTGGGGAGGGGAGAAGGGTGCAAGAACTGAAGCCAAGTTCAGGTGCAAGCAGCTGGATACAGGAATGTGCACAATGAAAGGAAACTGGGTACAAGAAATGGGCCAGACTCAGCCTTTACTAAAACAAACAGAAAAATAAAAAGTAAAAAACAAGCCACAACAAAAGGAAAGAAAACACAAATTTGCCCTTGCCAGCAATAATGTTGTGATGGGGGCATAAGAGATTGTACCCTGAGTGGGGTACGGTGGGGGCTTGAGTGATTGCTACAAACAAACAATAAGGCCAGGGAGTGTTTTGCTTTCAGAAGTTAATCACAGCTTGCTGAGTGTTTATATTTTTTTCTATAAAGGCTTTTTTGGTCTGTCTCCCAAATGGCTTGTTTTGTCTGTGAGGTTTAATCTTGATTGGCAGGATCAGGTGCAAAGACAATTTAGACAAACCTTAAAACAACTCTTATTTTTGTACAGCGAGGCGGCGGTATGCAGGAAGCTCCTGCAAACAGACTGCTTAGGCTAAGACTTTTGCGACTGTATTAATGCTGGTATTAATTCCTTGTCTTGACTTTTGCGATTGTATTCATGCTGGTATAATTCCTTGTAGATATCACCTTGGATCAACCTCAGTGTTTCATTTAACTAGGGCTATGGCTACATTCGAGAGCTTACAGCTGTACCGCTGTAAGCTCTCGAATCTAGCCACTCTCAACTAACAGGAGAGAGCTCTCCTGTTGGCTTAACTACTGCAGCCCCGCGAGTGGCGGTAGTTACGTTGGCGGGAGAAGCTCCCCCATGGACACAGTGTTGTCCCCACTGACGTTTGTCGGTGTAAAACATGTCGCTCAGGGGGGTGGTTTTTTCTCATCCCCCAAGCGACATAAATTATTCTGACATAAACTGTAGTTTAGACATAGCCTCAGTTTTAACTCTTTCACTCCTGTTTGCCAATCAATTTTAGACCAAGTTGTTTTAAAATATATTAGATTTCAAAGTATATTGGACCAATTTCTGCTTCCTTCTCTGCAAAAGGAGGTGTGTTTGTATATTGAGAGAAGTAACTGGACATAGCTATTTTGCTGTGAAATCCTAGTGAAGCCAAGATATTATAGTTTTTCCTTGATCGAGCTAGTCAATTTAGACCCCAGATGGAGGGGGAGGGGGGAAATGGAATTGACTTGACAATAGGGTCTCAGTCACATTTCTGTAACACAACACATTTGTGCTTTGAAGATTTGAAAATCATGTTATATGTATTGAAGTTTTAAAGCCTTTAACCATTCTCCGCTTTTCATTTTCCTCTCTTCTTCCTATTTCTCATTTCCCTCTGAATTATCTTTAAAGGTGCTCTGTCTTCATAACAAACTAGTGGGCGAGGCTTGGACTTTTGTCACAGCTAGCACAGATTCTGGGATTTTCACAGTTTTCAGAAATTCTGTCTCCATAACTTGACAACATGGAGAGTTTTGCATACAGGTGAGTTGAAGTGATGGATACACACATTGATGTGACAAGCAGGTGAACAGGCAGGACAGAAAGTGAATGGTTGGGTAGATGTCAATGAGTGTGAGAGGGACACAGATATTTGGGTGTGCCCAGTTCGCTTGTTGCTTGGGTGGAGGTGTTGGCTGGGTGGGTGGTTGAGGGGAGGGGAAGGTTGGCCAAGCAAACCTGATAGATGAGTGGGGGGTAAAATGGGTACACTGGATGTGGCAGGCAGACAGGAGAGCATGCTGGCTGGCTGGGTGAGCATACTGGATGAGTGTTTGTAAAGCACTCAGATCCTCTAAGGGGAGGAGCTGAAAGGGTCAGAGTGTTATTACTCCCCGAAAGGTTTCAGAGTAGCAGACGTGTCAGTCTGTATCAGCAAAAACAATGAGGAGTCCTTGTGGCACCTTAGAGACTAACAAATTCATTTGGGCGTAAGCTTTCGTGGGCTAAAACCCACTTCATCAGATGCATGGAGTGGAAAATACAGTAGGCAGGTATAAATACACAGCACATGTACCTGCCTACTGTATTTTCCACTCCATGCATCTGATGAAGTGGGTTTTAGCCCACGAAAGCTTATGCTCAAATTAATTTGTTAGTTTCTAAAGTGCCACAAGGACTCCTCGTTGTTTTTACTCCCTGTAAGCAACAGTTCTCTGCATGTCTGCATAGCTTTCCAGTTCTGAAAAGGGAAAGGACCTCACTCTCTGAAGGCTTTTCTCTCACTCTGTGTCAATGACAGAGAAACAGAGACTTTGTTTTCCTGAGAGGGAGGAATCGGAATAGGGAGGGCAGGAAAGATTGGGGAGCCCACTTGCTGCCGCAGATTCAGGGTCCAAAATTGGAACTCCAAAGTGCAGGTGCAGTGGAGTTCCCCTCTCCTGTCAGCATTGAGGGACCGCTCAGACTCTAACCGTGGACAGGGAGAGAAAGGAATGGGAGGGAGAAGCAGCATAGAGTAAACAAGAGTGTATTGGAGGGCAAAGACAAGGAGAAGTAGAGAAGAGCGTGAGTGGGAAAGTGAAGAAGAAGGGAGCAAGGGAGGGAGAAAAGCAGAATGAAGGGGTGCTAAGGGATAGTGAAGTGCAGTAACCTGGAGAGAAGCAAGGTGTGGAGACGACAGCTTGGGCTCCGTGATTCTAAGGCCGAGCTGAAGGCTAGTAATATTTTAGAAGTTTAAAATATTCTTTGTTAGCAATGCTGTTATTTTTCCATGGCCTCCTGGGTTGGACGACATCACTTCCCCTTCCCCTCCCACTGGGTGGCCTACACGAAGGCTTTTACATCAAAATGTTCTGACCATTGCTAATGCCAGTAACAGAGCCATCTGTAGTACCAACAGTGAGAGCGTTAGTGCAGATAAGGTGCCACTGGCATTTCATACCCACATGTTGTTTAGAGCTGCTCAGGGCAGGGCCATACAAGATGGTGGCAAACAGAGTGATGGCTGCAGGAACTTTATTACACTAGAGCTCACACTACTGGAGATGCACTGGGGTGGAAAGAATATTTTGAAAAAAAGTCTGGTGTAGACCCAGTCCATGAAGGACTGAGGGCAACGTTCTGAAGCTTCCCTTGACCTCACCTAAATATATTTTGCAGCTCCCACAATCCTATGCAAGTGACAATGCTTGATACACAAGTATTCTTTTGCCATCCCTGTCCCGAGTATAATACTATGTTATAGAAGAGGTAGGAGAAATTGTTCTCAGCAAAATTAATCTCTGGGAAAATTCTACTCCGTGTGATGCTGGCAAGCTCTACAGTGTCAAGAGGAGTTATCTTCAAATGCCTACCTTCAAGCATAAAATCGGCCTCTGGCACTTTCATGATACCTTTAGAGCGGGCAAAAGGAAATATTGCTTCATGCAGCATACTGTGCAGTTACCATGTGGAACTTAGTGCCAAACTAGGTCACAGTGATGAACACAGGGACGCAATTTTAAAAGGGGCTGAGTAACATTATGACCCATTCATAAACACTGTTATGCAAACTAAGATATGTGTAATCAAACCCCCAGCTTGATGGTGTAAACTGATTGTCAGTGGGCATCATAGGGAAATGATCCTCAGCCCCCATGTACAGTCATTGCACAGTTGACTAAGTGGATTACTGAACCGGTGTGGGAATGTCACTGTCCTATAAAGTACCACAGTATTGGCCAGTGCCAGAGACAGGAAATCAGACTAAGTGGACTGACATTCTATTAGGCAAATCCTGTGCTTCTAATCAAGCAATCTTTGTTGTGCTGGCTGAAGCCTCCCCTTTGAAAATTCTTCCCCTCCCTCTGTCACGCAACTGAGTGGTTACAGTTTTGCAGTGAGCAATCCAGGTTGGTGTTGAATACCAGTTCACTAGAAGTTACAAGGGAGGGTCAAGTTGCATGGGTTTTTCATGCAACCTGCCCATAATTAGCCCCAAGCAGAGGGTGAGTCATTCATAAGAGTCCAAGGTACTATTAGAGCCAGACACGCCAAGGCCCGGTATATAATTATACAATCCACTACTGTGCGGAAACTGCTCCATTAAGCCTTCTGACCCCATTAGAAAGAAGCTGTTATTTCGTCATGGTTACAAGCGCTGATAGCGCGCCTCACAGGATGAGTCCAACTCGTACAGCACAAGCTCGTTCACCCAAACTCACCTCCTTCTTGCTGAAACCAGAAAATGCCAGCCTGTTTCCTGGTTCATCAGCAGGTTACCTGAGTTTGGAACCAGCAGTCCTGAGGCAAGTGGAAGATGCTGAGACACGGCCTTACTTGCATCTGGTGGATGTGGTGAAAATACGTCAACGCGGAGGATATATACTGGCAACTGAAATGCAGCAAGCTCAGGAATCATCTCCATCGAAATAAAGGCATTATGCTTTTATTACAAGAAAAACAGGAACTGAAAAAAGCACCCAGCGAAACTTGAACTATTTCTATGAACTGGGGTTTCATTTTCAAATTTGCTTCCCCTTCACACAAGCAAGAATGACAGGAAAGACTGGATGGCTCAGGATATAGTTAATGGGATATGGAGCCTTTTATGTCCACCTAGAGTTGGGGGCACAGGGGAGCAAGATATCTGCAATCTCTACTCTATTGGTGGGCTCAGAGCCAGTGGACACAGTCATCCAAGTGTGGATGAGTATCAGAGGGGTAGCTGTGTTAGTCTGAATCTGTAAAAAGCAACAGAGGGTCCTGTGGCACCTTTAAGACTAACAGAAGTATTGGGAGCATGAGCTTTCGTGGATAAGAACCTCACTTCTTCAGATGCAAGTAATGGAAATTTCCAGAGGCCAAGTGGGGATGGTCACAAGATTCTGCATTAGCTGGGAGGGGATGGTCAGCCCAGGCTGGTCAGGACACACACAAGATTCTGCATTAGCTGGCAGGGCTCTAATGGGCTGGCACCTAGATTTTACAGCTGCCCTTTCCTATCAGAACCTCAGCAGAGGTGCCCCACCTCTTGCTCTGTTGGGGTGAATCCTTCCAGCAGGCACAGCTGCTTCATCCAGTGTAAGAATTAATCTGGCCCAATTTGCCAGTGACCAAAATTTGTTACCATGTGAAGGCTGTTCAGTGTTCCCCCACTGCAACTTGAGACCATTACTCCTTGTTCTGTCATCTGGTACCACTGAACAGTCTAGATCCATTCTCTTTGGAACCCCCTTTCAGGTAGTTGAAAGCAGCTATCAAATCCCCCCTCATTCTTCTCTTCTGCAGACTAAACAATCCCAGTTCCCTCAGCCTCTCCTCATAAATTGATGGACTGAAACCATCAATGCATTCTCTCCTCATAAATCATGTGCTCCAACCCCCTAATAATTTTTGTTACCCTCCGCTGGACTCTTTCCAATTTTTCCACATCCTTCTTGTAGTTTGGGGCCCAAAACTGGACACAATACTCCAGATGAGGCCTCACCAATGTCAAATAGAGGGGAATGAGCACGTCCCTCGATCTGCTGGCAATGCCCTTACTTATACAGCCCAAAATGCTGTTAGCCTTCTAACTGTCTACTCATATCCAGCTTCTCATCCACCGTAACCCCTAGGTCCTTTTCTGCAGAACTCCTGCCTAGCCATTCGGTCCCTAGCTTGTAGCAGTGCGTGGGAGTCTTCTGCCCTAAGTGTAGGCTCTGCACTTGTCCTTGTTGAACCTCATCAGGTTTCTTTTGGCCCAATCCTCTAATTTGTCTAGGTCCCTCTGTATCCTATCCCTACCCTCCATCGTATCTACTACTCCTCCCAGTTTAGTGTCATCTGCAAACTTGCTGAGAGTGCAATTCATCTCATCATCCAGATCATTAAATGCCCTTTAAAAGATGCAAAAACCCAATATGTCTTATTTATTAAGCAAGTATTAAAATATTTTAAATGCAGAAGACAATGGGATAAAAGGTGTCAAACTATAATCAGCTTGAATCATTTTGAATAAACACTGGAGGCACATAAAGGTACCCGGTTTGCTGACAGGCTTAGCAACTTACAAACTCACTCCATCCCAAATCAAGGACTTTAGAACTCAGCAAAGCTGGAATAGATTCCTCTGGTAGCATAAGATTTAGTTTTCATTGGCACAGCTTTGCCATTCTCACAGGTGGAAAAGCAACATTAGGGTTTAAATAGAGTTTGATGAAAATATGTAGCTCCCCAAGGATCAATTTTCACTGTAGGAGGTGGCAGAGTGTATTATACACTAGGCATTAATTCTACATCCTCTTCTGATGTCAAGAGAGCTGCAGGCATGAATAACATTAGACTCCGGGTTTGTATTTTGTACCTGCAATTAATGCTTCCTTTATTTCCTGTTGTTTAATATTGTATTTGTTCTTTATTGCTGCAAGAAAAGCCTCTTGTGTTCTTTTGGGTTTTTTTTTAAAGCTGCAATGGGATACATTTGAAGGCCTGTATTGTGGTCTCAGCAAGCAGCAGGGCAGCCGCCAAACCTCGTTTCCTTTGTTGATTTCTTGATACTTTAAGAATTATTTTCAACAGTTAATCCTGATTTTTGTATGCGTCCTTGGCAGATAATTACCACACAAATGAAACTGTATTTTGCACAGTGCCCTGGAAGCAAGAGTTGAGCCTTTACACAAAAGTGGCCAATAGAAGAGACCCTCTTGTAAGTAACATTAAAATCAGTAACACTGTGGCCACTGGAAACACATTGTGAACTTGGCGAGGCCAACGGTTTGGAAATATTCTATTTCTAGAACTAAAAACAAATCTCACTTATTTCAAATCCACTGCTGTGTCTAGTGCAGCCATTTTACTGGGCTTACCTGTGGAGACCCTGATGTACTCTCTCGGGAAGCAAACTGCAGATGATACCACTGACAGAGGTGGCAGTTTTCTTCAGAACAAGAGAGTACACCATACTTTATTCCTCTACTGATCCTAAGGTGCCATTTAAATTAAGCTTTGGTGCGAGACTGATCTGATGTCAGCACCAAGTCTGAAAACAAATATTGCTCTACACACGTCATTAAAAATCAGTTCAAACATAGAGGTGATTTTAGGGCACAACCAAAGCATGAAAACTGGAGAGGCAGCAGTGACTGGAATATCCATGTGAGGACTATAATTTCTGCATGCTTACAATTGGTGGGATCATATGCAGACATGATGGTGATTATCCATCCTGTTTCTGGTTAATGATGGAGTTAACCTCCCTGTACCAACATCCTTCCCTGCAAAATACCACACTTAATTTCACAAGTAAGAACTGCTTCTAGCAAAAGACTGGTCATCTTTACAGAACACTATTCTATATTTAATACAGGACTATGAAATAGCTGCATGCACTTAAACAACTGCTGTCTCTTTGTTAACACATCTCATGGAGCTTAAATTTGCTCTAACTCACTGTCAAGAAACCAATAGCTTAGCGGTTCTCAAACCATGGGTTGGAACCCCAAAGTGAGTCATGACCCTGTTTTAATGGGGTCACCAGGGTTGGCGTTAGACTTGCTGAGGCCTGGGGCCAAAGCCAAAGGTCAAGCCCCACTGCCCGGGGCCGAAGGCTTCAGCCCTGGGAAGCGGGGCTCAGGTTACAGGTCCTACCCTCCCACGGGGATGAAGCCCCTGGGGTTTGGCTTTGGCCCCCCCTACCTGGGGCGGCGGGGCTCGGGTGGGCTCAGGCTTCAGTCCCCCCTCCTGGGGTCGTGCAGTAATTTTTGTTGTCAGAAGGGGATTGCGGTGCAATGAAGTTTGAGAACCGCTGAGATGTACTCACAAAATTATATGAGTTCACATTTGTGCATAGAAAGATGTGTGGTATAAAGTGATAATATATCTGATTGTCTTTGTTCACACTGGGGTTCAAACAGAGTTATGGAAACATGTTTAAACATGGATTCAGCTAAATTGGTTCCTAATCTGGCTTGGTTAGTGAGTGGAGATAAAGCCAGACTGCCTTGGAATATTATAGAGAACAGAGACAAAAGCTCAAAAGTAGGTGAATTAAGGGATTTTCACTAGCATTTTAAAAAGCTTGAAATAATATAACATTTAGATTTAATGGGAGCAACTGTGTGTTAATTAAAGAGACAGTAGCTATTTAAGGAAAGATTGATTGCTCATTGGTCATCCGCTTTGTCATAGACTTCTCTTGCCCAATGGGTAAAGGACTCCATGCTGTCAATTTTCAACCAGGCTCAGAGGCTACGTCCAAATTTTATCAACTTCCTGCAGCATGCTTTCCTCATAGGCTTGGAAATCTGAGGTATCTTCTATATCTGCAAGGTGCCCACCCGGCACTCCCCTTTCATATTCATCTGCCACTATTGATTGGACTTGATGTCTGAAGTGGATTCCAAATTTGGAAGGGTGGTCTTTCCTGCTCTACCATGAGGTTTCTATTGCCTGTTACATCTGCTGCTAGTGAAAGCTATTGTTAGATAAGATGGGAGAAGAGGGACACACATAAGAAGGAAATGTTACTCATCAGTAACCTGTTTTTTTGCAGCCCTCTCATACCCCTCCAGACTTGTCTCAGGGAGTGCTGTTTGAAGTAGGCTACTTATTCTTATTCTACTCTTCCCTGCTTTGGAAGTCTGAGGGACAGGGGCTGATCTAGCAACTTGTGCTGCAGTTCATTGACAGATCTTGTTTCCTGACTGTCGGGGCCAGAACACTGATAGTCAAGGCTGTTGCTAGATAGGATGGACAAGAGACCTATGGGAAACTTTGTCTAGTAAGGTTTTAATAATGTGTAGGAGATACATGCTACCTCCAGCAGTGATCTTTGTCTGCTCTCAGAAACTAGATTGCGTCAGGCACACTCAATACTTGAATGGGATGACTGCCAAATAAATCTCAGATGGTGTTGAAACTTGTGTTGTTGATTCAACAGGTGAGACGCTACTCTCTCACTACCAAACCAGTGCCCCAGCAGGATGGAAGGAAGTTCCAAAATCAAAGGTCAAGATATACAGGCGCTGACTGTTTTTCATTATTCTTCCAGAATAACTATTTACTTCATAACTTTACCAGAGGAGTTTACAGGCAAGTCTCATCTTACGCTGGGGTTACGTTCCGCAGTCAGCGAGTAAAACAAAAATCGCGTATAGTCAAAATTACATTGAGTGTCATGGCAGGCGGAATCGCCCGCACTACAGGTACAGTATTTAAATTGTTAAATTTCTCTTTTTTCTGGTTTTTGCCGACCGCGCAAAGTGAATTCGTGCATGTTAAATGCGCGTAAGATGAGACTCCAACTTTGGAGCTGAATAAGTGGGTACAGTTCATGGCAGAGTGGGTGATGTATAAAGAAAAAGGGCTTTATTGTATGTTGTCATAATTCAATATATTTTGAGGAAGTTCCATGATAAAGTCTGAATTCACAAGCTTATTGAATAAAGAGCAAACACATTCCCTTAGTTGAAGCATATGTTGGGGTGGAACTTAAATTCTTTAGACATATTCACAACAATTTCAAGGTGTTTAGTTATTTATCATATGTTCTATAGTTAACTGAGTCAAGCTTCTGTATTTTTTTTAACTGCATATATAAGAACAAAAGAGTGATGGTCTCATTCCCATTAAACTGGTTGCAAGGAATGTTATAATTAGAATATACACTCAACTCTATGCAAATAGGTAATAACCACATGCATAATTGCATTTGCCTCAACAAATATCTGTAACTTGTTAATGTAAGACTGGTCAAACAAACTCTCTCTTAAGCTCCCCATTTTCTCATTCTGTAGACCAATTTATAAGAGAGAAATTCTCTCATGCTTCTCCCAATACACCAATTCTCTCACTGCCTATTTTTCAAAATATATCATTCTGTGAATGATCAGGATGGGCTCTATGGACTGTTAGTGGTTCATGGATCGCAGCTTGAGAAGCACTGCTCTGGAATGATAAGTAATGACACCACGTAGCTCTTCATCAGTAGATCTCACAGTGCTTTACAAAGGAGGTTAATATAATTATTTCCATTTTACAGATGGGGAAAAGCAAATGCTCATACCATCTAGGATTAGAATACTGTACTTAAAAAAAAATGAAAATTCCAAAATGTTAGACCTGGAGACTGAAATTACCCATTTAGCCAAGCTACAGGCAGTACAAGTTTCTCCCAACGGAGGACAACGTACCTCAATTGTGATTTTGAGGGACTATAAATTAGGGTAATAAAGCTCACTCTCCATCATCCTTTCAATCCATGAACTCTCTGACTACATGGCAAACAATAATGCCAACTGCGGTTTGTCATGTGGACATATGATCAATTAGGAACTGGACTGAAACCATCAATGCATTTCACCTAAGCCACTGAACAATCATTAGATATTAGTGAATTTGAATATATCAAATGATTGGTTAGTTCTTTATAGTGTTGGAGTGGCGCCTTAGGAGAGTTTTGGAGCACAGAGACCACAGTATTAGAGTAGTCCAATATCCAAAATACATAGTATTGATGTTAAGGATAGAATTTTGATTAAAAATGTGTAGATGACTGTCATATTGAAATGCTTGAGGACTATTACCAGCCTTTGGTAGCTTCATGACAATTTCTGGCATGTAAATAAGATAAAAAATTGAGATATTACTGATGCCACTTGAGCAATCAAAAATCTAAGCAGATATTCTCGAGTGAACCTTCCAAATCTTCTTAAAGAAGTCGGTCCCATCACAGAGTTCCTAAGTTAATAAATACAGTGTAAATACATAATGGTATACAAGCTACTCTTACCTAGTTTCAGCTGTGCATCACTAGAAAAGAAACATTTGAAATATTTCCTTTCAGAGACGGAGCAAAAAAACTAGCACAGGACCTTGGATTTCAGCAGGAGAATAACTGTCTTTCTATATCCCCTCCCAACCACAGCATATATGAAAATATTCTTGGCGTATTTGTATGCAATTTTGATTTATACCTCAGAAAGTGCAGGTTTATGGTGGTCTTGTATAGATTAATGTAAATTTTGTTCATATGCAGTTATGATGCATGAATAGCAAAGACGTATTTAAAAACAACCCTGCTTAGTTTAGCTCAGCAAAGGGCTTCAGTTCTGTTTACAGCAGCGCAATATAGTACCTGTGCTGGGAGAATTTGTCCTCAGCCCTTTGAAGGCTGTTTACAGCCCCTTTGTGACTCAGCAACAGTTACAAAGGACTGGATAAGGGGACAAAATCTGTCCCCTCACTTTTTCTTTAGACTTGGAATAAGGTAGGGTTACCATACGTCCGGATTTTCCCGGACATGTCCAGCTTTTTGGTCCTCAAATCCCTGTCCGGGGGGAATTGCCAAAAAGCCGAACATGTCCGGGAAAATACTCGCAGCTTTGTTTTGCCGGCATCTCTGTCCCAGTCCCCTGCTTACCTTAGAGCGGCTCCAGCAGACTGCGAGCTGCAGGTGGATTCCCCCACGGCGGCGGCAGCGGTTGCTGCTGCTCCCCCAAGACACCTCAGCTTTGTGTAGCTGAAGAGCCGAGCTGCCTGAGCGCTACCGGCTTCCCCAGCGCAGCCGGAGCCCGGGAGGGAAAGCGCCCGGCCGGGGGCACAGGGTCTGGAGGTCTGGGGGCTACCTGGCAAACCGTGAAGCCGGTAGTGCTTGGGCAGCTGTTTCGCGTGGCTGGGAGGGAGGAGGGGGAATGCGGGGCGCTCAGGGGAGGGGGCGGGGACTTTGGGGAAGGGGCGGGGCCGGGGCCCCGTGGAGTGTCCTCTTTTTTTAATGTTTAAATATGGTAACCCTAAATAAGGCCTATGATTTGACTTCAACTTGGTCTTCAACTCCTAACTGACTTTGATTTTCGATAGTATATGATTATTTAAAAAAAATAGAATTTGCTAGAAGGTTGGTAGTTTCTCAGGGAAACTAGACTAATATAATGTATTAATTAAGAAAATTTAATTTATAAGGATCACACTTGTTCCTTGGACACACAGTTCTTCTAGTAGACAATACTTTTCTCTAAAAATCCAAAGTTACAAGGAGATTGGGGCAATACTGCCAATCAATTAAAATTTGTATACATATTTCATAACATTAGCAGAAATAGTGATATATTACTTTTTCTATTATGTCTTCAGAACAGCTCATCAGTCCAGTTCCCTAACACTTAGCAGACGGTACTTTTTCTGTATTCCATTTATAACAACACACCAACTTTATTCCATGTTGGAAAGTACCCTGGTCTATCTACAATTTAATTTGGGAAGTGACACCACTAAGAGTCAGCTATATATGGCCTGCTATAACATATCACAAGAAGGGGAAGATGAGTGGCTGGGATTCTTCATTTACCATTACAGCATTAGAAAAACTGATGCATTCCATTATGTCTTCTCATCAATTCTTTAAATATATGTGCTTACTAAAGCTGCATTTTAGGTTAAATAAATTTTAGGTTAAATAAATTTTAGGTTAAATAAATCTGCTTCCCTAAATTATTGTATTTATTGCCTTCAAAGACTCCAGTAATTCCTTGTTAAAGGCCTGTTTCATTAGTGGTATTTACGTTACTTGATAGAGTTGTGGGACTATGCAGGAGCTCTATTTTGTCTCCTTAATTTACACAACTGGTTACTTGAACAGTTGATACTAAGACGATAGACCTTTGTCAGTAACAGCAACTGACATCAATTAGAAAGTCACCTTAAGTTGTAATACCTGAAATAAACTAGACTATAAAGACACTTAATTCAACTCATGATGAGTTTTCAACTGAGATATTACAAAAATACTGCCATGTCAACATCAGATGCACCTGAAAGGCACTGAGCAGTTAAATATTGCGACTCATACATGTGTCAGTAAGAACCATAAATATAGGCAAATGTCAGAGGCAGAATATGGCATTATATAGTCCATTAGGCATTTCTGGTAAGTATGGCAGCTTTATCTATTATTAGGATATGCTGAAAATATACAAAGGTTCAGAACAACAGAATATTGGTATGAAAACAATCACTTCTTAACAACACCTGAAAGACAAGCATTTCTGAAACAAGGCATTGCATTAAACATTGTTGTCACAGGGAAATGGTATCACATCTAAACACTAAGGTTTTAATTTAATCCAGTGGCTATAAAAGAAAATGATAGTGGTAGGAGAGGATTGGAGAAGGAGTATCAAATATTCAGTTTAGAATTAGACAGCTGAAGTCCTTGTTTTATAGACTTAATGAAGTCTGTGGTGATCAAAGCTATTCCAGAGGCAAAAAGTATATAAAAAAAAGAGATTCCAACCCACTTCCAGGAAGTCCTCTTGGGGCTGACATGCATGTGGATGTAAGAATCTGTCTGGCATCTTCTCCAGACTTGGTGTTTCCTACAGCTTTCCATTGGCAAAAGCTGCCTCTTGGAACTGAGGGACAAACGTTTTGAAATAAGCCCTAGTGGGGAAAAAGAAAGTTTGTGGTTAGCAAAGAACAAACTCAGAACAATCATGTGTGCGTAGTACCTACAGCCAAGATTTTTTAAAAATGGGAGCCCGAAGTTAGCTGCCTATGTCCATATTTAGTCACATAAATAAGAGGCCTGATTCTCAAAATTCTACAGTGTATTTTTGGTGATTCTTGTGCTTCAATCTTTTTAATTTCAGTAGTGTTACTTCCTTTGATGAACTGACCACAATCATATGCAGCACTGCTAATGTGATCAGTACCAATGTCGTCTTGTAGTGTCAGCATAAATGCGTATTCAATATTTTATACATTCCAAAACTATGTTTTGCAGGAAAAAATATTTTGTGGATAGCTTTCGTGAATCATTGGCAATTGTTCTCTTTTCTTCCCTTGATTTGTATTTTAATTCCTTTAGTCTAGGTACAACAGTATATCAGGTACAGAGATAAACAGTGTTGGGCTCTCTGAGTGAGAAACAGTGTGAAAGGAAAGGTTAAACTATTTGCTACAGCATTACAAACTTGGCATCTGTTATATATTTGATGCTCACCACACTTCTGGGATAACTGGATTTACTCAACTTTTGAAAAAGCTTCAAATATAGCACCACAATCACTCAGTGGAATTGCACAATCAGCTGGGAAAGTGAGAATACTGGCAATGGATAAGCCCTTGATCTGCCTTCTTCCAGGAACATTTATGAAATACAGGGTCAGTGTTGACAGTAGTAGAGCAGTTTATAAAAGCATTAGTTAATTCTCTGTGGTGAATAAATTAAATGGATGAGCAGTAATTCCTTGCTTGCTAATTGGTTAAAAAAAAAACAAAAAACCTTTCTGAGGGAAAGTTTGGAATAAAGACAAATCATTTTGTAAATGGGGGTGTACTTTATGTATTCTGGACCTTAGTATCACTGTCTTCTCTATGATGAACTTACTGAGTCACTTTATCAACCCACAGAATGAATCCATCCTGATCACTGCATGTTGGTTTATATTGTACCGTTGGGACTCTGTACTAACAGCAAAATGTGTCCACTTCTGCAATTATAGGCTCCTCAAGATCTTTTATTTGCCAGGTAAATCAAAGGAAATTAAACCTTAATTCTGCCACTTGTGACTTTCACCTACTACTCTCTATATTGTGAGCTCTTCATTTTTCTAGCTTTTGTTTTAAATCTGCTTTACAATCCATATTTATATTTTCTCGCAGAGTATTTCTCTGTAATTTCTGAAATGAGGATACTTGTAAATTATGTTCACTGTATTACTTATATCTACTGCTATGGTAATAATGCATGCCAAGAATTCCAGATATCGCATCAGACAAATGGATATGCTGAATCTCCACAATCAATCGAGAGATCTAATTTCATAAACTGGATAGAATTTCTTGCTGCTACTGAATAATTACTCCTGATCATGACTGAGACTGAAAATACAGTAAAATCAAAAAAAGGGAAAGCTCCTCTCCTCTTTGTGGCAATATGCCTGCTAAGCTCATTAGAAGACAATGACAATCAACTTGCATAAAATTTGTAAGGGTGTATGAGAATACTGGCCAAAGGCCAGATGAATAGTGCAAGATAAGAATATTGCAGGATGCCTTAGGGAATCTGAGATCACACCTTGAGCCTAAGAATGATAATGGAAACAGAGAGAGAGAGCGAGCGAGCGCACACACGAAATAGTAAACCAGTATGTATCCTTTACTGAATACACAAAAGCTCCTGATTTTGTGGACCAAATTTTGGAAGAGATGGACTCTGAAACTGTGCTCACTAAAGTGACTTTACATCAGTATGGCTATACCAGCTAAGTGTGTGTGTTATCATCTGATTTGTACAAGAAGATATGTGGTTTGCACTTAGATTTTTGTAGTAAACATTTGAAAATGTGGCCTACTGGAGTATATCATGACTAGCTCTGCAACATTCTGCCACATATGGGAATTTCCCTTATATTTTGTCAACCATAGTATCTCTGTTATCCTCTTAGCATTTCTCCTTGCGTTATTTGTCTTAATGTTTAATTATATTTCCTCTACATGCTTATTTTAAATTGCTTGCTTTCTTCCCCTCTGGAGACTCTCCTCTTATGCCTGCTCCTTTCCTCTTGACTTCTAGTTTCAATAGTCTCTCAAAAAGCCACATATATTTTCCTAAATGGCAAGAAAGTTCATTTTTGTTAAGTTGGATGTGTGAGAGAGTATTTCTATATTTAGTTCCATTTCTGAAACATCCATCTATATTTCTCTTCCCTGTTATATTAACACCACAAATACTGTATCACCTTTCAGTCAGCTTTCTGCTGTGGCATGATTCCCAAATTAAATCTTAGAATAGAATAGAATATCTGGGTTGGAAGGGACCTCAGGAGATCATCTAGTCCAAGCCCTGCTCAAAGCAAGACCAATCCCCAGATCCCTAAGTGGCCCCCTCAAGGATTGAACTCACAACCCTGGGTTTAGCAGGCCAATGCTCAAACCACTCCATGCTATCTTCATCTACATCTACAATATCCTTTCTTTTCACTCTTGTGTGCTTGTCTGTGCTGCTGCAATACTAATTTAAATTCCTCCTTACAGTGTGATTCTATAGTACTATTTCAGCAAGCACATTACTCTATTGTTAGTTTAGATTAAATTAATTGCTCTTCTAAGGGTTCCATGTACCCAAAAATGAATACGTAAAAGAATAAATAGACACAAATCGGACATCAGGAATGGTAACATACTAAAGCCAGTAGGTGAACACTTCAATCTCCCTGGTCATTCTATTACAGATTTAAAAGTCACTATCATTGAACAAAAAAACTTCAGAAACAGACTTCAAAGAGAAACAGCAGAACTAAAATTCATTTGCAAATTCAACACCATTAATCTGGGCTTGAATAGGGACTGGGAGTGGCTGGCTCATTACAGAAGCAGCTTTTCCTCTCCTGGAATTGACACCTCCTCATCTATTATTGGGAGTGGACTACATCCACCCTGATTGAATTGACCCTGTCAACACTGGTTCTCCACTTGTGAGGTAACTCCCTTCTCTTCATGTGTCATTATATAATGCCTGCATCTGTAATTTTCATTCCATGCATCTGAAGAAGTGGGTTTTTTACCCACGAAAGCTTATGCCCAAATAAATCTGTTAGTCTTTAAGGTGCCATTGGACTCCTTGTTGTTTTTCCAGAAATGAATGTCATACTTCATAAAATTAAATACCTATTCTTCCTTCGCAATTCTTAAGCCACATGTTTAGGATTCTACTTTGTCATTTGTTGTCTTGCCCAGGATGAGGTACAGGTAATATCAAAGACAATTACCCAGGATGAGTTTTCCCATCTTGGTGCAAGATGCAAGACATTATGGAAGACTTAAAATAATGATTATTCAACACACTTACTGGATGGCTGCAGAAAGAAACAGGGGACATACAAAGAACTGCAGCCAGGTTACATGTTCAGACAATTATTTTAGCTGCAGCATGTTGGACAGACTGGGGATGAGAGAAAGAGAAATGAAAAAGGGGCAATTCAGGTAAGAGTGTGTCATTGTGTAAATCCGTGTTTTACTGGTGGGGACAGAGAGGAAATGCCTAACTTTAGAAATGTCCGAGAAGTGACAGGAATTGTCTAGAGCAGGGGGTGGGCAAACTTTTTGGCCTGAGGGCCACATCAGGGAATAGAAATTGTATGGCGGACCATGAATGCTCACAAAATTGGGGTTGGGGCTGAGGGCTCTGGGGTGGGGTTGGGGATGAGGAGTCTGGGGTGTAGGAGGGTGCTCTGGGCTGGAACTGAGGGGTTCAGAGGGTGGGAGGGGGATCAAGGCGGGGGCAGGGGTGCGAGAAGGAGTGCAGGTTCCAGCTGGGGGTGCAGGCTCTGGGGTGGGGCTGGGGATGAGAGGTTTGGGGTGCAGGAGGGTGCTCCCGGCTGGGATCGAGGGGTTTGGAGAGCGGGAGGAGGATCAGGGCTGGGGTAGGGGGTTGGGGCATGGGGATAGGCTCAGGAGTGCAAGCTCCGAGCGGCGCTTATCTCAAGCGGTTCCCAGAAGCAGTGGCATGTTCCTTCTCCGGCTCCTATGTGGAGGCGTGGCCAGGCGGCTCTGCACGCTGCCCCATCCGCAGGCCCCATCCCTGCAGCTCCCATTAGAGCCCTTAGAAGCCAGAGCGAGGCCATGCCACGGCTTCTGGGAGCAATGTGGAGCGGGCTCCGACCCAACTAAACATCTCAAAAGTGTTTTAAAATCCCATCTCCCACCATGCAAGTCTTTCGATTCCAGACAAGAGGGTGTTAAAAATAATGCAGTCTTCCAGGTACCTGTTGAGACACAATGAGGACTGGGAAGCCTGCTCTGATGCTGCTTGGTTTGTGGCATCTCTGCCTTGTACCACTTTGGGACTGGAGAGATGTTGTCAATTTTTGGTTGATTTTTTTTTTCCTTTTGGGAAACGCCGAGGTCCCTTCATTTCTCTGCTTTACTTCCTTCCCCTCAAATGGCCCTATATCACAATGATATTACAGCAAGCTAAGGAGGACTGGCTGCAACACTCCCTGGAGTGCAGCAAAACTCCTGTGTGCAAAAGCCTCTCACCCAGGTGCTGAACACGATGCCTTTGCAACCCACTCACAACTGTTTACGTCTTAGCTGACAATGAGGCCCTGTCTACACTGGCAAGTTTCTGCGCAGTAAAGCAGCTTTCTGCGTTGTAATTCCCGAGGTGTACACACTGCCAAGCCACTTAGTGATCAGAAACCATGCAGTTGCAGCGCTGTAAAGAACCACCCCGATGAGAGGCATCCAGCTTTCTGCGCCGGGGCTACAGTGCTGCGGTGTCAGTGTAGACACCGTGATTGATTACAGCGCTGTGATTGGGCTCCTGGAGGTGTCCCACAATGCCTGTTCTCGCCAATCTGGACATCAGTTTGAACTCTACTGCGCTGCCCTCAGGTGACCAACCGTCATTCCCCACCCTGTAAATTCTTTGGAATTTTGAAAGTCCCCTTCCTGTTTGCTCGGTGATGCATGCAGTGGTCTCAACACATCTTTCTAGATGGCCATGCCTGCTCCACGCACCAGGCAATCCCGAGCTGCTGGACCTCATCAGCATTTGGGGAGAGAACGCTGTCCAATCCCAGCTGCGCTCCAGCCATAGGAATTATGATACCTACAGACAGATTTCACAATCCACGACAGAAAGGGGCCATGACTGGGACACACTACAGTGCAGTGTCAAAGTGAAGGAGCCGCGGAACGCCTACCACAAGGCGTGGGAGGCAAACCGCCGCCCCGGTGCTGCGCCCATGAGCTGCCAGTTCTACAAAGAGCTGGATGCGATTCTCAGTGGTGACCCCACCTCCACTGCAAAGTCCCCTGCGGATACTTCGTTGGCTCGTGTGCCAGTCAAGAGTGGACCGAGCCAGGAGGAGAAATCTTGGATGAGGATGTGGAGGGGGACCCAGAGGCAGAGGATGACTTGGAGGTCAGAGATGCATGCAGTTAGGAGCTCTTTTCTACCCTGGAGGAGGCTAGCCAGTCACAGCTGTTAGATGTTGGTGAAGCGCAAACAGGAGAGGAGGCCCCTGGTAAGTGGATATGATTTGGGGAATCGCTGAAGCAAGTTGTTGGGGGCAGGAGGGTTGCAGAAAGCAGGCTTGTCTCTCACCACATGCCTAGTCTGAGCAGCGGAACAGGATGTTGATTGACTCCCTCACTTCACAGGAATCTGCCTCAGAGATCTCCAGGAAACTCTCATGGACATACTGGGCAATCTGCTGCCGCAGGTTCTTTGGCAGAGCTGCTTTGTTTCTTGCCCCATTAACGGTAACTTTCCCGCACCACTCTGCTGTCATAGGGGTGGAGGACCATTGCTGCACACAGGCAAGCCGCATAGGGGCCAGGGTGGAAGCCGCAGTCTTGGAGAAGACCGTCCCTTGATTTCCTGCTCACCCTCAGCGGTGAGATATCTTCCATAATGATCACCTCCTGTGGAAAGTGTGGGGACAGGAATGATTATCAGGCCCCCCCCTACAGTGCTGGCTCTCCCCAAGCGCCACATGCCCAGTGTACAGTAGGGTCCGGGAACACTGGTTTCCCCAGTGGCTACTCACCATTTTGGGGGGCTTGTGCTTCATGTGTGCTTGCCTGGGGTCAGCCAGTTAGAGAAAGGTGTGTGAGTACTGGTTGTGTTTTAAATCACTGAATCAGTGTTCTATGTATTGCAAACAATACTGCTTCTGTAAAATGTTGCGTTTAAACTTCAGAGACGACCTTAGGAGCCCAACCTCCCTCTTTGTTATCAGCGGCTGAATGGCTGTGCAGAATTAGAAAGCAGCCAAGAGGAACTAAAGAGGACTTTCTGCATGAAGTTATGATGCACTCCGCTGCCGAGAAACAGGAATTGAAGGAGCGGCAGGACAGCAAGAAGAGGGACCGAAAGGAGAATGCGTTATGCCAGAATGAAGCCACGGAGAGACTCTTAAATATTATAGAGTGCCAAGCAGCCATGCTCCAGGCGATACTAGCACTGCAAACCGAGCAGCTCCGCACCCGCCCTCCCCTGCAGCCGCTGTCGCAATACTCTTTCCCATGCTTCCCCCAGGCACCGCCAACACACTCTTATCAACCTCCTGACCCCAGTCTGTACCTGCTGCATTGCACTCCTGCCCCATCTCAGTCCAGCACTGCGGACTCCCAGTACCCACTGCACTCAATACCCATCACTCTGCAGTTTGGCCCTGCTGAAGTACAGTAGCCGCTGCCTTGTACTCCATAGGAGAAGGCTGGATATGATCCCTGGGCATACACAAATCTTTAGCCATCCCGGGACTCCACCTCCTCCTGGGACCTTCCCTTCCCCCATCCCCCTCACTACTGATGGGTTTTTTTTGTTTGACTCTCTCCTCCGGTTGTTGTTTTTTAATAAAAAAATTGTGTTGGTAAGAAAGAAATCTTTATTCTATTAACTGAAAGCAAACAGAGCCCTACAAAGCAACAGACAATTATGTTAAATCTTCATATTGCATAGTCTGCACCAATCACAATCACCTCCTAGCATTACAAGCACTGCTCTCCCGAGCATAGCAACAAATATTAGTGGCTTTCAGCTTCAAATTGCTGCCTCAAGGCATCCCTGATCCCTATGGCCCTGTGCTGTGCCCCCCTAATAGCACTGGTCTCTGGCTGTTCAAACTCAGCCTCCAGGTGCTGTGCCTCTGGGATTCAGCCCTGAATGAACCTTTCACCCTTCTCTTCACAAATATGATTGAGTGTGAGGCACACTGCTATATTTGGGGGGAGGGACAGCTCAGTGGTTTGAGCATTGGCCTGCTAAACCCAGGGTTGTGAGTTCAATCCTTGAGGGGGCCACTTGGGGATCTGGGGCAAAAATCAGTACTTAGTCCTGCTAGTGAAGGCAGGGGGCTGGACTTGATGTCCTTTCAAGGTCCCTTCCAGTTCTAGGAGATGAGATATCTCCATTATTTATTATTTATTATTTATTTATTATAAGCATAGGAATATTGTCATCGGCCAGGTCCAGCTTCCCATAGAGGCAGCGTCAGCGGGCCTTTAAATGGCCAAAAGCACACTTAACAGTCATTCTGCACTTGCTCAGCCTGTTGTTGAACTGCTCTTTGCTGCTGTCAAGTTGCCCCGTGTATGGCTTCATAAGCCACGGCATTAAGGGACAGGCAGGGTCTCCTAAGATCACAATGGGCATTTCAACTTCCCCTATGGTGATCTTCTCTTTTGGGAAGAAAGTCCCTGCTTGCAGCTTCCTGAACAGGCCAGTGTTCCAAAAGATGCGTGCGTCATGCACCTTTCCAGACCAGCCTGCTTTAATGTCCGTGATATGCCCACGGTGATCCACAAGTGCCTGGAGAACCATAGAGAAATACCCCTTCCGATTAATGTACTGCTATTGCGCAGGCAGCTGACAGTGTGTGAACACACAAGAACAGTTTCCCTTCAGTGTTCTCTGAGTGGCGATGTAACTGCTGGCGCTGTAACTGCCAGTGTAGACATGCCCTGAGTATAAGGGGTTTGCTATCTTTGCTGCTCAGAATGGGTGTGTATCATCGCACAGGCAGATGTCTAGCTCTTTGATAAGTGTCTTGCTGCAAGAATCTTTTGTTTTTGTTTCTTCAAATGGTCATTTTCCAAGTTCAAGGTGTAAGTCACTGGGTTTCTATGGCAATTTTTCTTTAGCACTTCAGAAAACAACACACATTCTCTGTATTTAACCAATACGTGTTGATAATAGCGTACACTGAATTGCAAGTGCTATGCTCAAGGACACCACTGAGAGTAAAGCACTTATCTTTCCTTGACCTTACTATCCACTAAAAAGAAAGTTTCGCTATTGCACATAGTAAATATCTGAGAAAAGGAAGAATCAGACCACTCAATGTTTACATGTTCTTCCAGTCCTTTAAAACCCTGACAGTGGTGCAAGGTCTCAAGAAGGCTACATATATTAATATATGTCTAAATCCAAGAGGCTTGGAAGCCAGGTGCTGAAAACATACTTGACTCACAATTCACTTGTTTTTGTGAAATTTCACCCTAAGTTTAACGTTATTTTAATGCAGTTGCAGTGTTGGATTTTATTGTTTAAATGGTAGCAAATCTGCACTGACATTGTACTGTGCCGTTATGAGGTGGTTTCTACTGACTTGCAATGCTATTGTTTGACCTTTAGATTCCAACAATGAAAATCCTCTCCACAAACTAGATTTGAAATTGTTTAGCTGTAGTAATTTCCCATTACGCAAGGCTTCCCAGGAACTTATGCTGAAAGAGTCCTGCCATTGTGATGCACTTTCTGATTTCTCGCTCTCTTTTTCTTGTTGTTCCTTTTGCTCTTATAGATAACTGTTTAATAGTTTTCTTGTTACTGGTTGGTGTGTAAGAGTGTTGAGAACTGGTAAAAGGTTTCCGTTTCTCTTCACCACCTTGATGTTCCCAAAATGTCAGATCCTGAACCCAGAACAATCAGGATTCAAACTGTGAGAGAAAAAGTCACAAAGTGCCTTCCCAACCAGCATTTATTATGCTTCCCACATCTGGGGCAGGGACATGATGTTTGTCAGTCTTCTTCCCAATTCACTCAAAAAGCCAAGTTGGAGAAAGACAGGCACTTCAAACTTCGCTTGTGCAGGAGTGTTTTGGTGCCAAGTTTTCTGACACTGACAGCCTCAAAATCATCTATTTGTACTGACATCCTTCATCTATGTCAAAAACTCAGGCTATAGTTGTCCCAGTGCCTTACATTTCAAGAGATTATTTCTGGAAGAAAAAGAAATAATTCTTGATGGTCAAAGCATGGTTGCAAAGGCTCTTCCATACCTGCTGTAAACTCAGCACCCAGAGCAGAGCACTCATCATCGATATGGTAGTCTGTCTTGGCACTGGTTTTCAATGGCAAGTGAAAGCCCTCCAATAAAAAATGTGGATCCATCTTCTAAAGATATAGATGTTGTCACCACCTTCTCCTAGATCCTTAAATGTCTGGATTTATGTTCCTTCTTACTTGGAGGCCGCCTAAGCTAATCCCACTTGGATTCCTCCCTGGTGCCAGTTTTGTGGACAAACTTGATCCTTTAGATACTACTTGTCATTTAAGCATTTTAGTTAAGTGCTGTTTATCACAGAATCATAGAATATCAGAGTTGGAAGGGACCTCAAGAGGTCATCTAGTTCAACCCCCCCTGCTCAAAGCAGGACCAATTCCCAGCTAAATCATCCCAGCCAGGGCTTTGTCAAGCCGGGCCTTAAAAACCTCCAAGGAAGGAGACTCCACCACCTCCCTAGGTAACGCATTCCAGTGTTTCACCACCCTCCTAGTGAAATAGTTTTTCCTGATATCCAACCTGGACCTCCCCCACTGCAACTTGAGACCATTGCTCCTTGTTCTGTCATCTGCCACCACTGAGAACAGCCGAGCTCCATCCTCTTTGGAACCCCCCTTCAGGTAGTTAAAGGCTGCTATCAAATCCCCCCTCATTCTTCTCTTCTGGAGACTA
The DNA here is from genome assembly GCF_011386835.1 of Chrysemys picta bellii. NCBI lineage: Eukaryota > Metazoa > Chordata > Testudines > Emydidae > Chrysemys > Chrysemys picta. The sequence continues at coordinate 153,375,267 of NC_088793.1, read as the reverse complement.
AACAATCCCAGTTCCCTCAGCCTCTCCTCATAAGTCATGTGCTCCAGACCCCTAATCATTTTTGTTGCCCTCCGCTGGACTCTTTCCAATTTTTCCACATCCTTCTTGTAGTGTGGGGCCCAAAACTGGACACAGTATTCCAGATGAGGCCTCATCAATGTCGAATAAAGGGGAACGATCACGTTCCTCGATCTGCTGGCAATGCCCCTACTTATACAGCCCAAAATGCCGTTAGCCTTCTTGGCAACAAGAGCACACTGTTGACTCATATCCAGCTTCTCGTCCACTGTGACCCCTAGGTCCTTTTCTGCAGAACTGCTACCTAGCCATTCGGTCCCTAGTCTGTAGCAGTGCATGGGATTCTTCCGTCCTAAGTGCAGGACTCTGCACTTGTCCTTGTTGAACCTCATCAGGTTTTTTTCGGCCCAATCCTCTAATTTGTCTAGGTCCCTCTGTATCCGATCCCTACCCTCTAGTGTATCTACCACGCCTCCTAGTTTAGTGTCATCTGCAAATTTGCTGAGAGTGCAGTCCACACCATCCTCCAGATCATTAATAAAGATATTAAACAAAACCGGCCCCAGGACCGACCCTTGGGGCACTCCGCTTGAAACCGGCTGCCAACTAGACATGGAGCCATTGATCACTACCCGTTGAGCCCGACGATCTTGCCAGCTGTCTATCCACCTTACAGTCCATTCATCCAGCCCATACTTCTTTAACTTGGCGGCAAGAATACTGTGGGAGACCGTATCAAAAGCTTTGCTAAAGTCAAGGAATAACACATCTACTGCTTTCCCCTCATCCACAGAGCCAGTTATCTCATCATAGAAGGCAATTAGGTTAGTCAGGCACGACTTCCCCTTCGTGAATCCATGCTGACTGTTCCTGATCACTTTCCTCTCCTCTAAATGTTTCATAATTGATTCCTTGAGGACCTGCTCCATGATTTTTCCAGGGACTGAGGTGAGGCTGACTGGCCTGTAGTTCCCCGGATCCTCCTTCTTCCCTTTTTTAAAGATGGGCACTACATTAGCCTTTTTCCAGTCATCTGGGACCTCCCCTGATCGCCATGAGTTTTCAAAAATAATGGCTAATGGCTCTGCAATCTCACCCGCCAACTCCTTTAGCACCCTCGGATGCAGCGCATCCGGCCCCATGGACTTGTGCACGTCCAGTTTTTCTAAATAGTCCCGAACCACTTCTTTCTCCACAGAGGGTTGGTCACCTTCTCCCCATGCTGTACTGCCCAGTGCAGCAATCTGGGAGCTGACCTTGTGCGTGAAGACAGAGGCAAAAAAATCATTGAGTACATTAGCTTTTTCCACATCCTCGGTCACTAGGTTGCCTCCCTCATTCAGTAAGGGGCCCACACTTTCCTTGATTTTCTTCTTGTTGCTAACATACCTGAAGAAACCCTTCTTGTTACTCTTAACATCTCTTGCTAACTGCAACTCCAAGTGTGATTTGGCCTTCCTGATTTCACTCCTGCACGCCTGAGCAATATTTTTATACTCCTCCCTGGTCATTTGTCCAATCTTCCACTTCTTGTAAGCTTCTTTTTTGCGTTTAAGATCAGCAAGGATTTCACTGTTTAGCCAAGCTGGTCGCCTGCCATATTTACTATTCTTTCTACACATCGGGATGGTTTGTTCCTGCAACCTCAATAAGGATTCTTTAAAATACAGCCAGCTCTCCTGGACCCCTTTGCCCTTCATGTTATTCTCCCAGGGGATCCTGCCCATCTGTTCCCTGAGGGAGTCAAAGTCTGCTTTTCTGAAGTCCAGGGTCCGTATTCTGCTGCTCTCCTTTCTTCCTTGTGTCAGGATCCTGAACTCGACCATCTCATGGTCACTGCCTCCCAGGTTCCCATCCACTTTTGCTTCCCCTACTAGTTCTTCCCTGTTTGTGAGTAGCAGGTCAAGAAAAGCTTTGCCCCTAGTTGGTTCCTCCAGCACTTGCACCAGGAAATTGTCCCCTACACTATCCAAAAATTTCCTGGATTGCCTGTGCACCGCTGTATTGCTCTCCCAGCAGATATCAGGGTGATTAAAGTCTCCCATGAGAACCAGGGCCTGCGATCTAGCAACTTCTGCTAGTTGCCAGAAGAAAGCCTCGTCCACCTCATCCCCCTGGTCTGGTGGTCTATAGCAGACTCCAACCACGACATCACCCTTGTTGCTCACACTTCTCAACTTTATCCAGAGACTCTCAGGTTTTTCTGCAGTTTCATACCGGAGCTCTGAGCAGTCATACTCCTCTCTTACATACAACGCAACTCCCCCACCTTTTCTGCCCTGCCTGTCCTTCCTGAACAGTTTATATCCATCCATGACAGTACTCCAGTCATGTGAGTTATCCCACCAAGTCTCTGTTATTCCAATCACATCATAGTTCCCTGACTGTGCCAGGACTTCCAGTTCTCCCTGCTTGTTTCCCAGGCTTCTTGCATTTGTGTATAGGCACTTAAGATAACTCATCGATCGTCCCTCTTTCTCAGCATGAGACAGGAGTCCTCCCCTCTTGCGCTCTCCTGCTTGTGCTTCCTCCCAGGATCCCATTTCCCCACTTACCTCAGGGCTTTGGTCCCCTTAAAAATGTATTAGCTCATGTATTGGGTTTTTTTAAACACCCTTTCCCCTAGGCTAGATAATCATAGACTCATAGACTTTAAGGTCAGAAGGGATCATTATGATCATCTTGTCTGACCTCCTGCACAACACAGGCTACAGAATCTCACCCACCCATTCCTGTATCAAACCTGTGTCTGAGCCATTGAAGTCCTCAAATCATGGTTTAAAGATTTCAAGATGCCGAGAATCTTCCAGCAAGTGACCCATGCCCCATGCTGCAGAGGAAGGCAAAAACCCCCCAGGGCCTCTGCCAATCTGCCCTAGAGGAAAATTCCTTCCCGACCCCAAATATGGCGATCAGCTAAACCCTGAGTATGTGGGCAAGACTCACCAGCTAGACACCCAGGAAAGAATTCTCTGTAGTAACTCAGATCCCACCCCATCTAACATCCCATCACAGGCCATTTGGCATATTTACCCCAATAGTCAAAGACCAATTAAATTGTCAAATTAGGCTATCCCATCATACCATCCCCTCCATAAACTTATCAAGCTTAGTCTTCAAGCCAGATATGTCTTTTGCCCCCACTGCTCCCCTTGGAAGGCTGTTCCAGAACTTCACTCCTCTGATGGTTAGAAACCTTCATCTAATTTCAAGTCTAAACTTCCTGATGGCCAATTTATATCCATTTGTTCTTGTGTCCACATTGGTACTGAGCTTAAATAATTCCTCTCCCTCCCTAGTATTTATCCCTCTGATATATTTATAGAGAGCAATCATATCTCTTCTCAGCCTTCTTTTGGTTAGGCTAAACAAGCCAAGCTCTTTGAGTCTCCTTTCATAAGACAGGCTTTCCATTCCTCGGATCATCCTAGCAGCCCTTCTCTGTACCTGTTCCAGTTTGAATTCATCCTTCTTAAACCTGGGAGACCAGAACTGCACACAGTATTCCAGATGAGGTCTCACCAGTGCCTTGTATAACGGTACTAACACCTCCTTATTTCTACTGGCAATACCTCGCCTGATGCATCCCAAGACCGCATTAGCTTTTTTCAGAGTCATATCACATTGGCAGCTCATAGTCATTCTGTGATCAACCAATACTCCGAGGTCCTTCTCCTCCTGTTTCTTCCAACTGATGCATCCCCAGCTTATAACAATAATTCTTGTTATTAATCCCTAAATGCATGACCTTGCACTTTTCACTATTAAATTTCATCCTATTACTATTACTCCAGTTTACAAGGTCATCCAGAGCTTCCTGTATGATACTGGTCCTTCTCTGTATTGGCAATACCTCCCAGCTTTTTGTCATCCACAAACTTTATTAGCACATTCCCACTTTTTGTGCCAAGGTCAGTAATAAAAAGATTAAAGAAGATTGGTCCCAAAACCGATCCCTGAGGAACTCCACTAGTAAGTTCCCTCCAGCCTGACAGTTCACCTTTCAGTACTACTTGTTGTAGTCTCCCTTTTAACCAGCTCCTTATCCACCTTTCAATTTTCATATTGATCCCCATCTTTTCCAATTTAGCTAATAATTCCCCATGTGGAACTGTATCAAATGCCTTACTGAAATCGAGGTAAATTAGATCCTGTTCGTTTCCTTTGTCTAAAAAATCTGTTACTTTCTCAAAGAAGGAGATCAGGTTGGTTTGGCACAATCTACCTTTTGTAAAACCATGTTGCAATTTGTCCCGATTACCATTGACCTCAATGTCCTTAACTACTTTCTCCTTCAAATTTTTTTCCAAAACCTTGCATACTACAGATGTCAAACTAACAGGCCTGTAGTTGCCTGGATCACTTTTTTCCCCTTTCTTAAAGATAGGAACTACATTAGCAATTCTCCAGTCATACAGTACAACCCCTGAGTTTACAGATTCATTAAAAATTCTTGCTAATGGGCTCGCAATTTCATGTGCCAGTTACTTTAATATTCTTGGATGAAGATTATCTGGGCCCCCCGATTTAGTCCCATTAAGCTGTTTGAGTTTGGCTTTTACCTCGGATGTGGTAATATCTACCTCCATATCATCATTCCCATTTGTCATTCTACCATTATCCCTAAGCTCCTCATTAGCCTCATTAAAGAGTGAGGCAAAGTATTTGTTTAGATATTGGGCCATGCCTAGATTATCCTTAACCTCCACTCCATCCTCAGTGTTTAGCGGTCCCACTTCTTTCTTTGTTTTCTTCTTATTTATATGGCTATAGAACCTTTTCCTATTGGTTTTAATTCCCTTTGCAAGGTCCAACTCTACATGGCTTTTGGCCTTTCTCACTTTATCCCTACATGTTCAGATCTCAATAAGGTAGCTTTCCTTGCTGATCACTCCCATCTTCCACTCCTTGTAGGCTTTCTGCTTTTTCTTAATCACCTGAGATGCTTGCTCATCCAGCTTGGTCTACAACTTCTGCCTATGAATTTTTTCCCTTCTTGGGATGTAGGCTTCTGATAGTTTCTGCAACTTTGACTTGAAGTAATTCCAGGCCTCCTCCACCTTTAGATCCACAAGTTCTTCAGTCCAATCCACTTCCCTAACTAATTTCCTTAATTTTTTTAAGTTAGCCATTTTGAAATCAAAAACCCTAGTCACAGATCTATTTTTGTTTATCCTTCCATTTAGTTTAAACTGAATTAGCTCATGATAATGCCTAAAGGAGAAAGGTGGGTTATTTGCCAGTAACTGAGGTGTCCCTGTTGCAAATCCTATTTAAACCTGCTGTATCTGGCTGGAGGGTGTGCTCCCCTCTAACAATGGGGATCCCTGGAAAGTCAGGGAGCTCTGTTTCATCTTCTCATGGCTCATGCTAAAGAAATGTGGCACCCTTGGGCTCTGGCAATCCTCAGCTGCCTGAATAGCCCCTTGGGGTTACCAGGTAATGCCCTTTAAGGCAGCATTGAGGCTGCTGCAAATTATGCTGAGGACTTGGCCCAGGACTACACACTCCCCCCCCCACTCCCAGCTGCAGCTAGGGATTATTGGATGCATCTGAGAATCAGAGCCACAGAGACTAAATCACACCTTCATAGACATTACCTCCGAATTTGCTCCGATACCTTCAGAGAACACTATTTGCTTATATGTAACTTCACTCTAGCTGAAATTTTCATGTGCCAAATGATGAAAATCAGTTTGCACCTCTCCATCTCCAATGAACTGCTGTTGCAAAACACCCACAAGTTCCTCTAGATCCATGGAAGCTGTAAAGGAAGTTCTACAGGAAAGACACTAGGGACTTTATTCTCAGTACTTTGATGTAATGTACAAGACATAGTGGGTGACTCAATGTAAATGCTGATGGAGTTCTCTCCTTTCCCCACTATGCTGGTCACAGCAACAGATGGGATGAACCTACCCAAAGCAGAACTTAATATATTTAAGAAATTATTCAGGCAAAGTTTATTTTTACACAAAGCTTATACTAGTAACAGTACCAAAGTTAGTTAGATCTTGAGTTATGTGCTCTGGAAGTGGTGGAGAAGTATGAACTACACCTCAGTAAATTTAACGTGAACACTGCATTAATGCAACTTCTTCACTCTCTCTTATTCAGGTTATTATAACACCCATCCCCATGGTATCTAAGAACCTTGGTATATATATCCATACTTGGTAATAGGCACTCAGGTCAGAAATTCTCCTTTTTTCTGATCCTTAACAAAATATCCCAGTTACTGGGGAGAGTGGAAACAATTCAAGTTAGAGAAGATTCTTTCATAAATTAGCTGGGAGAGCCACACTCCACCCTCTTCTGAATAAATTAGGTGAAAGCAAGATCTAAGCAGAGCATAGATCAGGGCAGAATAGAGCCCTAAGGCTTACTAGTGTTTTTCACCTATTCCTCCCAGACTAGAATTATTATGCTGCCACTTCTTAATAAAATCATAATATATCAGTGGTGTCAACAGCATGGCCATGTTAGAATTAAAAGAGAGGATCTCCAAATCCTATTAAAGTAATCTAACTATTCACTTTTTGAAGTGCAAAGTGGTGATTATAGGATACCTTTGTATTTTTCTGTTCCTGCTGCAACTTGTTCTGAAACAAAGAAAACTTGTTTTGAAAATGCTTGACACCCACAACAATCTGTTCTTGGGCACTTGACAAGAGGGTTTGTCCTTTCCTGACCATACCAGCGCTGTGTGTTTCTGTGCAACTCCCTGTAACTAAGCCTTAGAAGTGTAAAAGATACACATCATAACCCTCCCAAAGATAGGAGTGGCCATTTTTCCATGACAGGACAAAGCCAAAGAGACAAATGTTAATGATTCTCTCACATGTCTGTTTCTTCTTAAACTCCATTTCAATAACTTTCAGGCCCTATCCAATTCAGCTTAATTAATATAAATTAGCTATGTGAATTTATAATTGTAGAGTAAATGGTTACACTTATCCCTATAGTGGATTTGTATTTAGGTCACATTTTGCAACAGCATTCACTAGAACTGTAACCTGTGATTATACTCTTCCGTATGTATCCCTAGGATCTACAAACAGTAGTTTTGCATTTAACAATGATGTAATACAAAAAGTTCACCAACGTGCTAAGATCATAAGAGAAATGCAACACATACTGAATGGCAGATATGAACATCCATTTAATATACAAGTGTGACATTATACCAGCTCTTTAGCTAAGGTTAGTATTTTCATTTTAAACTTAGACTTGGGACATTAAACATCTCTGCTATTTTTACGCAAAAGCGAATTGAAGCTTAATATACTTATTATTATTATATTATTATATAATAATATTATTATATAAAGTTTATATACTTGAAATAATAATTATTGTTAAAATATTTCATTTGCTAACCCATATTTTGAGTTATATTTTATATATTGATATGTATTTCTATAGTGTTCACTACAATAGTACTGAAGTACCTCACATGGTTAAGGATACATTAGCACCTGCATGGTAGAACTCTCATCTCTATCTCTGCCTTTTTAACTGTTTTTTTACAACAATAGGAGCTAGTGGAGGGTATCTTATGACACAGCTATTTGGGGAAAATGATAGTTTAAGCAGATGTATCATGGACTATACTCTGTTCAAAAGTGACTAGTGATTTGGGGTGGCTTAACTTTGGGGTGCTAACTTACAATACTTTAAATGAACCCAATTTGCAAAGGGTGGATGCTCAGGAGTTCATGAAAGCCAAGTCCTGTAAGACATTAAGTTGAGCACCCAAAAGTTGAGGTAAATTGAAAATCTTGGTCAACTTTATTTGGGTTCAGTAGCATCATAACCTAGAATTTTTCAAAGATTCTTTTATCAGTTCAAATACATATATGCATCCTTTTTAGTATGTATGACTGAATCCACACTAAGCTGTTAGATAGTATGCACCTTGGGACATGGATTATAGCTTCCTCATTGCACATGCTTGGCCATAGGAGACTTTTTGCTGTTACATAAGCACGGTGCTTGATCCCCATGCTTGGATCTGTTTTATGGAACTACCATCCAGAAGCAGAATAAAATAATCAAACTGTCCATGCGACAGCATGAAGAGTTATTTAGTAACTACTAATTTAACTAGATAGATACATAAACATACAGTGGGGTCCCAGTGTATAATAAAATTACGTGGCTGTGCAGATGGCTGAAAATTTTATATTTTTGCCAAGCTGCCAAATAAATCCACCAAAATAATGCCTCCTTCTGTTCCTGTGCATCCCTGCCTGCCATTTTTCCTTTCTGTCTTCTTCATCTCAGTCTGTTTCTTTTGTTCTGTGAGTTCCCTACAAAGAAGAGTTCAATACATTTCTGCTTCCATGTTGCTCCCCTTAAAGGAATAAGGGAGGCATCAAGGACACAGAACAGTTTCTATCCTTAGCTCCATGAAAGAGGAGATCGTGTGGCCAATTGGAGGAGTGGGGGTGAATCAAAGCACACAGTAGCAGAAGAGGGCAAAAAGTTTGCGGGTTCATAGGGAGGTTTGCAGGAAGCAGTAGCCACCATACAAAACTGCTCGAGCTGCTTGCACTTCCATTCCAGAGCCTTGCATGACAGAAAACTGTCTCCAAACAATAAAAATAGAAAATATGAGCTTCCTCCTCTCCATCACCACATAAAAGTGTGAACTTCTGAAGCTAATCCCCATAAATCTATGAGGTGCAAACTCTAAACTCCATTCACCTCAATGAAGTGTTGACTTCTGAATTTAACTAGGACCCCTTCACTCCTCCAAAGCTTTTGGTTAGAGTCTATACAATTTCTAATTTACTTCACATCCATGGTAGGAGAAAAAATTGTCACTGAACATGTCTTTCATGGGTTAGCCCATTGTAGAAATGCCAGGTGGCACTGTTCTGCTACAAAGGAAACAATAATAGACATTAGATTTTCATTTTGTTGGCCATTGTTAGAAATATTTCAATAAAACTGCAGGTTATTGAATGATTTTTTTAAGTCAATTCACATTGTCACAGAATTCAGTGTAGCTCAGCCACATCAATTATGTGGGCCTTACTAATATACCACATAGTACAAAAAGCCTAGTTCATCTGTCTATCTGAAATAACAAATAAAAAATAAGTACAATAAACTAACTACATTGAAGGTAAAATGGGTGTAAAGGAAAAGGAGCATGAGGGTTCTGGATTCTCTTGAAAGAGAGGTCAAGGAATTAGTTTGGAGGCGAGGTTTCATCTCCTTATATAACCTTGCATCACATGTTCAATTCTGAGAGGAGACAAATACATGACCACTGCTTCCAGAGAACTCTGACCTTGGTCCCAAGAGCATGGATCCCTACTGATAATGCAGAAGAATCTAATTGCTGTTGAAATCTAAGTATACATTAAATCACCTTTTAGACAACTATCAAAAATGGATTAAGGGAACTCTTACCAAAAAAGTAACGTTCCTGAATCATCTATAAATACTGTATCTTAAAATCAAGACTCTCTGAGGGTCTATTCTTTTATCGACATTTGTGAACTTACATTTGTGAACTTATATTGCATTAAAACTCATGTGAGCAACACGTATGAGCCCCATTAAACATCAATGGCAGAACAGACCCCCTGCATTTTAAACTGGCTTATCGATGCGTTCTGTCTGGTTGTTCAAATCAGATAAGTATTTCACTTCCTTCGCCTTCTCCCCAGGGTATATAAATAGACTTTGTTTACTCAGATGAAGGCTTGTGGTCTTAGATCATAGCAGTTTTACTTCTGCTTTCTTAACTTCCATTTTCCCCAGGGGATTAGTCGGTGCTTAGGGTCCCAACTGTCTGTGAAGATAGGAGTCACTGGATTTTCTCTGTCACTGTGTGAATGTTCAGCTTCTTTGCTAGTGGATTATTTGAAAGATATTCCAGAGTCATCATGGAAGTGTTTTATTTTAATGTAATCTCTCTAAATAAATGCAATACTAATTTAGTGAAAATTCCCAACTGCGTGATCCACACTGTGACCGGCCCACTCTATCTTCTCATTTGCTTGAGGGCCTTAACCACAGCTTTCCCAGTAAACCCATTTGTAAAGATTATCCTCCTTAAAAAGGACATGGTTGATGTATATTTATTATTACTATTGTTTACTTCAGCAGTGCTGCAAGTGCAGACAGTAGATGAACTGAACCATACTAGTAAATCCCAAACCTGTGGTTACAAAACAAAACAGCAGAAACACAGAATGGTGCATGGCAATTATAGCTGTAATGCTTTATTGAACAGGTGTGATTTTTGTAGGAGAAGGAAAGAGCTAGACATGATGTTACTGAGATGCTGTTCCAAGCATAAAAGGCAGTATGAAAAATGTGTGAAGTAAGGAGTGGGGGAGGTGTGGGTAGAACGTATGGAGGAAGACGGGATGTAGGAAGAGATTAGGACAAAGATGTAATCAGAGTCAGAGTTAGATAGCTTTGCAAATGAGATGTCTGAAAGGACTGCAAGAGAAAAGAGGAAGCATGTACAGAGATTCAAGATAGGTAATTACAGTGGTTCTAACAAAATTTAATTACTTCAGGTACTGAAAAAAAAAAAGATCAGCCCCTAAAACCAGAAAGGCTAAATAGCAATGCATCGGCGACTAATCATTGGGGCAGTCAGCCAACCAACAACCCTTGAAGGTGGGTTTGCTTCAGTGTGGATGTGCATCGTCAAACCATTCCCTTTGCTCTGCCAGTTTGGCTCCATTCTGATGAGCACAGGCAGGTTACTGAATTATACAGGAATTCTGCTTGGGCATTCACAAGAACAGAGCAAGTAGTCAGAGAGAAAAGGGATGAGATGAGATCTATGAAGAGTCACAGAAATGTAGGGGTGAAAGAGACCTTGAGAGGTCATCAAGTTCAGTCCCCTGCTCTGAGGCAGGACCTAGTAAACCTAGCCCATCCCTGACAGGTATTTATCCAATCTGTTCTTAAAAACCTCCAATGATGGGGACTCCACAACCTCTCTTGGAAGCCTATTCTAGAGCTTAACTACCCTTAGTTAGGAAGATTTTCCTAATATATAAACTAAATCTCCCTTGCTGCAGAGTAATCCCATTACTTCTTGCTCTACTTTCAGCGGACATGGAGAACAATTGATCTCTGTTCTCTTTACAACAGCCTTTAACATATTTGAAGACTGTTACCAGGCCCCCTTTCAGTTTTCTTTTCTCAAGACTTAAGAGGCCCAGGTTTTTTTTAAACCTTTCCTCACAGATCAACTTTTCTAAACCTTTTATCATTTTTGTTGCTTTCCTCTGGACCCCCTTCAATTTGTCCACATCTTTCCAAAAGTATGGTGCCCAGAACTGGACACAGTACTCCAACTGACGCCTCATCAGTGCTGAGTAGAGCAGGACAATTACTCCTCATGTCTCACATACAACGCTCTTGTTAATACACCCAGAAATGATATTGGCCATTTCACAACTACATCATATCACTGACTCTCATTAAATTTATGATACACTATAATCCCCAGATCTTTTTCAGCAGTACTACTACCTAGCCAACAATTCCCCATTTTGTAGTTATGCATTTCATTTTACCTTCCTAAGTACTCTGAACTTGTCTTTATTGAATTTCATCTTGTTCATTCAGACCAGTTCTATAGTTGTTTTGAATTCTATTCCTCTCATCCTATGTGCTTGAAACCCTTCCGATCTTGATGTCATCTGCAAATTTTATAAGCATACTCTCCACTCCATTATCCAGATCATTAATGAAAATGCTGAATAGGACTGGAATCAGGACTGGCCCCTGTGGGACTCCTCTAGATACACTCTCCTAGTTTGATAACAAACTGTTGATACCTGTTCTTTGAGTACAGTTTTTCAACCAGTTGTATAACCCGCTTATAGTAATTTCACCTAGACCACATTTCTCTAGTTTGCTTATGAGGCTGTCATGTGGGATTGTATCAAAAGCATTACTAAAATCAAAGCATATCATATCTAATGCTTCCTGCCTATCCACTAGGCCAGTTACCCTGTCAAAGAAGGGAATGAGGCTGGTTTGGCATGATTTGTTCTTGACAAATCCAGGCTGTCTATTCTTTATAACCCTATTATCCTCTAAGTGCTTACAAACTGATTTTTTAATAATTTGTTCCACAATCTTTCCAGGTATCTAAGTTTGACTGACTGGTCTATAAATCCTCTTTGTCCCCTCTTTTAAAGACAGGTCCTATGTTTGCCCTTCTCTAGTCCTCTGGGACCTCACCCATCCTCCCTGAGTTCTCAAAAAGTAACTGCTAACGGTTCTGAGATTGCTTCTTCTGGTTCCTTAGATACCCTACAGTATGAATTTCATCAGGCCCTGACAACTTGAATATATTCAACTTATCTAATTATTCTTTCACCTGTTCTTTCCCTGTTTTGGCTTGTGTTCCTTCCCCCTTGTTATTATTATTAAATGTGCTGACCATCTGGTCACCAGTAATCTTTTTAGTATAGACCAGGGGTCGGCAACCTTTCAGAAGTGGTGTGCCGAGTCTTCATTTATTCACTCTGATTTAAGGTTTCGCGTGCCAGTAATACATTTTAACATTTTTAGAAGGTCTCTTTCTATAAGTCTATAATATATAACTAAACTATTGTTGTATGTAAAGTAAATAAGGTTTTTAAAATGTTTAAGAAGCTTCATTTAAAATTAAATTAAAACGCAGAGCCCTCCGGACCAGTGTCCAGGACCTGGGCAGTGTGAGTGCCACTGAAAATCAGTTTGCGTGCCGCCTTCGGCCTGCGTGCTATAGGTTGCCTACCCCTGGTGTAGACTGAAGCAAAATAGGCATTAAACACCTCTGCTTTCTTGATGTCATCAGTTATTAATTCTCCTTCCCCACTAAGTAGATGACCTACACTCTTCTTTGTCATTCTCTTGCTCCTAATGTATTTAAAGAACCTCTTCTTATAGCCTTTTATGTTCCTTGCTAGGTGTAACTCATTTTGTGCCTTAGTCTTTCTGAATTTATCCCTATACTTGTGCTATCTCTTTTGTACTTCTTCGTAGCAATTTGTCCATGTTTCTACTTTTTGTAGGATATGTGAATCAGCAAAACAAACTAAAACTGTTGTTTATTTATCTGGATTGATGAGACATGCCTGTCTGTACTCTAGGCCAGAGGTAGGCAACATATGGCATGCGTGCCAAAGGTGGCACACGAGCTGATTTTCAGTGGCACTCACACTGCATGGGTCCTGGCCACCGGTCCAGGGGGCTCTACATTTTAATTTAATTTTAAATGAAGCTTCTTAAACATTTTAAAAACCTTATTTACTTTACATACAACAATAGTTTAGTTATATATTATAGACTTATAGAAAGAGACCTTCTAAAAACGTTAAAATGTATTACTGGCACGCGAAACCTTAAATCAGAGTGAATAAATGAAGACTCGGCACACCACTTCTGAAAGGTTGCCAACCCCTGCTCTAGGCAAATGTCTAATATAAAAGTTACAAATTTGACCAAGACACCAATTAAAAATATTAGAACATACCTTAATCATTTAACTAACCAACATTTCAAATCCCAGTATCCATCTGGGTTATTAAAACCCAACTCCCCCCAAATCCAGACATTTCATCCTGCCCTTTCCTCTTTTCAAAAGCCCAGAAGAAAAATTGGGCCTTGCAGAAATCCCTGGAGATAAATACATAGGTCTTAATTTAGATTTAGCAGTCTTGAGTGTGTCCCTTTAGGGAACCCCACTATCTATTTATCAAATCAGTTGATCAATGGTATTTTTAGAGCACTTATTTCTATAGTATATAAGAGCAAATAATGCTTATTGCCCAAATTTTTAAAGTTAGCCTACATAATGTTCTAACTTTCAATAAAATAAAACAGCTTATGTGAAGTGCTCTTTTTATATTCCAAGTTTGCCAAACAAAAAGCCTTATTTTCTGGATTTTCCTTATTGATAAAATATATCTATAGATAAATTAGATATTCTTTCAGTAGAAATAGATTCTTTCCCCATCCATATTTCATTTCATACAGTGTTCTGTGTTCTTTAATAGTTGTTTTTCTTTTCCTACAGTCAAAGCTTCAATGATAAGTGACCAGAAACAAGTATTCCAGCCCTCCTATCTTGGCTGAAATCCACATAATGCATGACAGCACTGAAAATCCCTGGCAGGCATCTCAGAAGCTAACATACCATATCTTAAGTGTCAGACTTAATTAGCCAAGAAGCCACTTTCAAAGCTGTACATGAAAAATGTGATTAAACTAGAATGACTTTGTTATATGTATTGTACAATGTAGTATATACACCCAGAGCGTATTATCTTGATATGAAATGCTATTCTGTTAAAGAACATCTTCCACATTAATGCTTAGTTTATTAATTTGCTATTTTTGCCCATAATACTGTATCTTACAATTAAAAATGGTTTTGGTATTAAGGTTGCCCTATACAAAAACATAATATAATGTATTACAAAGAACGACGTTATCATTTATGCTTTAGCAAAATATTACTCCCCCCTCCCTTCATTTACCTGTCTTCTTTTTATGTATAATTCATATCAGGATGCTGCCCTGTCAGTGAATATGAGTTTTGATTTGAAGAATCAGAAAACTGAATTAACTCCATCACGAACCTTACACAGCTAGGTCATTTTCTATGGCTATGTTAGAATTTACTGGCTCTTTCAGGCTCAGGGGGAAAGCCCATCTGGGGAAAATAAAATCCGCCCTCAGCTGATCCTTGGAAAGAAAACCCACTACCTCTGTTTCTACTGCAAGGTTTTAGCCAAGACCAGCAAGAGTTTCCTTTTCCTTTTCTTTTTTTTTTTTTTTTCATAATTGCTGCTGTCAAAGATGGTTCCTGGGACCCAACGTTGAGAGTGATTTTTGGTGGATCTTGTGGTTTTTTTTATTTTGTTTAATTCTGTTAAGTGTGACTGCAAATCATTATCACCACCAACTGGATTGTCATTAATGCACATGAAGATAACGCTTGGATAGTGAGCAGGTAAAACACCATAGTTGTGGCTGACTTGACCAGACCCAGCTAAACTCACTTTAAGCACAAAGTACACATTTAGTACACATCCAGATTTAGCAAGCTTTGGAAGTAAAACCAAAGAAGCATGAGGTATCATACAGAAACTTCAAACTGTAGGATGTTACATATATATATTTGGTATTCAATGGCAGATATACGTTGGAGTGCCTTTCATGCAGTGAGAGCCTTCATACAGGGCAATCCTTACAAGTGGCTGGACAATACAAAGCAGAGAACAATAGCAAAGGATATATAATGCTAATACGCTCTTGAAGGATGATGAAGACTGGTGGGGAAAGGTGTGTGCCTTCATGGCTCTAACTTTTTTCTTTGGGGATTGTGAATATTTTTGAACCATTTTCTCTTTAATTGGTGTGCCTGGTAGAGAGTAATTTATTGCAAGACACAGGATTCCAATGCGTGCACCGCTTTGTGCAGGACATATTAAATAATAATGGATGACCAGGTTTCTAAATGTAATTTACCATTTGTTGCTGCAAATCATAAGTTCTAATAAATAAAAAGTTCTGACATACGATTTAGAAAGGATGATTGGATGTCAGGATTATTCGGAATGTTCTCAATTCTTGGGGTTCTCTTCCATGGTACAGAAAACTCACTTAATATGTTGTGGTGCATCCTGGAGTTGTACAGCTCAGATGTATAATATTCCATTATTATTATTTATGCAGTGCCATGGGAGTGTAGCTAGAGCACATCTCTTTTCCATTATCATCATTCATTATCACCTTCCTTCCTCCCTCCCCACCATTTTACATTTTTAAACTTTATTATAACTTCTGGATAGTTTAATACAATACACACACACACACACACACACACACGACTACAAATGGATAGCTGACATGTAGATGCAGAAAAGCAGATTTAAAAAAAAATCTACTGTTAAAAGATCCTGAGTGGATCTGAAACAATCATTTGAATGTTTGTGTTCAGAAGATTTTTTTTTTCGTGGAACCCCTTTTATTAGCAGGTTGGGAGAAGACTATATTACAGATTTAATTCTTCCCTATAATCTTGTACTGTGATATTTACTTGTGCCCACATAAGGGTAGGAAATAAAAATTGAAGAAAGTTTTGCATGAATTATAAATATTAAACTTTTTAAGGTGATCCAAAGTATCATAAAGTGTAAAGAATATCAATAGCTAATTTTGTCTATGATGTGGTAAGCCATATAATGGACTTAATATATGAACATGGGACACAGGACTGGGAAGGACCTCCTGGGTCACTAAATCCAGTGCCCTGCTATTGCCATCATATAATCCCAATCATAAATTTATCAAGCTCCATCTTAAAACTAGTTAGGTCATTTGCCCCAACTCCTCCTAGTGGAATGCTGTTCCACAACCTCACTCCCTCTAATTTCCAGTGTATACCCATTTATTCTTGTGCCAACATTGCTCTTTAGCTTATATAGCTCTTGTCATTCTTGGTGTTTATCCTCCTCATGTATTTTTAGCGAGCAATCACAACCCCTTTCAACCTTTATTTTGCTAGGCTAAACAAGCCAAGTTTTCTAAGTCTCCTCTTATAAAAGTATGAAGGCAGATGAGTTGAGATACTGGCTGATGTCACTATATGAAGAATGGTTGCTAAAACAAATGTAAGGAGATTCATACCAAAATGTATTACAAAAAGCTGGAAACCACTGGTTGAGCACGTAAGCCCCACTCAATCCTGGACCCATACAGAACATGCAGGGGCACGTAAATCTGTAATGCAACATTAAGCAAACACACTAGTGAGTGGGTGGATGGCAACAGTATTATTCAGAAACAAATTTTAAGGAACACATTGTTTTAGCCAAGTTGGAAAGACCACATAAACCCCGAAGTATGAGTATTTATTGGGATACCAGTTTTCCACTCTTCTGCAATTTTTGACAAGTAAAATACTTAGACTAATACTAGGATAAAGGACTAAATTCAGCCCTAACCTCCACTCCTTGCAACACCACTGAAAGCCATGGGGCTGCACAGGGTGCAAGTCAGGGCAGAAACTCAGCCAGAACGTGTCTAACAACTGAACATAATTTGTATAAACAAACAGCATTATTTACAATATTCCTTCACGAAATCCCAGGCTCAGCGTCTGCATGTTCTTTAAAGACACAGTTCATGCACACTTGAATGCCTACTTAAGAAAAAATCAAGAGCTTTCCCATGGAAACCACAGATATATTTTGTTTCACATGTACTGCACAAACACGGATGCTAGCTTTCCATAATGTACTATACGTTCTTATGCTAGCCACATATTTTAGGACAACATCTTTGGCACACTTTTAGACAGATGGCTCACACGAGTTTAAAGGTTTGTCTATTCTAGGGAAATATGTGTTGTTTTCAAATGTGCTAACTAACATTTTTGAATTAAAATGCTCAAATACACCTTAGCCCCTAGTGTAGAGAGTCATGTTAAAAATGAAGTATCAGAGGGGTAGCCATGTTAGTCTGGGTCTGTAAAAAGCAACAGAGGGTCTTGTGGCACCTTTAAGGCTAACAGATGTATTGGAGCATAAGCTTTCGTGGGTGAATGCCCACTTCCATTCACCCACGAAAGCTTATGCTCCAATACATCTGTTAGTCTTAAAGGTGCCACAGGACTCTGTTGCTTGTTAAAAATGAATTAGCTGGTTGTGGTAAAAATGTGTTAGCTGGTCCTAAGGCTTGTGCCACATTACGAAATGTTACCATAAAACATGCCTTAGTCTGGCACATCTTTCTTTGTGTCCACACTTACTTTTGAGTCCTGGTAGTAAAACTCTAACTTTCTGTTGGTCTCATTAAACCATCTCCCTGAAAGACATAAGCCCTCTATCTGCACTATTCCACTGCTACAATATCTGTGTGGATCATGTATTACCTATGCCAGTAAAAACAGTCCTATGGCAACAGTCCTACAATGCCTCTGTCCCTGTGACAATGACCCTCCTGATCACCATTCTGAACTCTGTTGCCAAGGGGTCACAGTGACCAGGCCCTCCCCCCCCAACAACACTTTAAAACACCATTTTGGAAATGTGTCTCTTCCGCAAGCCCACCTCAGAGCGCACAGATATGGATACCCATAAAGAAACAGGTAAACCTTGTACTGCTGCATGGTCAGGAAAGAAGTCTTGGATTTTCTCAGCCTGTGGGGAGGAGAAGTGCAAGCCCAGATGCAGAATAACTGTGGAAGTAAAGATCTCTATTTGGACACTGCAGAGGATATGCAGCTGGGGCACAACAGGGAGGGGCATCAATGCTGGGTGAAGGAGAAGGAACTGCAGCAGCTGGACAAAAGGCAAGGGAGGCCAACAGAAAATCTGGGGCTGTCCCACATATCTGCCGCTTCTTTGCAGAGTTGGATGCCATATTTGGTGGGGATCCTACCATCACCGCAAAAGTGACAGTGGACACTATGTGAGATCCCGAGGAGGGAACCCCAGCAGTGCACAGCAACAAAGAGAGTGTCAAGGACATGCATGCAGAGGATGCTGACCCAGTGGAGAGCCAGTCAGCTGAACTTGACTCAGTTGAGTCCTGAGGAAGAACCCATTATGCACTTTCTCTGACTACCCTTTGTTAATGTCAGTGAAACCTTCCTGGTGATCCACTAATGCCTGCATAACCATGAAAAGAACCACTTTCTGTATAAGTACTCAGCCAGAGGAGTGAGGGTGGGCGGGCCAGGATCAAGATATGCATTTCCTCTATCACTCCACCACAGTTTGGGAAATCCACTGCACTGAATCAATCTATTATTTCCTGCACATTGCCCAGAGTCACAATCCTGTGCAGCAGGTGACAATTAATGGGCTTGCACACCTGGATGATGACTGTCCCCACTGAAGACTTTCCAACACCAACCGATAGCAATCTAGGGTTGCAAGCTTCCACAACGTGATTGCTACCCATTTTCCACTGTCAAAACAGCTCTCATTTCCGTGTCTCTGCACTGAAAGCCTGGGGCAAGCTCAGCACACAACTCCAGAAATGTGACCTTCGGCATCTGAAAGTTCTGAAGCCACTGCTGAGCGTCCCAGATTTGCATCATGATCCATTCCCAACAATCAGTGCTTATTTCATGGGCCCAGAAGTGCTGTTCCACCGTGTGTAGCTGGTCAGTGAATGCTTGCAACATCAGGTGACTTTCATTCACTGTCTGCATCATCCACTCCTCCTCAGTTTTCTCTTTTTCACTGCTGCATGCCTGGCCTCTGTGATAGTTGCTGAAGTTCCACAAATACAGAAGAAGCAGGTGCCCTGTCTATAAAATTGATATGAGAATTCCACTGATCTGTTTGGCATCCATGTTTTTGCCAGTGAGGTGGCAGAGAGATTGAAAACCGGCACAAGGAACTGTGGGAATTTTAAAAACTGGTGCAAAAGAGAAGATTATGGCGGGAACAGAGGGAACTTAACCCTAAGGTCCCACAGTTCCCTGAGAGGAGTGCCAGTTTCTCACAGGACACTTCCAAAAGTCGCAGAAAGCTGGACTGTGGTGTGGGGCACACTGGGATGCCTTCCTGGAGTGCAGAGCACTTTTTCTCCGATACAACCTCTCGACGTGAAGGTGTGCTGCACTGGCAAAGGCAGGCGAATATGCACAAGCTCTACTGGAATTGCAAAATTGGTAGCTACATGCTGGCAGAAAAACTACCAATAAAACTTTCTAGTGTAGGTGTGACCTAAATAACCTTGGCTAACACATCTTAACCTGGTTGTCTTTGTCTACACTAGATGTTACATGGTGCTTAAAACGTATTCATTAAAACATTATTCATTTTCGCAGTGTAGACAAACCCAAAGAGAGAAACTGCTGCTCTTGGGACATTTCTTCCCAACAGAGAGTATTTTTTTTTTTTAATCTGGTCTGCCCACCCTGCGGGAGGCAGTAAAGTCAGCATTCACTCTCATAAACGTAGAGCTATAAACAGCAGCTTCTCTCTCTCTTTGTGCTTATGGGATGGAAACCTCAATTTTCTCTCTTCCCCCACCTGCTCACACTCTACTCCCTCTACTGTATGTAGTTATGTTTAATCTAACTCTGCTTATATGCAAAGACTCAGAGGTGACAAACCTCATAGCAATGTCTATAGGTGATAATGTTTTCACCCCTCAGCTCATAGAGAGCTGAGAAAAACTAAAGAAAAATTATGCAGCCAGTGCTTTTCCAAAGGACTGTTAGAGCACCACTACATTTCAGGAATGGGGATTGGGCAGGGAGGTTCAACTTGCATGTGCTGATTTATATGTAAGTTTAGAGCAGACAGAGTGTGTGTTTGTGTACAACTCCTCCAACAAAACTAATGTATTGTCCAGTACAGGCATGAAATAACTCACAATGATGCTTCCGAGTTATAGTTTTCATTCTTTTCAACAAAACATCTACAATATTCTGGCACTTGCATAGCCCCCTTCGTCAATCCTAACAAACCAACTCAACAAAAAGAGAATACGTTTAACAGGAGACAGTGCTCCTAAAAAAGTCAATTATTATAAACAAACAAAAACACATACCTGGTGCAATATGTCATCCAGAATCCCAAATGCTACTATTTGATATTCTCCATATTATTTAAGGCATTATAAAACTTGCATGTGTTTCAGTTATTCACTGTTTACTTCTACCCTTCCCAAGTTATAGTCTATACAACGATGTGCATCATTCACCTGATTTTTGCAGCTGAGCTCTTTTCCTTTGACTTCCTTGTGTAAGTGCCCTTTGCTAATTCATTTAAATCTTTTGATTCTGGTGTTCAAAGCCCTTCATTCTGATAGGCTATTTTATTTATATAATGGATGTCTATATGTGCTGTAGTCCAACTTGTACTCTAAGTTATTGCTGTTTCAGCATTTCTACAATTTGTAAAATCTAAGTACAGGGCCTTTGCCCATATAGTTCCATCTAGGTGAAATTTGTGTTGCTTATTCATTGCCTCGCTTTTAAGTCTTATTTTAAACATTATATTCTGGTTTATATCCTATCTACACCTTTGTGTTAATTCTATGTTGTTTTAGTTATAGCACTTGGGCGCTTGCGGTAAAGTAAAACAGTAATTAACATGAACATTGTACTATGTACCAAGATATAAATGTCTAAATTATACTTAGTTATGCTTGAATTTGTAAATACGATGACTACAATCAGAAACTCCAGCCAGTAGGAGCAGGTGCAAAGCAACCCATTGCTACACTGGGGGGAGAGGGTAAAATGAGGCCACTGCTCCCCTC
Organism: Chrysemys picta bellii; assembly: GCF_011386835.1. Taxonomy (NCBI): domain Eukaryota; kingdom Metazoa; phylum Chordata; order Testudines; family Emydidae; genus Chrysemys; species Chrysemys picta. The sequence goes on along the minus strand of NC_088793.1, from coordinate 153,353,979 downwards.
AGTATCCCCCAGACCCAGAACTGTGCAGGGGAGACCCTCCCATACTCTGGGGAAACAGGGATCCAGGTAGTGCCTCTCGGCCAATCTACCATGTGGCCTTGGGGAAGAAGTGCAGTCTCCAGCTGGTAGGAGAAGCTAAAGAAGCAGTCAAAGCAGGGAGATTCAGAGAACTTTCCATGGTTTAACTGGATTTTCTCTGCCCTGTGTTGATTGGCTGTTTGCTCCACCCATTCCCTTTCCCATCTTTCAGTATCTCTTCATTTCAGCTGCGGTCCACACCTGCCCCTTAGCCTCTTCTCCCCAACCCTGTCTCCCTTACCCTCTTCTGTTCAATGTTTCTTCCCCTTCACTTTTATTTCTGTTTAGCGTACCCCCACTAACGAAACCCACCTAAAAAAATTGTGGAATGAATATGACATTTTCTGTCTTCAAACTGTTGACTCTGCTTGTGTGTGACACCCTTCCCTCCAACCCTGTGTCTGTCTTATTTATTTAGATTGTAAGATCTCTGGGGCAGGACTAGCTATTACACTGTTTGCACAGTGTCTAGCACAATGGGGCCCCACTGGTTGGTCCTTTGGCAATATCATAATAATTGATTATTAATAATAAAATATAAACATGTAAGTTACATTCAAATGTGTGAATATTAAGACTGCATTCAGTTCCAACACAAATATAGCCAAGGAAAACGCTAGACAAAAACAGTGTCTCATATCAGAATGTCCAGTGCATACAGATAAATCTATACTCTAATACTTAACAACTCTTGACCCTCTAATAAATGAAACTTTTGGTATTAAACGATAGTCTGACTTACTTTGCTCTCTTGGCCATCTCATTGCCATCCCAGCGTGGGCTGTAAGGGTAGTTTTTCTGGGCCTGGGAATACAGCTGTCCACTGTTAGTGAAGTGATAGACTGATTGAAATGTTAGAGTTGGCTGGTCTCGAGGAAAGTACAGAGGTAGGTCAACTGCAAAGACAGCAAAAGAAAAAGATGGAATGAAAGAGACATCTTTTCTTGCTTTCATCTTTATTGTGAAATACATCATTCCTACCTATTAACTCTAAACTCAGGTTAAGAAATGTACCTAACCAGATCTTAAATGAAAAAAGTAAAAATGCTGGGGAATTCTAATATCTCTTCTTGTACTTTCAATAAACATGAATTATATTATGTCGATGTCTGACTCGATTTATGTTTACTGAAGTATTTTATTTTACAAAGCAAATGACACATGGTTTTATTGTGCATTTACAGATTAATCACAGTATTTCCACTAGTTCAATCTCTCTCTCTCTCTTTTTCTCTTTCTTTTTCTAATGATTATTGCATTAAAGTCTGTATTTTTCCAGCTTAGTTTCTACTTTCAGGAATGTTAATACACATTCTGTTTTGCGAAATAGAGCAATACTGTACTTTTATAGAATCTTTCATCTGATGAGCTCAAAGTGCTTTATCAGCCATAATTAATCCTTACAACTTGCCTGGGAGATGCAAGTATTATTAACCCCATTTTACAGATGGATAAACTGACGCCCAGAGAGGTTAAGTGATTTAATCAAGGTCACATTGAGTCACTTGCAGAATCTAGAACAGAACAAAGGAATCCCAACTCTCAGTCAGATAAACAACTAAAACTACAAAAAGAAGAACAGGAGTACTTGTGGCACCTTAGAGACTAACAAATTTATTAGAGCATTTATTAGTCTCTAAGGTGCCACAAGTACTCCTGTTCTTCTTTTTGCAGATACAGACTAACACGGCTGCTACTCTGAAACCTAAAACTACAAAGTCACTGATATCAGAAATGTTTTACTCTTAAGTGTCCCCAGAATTAGATCCTATCTCTTTTAACTCCCCTTGCTTATCACCCAAAAGGAAGGAGGCCATCTCAAGATTAGTCAGGTCTGTTAGATCAACAAACCAGTCTATAATGGAGAGTATTCCAGAGGCTCTTCAATTTGTAAAACTTAACCTTTTAATTCCCAAATGTATTCTTAGAATATAACATTTTCTTGGGTCTTCTTTTATATTTGGTAGACTTAAAAAATCTCCCTATTTGGTTTTAAGATTTTTACTCATACATCCATCTCAGTATTTACTTTTACGGCCTGATCCTGCATCCACTGAAGTCAATGGCAAAACATGCATTGTCTTTAGTGGTACAAGATTTGGCCCTCAAAGCATCCCTCACTATCCCATTTAATATCCCAAAATGATGCATTCCACTAACCTTAAGAGACAAAAGAACAAATTCTCACCCATTTAGTTTTGTAAGACCGTAGCTCATTCATCGGAACTTGGGATCTCAGAAATCTTCATTTGTGACTTCACAATTCTACCTAATGAGACGTCAAGGATCCTGACTGAATAATGTCAGATGTACTTAAAAATGGAACAGGCCTAGTAAATGATTTATCCCATTTCTATGCCAGAGCAGGATTGTTTCCTCCAATATATTTGCTAGTGCTTTGTGTATTCTATTTTTAAATATTTCAAGATAGGATGCTTCCACCACTTCCTTTGAAAGCCTACTCCACAGCCTAAGATATAGCAATCTCAGAAAGATTTTCTGCTAGTTAGCCTAAATTTTCCTACTCTTTGAACTGGACAAGCCTTATTTTCCCTATGCTCCAAATCAAGCCTGCCAACCCCACAGTCACTCCCTTCATATGTTTATGGTAATGAGGTACACAAAACCAATTAACCAGAGGACTCAGCCCACACAAATGCTTGCTTGATACATTTAAGAGGTAACATGATGGACTGAGTTAGTTTGATCAATTTTGGGGAAGAACATTACTACGTTTAAGAAAAAAAAAAGTTAGATTCAAAAATGAAATACTTTGTCAAAGTCTTCTTGGTAGCATGGTTAATGCATGATATCCCTGAAAAAGAATTGCCACACAATAAGCCACTTATCAGTAAGCAAACTACTTGTTCCTCCCTCTCACAGACATTACTCTTATGCCAAAGAATCAAAAGAGCTGCTCTGTAGAGAGCAACGTAAACCCCAGGAGACTGGTTCTCAGTTTTGAAGCTGGAAGTTTACTTTGTTTAGTGCTGTGTAATTTAAACTCCATTTCTTAGTACAGTCTTTATCTGCTCTCTCTGCAGAATCAATTTCAGGAGGAACACCCTCCCTCAAATAACTGTGCAAGTGGTATGAAACACTTCTTTGCTTATAAGTATGAATAAAGGATAGCAAACTCCAGTAAAGAAATTAAATCATATTATCTCTATTTATTTCATTTATCTTTTTACTAGAGACTTTCAGGTCTCCATTAGCTTGATTTTGAAAACTTCTCACTACGTGAAAGAGGCAGTAATAGCATTTTTCCTTCCATTAACTAAACCAAAAGCTTTGTTTTTCAGAAAAAGTATCTAGCAGTACAGCTACGGTCTAAAAGCACTATAGAGACATTGCTGTCACTTCAGAGAAGCTCTCATTTTCTGTGATTAGCCTTTCATCTTTCAGAGTATTTTTTCAACAGAGGTACAGCAAAAGAAGAAAGAAAGAAAATGCTTCCTCCTTTTCTTAACCAAAACATTTATAGAGGTTTTCAGGAGTCAAATATAATGTAAACCGGGGAACCAGACCATCAAAATAGATTGGTTTAAATTTGAACTGTCCACTCCTGGCCAAGAGCAGTACCACCTTGAACTTCAAGCCAAATCTTGAAAAGTAATGATGGCTGCCTTTGATTTCCAAAGCTATTGTCCACCTGAGAACACAAAGTATAACCAGAGCTCCCATTTTCTAAACCAAGTGTTTCTCTAATTAAGGATGTGAGCTGAGCCTCATCAACAAAAATGTGACCCTAATTATGGAGCACAACCACACCTATAATTCAAGTAAACAGGAAATGGCCCTGAATTTTAACCTGCTCTATACATTTCAAATAGCCAGCTATTATTTCAGAAGTAGACATTAAGGGCCAAATTCATTGCTGGCACAGTGGACATAAGTCCACTGGAGTTAATAAAGTAGTAGTTGTTTCTTATGTCAAGTTTGAATTCGGCCCAAAAGTTTTCTGAGCATGTAAAATAAGCAAACATGTTATCAGTTAATATTTACAAAGGGTTTTGAAGATAAAAGGTCAGATTTTGCTCTTGGTCACACCTGTGTTTTTGTGGCAGTGGCAAAGGTGTGATGGAGAAGATTTTGCCCTTTGCTGGTTATACAAATGATATAACTATGTATTATAGAACACAGATCAAATCTGCTTCTGTATAGTATACAAGGGGACAGAGTTAAGTGTTGGCAAAATTATATCTATCGCAGACCACATTTATATTTTACTATATTAGAATGCATCACAGTGCAAAATAAATCACACTTTCTTAAGTGAGCATCTGAATTGTGACGATTACAACAGCAAGCTTTGGTTTTGCATTTTATTTAGCCACAGTATTTAGATACTTAAGAAACACAAAAGAAGTATTCATGGTGAATGCAAGTGCTATTTCCAAATCAAAGCTGACTCACAAGTACCTTGGTGGTGTATCTGCAGACAATAAGTGGATGACTCATGTCTGTAAATTCCTGAAAATGGCAATAGACCCTTGCTTAGTCATCTTTTGCATGGATGCTGTTTCATGAGCTCTGTAAACCATAATGAGGGATTTAGCTCTTTACCGGCCTTTTTTTTTTTTTCCTTCTAAACCGTACAAATTACATCTCTAAAAATAACTTTATCTAGGTGAGTCACGTCACTTAACAAGCTTCCACAAGTCATACGGTTAAATAGTAATATTTACTTAGGAAGGTACAAATCTTGCTGTCAAACTAGTCTTGGTTTTAAAATGAAAAGGTTGTCAAAGGAAGTCCCATTTACCTAGGGTTACCATATTTCAACAATCAAAACAGAGGACGGGAGGAGCCCCGCCCTAGCTCCGCCCCCGTCCTGCCCTAGCCCCGCCCCTGCCCCTTCCACTCCCTCCGACTTCCTGCCCCCTCAGAACCCCCATCCCTCCCCCCCACACCTTGTCCCCTGACTGCCCCCTCCTGGGACCCCTGCCCCTAACTACCCCCCAGGACTCCACCCCCTACCTAAGCCTCCCTGCTCCTTGTCCCCTGACTGCCCCCTCCTGAGACCTTCCCACCATCCTAACTGGACCCCTAGGTCCCTACCCCCTACCTGTCCCCTGACTGCCCCAACCCTTATCCACACCCCCACCCCCAGACAGACACCAGGGACTCCCACGCCCCATCCAACCACTCCCCACCCCCTAACAGCCCCCCCAGAACTCCTGACCCATCTAAACCCCTCTGCTCCCTGTCCCCTGACTGCCCCCTCCTGGGACCCCTGCTCCTAACTGCCCTCCAGAACCCCACCCCCTACCTAAGCCTCCCTGTTCCTTGTCCCCTAACTGCCCCCTCCTGAGACCCCCCCCCACCTGTACTGACTGCCCAAAACCTTACACCCCCAACCCCCAGGCAGCCCCCCCCGAACTCCTGACCCATCCAACCCTCCCCCCTGCTCCCTGTCTCTTGACTACCCCCTCCAGAACCTCCCTGCCGCTTCTCTGACCCCCTGGCCCCCTTACCCTGCCGCTCAGAACAGAGTGCTGCAGAGCAGTGCACTCGGCAGCAGGGGAGGGGAGCAGGGGTCGGAGCTCCAGACTGCTGGAGGCCCGAGGCAAACGGCCGGCCAGCGATCTGCGAATGCAGGGGGGGGAAGGGAGGGAGAGAGAGGAGGGGAGTGATCTCAAGTTGCAGGGGAGAGGAGGGGAAAGCGGAGGAGGGGCTCTGGCTGCGGGAGCTCCGTGTGAGTGGCACGATCCGTCCGGCTGCCCTGTCAGCGTGCATGCTCTGCATGGGGTGGGGAAATCCGGACATTTACAAATTCCCCCCGGACGTTATTTTTAACTCAAAAAAGCCGGACATGTCCGGCAGAATCCGGATGAATGGTAACCCTACATTTACCCCATCTCTCCCAGGAATAGAAGCTCTTTCATTGGAAAATGTAAACTATTAACTAATCCAGGAAAGTAAAGCTTTCTGATTTAGTTCCAGATTCAGCATAATTTAATGATTTTGATTGTTTACTTTGGCTTATTTTTTTAAAATAATCATTTTAAATAACACAATAATTGGCCAGAGGAGCACACTAGTAGGGTTAAAACCAGAAAGACACTTGTTTCACTCAGACTCAGACTATACTAACATTTACAGACTAATTACCAATAGGGTCAACTTCCTAATCTGGCAAACCTCCTATCCTTTCTCAGGGAAAACTTTTATGGTAGTGCTGAGTAAACCTGAGCAAAGGACCTCAAGATTTCCCCTAACTTTTTATGCTGTGTTTATTCCAAAATGAAAAAGAAAAAGTGATTTGCACAGAGATTTAATTGTAGCTTATAAATAGCTACAGTAGTTTGATGTTTTTTAAAAATAAAAGAAGCTACAAAAAACAATACATACACATTTCAGTTGTTCTTGCTTTTGTGCTGTCATGTAATTTAATGTATATGCTCAGTGTATTTTCAATATTGTTATCTAAATGACAAACCCTGGCTAACAATTGCCTGAAAAATTATGCCAAGAATTAGTAAGCTTTTTTTGTTTACCTTCTCAAAGATCAATAACACTGAGGTCTGGAACAGAACAATGTTAACCACTCAGATCACACATGCAAACAACTCCAGAGTTCATAAGAAAGTATTATTTACCTTGGAGCTAATCTAACAAGATAATATAATATGCAAATCTTTGATTCCTGATTAGATCAGTGGTAAATACATTTTTTTTGGACATTTGATTTTATATTCCTTTTAGCAGTACAGTAGAACTTCAGAGTTATGAACACTTCAGGAATGGAGAGTGTTTGTAACTCTGAACAAAACATTTCAAAATTTCAAACTCTAAACAAAACTGGCAGCAGCGTGCAGGGGTAGTATGTCATAACCAAGAATATCCCTGCTCCATTTCATATACAATAAAACAGAGTTGTGAACACCAGAGTTACGAACAGACTAGTCAACCACAAGACTCATTTAGAACCGGAAGTACACAATCAGGCAGCAGCACAGGAAGAAAAAAAAAAAGGCAAATACAGTACAGTACTGTGTTAAATGTAAACTACTAAAAAAAATAAAAATAAAGGAAAAGTTTAAAAAGAAAGCTTTGACAGGGTAAGGAAATTGTTTCTGTGCTTGTTTCATTTAAATTAAAATGGCTAAAAGCAGCATTTTTCTTCTGCATTGTAAAGTTTCAAAGCTCTATTAAGTATATGTTCAGTTGTAAACTTTTGAAACAACAACCACAGCATTTTGTTCAGCATTATGAACATTTCAGAGTTACAAACAACCTCCATTCCTGAGGCGTTTGTAACTCTGAGGGCTTGTCTACACTTATCGGGGATCGATGCATTAGCAGTCGATTTAGCGTGTCTAGTGAAGACCTGCTAAATCGACCACAAATCGCTCCTTCGCCCCCCCCACCATCGACTCCTGTACTCCACTGGATCGAGAAGAGTAAGGGGAGTCAATGGGAGAGCGTCTCCCATAGTATGGACCCCATGGTAAGCAGGAGCGCCGCCAGCTTTTCCGCTGCTCTAGGCGGCGGAAGGTCCCGCCCCAAAATGCCGCCTCCCCACAGAGGCGGTGGAAGGTCCCGCTGCGGAAATACCACCACGGTCGCCGCCCCCCAAATCGCAGCGCCCCAGGCGACCGCGTAGGTCGCCCAATGGTTGCGCCAGCCCTGATGGTAAGTAGATCTAAGCTATGTCGACTTGAGTTATGCTATTCACATAACTCAAATTGCGTAGCTTAGATTGACTTTTCCCTGTATTGTAGACAAGGGCTTAGGTTCTACTGTATCCCCAGAGCAAGTCCCTTCTGTACACTGAAAAATGCAGGGGGTCCTGTGAAAAAAACAGTACATGAACATGTAACTAAAGACTGTATCATAAAGCATACATACTACGGGGGCTGAATTAGGCAATCTTAATTCCCTAACTTTTAGTGCTTGACTTTTCAAGCTTAATTATGGTTCTTTTAACACAGTTATTTTGTGTGTAATTTCCTACATGTTATAAAAACAAACTGAAAAAACAAATTTCATCATATGACATAATCATAGAACCACAGATGTGTAGGACTGGAAGGGATCTCAATAGGTGATCTAGTCCAGTCCCCTGCACTCAAGACAGGACTAAGGAATAACTGGACCATTCCTGATAGACGTTTGTCTAATCTGCTCTTAAAAACTTCCAATGACTGAAGTTCCACAACCTCCCTAGGCAATTTATTCCAATGCTTAACTACCTGACAGGAAGTTTTTCCTAATGTCCAACATAAACCTCCCTTGCTGCAACTGAAACCCATCACTTCTTGACCTATCCTCAAAGGTTACTGAGAACAACCTTTTATGTACTTGAAAACTGTTATAATGTCTCCCCTCAGTCTTCTCTTCTCCAGACTAAACAAACTCAGTTTTTTCAATCTTTCTCTATAGGTCATAGACCTCTAATAATTTTTGTTGCTCTCCTCTGGACTTTCTCCAATTGTCCACATCCCTCCTGAAATGTGGCACCAAGAACTGGACACAATACTCCAGTTGAAACCTTATCAGCCCCCACATTGGTTATCAGCAGGGTTGGATCTTTTAGCTCCACCACACAGACCTCTACCACTTGAGCTAACAGAGTAACTGATAGGAGTCTCAGAGTAGCAGCCGTGTTAGTCTGTATCCGCAAAAAGAACAGGAGTACTTGTGGCACCTTAGAGACTAACAAATTTATTAGAGCATAAGCTTTCGTGGACTACAGACCACTTCTTTGGATGCATATAGAGTGGAATAAATATTGAGGAGATATATATACACACAAGATCTATATACATACAAGATCTCTATCAAGCATTCTTAAAACTACAATACCCACCTGCTGAAGTGAAAAAACAGATTGACAGAGCTAGGCGAGTACCCAGAAGTCACCTCCTACAAGACAGGCCCAACAAAGAAAATAACAGAACACCACTAGCTGTCACCTTCAGCCCCCAACTAAAACCAGCGCATCATCAGAGATCTACAACCTATCCTGAAAGATGATCCTTTACTCTCACAGATCTTGGGAGACAGACCTGTCCTCGCTTACAGACAACCCCCCAACCTAAAGCAAATACTCACCAGCAACCACACATCACTGAACAAAACCACTGACCCAGGAACCTATCCTTGTAACAAAGCCCGATGCCAACTCTGTCCACATATCTATTCAAGTTACATCATCATAGGACCTAATCACATCAGCCTTACCATCAGGGGCTCGTTCACCTGCACATCTACCAATGTGATATATGCCATCATGTGCCAGCAATGCCCCTCTGCCACGTACATTGGCCAAACCGGACAGTCTCTACGCAAAAGAATTAATGGACACAAATCTGACATCAGGAATCATAATACTCAAAAACCAGTGGGAGAACACTTTAACCTGTCTGGCCATTCAATGTCAGACCTGCGGGTGGCTATCTTACAACAGAAAAACTTCAAAAACAGACTCCAACGAGAGACTGCTGAGCTGGAATTGATATGCAAACTAGACACAATCAACTCAGGATTGAATAAGGACTGGGAATGGCTGAGCCATTACAAACATTGAATCTATCTCCCCTTCTAAGTATTCTCACACTTCTTATCAAACTGTCTGTACTGGGCTATCTTGATTATCACTTCAAAAGTTTTTTTTTTTTTTCTCTTACTCAATTGGCCTCTCAGAGTTGGTAAGACAACTCCCACCTGTTTATGCTCTCTGTATGTGTGTATATATATCTCCTCAATATTTATTCCACTCTATATGCATCCGAAGAAGTGGTCTGTAGTCCACGAAAGCTTATGCTCTAATAAATTTGTTAGTCTCTAAGGTGCCACAAGTACTCCTGTTCTTTTTGATAGGAGTCTGGGGTTCCATTCCAGGTTCTGGAAAGCAATGTGCTCTAGTGGTCACAGACCCGTCTATATCTTGTTTCCTCAAACCTGATCACTTCTGCCCATGTCCTCTTCAGTCTTTTCCCTGTCCCAGTCCTGTTTTTGTAGGCAACTGAAAACAGGATCTTGTTATGGGAAGCATTGGGCAACCTTAATAATAAGCAGTGCTACCAGCTCCACCTATAATAAAAACGGTCTCCTAGGCGAGGCTGGTTGTTCAACTGCTCTTTTCAGATCAAGCATGACTGAGGTACAGAGCTAAGTGTCCTCAACATATTGATACCTCTGCACCCAGATATCCTAACTAACCTTCCTAATTGTCTCATGTACACAGTTAAATGAACAAACAAACAGACAGACAGACAGACACACACACACACGATCTGACCTTCTTGTTGTACGTTGTGGGATACTCACACACCTCAGGGTATTCTGAAGGTTGGGGTCAAATGCCCACAATTCCCTCTGATTTATCCTATAATCAAACACTTTCATATGACATTTACAAACTCGCCACCGCAAACTCAGATGCAGCAAAGAGGAAAGTAGCTCTCTTTTCCACTGTAAGGGCAGCACATATAATCCTTGTGTATTTGCAAGGATGCAGTGCTTAGAGACATTCAACTGAAGCTGACCCAAGAGTGAATTTAGAGTTTCACCATTTCCTTTCCAAGTCACTGTAAATATTCTTGTTTCTGAGGGAGGGCGGTAGCTGTGCTTGCACATGGCTCCTCTCCCCACAGTGCACCTCCTTCCTGGACAAAGCAACAGCATCAGACTGAGCGGAAGAAGCCATGTTTTCAGCAAAATGGTGGCTGGTAAGAGGAACAGATGTGGCCGTGAAGAAGACTGCACTGGGCAGTTAAAAGTGACGTGGACTTCTGGCCACTGTGACCTACGGGGCAGTAGAATTCAATCAAATGTACTATTGGACAGGGAATTCTTAAAGGGAATGTTGCTTTGTGGGGCTGCAGCTGAAGGACTGCTTATAGGGATGTAGGTTCATGTGAATCCAGAGTGCCACCATGCCAATAGAACTGAACTGCAAGGAGCCTATGTTGCTCTGGAAACAGGTATAACGGCTGGAGAAAGTGGAATGTTTGTTTGTAGGAGACACAATTAAGTATGGATGCATACCAAGCTTTACTGAAGAATGGAGAGTTTTGTTGGTATGACTTTCTAATGTAGACCAGGCTTTAGTCTTACTACAAGGGTAATTCACGGCCTAATCACAAAGTTGCCTAGGGTGGGGTGTAAGGCAAAAAGGGCAGTTTGCTCCAGGCCCCCCATCTGAGAAGGCCCCCAAACCAAGTGACATTGTGACCTGAGGTGTGGGGTCACAACACTACTCAGATTTGGCCCACCAGGCCAAACCTGGGTGGTGCTGTGACCTCGCACACCAGGTTGCAACACCTGGAGTGGGGAGCGGAGCCCAGCCCCATGGGACAGGAGCTGAGACACTGCTGCAGCATCAGTGTAGGCTGGCTCACTCTCCAAACCAACCCCCTGCCTCCTGGGCCTCCCTTCAATGGTATTTTTTTTGGAAGGGTGAGGAGACCTCCTTTTCGGATTTTGTCCCAGGCCTCCAAAAACCTCTGTGCAGCCCTGCCTAATCTGTATCAATTTCCCTATAACCAGTCTACATTTTCTCCTTATTTCATCTCCTTACCCACTGTTATCCCTCTATGCACCTCTTTAAATAACTGCCCTCTCTCCCTAGGGCTTAAATTTAGATTTTAAAATAAAGATTGAGCCTGAGTATTTGTACATTTTACCTGCAAAATAGGAAACATTATAAAACAAATCTTGGATTGTGTTGACCTAACTACTATGCCCCTTACGAAGATGGAGTTATTAAGTCAGTGTAGTGGGTGAGTTACATAAGTGGGAACTATATTTTAGTGTAGACGGCTACAGAGTTAGGTCAACGTGACTTGCCTTACGTTGACCTAACTCTGTGGTGTAGACCAGTCCTTACTCTTAGAGCTTGTCTACATGAACAATTACAGCACTGCAAGCTGGAATCTACCCCGTACTATCCTGCCGAGCGAGCGGTCCATGTGGACCCTGCTGATACACGATAACAGTTTGTTAAAGCACTTTTATCTAGCCCTCTTTGAAATGGGATGAGCTCAAAGAGCATTAATGAGCTGTTAACACGTGTCAGTCAGTCCACAGCAGGCTAGTGTGAGGTTGATTCAGATGCCAACTTGCCTCGGTCTAACTGTTTATACAGACAAAAGCACTTAGTGTTTGTTAGAGCAATATGTTTCCAAAGCTGTAAAATGGAGCTAGTAATGCCAACATACATACCACACAAGGGTGCTGGGAGGCTCAATGAAAAGTGCTAAGCATTCATTTATGTTTTGGACATTGGGGCGGAATGACTTCATTCTATCACATTTCATTGAAAGGATTGTTCCACCTCCATACTTTCATACAGTATGTAATGAGGGAATGAAACCTCCTGCGGCGGGTGGAGATCAGAAATACAAATGCATTTCTGTTCTGGTAGAGAGAACAGTAACACACAGAAGCATTGGGGATTATGTAGACAGTCTACCACCCACATGAGATTACTAAGAGTTTGAATTTTTTTTTTAAGAGGTATAAACACACACAGTTTATTTGAGGTGTATAAGAGACACACCTGGGGAGCTGACCTGGTCACTGGCTAGACTCTTGTAGTGATAATGGTTTAGTATTTACTCCTGCTTCTGTTCTGATATGTTATATATGTATATTTCCTTGTAAGAATGAAGGACAAAATATGTAACATGATCCAATAAGACCATGAATTGTATATGATACCTTTCCTCATGAAAGAGGCGTACATGCTTTACAGACCATGGACCAGATTCAGACCATGGGTGCAGGGACATGAACATTGTATCCTCTGCATAGGTTAGGGCAGTTACAGTTAGGGAGGCTTTCACCACTGGGAGAAGGCAAGTGATGGTACCATTGCTCCTCCTCCAATTGGGTTTTTCTAAAGAAAGCAGCTTCCATGAAGTTCTTGTGGGACTGGTGAAGGCTCCATAAGAAATCTGCTGATTTAGTGCACCTCCTGAATGGCCCTGACCTGACCTAGCCCTGACCTGACCATGTTTGGCTTTGTGGTGGCCGGGTCAAGATCCCTCAGTGGAACAGGGTTTATAATTGGCTTGGCTACTGTATCCCACCACTCCTCCCTTGACTTTCTGCTGCTGAAAACCTGTAGCCTAAGTTCTGCTGGTTCAAAGTGCAGACTAAAGGGGTGAATTTGGTCCATGTATACAAGATTCACTGTCAACCAATGAAGTGAACTTATCAATTGGTTGGAAATGCAGCAGCATTCTATGTCAGCGACACTACAGTGGTAATATTTTTAAGGGAGAAGGCAAAAGAATGAAGAATAACATTCAACTGAAATTACTGGGGCAAAGTAGGTCTGTAAGGTCACCTGGGTTAGAATTTGGTAAATATATTGGGACTAACATCCCTTCTCCTGCAGAAGGTGCATAGGATCTTCAGAGAAACACTGTCAACTGGAAATCTGCAACCCAGTAGATTTAAAAAGTGAATTAAAAGCAGTTCTTAGTGCTCCACATGCCCCTCAGGCCCCCGCCAGTTTTGTGCTTTTGTAATCACATTTTATTATTTTGAAAAATGATTTTCTTTCTCTTGTTGCCGTGTGAAAGATGCACATAGACAGCATGGGGAACTGATTGCCTTTCTAGCTGAAAGAATGAAATTGATTATACACAAAGTGCTGTCAAATGTACAACGTACAACTGAAAAACAGAAAAATGTATGTTTTCTCTTTAAGTCTTTGAGTTAAATATTAATCTTGGGTGTAATAATAACAGTAGAAGATTAAAAAAATCAGAAGTGTGTCTTTTTAAGTGGAGTCCCTTTAATAATTCTATGTTGGCAATATCCAGGATTTACATTGTATCTGAAATTCACACCCTCTAGCATCATGCTGGAGCATTAATTTAATAACGACATAGAAGGAAGACTACTACTCATTGAGGACCCAGTCCTGAAACAAGCTCTGTGGAATGGTGGACCCTTACAACCATGTGAAATTTTCCTGCCTCAGTTAATAGGAAGATCAAGTATTCAGGATAAGGAAGTAAGCCAGGAGTCCACTGAAAGGTTCAGAAGATGAGTTTGCTAGAGGGATTATGGACAGCCTAGTGGAATGGGAAGGGGGGGGGGGAGGGAGAGGGGAATGTAGGTCGATCTTTGCCTCAGTCAGCTTTAATCCAGCCAGGTACCTCTGGGGCAGAAGGTTAGTGCTGTATGCTCATTCAGTTCTTGGCCTCTCTGTGGAAACTGTCAGCAAAGGATTAACTAATGACAACTTTGGTGGTGTGTATTGTGATGGGAACATGCTCCTTTTGAAATGGACAAAGGCCTCCAACTCTTTTCATATTGGACAGGAATGTCTTTGAGTCACTATAAGCTTCAATTAGATTTGAACTGCTGACCGAGAAAAGCAAGGCTATACATCCCATTTTTAAGACTTTGAGCCATCCAACTTGTCCCTCCGCAAACATCTCTTATGATTGCATATAGCATCTTTGCAGAAGGCCAACTTCGAAGTCGAAAATACAGAAGTGGTTATTTTTGCTTATAATGTTTTTCCATAGCCCATGTGTCTTTCTGAATAATGGAAACAATGACTTATGTTGGAATAAACTATTTCGGCATATTATGGAGTTTGAACTTGTTTATCCTGTGGATTACACTGAGCCAGGAATTTATGCCTCTCCTATAAAAACTGTTCTTTAGAAGTGTGTAACTCTTTCTGGTTTGAGAATGACTGAACAGCATTTTGCCCTGCCATGTCTATACTGAGATTTTTCTTAAAATTCCTACCAGTCGTAGTAAAAATGGAAGCTATAATGTAGACCAGGCATTGGTGACCACTTGCATTTTTACTATTGTGTCATCTAGATTAGATCTTAACAAAGATTAAGGTGACCAGATGTCCCTATTTTATAGGGACAGTCCCGATATTCGGAGCTTTATCATATATAGGTGCCTATTACTTCCACCCCATCCTGATTTTTTACACTTGCTATTTGGCCACCTACCAGAGATAGATAACATGGTGGTAAAAATACCAGTGCTTTGTCTACACTAGAGTTCCCATCATCAGGAGAGCAGCACTACCAATAGTGCAGTGGTGCAAAACTTTACGGAAAGCATCAGATTAGACAAGGCCACAATGCCAAAACACTATTCAGTCGTTGTCAAATTTAGCCTGATTTAACGACTATTTATTAATTATACTGATTACTTAAGAATTCCCAGTTATCACTCTGAGGTTTAACAGGTTCTTGTCCCAAGATCAGGCCCAGTATTATTAAAATTACAGTACAGTGGGGAACCCTGATGTGCACAGTTGCAATACTCACACTATAGGAACCCTTCGATATTTACAATGTTTATTAATACATTTAGCAAAGTCACAAACACTCAAACCCAGTAAGGTAGAGAGAGATAATACAGATTGTACATCTGAACATCCATATACTCACACCATCCCTGGCAGAAAAACCTGAAATGTTAGCCATGATCTTCCTTGTCATCATCACCTTCCTCATCATCACCAGTGGCCATCATCCTGGCACCTCACAAGGGCTACATCTCTCTCTCTCTCCCACTGCACCCAGCCTGGGATACAATTTTATAAAAAGTTATGCTGACGCCACTACATCTAATGTATATTCAGTAGGGGTTTCTCCCTTCTTCCTTATTTGTATTTCCTTATCTTACTAATGTTAGGGTGTCATTCTCCTATAGATTAGTATATTAATTATCTCAACTTATTATCATATACGTCAGTTTGTTGCCATGGCACTCTTGTGGTCAGATAACTGTGGATGTTCTATCCAGAAGCTGGTGTTAGCTCATGTTCCTGTGGTTTGCTGATGTCATTATGAACAAAATTCCCCCTTCCACACTCCATTTCCTGTTCCCCAAAATGTAGGGGTGACCGTTGGACCATTTATCTGTGCCAAAGTTCATAGGCCTCAAGTCTCATGCTAACTGCTGAAGCCAATGTCTTACAGGATACAGGCCTGTAGCTTTCTTGAATTACTGCTGAATAAAATAAATGCTAAAGTTAGCTTTATGGGCTACACAAACCAGAAGAGGTTATATACTTCAAAGGGACTTTTCAAGAAAGACACAAACTCAGTTCCTGAATAGCTTTTACCTTACTTATTGTTAGTGGTAGATCTGCTGAACTTTGGGTTGTTTTACTACCCCATTCTTATAATACAAAATAATAGCAGTGCAATTTGGGATGACTTTTTAGAAAGACTGTGCCTTCTAGCTTGTGAAAACGATAAATTTAAAATATGTGCTTCAAACAGAGTTTCTCTAGTCTTTGTTTAGTCTTATATGGGAAATAGTTCACAGCACAAATTAAGAGTCTGTTCAAACAGTCTCCATTAATAACAGAAAAGCATATGATAGGATGTTGTAAAACTAACCTGGCAAATGCTTTATAATCATTTCTATCTTTTGAGTGACATCTCCCATCCCCATTAAACCTTACTGCTTTGGACTTTTAAAAGCTAGACTGGACAAAATACCAGAAAATGTACCATAGGGAACTATGCTGCATTGGCCCCAGGGAAATGGAATGGATAACCTAATAGGTCTTTCTGTCTCTAACTCTTATATAATTCTCTCCAGTGGGATTGGGTGGGGGTTGCTGTCTGTCATGTGCATGCCATGTCTTAATGACTTTTCTTCATTTCCTTTTTTTTTTTTTTTTAAATTCCCAAGGCTTTCCTCCTCTGGTTTCCACTTCTTTTTATTGTTTCTGGTGCACCAGTTTCTATAGCAACTCCTCTTAGCAGTGATGAGGCACTCCTGCTCTATAAAGCTGAATCTTGCCTATTTGAGCCATTTGAAGTCTGCGCTGTAAGTACAGCAGTAGTTTCTATCAGTATAGAAAAATCTGCTCAAATTTAGCATAGATTTGGGACTATGGTGTCCCACTGCTGGAGAAAAGAGGCATTTATCCTTCTTATGGCACTAACACTGTCAGAGGAGAGAGAAAGCCTTTGCAATTTGTTGATAAGTTCTAAATAGCATTTCAGTAGAATACGGAGGCATTTAAAGCGTGTTTCTCCTCTGACAAGTGTCTGTGTAAAAATGGCACTCTCTCTTAATGGTTCCTTATTAATTTTACTCAGTTTACAAGTAATGATTTTTTTTCTGCTACTGTTTCAAACTCAGCCTGGGAGCTGAAAATCAAAATGAGTTGTTTTCTGCTCATGTTTCACCACCAGAAATAAAGTTCCTAAAATCCACACTTTGCTCTCGATGACATCTGTGCAACCTCACCCGCTTCCAATTTCACTCCCATGCAATCTCATTGCTTTCAAATTATACTCTAAATTACACCTGCACAATCCAATTGTCTTCGAATTCCACTCCAGTTACTTCCACACACCCTAGTGCCTGCAGATTACATCTTGAGTTGCATCTGTGCCACCTCACTTCCTTTAGTTGTGGCACATGTATAACAGGTGACAATTTGGCTCTGCAATTGGAATTTACTTCACAATTCTGTTGCTGATGCAAGAAGTATATTTATAGGATAACATGGTAAAGTGCTAAAAGCTTACTGTCTTAAAAAGTGAATAGGTATAATTCTGAATACACACAGGAAGCAAGGTTGCAGAGGAAAACTAGTCTTGCTGTTTAGGCACTGAACTGGAACTCTGGAAATCAGTATTTAATTCCCAGTTCTGTCACACATTTCCTACATGACCTAAGGGAAACCACTTAATTGAATTGGCCTTGTTAGCAATGACCCCCCCGCACTTGGTAAGGTAACTCCCATCTTTTCATATAAATCATATATTTATATCTGCTTACTGTATTTTCCACTCCGTGCATCTGATGAAGTGGATTATAGCCCACGAAAGGGTATGCCCAAATCAATTTGTCAGTCTCTAAGGTGCCACAGGGACTCCTCATTGTTTTCACTTAATCTCTCTGTCTCTGAGTTCCACACTTGTAAAGTAAGGATAATAATCTTCCCTACCTCACAGGTGATCTTTGAGGATAAGTTCATTAATGTTTGTGAGGTAATTGTTCATTATGGTACTAGTGGTCTAGATAGACAGACTGTTAATTAGTGACATTTCTACGTTGTCACTTTTCAGAGTAAAAGAAGCTACTGTGAAAATTGATGACTTTTCTATCCACTTGTTAACGAGCTTGTAGTTCCCATTTCAAAGCAGATGAAGCAATACTAAATAATGAGCTTTAAAATATCCAGGGCAATATAATAAAAAAAATGAAAAACTTGGAAAAATACAAACCATACATGTTTCCTTGAAACGACAGACACTGCCAATGGAAACTGACATTTTACCAAAAAAAAAAAAAAAATGCTTGCTTCTGCTACTACTACCACCGCCATAAAACCAAAGAATTTTAAAATCTAATTTACTTTTCACCATGTATGGTTTCTGTATCTCAACCCTCTGTTATTAACAAAATCTACTTAAAAATATTGACATAGATTTATATCAGTCTAACATGAACACAGGCAAAAGGAATAAAAGGAGACAAACCACCTCTGCCTTCAACTTTACTAGCCTCAAACACAAAGCACTAAGGTCTGCAAAATGTCATTCAGCTCATAGAATATTAACATCCAGCAAGGAATCATAGGAACATGATGTTGAAATAGTCTCAATGGATAATGATGAGGTTATATAATTATTTAAGATTAAATACAAATTTGAAACTACAGCTAGGTGACAATGCCCCTTTAAACCCCTGGCAATGATGGAAACTCGATAGCAAAAGGCCAGTTCAGTCTCCACAATACTGCAATTCAGTTCTGTGATTAGTCTTAGACTGCACCCAGTTAAGTGATGAACAGAGCAGCTTGTCTGTGACTAAAACCATTTTCCCACCATGGTGCCTGATCCTCAGAGGTGGGGAATACTTGCAATTTCCACTGAACTCAACAGGTGACATTCACCCCTATGCTCAAGACCTACGTAGCATGTAAATTCCACTTCAACCTTATTGTGAGGACTTATGTGGGACATAGATGGTGCATGAGCTTTGTGCAGATACTCTCTACACAAGAGTGAATTTTAGGATCAGATGCCAAAAAATAAACATTACTGGAAGCAAATGGCAGGGAGCCAGAGGAGGGAATTGGGTTTGCCAGCTTACCCTTCCTTGCTGACTCCACTGTCAAGAATCACTCCCAAGAACTGGTCCTAGTGGCCTCCTGGAACCACTGTTAGCCTCAGCTTTCCAGGATTGGTTCTTGAAAAGCTCCAGTTTTTCCTGACTAGCTATCACTAACAGCAGAAAGCTATCCTGTCACAACAGTAGCAGACTTCTGACTTCACTGTATCTCAGTATTGAGCTTCTTAATTTTGAACCACTGTTTTTGTTATTGTGCTTGACCTACCTTCTGCTGCCCTACTTTCCCTTCTCTTAACCAATGTGCATCACACCCTCCTCCTCTGCCTTGCTCCCTACATTATTGCGCACTTGCTTTCTTTGTCTTGTCCCTTTCATTTCCACAAATTTGCCCTTCCACAACCTTTCACCTCTTTTCTTGAAGCCACACCGCCACAAACAATAAAATAAAAAGAACCATACAATAATCAGGAAAGATTTTAGTTTATAAAACAAAAATTTAAAATATTTAATTAAAAACACAGAACCATCAAGATGTGTGCCAACTATCTCAAGCAAATACAGAATCTTACTGCTGTAACTCATGTCTTCCATTTGCAAGATGACCTGGGCCACAGGACTGCCTGTTTTCCCAGGTGTTTAGCTGAAGATGCTTTTATCCCATCTCCTAGAACTGGAAGGGACCTTGAAAGGTCATCGAGTCCAGCCCCCTGCCTTCACTAGCAGGACCAAGTACTGATTTTGCCCCAGATCCCCAAGTGGCCCCCTCAAGGATTGAACTCACAACCCTGGGTTTAGCAGGCCAATGCTCAAACCACTGAGCTATCCCTCCCCCCCACACAATATTTCTCACACAATATCCCATGGAGGAGGTGGAGCCAATCAAGTTCAAAACACCAAGGAGAGCAGGAACCATAAGATGATCTGCTTGGAATTTTAGGCATTAGTCACGACTGCTGGCTGACATTTTGATTGAATCAGAGGAACAATTCTTGAAGACTATTTTCTTTTCAGCACCCAATGTTATGGGAACAAGTCCCACATGGGACGAAAAACTGACAAGATCCCCAAACTATCAAACTCATTAACATTATTATTTTTATTATTATTTGAATTGTGGTAGCACCTAGGAGCTCCAGTCATGGACCAGGACCCTACTGTGCTAGCTACTCTCTACTTCTAACATTCAACTCCACACAAGAAGAGAGAGGGATTGGCTTCATGACCAAATCTGCTGACAGACAGAGAATAACTGTGAGAGGGAGCACTCTCTTCTATGTTCTTGGTTCCAAATCACCATCTCCACTTGCCTATTCCTTAGAGACGTTACTGCTTTACATGGTTCTGTGATTTGCATGGCAGGGCATGTAACTCCTGGACTAGGAATCTGCAAAGCAACTTCACAAAGGACAACAGTAATACATGCCAAGGTAAAGCAACAATTCTTTGTTAAGTAAGCCAGCTAGACCCAAATATGACCAGACACTAAACAGTACAATAGGTTGCCCTTTTTGGTCTGAATGGTTGACCAATATTTGAGGCCTTGCAGGATGTTTCCATTAGGAGGAGAAATTGATGGTAGAGTCAGGTATTTATTTCATGCAATCCTGTTTATTTACAAAACACGGACACAAACACCTGTTTCTCTGAACACAGTATGGACAAACAGAGCAGGTAGTGTCCTTGCTGTCTATCAGCCTCCCTTCCAGACAGAGCTCTGCCCAATATAATCTCTCTCTCTCAGCTTCCTCTCAGGGTCATGCTATCAGTGCTTCTCTGGCTTTGTCCTTACTTTTCTGGCTGCTTTCTTCTTCCTAATACACACAGCTAAAATCAAATTAATACCCCAGCCCCTGCTTTTGCAATCAGTTCCCAGTGAAACCCTCTAATTCTCACCAAGTTAATTCTTTGCTCAGGCCTTTCATTTGGCCAGTGCTTTAGGTGGTGACTTCTAGTGCTCCAGCTATTTTACTACATAATGGAGCTTAATTGTTTTTTCCATTTTGCCCAAGTGAAGTGAACCCATCAGGTTCAAAAAGGTCTGGGATTGCCCACAGAGTACACACTTGCTGGAAGCTACCAAAATACTTGGAGGAAGCTACCATGCTCGCTGGTACAAGATCATATATGGAGCAAAGAAGCAAGACCTTTCCATTTAGACATGTATCCTTCCGAATCCTCCATTATAAGAAGCCAACAACCACTAATTCATCACTGATACTTTTATTACTATTTCCAATCCTTCCATCTTCTACCAGTCTCATTTGTGTTGAGATGCTAAATGCACATCTATAGTAAAGATCAAGTTTCCAAAAAATTACGCAACACATTCTCACTCTTGTGTCCATATCCAGAGGTCTATTCAACCTTGGACATACACCCATGAAATCTGCATTAACATTAATGTGAGGCAAGGAAAGAAAAACCCTTTAAGTCTCTGAAAATTAATCATCTTATTTACAAAACTAAAGAAAAAACATCAGTGTTATAAAACAGTAGCAAAGGGAATAGAGTTACTCTTCAACTACACCACCATTAACATTAAACTTGGTTAATGACTTCCTCTCCCAAGTGAATGAACATGAACTTCTCTTAATGTTCATTTCTTCTCTTATAATATGTATTTGAAAACACTTGATTAACTCTTAGAACTAAACCACTAAAACGACAGTTCCTGTGACCTCATTTTGACCTGACTTTGATAGATTCACTTAATGATTAGATTAAAATAGTTGCTAAAGTCTGCAATTAGATAGCTCTCCTATATTGCAAGACAAGCTGTACAGACTTGCCTTACTGTGCCCTTTATTCCATAAGAACTACACAATACTGTACTTTTTATCATGTGAGACTGTTCTGGAGCAGAGGTGGGGGTTCCAATAGACATAAATCCTGAGTTGAGTCAACAGAAAAAAGACTTTAACAAAATATTATAATAGTGTATGTAAAGTACAGTATTCTGTACCAGTGTAATATTATTTTAAAATCCAATTTACCTTTTACAGTTTCAGTCCTTTACTTTTTCACTTAACTCAGACTACTTATTCTATGAACCCTGGGTACACAGTCATTTGTGCAACCCACACTAAAGCCTGTACCACCAAAACCTCAGTGCTATTTTTAGTGAGCTAGCTAGATGAAAGCCTGCGTGGGTATGTCTACATGAGCTGCAAATCTATTTTAATAAAGAATCTTATTCCTTTTACTTGGTTTGCCACGATGCCTTCTGCACATTTGCACAGTTCCTCATTTTTCTCACTTATACTTCATTTATTCTCTGAAGAATGTTTCTCATATAGTAAATATATAAAGTACAACTTTTTTCAACTTAAATCTATCTGTGCTAGACATTTTAACAACAGGCTGATAAATATTCAACCATAATATACACAGTCATTTCAGTGGTAAAGAGATGAAAGTCTGCATTACTTTATTCAGGAAATGAAATGCAGGTTTCGGTGATTTCATTGCAATATCCTTTAGTACATGTAACTTATTTAAGTTATGCAGTGGGTTATTCAACAAGCAAGTGATGCAATGACTTGCACAGATAAGTTACTGCACCCTTTACAAGGTCATGGAGCTAATTCATAGTGACAAGCTGTTCCGTTATAATCATACCTCTCAAGGGCTCTACAGTCATAAGTAGAGAGCTCTGAATATTACTTAACAATTAAAAACTGCTCTACCGTTCAGCAGAAGTTTGAATTTTGACTCTTGTGAAACCTAGCTACTTCAATGTTTATTAGGGCTAATACCAGGCTTTCTTCTCTCAAGGCAAAAAACAGCTCCATAGGAAACTTTAATTTAATACAACTTAAAACAAAACTAAAGACAATAGGGATGAAGAAGGCTGGGGAGGGGGGAAGAGATGGGGAGAATGATGCAGAAAGTGAAGGAACATTCAATAGGATACCCCTGGTCTCTGAGAGCATGGAGTGGGAAAGGAATGTGAGTGAATATATAAAGAAAGGTTGACTTGTCCAACTGGACCTTCTTTATTGGCTTATGCTGTAAATCCTACAGTTATCGTGGGAATTGCATCCAGCTTCAAATTTTCTGGAGTTCATAAATAATAGGATCAGATGTTTTCTTTAGAATCTAAAATGATTATAGTCTCTTGCATTTAGCAAGCTTGTATTTAGACACCACCATCAGTGTTCTTATAGGAGAAACTGGCCCAAATTAAAGAAAAAAGAAAGAATACAACTAAGACTATTTCAGCACGAAAGGGCTAACATAATACAATACTTGTAGCCGCAGTGTGGCATTTATCATTGTTTTACACTAAATGGCACCACAGAGAAGAGAAGAGCATTGGTCAAAAATAAATAAATAAAGGGTAAGATGATTGACACTCTGAGGGCAGAGCACAGATACTCTTGCCCAAACCAAATACTCTCAATATTTCTGTGTTTCTAAAATTCATGCATTTAAAGGCCAGAAGGAACAATTGGTATCATCTAGTCTTATCTCCTGCACAATGCAGGCCACAGAACCTTACCTATAATTTTTTCATAAAGCCCATAACTTTTGTTTAAGCTATAGCATATTTTTCAGAAATATATCCAGTCTTAATTTAAAGACTTCCAGTGATGGAGAATCCACCACATTCCTAGGAAAGTTGTTCCAATGGTTAATTACCCAAATTGTGAAAAACATGCACCTTATTTCTACTCTGACTTTGTCTAAACTTAGTTCCCAACCCCAAAGGTACTGGTTATATTTTTGTCTGCTAGATTAAAGAACCACCTACTATCAGAAATCTCTTCCTCATGTATGTACTTGTAGACCATGATCAAGTCACCTCAAACTCATAACATGTTCTAGTGCTGTCTTGATTTACAAATTTAGTTCAAAGTGTTTGCATCAAGGATGCCCAAAGCATAGCTGGAGGGTCAATGGTGGCCACTGAGTCCTAAAATCTTGCTTGTGGCTGTCCTCTCTCTAACTACAGGAGGACAACAAAGGTGATCAGCTGCAGGTTTTTTTAGAGGGTGAATTGAAAAAAGCAACAATTTCTATTCATCTACCTCAGAAAATATAAGTACAAGAAACATTACGGATGTGTACATTATTTTGATCTAAAAAGGCCCACAAATTTATTTGTTGGTGGCAAGTGATGAATGAATTTGGGTACCCCTGGGTTATGCACACTAATGGCCCAGTTGCCAACATGTACAGCTGCCAGAACCTCGGGGTAAGTTACTGGAGCACTTTCCAAGAATACATTTGGTAATTTTATAAATCAGATCTATCTGCATAAATCATCCCTCATTCTCAAATTGCAGTCAAGATTTTGTGTTTTCAAAAGCGTGATGGCCACATCAAAAATACATAGTCATTAAATAAAAATAGCCAAAGCTGTTAAATTGTTTCCTGTAAAAAGAAAAAAAAAGGCAAACAGCTACTCACTGTGAACAAGGAAGCAAAAATCTTTCCACATCAGCAACAGTGTGAGCTTTGTGAAGCCCTCTGCATCATATTCCACCACACCACTATAAAAACAGAAATATAAAACAAGAACACATTTTTACACAATATTCCTTACAATAATAAATGATAAGCAAATAAATATTGGGTTAAAGCAAAGGAAAATACCCAAGATTTTACTTTATTTACTATCTGCTATTATGTTCTATCCAAATGCAGGCTGCATGTGGCTTCTCTTAAATGGAATAATGGAGCTTCCATCTGAGGAATGGTTATCAGTGTAAACAAGATACTTTTTAAAATGCAATCAGCTCTGCTAATGGCACTTGCAATTGAAATTCAGTAATAATTGAACGTATCTACCAAAAACTGCATGTATGTTACTCAGATGGAGATCATTAATACACTATAACATTGAAGTTATATATATAAAAAGCAGAGACCTTACTGAAAATCTAGGGACCCATGTCATAACATTTACTTCCAATAATCCAGGTGGAGTCTAAATCTGACAATTTATACATCTAAAATATACAAATATACATTCAAAATCCACAAATTGTATTTTAAATTTAAAGAAAAGCTTTCACAAGGACTATTTTTACTTACGTAGAGAAAAAAAATCCATATGACAGCTGAATTAATATCTTCAGCCTTGATTCCTGATTATCTTATATCGTTAAACACTCAGGCTTGCCAAATTACTGTGGTGCTGTTTGTTGTTGTTGTTGTTGTTATTTTTGCTGCTGTTTTTTTAATTTAGTTTTTGTATATTGTAAAATTTATCATATTGTCAAATACACAAGGAGCTAAATTCTGATTAAGTTGCTCATGCAATTCCCCCCACCCCCGAAATGGATTAAGACTATGATAGCATCAGAGTATGTAAACTGCAATGTTTCAGTATACTAATTTGTTACGTACCATGTGCTTTTTTCATACTTATATCATCAACTTTATCTTATTGACCCTGGGATCAGATGGTGTCTACCGTCATGTTTAAATCACAGCAGGATATTAGCACAGTTTACTTGGTCATTATGGAGATGAATTCTTTTTGTCTTGAGAACTGTGTTATAAATCCATTGTACAGATGGCGGGTTTTCTGTAGCACAGATTTGGATTGAATAATTCTCAGAAAAGAAATCATGTTTTTAATCAGACCAGTTCTCCAATGTCTGTACTAACTTCTGATTTGCACCATTGATATCTATCTATGAAGACTTATATGGTTTGGATCCATAAGAGATTACCTCTCTCCTTAGGTGTCACTGTGCCACCTGAGAGCATCTGGGGTGCTCCTCCTTACAGTCTCTCTATAACCATCCATCCATTCATTTTTTGATGTGCCTATTGCCATAATATTTCTGTAGTCATGCTGTACAGAAATAAGGAAACTTCACTTTCTTCACAAAGGGATGAAAACTACTATCTCCTCCTCATTTTAGGTTACTTCCTGAGTTGAATCAATGTGGTGGCTGGCTTCCAGGAGGAATAATTCTGGATTGCTTGCTACAATCACTACTATGAGAAGGCCTATGTGCATCATTTTCTGAAGATGGCTAGATGTGGACTCATCCAGTGGAAGTTAATTATATAGCCAAAGGTCATGTAATGAGCATGCTCTCCTGCCCTACAGCAAGTTTTACCTCTAGCTTCAAGTCATCCTGTTGATTGTAGCTGCTATAGTAGGATTATATATAATGTTTCAGCAGAACCTTATAATGAGAGGTAGAATGTCATTGCCTCAACTAACAACCAAGACATCTAACCGTGAATCAGAAAGGTAAAATAATTTTGCTTTTGCTGCTGTTACATGAGAAGATGCATTAAAAGAAGACTTACGTTCCAAAGTGACTCAGGAAAGCGGCAATATACTCCCTTCTCTTATGGTATCCCTGAATAACATATTGTACCTGGGGGGAAAAAAAAGCCAACCCAAAGCTATGAAGACATTTTACACAAAGAAAAGGCTCCCAACTTTTCATATTGTTCAGGTTTTACTGGAGAAATCTATTTACAGAATATCAATAATGTTGCATCCTACTTTTAGATGCCATGTTTCATCCTAAAGGATCCTAAAATGCCTTTCAAACAAACGGTACACATGGCTCTCTTCATTCACCTGTAGGTGAATCAGCACCTGGTAGCACTATTGTGCAATAAGAAGTGAAGAAGAATATCATATCCAATTGAAGCAATAGAAAGAACCTGAGATAGGCAATATGTAATTGGCTGAGCTAGCATTTGGCCAGGATGCTAGAGAAACATCCTGTTAAGAAAATTGCTCAGGACCATAATTGTGTGTGTCATCTGAAAAACAGCATATCTAGCAGCCGAGAACTTCCTAACGGTAAGCTGTATTATTGGCTTCAGGCTGACTCAGATAGAAGAGAGCCACCTACTGAATCACCAACACCAAATTCTGAAGAATCCTGAGTTTCCCTTGAAAGTTTTCCATCCCAGCACTGATCCAGACCACTACACTTAGGTTGGAAGATCTGAGCCCACTGAAGAGTCCTTGCTTTACATGAATAGTCCTCCTGTTGACTTGAATGGATTACTTGCAAGATAAGCAAGGTTTGACTCATGATGAAACCAACACCAAAGATGCTAGGCTGAAAGAGTGTCTAGTTCCCAACTCATTATGTTATATCTATAGGATACTTCCATTCATAGTCACTTATACAAATCCTACTTTGCTTTTCATAATGGAAACTAACTCTTATAGAGCCTCTTAATGCTGAGTGAAAGAAGTGGGGAGGGGGGGAAATATATACTTTATTTGTGTTGGCTATGGTAACATTGGATTTCCTTGGTTGGCAAATGCTTGTGTTAAGTTATTGAAATAACCTTGATACAATCAGTGCTCAGAGCTATGTTATATCCTCTCAAAGTAAAATAATTCTATTTATAAAATAGGACTTATTTCAGTTTATAAAAAAGTGCTTAGTTTGAAGGCTTTGTGTGGGATCTGAAACATTATTTTGGAAAAAGGAAAACAGATGATAAGTTTGCTTAAGTACCTTTGTTTAAAAAAAGGATAAAAACAGTCCTGTGTACTCGTAGGTTTTAAAAACAGAAAGTAGTTTTAACAGAAAACCACAACAAAACAGCCTTAAAGATAGATTTCTGTATAATTATGGAAATGCATTTTGAAGGAGCCTTTTCTAAAAGACATCATTTAATTTCCTCATTTAAACAAGAAAAACAAAAAATATGAAATAAAAAAGACAAATAAGGAATCTACAATAACCAGATTGCTGAATGCCTGGCCCTAAATTACTGTTCTAACTTAAAAACTACATTTAAATCATCTGAGAAACTTTACAAAATACTATACCTAATGAATAAACTTTCTCTTTCGCTTAGGGTTGGTCCACACTAACCCCCCAGTTCGAACTAAGATACGCAACTTCAGCTACGTGAATAATGTTGCTGAAGTCGAAGTATCTTAGTTCGAACTACAAGGTACTTACGGCGGGTCCACACGCGGCAGGCAGGCTCCCGTCGACTCCGCGTACTCCTCTCGCGGAGCAGGAGTACCGGTGTCGACGGCGAGCACTTCCAGGATCGATTTATCGCGTCTAGACAAGCTGCGATAAATTGATCCCAGAAGATCAATTGCTTACCGCTGAACCCGGAGGTAAGTATAGACGTACCCTTAGACTCTAAGCCAAACAGAATACAGCTTTCTATTAATGGAAAAGGTAAGTGGCTATTACTTTACTATATCAACATTCATCAGAGAAGATGAATCAGTCCATTTGGATGAATTAGCTGAGTTAATATCACTGTAATAGGACCTTTTGTTGAGTGCTCACAATCGACAGTAATCTAGGATAGTTAGATGTCTTTCCACTGAAAGAAAGTCATTGGCTATATATTGCTATTTATCTAGCAACAGACCAATAATATGTTGGGGTGATATTTTTATCCTAATGTACCTTAAAACAATAAGAAAACTCCTTTAAAATCCAAGAAATGCTGTATACCTACAACTCCCACTGACTTTAATGGGACATGAAAGTGTTCAATCTCTCACAAGATCAGGTGTAAGACAGTGTTACTGGAATAGTTTAACTTACTTGAGTTTGCTTTACTTAAATCATCGGTTGAATAAGTAGAATCCGTTGTTTCCACAGTGGTTTCATAAAATTGCTTGTAAAGTACAGTATAACACAAGAAGGAAGGAGAAATTAAGTTCTGTGTATTAACTCACCTTGTTAGTTAGCAGCTGGCACACTTGCGGTACATAGTCAATGAGACAGCCTCCACCTGGAAAGGCTGGGATGTGAAGGGCAGAGGAGCCTCCAAGAGCACTAAAAATAAAATATTTTTATTTCACAATATATCAGATGCTGCTCCTATGGGACATGTTAGTGATTCTTACCTTTCCCAATGTAAAAAGCCCAGCACCATACTAAGAAAAGATTACAAACTGATTTATATTAGCCCTGGACTATGTAATAAACATTAGAGATACAAACTGTAACTTTACCATATACTACCGCTGATGCCTTACTGACAGCAGACATCTCTAACCAGGAGTATCAAACCCCTCCAACTGGAAGAGTTAAGTGATCATACTAGGAGTGGCAGACATACCAAGCATCCTCTCAAAGAATAGTTTTAATTTTATTTATTTAATGCTTTGTATTATTTTTATCATCATTGTATCTAGGTTCATAGCAGCTTAAATGCAACCAGACATTGCATCTAAATGTATACCACAGACAGTATAAACAGCCTTCCATGTAACACCCAAGCATCCATAAATAACTCACTTATGTCCACAGTGATTAAAAAAGAGTAGTTTCTCAACACCCTCGAGAGCCACTAAATAACATATCCATTAACCCCTACCAAATCCTGTAAGTGTGAGATCAACACCTCATGGTCAAGCATATCAAAGGCATATCCAATAAAATCAACATGAACATCTGACTGGAGCTGGTTGCACTGTTTTAAAATTACATTATGTTCCCTCCCCTTTTCTTGACTAGCTCTATACCTGAACTTTGTCCATCACTAGAAAAAGATCATCTGAATAAAGATACTAATTCTATCCCTGTACCACACACAGACCAGAAACCAGAATGAGAGAGACCAAGGACAGTGAAAGGAACCCAAAGCTGCATTGGCACCTTTTCAATAGCCTTTCCCATAAAATGAAGATTTGAGGGAGGGCTGTAATTGTCAAGGCCAGAAACTTCATCTGATGGCTTCCTCTGCAAGCAAGGCCATAACCACTTTTTCTTAAAAGTTGATTGTACACCCAGATAAAGGCAATACCATTTTTTTCAACAACAGACCTAAATCCTTCCCATTGTCTTTTACCAATCATAAGGGACATGAACCTATCTTACAGGTCATGGCTTGTATCTCTCTTTGAACATACAGTACTTCTCTATAAATGAAACTAAGCTATACTCCAAAAGTTAAGATGTTACTTTGTCTCATACTGTTTATGCATTGCTCCCACAAAAACATTAGGATCCAATAGATCTTCTCTGCAAAGCAAGGTCCTTATCCTACAAAGGGATCTTCTGGCAAGGATTCTTATGCCTTGACAGACTCTTTCTTTGTCTAGGTATAAGGGTCTATACTGGCAAAACCCTTTGAATGTTAGAAGCCTAACTCAAAAATTTATCATAATGAGATGCACTGAAATCTGTTACTGAAACCGTCTGGAGTCAGCAGACTGTTCACCACATGGAATAGTTCTGTAGGTCTGGACTTTGCAGATGCAAGACTGAATAAGAAAAAGAAAATACTTCTGTGTATATCCCAGCCACACAGGAACAAAACTCTTTATGCTGTCATTAGTCAAATATAGAGCTGTTTTTTGTCACCAACTTTAGTCTCCTTCTTGGTTGCTTTGTTTGTTGCAGGCCATCTACTTACCAAGGTGATGTGTTGAGAGGTATGGGAATGCTATTTGGCCACTTAAGGATGGTCAGAGACAAGTGGATCATAATGTATTAGCTGGTCATCAAAAGTGTGGTCCGATAGCCAAACTATAATTTCCCCTCAGAAAATTCTGAAATTGTATTCAGATTGGAGGAATGAAGCAGGGTTCTCATCCTGACAAGTTAAGAGCAGGCTCTGATCCTACTCTGAAGATGATAATAATCGGGCCTTGTCAAGTTTGCAATCACTACTCCCTATATTATACAAATATATCCCCTGAACACTCCTACCCTTAAACAAAGGAAGTGCTATTGCCCAACCCACAGTCTCTCTTGCCTCAGTTGCATCCAAATCTAAGGATCCTCTCAGCAGTGAGATACCACTGGAGATGCTCAAAATAGTACAAAGAAAATCACAGATTCCTCTTTTGGTTCCAACAGACTCATAGACTTAAAGGTCAGAAGAGACCATTATGATCGTCTAGTCTGACCTCCTGCACAACGCAGGCCACAGAATCTCACCCACCCACTCCTGTAATAAACCCCTAACCAGTGTCTGAGCTACTGAAGTCCTCAAATCATGGTTTAAAGACTTCAAGGTACAGAGAATCCTCCTGCAAGTGACCCGTGCCCCACGCTGCAGAGGAAGGCGAAAAACCCCAAGGGCCTCTGCGAATCTGCCCTGGAGGAAAATTCCTTCCTGACCCAAAATATGGCGATCAGCTAACCCCTGAGCATGGGAGCAAGACTCACCAGCTAGACACCCAGGAAAGAATTCTCTGTAGTAACTCAGATCTCACCCCATCTAACAGGCCATTGGGCATATTTACTGCTAATAGACAAAGATCAATTTATTGCCAAAATTAGGCTATCCCATCATACTATCCCCGCCATAAACTTATCAAGCTTAGTCTTCAAGCCAGATATGTCTTTTGCCCCACTGCTCCCCTTGGACGGCTGTTCCAGAACTTCATTCCTCTGATGGTTAGAAACCTTCATCTAATTTCAAGTCTAAACTTCCTGATGGCCAGTTTATATCCATTTGTTCTTGTGTCCACATTGGTACTGAGCTTAAATAATTCCTCTCCCTCCCTAGTATTTATCCCTCTGATATATTTATAGAGAGCAATCATATCTCCCCATAGCCTTCTTTTGGTTAGGCTAAACAAGCCAAACTCTTTGAGTCTCCTTTCATAAGACAGGTTTTCCATTCCTCGGATCATCCTGGTAGCCCTTCTCTGAACCTGTTCCAGTTTGAATTCATCCTTCTTAAACATGGGAGACCAGAACTGCACACTCTATTTCAGATGAGGTCTCACTAGTGCCTTGTATAACGGTACTAACACCTCCTTATCTCTACTGGAAATACCTCGCCTGATGCATCCCAAGACTGCATTAACTTTTTTCATGGCCATATCACATTGGCGGCTCATAGTCATCCTGTGATCAACCAATACTCTGAGGTCCTTCTCCTCCATTACTTCCAACTGATAAGTCCCCAGTTTATAACAAAAATTCTTGTTATTCATCCCTAAATGCATGACCTTGCACTTTTCACTATTAAATTTCATCCTATTACTATTACTCCAGTTTACAAGGTCATCCAGGTCTTCCTGTATGATATCCCGGTCCTTCTCTGTATTTGCAATACCTCCCAGCTTTGTGTCATATGCAAACTATTAGCACACTTCCACTTTTTGTGCCAAGGTCAGTAATAAAAAGATTAAAGAAGATGGTCCCAAAACCGATCCCTGAGGAACTCCACTAGTAACCTCCCTCCAGCCTGACAGTTCACCTTTCAGTATGACCCATTGTAGTCTCCCCTTTAACCAGTTCCTTATCCACCTTTCAATTTTCATATTGATCCCCATCTTTTCCAATTTAGCTAATAATTCCCCATGTGGAACTGTGTCAAATGCCTTACTGAAATCGAGGTAAATTAGATTCACTGAGTTCTTTGTCTAAAACAATCTGTTACCTTCTCAAAGACATAAGAGAATCTCTAACAGTTTTCAAATGCTGCTTCTTTTCTTATATTGCTCTGTTGCAATCCATTTTCCAGACTCTGAATGATTATTTTAAATTTGTGACCAATGGCTTGTCTACACTAGAGAGTTTTGCCACTTTAACTGTAACAGTTACAGATAAAGTGGCAATATAATTCTCTACTATGAATGCAGTTATACCAGTATAAAAGTGCCTATACCAGTATAGATTATTCTGGTTCAGGTACCGAAATAAGCGATACCATTCTAAAACACCTTTATTCTTATATAACTGCATCGACATTAGGGCTAATACCAGTATAGATATATTGGTAAAATATAACACCTCGAACTGATGTAGTTATATCAGTATAACTTTTCTAGTGTTGAGCAAGCCTAAAAGTGTCTAGGAAAATCAAAGCCTGCTTAAAACAGCAGAGATGGAGCTAGCCCGCCAAACCACAAAGACAGAGATGGAAGGCAGAAGGTGGGGTAGTGCTGCTACCATAAAGATTCTCAGTCTGCCTGAGAAACATCTTTGCCTTACCGTTTCTAGGGAGAAAAATATGTTGCCCTTTCACCATAAAAATATCTTACAAATGTTCTCCTTAATTACTATTCGCTGATTTCATACAAGAGGAGTTTTCCAGTCTGGATATATTTTTAATTTGAACTAGTGAAAAGAGATTTAAAAAACTCCTTTAGCAAATGAAATCCCCATGAAGCATGCATGACACATACTAAGAACCAAATTTTTGCCAACTACCTGGAAATTAAAATGTAGATATACTGAGTCTAAGAAATAAATCCATCCTATATGAACTTAAGTAAGAATGTATGTTCAATAATAAAATATCTATGCATTTAAACTGCAAAAAAATCTGCATGCCACTAACCCCCTTAAATCCGTTATTGGGGAAAAAAGTGACATGCCCTGTACAAAAAAAGAAAGACTCATCAAAATGCTCAGGCATATATAATTATGTGGTAATCTATTAACAAAGATAAAAGGGAAGATAATGTTTTGGGACAACTGGACAAAGAAACACTTTTGGAGCTTTTTATAACCATAAACAAAAATTAGGGTAGAACATATTAATTTTGGCAGCACTACAAATGTGTCAATGTATGTAAAAAATCTTGAGGAATGAGTTCATGTTTTCCAAACAAGCACTTATTAATGAACACAATATAGAGAAGCTATTACTGAGCATACAAATCACAAATGGATACATTTTAATGTATTTTATCATTTTTGTACAGGTCTTTAGTACAAATGAATAGAAAATGATGACACTATCTCTCCTGGAAGTGCTTAAAGGAAACAGGAGACTACAAACATGTAATCTGCAGTTGTCCAAGAAACAAACAATTTTAAGAAGATCATAAAAAAGAATCAAGCTTCTTCAACTTAATGTATCCAGGTACACTACTTAGTAGAATCAAAATATCAGTACAAAAAGGCCAGATAAATGTCTCCGAATTAACTAATGGCATGAAGATTATCCTTAAATATTGGAAAGATATAACAGTATCAACAGAAAAAGAACAAATAATGGAAATGCATTTTAAAAAATAATACATATGTGGAGAATGAAATGGAAGAGTATAGCAAAATGTGAGTGTGACAGTGTACCCCATAAGGCTTTATGGGGGGGGGGATGCTTATAAATGTATGTATGACATAACTGGAATATGTTTTGTGCTGCCTGTGCCATGTAATACATCTCCGTAAAGGTTATGGTCTACTATATCTATTCATCCTATTTGTACATATAGATCATTTTCTACTTGAGGTTAAGAATATGGGCTGTATGCTTGCTTGATTTCTAAGTAAGCTTTGTGAGGCATTTGGTCAGCTGCTTTAGGAAGGAATTCGCCAGGTTAAGTACCTGATCAGGAAACACTTGGGGAACAATGCATCTTGGAATGCTCCAATCCACATAAGTCGCCTTCCTGGAGACATGCAAGATACCATGTGGACAATGGCTTCGGCCTGTAAAGACTGAGTTATGCAGGGACATGTGACTCGCCCAGGTGACTCCAGAACTCCATCTTGGAGCTGGACTTTGCATAGGAGGGAGGAGGGGGGCCTCCACCCACAAGAGAGAGTCTATTTAAACCCGTGGGAGACCCCTCCATTTTGTCTTCAGCTGGCTAAGGAAGGAGCCTCTCCACCCCCCCAGGATACTTGAAGGGAACTGGAACAAACGACAGTAACTACAGGGGGTGTGAGTGATTGCTGGACCCAGGCTAAAAGGAGATTAGCCTGTAAAAGGGAGCATTCTGGAACTGGTGAGGAACTTATCTGTATTTAGCTTGATTAGACATAGATTTGAGCATTTTATTTTATTTTGCTTGGTGACTTACTTTGTTCTGTCTGTTACTACTTGGAACCACTTAAATCCTACTGTCTGTATTTAATAAAATCACTTTTTATTTAGTAATTTACTCAGAGTATGTATTAATACCTGGGGGAGCAAACAACTGTGCATCTCTCTCTATCAGTGTTATAGAGGGTGAACAATTTATGAGTTTGCCCTGCATAAGCTTTATACAGGGTAAAACGGATTTATCTGGGTTTAGACCCCATTGGGAGTTGGGCATCTGAGTGCTAAAGTCAAGCATACTTCTGTGAGCTGCTTTCAGGTAAACTTGCAGCTTTGGGGCAAGAGATTCAGACCCTGGGTCTGTGTTGGAGCAGACGGGAGTGTCTGGGTCAGCAAGACGGGGTGCTGGAGTCCTGAGCTGGCAGGGAAAACAGGAACAGGGGTAGTCTTGGTACATTGGGTGGCAGCTCCCAAGGGGGGTTCTGTGATCCAACCCGTCACAGTGAGAACTATTTCTAAATTCTATCAAGAGAAAAAGAAAATAGATGAAAGATAGGTCTAGCATTTGGGACCTATGTAATCAAGTGTGTATGCAAATCAGGAATGTGTGTGCAAACAAAGCAGGTGTGTGCTCACAAGCATGCACATGTTTACTCTTACTGAAAATAAAGCAATTTATTTACTTCCTTTAATCATAATATATTTGTAAATATATTTGCTAACTTTTAGGTGTTGCAAATATCAGTGACCACAGAGAACATTTAAAAAGCCAGGGAAGTTTGCGATTACAAGTTTGGTTGAAAAACGTAGTAGTACTGATGTAATACACTTAGATTTCTGTAAGCAGTGTAGTTGTAGCCGTATTGGTCCCAGGATAAAGAATAGTTCTGTGTGGCTTGAAAGCTTGGCACTCTCACCAACAGATGTTGGCCAATAAAAGATATTACCTCACCCACCTTGTCACTCTAGATATCTGAAAGGCATTTGACTTGATACCACATAACCTTTTGAGTAAAAAACTAGAAAGATATAAAATTAACATGGCACATATTAAAGTGGATTTAAAGCTGGCTAATTGATAGGTTACAAAATGTAATTGTACATGGGGAATCATCATCAAATAGGTGTGTTTCTAATGGGGTATTGCAGGGATCACTTCTTGGGCTTACACTATTTAACATTTTTTTTGCACCTTTGTATTTGGCACTGGTGAGACCACTGCTGCAATGCTGTGTCCTGTTCTGGTGTTCACAATTCAAGAAAGAGCATGTTGATAAATTGGAGGGGGCTCAAAGAAGAGCTACTAGAATAATTAAAGAATTAGAAAAATATGCCTTACAGTGATAGACTCAAGGAGCTCAATCTATTTAGCTTAACAAAGAGAAGGTTAAGAGGTGACTTTATCTCAGCCTAAATGGGGAACAAACATTTAATAATGGCGTCTTCAATCTAGCAGAGTAAAGTAGAACACGATCCAATGTCTGGAAATTGAAATTAGGCAAATAATTAATCATAGGAACGACTTATCAAGGGTTGTGGTGAGCTCTCCATCACTGACAATTTTTAAATCAAGATTGGATGTTTTCCTAAAACATATATTCTAGAAATCATTCTGTGGAAGTTCTATGGCCCGTATTATACAGGAGCTCAGATGATCACAATGGTTCCTTCTGGCCTTGGAATCTATGCATCTATGAAAAAACTGGTGAGAATGCACCTACAATGTTGTATGGAGTTCCGAGCCTCTCAAATCTTGAAAGATTAGATAAACTGGAAGAAATTCAGAGGAAAATGTCTTAATGATTATGAGGTTCCACAGTGTGCTGTTGGAGGAAAAACAAATTTAAAAATTCTAAATATGTTTACCTTGGTTAAATGTCAACTAAGGGGACATTTGATAAAGGCCTACAAGCGTATGATGGTTTTAAACCTCAAAGAGAAGAACTGGTTAAGGTGAGCCAGTAGTTAAAACTGAGAGCAATAGGGAGAAATTGAGCAAAGGAAAATGGAGTGAAAAGAAAATCTCAGAAAAAATCTCAACAAGAATGATTTGCTGAACTACACAGTAACCTCTGATGGACTATGGCGATAATTCTGTCACTGGAGACACTTAAAACAATCCTGGACAAAGCACTGAAAGGAAAAGTCCTGCATTAGCCTAGGGATGGACAAGATGACTTAACATGTCTTTCCCATCTCTAACTTCTATGATTTAGATCAGTCTCTCACAGAGAGTCTTTAAATTATGAGAGAATTAGACTGTGAGATATTCCAGCTGTTGAGTCTTTTACTGAAAGTTTATTTAAAACAATGCTTACTCCAGTTGTTACATATTTCAGTAGTTACAAAGTCAGGGGACGGATCCTAATTTCAACAGAAACTATCCAACGTCATACTGATAAGCCCTGCTGACTGATATAAATATCTGCCTCAACGGGTAAATATTTAACAGACATACTAGTGCCTGAGATTACACTGCTTTTACTGAATGATCTCAAGTGATCTCATTACTCTAAGAAAATAAACACTGTAAGTAGTTTCAAAAGAAACAACTGAAAAGAGGAAGCTATGTAAATGTAATTTTAGAATTTCCTGTAATTATTATTATTATTAACCATATGAACAAAGACAAATCAACGCAGTCTTTGTATTCTGCTCTGAAGGACGTCTCTCGTACCTCATCAGTCCTCTCAGTCATTCTCATCTGGATTGTGCATGCCTCTTTCTCCTGCTTTTGAGCACCATGAGAATGCTAGCAGTTCCCTATGCCTTTCCTCTGTGAAGGTCTAGAAACTGTCCTCTAATGGGTTTGAAGGGGAGGACCGTCTTTCTCAGAAGTGTAGGTCAAGAGCAGACCTCGTTCAAGACAAAGGGCAGCTATTTGTGATTTAGTCCTTCCAAGAATTCTGGTTTGGTCCAGTTTCCCAGCAACCAGAAACTCTCCCTCCTTCCTGGCAGAGTGTGCCTGGAATAGCCTGGCACAGTGTGCCTGGAATAGCCTGTAAATAAGCCAGTTCCCAGATGACAAACCTGACGATTATCTAAATTTCTAAGAAGTTTGATCTAATGGATTAGAGTGGCAAGCTGCTGTGTGTGGTCCCAGGTTTGGAGCTCAATGGAGGCTGGAAATTGCTGTAGAATTAGTATGCTTGCCCCTTGAGGGGAGCAAGATGCACCACATTACTCTCAAGCCATCTCCTTTGGCAGATCTATAAAACATTTTGACAGAAACTGAGCTTAACCCTGCTCAGCTGCAAAGTAGGTTAATATAAGGTAGGGTCTTTAAGAATGGGGTCCTTCCATAGAAAGGAGGGAATCCTGGTGCAAACCCCCTTCTCTGAAAAAGAGAAAATGGCTGCACAGAATTTATTTAAAGAAAATAAAGGTAAACAGGGCCAGGTGGAACTCTGAGCAGACGTGCATGTTTGTTCCTTGTGCTGGGCTGGAAATCTGTTTGCCAAGTACTTGAATAAAATACTATTTTGCATTTTGAGAATGCCTTCCAGCCAACGACCTCAAAGCATTTTACAAATATTAATTAATTAAGCCTTACGACTGCCCCGTGCGGTATTATCTCTATTTTACAGTTGGGGAAGCTGTGGAACAGAGGTGAAATGACTTGTTCAATGTTACACAGGAAGTGTCTGGCTGAGTTGGAAAATGAACCCAGGAATTCTTACTCCAATAGATACAGTTAAAAATAACAAGTGAGGAAGTGTACATACATTGCATAAATAGGTCAATACATTTTCCAAAAGTTTTAAATAGATGTTTTTATGTTGTGCATGCTTTTTAAAGTTTCCAGTGAAGGCTTTCCACCTATTGTGATTTCCTTCTTTTTTTATTTATCTGGAGACTGCTGCAACAAAATGCATCTGCTGTGAGAACGGAGGGAAGCTTAATCAAAACTTAAGTTGCAGAAAATCAAGGTTCACACCAGGCAACATCTGCAAATCAAGAACTAGACTGAAAGTCACGGGGTAGTCTGCTTGTGACATACTCATTTCAGAATTTATGGTGAATGGATAATGCACAGTACTGATCCTGACTGGAAAATACAAATGTCTAGTCAAATGAATGCTGTTTTCTTTCAGGGTCATATCTTATAGGCCTATCAAGGGTAATAGCAGCTTGCAGGAGATTTTTTTCATCTTTATCTTGCAGGCAAGAGGTCTGGAGGAATTCAGACTTTTGTATCCCAGTCTGTCAGTCAGGTCAGGTGGAACTGGCTGAGATATGTGTTCTTACAAAGTGGGCCAGCTTGTAATTTTTCTTAGAAAGAAGGAGGTAGTGACATAGGAATGCAGCCTGTGAAGGACAGACATTTTTGTAGCTGCAAATTGCCAAGTGATAATACAAATGTTTCCAGGATGATAGAATACAAAATATACTCAGGGCCACAGTTCTATGTTACCTGACTGTTCAAGAACGTCAATGAATTGTTCTGATGGAGCAGAAATTGAAAAGCAAAGCTGAGCTGTTCTGTCAGCCAGAGATTAATTCTCAAGAAAAGAAGAACTATTTGTGACAGGGTTGGCCAGCTACAAAAGGGTAAGGGGCTGTCTGGCTATCATATGATTCAGCGGGATTTAAAGGAAGGGGTGTATCCCTTTGGGGGAGGGAGGGAAGAAGGGCAGAGAGCGGTATATAGCGTAAGAGCTCTGGACCATGCAGCATGTTTTGCTCTGGGAATAGCTTAGTGGGAATAGCTTTGCTCTGGGAATATTTAGTGAGTTTTTGTGTTATGAATTAATAATAGTGCACTGAAGGAAAGGCCTGAAAGAGATATGGGCATGGCCCTGAATTCTTCCAGGGCTGGTGACAGACCCCACCAGCATACACTAACATTTTTACATAAATCATTTTTGAATAGTTTGTCTGCTGACTATTTAAGATATACTTACATTTTTTGGTTAATTTATGTGTGCTCATTGCATATTAAGCACTCTTCACAAATAAAATGGGTGCCTATTTCTGGGATGAGATCAAAAGATTTGTAACATCATAGTTATTTCATTAAATCAATTCCAAAGAGAGAGAGTTGGCATCTCCCACTGGTTAGCTTAGATGACTCCACACCTAGCATGCTGGTTTTTGTGGATCCCATCCCTACGCATGGTTCATGAAGTCTAGTTGCCTAACTCAGGTGTCGTGGATCCCAATGTTGTTCCACTGATTTTCTAGGCACCTAAACTTTGTGTGGATCCAGGGCTTAATGTTTCTGTGCCTCAGTTCCCCATCTGTAAAACAGAGATAATGGTACTTCCCTATATTCACGGGAATTTTGTGAGAATAAACACTATTAAAAAGAGTGTGAGGCACTCAGATACTATGGTGATGAGGTCGACATTACTGTAGAACAGGTGTTCTCAAACTGGGGGTCGGGACCCCTCAGGGGTCGTGAGGTTATTATATGGGGGGTCGCGAGCTGTCAACCTCCACCCAACCCCGCTTTGCCTTCAGCATTTATAATGGTGTTAAATATATAAAAAAGTGTGTTTAATTTATAAGGGGGGGGTCACACTCAAAGGCTTGCTATGTGAAAGGGGTCACCTGTAAAAAAGTTTGAGAACCACTGCTGTAGATAGATAGTAATATACAGTACTTGGTTTTTTGCACCATTACGTAGACTAGGAGCCCCAGACACTTTTGACCTGAGTCTTGAGTTATCTTACTGTCAGCAAAGAAAACCCATGCATCAGCTTCCCTTTCAACAGCATCAGCAAAGGAAGGAGCATGCATGTGAAGTAACCCTGTATACTTGAGTGGGAGTTCTCTTGCACAATAGCATTTTATTTTTGCTCCGTGAGGGGAAAAGAAGTGGAAAGACTTTTACATTTGTGAATAAGGTCTGGCACAATGAAAGGAAGTGCACACACTTATATTTATACCTGTACCAGTGTCAATATACTATGCAACAGCAATACATCCATCACCAAGTGCTATATATTAGTGATTTGTATTCAGAAATCTCACTAATAAGCTGTATTCTCGCTGCAAAAAATACATTAAAATATCAGAAAATGACACTTTTGAGTGGTTATGAATCATATGGTTGGAAATTACCCAGCCTTGAAAATGTAAATAAACAAAACTTGCCTGGACATGGGAAACCTGTTTTTGTATTAAGTTTTTTTTAACCTAAGAGCTTGTCTCTTGGATTGGCCAATGTTAAAACATGTTAAATCCCATTTACTGGTGATGGAAGGCAGGCTTTATAGACTGCAGCCCTTTCTTTTACCTGGATACACCCTTGTTAATGCTCTCAATGTACACTTTGTCCTGCCTTATTTTGAAATTGCAAGTTCTTTTCAGACACAGGCAAGTGTTTAAAGGGATCTGTCATTCAGGATGGCTGTAAGGAAGAGCAGCCTGAAGCATGTGAAAAGGAACTCCCATCTTCTCTCTTTTCTTCCTGATTGAAGACAGGTATTATGGTCTTTGATCTCCTGCTCTGTTTTCTTTCTTTCTCCTTTGTTACTAAACAGTTCTCTCGCCCTCTCTCTTTTTTTTTTTTGCAGCTTCATCACTTTTAGTACATTACACCGTTTGGAACAGGAGACAGAAGGAACCACATCAAATAAAAGAATGTGACCACAAAAGCTGCCTTGAGAACCATGATCCCAGATTTGTTGTAAATTTACCATTTTCAGACTCACTCATCCATAATCAAATCCTCTCTACCATATTAACAATGTGGTGTTGTGCAAAAACATTGGAATTCTGCTTCAGTCAGCAACAAAGAGCTTAACAATACAATGAGACAACAAAACATTGCCCCTTTTATTAAGAAACGTTCAGGCCTTGGCTACACTTGCGGATTCACAGCGCTGCCGAGTGTAGTCGCGCCGCCAGCACTGCAAGAGCTCTCTCGCAGCACTGCAAGTACTCCACCTCTCTGAGGGGAATAGCTTGCAGCGCTGCGAGTGAGCGTGCAGCGCTGCAGGCGCTGATTACACTGGCGCTTTACAGCGCTGCACTCGCTGCGCTCGGGGGGGTGTTTTTTCACACCCCTGAGCGCAGCAAGTGCAGCG
The DNA here is from genome assembly GCF_011386835.1 of Chrysemys picta bellii. Taxonomy (NCBI): domain Eukaryota; kingdom Metazoa; phylum Chordata; order Testudines; family Emydidae; genus Chrysemys; species Chrysemys picta. The sequence goes on along the minus strand of NC_088793.1, from coordinate 153,312,160 downwards.
CTGTGAATTGCCAGTGTAGCCAAGGCCCTAATCTAAGTTTGATACTGTTTTCTCCCCTTTCCAACAACTCACTATCAATAGTAAAGTAAAAGCTAAAAGATACTGCATGTTGATTAAAATCTACTGCAAACTAAAAAGTATACCAAAAATAAAATTAAAAAAAGGATTCTCGCCCCTGAAATTGTGATTTAGGACTGGGTTCTCAGGCACTGGGCTCCATTTTTATAGGAGTAATTTTGCACCTGTAATTACATCCACTACAATTTAGTTCACTCAGACATCTAAGTTCCCGACTACAGGATAGAATTTGACATAGACAGCCAAGTGATCTAAAATGCAGAGGCAAATAATCCTGGAGACAAAATTGTGCCCAATATTCTACCTGGAAAAAGAGAGTCGCAGTCAAAGCTGTGCTCAAAAGCTGGTTGTTGGAGAGTAAAGGAAATGTAGAGCTTTCCTTTGTTTAGTCTCTGGGGGTTCTGGGTAGGAATCTTTGAATAGCATCAATCTTTGGGATTTGCAGGTGCAATAACATGAAACCCCTATTGTAAAAAATGAAAATTAAAAACTAGAAGCACCTTGGTCCAGTAGCTAGAGCAGGAAACTGCAGGTCAGGTTTCCTGAGCTCTACTTTCAGCTTTGCTAAAGACTCAGGTCATGTTTTCATCAGATTGCTAAATTGGTGCTGCTGCAATTGATGCAACAATATCGACTTAGCAAGTCTGATGAAGACATGCTAAATCGATGGGAAAGCGTTCTCCCATTGATTTCTATACTCCACCTCTCCGAGAAGCGCAAGGTAAGCTGGCAGGAGAGCGTCTCCCGTCGACACAGCACCGTGTAGATACTGTGGTAAGTAGATCTAGCTACGTCGACTTCAGTTATGTTATTCACGTAGCTGAAGTAACATAGCTTAGATCCATTTACCACGGTAGTGTAGACCAGACCTCAGGGCTTGTTTACACAGGGTTTTAGTGCAGAGCAAGTTATGGTCTGAATGCACAGAGCACTAGCTACTCCACACTAACTCCCCATGTGGACATTCTTACTGTGCACTAAAAGTGCCTTTGTGCTCTTTAGCTTAATACACCTTAAAGAGTACTAAGCTAAAATGCCGCAGGGCATATTTAGTGTGCAATAACTGAGTGTTCACATGGGGAGTTACTGCAAAGTAGCTAGTGCACTGCAAATACACACCTTGCTATGCTGCACACTAACTTTCCCATGTAGAGAAGCCCTCAGTGTGCGTCCTTGGGTGAGTCACTTAATTTCTTTGTTCCTGTGTTTGTCCTTCTGCAAAATGGGGGCATTAATACTGACCTTTGCTGGGGTTTAATAATGTTTGCAGAATAACATAAGAGCCTTGACTGAGAGTCACTTGTAAGAGCAAAGTATTATCATCATTGTGTTCTTGTTATATCAACTTGTGGACCTTCCTGCAGTAAAACTCAAACAGAAATTAGCATGTGGAATATCACTCACAGTAGGTAAGGTGAATATACTGAGAAAAGTCTTATTTTAAATTTAATTGTCTTGGGTTCAAACCAAATAAACCTTTAATAAAAAAATAATTTTAGTGTATGTGCTTACATATGAATAGTAGCTCAGCTGATGCAATGACGAAATATATTTCTGGGGACAGGATCTCTATCTCCAGTAGTTGACTTTTTTCCTCCTCAGGAAAAAAAAACATGCAGCATAAAATTAATGGATAGCTAACCTTATAATTAGAGTATTTCATATAGATTTTAAATTAAAATGTGGGCAGGAAAGTTATGATCTTGCAAAATTTAAGATTTCTTGAGAGTACTGGATTAATATAAAAGAAAAAGAATTCTAATAATTCTATACCTTTTAGTTTCTTTAGTTGCTTGATTAATTCCCCTTTGTTCCAGGATTACTTGTATTCTAATTTTCTCACTAGAGATTCATGATGTCTGTGTAAAATATGTAGAACAGTTTGCCTTATGCTATCCAAGAGAAAGAGAATGTTATAGGCAGAAAACAACATGCAGAGAGATCACTGTATAAAAAAGAGTGTACAAGGTTTCCAGGAAAACTATTGTAAACCTAGGTTGATGGTGATTGAAAGGGGAGTTCTCTCACAATCTCTCTTGTATCGCATGCCCCAGAGAGCAGACAAAAACCTTTATATGAAGAAGTTCAGAATACAACTAACTGGGCTGTCAATGCAGATTCCTTTGAGTGAAAAACAAATAAATATATATATTTGTTTTTCACTCAAAGGAATCTAACTTTTTAAAGAATATTATGAGAGATCCAATGCTCACAAGGCCGAAGGTGGGAAAGTGTTACTTTATAGATAAAATTACTGTCAATTATTCCTCAAAACAGATACAGTAGAAATGGAAAAGGTCAAAGAAAGGGCAACAATCATGATTAGGAAATCCAGAAAGGCTTCCATGCATAGAAAGATTGTAAAGATTAGGGCCGCTTAGTTTAGGGAAGAGGTGAACAAGAGGTAATATGATCGAAATATAAAAAACAATGAATAGAAAAGATGCATTAGTCACTCCTATTTACCCTTGCTCATAATATAAGAACAAGGGGACAAATATAAACTCAATACAATTAAAACTGATTAAAGGAAATTGTTTTTTTTAAACACAATACATACGTAACCTGTGGAACTCATTGTCACAATACGGTATTATAGAATTCAAAAAAAGGATTAGATACAAATTGCTGCAGTTATGTTTGTCAACATAAAAACATCTAAGGAGTATAAACCCACACATTCCAGGGCATAAAGTTAAGTACAAACATTAGGAGTTCTTAGAGCTGTGTATGAGACCATTTGTGAGAGAGAGGATCGGAAAAGGAAACATAATTAAAAGTAAATAACATTCCATTTTGGAAAAAAAATTAAATGATAATATGAAAACGCCAAACTATTGAAATAAAATAGGGTTATTCTTAAATTTTAAGAAATCTCCAAGTTATCATTTGCCAAGAATTTACCATGGACAACAATGATCAAGCAAATCAACAGAGTCACAGTAAGATGACAGTGTTGAAATTAAACATGTCAACCAGTTCTAAATCAATTGAACACAAATTTAAAGCTGCTTCTTTTTTTAAATATTTCTGAAACACATATGAGAAAACAATCTCTTACAGCTGAATGGAGCCAGTTGTGGCTCCAGAATCAAAGCTGTAAAAAAGGCTTCTGTTATACTGTAGGGTGTAGGCTCTATTACGGGTCTCCTAATTTTGTAATAAAAACTCCTTTTGGATTGAAAGTTGCTATATTGACTGTGACTGCAGAGGAGAATACTTTTGTGTTGAGAAAGTTTGAAAGACAGTGGTCCATGTGTTTCTGAGTTATGGGTATATACAAATGTAACATGTTTAACATACTTTTTGCAAATATAGAAAATGTATTTGGGAAATCATAACAGAAATGGCTGGAGTGGGAGAAATGAAATTGAAGGCATTTGTTAATCTCCGAAAACTAAAGAGCCGAGTTTTTATGTACTAAAAATTGTATTTAATTGATAACACTGTTAAAAGTTTTCTTTTCGACCTGGTTCTCTGCTGGAAATGTCAATGTAGAATTAATTTAGACAAAGGAAATAATTATTGCTATTTATTAGAGCAGTGGTCTCCAAACTTTTTTGATTGGGCACCCCATCAGTAAAAATTTTTTGAGCACCCCCTGCCATGCCGAAGTAAATAAAAAAAGCTCTCCTCCTGCCGCGCACCCCCAAGGATCCTCTTGTGCATCCCACTTTGGAGACCACTGTATTAGAGCACCTGAAAGTTTGTTAGATACCTCACTGTACACATAGGAAAACATGGTTCTTGTGCCAAAGAGTACATATAATCAGACACTGCGCAACAATATGGGCATGCGCAGTAGGGATGGATTGGCAGGGGAGGAAGGGCAGGGATTGTACCAATGAGATTATATAGTTACTCAGCAAAGATTTGGAGCAAAATAAAACACGACAAAACAAAAACACATTTTTAAAGTGTTTGTACTAATTTCTGATAAGAAGATTGGTAGAAGTCTTATGGAGGGATTTGAATGAGGAGAGGGTAGCGGCCAGGCAGGTAGGGAATTCCATGCAAAGGGGATAGTGTGGAAAAAATAGGAAATGGTTGTGGGGAAAGCAGACAGATGGCGCATTGAAGCTGAATAAAACAAGAGACAAGCTTAGTTAAGTAGGTATGGATATTATGTTGGATCTTAAAGATCAGGTCAAGAATTTAAAACATGAAGTGGTGAGGAAGGGGAACCAGAAAAAGGGTTCAAAATGGACAAATACATGGTCAGGTCCATAAGCCAGGAAAATTATCTTAGTGGTTGTGTGTTCTGTATGGATCTGAGGAGGGTGATATGAATGTTGGGAAGTTGGAGATGCGGCAGTTATAATAATAATGACAGAGATTATGATAGTTTTTGATGTCTGAATAACATACTGAGATCTCCAAAACGTTGTGGAGACAGAAGCAGTAGTATCTGTCTACAGCTTGAATATGCCGGGTGAAAAACAGGAAAGAACTGATGATGACCCCAAGTTATGGGGCATAATGGCAGGGATGATGATATCAACAGAGAGAAAATAAATGGAAAAGTAATCAGTTAAGAAAGTTTTCTACACGGTAGTGACAGGTTGTTACAGCATAAAGAGATTTCTACATTTCTGCCCCAAAAAATTCTATGTGAGAGGGATCTGACAGATATTTTACTATGACAGTGGATGGCTAATTAATGTAATACATCTGCATGATAGCACATAAATCATTCAAAGACAGAAAAACTATTTACATTAAAGCATATAATAGAATGTTTGGCAATGAACTGGGTTTTGATTGCCCTTCCTGCTGGCTCTTTTCTCCCTTAAACAAGTGGATCCCTTTTCTAGACTAGAAGATAGGGTCTACACTTGGTTTTAACAAAGTTTGGCACTGCTCAAAGTAATTGGCCAAACTGGGTTTAAAAAGAATGAGATGAAAAAGTATTATACAACTAAGTTATAAATCAATTCCACAACTAAGCATAGACTGTGTAAAATCAGATGAATAAAATCTATATTTATCATATCTGATGAATTTAGTCCTGTTAACAGCATATCCCTATCACTGAAACACACCATAAATTTAATTCTTTGATAACAATAGAAAAGGGGAAGCTGTAGTACCTATAGGAAATATTTGTATTAGCATTTAAAGTTAAAGATGTGAAAATGTTTCAAAGTTGTTTAAATATTTGTTCTGCACCCCGATCAGCATTAGAGAAGTGATGATGATGGGGGGCAGCACTGAAATTGGTTTCTGAAATTTAACTGTGAATTTCTTGCCCTTCAGACATCTATTTTAAATAGTCTCTGCTGTTTAGTAGGTAACTTTATAACCATCTTTAAGGTAATGAAGTTTTGACATACAGGAAATCTGCTAAGTAAATCTTGTTTTTCTACTCAGAATCATTTCTCATGCTCAAAAGTATAAGCCTTTCAATTCAAATCTACCACCTCACTGTAAGAACTATGGGGAAAAAAAAGGAAAATGGATTACATGTAGAATGGAGATGGGAATTAAGATGCTGAGAAAAAATCTGGCTAGATTTAGGATGTGTATGTTTTACTATTGTTCTTTTCCCTACAGATGTCAAGAAACTTTAAGCATATATAAAGGAGTTAAAGATCATGAAATTAAGCAATCCAGAAAGAAACAGGACTAGAAAATATGCACATTGTCAGCACTCTTCTGGAAGAGGTGTGCTGAATAATTCTTGATAAACATCTGAGATTTATGTATGGTGAAGATCACTGGGAATTCTTCTGCATTGCGTCCATGTGTGGTATATGATATCACTTGCCTTTTGATTTGTGATGCTGATTTCTGTATTGCAGCCCACCCCTGTTGCAGCAATGGGAATTTCTCCTGGAACTTCACTGTATAGAAGATTTATCTCAATGTACATGTGTATCTTGTACCTCTCTCTACAGAGAATGTTCAATGTAAATGAATGTCTGCCTAAGACTGACACCATCTACTTGAGATAATAAGTTCCTCTGCAAAAAATATTAATGAACATTCATTGGAATAAAAACTGAATTTGCAGGGATGGTTCTCACAACCCTTTTCATTGTTTTTTCCATGACATGAGTTTTATATGAGCACATTTTGTTCTTAAGAATGTTTGCAAAAAGCAAGCAGCACAAATACCCATGTGAATACGTGACCCCCTGAAAACAGAGGGAACCATGGCTGTGTTACAAACCACAAAGGTCAACCTTTGGCAACTGTAAGGAAGATTGTGAATAACAATCACAGTAACAAACTTTCAATCATAGCGATTGATTTACACTGGCTATACTTTCAAGGCTATTTCTGCGATGAAAAGGATAGAGACCGAGTTTAAAAAGAAAAGAAAGCAGAGATTGGTGTTATTATTTGTCATGTATAAATCACATATAAAATCAGAGCATGGTTTTTGTGCACGCACAAGTACAACTGAGCGCTAGCCCTTGTAGATGAAGCATAAAATTACCAAAAGCAGATAAGTGACTTAAGAGCCTAAATCCCACTTTCAAAAGAGATTTAGGTAGTCAGGAACCTAAGCTTCATTCAAAAATCAATGGGATTTTGTTCCTAAGTACCTGAGTCATTCTTGAAATTGAGATTTAGGATCCTAAATCACACAGGCACTTTTGAGATTTTTACCCAAACTCGAATATACTGTTATATTGCTGTTGCTCTCATGGGGAAAGCATTCATTAAACATAATGAGTAACTGGAGTAAAATAAGTCATGTCACCAATAAACACAATTTGGATGTAATTTATTTCTTTAGTTGCTTTTGACGTTTCTATTTTGCTTGCCATATACTGTTATCATACCTGTACAGTGCACAAAACAGGATGTGCCCTCAGCAATGACTCATTAGCAAATATGTGCTTTGCATAGGTGTATATAGGCAATGGGTGGGATTAAGACACGTGCATCTGACATAATGAATTCAAATATAAGGAAGGGAATTTTTTTTTAAAACATTCAAGGTCTGAGTGTAATGTTTCATAATAGGGAATGCATATGCTGAATATCCCCTAAAAGAACATGTTTGCTAAAGATATTGGCTAAAAGGACCAGTAGCCAACCATGGGCCATTCATACCATTTACTTTTAACAGCTAACACTAATATCCAGAATGGATGAGAGCCTTTATAAAACAAATCTCTTTGCTGATGCTGCACTTATACTTCCATGTCAAAGATTTAATATCCAAAGTGAGAATTTGTGTGCATGAGGCATCAAACAAAAGAGGAGGACAATGGGATATTTGTTATACATTTTCATGTGATACCTGACAATAATGCTGCTGTTGGACATTGCCATTAGTTATATTAAGAATTTAGCTTCATTAATTGAAAACCATCCCAGAAATCTGATGATGGAAGCAATTTATGGTGCAGTGACAGTATACTGCCTATCTGAATTTCTTGGCTTTTTTGTGATATCAAATTGAGACATCCTCTATAAAGGGACTGTATTATTTTTATTATCTTTATCTCATGCAAGGATTAATAAAGCCCTTGAAACTAAAGAATATTATCTACTACAGTGAAGTGACTTGAGAGTTAAACTACCACAGACAGATAATTTCTTCTTTTCGCAAAGTCATGTGGATCTCCCTAATAATTTGACTAAGCTATTAAGAAAATCTGCAGTTATTGGGTATACTTACTAATAAATAACAAATATTTTTAGTTACACTATTTTTGAAACAGCTGATGATAATATACTAAGTATGTTTGACTGAATCAAATGAGTAAGAGGAGACAGTTATAACTGTTCTGTATGGATGAATAAATGACTAATTGCTACAAGGTAACTAATGTGCAGTTTAAAAGTACTTTAACTCAATCTAATTTTGCATGTGCATGCGAGAGAGAGAGTACATAAAGTGAAAAATGTCTATGTTTTTTATTGCTTTTGGCTGTTCTTGAAATACACAATACACCGTGTGTGTTTTCAAATTTTTATGTGGATTCTGGTGCATAAGTGTATGAGAAATAAGAAAAATATATGTCTACAAACAGAGATCTAGGAAAATAACAGAATTTCTTTAAATGTTTCCAGATAGTCTCATTTTTCTTCTCCCTTTCATAACCAGCCACTGTATCATTCAAACTCCATCCTGCCAGGTGGGATAGGGCATTTTTTCAAAATGATGGTAATGTTATTTGATGAATCACTGAAATATAACACAAGACTAGCTACAATAATATATTCCAAAGTCTACCATGGACTAAAATTGAATTATACGATGTTGTGATACTCTATGCATCTTCTATTTTCTTTCTTTCTGTGCTCTACTTTTCTCTCTTAAGAAAAGGAATAGTTTTTATTCTGTTGATATTTCATATCAAGCTAATTCATGCATACTACTGGGAGCAAATAATTTTTTTTGTTTTAATCCCAGCTCTGCGACTGGTTCTCACAACCTCTCTTTCCCAGTCTCTAGCGTGTAGAAATTGAAATGTACCTACCTGACAGGGCTTGTGTGAAGATTAAATAATTTACCTCTATAAAGTACTTTGAAGATGAAATGTGCTCTATAAGTAGCAAATATTAAGATCTCCAACATATGCTAATTGGACATTTAATATTGGTTCTGTTGGTATAGGTTTTATTAAAACTTTAATACAATTTTATTCATTTAAAAAGTATGTTGCAGAGAAAAACACAGCAGAAACCATTTCATACTTTTTCAATGTCCTTAAGACCTAAGTATCACAGTAATTACTCTCTCAATTCTATAGTTAAACCAGTGTCACTAGGAGAATTCAGTAAAACTGGGAAGTTCTCCTACCAACCACTGAATGGCCATACCGGAGGGTGATTGAATCAAATGGAAGATCAGAAGCTCAATATCCTTTAGCATTTTAAAATAAAATCTGTGAGTAATAAACTTCCTTCATCCTGTAGGGTTCTGAAGTGCTTTAACAAACTGCTACCCAACCTCTGTGTAGTACAGGGATCTCTTCATCCCCCAGTCACACGCAGTTTACTGTTTAACACTGCATAGCAGTACTATTCAACGGTTTAGAGCAGGGTTTTAAATAACGTCTAAACTAAAACTGCAGGAGAAACCTAGGTAGACAATTAATTACTGTGATGAAATATGGCCAGGACATGTGTGATGATAATCCTAGTCTTACAAAAAGGGCCCTGGGATCTTTCGCAAACATAAGTGATCAGGACTTTGTTTTTACAATTCATACAAATGGCGCCACTTTCAGTTGCACACTTAATACACTTATTACCTTGTTAGTGAATTAGTTCAGTACTGCCTCAAAAGGAAGAGTGTTATTTAGGCACTAAACAGTGTTGCCTAATGGTAGGGAACTGGACTGGGACTCAGGAGAGAAAATTCTCAAGCATAGGACAAAGAAGCCAAGTGACCAAGTGAGAGCCAATAAAGGACACAAAGGAAGTTTGGGCAGGAGCAAAGAAGGGCACAGACTAGCCAAGGTCAAAAGAAGCAAGCTGACCTAGGGATAAGGCTCCATATTTCAGAAGACAAGCCATGCAGTGGAGCAGAAGGACTCTGGATGGGTCAGAAGGACTGTGACCCCAGCCCAAAGAATGTTCTGTGTGATGAGGAAACTGAAGCAGGAAAATGAGTGTAGGGTTTTTTTTTTAATAGATCTTTGTATTTTTCATGTGATTAAGTAAAGTGCAATGATGAATTAGAACTCTGTGCAAAGTGTCTGTGTGTTATAAGCTAAACCTACCATGTGCCCCCTTGAAGAAGTAAACCAGAAGGCTCATACCTTTGGGTGGAGTCCTGGGAGAAGGTGTGCCTAAGCCATAGGGGAAGTCTAAGGGGCCACCAGTGAGTGCAGGGGCTAAGTAGCTGGGCCACATGGTCACAGGTCTCAGGAAGGGTACTAAACAGAGGGTCTGCACCCTGAGCATATGCATAAGGACCCCAAGACTGGGACAGGACGTGGGCTTTGTTTAGATTCCAGAGGCTTAAAACCCCAATTATTTAAATATTTTCCATATTATTTTCTAACCCTTTCTGACTATAGCCTAACATCTTGCATGCTTATTTGACCACAAGTGTGTGTTGAGTACCCATTTTCACTGAGCTGTTTACAACTATGCTGAGGCTTTTATCAAAGTTGCCACAGTTAGTTTAGAACCTGTCAATGTGTACTACTATAAATATTTTATCTACCATCATGTTACCCCAATCTAGTTTGGGGACTGGTTCTGTGAGGTATTCTGCATCCACAACTGACAATGACTATCACGGAAGTTGAGGGTGATCAGACTCTCCAGGAGGTCCTTAGCAATTTGCAGGATCAGGCTCTTTGTCAGTTCCTTCCAAATTCCTCACAATCATCTCTAGTCTTAAATAATAACCTACATAATCTCAGTTGGGGCTTCTAGATACCACTGTAATACAAATAATAAATAGTAATAGTTTTGTGTCCGCCATTATTTGCCATCTCACTATTCACACACTCTTCCAAAATAATTAATAACCTAAAATCATCACTAACTTCCTAAACAACTGCTGCAAATTCAACTGAGCACTACATATTTTTGTCCTTGGGCAAGCTTACACTATTTAAAAACAAATAAATAAATAAATAAAGAGAAATCCTTCACAGAACTGTGGGTGAGTAGACACAATGGACTACAACTGCTTTTCTGAGAGACTACAGTCCATTGTGTGAATTAGTATTTCAGGACTTTTAAAGTATGGATTATGTAAATGTGTATTTAAGGACTTTAAAAAATGCATAGCATTGACAGGCCTACTACAATGGATTATCATGTAAATTATCATGTGTTCTGGGAGTTTTCAAGACATGCAGTATTGTGCCAATAGTTGAACGTGCACTTGGAAAGCTTGAGATCTGCTTCCACTTCCAGCAGAGATGATTGTGCCTAATTAATTACATTATGAGGTGTTGTTAACAATAATTTTGTTCAGGATTCTAAATTTAATAATTAAACTCAGGACCATGGATGAAACTAAAATTACCATATTTGGCATTTGTTGGGACTCTGCATAACAGTACCCACAAACAAAACAGATTTTTGCCATGTTTACGCAACTTTAATTATAGCATCACTCTAAGCTTCTCAATGTAAGGAACTGTCAGCCAACTTTATATTTGTAAAAACAGATGGTGCAGGTGTTTATTTACTTACTTTTAGATTTATGGCTTTTGATAATTAGAAAAAAAGGGGGTGATTTAACTGCTTTATTGTAACTGGAGTTCTTTGAGATGTGTGGTCCCTAGCTGCATTCTATTGTGGGTACACATACATTCCATGTATCTGAGACAGGAGAATTCTTGCAAGTAGTGTCCACTTATATGTAACAATGTCCCTGTTTACCTCATGCTCCATAGCACGAGTATAAGGAGCAGTTCCTTCTCTACTATGAATCTGGTCATGATCCGCAGAAGAGGGTGGGTAGTGGAATACAGATAGGGACCACACATCTCAAAGAACTCCAGCTACAATAAGGTAAACAACTTCCTTTTCTTCTTTGAGTGCTGATCCCCACCTTCCCAGCCTCAGCTCTGTGGCTGCTGTGGCAGGGGAGAGAGGGCACATCCATCGCATTAGACTACTGATATTAAAATATGAGTTCTGTGCTTTTATTTGTAGAACAAAAAACGTTGATTACGGTTTTTTTAAATATAGCACTTTTATCCAAAGCGCTTTACAATAGTTAGCTAATGGTACAACAACATTTGGAAAGATCATTAAGTGGTCTGCCAAGACCCTCAACAATTTTCAAGTGGTCCGCGAAAAAAAAGTTTGAGAACCCCTGCCCTAGGGGACTTCCTGATCTGTTTTGCTCTCTGCAGGTAGAATGCCAATGGTCATCACACTCTGAGGGAACAAAGTCTGTGCTCCTTGCTAAAGACAGGGGGCTTTGGAAAAACCACAGGTAGGTAAACTGACTGATTTATATGAAATTCTTAAATGATCTAAGGAATGAATTTCAGGTGAAGTCACAGGGAGACTGTATTTTTATGAAATATTATGTATGGTGGATCTGCCATTAAGGCTACAAGTCCACCTACCCTTCTGGCTGAGGTGATGGCAATGAGGAAGGCAACCTTCATTGATAGTTGAGACATGGAATGCACAGCAAGTGGCTAGTGACTGTGGAAAGCACTACATTCAGATCACAGTGGGAGGAGGGGTTGGTTTCTTTACTGGTGGAAAGATTCTCATTAGGCCCTTCAAGAACCTGGCTATTACCAGGTGAGTAAAGATCAAGTAGCCATCTGTTGGCAGATGACACACAAATTGCTGCTAAATGAACCCATAGCAAACTAAGGGAAACACCCATTGTCTTAATGGTAAAAAGATGTTCTAAAATAGCAGGAATATCCACTGTTTCTGGAGATATATGGTTTTGCTGGGCCCAGTCAGAGAAATGTTTCCACTTTGATTAAGTACCATTTTGAATGATTTGCACAGATTCAGAGCAGGAACATTCTAGGGTCAACATCCATCCAAATATCCAGTTGTAAAATGAAGAGCATTGGTGTTGGGTTGCCTTATCCTGCCATTTATCTGGGTCATGAGATCTGGAAAGGTTTGAATCTGACAGGTGGATGGAATGACACTTGTAGGAGGCTTGGAAACCAAAACTGTCTCTCATCTGGGGGCTTTGAGGATGACTTGTGCCCTGTCTTGTCAAATTTTCTGTTGAAACTATGGTAGTAGCAGGATGGGAAGGAAGACATAATTGAAGAGATTTTTCCAAGGTAGGAGGAGAGCATCATCTCTGGAGGACTGACCAGGGTTGCTGACTATTTGAGGATTGTGTTTAATCAGGTCTATGAGAGTGCCCATGGCATAAAATCTGTCTGTGGGCAGGCAGACTCTCACCTTGATTGAACCCAAGGCTGCTCCTACAAATTCAATGGTCTGTGTCGGAATCAAGGTAGACATTTTCATGTTTACACAGATTCCCAGGGATACTAGAATGTGGAGCTGCAACAAAGTTGACATTAAAACATGCTGGTGAGAACAGCTGTTTAGAAGCCAGTCATCCAAGTATGGGAAGATGTTAGAGCCACCTTGTCTGAGCTAAACTGCTACTACTGAGAACACTTGTGAAGACTCAGAACTTTATCGAACCCAAATGGAAATACCCTGCATTGATATTGGTGAGGACTCACCACAAACCTGAGTAATCATCTGTGAGGGGGTGAATAGCCACATGAAAGTATGCGTCTTTCATTTGGAGAGCTGTGAATTATGTACCTTTTTGTAGGGATGGTATTATTGATGTTACTGTAATAATATGGATGTTTTTGAATAAATTTCTAATAAAAATGTTCAATTGACACAGGTTGAGAATGGATCTCTAGCCTCCTTCCTTCTTGGTGACTAAGAAATACTTTGAACAGAACCCTTTTCCTTGATGTTGAGAGGGTACCAGCTGTATTTCTCCTTGTTGGACAAAAGAGTGCATCTCCAGAAGGATAATTCCCTTGTGATAGCGGTCCGTGAAAAGGTTTGGTGAATGCAGTTTTGGGAGAGGTAGGCAGAAAAAATTGATGGTATAGCCAGAATGGATGATGGCCAGCATCCTCTTGTATGTTGTTCTTGCCACCCAGTTTTGGAAAAATTTTGCTAGGCATCCCCCAAACTCCATCTTGGAATCGGGTGGAGCTGGCATTGATATTGGCTCACAGCTCTCTGGTGTCATTTCAAAAATATCTTTTGGAAGATGAGGTTGGGTAGCTTCGGCTGAAGTGGAAGACACTGGATATCTTGGTCTCTGCATTTTCTGTTGTTTGTGACTCATAGGGGAGTAGGTCATAAAATAGCTGAAGTAAAGGGCTTGATTTGTAGGGCTGTCTATGACATTTTCTCTTTGAGGCAGGTGTATATATACCCAGAATGTGGAGGGTTGCTCCACAAGTGCAGAGACTCAGCCATTTTTTGGTTGAAAAGATTAGGTCTCATGAAAAGGTAAGTCTTCAACCATGTTTTGAACCTCCCTGGGGAACTACAAAGAGTGTAATCACAATTCCCGTACAGCACAACAGTAAACATCATGGATCTCGATGCCATATAAGCTGCATCGACTGTGGCTTGTAATAAGGTTCTGATCCCTAGTTTGCCCGTGTCAATAAGGGCTTGAAATCGAGCCCAGTCTTCCTGAGGCAACTTATCCTTAAAGTCCAGGAATTTAGAATAGTTCAGGAAATCATTTTTGGAGAGAAGGCCCTGATAATTTGAGATCCTAAATTGCAGGCTGGTAGATGTAAAGACCTTCCTCCCCAAAAGGTCAAGACACTTGGGCTCTTTATCTGCAAGGGTGGCCTTTGGGTATTGTTGCCTGGATTTTTCAGTGGTTGCCTGGACTACCAAGGTGGTCAGGGCTGGGTGGGCGAGGAAATCTTTCCTGCCTTAGCTGGGACAAAGTACCATTTCTCTGACCACTTGGGGGTAGGGGCACGGGTAGCCAGTGTGCATCATACAGACCTTGCCAGTTCTAGCATGGCTTCATTTACTGGGAGATCAACCCAACTGGAGCCCACAGGCTCCAGGATATCCAGGAGTTTATGCTGCAGGTCCTGGACATTCTCTAAGGAGACGGAGTTCTTCCATCACTCTCCATAACAGCTTTTGAAACGGTCTATGATTGTCCAGGGGAGATGGAGAGGCTAGAGTGACCACCTCATTGGGTAAGGAGGTCAATAGCCCCACTGGATCTGGCTCATCTTTCCTTTCTTCCATGAGCTTAGGGGGTTCAGAATAAGCCTTTGGATGAGAGGAGTGGTAAGAGTCTTCTTTTGGAGTGGACAGATTCTCACTAACTTGTGTAAGGGTCCAAGGGCCCCAATAAGGGCCAGTCTGAGGGGATTGAAGGTGTATTGTGTTGGTCCCCAAGGAGGAAATCCCTATATGTGTGGCTGAGGCTGGTTCCACAAGATCCTCAATCCTCGTCTGGGCTGAATTCCCTGGGTGGAGAAACCGGTTCCACCAGTACATCCGACTCGCCTGAAGATGAAAAGGTCAGATCTAGCTTCATTGGCAGTGCCAAAGGACCTGCTGAGAGGAAACCACAGCCAGTGGATGGGACAGGGAAAACTTTTTCTGGAGTCCTGGATTCCAGAAGGTGTTTGCATCTCCCTGGTGAGGATCAGGCCTGATAACAAGGAAACAGAGTCCAGGAGGACAGAGATATTGTCAGGAGTGATATAAGTCACTGGTACCTTCAAAGATTGTGATTTGTCACTCCGTACGACTGGATAAGGTGTCAACAGTGGTTCCTTCTGGGGTTGTGATGGTACTGCTGGTGAATGAGACTCTGACCCCACTATCTCCAATGGCACAAGTGGTGCCTGATCTTTCCGGTCTCGGTGTTTTGTTTTAGGTGACACCTTAGTCAGTGTTGGAGTTGGTGCAGAGGCTGGTACTGAAGGAGTCTTGCTCCTATGAGTCTGTTGAATATGTCTACGTGGCTTAGGAGGGCCTAAGTCCTTATGGCTTGGGCATTGAAGGCTCACCCATCTTGAACAGGGTCAGGAAGGGATCCCTCCTCTTACAGAGTCTAGGAGGGAATCCGCTTTAGTATTTGTGAGAGTGCCTCTTACTCTCATTAGCGGGGCCAGACATTCTGGAGTCAGACATAAGTAGGGGGCACATGCCCGATTGACTCTGGCTGATATACGTGGGGTGACGGGTATCTCTCCAGCTTAGGTCTGACTGCTCATCTTCTGCTCATCCTCATCTTCTGCTCCATGATCTCTCATGCCTGCCATGCTTGGCCACGGAAGGAGTGGCAGATACTGCACTTGAAAGAGATATCTGCCTCCACAAAGCAGCGGAGGCAGTGCTGATGGTTGTCCCTGACCAAAAAAGAGTGGGATCAGGAAATACACCTCTACCCCGATATAACGCTGTCCTCGGGAGCCAAAAAATCTTACTACGTTATAGGTGAAACCGCGTTATATTGAACTTGCTTTGATCCACCGGAGTGCACAGCCCTGCCCCCCCGGAGTGCTGCTTTACCGCGTTATATCCGAATTCGTGTTATATGGGGGCGTGTTATAGCAGGGTAGAGGTGTATACTTTTGAAGCCCGGGAGACTGGGAGGGTTCCCCACAGTGGGGATTCTAACACTAGCAAACTAGAACTATCAAAATACTAACAACAAAACTAAAAATAATATAAAACTATGAATATTTACAGGGAGAAGAGAAAGGATCAGCTCTGGATATTGGAGGATTCTGACTCAGGCCATTTGGCGATAAGAAGCAATTGGAGAGGCAGTGGGTCTGCCCCACCTTTTATACCCGTGGTGTGGAGCATGAGGAGAGCAGGGGCACAAGCACAGATCAACAGACACTACTTGCAAGAATTCTCTGGTCTTCAGTGCAAGGAGCTCATGTGTATCCACATAGGGATCAGCACTTGAAGAACAACGTCCTATTACTGATATTAGAAAATTGGCTACTGTTATTGTTACTCCATGTATTTTAGGAACTTCTATGTCAGAGTCAGGAGTCTCAGCCCTCAAGGGAGCTCCCACTATGATCCCCCTTCCAGTAGTCCCTGCCTTCCCCACCCCATTCCTTACCCTGTCCCTGCTGGCCTTAGGAAGCAGGTGCTGAGATGTGCTGTCCTGCTGCGGGGAGGGGAGCCCTCTTGCCACCTATGTTCTATTTCTGCAAACAATGCAGATTGCTCACCCCATTTTGGGTAACTTTTATCCTCCATATCCTACAGTTTTCCCCCTATACTATTCTCTGGCAGCACCTCTACCCCCTTTCTTAACTGCATCTCCTACCTTCTGTTTGCCTCTCTCCTTCCCATGCCTCCATCTGTTTGGCCCTCTGCACAAATTGGCCCATCCCTCCCTTCCAATTTCCTCCCGCTTCACCCTTAAGCCCCTGTTAATAGCAGCAAGCATATTGTGATTCTAAATGAGGGCAGAGTAAGGGTAGCAACTTCAGCAGATTTTACGGAGCATGCTCAGTAATAGTAAAGTAGGAAATTGTGCTATGAAGCAGTGTGTGCCACTACACTGACCATGCTCCCAGATGTGCAAGGTGGATACAGGACAGCTGTGTGGCCACGTGTGCCTGCAGCTTACAGGGAATACTGTTTCTAACTACACTGTTCAAAATTTAAATAAGATATATTGTGCACAGAAAAAATGGAGGGACCGAAACTAGATCGAAGTTCTTGCCTTCTGCTTATGATGGTTGAATACTTTTTATGCATATAAATAGTTACTTTAAAGCTCAAGTTTTGGCACTCAAGTATGTTACGTTTTGAACAGCATAAACAACAGCTAAAGAAAAACATTCAGCAATATTTAATACTATAAATAGTATTTTTAAATTCCAGTGTCTGTTGGCTCCACGGCATTATTAGCTGACTTGGGCTTCTACATGTGTAGGTAATTATTTTGTTCAGAAGTCTGAAGTTCGCAAAAATCACATGCTCCCTTGCTTTTTCCTCTGTTGCCAATACACAGAAACATCAATGATGGCCTAAGTTAATTACAATGAATGTATCAGTTTTTGAAGATTTTAGGCCTGCTAGATTTTAGTGTTAGATTTAAAAGAAGTTGTTCTGCATTTGAATCTAAATCTTTCTGCCATCTAGAGCCTCTGCCCACTTGACTCCTTTCATAAATGCTTTGAAGGCCTTGGCTTCAGCTGTTACTACTATAACTAGTCTTTGGTTACTGGTCAGTTTCCATTTTTCTTAAAAATAGCGGAGGTTATGCCCTTATTGAAGAAGTCTTTCTTAATGATTTCCCTCTCAGGTTTGGCATCCCTTACTAAGATTTTGGGAAAAAGAAGCCGCTACAGTATACAATCAATTTCACTTTGGGTTTAGGGCAGGCCATAGGATTCAAGGAAACAATTTGTTCTGTAAAATGAATACAGGAAATGGAGGGACTAGAGCCAAATCTTGAGGTTCTTCAGTTTTTTCTCAGGAAATTCCTATTGATTTCAACAGGAGCGTGCCCAAGTAAGAAAAACTGAATAAGGACCTCAGAATTTAGATTATATTCCTATGACATTTTAAGATGCACCAAACTTGTTCTTGCTGTATGTCACTTGCTATGCCGATTGTGAAATTTTCCTGACCAAATGCTAATCTAAAAATGTGATTTATATGTGATATGGCATAATGTATTATTCACATTGGAACAATTACATACAAACCTAGATCTGTACAATATGGAATGCAGAAATCCTTAAGCAGGTATAAGTATTTGAATTCAGTGTCAGGTACCATTCATTTTACTTTTACCCACATGACTAAATGCATCTATAAGAAGGTGATACACTCATTTATATCAAATGCACAAATCTGTGTCAAACATTGTAGTTAAGATTTTACAAACACAAGAGTTAAGAAATTAAAAGTTATAATTCCCACAGCAACCGTAACTTGGCCACCTTGTGTATGTGTAACATTCTGTAATGCTGTGAATGCTGTTAAATTTAATGCCTTAATATAATATATGGGCACAACATGGTTTAATAATGTGATCTGGGAATCAAAGCTTTAAATGGTGTGTCTTCTACACATATAAAAAAAAGCAGCTATAACGTTTCACCAATGTCATTTTTTGCATTTCATTTCCTTGCTTTATTTTTTTAAATGTATAAAATAAGAACTTTTTAAACTGACACCATTGTTTCCCCAAATGTAGGTAAATATTCAGGGTGAAATCCTGACTCCATTGAAGTCAATGACAAAACTCCCATTGACCTTAATGGGGCCAGGATTTCATCCTTATTCTTTACTGAAGGCTGTAAATGATTGCTAAATCTGAAGCTTTAAATCCACATAATTTATTACCGTATATACTCGTTTATAAGCCGAATATTTTGGTAAAAAGTGACGCATCAAAGAGCAGGGGTTGGCTTATAAACGGGTCTCCACCAAAATTTGATGATTTTAAACTCTATGGAATCATTGAATTGAATATCTAATACACTGTTGTTTTGTTTACCTGGAGCGTCAGCAGGCATGGAGCCCCTCAGCTCCCTGTGGCCGCGGTTCGCCGCGTTTCCAGCCAATGGTTCCCAGCCATTTCCCACAGCTCCCATTGGCTGCGAACAGCGAACCACGGCCACAGGGAGCTGAGGAGCTCCATGCCTGCAGACGCTCCAGGTAAACAAAACGTCCCGACCTGCCAGCGGCTTACCCTGAGGCCGGGAGCCAAAGTTTGCCAACCCCTGAAATACAGGATCAGCTTATGAAAGGGTCATACAGTTTTTGCTATTTTTACTTATCCATCTTGGGGGGGGGGGTCATCTTATAAACAAACCGGCAAATGAATGAGTATATATGGTAATTATCTGAACAAACAAAAGCATGTGAAAAATATTAACTGGCAAAGCTCACAGATCAACACGTTTAAATAACTCAGACTAGATTAACATATTTTCTTCAAATACTCGCTTCCTACCGTAGGTAAGAACAAGCATTCTATTAGGTAACTGTTTGACAAAGGCTTTGAACGTAGAAGCTTAGACTGAAAGTGCATTATCAACCACAGCTATAGCACTGTTAGTACAACACTACATTAAAATATCTCAGTCTAATTTATCACCTTTTTCTTTATAACTACAGGGAACACATATGCAGGCCCAAAGGATATGGTTTAAAAGAGGGTTCCCACAAACTTGAGGAGCCAGGGCACCTTGCAATGATTAAGAATGTACAGAGGCCCTTGAAGTAGTGATTTTCCCCCTCCAATCTCTTCTCATCAAAAAGCACCTACACCATTATTGTGGAAACTTCCAAAACTACTCATTTTCAGGCACAGACCAAGCATGGAAATTTCAGCCTGAAAAAGTGAACGTTTCAGAAAATAATGAATAAATGAAAAAAGAGTTTATAATGAAAAATATGCAACCTCAATGAAACACAGCAGTTTTCAGAGTTCTGAGCACTCATAGCTCCTATTGGCTTCAGTGGAAACTGGGGTTGTTAAGCAATTCTGGAAAATTGGGCAATTTCTATATACTCTAAATTTGGACAAAAGAGCTTAATTTTACATTTAAATATTTAGGCTAGTTTTGGACCCTGCTGTGTATTTTGATGTCTATATATCTCTTGGGCAATGTCTACACTATGAAATGTTACAAAAAAATCTCACCAGTGCTAACTTTGCATCATCTACACCTGTGTGTAGGTGGGAGACCTAGTATAGATAAGGCTCTGGTGGCTTCTGGCACTTTTACGGCTTTGTTTGTGTGACGGGATGTACCAGGCCTTTGGTGCCCCCTGCTGGAGGCACAACCATCTTGGCACAACCCACCCAAATAAGGTATCCTTTTGAGCAGGGCCAGCTCTGGCTTTTTGGCCACCCCAAGCAAAACAAACAAAAATGGGGCGGCCAGAATGGCAAAGCAAAAAAACAAAACAAAAAAAACCTGCGGCACAGCCGGAGCCAGGGTGCAGGGGGACTCCCTGCGCTGCAGATGTGCCCCGGCTAGTGGGGGGAGAGAGAGAGAGAGGGAGGGCTCTGTGCTGCTCCAGTCAGCTGGGAGGGAAGGACTCGGGCTGCTGCAGGGCGCTCCCGTCCTCTGCACCGCCGCCCCCTACAGGGCAGCCAGAGCGGAACACCACAAAAAAAAAAAAAAAAAAGGCGACCGTGCTGCCCTAGGATTGGGTGGAATGCCGCCTCCTAAAAGCTGCCGCCCCAAGCACCAGCTTGCTCGGCTGCTGCCTGGAGCCGGCCCTGCTTTTGAGGGAAAACAGAGTTCATACCTCCAAGAACTGCCTGGAGAGGCCACCCAGGATTTCTTGCTGGTGGAACCAACATGCATTAGTCCTCCAGTGGCTAGAAGGGCCAGGAGCAGGCAGAAGTCAACCAGGGCCTAATAGGTAAGATAAAACAGGGTGGCTATTCCTTCCAGGGGACAGTTTTGGGTGAAGCTGAGTCAAGGAAGGAAACATCTTCCCTGTCTTAACTCAGAGCTCAACTTGGTCAGAGGCCTAACTCTGACTACATCTTTTTGGTTGAACTAGTGAAAGACTGGTTTATGTTATAGCCATCTTGAGTTAAATATCAATACACTGATCAGAAGCTGTCAGAGTCTTGTATACATCAGGACTCCCACTGGGGCAGCTGAATCGATGGTATTTTTGTGCTATTTCCTGATTTAGACAAGGCTATTGTGCTCTCTTTTTTTCATCAGTTTGAACGAAACAGTCATTTTTGAAATCATAGAATCATAGAATATCAGAGTTGGAAGGGACCTCAAGAGGTCATCTAGTCCAACCCCCTGCTCAAACCAGGACCAATTCCCAGCTAAATCATCCCAGCCAGGGCTTTGTCAAGCCGGGCCTTAAAAACCTCCAAGGAAGGAGACTCCACCACCTAACTATGTAATGCATTCCAGTGTTTCACCACCCTCCTAGTGAAATAGTTTTTCCTGATATCCAACCTGGACCTCCCCCACTGCAACTTGAGACCATTGCTCCTTGTTCTGTCATCTGCCACCACTGAGAACAGCCGAGCTCCATCCTCTTTGGAACCCCCCTTCAGGTAGAAGGCTGCTATCAAATCCCCCCTCATTCTTCTCTTCTGGAGACTAAACAATCCCAGTTCCCTCAGCCTCTCCTCATAAGTCATGTGCTCCAGACCCCTAATCATTTTTGTTGCCCTCCGCTGGACTCTTTCCAATTTTTCCACGTCCTTCTTGTAGTGTGGGGACCAAAACTGGACACAGTATTCCAGATGAGGCCTCACCAATGTCGAATAAAGGGGAACGATCACGTTCCTCGATCTGCTGGCAATGCCCCTACTTATACAGCCCAAAATGCCGTTAGCCTTCTTGGCAACAAGAGCACACTGTTGACTCATATCCAGCTTCTCGTCCACTGTGACCCCTAGGTCCTTTTCTGCAATGCAGGTAGGAGTCTCTGATTGTAAGCTTCTTCATGGACTATCCATGTTAAGCCTGATATGGTAAAAGATCAAATATTGTTGATGCATCACCTCGCAGCTAAAAACTCTTCCATTACATACATTTCCGGTTGATACTGATATGATTTTTCTGTCCACCTGTGTTAAAAATAAATAAATAGGGAAAGTCTTCCCTAAGACATTACTTCCATGCCTAGCAAAAGTTTCTAATGACAGTTCAACAATGTTTGAATTCGTCATTCATGTACTGTAAAATAGCAGTCTGTTATGGAAGGATAGTTAGATTGTCCAGGAGAGAGACCCTCCAGCTCAATTCAGAAATTCTGTCTCTTACATTTACTTGAATTGTTGATATGTGCCTATAAATCTGCTCCCATGTTGATGATGTATACAAGAGAATTCACCTGCTAAATAGGATATTATGCTTCTGGTTTTTCTCAAGTTCTTCCTAAAAGGATGGACAAACTTCCAGTGATAATGGACACCTATCAACAGAATTAACAGTGATGTGCCAAGCAAATATGTTTTGCAAGGGTCATTGAAGCCATGCACCAGTGTAAGAAAAAGTTTAACAGCTAACAAATAGTACTGTATATTTGTACAGATCCTTTCACTTGGAAGGCTCCCGTAAAGCTTTCCAAAGCTAACAGAGTTTTTTTCCCCCCACAGAAAGGGAACTGGATTAAGGACAGGTGATTTGTAAATGAGTAGGTTAAAGCCAATAAGAAGCCCATGAGCCAGCACATTAGAATCATAGAATCATAGAATATCAGAGTTGGAAGGGACCTCAAGAGGTCATCTAGTCCAACCCCCTGCTCAAAGCAGGACCAATTCCCAGCTAAATCATCCCAGCCAGGGCTTTGTCAAGCCGGGCCTTAAAAACCTCCAAGGAAGGAGACTCCACCACCTCCCTAGGTAACGCATTCCAGTGTTTCACCACCCTCCTAGTGAAATAGTTTTTCCTGATATCCAACCTGGACTCCCCCCACCGCAACTTGAGACCATTGCTCCTTGTTCTGTCATCTGCCACCACTGAGAACAGCCGAGCTCCATCCTCTTTGGAACCCCCCTTCAGGTAGTTGAAGGCTGCTATCAAATCCCCCCTCATTCTTCTCTTCTGGAGACTAAACAATCCCAGTTCTCTCAGCCTCTCCTCATAAGTCATATGCTCCAGACCCCTAATCATTTTTGTTGCCCTCCGCTGGACTCTTTCCAATTTTTCCACATCCTTCTTGTAGTGTGGGGCCCAAAACTGGACACAGTATTCCAGATGAGGCCTCACCAATGTCGAATAAAGGGGAACGATCACGTTCCTTGATCTGCTGGCAATGCCCCTACTTATACAGCCCAAAATGCCGTTAGCCTTCTTGGCAACAAGAGCACACTGTTGACTCATATCCAGCTTCTCGTCCACTGTGACCCCTAGGTCCTTTTCAGCAGAACTGCTACCTAGCCATTCGGTCCCTAGTCTGTAGCAGTGCATGGGATTCTTCCGTCCTAAGTGCAGGACTCTGCACTTGTCCTTGTTGAACCTCATCAGGTTTTTTTCTGCCCAATACTCTAATTTGTCTAGGTCCCTCTGTATCCGATCCCTACCCTCTAGTGTATCTACCATGCCTCCTAGTTTAGTGTCATCTGCAAACTTGCTAAGAGTGCAGTCCACACCATCCTCCAGATCATTAATAAAGATATTAAACAAAACCGGCCCCAGGACCGACCCTTGGGGCACTCCACTTGAAACCGGCTGCCAACTAGACATGGAGCCATTGATCACTACCCGTTGAGCCCGACGATCTAGCCAGCTTTCTATCCACCTTACAGTCCATTCATCCAGCCCATAAATGAATGAGAATTACTTGAATGAGAGCTGCTAAATAAATCATCTAATTGAAAGAGGATATGCCTTTGCTGAACAATCAGTGGCCTTAGTTTCAAAAGAACAATTGCAGAGATCGTAAGAATATTCTGAGCTCCCTGACCTCCCACCACATGGCCTTGAGAAGTAGAAATGAAGAAATACTTCCCTAGAATACGTTTCTATTGTTGTTCTGCCAGAACAACTCCCTTTGAAACTTACTGTCATGACAACTCTACCAACATCCACCAGTGAGGGATTCACAGAGTGGAGGGTGTCTTTTGCCTAAGATAATGCTGACAGCAGCAAAATTCCTCAGGCTCTGGGAAGGATGCCATGGACAGTGACCATGTCCAGCCTTCCTTTCTCCTGCCAACATTCACTTCTCACAAGAGCCTCAAACCTGTAGGGAGGAGGGGAGAGAGAAGAGAGGATGTCATCATTTCAGAGCATTCCTCCTATTAGGACAACACTGGCTGACGTTGTTTGGCATTTCAGAAGTTTCTGGTGCCTCAGTACATGGAGGACAACTAGATAATTTGTAGTTCTACATAGGAATCGCCTCTCTCACTACTAAAATAGAGCGAGTCTCTGGGATGGGGTGAGGCAGCTGTTTAACAGACAACACTATATAACAGGAAATGAAGAATATCTGAAACTGAAAGTGAGGGGGTTATTTATGTAGAGAAAATTTCATTATTTACATAACGTATGTGAGTATATGGAACAGCAACAAGAACTATTCATGTTTACTTCCTAGGAAAAAGAAAACCTCTGAAATAAATGGAGCTACAGGACATTAGAACTGTACATAACACCAAACAGACATTTCCCAAGCCTCTATAATAGTCATAATATAATTACCTCTAGTACACCTCTACCCCAATATAATGCAACCCGATATAATGCGGGTTCGCATACAACACAGTAAAGCTCTAACACGCTGCTCATAGCTGCTATGAGCAGCGTGTTAAGGGTGCCGGGCCAGGCCGGGGCCAAGGGGTTGGATAAGGGGCAGAGGGTCTCGGGGGCGGTCAGGGGCTCCCCCACCAGGATCTGGGAGGCAGGAGCTGTGGGAGGGCACTTTTGGGGACCCCGCAGTCCCCCAGTGGCCCGGGGGATTAGCGGGGCGCCGGGAGCAGCCCGCTCTGCTTCCCTCGCCCCGGCTCCAGCCGTGTCGCTCGGGGGAGGGGGCTTGGGGATGGGATCCCCCCCACATTCACCAGCAGCGGTGGAAGTGGAGCAGCCCGGCCCCAGCCAGCTCCACTCCGCCAGCTCGCAGCCGTGGCGCTCCGTTTCCCGCTGCAGGTGAGTGCAGGGCCTTTCCCCAGCCACCCCCCCAGCAACACGGAAAAGGAAAGCGGAGCAGACTGGGGCCGTGTTGCTCCACTTCCTGCTGCAGGTGAGTGTGGGGGGGCGTCCTTTCCCCAGCCTACCCGCACTCACCAGCGGCAGGAAGTGCAGCGCCGCGGCTGGGAGGTGGCGGAGTGGAGCGGGCTGGGGCTGGGCTGCTCTGCTTCCCGCTGCTGCCGATGAGTGCCTGTCAGGGGGCGAGGGTGTAGATAGGGGTCGGAGCAGTCAGGGGACAGAGGGGTTGGGTAAGGGGAGGGGTTCTGGGGGTGATTAGGGATGGGGGTTTCTGGAGGGGGCAGTCAGGGAACAAGGAACGGGGGGGCAAAGCAAGTTTGATATAATGTGATCTCACCTATAACGTGGTGAGATTTTTTGTCTCCCGAGGACCGCGTTATATCGGGGTAGAGGTGTATATGATTTTTACTATACATATTTTCAATGCAGTTTTTATATGAATTCCTAGGAGTGCAAAGTGAACACTAAAAAGAAAGTTTCCCTTAGTGAGCTGAAATAAAAAAGTAACAGTTTCAGAATGGTTTCTCTTTCTTTCTGGGGAAAGTTGTAAATTGACTAGTTTTATGACCAGCCAATGGATATGGACTGTATCTTGAAATATATTTTTGCTAGAAGTGGCTGTCTTAAGTTCGATGAAACCACTGAATACACATTGCAATAAAAACATCCTTTGACTTGCACACTTTACTGCAAACATTTAGCTGTGTAGGAAACACCCACTCATATCCATCTTTCAAAGCAAAACCAGAGTTTTGAAACACTGACTGGGCATACCTTATGTTACCTGAGACTGGGGGGAATTTCTGGAACAGAATCCCATTTGAAGGTGTAGGGCCTTGCCTTCCTCTGTAAATGCAAATGCTGTGCCAAAGATCATAGCCACATTTTTATTAGTGCACAGCTCTGCAAAATAGACTGTTAGCTTCCCCACCCTGGCTTAAAGAACAACCCTTTTAACAATGTCAACAATTGCCTAACATTACATTTTACATACCATCTTGATTTAGGTGGCATGATGCTGGTTTGAAAGAGGATTTGAAACACTAACAGGGATACTGTGCTGAGAGAATGAATTGTTTAACGAGATAAACTGAGAATCAAGTTAATGAAATGGGTGCGATTCACTCCTCTGTGGGGGGTACAGCAGTGCAAACTGACAGAAAAATCTATGTTCTGCTAGGGGACACAGCGCATGCCAGCACAGTCCACAAAGCAGGTGGGAGTCAACTGAGGACAAAGCAGGCCCAACATAGAGTCCACCAGCAAAACTCCCACAGAGCTCTGGCTGGAGTTTAAAAGTATTTCCTGTTGGTGGAGGGCAGCAATGGTACCACCACCAGTCTTCTGCATAATGTTGTATCTCAACTTGGGCACAGCTGTGAGCATAGGACAGGAAGATGGAGCAAATTACTTGTCCTATGAGCTGCAGGGATGAATCAAGCCCAGCATATTTAATAAACAATGTGAATTTACAGGCAATAAAAGTGTAGTATGATTAAAGTTCTATTACTAGTCACAAACTCTTCTGTCTGTGACTAATATTTGTTCATGCCTCTAACACATACAATGATTTTGATAAACAGCCAGTGTCACTGCTGCATTCTGTTTACATGCTGCATGTTTTCAACCTGTCAATAGAGCTTGGGGTATTTTGAGACAAATTTAAAATTTCTGAAAAAATAAAAAATATAAACATTTAACTTGCTGCAATGTTTTTCTTTCAATTGTTCTAGGAGACAACTTCGACATGAACAGGGGAGGGATAGTCACTCAAGTTACTTTCAAAGGTATAAAAACTGGAAGAAAAGAAATAGTGGACAGTACAACTCGGAAAATTTAATGTTTGTTTGTTTTTCATTTTCAGTGCTGATGAGTGTGTTTTATGGACACTTCCAGAGACTGATGTGCATTACACACAGAGCAGTTTCAGCATGGACAGCAACAATGTACGCTTCCCTATACTGTACCGCCACCATGTCTGAATCTAGACTTGGAGGAACCAACTCTAAAGGAAACAGGGGAGTTCAATTCCCCATGTCCCATTCAGTCTTTGGCCATTCCACTGAGACTTCAAACAATTAGAGCTAACAGTGAAACAAACATTTGTCCACTAAGGGACAGATTCACAAAAGGATTTAGGCACCTAAGTCCCAGAGTCAGGCCCCACTGGGATTCACAAAGCCCCCTCTCAGCTGCCCCTGAACCCTGTAAGTGCCTATATTTTTGCAGGAAAAGTTCCCTAGGTGCCTATCATCTCTGTTTGAGAGCATGCACATTGCAAACCCACCCCAGGCATCCAGACACCTAAGCCCCAGAGCCATCAGCCTTTGAAAGGTGGCCAGGGCCCCATGCAACCCAAAGGGCATGGTAACAAATTGGAATAGGCTCACCAGCATAGAGAAGGTATTTCTTTCCTTGGAAGTAAGGAAAATTTGGCAATAGCCCTTAGTGATAAAGCAGGCTTGTCTGAGGCAATCCAGCCAATCATCAACTCAGGGCATATGATCTGCATCAAAGTCAGAAATGGCATTTATATGACAGAAATCTACACAAAATCAAATGGTCCCTTCTGGCTTTGGTACCAAAACCACCAAATTACTTCCAGGGCTATGGTACTCCTCGATTACCCCCAACCTTAAAATTTCCTGTACTTTCTGAACTCACAGGGGTTTTACGCCTTCTGGGATTTAATATGATTTCTGAATGGGCTTCACCTCCAGCCCTATTGCTGATGTGGTGAGTCACCCAGGAGGTTCGTCCCAGTAGTGGTTGGGAGGCTTTTTTATTTGCCTTCTCTGCCTGTTAGACAGCCACTCCCCAAGTGGCACCTGCTCTATCCCAATTTCAGCTGTCTTAGTGAGGTGAGACCTCAGATTCTCTTCTCCCTTCTTTGGGAGGATGAACAGGCTTTAACAGATTAATATGATAAATCTGCTTTTGTTTTTGCTGGTTACATTTCGTAATCTACAGGTCCCACCCAATGGAGTACTTTATACGGGCCCTCCCATTTGGCCAGAAAATTGCTATCTGAGCTGGGAAGGAGCAGAAGTACTCGGTCTCCTGGCTGGAATTCCCTGTCTCTAGCCACTTTATTATATTGCTGCTTCTGTGTTTGTTTAATCTTAGAGAGGTTAGTTTGGGCAAAGTGGCCCAAGCATTCTAACCTTTACCTCATTTGAATGACATATTGGAGGACATTGGTAGAGTGACTCCCAAGACTAGCTGAGTCTAACAGTCCTCAAGGCTGTCTCCCATAAAGAAGCTCAAAAGGGGAGAAGCCTGTGGAGGCCTGCAGTACTTCTCACACCATAAACAAAAGATAGAGGAACAGCTGGTCCCAGCATTTGGCCTCTGTTCCCACAAACTTTTTAAACATATTTTTGAGGGTCTCATTGAACCACTCCAGCAAACCATGAGTCTGGGGATGGTAGACTGATGTCCGGAATGGTCGTACTTTCAACAGTGCGCAAAGCGGTTGGAATACCTGGGACATGAAATTTGTCTCTTGATCTGTGACAACTTCTGATGGAAGGCCAACCTGGAAAAAAGAATTGGACCAACAATCTTTCTTGGGTTTTCATCTTCCTCAGGTATCTGGACATGGGAAGAGTATGGGCTAGCTATAGGTGGGCTTGGGGACTAGAAGATGATATTGTGTTCTTTAGCCTGGGGATGTCTCTCTACTTGGTACAAAACCTCAACATGTGAGATGCATGTTCAGTCTTTCTTCTGTTCATTTGGTTTCTGGAGCAATTCCTCTCTATACTAGCTCTAGTAGCAGTCCATTGAGAGCCTGGCCTTCAGCCCCTCAGATTTCTCCATGTCGTTGGAGTTCCCCCACTCCATTTCCTCCTGCCCTCTTTTATAAGGATCAGCTAATCTAGATCCAGCTCTTTCTCAGATGCAGATGGAGAGGGCTAATCAGCTAGCTGCAGGCCTCTGACCCTAGAGGAATGGTATCCCTTGTACATTAACAAATGTTTTAAAAAATGACTGTAAGCAAAGACTAGATCCCCATCTCAGCACTGTTGTTTCTCAAAATTCAGCTTTTGCCTGTTTGGGGTCTTGGAATTTGACTTTGCTAACTCAGGTGGGAACAACTTCTGTTTCTACTATTCCAGGGTAACTTCAAAGACATGTAAGCGCAAATTTGCATTATGGATTTCACAGATTTTGCTTCATTGTAAAGATCAAAACACCAATGTGCTGCCTAGTTTTTCCCAATGTTATGATAAAGGCACAGTCTGAGATCATTCCTCCTAGTAACAGACACAAAAACAAACATCAACTATGAATTTACATGCGCTACATTGACTGTATGATTACGGGAATTTATCATTGGAATTTTCTTCTGATATAAAACCAATTTGATAAGGAAAGTGTTTCTACTTCATGATTACAGCTCTAACCTGGGTAGGTACTCCGCTGTTGAAACCATGTTGTTTACTTGGCCTTAAATTATTTTTTCTTTCCAAAACGGTCAATTTGGGAGATTCAAAATACCAGACGTACAAAACTGAAATGAACAACGTCAAAAAGGACTAACCTCAGAACCTTGGAAGCCACTGCTGAAGTGTCATTTTCCATCAGCATTAGTGAGACATCTTTTAAGCTCTCACCAACACAATTCCTGTCTGAAAGGCCTGAAAACAACGGTGGATTCTCCTCTTCTCCTTATAGAACTCAAATGATTTATTAATCATAAAATAATATCTATTTGCTGGTATAATAAAGAACCAGCATTTTTATTAAGGAACTTACCATCAAACTAACTTAAAAAGGGTAAGAGGAAGGCTAGCAACACTTTCTGTGTTAAAATCCAATCAGGCAGGTCTATGCCTATCTTCCTTGCCCAGATCTGAATTTCTGTTGCCCAACAGAATAGGAACTGGTGATGCAGGAAGAAATGCTTAACTGTACAACATTATTTTGCATTGGCTCAGCAAGCAGTTAACCACATGTGCAAAACTCTGCCAAGGTGCCCTCCTACAACAAAATAATCCCTTTTTTTTTTTAAATTTACAGAACATGGATAAACCTAGTCATCAGTAACTGACACATTTTGGACAGAACACTCAAAAATAGCATCCAGCTCATTTTTCACACTTAAGTAAAATAATATGCACTCTGCTGATTAGAGTCTAACCATACAAATGCATGCAGTTTGTAGATTACAATATATGTCTATTATTACATGAAATCCTGCATCTCCCCCAGATTCTGTCATGACAACTACTGTCTGCTGAAGACCTTGTGCTATAACTTCTTCAGAATCAAATTCTGGCAGATATCAAGGCCCAAAGGCTTGGCAGGCTATTAAATAAATCTTTTATATGGCAGCGAGAAGTGTGAATAATGTAGTTTTTGCACAGCAAAACTGTGAGAACTGATCATCCAATGCAGATCATATTGTTTTAATGGAATTTAAAAAAAAAATGGCTGCAGATACTTCGGGAACATGCATACCATATTAATGTGTACTTAAGTAAATACAGCATAAAGATAGTATCTGTAGATAGGACAGGGAGAGTAGAAGGAGGACACCAAAGCCAAGCTGTGGGCAGAATCAATGACAAAAGTGCAACTGGGTGGTCATGGGACAAAATTTGACTGCTTTCCTAGTGACAAAGTCCAAAGTCTTCCAAACCCACCTAGCTTATTTGGTACAGATGTGGGCTTTAATCTCATTTGGGTCTAATTTTCTAACAGTGAACGTTCTCTGACATGGATATAATAATACCTACGTATCGTGCAGGGTACTGAGAGGTCACATTCATTAATATCTGTAAAGAGTTTTAAGATCCTCAGATGGAAGGAACAGTGAAAAGTGTTATCAGACAGTTAAATAATACAAAGGGCAGTGGCGAAAGCTCCATTATTTGAATTGTTTAAAATCAAGACTAGGTAAAGCAGCAAAAGAGAAGTTGTACTGTAGTTAGCAATCCCCAGTGGCAATTCTACCATTAAGACATATTGGTGGCACTGTACAATTGAGGAAAATAAGAAAATAAAGCAAAGTAAAATAAATATACTTTCATTTCCATTTTAAATACTATTCACAGCTCTCAATTTAACAGCTTAAAGCATGTGTGAGTACACAAAGAGCGAAACAACAACAACAACAAAAAGCCACAAATGTTAGTTTCTACAGAAGGACACCCTTCTAGGAACTCCCCCACAAACTCTTGTTTAAATTATACTGCTTAACTACAATGTCTCACAGCACTATACTTTAAGGACTTTCCTCCATAACTTGAACTGAACAGCCATACATCCCAGTTAGATGGAGATGAGTAAAAGAAATCACAGATATATATAATTAACTTATACTAATTAAAAAACCTGTAGTGTTTCAATTGTATAATATGTACTGGTCCTACTATGCTTCAGATTAATAAATGTATATCTATGAACTTTAAGATACTTTAAATTCTAAATGGCATCAACTGCAGGACGTAGTTAGGTATTAATTAACAAAGGAACTGGGAGTTGTCTAGGTGAAAGGTAAACATTGCACAAAGTCTGATGCAACATGGGTGGTTGCAGACAGACTTGATTATTAAACTACTAATTCCAAATACTCTCAAGAGATTGGGAGGGGAATGAGTGACAGGACACTGGACTCGCCCAATACACAATTTGAACAGAAGAGAATAGGTCTTCCTCTTCTCTTGCCTGCTTTGGAAGTAGACTAAGTTAACTGTAGGTAGAAAAGATAAAATCAGGCAAATTGGTGAGGTTATTCTCCATATTTTTGAATATCAGTGCTATTTAGACTGTTGTTATGTTTGAAACATACATAATTTAAGACAGAAATAATCTTAGCACACTAACAGTCTATTTATGTATTAAGGAAAGAACAGCACCCTATACTGCCTATGCATGGTAGAGCCAGATCCTCTTCTGTACTGTGATCTCTGGTGTGTTAGTGGTGGTGGTGGTGGGAATGGGGTTCAACCATAAAGACATAAGATTTCCTGGTTTTCTGCCCTGCACAGCCCCTACGCTGTTCTAACCTGTGCTTGCTTGCAGCTGTCCCTAAGGGACCATCCACCAGCTAAGCACTGCCAGAGCACATCAAGTGCATTCTCCCTCCCACCCCAGTATGACCCCTTCATTGTTGGAAGACAGGATACTGGGCTAGATGGACCATTAGTCTGACCCAGTATAGCCATTCTTATGTTTATGTTCTATATCTGGTCAGGAAGTGGTGTCGGAGCCCATTATGCCAACTTTATGCCAGCTCATAGTGACCTGAGGCTAGAGGAATTCTTAGTTGGCAACATACAGCCCATATCTGGCCCCTTTGTACTGCCTGAGAGGCTGGACTGAGGGAAAGAATCCTGTCCATAATTTACTGCGTGGGAATAATTGACAAATTGCACTGGTATGAACTAAGTTAATGTCCCACAACTGAGAAAGACGGAGAACATTTTAATGCTCTAAAAATTTGTCATCTCCATGTTTTTGTTGTTAAAAATAAAGTGCCAACAGGTTCTCTGTAAGGCTGCAATTATCAGCTACTTCAGAATGTGATGCTTGCTGTAAACTGAAATAACTCCCAAAGATATTCACAGTTGAGGGAAACATGGCGCCCATCAACACACAGGCACTAAATGGAGTATTATGGAAGGAAGAAAAAGGGTATTAATTTGTGCATACAGTAGAACCTCAGAGTTATGAGCACCAGAGCTACGAACTGACCAGTCAACCACACATCTCATTTGGAACTGGAAGTACACAATCAGGCAGCAGCACAGACACCCCACCCCCACCCCCCAAAAGGCAAATACAGTACAGTACTGTGTTAAATGTGAGCTACTAAAAAAATAAAGGAAAAGTTAAAGAAAAAAAAAAGATTTGACCAGGTAAGGAAATTGTTTCATTTAAATTAAGATGGTTAAAAGCACCATTTTTCTTCTGCATAGTAAAGTTTCAAAGCCAATGTTCAGTTGTAAACTTTTGAAAGAACAAAGTTTTGTTCAGAGTTACAAACAACCTCCATTCCCAAGGTGTCCGTAACTCTGAGGTTCTACTGTACTGTAAGTCTCTGACAAATCATGATCTATAACTAACTGGGAAATTCCTTGCCTTCACTGTCATGTGACACAACCCTGAATATTTATTTTTCCTGTAATTTTGGTGGGGTGAATTTCCTCGTTGATTGCCAGTTTGCTTAAAAAAGAAGCCATATTATTTTTGGCCAAATAATGAAAAGTATATAATGTTTATATACTGCAAAACAGCAAGAAGAAGGATCCTTAGGTAAACTACAAAACTTTCTCTGCTGTGCTTACAAGATGAAAATAAAAGAAAAATGAAGAAAGAAAGGTTCCTTACCCTGTACAGTAACTGTACTCCTTTGAGATGTGTGGTCACTATCTGTATTCAAATCTAAGGATGCATAATGTCCATGAGCTTTGGACCAGAAGATTTTTGCTACCAGTCTATTGGTCCACATCTAAGCCCTTCTTCTCCTTGTCTGAATCAAGGGCATAAAGGGCAAAGTGGACTGACCATCTCTCTCCAGTTACTTTTCTACCACAAACAGTCCTATGATATGGCTCCACAGCAGGGAGGGAGGGGAGCGGGGGGGGGGGGAATCTGGAAAATATGGTAGGTTTGCTCAGCGTCTAATGCATGTTGGTTGTTATCCCAATATAAATGATATAGTAGTAGTGGTGGTGGTGAGGCCACCTTAAGAGCCTCTGCCCTGGTGTTGAGTATTACCCTACATGCATATACAATTAGGCATTTCTTGTAAATCAGAGAATCATGTAAGTGTAGGGCTGGAAGGGATCTTTACTGAGGCAGGATTAAGTATACCTAGACCAGGTGGACGTATATATGTCATCATGCCATCCCCTTTGCTCTGCCAGTTTGGCTCCATTCTGATGAGCACATGCAGGGTACTGAATTATACAAGAATTCTGTTAGGGCATTCACAAAAACAGATTAAGAGTCAGAAGGGGAAGGGATGAGATGACGGCCATATAGAATCATCAAAATGTAAGTCTGGAAGGGATCTCAGAAGGTCACGTAATCCAGCCCCCGCTTGGGCCGAAGCAGGACCAAATAAACCTCGACCATCCCTTGCAGGTCTTTGTCTAACCTGTTCTTAAAAACCTGCAATGATGAGGATTACATGACCTCTTTAGAAAAGCAGTGCTTAATTATCCTTGTAGTTATAAAGTTTTTCTAATATCTATCATAAATTTCCCTTGCTGTAAATTAAACTGATTACTTCTTGTCCTATTCTCAGTGGACAAGGAAAACAATCACAGCCCTCTTTATAACAAACTTTTAATTATTTGAAGACTATGTTCCCCCTCAGTCTTCTTTTCTCAAGACTAAACAAGCCTAGTTTTTTTAACCTTTCCACATACGTGATGTTTTCTAATCCCCAGATCATTTTTGTTGTTCTCCTCTGGCCCCTCTCTAGTTTGTCCAGATCTTTCTTACAGTGTGGTGCCCAAAACTGCACATAATACTCCAGCTGAGATCTTACCATTACCGAGTAGAGCTGAACAATTCCATCCCATGTCTTACATTTGACATTCCTGCTAATACATCTCTGAATGACATTTGCTTTTTTTGTAACAGACTCACCTTGTTGACTCATATTCAATTTATGATCTATGATCCATTATAATCCCATATCTTTTTCTACAGTACTGCTACCTAGCCAGTTATTCCCCATCTTGTATTTGTGCATTTGGTTTTTCCTTCCTAAGTGTAGTCCTTTGCAGTTGTCTTTATTGAGTTTAATCTTGTTGATTTCAGACCAATTCTCTAGTTTATCAAGATCGTCTTGAATTCTAATTCTGTCCTCCAAAGTGCTTGCAACCCTTACCAGCTTGGTGTCATCCACAAATTTTATAAATGTATTCTGCATTCCATCATCCAAGTTGTTAATGGAAATATTGAATTGTACCAGTCGTGGGACATACCCCACACCCATGGGGAACAAAGAGGACTCAGCAATAAAGCGTGCCAAACCGCCAAAAACTATCTGTCTGCGGGAACTAAACATCCCTCCTGCTGGAAGAAAAGTGTGTCAAAATTGCTGACTACAAGCAATTTTAAAATGAGTTTCCCTGAGATTTACTAATTTATATCCCTTAAATGTAAGCACATTACTGCAACTATAGTATGACTGGAACATCAAAATTTTTGTTCTTGTTAAAACTTGAGCCTTTACTATATCTTTTCTAACCAGGCATTAATTACTGAAATGAATAACAATGGTTAAAAATTAACTAATTAAAAGTATGTCTTCACAGTGACTGTAATGAATATAGAAATGGAAATGTATTCAAAATGTATGGAACACAAGATTTCTAATTCACTCCCCATGTTTTTCTATTCTTGGTATAACTCCAAACCCAGCATTGCAGATGATATCTTCCCTTACAGAATGCACTTTACTCTCACTGGTTTTGCATTCTCAGAGTATGTGGCTTGTTTTCTGAATACAGTGAAGTTCTTATGGTAAAGTCACTTTGTTCACAGAACAACATCACTGTAATTGGAAGCTCCACTCATACCAAAATTGCAATCTTCACATTACAATGCAGTGAAACTAATTTTCGACTCTCATTCTAATTCATTACACATGTACTTTCTCTCTAATAGAGTTTACTGTAAAGAGGGCCTATTGTATATATAAATGTGTCATTTGGAATATATTTGGCAATGTTTTGGATAGTGTATTTTGAATATTGAGCATAGAACACTGGTTGTATTTTGAACACTAGTTCAAAATTTAAACTCCATGATGAGAATATCAACTTTACTTTCTAGTGAGCATGTCTATGAACTCTGACTTTTTTCTTATTATAATTTATTCTAGGTAGATAAAAACAAACTTTTCTGAGTAATAGCAAAGAAATTGATAGTGTGAGATAGTTCTGTGGGCTAGAATTATTTCACTGATTTTTTTACAACGTTGCTTGCAACTGCCCTATCATTATGCTACTGTGCCCATAAAGATTACCTTCGCAAGTAAGACCTGAGCAGCATTCTGCTCACGTACATATGAAGTATAACATGCTTGGGTCTGTAGTTCTCTCTCACCACAGTTCTGTACAGGTGATGAGGGTTGCTGCTGTCTGCTCCATTTATGCAAATTAGGTATGATCCTTAGATTAGCAACAAGAGGTCAGTAGGGCCCCCAGCTGAGGAAAGTTTGGTAAACTCTCATTTAAGGCATTTACCTAAACAATGACACCAAAGTAGTGATATTCTAAAGTCTTTTATTTCAGTGGTTCCATATTCTCAGAAACTATGTAATTGGCATACTAGTATTTTGGAAAAAATACATATGTGCCGGCATAGAATGTCATGGAATTAATATCACAGGCCTCGTGTGAAAATGACATTTAACATGTGCATTCAAAATGTGTCTATGCTTTTCATCCAAACAGAAATAAATTCATCTGGAGGATAATCGTGATTTCTAGAATAAGAAAGCATAGATTCATATTTGTTGCCTTTTTTAGCTAAACATAGAGCTTATTTCAGGTTCCAGAACTAAACTGGTAATATACCAGGAGGAAACACACACTTTTACAA
Organism: Chrysemys picta bellii; assembly: GCF_011386835.1. Taxonomy (NCBI): domain Eukaryota; kingdom Metazoa; phylum Chordata; order Testudines; family Emydidae; genus Chrysemys; species Chrysemys picta. The sequence goes on along the minus strand of NC_088793.1, from coordinate 153,275,420 downwards.
CACTTTTCAGTGAGTAAAGTAGTGTTAGCACCAGAGTAACACATACTTTACAGTGGAAAAATCTGTACAAATAGAGCGAAACAATTGTGCTTGCAGATATTTTCTGTTTAAGCCAATAAAAGGGCTTTGCTCTTCTGTGTGGCTTACTGATGTCAAGCACTGTCTTGCTGGAGGCAGCTGTGGTACTGAAGTGTTTTCCTGACCTTAAATAGCCTATATGCTGGGCATCAGAAGCATACAAATAGAAATGTGGGGCATGTAAGGACACAAGGAGGCAGGAAACCCATCAAGGCCCCTACCCTCTGAATTAGCAGATGTATTCCACAATATTTTTTTCTTCTTGATATCTGTCCAAGTTATTTCCAGAACAGTTTATACTAATTGTTCCCTTGTGCTGCTATGGTACAGTTTATTCCATATGTTAAGTACTGCATGCAAAGAAATTCTGCCTAACTTCTTCCTGTAGCTGCCCTGTCCTTAGCTTAAGTCCTCTTTGTTCTCACATTTGATAATAGCTTTGTAGCATTTATCATCACCATTCCCTTCAGAATGGAGGAGGGTAAGAACAAACATTCTCAGAAGATATCCCACTCCAAGGCCTTACCCAAAAAGAAGGCCTCCTCTCCGACACCCTCGAAGTCAGGTGAGGCTCTGCTCCCTGGTACGGGAATGTCAGGAGCTCACAAAGAGCACAGTACCATTTTCTGGCACTGAATGGCAAGAATACCCCAAAAACAGCCCTAACCAAAGGAGAAAGACCGTCCTTGGTACCAAGAACTGCTACCTCTTTAGCATAGGAGAAGAGATTTTTATTCGAGATATTTCCTTATCTCCAAAAAAGAAAGGATACTGAAAGCCCATACTAGATCTCAGACATGTCTTTGTCCACTGCTTGAGGTTCAGAATGCTCACCCTGGCCTCTATGATCATCTCTCTGAATAAGGGTGATTGGTTCACAGCTCTCAATTTAAAGGGCACTCATTTCCACATAGACATCCACCCTGCACATAGGAGATGCTGAGATTCACCATTGGCCTAGACCACTACCAAGTCAGAGTGCTCCCCTTTGGCCTTTTGATAGCACCCAGGTATTCAAAAAGGTTGCAGCCAACCTCTGCCATTAGGGCTCTTCAGTGTTCCCTTTACCTCGACAACTGGTTATTTACAGGAAAAAACTCATCAGGAAGTATGGGCAACAACCCTGTTCCGACTCAGTCTCCTACACTCTTTAGGGCTGCAAATCAATATAGAAAAGTTCACTTTAGTTCCCACACAGACTATAGACTTTATTGGAGCAACCTTAGACTCAGGCAGTGGCAAGGCATACCTTCCTCAAGACAGATTCCTACCTACGAAGGATCTCATTACCCAGCTTTGGCTGAGCCCCCAGATGATAGTCCAAACTTGTCTCATCCTCCTGGGTCACAAGGCCTCTTGTACCTATGTGACACCATTCACAAGACTTTGCCTTCGATATCCATGGGCTTGGTTATTGACCGTTTACGCACCAGGCAAGCACAGTCTGTACAAACTAATTTCACTCCCCCACAGAGTTTGGACTTCTCTCTCCTGGTGGGAGAACAAGGAAACGGTATGGATGAGGATCCCTTTGTCCCCCCCGCCAACCCTTGACAAAAAGACTGATTACCAATGCCAGCCACTTTATGGAGCTGCATGCAATACATGAAGTCTGCAAATTCCTACCATTTATTCAGACCTTGTATGCCCAAGTCACATTGGTCAACAGCAGTTTACTACATCAACAAACAAGGAAGCAAGGTCCACCCCACTTTGCATGGAAGCAGTCAGTCTCTGGAAGTGGTATATTCACCACCAGATCATCCTCTTGGCGTTATGCTTCCCAGGGGTACACAGCACATTATCAGGCAGTCTTAGCAGGTACTTCTCCACGGACCACGAATGGTAATTATATGTTTTGGTGGAATGGAACATCTTTCTGCAGTGGTGATTCCCATCTTGGGATCTCTTTGCATGTCAAGTGAACAAGAAATACCCAACATACTCTTCCAGAGCAGCTCCAGAACGGTGCATTCCTAGTTAAATGGTTGGGACCACTGATGTACAAGAGTACATGATACATGAGTACAACGATTCTGCCCATCTCTCTCTCACTTCTAGTTCCGAGGAAGATCCAACAAGAGGGAACATCTGTGATCCTGTTTGCTCCCAGATGGCCCAGGCAGTTCTGGTTCCCTAGCATTCTTCAGATGTCTGCATGCTCACGCATCCATATTCACCAATTTCCAAATCTGTTGAATCAGGACAGAGGCAAGTTTGAACACCCCAAACCAGCATCCTTCCATCTAACAGTGGTGTCTGGATGGACAACTGATCTAGAAAAGTCATGCTTGGAGGCAGTACAATCTATCCATCAATACTAGGAAAAGTTCCATAAGGCTGTGCTACACAGCGAAATGGAAACAATTTTATGCCTGGTGCCAGCATTGTTGGGTGCTGAGATTCCTTCTATTCTGGACTGCCTCCTCTTTTTAAAAACATTGGGACTATCTCTCAACTCTGTGCTGGTGCACTTGGCAGCTATCAGTGCCTTTCAACCTCCAGTGGACAGACATTCAGTCTTTGCCCATTCCACTACAGAACAGTTTCTGACGAGATTCTATTCCTCTCTTAGTGACACCTGTCTCTATCCCACCCCCCATCCCTGCCTTGCTCACAATCTAAAACCACAAAGAACAGGCTTCTGCTGCAAAGCACTCCAGGAAGTCTGGGGCTGAACTTACAGGAAGAGCAGTCCAGAGTGCTCCCTACCTTAGTGTAGGAGCCAGAGGTGACAACTACAAGCAAATACGGCACTCCATACGCATCATGATTAACTCCTAGGCAGACAACACAATACACATGATCATCTGTTGCAGACATAGTTCTATCGTACTGACACAGATTGAAGCTGCTGAAAAGCCTTCCTTTCTCCTTCAAAAATGTACTAGAAAGGGAGATACAGTGTGTGACACCAAAAAAACCATTACAACATGCTGGAATATGGGGCAGACCTTGATGCACCAAAGTCTCTGAAACAAGGCACTAGTGTGCCTTAACTCAGGCATGAGTTTGCCAGGACAAGAAACCAATGTAACCAAGATCAAGGCAGGCACCCAAAATGCCAAGAAAGTAAGTATCAAGGAAAGGGGAAAATAAGTGCGAATGTACTACAAAAATGCACTTGTGTGGTCTTTACTTTGGCGCACAACTTAGACAACCATTACGGAACCAACAGCAAGGAAGGGATTAGTAATGAAGGGTAGAAAGGAAGTACTCAGTGTTGGCTTAATGCTACTTCTACTGATGTCTTTAATGGGAGTTTTACTATTGTCTTCTATGAAGCAGACTAAGACCAGTGCTGAGAGCTTTTGAAAAACCCATCCTAAGATGGTACAGGTGTGACGAGCTGGAGCAGCAAAGTAGCAAATTGGAAGCTTTTTCCCCAACCGAAGTCCAGAAAGAATTGAAAAGAATCCCCTCTGGGGAGTGGTGCTTGATGGAGGGAGACTGGCCTGTGCCCTCTTCAATTACCATTGTCCTCAGAGGGAAAAATTCATTAAGGGCTGAGGGAGTTCTGCCACTATTATTGTAAGGAGCTAAGACACAAGGAATGAGAATGATAGAGGATGGTATTTTTAGGGAAACTCAATGTAAAATAAAATATTTAGAAGTGACTATGTAGAAAGAGAGATTATCATAATTAAATATAGTATAGTATAACAAAGCATACACTCATAACAACACAACCAATGTACAAGAAAACTAATGCCCTAGTTATATTTTATTAGGCCATACTGCAGGAAAAACGAATCTGTATGAAAAACTATTTCACTAGGAGGGTGGTGAAACACTGGAATGCGTTACCTAGGGAGGTGGTGGAGTCTCCTTCCTTGGAGGTTTTTAAGGCCCGGCTTGACAAAGCCCTGGCTGGGATGATTTAGCTGGGAATTGGTCCTGCTTTGAGCAGGGGGTTGGACTAGATGACCTCTTGAGGTCTCTTCAACTCTGATATTCTATGATTCTATGAAAAAGTTAATATCTAGATGGAAAGAGTTTTATCTAGATCAGACACAAAATTTGTTTAACCTTCTTGAATTTAGGTAGCTTATTCCACAATAGTCAAAAGGATGAGGGAAATATGATGCATTTTAAAATCACATTTCTTTCTGTCCTTTCACATTTCATTTCTAACGTCTTACTTATGAAATTTTACAGCACATCTCCAATGTTGCAGCTCTATGGTGAAAGCCCAACAACGCAGACACGCTTACATACATTTTACCTTTAAAAAAACCTATATAATAACCTGCCAGCTTTCACAATCCCCTGCAAAAGCTTGAAGGCACAACATTAACATTCTCAGAGAAATAACATAGGAACATATCAATGAAGGCAAAGGATGGGAAAGATCATATACTACAAGCCCAGTCAGTTCAGACACCGTTGTTGTCATATAAATAGTTAAACCATGTGAATAAAAGAATAAAATGTAATAAACTCTTGTAAAATCCCATGAGATAGCACAAATTACAAGACTTCTGACATCCAGCCACACAGATTAAGATAATTAATTTTAATACCTTGGTATAAAGGCTCAGTAGCAATAAGAGTCACATATAATGCCAATCGGTATGATATGCCCATATTTTGGAAGCTGACAGTCACTTGAAAGAAAGAAAGGATGATGTTTATTGCTGATAAAGTAACATCACTGTAAATTGAAAAAAGAAATGTCTCTCAAATGTTTCCTTTCTGCAGACCTCTTCATAAGAGGTCATTTCATGGACACTCTCCCCAACACGCAATCACCTATAGCTCTGGTTTCAAAATGTTGATTCTGTGGACTACCAAGAAGTATTCTCTGTATTACTGATGGTCCACAGGTCACAGTATAAGAACCACAGATTTGAAACCACAATAAAACCTCATGCCTCATAAAAATATAATTTAATCATCAGCCTCTTCTTCACAGCTCTGTCTTAAAAACATTTCAAATTTCCTACCAGTGGGCCTGTGTAGTCTAGTCTCGAAGGAGCTCTATTTCTGAACAAAGATCAACTTAAAAATTCTCACAATCAAAAATATCTGACAATAAGTGTTCAATATTAAAGCACTATTAAGGAACTCAACCCCACCCTTACCCGCTCAGAAGAGATTCTCCAGGCTCTTTGCCATTAGAACTGGCTGCATTTAATGTTTACTGTTTAACTTTCAATAAAAAGGTTCTGGGCTGGGATCCTCTATAAATGAAATCACATAGAAACTTCCTAAGGCTAGGGAAGGGGAATTCCCAACCTTTCACCTGTCTGTTCAGAATCTTCTTTTCTAAGAACTTGATTTTCCTATCAGTTACCAGATTTAGGTAGCGTTTTCACTAGCTTTTGTTGTTCCTTTAATTTACCCTCTACAGAAGAGGTTGTAGACTCCATATTATCCACTCAGTTTCAACTCAAGTTATTCTACATGTACCTCAAAAGTTCTGAGCTCAGTCAAGGCTGCTTCTATTACATCCAGAGATAACCGGCTGCAGAAAAATCTCTCCAAGGCAGTGCTGGAAACTCTACTGTAAGATATATTTTAAAACTAGACTGGACAAAACACCAGAATATGCACTATGGGAAACAATCCTGCACTGGCCTCCAGATGATGATCTGAAAAATCTAATGCATTATTTCCATCTCTGCCTTCTAGGAATCTATGATACAGCTAAGAAGTCCATTAGATGTAACGCTGTTACCAAAAAGTCATGCAGAGCAGGGCTTTTGAAATGGTAGGAAGAACTTGTGTTAATGGGCTTCTGAATAGATGTTGCGTGTCAATTCCATTAGTACACACTCTCAAATTAATTTAAAACTTACAATGAACACATATAAAGAAAGTGCTCTAATGCAAGGTAGTAGAATGTTTTTATTACCTACTGCACTTTTGTTAAACAATTTTTAGAGTAAAAATGTAGCATTAATTCTTACCATTACAGTTTACTGTCAAATGCAAGGATTTCTTTACGTCTCTCACTTGTCACTTAATTATTTACCACTTGCCTCAACTTCAGTTTCAGCACATAGTCATAATTTATATCTCTTCAGTCCCTCAATAAATTGCCTTGGACATAAGACTTCATTGCTAACAAATTTAATGTCCTTCATATTCTATTTTACTAATTGTTCTGTGTCAGTTTCAGTGATGAAGACTGAAAGAAATAGGGTAGGCATCTAGGAGCACTTAGAGCAGGGGTGGGCAAACTTTTTGGCCCGAGGGCCACATTGGGGTTACAAAACGGTATGGAGGGCCAGGTAGGGAAGGCTGTGCCTCCCCAAACAACCTGGCCCCCGCCCCCATCCGCCCCCTCCCACTTTCCACCCCTGGACTGCCCCGCTCAGAACACCCGACAAATCCAACCCCCTTGCTCCTTGTCCCCTGACCACCCCCTCCCAGGACCTCCCGCCCCTAACCATCCCCCCAGGACCTCACCCTCTATCCAACCCCCCCTGCTTCCTGTCCCCTGACTGCCTCCCCCTTGCAGAATCCCCAACCCCTTATCCAACTCCCCGGCCCCCTTACCATGCCACTCAGCAGCATGTCTGGCAGCCGCGCCACTCGGGAATTGGGGACAGCAGGGGAGGGGCTGGGGGCTAGCCTCCCCGGCCAGGAGCTCAAGGGCCAGGCAGGACGGTCCCGTGGGCTGGATGTGGCCCAGGGGCTGTAGTTTGCCCATCTCTGACTTAGAGACTACGGTGATGGATGTTAAAGAAAAATAGGATAGGTATGTAAATTAATTGCCACAATAAACATAAATAAATTATACAGAATATAAGCATCTGGGATAATGTTATTCCATCATTACTTTAAATTAAAAACTTATGTTACAAGTAAATGAGATTTTGCCTATACATTAATCTTCCTAAGATTATGAATTTGAGATATAAAGTCATAGTTTATTCACCTTTGAAATATGTCCATAGTTCTAATAAATCATAGTAAGCATTTTACGGTGCCTTTCCTCTAAGGATCTCTCAGCACCTAACTATACAAACAATAATTTTCACAACATCCCTGTGAAACAGGTGTTATTATACACCCTGTATGGATTAATTAACTGAGAAAGAGAAAATTAAGCTACTTGTCCATGAGCACACACAGCAAGTCAATGACAGAGCTGGCATCAGAATCAAGGAGACCTGACTCCAACTCTCCTTTTCTAGTCACTTGTCTGAAATCATACTGCCTCCCTATTAACACTGATAGGAGTTGCAGGTGTGCATCTTGAGAAGATTAGACCTTTAGCACCTATTATCCAGTTCTGTTTCATTCATCATAACAGCTGTCAAGGACAAGTAGCTGTTCAGTTCATCTGTTCGTGCTGGGACAGTAAAACTATCAAATACATTTATGTCCTTGGGCAACTGCACTTCTGGTAAGCTCTGTTCTTTACATTTCTAGTACACTACTTTGTACTCTCATTTCCAGTACACATCAACAACTAATGCTGTACACAGTACACAAACATTAGATAAAGTCTCATGGGCAGATATGTATAGTAAATTCAGAGCAGTACTGTGTGAAGAAAGTTTTATAAGGGGAGGAGAGCTCTTATTTAACACAATAGCATTAAACTTAAAAAAAAAAATACAATGAGTCGAAGGGGGTAACCACAATCATTAAACTGAATATTTATTATTTTCATGCTGGTTCGATTTTCTTTCCTTTTTGAAAGCACATTTAGAAATGATGAAAAGGTGGTAGTTTTACAGTTTTGGAATACATAGGTTCCCTTCAGAACAGCTGCTACACAGGCACTGGCAATGCAAGCTTTTGCCATTTCACGCTATACCAAAATGCCTTCGCCTTGACCTGGAGAGATCAATTACAGGGGACAAGAAAGCAAGTCAATCTCTATGACCCATTGGTCATATGACTCATATGACCAATCTCTATGGTGTTTTAGTTATGTGATTACCTGTCCACTAGGAACCAGACAGTGATTATCAACTTATTTTAATAAGCAAACAGATTAGTGATATTTCTAAATTAGATGCTGTCAAATCTAATCCACTCAATCACCCCTCTCTTCTCAACATACTTTATAAAAACAGATAGATGGAAACATCTAAATATTACTAATTGCTCAGGGGTTGTTTCCATTTACATAACATTATGTTTCCATAATTACTCTCTTCTAGGGCAAATACACACGAGTTTAATTTTCTTCCCAAGTTGTTTTTTGTTGAAAAATACATGGGGCTGTTAGAAATCTAAAGCTGAGGCCATGCTCTTCTTTTCTTAATGGGCAGGGGAATATTAAAAAAGTTCAGTGGTGTTGAAAACTTGCTGAATATAGAATTCCATCCTCAATCATGAAGAACTCTTCTGGCCTACTCCCAGACTAGTAAAAGGAACATTTCAGCCTCTAAAGGATAAAGCATGGACCCAGCTCCACTAAAGTGAAACACAACTTAGCATACTCAAATTTGTGTATTTATCAAAGAAAAGCCCTTCAGGACAACAGTATTTATTATAGGATTATTTCTGTGAATCCAGGGAACACAAGCACTAGCTAAACAACATTATTTTAACCATTATATCCTATTATTTAAATGCTGAAAAAGGCTAGCCAAGTCATTTTAATTTTCTTTTAACAAGAAAAAAATAAAATAAATTAAAACTACAAAAATAGCTGTCACCTTGCAATGAACTTGTGGAGCGCTGAAATATCTTCCATCCACTCCTGTAGAATGTAGCTCTTCAACCTCTCACTGCATTTACTTACATTGCCTGCTGGCCGTCAGCTCTGAGTGGGGGCTGAGAGATGGAGCTCTCCCCCATTGCCCTGGCGCTGACAGCCCGAGCTGTCAGCTGGGTGCGGGGCTCATTGCTGGGTGCCCTGCCCTGGTGCTGACAACTCAGGCTATCAGCGCTGGGGAAGCTGTCAGTAGTGGTGGGAGCCATCTGTGAGCCCCACGCAGGGCTTACAGCTGAGGTTGTCAACCCCAAGGCTGCCGGGCTCCAGCTGTCAGTATCCTTCAATGCCCTACTTCAGTCGGTGGATAAGCGCACCACCGACAGAAGGAGCAAATGTGGACGTGAACCATCGCTTTAATTACTGCGGTGGCTGTATATCGACTTAAGTCAACTTAATTTTGTAGTGTACACAAGCCCTTAGATTCTAGTGACTTTGATAGTAGCAGGAAACATAATGATGTGATAGGTTTTCTATGATAAACCCTTTTTTCTTAGAAATTCTTAGAGAGAAAATAAGTAAATTCAGTGCTAGTAATAGGTGTTGGACTGATAGTCCTGGAGACTGTACTACAGATTCTCTATTTATACACAGAACAGGTACAATACAGCCAGCAGCTCTACGAGCATCTCAAACACCATACCACCAACAGGCTTCAAACCTGGCCTGGAAAGTCCACTTCAAAAGAATGGAAAGTCTAGTCACTCTCTATAGTTGTGTCACTTCTACATTTATGAGGAAACCTCCCACTGCACTAGCACCCATGCAGCTAGGATGGTGCTAGCAACAGTGGGGATGCCTGTGTAGACAAGGCTCATAAATTCTTACTACAATGTAATCTAGACCTACTTAAAGCATGGTTAGACAACACACCTGAGCCCTGTTTACATGAGCACTCCTACTATTGCCACCAGCAGCAGAACAGCATAGGTACCACTGCAACAGTGAAAGATTTCCCCAAAATGCTAGCGTAGATAAGATTCATGCTGATACAAAGGCCATGTTTATACTACAGAGCCTATGCCGGCATAGCTATGTTGGCATAGCTCCCTACAATAGGCACAACATATGCCAACAGAAGGAGGAATTCTGCAGTTTGACAGGAGTTCACTATTAGCTATGCCCAGAGAAGCCCCTTTTCTGTCAGCACAACTGTGTCTACACTGGAGGTTTTGCTGGAATAGCTGTGTCAGGGGGCATGATTTTTTCATGCCCCTAGCCGACATAGCTATGCCGGCATAACTTTGTAGTGTAGACCAGGCCACAGAGATTCTCAGTCTGCTGAGACTGCTAATTGAGGCCAACTAACAGATTATTGCGATGATGCCCATTTACAACATACAAAATCTCTTCAAGCAGAAAATTCATTCAAGTGTCTGAACCTGGATTCAATTTGTTTAAATTTTGAAAATATTTTCTTTAAAAGTTTAAGGTAAAGCAGAGAGTGCTTTTCAAAACTCAAACTTTAAGCAAATTACTTTTAATATAGTCAGTGACTGTTGGTATTTTGAAAAACTAACCACCAGTTTTCAGCATTTGTATGTCAGGCAAGATCTTTTCTTCCAAGGATTTCTTACTGTGGTAAGCAGCACAGGAATGGGAGTCAAACTCCTGGGGCCTGACCCTGCATCCCTTGAATGCAAGTTGGATCAGGCCCCTGAGTTGTATTCTTTACTCAGCTACTGACTTGCTGTGTGACCTATTGGCAAGTTACCTAATCTTTGTGCCTTACTTTCCCCTCTGCAAATGAGGATACTTTCCCAGTTTTCTTAATCCTTTCGAGAGCTTATGATGATATGTGTAATGTAAGTATTATTTTGTTTATCATGCACATATAAAACACACCAATGTGCATTTTAATAACTGTGCAAAGTAAAAACAGTGTATTTACATTATATTGTGTTATGCCTCAAGTTGCTGATATACATGTTAGAAAGTATGGTCATGTGTAATTACAGGATAGGGCCTAATAGTGAGAAAATCTCTCAGAAAATTTGGCCAACTTTCATGTTTCATAACAACACAGCTCTGGTTTACTTGCTCCCAAAGTGGAAACATTCATAGCAGAATGAGCCTTTTTCATAAAGTGTGAATGTACAGCTCATTTAATATTCCTCCCTAAGAGAGCTACTGTTGGCAGCATTAATAAAGTTACATTGTAATTAGGTGGGAAAGGGGTATTTTGTAACATTGTTCTGTTTCCGCAAATGTTGATAATTTTCCCCAAATGCTTCCCAAAATTGCTATTGCCTTTCCTTAAAACCTGCCGCATACAAACTGTTTTGCTAATTTGCTTAAACCGTTTTGGTATATTCAATTATAATCTTTAGCAGTAGCAGGAGACTTTTGTAGCAATGCACAACGCAATGTAACATGTCGCGGCCTCAAGTCATTAAGATAATCCTCAGGGCTTCTTGAGGCCATTTTGTAGTTTTGGAAAAAATAAAAATACAAAGAAGTAAATATTGTTGGTTAAAAGCTTCAGTTTTCAAACAATGGAAGTTTAGCCCATATGACATCTTGACTGTGTCAGAACCTCTGTCAGGTCCATTTTTGGGGAGTTCAGAGAACTCAAATGTAACTTTGCAAGGAAGCCCAGTTCAACAGACAGTACCGAAAACCTGGTCATGAAACTTCTAAATTACAAGAAAAGATGCTGTTAGAATGAAGGCAGATTCCAATTAAAAGGCAGAGAAACATGCTGAGAAGAGATCTACCTCAAGAAACAAGAGAAGATAATAAAAATTACAATGAACGTAAATTACTTTGAAAGAGTAATTTATTGTAAATGACTAATAAATGGATCAGAAAAGTAACTATATACTATGGATTACTGGTGCCTACATATCATGGTGATGGCGTTTTATAAATGAAATAGATAATCTAATCTATTCTAACACTTTCTGATTGAAGAACAATTAGATTGGTAGATGAGATACACAAAGCATGCATCCAGGTATGGTGTGGCACTGCAGGTTTTATTGGTCTGAGCTTGGGATAGCTGCATTACTCATGAGTGACAGAACCATGAGTGAACAAGTTATGCAAGACATCTCAAATGTGTGTTAATAAAACTTGTATACCACACCACCACGTAGTCTGTATACGTCACATATTTAAAACAGAAATAAAATATTTTAAAGAATTAAAAAATATATGGGTATTGTTTTTTGTATCACTCCACTTGTAAAGCAAGTTGTGGAGAATGCAGGAAATTTCTATATTATTTTTATGAAAAGTAGGCTTGATTCAGTTTACCTGCTCAGTTTTGTATTGCTATCTACTTGGTTCCAAGGAGTTAACTTCTTTCCAGAACCATTTGATAGGAAGAGGGTGAAAAGGGATGTATGGACTAGCTGTGGATCACATAAGTGTCTGGATTGGTATAAATGAATTATCAAGAATTGTCAACACTGTGAACAGAGCCATCTTGGAGATACAGTGCAGACAACGACTGGACCATTAACTTTTAACAACTTTAAGGGACTTTTTAGAATGTGGATGGGTGATTATCGGTCTGGACACAACCCCTCCCTGATCTAAACCCAAGAAGGGCAATACACATGAAAACAGTGTGACTGGGACTTGAGATAAAGGAGATGTGTTAAGAAGAGGCTTATATAAGAAACTTTGCTCTCCCAGCAGAAGAGAGCTAAATCCAATCAAATCAGGGGCCGTTGGGCAGGGCCAGGTGCAGGCATGTAGTTTGTCTTCCAGGAAAATGCTCTTAGGCTATATCAGGGATCGGCAACCTTTGGCATGCGGCCTGCCAGGGTAAGTCCCCTGGCGGGGCAGGCTGGTTTGTTTACCTGCTGCGTCCGCAGGTTCGGCCGATCGCGGCTCCCACTGGCTGCGGTTTGCCGCTCCAGGCCAATGGGGGCTGCGGGAAGTGGCGCGGGCCGAGGGATGTGCTGGCTGCTGCTTCCCACGAAAGTGGTAATGTAGACATAGCCTTAGCCAAGCAAGGGGAAGCTCAAGGTTAGGGTAGAGTTGTGCATTTAGACTTTTCCTTGCCATTTTAACCCAATGTCCCTGACTATTGTATTCTTGCTGAAAAGAAAATAATCTATTGTTTTGAAATGGCTATCCTGTGTCACTGCAAACATTTGCTGGCTACATAGCTTCCAAGGGAGTAACTAGGGTCCAAACTCAGCTTGACCTGCTAAAGGAGCCACAGTGAGAAACAGAGGCATTGAAGCCAGGGCATCTCTCTGGAGCAAAGCGTAGGCCCAAAATTTGTGTGGCAGATGAGAGAGTTAGAGGTACATAGTAAATATAATTTATCACATGGATAACACGAACATATGTGGGAAGGCTGGCTGGAAACACTTTCTGACAGAAATAAGAGCTCTGAAACATTTTCACAGTGCGGGAAGCAGCGGGGGCCGAGGGATGTGCTGGCCGCCCTTCCTGCCGCCCCCATTGGCCTGGAGCGGCGAACCACGGCCAGTGGGAGCCGCGATCGGCCGAACCTGCGGACGTGGCAGGTAAACAAACCGGCCCGGCCAGCCAGGTGCTTTCCCTGAACAAGTGGTGGACTGGCTTTGAGAACCACTGGTGTAGATCACATCTTATTTTGCAATGTGGGTGAGAGAACTGGACAGCGAGCCTATGGCTATTCTGTGGCCAATATATTCCTCTCTAATGTGAAAGCAGTAGCAGGTAGGACAAAATCACCTGCAAATCATTATGGGTCTGTTAAGCTCAACTCTCTTCTGAATCTTCTCATAGAGAAAGCACTGTGGCACTGGAGCATGAAAGGGGCATGCCTGTCTTCCCTGGTCCAAGATCCACAGGAAAAGACAAAGGCCTTGTCTACACTAAAGGGAAAAATCGATCTAAGCTACGCAATTTGAGTTACATGAATAGCATAACTGACATCGACATAGCTTAAATCTACTTACCACTGGATATGCACTACGTGACATCGACGGGAGACGCTCTCCCATCGACTCCCCTTACTCTTCTCGACCAGGTGGAGTACAGGAGTCGACAGGAAAGTGATCGGTGGTCAATTTAACGGGTCTTAACTAGACCCGCTAAATCGACCGCCGATGCATCGATCCTCTGGTAAGTGTAGACAAGCTCAGAGAGGACACCAAGGATCTCTGCCCCGTGAAGACAGTTCTTCCACTTCCACACTTTTCCATACAGTACCATCCTCTGAGCTTTGGCACTGATGTGCTGCCACTGGTTAGTCATCTATCAACTAAGTACTTCTGCTATCTTCAGGCTGTTGAAGGGGCTGAGTTACCTCTGGTCAGGGCAGTAAAACTTACTAAGGGCTTGTCTATACTTGAAAGTTAACTGGGATTACGGCACAGTGTGATTTTAAAGCGCAACACCTGTTCCTGAATAACTCCACTCCTGAACAAGAGTGTCCACACACAGAGTTAATCAGGAACAATTACTCTGAATGGGAAACATGCTGAATTGAGAGGCTGTTCCCCCAACTCTTCTCCCTTTTCATCAACATGCCCTCTGTCTCCATGAAGTGGAACTAGGTTGACCATATGTCCCGTTTTGGCTGGGACAGTCCCTTTTTTAAGCCCTGACCTGGCCGACCTGACTTCTTTGGCAAACAGGACTAATACCCACTTCTGTCAAAAAAGTAGGGTGCGGAGGAACATGGGGGGGGGGGGGAGAAGGGGAAGAGTAGTGATGCCAGCCCCAGCCCTCAGAGCAGGGCCGGCTCAAGTTTTTTGCCGCCCCAAGCAAAAAAAAAAAAAAAAAGGGGAGTGCCGCTGCCGAAGCAAAACAAAAACTGCTGCCCCTTCAGAAGTGCCGCCTCAAGCACATGCTTGGAATGCTGGTGCCTAGAGCCGGCCCTGCCTCAGAGTGGGGGAGGCCTTGGGTCAGCCCCACATGGTGTTCTGTCTGAAAATATGATTACCTAGAACACCTGCATAGTTGCTAGAGAAGAATAGTAAGACCTAGGCAGCTGGGGGGTGGGGGTAGGGGGGGGGTGGAGATAAGATACTAATGCACCTTCAACCTGCAGATTTTCTGTATAATTACTTCCCTACACACTGCAGAGAGGAAATTTATGGTAGACCAATATATCATCACTTGTACTTGAGATAGGGACAGTGAAATTACCAAGTAAAGTAACTGACCATTATCTGCATTATTCTGGCCAAAAAAGTACCAGCAATACTATTATTACTACTACTAATTTGAATCTCCTATCTAAGGGCAACAAACAACTTTAATGAATGTATTAGTTAAACCTCACAACACACTTGTGGAGCACTGTAACTAAGTACAACAGTTTATAGAAAAATAAATAGGCCCAGAGAAATTATGTAACTTGCCTAAATTCATTAAATTAAATGCATTTGATGATACAATCAGGTTAATTCAGCATTTATTAAAAAAGAAATCAGTTCATATAATCAATTACTTTAATCTAACTGCATGCAACTTGTTACCCTAATCAAGGGTACCTGAGCTAACCTTTTCACTATCACAAAGCTCATCAGAGAAAATGACTTGTATTTAAAATGAGCAACTAATGAAATCAACACAGCCATAAATAATGTTAAATGAAGGAGAGAACAAAACCTTTTCTAAAATAAGGTTAGATGCTAAAAAGACAAACTCAAAAGAAGCAATATATACATTTTCTACAGATTTTTCTTCCCAGATACCTTGTAAACCTTATGATTTTATCTCAGGGTTTTTTTAACCCATCTACTTGGTCATCCAGCTTATCCATATCAATGCCTTTTTGGTTTAAATATCAGAATGTCATGCCCTTTCGCAAACTCTATGCATTATTAGTGAGCTATGCTAAAACTATTGTAGTCAGTACTTTTCCATCTCTTCTACTCCACCCAAGGTGTTTTCAGCAGTTGAAAGGAATGTCATTTCACTATTGACCAGAAAAACAAAAGCACTGAATCAATGTTAGCTTTAACTTGACCTCTGTGTAACTGCAAAGTCTAATATAGTTACTTCTGTGTAGTAATGTAGATAAACCAAGTAAAATGCTTAACAAGGCAAAACAAAAGAAGATGAAAAACAAGCTCTCCTTTTAAAGTGTATTTATTAATATCAAACACTTCCCCCACTACCCTTGGTTCCTTATTCTGCACTCTAGAGTTAGGGTTAGAGTTAGGCAACCAGACCTACTCCCCCATACTAAGAAGACTTTTCAATATTCCTCTGTAAGGGCATTATGAATCTTTGAAGTTTTCTTCAAGGTAATAAACTAGGAAGCTTTTCTTTTGGGAAACTTTCATTTGTCAGGTGCCGTGCAAAATAAGGACTTGCACTACAAGATCTTCCAACTTATCTCTAAGTGAAAGTCACTTGTAAGCCTGAAGTGCTTTTCATGAAACTTTCAAGCAGATATTTCAAGACTGAAGGGGAGGGGGAACATTGGGACATTGTTAATTCCAAAAATGGAAGAAGCGAAATCTATCTGCTTCCTAAATTAGATTTTTCCCTCTGACCCTTCCATTTTAGGAGTAAAAATTAGTTTATTAGCAAGTCTGTGTGCCAACTGTGTTGTCCAACAACCTTAAAATGAAATATTCTGACACCCCCCCCCCCCCCCCCCGGAAAAAACATCTTACTGAGACTGCAAATTCCTGACCACAGTTAACAAATATAGTCTTACAGCTCTAGTAATAAACATTGATTTGAAACTGCTTAACTGTATCCCTTTCTATTGTACAAACTGCCTCTCTTCAGGGAATATGTATCAATCACGCACAGGCACAGTACACACCTACACATACATAGATATATAAACACAATCTTAAAAAAAACAAAGCTCTCCCATCCCTGGGGGAAATCTGCCTGCTAAGCTGAACCTGATGCCGCTTCCAGTACGAGTCATTCCAGGAAAATGTAGGTTGATTTTCAGGGATCAGTGGACCCCACAACAGTCTAGCCAATGGTGGCTCAGCTCTATA
This sequence comes from Chrysemys picta bellii, assembly GCF_011386835.1. Lineage (NCBI taxonomy): Eukaryota > Metazoa > Chordata > Testudines > Emydidae > Chrysemys > Chrysemys picta. Next base: position 153,258,740 of record NC_088793.1, on the reverse strand, counting down.
AGTGGTAGGCACATAAAAATGGAACTGGCAAGACTAACTGAATTGCTCCCTTCCAGTCAAAGCCAATTACATAAATCACTATCATGGCTTTTGTCAATTAAAAGTCAAAGTGGTTTTATGGCCTACCAAAGACTTCCTACATAAACAATCAGAGTACAAATTAAAAGTTCTGAGAAGAACTGGAATACTCAACAATTATTCTACTTACTGTTCAATACGTGGGGACAGATATAGCTTGGGGAAAACCTGAGCAGCTTCTGTATCCTCAAAACTGACTGAAAGAAGAGCAACATCCTCTCCTGGATCTTCATTCACATCCTGAATACAAAGAAAAAGCAGGTAACATCAAATTTTACTTCAAGTTATCAGAACTTACTAGTAAGGGGTCAAAGAGGGTCAAATATCCAGAGTAGGTAAATGAGACATCATAAAGGTTGAAGGGCCTCAAATTTGACAATTAAAAAAAAAATCTGTTTGTAAATGTCACTTAATTTTTTAAAATATTTTGACAACAAATTCCGCAGTGCTCATTTTTCTTCAATGAATCAAAAGAAAATCAATTATACTAGCCCAGCATTCACAAGCAACCCCTTACAGTAACATACCATCTTTTCAGTGTGTTGGAGCATAAACATTTCAGTAAAAAACAGATTTCATTTCTAAGATTCCTGGAATTGTTATAAACAACTGATGAAAATACCAAAGAATCTTCATATATCATCGTTGGGTCATTGAGTTATACACCCAGATGTTACATTTATAAACTTTTGTTGAAGTATATAGATCTGATTCTCTGCTGTGTTCAGCTTCTGTTTGAGCTGAGGGTGGCAGGGATTTGGGGTGGGGGGGAAAGAAGGGGGTGGGAGGGTGACATTAAGGTGTAGGCTATGGCTCCCTGAGTCTCTTCCCCAGCCCTGGCCTCAGTGTAAGTTAGAGTGTGCATTTAAGGCTGCCCTTTCATAACTAATCTCTGAGGTGTCTCTCTCTAATTTAGGCCTATCTGCACATAACTTCCAGCTGTGATTTTGTAACCCGTAAATGGTAGTGACCTTAAATGACATGAAGTAACATAGGGCAATTCATTGTCCATAGAGTAGTCTTTCAACATATTTGTGTCTGACCCTAGCTCTCTGATAAACTGTATTTGCTTCCATCCATTTAGGAAAAATATGGGTTATTCTTCCATAGTGACAGGAAATAGCCCTGCAGACAAACAAAAAGTAGCATCAAAGATACACACAGCAATATGCTCTGGGATGCTCTATCACACCATAGTTGTGAGGAAGAAGGAACATCTATTAAACCTAACAATGCTAATAACAATTAAACAATTAAACCTATTAAACAAAGCCAGGTGATCCAGCTCAACCTACCAAACACAGAGCATGTTGACTGGTTATAGGAAGATAATCATGTGCCAACCCAGGCTTCTGGCAGGAGTGAAATACTACTGGCTGTTATGGATTCTAGCAGCATATAAATCATGTGGTGTGCGCAGGCCCAAACCATACCAGTGAGTTGTTACAAACACAATTAAAAACTGTAGTGTGGCAGGGCCTTAGAACAGGCTGGCCATATTACACAAAACAATAAGAAAGAGCGGACAATGTTTTTTCAGATATTTCTTCACTCTGTGGCATAGTTCTGATCTACAATACAACAATAGTGATCACAGTCCATAAAACCTCCCCCCAGTATTGCATATATTTTCATGGCTAGGGAAAATTTGAGACAATTAACATCTTTCACTCCTGAAGTCTAAGTGCAATATTAACTGTGTTGTCCCTATTAACTTGCTAAGTCACACTAATCAGACAAACAGAAGTGTTAAAACTGATTAAGCAGTACAGTCTAATGAGCAAAAGGATCTTGTTTTAATTGACAAGCATTTGTCACATGATGCAAGGTATAGAGTACGTTTACCCTTTTCATATCCAGGGTATTTTCAGGACCACAAATTCTTTTTATGCTGGAAACCCTTTTCAAACACCATGCTCACGTTAGCACTGAACACATGCTTTTATTTGGCTGCACAACAGCAAGGCAAAATTGAACAGTTAAATCCCACATGAGTATTGTTAATGCTCAAATAGATCAAAAGTTCACCTCTCCACCCACGCACTCAATACAATGTGACAGTACATGTACAGTTTCTAGAATATACCATCTAGCTCTACCTTCCTTCAAGATCTCAGTGATCAAAAGGACTCCAAAAAGACCGAGATATAAAAGAACATATGTCAGGAAACTAAAGGAAAATTACCAAGAATTATTATGACCACTAATAACAATAGGGACTTTCATGGTGGATGAAATTTTAAAATATATAATCTTACATGAACACAATGCCTTTGACATTTTAAGTTGCAACAAGTTGAAGTTTGCAATACAGGTAGTAAACCCAGATGCCTAATTTTTCTCCCTCTATAAAAAATAATATACAATAGTAACAAGTTAATGGTGCAACTACTTCTGCCAATAACTGAATATTAATATAGCTAAATTCAGTACAAGTTTGTGGAAAGAAACTGACATTTGTCCACTACATTTCAGATTGTCATTTTTCAAATATACGGTAATAAAAAGGTCAATCAGTTACAGACACAATTTGCCTAACTCTCCAAAAAAGGTTTAAAAAGTACCATAATACAGTAACTGTTGCAGAGCTGTTATGAAACTGGCTGACCTGTGGCTCACCCTGCCCAACCTAGGATGGCCCCAGAGCTATCACAATACAAAGTTGCAAAAAGATCATTTTTGTATAGATTGGCTGGACCTAAGTGCACATTACTTTATGTCAGACTATCAAACATTATTATAATTAAGTCCTTTTGTACATAACAACACACTGTTTATTTCTTTCATACTGTACTTTGTTACTTTTATTTATGCAACAATCCGCTTGGTGGAACTGCATTCAACCTTAGTATGTCGGTTACAATTGCTGTTTATAAAACTAAATTGAAAACACATGTTGTACAGATAAACTATGGGAAAAAAATCTGGCTTTTAAATTCATGGACCTTTTTGATGTGTCTGTGCCAGTCAAGATTTAACCCCTCAGAGCTGCATCTCTACAGACCTGTTAATGATTAGATGACTTGATATTCAGTGTTTGTGTTGGGAAACAATGATCTTTTCAAAGGACAAAGGCAGTTCCCTCGCAGGGATCACCAGAGTCAAAAGGCCAAGGATGTTTTTATGTTTCGTACCAAGCTATAACCAGACATTATTTCCCCGTCTGTCTACATTTTGTGCATGGGTTTTAGTCTCAAAGAACAGGCAAAATAGAACTAATACAACAGACCAAGTAAAATAACAAAGCAAAAGCACCCTTTTTATTATTATTTTTAATTTAGTTTCAGAAAGAATGATATATTTAGAAAATATACTTTCCTATTACTGTATCTTCCTTCATGTCATAAGCAAATTTTGTTTCTTTAGTATTTTTCCCATTTCCAGAATACAAAAAGAAAAAGGTACTCGAACTTAAATGGCAACAAATTCTGAATATTTAAAACGAAACAATCTTTTGCACAACATATAACACTGCTCTACAGCCAAAATGCTTCTGAAATAAATGTAGTCAAACTTTACTAATTCTGGGTCACTGAGAATGAAAATGATGCTTAAAATCGTTGATTGGCTCTAGTTTTCAAGATATGCTATTGGGTCAGTATATACGACCCTTGACTTGGGAATGGCGGAGGATAAGTGAGTTATAAAGAGAAGGGATCTCAATTTAAACCAGAAATGACTAAAATATATCTTTGACTGGATCTATAAATAACTCTATGACTGGGTTTGGACAGTACTTGCTTTTTAGGCGAAACAATGAATGATGCAATCTGAAGCTGGTATTGCGTCATACATGATATGAATTGCATCATGTTATTCCTAGAAGTCATGGATGATGCAATCATAACGAAGTTTACATCACTCTGCTGAACAAATTGCCCTATATCAGCTCTAGAAATCATACAGTGTCGTGCTCTCTTATTTGTCAGTGTTTGATTTTGCAAAGGGACACATTTCTGTTTAGCCAAAGTGAGCAGAGATGCCTCGTACTTGTGTGAACAGCGCAGATAACTTCTGCTATGTTTGTGGTGAAGTGACTTTTGCATCACAAAAGCGCAGTATAACCACTATGGTTAAGAAAGCCTATCACCTTTATTTTGACTGCAAAATTGGAGATCAGGACAAGAGGTGGGCCCCACACATATGCTGCAACACTTGTGCAACAAATCTTCGCCAGTGGTTGAACAGGAAAAGGAACTCTATGCCTTTTGCAGTGCCAATGATTTGGAGAGAGCCAACAGATCATACCAGCAATTGTTACTTCTGCATGGTGCCTCCAGTTGGGAAAGGTGTGTCAAAGAAGAAAAAGTGGACTGTGCGTTATCCAAACATTCCATCAGCTATACGCCCAGTATCCCACAGAGAAGGACTGCCGGTTCCTGATGCACCAGAATCATTCTCAGACGAGGAAGAGGAAGAAGATGAAACTTCTGGTCCTGAACCATCAGTGTCACAGGACCCACATTTTCTCCCATCCTCCTTCTCTGAACCACACCTCATAACACAAGGTGAACTGAATGACCTTGTCAGGGATTTGGAACTACCCAAGAGTAAGGCAGAGTTGTTGGGCTCCAGACTACAGCAGTGGAATCTCCTGGCACGTGATGTTAGGGTTTCCATGTTCCGTGACCGTCAAAAGGATCTTGTCCCATTCTTCTTCATGGAAGGTGATCTTGTAGCCTGCAACAACATCAATGGTGTGATGGCAGCCCTCAACATCGTTCACGATCCAGATGAGTGGAGACTGTTCATTGATTCATCGAAGACGAGTCTTAAAGCTGTTTTACTGCATAATGGCAATGTTTTGCCATCAATTCCAGTTGGTCATGCAGTCCATATAAAGGAAACCTATGACAACATGAAGTAACTTTTGAGGTGCATAAACTATGACCAACATCAGTGGCAGCTTTGTGGCGATTTGAAGGTTGTTGCTCTCTTGCTTGGTCTGCAGACTGGATACACAAAGTACTGCTGTTTTCTCTGCGAATGGGATAGTCGTGCAAGAGATTCCCACTACATCAAGAAAGACTGGCCACTCCGACCGTCATTGGAGCCTGGGAGGAAAAGTGTTCAGCATCCACCACTTGTTGAATCAAGGAAGATTTTGTTACCACCCTTACACATCAAGCTGGGTCTGAGGAAGAACTTTGTCAAGGCCATTGACAAAACACAAGCAGCTTTCAAATACCTCCGTGGAAAATTTCCAAGGTTAAGTGAAGCTAAGTTAAAGGAAGGTGTTTGTTGGTCCTCAGATTCGTGAACTTCTTCGAGATGATGCATTTGACCATGCACTGCGTGGCAAGGAAAAGACGGCATGGAAAGCCTTCCAGTTAGTGGCAATAAATTTTCTCGGAAACAACAAGGCAGACAACTACAGGTTGTTGGTGGAAAACCTCCTCAAGGCATACAAAAGCCTTGGTTGCAACATGTCACTAAAGATACATTTTTTGCACTCTCATCTAGATTTTTTTCCACCGAACTGCGGAGCAGTGAGCGACGAGCACGGCGAGCGATTTCACCAGGACACTGCAACAATGGAGAAACGCTATCAGGGCAAATGGAGCCCATCAATGCTTGCTGACTATTGCTGGACAGTGACAAGAGATGCTGCATTTAATGAATACAAGAGACAAGCCAAGAAGCGCCGAGTAGACACTGAATAGGACTAAACTATGTACAGAATAGTTTTTTGCCTTTTGTTTCATAATAAATTTGATTTATATAACCCTTTTGCTGATTTTTAAAGTGTTACATAAACAGGACAGGTGAAATATTATCATGTAAAGCAACCATAAACACATGAAAAGACCTAGGTTTACAATTTAGGATTAAAACTCTACTATTTACACAATATACATAGACATAAAATGTAAAAACTTAAATATCTTAGAAACAGTAGCCAATCAGTTGTTTTAATTGTCATATTTGAATTCAGCACATCAAAATACATAATAAATAGCACATTTTATCTCTGAAGCAGACGACTTCTCAAAAATTGTAGACCAGTGTAATTAACCATGGAACTTGCTGCCACGGGATGTTGTTAAAGCAAGTAGCTCATACATTTCAAAACAGAATTAGACACTTGTATGAATTAAGAATGGAATTTTTATAATGAATAATAGCATCTGTAGTTACACTAGTTAGGCTAAACATAATAATACTTAGCATTTATATAGCTTCTTTCATCAGAAACTTTATAAAAGGTGGGTATTATTTATATTCAGTTCCCCATGTGTAAAATGGAGATAATAATCCTTCTCTACATCACAAAAGTATTGTATGACATAATGACAATGTTTGCAACACATTTTGAGATTCTTGGACAAAGCACATGGTAGTAAGTAAAAATATCAAGTTCTCAGTAATACACAATATCTTAAAGGGACATTTTAAGCAACTTGAAATCTAGCCCACTTAAAAAAAATATACAGAATTAAAACTAGTTCCAGGATGTCCCTCCAACAGTTTAAGTGGCTTTTTTACAATTATACATTTCTACTTTAAAAAATGCTCTCTCTCCCGTTTCACTGTGAAAAACTCACGCAACAGAGAAAATGGGACTGCACAGAAAGTCAGTGAAAATGGTTATAAAAGTGCTGTCAAATGGACAATGTAAAGAAACTAAAAGAAAAAGATGGATTTTCCTTTAGTCTCTTTCAGTTAGTCACTTCCAGTGCTGCTTATGACAACAGCAGGTAAAACATTTCAGACGTAAGTGCAATTTTAAAGTTTTTGACAAACTGGAAGAAAAATCACAACTCTCAGTTGTCATTTATATTGTACACCCATGTCAAAACTTTAGTAAATATGAATCAGGATGATAATTTACCGGTAAATCCTGAAAACTACTAAAAGTCTCCAGGTTTTGTGAAAATACAAAACCAACACAAAAGTTATGAAAAGTGTGGTTCTGAGCCATTCAAAGAAAAAAATGGTCTTTCCTTGGAAGCTTAAATAAGGGACACCAAGTAACATAGGAACCAAAAGGACCATATAATTGAATTGTACTTCAATTTATATTAATTAGCACTATCTAAATGATCATGTGCTAGATTTCATTCACAGCTAATGAACCTGCCATTCACAAATACCCTTCAGTTTTACATTTTACTGGAACAGCTGCATCTTTCACAAAAATTTATCCTTTTGTAAATTAATATGGATTGTGGTTAACTGTTAATACCAAAACCACATTTTATATTTTGAATTTAAAAGCATTGTTTTCCTGCGTCCTACCTATTGTAAATGAAAACTGGGAATTTACGGGAACTGAGGATTTATGATGAGTCAGATGGTTGATAGCTAGTCCAACCAAAACATCTGCTCGTCACAGTCACAACTGCTATAATCCATTTCCTCTTGGGTCTGGAGCATAACCAAGTTGCAGATTAGGGCTTTTTTCCCTTAAAAATGCACATTCTGGAAAATCGGGCATAACTCAGAAAAGGTAATCTAGAAGCTTTTTTGTCTTGCTACCTTAGTTTGTAGTATACTTTCAAGAAGAGACATTTCTATAATTTGATTTCCAAAATATTCAACCTGTTTTCTTCAAAGCAGTTGTGTTTCTTTATAGCACTTACACTTCAATTATGTCAAGAGGCTACTTAATCAACTGCCTCCTTTTTTGTGTAACCTATCGTTGTTATTATTAATGCAATAGTGCCCAGAGGTCCTATTCAGGATGGGAGCTCCACTGTGCTAGGTGTTGTAGAAACATATATTAAGACACATCTTGGACCCTGCTCTGAACAGCTTTCAGTCTAAGAACACACGCACCATGGTGAGGATGTGGGGAGAGCGACATTTTCAAACAGACACAATTTTAATATGTTTATATACACATAATATTTTTGCTTCTTTTTTAAACACACTTCCCAGTAACAACTATTATGGTCCCCTGGTAGGGTAAGCAAGTGATGCGTCACTGAAGGAATGAGAACGTAACTAAAAACAATGCCATGAAATTGAGAAAAAGTAAACAGGCTGTTACCAGGAAATACTTCTTAACTGGGTCTTCTATCATATTGTGGAATAAGCTCTCCTGTCACTTAAAAATGTTAACGCTATACTTGACAAAGTACTGGCAAATATACTGCAGGGAACAAACCTGTGTTGGCCAGAGACTGGAGTTCTTTTCCATTTTTAACCTTTATGATTCTGTGAAAGGGGAGTAAAATTAAAGCGAAATAACAACTGTTAGTGTGTGTCAGCAGGGTTCACATGAACCATAAGACTGCAGCAGGCTAGTGAGAGTTAGATTCACACAGCAGCTTGCCATAAACTAAATGTTCATTGTAGACAAGCCCTACGTTTAGTAGTTTAAAAAAAAATAACGAAACACATAGGGAAAAGTAGTAAGAAATCAGGAGACGCAAATGCTCACTCTCAGTCTCCCTGTTTCACTCTGGGGAGAAGACTTAATTATTCCAGAAAGTGCTTTCTTGTGTCTTCTTGATCAATCCTGATGGATTTCCTGGGAGTGCCCATCTTTAAATAGCATAAAATTATTAAAAGAAAGGCAGTCACCTTGCTTGCACTACACATTGTCCTGAAACGTTACAAAAAAAAATCTCATATATTAAGCTAATACATTATGAAATCTTTACCAAAATACTAATCAGGATAAAGTTCTGAAACTACAAAAAATGCCTACACACTGCTTTAGGCGGCAAACACTTTGGTTAGCTGGAAGCTGTTTCTGATCTTCATCAAAAGTTATACAAATCTAAATTGTTGTGTCTGAAGAATATTTGCACAACTTGAATAGTTCATCTGTTGTAGAATATACCCAGTCTTCTTCATTAAAATGAATACAGAACTAACTTTATTAAACTTACAAATTGAATATTTGGTGAGCAAGAGATAATCATTAGCAGCACCAAGGAGGATCCCTCTAGGCGTCCATAATCAGCTATAAAGACACACAGGACATTACTCATGCATAAGCAAGGCACCAGTTGTATGAGTTTTCTGAGAATTTTACATATAAATATATGGTGCCTGCCTACCATGAGCAACATTATGGGTCTGGTGTCTATCCAAGCAGTTTTCTTTTAGTGCATACATGGTAACTCACCACTACATTCCCTGTACAAGTGGGAAACCCATAGAATTAGACAAACAACTCTGTTTTGAAGCGCATAGAAAAACCAGCACAGTAAAGAATAAATACATAAGATAATAAAGACCCACCCTGCTTCTTGCCCTCTGACAGCCCCCCGCCCCCCGGGACTCCTGCCTCACCCAACCCTCCCGTTCCCTATCCCCTAATGTCCCCCCCCAGGACCCTGGCCCCATCCACCACTCCCCCACTCCCTGTCCCCTGACCGCCCCCGGATCTCCTGCCCCTGACTGCCCCCCATCACCCCATCCAACCCCTCCTCTCATTTCTAACTGCCCCCCTTCCCTCAGGACCCCTGCCTCATCCAACCACCCCTTCTCCCTGTCCCCTGACCGCCCCCGGAACCTCTGCCCCTGAATGCTCCCCCCACCCCATCCAACCCCCCCTCTCCTTCCTGACTGCCTCCCCAGGACCCCTACCCCCATTTCAACCACCCTGTTCCCTGCACTCTGACCGCCCCGATCCCTATCCATACCCCCGGCCCTGACCACCACCCCGAACTCCCCTGCCCTCTATCCAACCCCCCCTGCTCCCTGCTCCCTTACCGCACTGCCTGGAGCACCGGTGGCTGGCGGCACTACAGCTGTGCTGCCCAGAGCATCACGACAGGCAGCCGCGCCACCTGGCTGGAGCCAGCCACGCCACCGCACAGCACAGAGCACTGAGTCAGGCCATAGCTCTGCAGCCCCACCGCCTAGAGAATGCGCCAGCTGAGGCTGCAGGGGTGGGGGAAACAGCAGGGGAGGGGCTGGGGGCTAGCCTCCCAGGCCAGGAGCTCAGAGGCTGGGCAGGAGGGTCCCATGGGCCGGATGTGGCCCGCGGGCTGTAGTTTGCCCACCTCTGCTCTAATGGATAAATCTGGATGACTTTTAAGAACAGATAAAAAGTTTAGCTGGTTTTGCACTAAAATGTATACAATCTGTAAATGCAACAGTGCAACGGTTACAAAGGAGATTCATTATATTCTACTCTAAAACTGGAATTTTTATGTCTTCACAAAGGCCTCTACCTATTGGATGTGCTTTAATGACATTGTGCCAAGGTGGGTTTTTTGTTTTTGTTTTTAATACTAAGGACCTGATTCTGCAAGTTGCTCAGCATCATCAACTTCAATTGAGTCAATGAGAGTCAAGCACCTCAGCATATTGCAGAAAACGCTGAGCATCTCATATCATCAGGCTCCACATTAAGACTTCAACATACCATTTACACAGTGGAGAATATTTGTAGAATGGATTACTACTTACAATCATCAAGAATTCACAATAGGGAGGAAATGTGACCGATTAGTTAGAGCACAACAATAGAAGTAAAAACCGCTGGGTTCTGTTCCTGGTTTTCCCACTGATTTTCTGTATGACCCCCAATAAAGTATTTTAATTTCTTTGTGCCTCAGTTTGCCCCCCTGTAAAATAGGGATACCTATCTTTCTCAAAGAGGTATTAAGAGGCTTAACTAATCAGTGTCTGCAAGCTGATTATAAGTGGAAAACTTTTTGAAAACATTACAAAGTTGTTCTATTTCTACCTCTTTTTCAGGTGTTTTATCATCATATCCAAAACAGCAGAGCATTATTCAGTATCTCTATATGAAGAATGTCTTTTGCTTTCCTAGTTGTGAAAACATGCAGTTCTATGGTTTGGGAACAGATGCCAACAGCATCACATCTCTCATAAGGCTTCAAACAAGACAAACACGGGTCTCTCAGCCATCAGTGGCAAATAATGGGACACATGAAAGACCTGGAGACTCCAAAGTTTAATAATTTTTCTGAAAATATTCTTCCTCCAGCATGTCTGCGCTTATAACCATGAATCATTCCATTCACTCTGACCAAGCCACATTGCTTTGTGTGCCTACCTAAAATCAATTTTCTCTCTTGAAACCAAGAACACTAATACATTTTTCAAAAAAAATTATCAAGATTTAAGCAATTTTTTTGAAGCACGACAGTTTGATGATAGGTTAAATCACAAGACCTATTGGTTTGGGATAGTCATGATGACAAACAAGTTACATTGATTTCTTGACACTGAAGGACAAAAGGTAAGTATTTGTATGTGCTGATACATAACTGTATAAAATAACTCTTATTTTATTTCCGTTAACTTTTATGCCAATTACTGCATTGTAATCCAAACACTGAGCTACAAAATAACACTAACGATATCCATAATGGGCTGCACAGGAACTGTCGCCTTTCGGTAAGATGCATCGTGTAACCCGATAAATTGTGAACCATGTTGGTGGAAGTCAGGCAAACTCCCTCAGCTGGTGCTGCCCCCTCCATCTCCACATTTCTGTGTATCAACAATCAGCACTCCATACTCTTCCAGCTCAATGTACAGCTAATCATCACGATCTTGGTTTAAGACTGGGAAAGTAATGAAATTTGTAGAGATGTAAAGGATTTACATTTAATGAACATGAAAAACAAACCTTTTTGGGAGCCTGAATGTGTCACTTTATTAACTGATGATGGCCAGATTCTGCCACCTTCACTCACATTGAAATCAACAGTGCTACCAGTTGCGTAAGGAACTACTCAGTGTGAACAACAGCATCAGAATCTGGTGTTGAGAGCACAAGACTGAAAACTTTAATGCTGCTTCATAAGTACATATCTAGGTCAAATGGCCTTTAAAATATTGCTCCATAGTAGCGAAATATGATTCTTTGAGTTAATTGCTTCTTGGTTTAAATATAAGGGTAAGTATCTTGAGTACCTGAAAAGCATACATGTTTGCAGATGCAATGGGACTCAGGACTGAAGATCTGTAAAACTGGATATTCAGACTGATGCTGCCAGTGTCCTCAATCAGAGACCAAATGGGAGAGGGAGGGAGTGGAATTCTGCCCACTTGTATTGGCCCAATTCATGCCCTGTTCTAAGTATATTAATGAAACACTTGTTGAGACAGAGCACACATTTAATTTGTTCTCATGTACATATGTTCATGTATGTTTCCTTATTGCATAAAAACAAATTTTTCTGTCACCTTTTTTACAGCTTTTTGGGTCATTTTTTAATAAAACAAACATAAATTGATTGATAAAATAGTAACAAAGAGGATTCCATGTATATTTCCCTAGTGTTGCCTAGTACTCCTCCTGAAATGGTTCAGCTATACGATTATTAAACATTAGAGAAAACGTACAAAGCAAAAACTAAAATGGGGTGAAGCCCAGGTTTCTGCGCTTATTCCTACATCTTTGCTGTGAAGGAGGTTCAGCACAGGAAAATATTTTTAAATCAGACTAACTTTTCAACCATTCTTATTCCTCTCTGCAAACTTTTTTTATTACTTCCTGGTACAGTGAAGATTATTCTGTGGAATCATAAATATCATAGATTACATGGGTCATGCCAAGAACTCTAGTATGAAGTTATAGTCTTGGATACCTTCAGTGAACCAGGAAGTACCAAGTTTTTACAGATGGAAATAATGAATAATAAAAATGTCAGATAAAAACAAGCAAACAAATGTATCTGTGTTCAAGGATCTCTCCTCCAGCCTGATTAGTTATTGTTATCTTGATTTCAGTATCTAAAATATTTTAAAGGATATTGTTAAGATGGAAATATTATCCGGTAATATATTTACCAACTGAAGTAGTCGCTTTTGTTAAAGTACTCGTAAAAGCTCTTTTTTGAAAATAATGTAAAATATACTTTAATAGGAAAACTCCATTATACAGTTGATTATGTATGATATGCTGTATTTGAAGCAGATTAATATGTACCTACATATTTTATAACTGTTTTAAAGAAGGACTCTATTATTATTATTATTCTTTTGTCCTTCTATTATGGCAGTGCCCAAAGACATAAACAAGTTTGAGGCCCCATTGTTCTAGACTCTGTACAAACACAAAAAAGCAGAAACTATCTCTGCCCCAAAGAATTTATAATCTAAGAAAATAATGTGTTATATTTACATTTTGAGATTACTGATGACAAAATAGTACTTATTTTAGGTCAAAGGTAAGGATATTGATACAGAGTCTCTGGACTCTTGGGTTAGGCATAGTCCTAGGGTAGGGGAGACAAAGGTGGAAATGCAATGCCTTTGTGGTATTAGGATCCTGAGGATGGCCAGAAACCAGATTGGTTCCTAGAGTAAATTAGAGCAGCCTGAAGTTTGCTTAAAATTGTATCAAGTTGCCCTCCCATCCTTCCTCCCATCCATTCCAGTAGCCAAAGCACATCATGCAAGCATGTGTATATATTTATATACTTATCTTACTGAACCCATCCTGCTCTCTTTTAACAGATCCTAAGTAATTTTCATATCTGGATAGAGTCAGAAGACGTGCCTGCTCCAGTTCCACACTCACAATGACAAACACTGAGTTGTGCACATAATTGCTACAAAATACCTCATATTAAAGCATTTGGGTATTGAGACAGAGGCATAGATACTACTGCAGATGGACACTCCCTTTTCACAGTATTCTGCGAGCTATTCCTTGGTATCTGAGATACGTGCTTGCTCTGTTCTGCCACTTGCCCATCTCAGAGTAAATTTACCCTTTGTACTTGTACACAATCAGCCCAGGGTGTGGAGGAATTATGTGCACAACGCCCAGTAATGTTAGGTTGAAATTGTACTCCAATCAACTATAATGTCAAAACGAACTTCCTGACTCTGAGGACTTGTCTACATGGGGACATTTATTGGCATAATTATACTGGTATAACTCCCTGTGTGGACGCTCTTATACTGAAATATGAACGTCCACATGGGGCGCTATACTTGTATAATTACAAGATATACTTATACCAATATAATTATGCCAGTAAATATCCCTGGGTAGACAAGCTCTGAGATTTGGTAGCATGAAGAATAATTTCTCAAAAGCTATGCACCCCCACATTTCTCAAGAATTGCAGTTACTCATTGAAAATATATCAAATTAATTTTCCTTTTTCCTTTTTATAAATCGTTAACAAACCAATCCTGAGTTGCATCTGCCATAACTAGTTTGCACAAACAATGGTTAGCCTATTGGTCATTCAATAACTGATCATTTTACTGATTCGCTATTTGTGGCACGTGATTAATCACTTAGGAAATATATTGCTTCATGTACAAATACCTTGGGTATGCAAATAGGCCTGTTTGTACAAACAGCCATTCATCAAACTTTCATGTGAACAAAAACCCTTTCATGCAGATATTTCCAAAGAATGAATAAGAAGAGGCACAAATATGGTTGCACCAGACAGCCAATTTGAATTTGAACAAATGTTTGCCAACTGTTTTTTGCAGTTTTTGAACAGCTTTAGTTATTTGCTCATAACTTTAAGAAACATACATCTTTGGGTTGAAATTGTCCATGCTTGGACTTTGCCTGAAGGTGAATTTTTAATGATAGTTTGACTGAGGACTAGAAAAGGTAAGACAGGGAAGAAACCTCACACTGGCTGGACAAAATCACCTACAACACATATTTTCATCTATAATTCTCTGACCTACTGTCCCTACACTTAAAAAAAATTTGAGACAACTCAAATGCAACTATAACATGCCAAGCCATCCTCAGGTGCTTGCTCATGCAAGAATGTGCTCTGCTGGTGGCTGGCTTCAGTTCCCCACCTTTCAGGGTCCCTCCAAACACTTCATCAGCATTTTCTTGGGCTGAAAACACCTTGGTCATGGGCTAATTTACTATTATACACATCTCAAAGGCATAAACTAAAGTCCCATATTGTAACTCAACATCTCTCTTGCTCTTTTGCCTTTTGTCACTTTCAACTCTTCAGTTCCTAATCTTCCTTCAAATTGAGGGGATCCTGGCTTATACCCGTCATCCTCTAATAGAGTTCAAAAGCTCAAATGACACAATAATGCAAACAACGTCTGTCTGTCTCACGTCCTTCACATCCGAGCTCCCCAACCCTTGTATGGGAAGATGGCCATAAGGCTGCTCGCCTGGCCTTCCTTCACCCCAGCACTCACTAAGATTGGCAGGAAACATCCACTTTATCACTCTGCAGGCCCTTGATTCCTTCAGCCCTGGTCCTCTCCCAGTTCTCTGCCCCTTATACAGGACGGTGACCACAGGGGCACGACAGGGCCTTCTTCTGGGTCTGGGGTCTCCACCTCCTGTCACCCAGACCTCCCTGCTTCTGGCCTGTCTTTCCTCCTTGTCTCCCAAGCCACATTCTATATCTCCTGCCCCAGGTGCCACCCCACTACCGAATCAGGTCTAGCCAGGATGCACCTGTTCATTCATAGGAAAACTGAGATTCCTCTCCATTAAAGGGGCTGCGTCATCCTGTGATGGTAACTCCATTATGTGAGTCTGTGATTTGTTTGCAGAATGCAAAAAAAGTCCTGTCATGGTTCATTTAAATCAAAAATGTTTCATTAAAAAAACCCTATGTGATAAAAGACAAATGAGAGCACAACACTCTTATTAACTGAGTGGATAATCCTGAACTTGGCACAAATATCTCAATGGCAATTAAACCAACAAGCTGTGTCTGACAGTGTCCCATGCTCAAGTCCCACACAACTGCTATCACTTGATTACTGTAATATTTAGTCTATCTGATAACACTATATATCAATATATGTATTAAGATGCATGGAAAAATATAATTATCTATGGAGATCTGCTTTTCTACTGACAGAACTGCTGTACCAGATTTAAAATATATATTTTAACACATAAGCTTGAACACACAAGACATTAACATTGACTCTTACCTCAAACCGTGAGAACAGAGAAAAGGATATTGGAAAAAGTAACCAGCAAGATATATTTTTTTTAATGGGCTTGTGCCCTTATTTGCTTATTAATGACGCATTAAGGTAAGTGCTAAAGTTCCCTCCCATTGAAAGAAAGATAACCAGTCCCCCTTCCCCACTCACACTTTTTTTTCCCTCTCAAAGAATATCAAGAAAATCAAGTATGGACCTTTTTTGGTTTTAGTTAAATACTTGTTGGATGTACACTGAGACCTTTGCTTTTTCACCCCTTAATTGAAAGGGAGATATTGAATCTTTCACAAAGATACCTTTTCATCCAAACATTAACACAAATAACAACAAAAACCAAATTTTAAAAAAAGTCTAAAAATTCCTTCCCCTCTCAAGTGTTCATCTTCGGTCTTTTGTGAAATACATCTGTTAGCTCTCCAGTTGTTCACAGAGTTCCAGGGCAGACAAGACCTAAATTTCTAACATAAAACCCTAGCAGAATTTCTCATTTAGACCTGGCTTTTAGGAATTGTTTGTATATAATAAAGAAGCCTTAAAAAAGGAAAAACTTATTTTCTCCCTTTGCAGTCCACACTTCAATAGTTTAGGTCCACAGTTCTCCTATATTAAGAAAGCCCTACTATAGTGGTGAATGTTCCCTGGATTATCTACCTGATTTAGCTTTCCATTTTCTTAATTCATCACTCTGTTGCCAGGAAATAAAAAAAAGAAAAAAGAACAAAAGCATATCCTGTGGTATTTCCCCCTCTACTACTGGAGAAGGAAAACTGATCTATCAGGAGTGATTTCAAGCTAACAAATCCCATAACTATGATTTACATCATTATTCAGTGATGATTTTGACAAACAAGGAAACAAACAAAACTCTGACTAGGTGGTTTGTGGAAGAGAAATAAATCAGTGTATGACAAATGGAACAGGACTAAACTGTAAGAAATATTATTTTTTTATTTCTCAAGACCGTAAAGAAAGGACATTTTAAAATGTCCAATAGAAATTCCACAGGTTTTATTTTTCACATTAATACCTGGTGTTTAACTTATGTTATACCTTTGGGTACATAACACAATTAAATTTTGTTGTAAACGATACAGTGTGGTAAACAAAGGGTACTAATCTGACACCTTCAACCTGTCCCAAGCATTGGCTCTTTACTCTACTAAAGGTCTGCGGAGGACGTCACACCACCAGCATAGTGCATATTGTGTCTTCATATGAAGCAGAAGTGATGGTCAGTGTATGCCATCCAGTAAAGTGAATTTTAGGGTAACATTCTGAATTTACCACCTTACACTGGCTATTGGAGACATATCCTACTATAGAAGGAATTTAGTAAAATGCCTTTGCAGTGGCCATCATCTTGAATTTTCATTTTTTAAGCAATGCAAGCTAGAGGGCAATGGAGCAGGAAGAGGCCTGGAATTTGTTTTTTTAAACAAACATATGTTAGCAAAAAACTAAATTATACTGTAACAGATTATGATCCCATCTGGTGACACAGTGATGCCACGAAATCATGTCATAACCAGAAACCCCAGACGGAATGTGTCTCTTCAGATATTGGTGGGAATACATCACTCTTCAATGCTGATTGTTGACTCAAGAGGGGCAATATTTTTTTTAATTCCTTGCCAATATTTGTACTCAGCTCTGGAAGAGTGGGAAACTCCTGGAGAGCCTGTATGGTTGCAATTTACAAACCCTGAAATAACACAAGCTATGAAACTGCTATGGACTAAGCTGCACCAAATGAAGCTGTTGAAACAGTCTGTTTTTTTCCCTTCTTACACAAAAATAAGAACAGTTACTTGCTCTTCAGTAACTGAAATTCTTCAAGGTGGTATAGTCAGCGAGGATCCCATTGTAGGTGCACATGCATTTCATGCATGCAAGACAGGAATATTTTGAATAGTTGTGTCTGTTGGGGCCATGCATTTACCCTGTTGTGCCTCTTTATGGACCAGTGTGAGGGCATAAAGGGAGGGGTAGCCAAAACTCTCCCTTAGTTCCCTTGCATTTCAAAACCCACATTAGCTGAGGACTCCAAAAGCGGGGATGGAGGGTGGGTCCTAGATCCACACTGACAACACCTTGAAGACCCACAGTGACTGTAGAGTAAGTAACCATGTTTTCTTCTTTAAGTATGTCAGTGTGGGTCCCATCAAGGTGACTGCCAAGTATTACTCCTCTGGATGGTGGGATGAGGAGTGTCAGCTGCATCAGTTGAACAGTGATTGTAATGCTGTTCTCTTAAATTTAGCATCTCCCCAGGTGGCTAAATCCAAAGCATAATATTTGACAGTGGTCAGTGGTTTACTCTATACAGATGCCTTGCAGATTTTGGATATTGACACATTTCTAAGGCAGACAAAGGATGCCACTTGAGCTTTGGTGCAGTGATATCTGGTGGGAGAGAGGTACACTAGCCAACTGATAATATGTCAAGATACACTGTGTTAGATATCCTCTGTGATGAAATGTCCTAACCCTTAGCCCTGGTCTACACTACAGGGTTAAGTCAAATTTAGCCATATTAGGTCGATTTTAACATGAATGAATCTACACAACCAACCCTGTTCCGTTGACCTAAAGGGCTCTTAAAATTGACTTCTGTACTGCTCCCTGGCGAGGGGAGTAGTGCTAAAATCGACCTTGCTGGGTCGAATTTGGGGTACTGCAGACGCAATTCAACGGTATTGGCCTCCAGGAGCTATCCCAGAGTGCTCCAATGTGACCGCTCTGGACAGCACTTTGAACTCTGATGTACTAGCCAGGTACACAGGAAAAGCCCCGGGAAATTTTGAATTTCATTTCCTGTTTGGTCAGTGTAGTGAGCTCAGCAGCACAAGTAACCATGCAGTCCCCCCAGAATCGCAAACAAACTCCAGCATGGACCAAAAGGGAGACACTGGATCTG
The DNA here is from genome assembly GCF_011386835.1 of Chrysemys picta bellii. Classification (NCBI taxonomy): domain Eukaryota; kingdom Metazoa; phylum Chordata; order Testudines; family Emydidae; genus Chrysemys; species Chrysemys picta. The sequence continues at coordinate 153,239,890 of NC_088793.1, read as the reverse complement.
ATTGCTGTATGGGGAGAAGAATCTGTGCAGGCCGAACTCTGATCAAACAGAAGAAATGCTAATATATACGCCAAAAATCGCACAAGGCATGGTGGAGAGAGGCTACAACAGGGACACACAGCAGTGCCACGTGAAAGTTAAGGAGCTCAGGCAAGCCTACCAAAAGACAAAGGAGGGAAATGGTCACTCCGGGTCAGAGCCCCATACATGCCACTTCTATGATCAGCTGCATGGCATTCTAGGGGAGGGACCCTACCACTACCCCACCACTGTCCGTGGACACCTGCAAAGGGGGGGTCTCACACAACAGGGAGAAGGATTTTGTGGATGAGGAGGAGGAGGAGAATGCGCAGCAGGCAAGCGGTGAATCCGTTCTCCCGGCAGCCAGGACCTTTTCATCACCCTGGAGCCAATACCCTCCCAAGGCGGGATCCCCAACCCTGAAGCCAGAGAAGGCATCTCTGGTGAGTGCACATTTGTAACTACAGTACAGGGTTTAAAAGCAATAATGTTTAATGTTTGATTTGCCCTGAAGAACTGGGATGCATTTGCTGGAAAAGTCTGTTAACGTGTCTGGGGATGGAGCGGGAATCCTCCAGGGACATCTCCATGAAGCTCTCCTGGAGGTACTCTGAAAGCCTTTGCAGAAGGTTTCTGGGGAGGGCTGCCTTATTTCATCCTCCATGGTAGGACACTTTACCACACCAAGCCAGAAGCAAGTAGTCTGGAATTGTTGCAGCATAAAGCATGGCAGTGAATGGTCCTGGGTTTTGGTCGCATTCAAGCAACATTCGGTCTATATCTTTCTGTGTTAGCCTCAGGAGAGTGATATAATTCATGGTGACCTGGTTGAAATAGGGTAATTTTTGTAAGGGAACAGTAAAAGGACCCCGTTCATGCTGGGCTGTTTGCACTTGGCTAAAAGGGATCAGCCCGGAGAATAGCCACGCGGTGGGGGAGAGGGGGAGGTGTGTGCTGCACATCCACCTGAAAACCGCAGCCCCTCCTTTCAAATGTGAAACCCAACTAGCATTGCTTGCTATGGGAAAGGAGGGCGCTGCAGTTTGAAACCATTCCCATGTTATGAAGGCGTAAGAAGCCAACCCTGCGTACCCTTTGTCTTACCATGGCTGCCTGGAAACTGAATTCTGTTGCCCAGCCGTGTGTGATGTGTCACCATACCGGCAGGCGCTCAATAGAAAAGGCAAAATGCAACCTTGTACCTAAAGCACGTGCTATCTGCTGTGAATTGCTTGCTTCACTGTGAAAGAGTCTCCCTTTTGTTTTCAGAAATGTATCAGCTTAAATTTTATTCTCCCTTTTTATCCCCCCGCAGGTGCAAATGTTTCTATGCTCCCCCTATTATCTATGTCCCTGAGGTTATCGCAGATTAGAAGGCGGGGAAAAAACGCACTTGCGATGACATGTTTTCAAGCTCATGCAGTCCTCCCACACTAATAGGGCACAGCTGAATGCATGGAGACATTCAGTAGCAGAGGCCAGGAAAGCATTAAGTGAGCACGATGAGAAGAAGCAGGATGCAATGCTGAGGCTAATGGGGGGAGCAAATGGACACGATGAGGCATCTGGTGGAGCTGCAGGAAAGCCAACAAGCGCACAGATCCCCCCTGCATCCACTGTATAAATGCCTGCCCTCCTCCCCAAGTTCAATATCCTCCTCACCCAGACGCCCAAGAACGCAGGGGGGAAGCTCCGGGCACCCAGGCACTCCACTCCAGAGGATGGCCCAAGCAATAGAAGGCTGTCATTCAAACAGTTTTGATTTGTAGTGTGGCTACAATAAGCAATGTGACCTTGTCCTTCCCTCCTCCCCCACCCCACCCTGTGTCAGTTATCTCACTTTTTTTTTAATTAAGAAAAAGAATGCATGGTTTCAAAACAATAGTTACTTTATTTCCTTTGCCAGATGTGATCGAAGGGGGGAGGGTGGTTGACTTACAGGGAATTAAAAATCAACAAAGGGGGCAGGTTTGCATCAAGGAGAAACACACACAACTGTCATACCGTAGCATGGCCAGTCATGAAACTGGTTTTCAAAGCCTCTCTGATGTGCAGCGCACCTAGCTGTGCTCTTCTAATCGCCCTGGTGTCCGGCTGCTCAAAATCGGCCGCCAGGCGATTTGCCTCAACCTCCCACCCTGCCATAAACGTCTCCCCTTTACTCTCACAGATATTATGGAGCACACAGCAAGTTGCAATGAAAATGGGAATGTTGGTTGCGCTGAGGTCTAATCTAGTCAGCAAACAGCGCCAGTGATCTTTTAAACATCCAAAGGCACATTCTACCACCATTCTGCACTTTCTGGTCTGGGAAGTAAATCCCTTCTTGCAGCTGCTCAAACCTACAGTGGGATCCATACACACACAAAAAAAGAAAGAAAGTAGTTCTTTGAACAACTTAGTTAATTCAAATGGAGATTTGAAAAGCACCTTATTAGTAATCTATAGTAGAAAGCTGTAACAGCTTCCAAAAAAACTCAGGGGGCAAAGAAAGAAAGAAAGATCAAACCAAGGGACCTGTTAAAAATTAAAATAATACATTTTAAAAAGCTTAACTCATTGCTGTTAATTAGTGTGACCATTGACATGTTGTCAGTCTAATAGCATAAAGCCTAACCTGACTGGAATTTAGTTGAAGAACAGCTCCATGTCTATCAGTACCATAATAGCTGTGAACAGACTTCTCAGTTTCTTCTTTTTCTCATCCTTTATCCTCATGCACTTTCCAGACTTTTTAAAAAGCTGCCATAACTGATTTTATCCAACTTGACTCTTAACACATCTTTTCTGCTCACTTTGTCACTAGCAACTTGTCTCTCCTGCATGCCCATTTTAAAATCACTTCCCGTGCCTTGGGGTCTCATGTACAAAGGTTTTCCACTTTTTGATTTTAAGGGCTTTTAACTGGAGATAAAATACACATATACAACGTCTGAAGCCAAAAAATAATGTACGAAAGCCTCAAGTCCAGCCTGACTTTTCTGCTGTTTTATGTACATTACAAAACACAGTAATAGCTAGGTATCAGAAAACAGACATATCAGTGATAATGGAATAGAAATAATTCATACGACTGACAGATGTATCGTATATTTTCTCAGTGAGTGGGCCCTTAATCAGGGGGGTTACAAGGCACTGAAAAATTTATTAAAATCTAAAGCAAAGAAAACTTCACTCCCCCACTGCATGTGAATTCTTACCTTTCAAGGTAAAGGATTCTCTGTCAACATCTTGAAATACACACACAAATTATATAGTCTTATTATTGTTATCATTAATACATTTTTACTCTTATTGTTATAGTAAATGTAGGGGGGATTGTGAAAAGTTATTACTTCAAATAAGGAGTCACCAAGTTGACAAGGTTGAGATACACTGGTTAGCCAATAGCTGTGAAGTGTACTGTGTGTTTTAGCCACAAGTTAAAACTAACCCTGCCCCCAATTAAATAACAATTAATACATTTATCAGTATTATGTGTTAAGTACTGACAGTGTGTTGGCATTGTTTGAGACTTAAGGAAGAAATGATCCTTTTCTTGAGGAGCTTATAATTGAAATTGAAATAGACCAGACACAACATGATGAGAAACCCAGAGAATGTCCTACCATAGGGCCCAATCTTACAAAGTACTAGCAATGAATATGGAGACTTAATAACTAAAACTCAACAGCTAAAGGAGGAAATAGTTTGTGTACTTACACCGTATACATTATTTGAATTACGAGATTTTTAGGAACTATAAATAACACACTAATCTTTATGTCATCATAAAGGCACACTTATTGCAAGGAAGTGACACTCATTCAAACAAACACACTACATCCAGTACATTACTTTTCCTTTTCAGCTACACAGGCTGATGCCTCTATTTCTTCTGTAAGGACTTCACAACAACATGACAGACCCATATGATCATGGGGTTTGAATACTCTAATTTCTGTAGTAGGGCTTCTTGCAGTACATATTTGTTGCTTGCAGTTCGTTAACAAGGCAACAGTTCTTGTTTAAGTGACCAGGGTTATAGTGTACCTGATCTGTGTTCTTTAACTAGGCTGCCTTTAAAGTTGCAAATTGACTAAATTGTCACTGTTTTCACATTTGTAATATGAATAAATGCTTAATTTTATGTGATTATGATTCAAAACCTGCAATCCGCATGGGATTGCTCAATACTTAATGAAATTTTAAATGAAACCCCCAAATCAGATAAGAGTCACTGTGGTTCTAGTTTCATTGAGAATGTTTGCATAACTCTAACACGGTGCTTTTTTACCTATATAAAAACATAACACAGGGAAATAAACTATAAAAATCTGCAGCAAAATATCTGTAGCCTTAATTCATAAATTAATAGGAGCTCCATAAAGCTACAGAAGTTGGAAATAAAACTCCTGGGTACCTTCCCTTGCCAATGCATTGTTGTTTGCTACAGTGTATTCTTGAATGCTTTGTCTACTTTTAAATGATTCAATAGATGCCGCTTCTACCATTTCCCTTGGGAACCAGTTCCACCGCTGTTTACATTTCAGAGTTAGAAGATATTTCATTACATTAATCTACATCTTCCTTTGCACAATCTTATACCATTGTATGCTCTTCAGATATTTGCAGATGGTCATTTTGGGATTTTTAGCCTTAGGTATATATATATATATTTATGTGTAGATACATATATGAATATTCTTTTACAAATATAATTGATCTTTAGTTACTAAATGACTAATTTCTATTTTATTCATATGTCAGGTTACTGAACCAAGGGGAACAACCCCTTTATTCTATTCCTGTCTCATTTAAAGCCCACCTAACAAGTGTTGCCAGGTTTTAACCCACATGGCAAAGCATCCATAGGAGATAAAGTGTAAACTGTCTATACCACAGAATTGCCTTCTACCAGAACAGGCATTCCCCACTGGTTTTGAAATCTATACACGTTCTCTCTACACTATAGTGTTTTTATTGATTGGTCTCCAGTAATAGCTGCTCCTGCCTTCAGTCACATTTGGCACCAGAAGGACCTCTGACAAAATCACCGGTCTTGGCCCAGTCTTCAATTGTCTTGCCAAATACTTAAATCCATCCTTTTAAAAACTGACTTTGCCTTTAATCATATTGTGGTCTATATAGTAACCAATATTAAGCGGAAATTCTCAAACAATCTTCAGGAAATAATCTCTCTCTGGTATCTGGGAAACATTTTTTTATCCTGTTCTTTATATATAGGTCAAAGATGGACCAGAACATGTCTGTCAATATCAAGTCACTGATCTTGCCTCCTCTTGCCTTTCTGGTAGCTCTCTTTTAGGGACTGTGACAGGGTGTATAAGCCCCACACTAGAACTGAAGTTGTTAAAGAGCAACTCTGGGCACAGATGACCCCACCCAGCTGCACCTGCAGAGCATGCTCCAAATGGAGATGGAATACAAAAGGAACACAGACAGCTCAGAAGGGGGTTGACAAGGCCGGGAGAAGGACTTTCCCTGGACACTTGTGAGGAGAGGTGCTGCAGAAGCCTTCTGTTGGACAAGAAGCACATACCTGCTGGGCCCAGACAGACTGAAGGTGCAGTTAGTACCTTTTTCTATTACTTTTTCACAACAGACTGCAAAACTTGGACAATAGAACGGGTGATAGGAATTGGCACAGGGAGGGCAGCCTTAAGGCCAGACCCTTGGTAACCCTTACAGAGCCCTAGGCCTGAGCCCTATCAAGTTGGAGGGCCCGGGCTTCCCTACCAACCTCCTTCTGCATTAAGGCCCAACCCCCCTAACCACCAGGCGATGCTTCCAGTGAGAACTGACCATCACAGGGATGACCTTTAACCTCTGTCTTACCATCCCCTGTTTTGTCAAGGGCATAATTTCTGTTTGTATCTAAAGTGAAAGGCTCTATACTTATTTTTAGGCCTGTCAAGTGATTAAAAAAAATTCATCATGATTAATCGCGTGACTAATCGCACTGTTAAACAATAATAGAATACCATTTATTTAAATATTTTTGGATGTTTTCTACATTGTCAAATATACTGATTTCAATTACAACACAGAATACAAAGTGTACAGTGCTCACTTTATATTTATTTTTGATTACAAGTATTTGAACTGTAAAAAAAAGAAATAGTATTTTTCAATTCACCTAATACAAGTACTGTAGGACAATCTCTTTATCATGAAAGTTAAACTTACAAATGTAGAATTATGTACAAAAAGCTGCATTCAAAAATAAAACAATGTAAAATTTTAGAGCCTGCAAGTCCACTCAGACCTACTTCTTGTTCAGCCAATCGCTCAAACAAACAAGCTGATTAAATCATTCTCATGCCTCTTCTCTGAACCCTCTCCAATTTTTCAATACCCTTCTTGAATTGAGGACACCAGAACTGGACACTGTATTCTAGTAGCAGTTGCATATCTGGCACGTAAATACCTTGCAATGCTGGCTATAAAAGTGCCATGCAAATGCCTGTTTTCACTTTCTGGTGACATTGTAAATAAGAAGAGGGCGGCATTATCTCTTGTAAATGTAAACAAACCTGTTTGTCTTTGCGATTGGCTGAACAAGAAATAGGAATGGGTGGATTTGTAGACTCTGAAATTTTAAATTGTTTTGGTTTTGAGTGCAGTTATGTAACAAAAAACAAATCTACGTTTGTATACTGCACTTTCACAATGAAGAGATTGCACTACAGTACTTGTATAAGGTGAATTGAAAAATACTATTTCTTTGGTTTATCATTTTTACAGTGCAAATATTTGTAATCAAAAATAATATACAACTTTGATTTCAATTACAACTCAGAATACTATATATATATATATATATATATATATATATATATATATATATATATATATATATATGAGAAAATGTAGAAAAACATCCAAAATGCTTAATAAATTTCAATTGGTATTCTATTGTTTAACAGTGCGATTAAAACTGCGACTAATAGCAATTAATTTTTTTGAGTTAATCACGTGAGTTAACGGAGACTAATCGACAGCCCTACTTATTTTCCTTCTTCACACCTCTGCTGAAACTCTTCAGTTTCTTTATCCTCCTCCAACTGAATACTGGTCTCAATCAGCCATGCCTCTTCCAAATGGTTACTCCATTCATGATGTTCATTTGGCTTCCTTCTGCCAGCAACTTCAGCTATTTGAGACCATCCAGAAAGGAAATCTATCTGTAATTCACACACACCTATCCATACTAGTTTTCATTAAGAAATAGTGCATATATTTGACATCAGACTGCCTTAGAGCCATCCTATATCCATGTACATGCTTCTTACTTCTATATATGCACCTTCTCTTGCTGGAACTTGCCAATGTCTAGACACTTCACTATATTTTTCTCCCCAAGGTGTTTGCTGTAGTCTATTCAGAGAACAGTTTGAAACACCTCAGCATTCATTAAGGGTAAATATTCTACCCACATAAAGAAATTTTTCTCTGAAGGTATTGTAGTATCTGTGTACCTGGGTTCCCATTGGTATCACTTTAACCCTAACAAAGTCAATATAATTGTTATTAATAGAGTTATAATAATTGGTTTAGTGGCAACAATATATTTGGTGCTGTACTGTATATAAAAATGAAGACAAACCCTTTCCTAAAAGTTTACTGTCTAAAAAGACAGACATATAAAATATGCCTGGGAAATTCAGAAGTGCTTTTTTTGAGGGGGGGGAAGGATAGTGTTTCTTTCTGTTTTCTTTGTCTTTATAAATTCTCTTCTTCTGGGCCTCAAAACAGACATGGAATTTTACCAGAGAAGAAGCTGCCAGCAGAACATTTTCCATAAGGGTCTGCTTGACTCTGGAACACATTTTCACACTCCTTGTTCAGTGACAGCCCAGATTTTTTAATCTGCTGGACATAATACAAAGCTCACATTTTTTTTCCCAAATGAGGAGGGTTGCATGAGGTTATTTATCAGCAGACTAACCAGATTTCCATTGTGGGACAGAAAAATGGATTTGTGCAGTTCAATGTGATTTACAGTATATTGCAGTAATCAAGATGTGATATTATCAGAGCCTGGACATGAGTTTTTGTTGGTGGGATAGAAGGAAAGGCTTGGATTTCCCCCATGCTTTTACTTTACTTTTTGGTTGAAGACAATTAGCTGCAACAAAAGATTTAGGGTAAAATTTTTCTAAGAGATTTAGGAGCTTAAGTCCTCTTTTCAAAGGGGACTTAGGCAATTAGGAGCCTGAGGACTGGTCTACACCTAAAACTTAAAAAAAAAAAAAAATCACACCCCTGAGACCTAAGTCCCAGTATAGACACCATTAGGTCGACAGAAGAATTCTTCTATCGCTCTAGTTACCACCTCTAGAGGGGGTGGATTAACTTCAGCAACAGAATCCCCCTCCCCCCGTTTGCCGCTATAGCAAGTGTCCACACTATGACACTATAGACATAGTAGTGTCTGTAGTGCAGTCATGAACTAAGTCTCACTGAAAGCCCCCTCAGGCCCTTTTTTACATTGTTCCTTGAATTAAAAGTTTACAATTATTTTAAATCACTTACCTGAGTTTAATTATCGTTTGGTACAATCAATACAATTACTGATTTTATGTACCCAGATCAAGGTTGTTTGCTGCATTAACTAATATTAATTATTCTTTATCTTAACCTCAGGTTCTTTCTGAGATGCTTTTATAGACTGGTGTGGAAGAAATGTAAAAAAACCCACACAGTGGACTTGTGTTAAAACATAGCATACAACACAGTAATAAGCCTAAACTCACCCCCCAAAAAAACACAGCAAGTCATGCTTAATTGATATATTTCATCAGTTTGAAAAAGTACATCATGGGAATCCTACAATTAAAACCAACATGAATTAATGTTTAAAATAAGCTAGTTGGGGACTTATTAACTTTGGCCTGAACAGAAACAATCAGATTCTCCAAAAACCATGACATTAAAAGGATGTTACTTAAAGATTTAAAGTATTTGTTGAATGTGAGATCTCCAAGTTTTGTAAAGTTGAGCCATAATAAACAAAGACTCAACTAAACAAACAAACAAAGCACAGAGTATTAGGCTTATATTTGCCTATTAATGAATAAAATACAATGTACAGGGTGATAACCACAACTAAATTAGTAGGGAAAATAATATACTACAGTGGTTAGTTCAGGGACTGGAAGTCAAAACTACTAAGATCTATTTCTATTTTGTCATTGACTTTCATCACCCTGAAAAAGCTACTTAACCTACTGGTGACTCAGTTATCCAATCTAAAAAATGAGGATAATGATACATCACTTTCCTATGGTAGGGGAGTGTTATGAGGTTTCATCGAAGTTTGTCAAGTGCTTTGAGCTCCAACTGCTAGGACTACTGCTTTAGAAATGGCAAAAGACATTCAACAGATTCGTAGGTTATAAGGCCAGAAGGGATCCTTGTGATCATCTATAACACGGGTCCTAGGACACCCCTGAATTACCATATATATTCATTCATAAGCCGAATATTTTTGGTAAAAAAATGATGCTTCAAGAGCAGGGGTCGGCTTATAAACGGGTCTACACCAAAATTCGATGATTTTAAACTCTATGGAATCATTGAATTGAATATCTAATACATTGTTTTGTTTACCTGGAGCGTCTGCAGGCATGGAGCCCCTCAGCTCCCTGTGGCCACGGTTCGCCATTCCCAGCCAATGGGAGCTGCGGGAAGTGGCAACCACGGCAACTGGGAGCTGAGAGGCTCCGTGCCTGTGAATGCTCCAGGTAAACAAAACGTCCAGACCCGCTAGAGGCTTATCCTAACGGGCCAGGAGCCAAAGTTTGCCAACCCCTGAAATATATGGTCGGTTTATGAAAGGGTCATATAATTTTTGCTATTTTTACCTAACCATCTTGGGGGGGATCGGCTTATAAACAAACGGGCTAATGAACGAGTACATACTGCAATTCCTGTTTGAACTACAGCATATCTTTTAGCAAAATATCCAAACTTGATTTACAAATTGCCAGTGATGGAGAATACACCACAGCCCTTGGTAAGTTGTTCCAATGGATATACCTTCATTGTTAAAAACTGCACTTTATTACTTGTCTGAACTTATCTAACTTCAACTTCCAAGCACTGGATCTTGTTATACCTTTGTCTGCTGGATTGAAAAGCCCTCTATCGTCAGATTTCTGTTTCCCCATGTAGGTTCTTATAGTCTCTGATTGAGTGACAAAAGTGTAGTCACATTGCTTAACACTCTACTCGGATACTAGGATGATTACTGCAATATAAAAACCTATATAGAACAGAATAGAACCTTCTCTTTGTTAAACTAAACAGATTGAGATCCTTGAGTCTATCATTATAATAAAGCACGTTTTCCAATCCTTTAAATCATTATCATACCTCTTCTCTGAACCCTCTCCAATTTTTCAACACCCTTCTTGAATTGAGGACACCAGAACTGGACACTGTACTCTAGTGGCAGTTGCACCAGTGCCAAATACAGAGGTAACAATCTCCTACTCCTATCCTGTTTAGACATCCAAAGACTGCATTAGCCCTTTTGGCCACATTTGGGAACTCATGTTCAGCTGATTATCCACCATGGCCCACAAAGCCTTTTCAGAGTCACTTCTTCCCAGGAAGGAGTTCACCATTCTATGAATATGGTATACACAATTTGGACTTATTAATATACATATATTTTGTTTGTGCCCAATTTATAGAGTAAATGAGATTGTTCTGCATCAATGACCTGTCCTCTTCATTTGTATCTTCTGCAAACTTCATCAGTGATGATTTTATGTTTTCTTCCAGGTAACTGATAAAAACGTTAAATAGCACAGTGCCAAAAACTGATCCTCTCATAGGACCCCACTAGAAACACCCCCTCTCGACAATAATTTCTTGTTTACAACTACATTTTGAGACTTATCACTTAGCCACTTTTTATTCCATTTAATGTGTGCCATATTGATTTTGTATTGTTCTAGTTTCCTAATCAAAATGTCATGCCATATAAAAGTCTAAGTTGTAGACTTTCATAGCTGTAGGAGAATTTCCAGTATCACATAAAAACATTAAATATATATAGCATAAAATAATAGTTATTAGAATAAGAACATACAATAATTATTCCTGGGACAAACCCTTATGTGCCAAAGTTCTGCCCAAAGCTAATTTTTATAGCAGAGTTACAAATCTCTGAAAATAGGACTTCATGTTATTAATGAAAACACTTAGACCAAAAAAAAACCAATAGCGGCGCATATACATCATTAAAACTCCTCTACTTGTCTGAACTGGTTCTGTTGCGTTAACATATGCTATTTTTGTATATATTTATCCCTCTGAAGCACAGGACACGCATGCCTTTATACAACCATAATAATGATCCTTTATGTTGCAGATGATTTAGAAAAACTATGTAGATGAACATCTTTATTTATGGTCTGAGCCTCTTCTGATTGACTTCAGTGGGAACAGAACTGACCCCTCATGGAATAAAAAGCATAATAAGCTTTGAGTGACAAAACTCACAAATTGGCCAACATATTGAAACTATCTTACTAATAAGACATATAGTATAAAATTTGACAAATATGTGATTATCTTAAATCATAAACAATACACAAACAAAGCAGAATAGGGACTACGTTCATATCCTTCTAACAAGATTAGTAATTGTTGCCTGCATCAATTGCTCTGCAGGACTAGGGCCTTTGTTTGTATTATTACTCACAAGGAAAAAAATGGTGGTTCATGAGCATCGGAAAACGGCAATAAAATGAGTCAGCATATTTGTATAATTTGCCTCATCAGACGTCAGTGGATCTGAGGAACTGATGCAACATTAAACAGTTCAACTGTGTTTGGAAATGAGCACATTCTGACATGCTTATCTGTGATGAACTGTAGTTTGTTTCTAGTTTAATGTAATCTCTTCTTTAGATCACGACATTCATAGTGTATATTCATTCACATTCATAGTGTATATTTCCAAACAATTTTCTGGTGGAAGTGAGGAGTCTCAGTGCTTTTGAGTAATATGGTATGTGGGTATTACAGCAAATGAATGAAGATTGCCTTTATTTGTGATGTCCTTGATTTTTAGTGATTGCAATGATGGAGTTCACACTTGAACAGCTTCAAGTCTAACTCTAAATTAACTACCGTAAGTTTTTTGTTTGGAGGGTATTAACTGTGGATTAGGATAATTTTAAACAAACCTATGGAGGAAAGATAACATCTTTAAAAGGGCCACATAAGGCAGTCTGCTTCTGTTATACTTTTATACATAGAAAGCAACTTTACATTTCCAGTCTGAATGTCTTCCTTTAGATTACAACAAACAAAAAGAACCAAAGTAAAGCCCCCAGAAGGAAGCAGCACATTTCCCCCCTGTAACATGCTACTACCACTCTGCCTCATAAAATTGCAGCTGCCCCGCTGACAGGCAGATTTGTTGGAAGTTTAAAGATACATTTCAGAGAAAATAAAGTAACAAAAGTTACATCGCTACAGACACTGCACAGTTTATCATTTAAAAACCACCAACACATTTCTGAATTAACACCAGGAAGGAGGGCTTCATTGTGTTTCTCCATTTCTATTTTGGGGATACAGAGAACAACATTGCCAGCACCACAGTCTTGCTATACTGTCATGAAAATTTAGCAGTCCAAGGCACCAAATGATTGGTTATCGTTTTCCATGATGTTAATAATAATGGGGGAACAAAATTTTGCCTGTCAATTTAAAACAAAAACAAAAACAAAAAAACCACTACTTGCCCAAGCAAATAAATCAGAAGACTTTTGAAAGGCTGGAATAACCATTATCACAACAAAACCATTTGGCATAGATAAATTCTATATTACACCCTCTTATAAAGCTGAATCTTTATAAGTTCTCATTTTAAATATTACATTTGGAAGACATGATCTGATCTTCAACAAAACAATCTGCAATAGGATATGCACACCTGAACTTGCTAGCATTACTTATTATATTCCTCCAGTTATTTTCAGAAAATCAAAATAAAGCCAACTAGCACTCATTTGGACCTTATTACAACATTTAAATTAATTATTTCATATGTGTTTCACTTACTTACACACAGAGAGAGTTTTGAGGAAAGGATAGATCGGGAGGTTAATTACCTGTAACTGAAAATTCTTAGAGATATGTGCTCCCTATCTGTATACCATTGCGGGTTATCCGCATGCATCATGTGCTTGAGCCAGAGCTTTTTCAAAGTAGTAATGTTCACAGTCCACACATGCACCCTTGCACTGCCTCATGGTTTCACCTGAGGCGATAAAGGGTGGGGCGGGCAGACTACATCTTCCGTTCCTTCTCCACCACAGATCTACCAGATCCACAGCAGAGAGGAAAGAGAGTGGGATTGGAATACAGACAGGGACCATTAAGAACTTCCAGTTACAGGTAAGTAACATCCCCTTCTTCTAGTGATGGTTCCTATTGTATTCCACTGAGCATGATTAACAAGCAGTACCTAGATAGGCGGAGGGTGCAAGGAAGACGATGGAACCGTGGAATGGAGGACCGCTGCGCCAAACGAGGCGTCCATCACAGAATCATGCACAAAAGCATGATGAGAAGAAATGGTGTGCATCGAATTCTATGTGGCTGCCTTACAAATGTCTGCAAAGGGCATGTCATGGAGCGCAGTGGTAGTTGATGCTTGTGCTCTCATGGAATGGGCCCGTATCCCACCTGGTGGGGACCATCCTGATAATTGATAGCAGAGCACAATGCACCCTGAGACCCACTTTGAGAGTCTCTGGGTGGAGATGGCCTATTCCTTAATTCTCTCTGCTATGGCGACAAGCAGTCTGGGAGATTTCCGGAATGGCTTCATCCTTTGTCAGTAAAAGGCTAGAGTTCTAAGTACATTGAGGGAGTGGAGTTGCCGATGCTCACTGAAAGTGTGCAGTTTAGGAAAGAAAGTGGGTAGATGTGTGGGTTGGTTGAGGTGGCAATGGGAAACCATTTTTGGTAGAAATTTGGGATGCAGGCACAGTGAAACTGTTCTTATGGAACGTGGTGAAAGGAGGATTTGCCATCATGGCTTCCAGTTCACCAATTCTCCTTGCAGAGGTAATAGTAACCAGGAAGACAACCTTCATGGAAAGTAGGGAGAGAGAGAGCAGAAAGCCAGAGGTTCAAAGGCATAGTTCATTAATGTTGTAAGGACTAGGTTGAACTGGGGAGCAACAGGCTGAATGGGACAGTATTCATGTACAAGGCCCTTCCAGAATCGGGGAGTCAAAGGATGGGTAAAAACCAAATGTCCCTTCACCAGAGGGTGGAAAGCAGCAATAGCCACTGCGTGCACTCTGATGGAGCTGAGAGCAAGCCTCGAGGCTTTCAGATGGAGAAAATAGCCTAAGAGCATCGGGATGCCCACAGCCTCAGGGGCAAGACCTGCCAGTTGGGCCCAAGAAGTAAAACATGTCCATTTGACTTGGTAGGATCATCTCATGGAGTCTTTCCTGATATTGGAGAGGACCTCTCGTATTGCTAACAAACACTCCTGTGCTAGCAGAGGTGTCCATCCAAAAACTAAGCTGTCAGGCGAAGCATCCGCGGACCGGGCTGCTTGGGTCTGCTGTTGTGTTATGTGAGCAGAAACTCTGATAACGGGAGGGGAGGATGCTTCGACATGCAGAGAAGAAGGGGAAATCAGAACTGGTGAGGCCAGAAAGGCACAAACAAGATGACCATCACCCTCTCCCATCAAAGTTTGTGAAGAACACGTGGCAAGATTGGTAGGGGAGGGAAGGCATAGTTTATTCAGTCAGACCAGTCAATGACAAGGGAATCACCTTGTGAATTGGCATCAAGTCCTCCCCTTGAACAGTACTAGATGCACTTGGTGTTGGCGTGAGATGCAAAGAGGTCCCTGATTGGAGTTCCCCAGTGACCAAAAATGTCTGCGATTATCAGGTTGTGCAACTTTCATTCATGGTCAGTTGCAAAGTTTCAGCGGAGGGCATTGGCAATCACATTCTGGGTTCCTGGCAGGTAGACTGCCAGCAGAAAGATATTATGTGCAATGCACTATTTCCAGAGACGTATAGAGGCATACCGCTTCTGCAAACAGGGTTGGGGACATTGCACCCCCTTGCTTGTCTATGTAGTAAACTGTAGTGATGTTGTCCGACAACGAGGAAAAGATGAGAACAGTTAGCTGATAACAATGCATGGTATGCCTTCTGCACCACCCAAAGATCCAGGATGTTAATGTGCATACTGGCTTCCCGAGCAGTCCAAGTGACTTGTGTCATGCAATCTCCCATGTGGGCACCCCAGCCATCAAGCGATGCATCCGTTATGATTGTCACGCTTGGGGAGAGTGGAGGAAGGGCATTCTGAAGCAAACTTGGAGCGGGTCTATACACCATCAAAGGAAAGAGATGACTTCTGGTGGAACGGTAAGAATGCTGTCCATGGGTTGGTGCATGGGAGAGTAGATTCCCTGCAGCCATAGCTGTAGACCGTGGAAGTGCAGGCGAGTGAAGGTTGTGGCATAGGTGCATGCTGCCATGTGACCAAGGAGGGAAAAGCAAGTTCTAGTCCCTTGGTCTCAGACCGGAGTCATCAAGGCAATCAGGTCCAGTAAGCTCTGGAACCTGCCTTTTGGCAGATAAGCACGTGCGGAGGCTGTGTCAATGCGTGCTCCTATGAATTCCAGGGACTGTGTAAGGTGCAAAGTCAATTTTTCTATGTTGATGCTCATTCCTAGGGAGGAGAGGAGTAGAAGGAGCTGGGACATCAACTCTCAATCTTCCTTTCTGGATCATGCCACCAGTAGTCAGTCATCTAGGTAAGGGAACATGAGGACTCCTTGATGTCAGAGGTGAGCTGCTACCATGGAGAAAACCTTGAAGACCCATGAGGCAGTGTTAAGTCTGAAAGGGAGAACCCTGTCAGGGAAGTGCCAAGGAGCCATCATAAATCTCAGGAACCAACTGTGGGTCCTGTGAATGTCAATATGGAAGTATGCGTCTTGCATATCGAGAGCTGTGAACCATATGCCTTTTTCTAGTGAGGGAATGGTGGCTGCAAGTATGACCATGCGGAATTTTGGCTGCGAATGGAACATTTGAGGTATTGGAGATCCAAGATTGGTCTCTGTCCCCATTTCTTCTTGAGTACCATAAAATAGTTGGAAAAGAACCTTGTGCCCTGAGAGGCTGTGGGGAGGTTTCACTGCTCCTCTCCGCAGGAGGGAGTCCACCTCTAAAGTAAGTGTACTGACATGAGAGTGATCCTTGGGCTGGGATTAGGGCACTGGATGAGGAGTTGGTAGTACCACAAACTCAATGGTATAGCTGTGTCGAATGACATCCAAGACCCACTCGTCCGTTGTTATCGCTCTCCGTGCTGGCAGAAATAGTTTGAGACAGCCCCCAAAAAGGATGGCTGGCAAGAGTGTTGGGGTCCAAAGTGGTTGACAGCTCTCTAGTTGCAATCAGAAATATAATTTATGTGAAGATTGAGTGTGTTGTGTGGAAAACTGCACCACTGGAACAGGTGGATGGGATCTGTGAACCTTGGGGCATTTCTGTGGAGGCTCATTTGGTGGTAGAACTAGGGAGACCTGTAGCGTTGCATAGACAGCAGATGATAAAATTTTCGCTTTGGTGCTGAAGTATATATACCTAAGGAGCGCAAGGTGGCTCTGGAGTCTTTCAGTGAGTGCAAGGAATCATCCGTCTTCTGATTGAAGAGGTGTGATTTGTCAAAAGGGAGGTCCTTGATTCTGTTCTGTACCTCCCGAGGGAAACCTGAGAAATATCACCAGGATTCCCTCCTCATGACAATTCCAGTCACCAATATGCACAAGGATGTGTCCACTGAATCAACCGCAGCCAGATGTATGGACATAGCGACGAACTTGCCTTCCTCTAAAATAGCTTGGAATCAGGCATGATCCTGTTGTGGATTATCTGCACAATCAACCATCTGTCCCTAGAAGTCATATTTGGCCATCAGTGCCAACTAGTTTGAGATCCGGTACTGGAGGCTGACTGAGGAGAAGACTTTCCAACCCATAAGGTCTAATCTCTTGCCCTCCTTATCAGCAAGTATGAAGCATGGATGCTGTTGGCTAACCAGCTCCATAGCAGCCTGATCACCAGGGAATTAGGTGGAGGATGTGAGAAAAGAAACTCAGACCCTTTGGGGGGGGCAGGAGGGTGGCACCATAATATCTCTTTTTTGCCCTTTTCAGGGTGAGGGTACATGTGGCCGGGATATGCCAAACGTTGCTTGCTGGATGTAGAATGGCATCATTGATCGGTAGGGCCACACTGGCTGGTATTGATGCATGCAAATTATCTAACAGTTGGTGCTGACCGTCCTACACCTCTTCTAACAGGATCTGAAAGGCATTAGCTATGCTCCGTAGCAGCTCTTGAAACCGACAATTGTTGTCTGTAGGAGAGGAGGGAGCTAATGACACAGCCGCATCCGGGAACAACAAGGAAAACGTCTCTGGATCCATTGGTATGGTTGGGGTTGGGCTGATCAGTGCATCGTCTAGCCCCAGTTCTGAACATCTATGCTACAAAGGATGGGGTGGTGAAACAGGTGAGTCCTCCTGTGTTGAACGAGACAGTTCCAAAGGTGAATATTGGGGCCATGAGCTCCCATGTGTGAACCTGGTTAATCCTACTGTTTCAGTGATGGTGCCAAAGAGTCGAGTACCAGTGACTACTGGGTTGAGGTAAGGGAGGGTACTGCCACGGTGCCGTCATGTCTTAGGAAAGGAACCAGCGGACCATGCGTAACATCTGGATCCTCAGACTCAGAGGAACCAGAGGCCTGTACAAATGGCGGTGCTGACGGAGCAGGGTGTGTTGTAGGAACATGACCAGAAAGTGGAGGAAACTGAAACACATAAAGACCTCCTTTCCAGGGTGAACTGCTCATGAGGCCCAGGAGTACTTCTGAGTCTCCCCGGAGTCTTCAGTACCCAGTCTATGGTACCAACGAATCCATGCGGGTCCAGAACCGGGACTGGCAAATTCAATGAGCAATGTGACTTCTTGTCTCTCTTGGGGGCATTGGAATGTAGCCCTGCTCCATGGCCAGAATTCATGCCTGACCCGGAGTCTTCCTTAAACCTGGAGGAAGACTTATTGCCATGCTTATGCGCATGCTTCCATGACTCGTGGCTAGACCCCGGGTCCATAGCACTGATACTGGACTGAGGCTCCTCAGTAGGAGGCACACTCTTGGACTGTTCAGGCCGATGTATGGGGGAGGAGGGAGTTCCCAGCCAGGATCCAAATGCAATGCCCTGGCGACCTCCAAGAGAAGCTTCTTAAGACGGAAGGCTCTGCCTTCCCGAGTACAAGCAGGAAACGGGAGGCAGACATTGCACCTGGACATAGCATGGGTTTCCCCCAAACAGTACAGACAACATTGGTGCTTGTCACTGAGGGAAAACAGGTGAAGATAGGAAGCGTAGACTTATAATCTCGGCCTCTTCGGCATCATCCAGTACCCAGACCCGGGTGCTGGGGGAGACGGGGATTGTTTAATTGTTATGCTGGGAAACGTGTGCCGATTTGTGTGGGTGGCAAATGAAGGGTGTGTACTGCAATGAGGGGCTGTGTGTGTTTGGGGTTATTGTGTGTGCTGATTGTGTTTTCGTGTGGGTGGTTGTACTGACTTTTATGTGGACTGTGCTGCAAGACGTGTGTTGATGAATGAGGGGTTTGTACTGCACGAAAGGGCTGTGCGTGAGCTGGTTATGTTAATTTGTGTCTGGGGGTAGTGCTGGAGGATTTTGTGTTGATTTGGGTCTGGATAGTGCTGGGAGATGTTTGCTGATTTTGTATTGGTCTGTTTGTGTGTAGGGGTTGTGTTGAGGAGTTTGTGTTGAGTTGTAAAGGTGGAGAATCAACCTTTGAAGAACTGTGGCATTTGGGCCAGTAATCCACCGTCTGTGCAAGCTCCCTCATTTCACTGACTCATTACAACCAATGAAATTGTTGCATTCAAATTAGCTTTATAGCTAGACTGACTGGTTGAGATACCTCTGGTATCTGCTGGTAACTGCTGCATGAAAATTAGCTGCAGAGCAAGGGTGGTGATTAGTTGAATTAACTACAATATCTCAATGGTCTAGGACTCTTAGCCTGGCATAGATTCCTTTCTATTGCATGAGTAAAAAGAAGAAGAGGAGTACTTGTGGCACCTTAGAGACTAACAAATTTATTAGAGCATAAGCTTTCGTGGACTACAGCCCACTTCTTCGGATGCATGAGTGCAATTCGTACAATCAAAATGAATGAGAACTTAAAAATTGGATGGTAACAGACTGTGAATCCCAGCGATGACTGAACCTGTTGATATTCTGAACAAAAACAGCCCTTCACCATGCTTGTAGCTGTTTCCAGGACTTCACACTAACTCCACAGACATTCTAGGCTTCAGAATGACAACTGTAGAATCTTATTACCGGTATATAGATAGAACAGATAAGATTAGCACTGTTTGGCCCTTTATGCAGGCATGAATTCCATCAACAGCGAGCCAATGGCAGAGATGAAGCTGGTGGCTGTCCTTTGTGAATAAAGGAAATTGTTAGCATGATAATTTTAACAAGAATAGAAAAATATCCACTGAGTATAACTGAAGTAGAAGTGCACTTAACAGGTTAATGGTGGCTTTTCACTTTCAAATCTCTTCCAGGAGACCGAATGACTTGCATAGCTTCACACAACAAAATGTACCATTTTCACATAATAAACTGTTTGTTTGTTGCTGGTTTTGATCAGAATTCCCAAGAATCTCTCAACAGCTCCATAGGAAAATAGACCACAAATAAATATTTAGTGCAATACTTATATCTCCACAAAAACAATTCCCCAGAATAGGAAAGACACATAAAAGACCACTCCTCTTAAGATACAAAAGTAAATTCTAAGGAATGTTTAGAAAAAAAATAATGCTAGATTTTGATACTAGTTTATGTTTCTGCACTTTACATGTAAGCTTCAGCTACCTGATCATGTATAGGTCTGAGTTACAAAAACAGAAAAAGATCTAGGTTAGACTAGGTACCTTTGAGGAAGATACTTTTAAATATTTCAGCATGTCACTAAAAATGCACTTTCTATCTTGATGAAGTTCTTGCAGTTACTTTTTAAATTTTCAGTTTTATATATAACCACGGGTTGTTAATAAAACACTAGTTGGTTATTAGCTAGAAAGTATGTGACTCGTACTGGTGCTTCACCCGTCAACAAAGGTTGTTTTTAGTCACATTATTCCTTCACACACTGCCTGAAAGGAAATATTTCTCTGCAATAAAAATTCTTTCTGTATTTTTTACTCCCTTCCAGCTAATGCAAAACAGGAAGGCACAACACATTTCCTTTTATGGTTAAAAAAGATCAGACCAAGGTTCTTAATGTTCTTGGACAAGTGATGCCCACATTATTACCACAACACTTTCTTGACTTAACACTGTTTGAAGAGGAAGATGAGGCTTTGTATGCTCTAGGCCTAATAGATTTGTTAGGAAGATATATCCTGACAGACTTGCATACCAGAATAAGGTCATTGATTAATCAGGCAGGGAGTCCATTGGAATCATGGAATTAATGTATCTGAAGATGGTTAATTAAAAGGACATTGTCAAGGTATTTTTATGATTTATTCAAAATATTTTTCTCTTGATAACTTTCTTACTGCACAATTCCTTAGCCTCCATTATATCAGCAAGCTGGTTTGTAATTGCAGAATTGCTCATAAATTGCACAGGGCTGTTCACTTTGATTATTATTTTTAAATAAACAAAAAGAACACAGATGCATTTTGAGAATTCCCTTTTCTCTATGTAATAATTACATAAGACAGTGCAAACATATCTAAGCATGTAAGAGACAGACAAGTAAACATTGGGACCTGTACCTTTAGAGCTTTGAACAGTACTATATCTCGAAGTCCACATGCACCAAGTTTACAAAAGTTCAATTCAACAATGAGAAAAGACTTTTCTGACAAAATACAATTCTGAAAGATGAAAAGACTTATATCATTAGGTCAGACAATCCATTTCCTTGATGACTCAATTCCACACAGCACATTTTCTAATATTTTGTCCTGTCTATTGTAAATATCCCCAGGGACGGTGCTTCCCAGTACTTCCCTTGTGAGACCATTCCACAATACAACAGATCTCTGGTCAAAGTTTTTCCACGGTGTTCAGCCTAATTTTTCATGTAAACACTCCTGATTTGATTTATACCTGATTGATATAAATTTAGCTTGCAGCAGTAAATTTACAGGAAAGCTAAAGCAATATAACCGGTTTTAAAGCAATGTAAGTGCTGCGCTCAGACATTTACACCAGTTTAACTAGATAGATTATAACTGTTTTAGTTAAACCAGAGCAGCTTGTGTGTGTAAAAAAGGGCTCTGTCCTTGGTGTTTACGCCCTTCAAATTTTTAAATTAAAAGTTCATTTAAATGTTTTGAAATAATAGATATAGATATAGATAGATATAAATAAATAAAAACATAAATCTGTGTTTGGCAGAAGATTGTACTCCTTGTTCCATGACATGACTCCTCTCAAAATATAGCCCAAAACCACACTTACACCATGGATTGATTTCAATAAAAGCAATTTAAATCACTAATTTTAATCATAGTTTAAATCAGCAAGCAGGAAGTCTTGATTTAAATAATCAGTTTTAATGGTGTTTTGCATTTGTACTTTCTAGTTGTTTTCCTAAAGACTGATTCTCACCGGTTAGTAACCATTAAAACAGTTGAACTGCAATCAAATAGAGCCTTTAAACTAGATTTGCTGATTTGTTTTACTAATCTGGAGGATATACTAAATCGATACACATTTATTCAAGCAATTATAGTTTAACTTACATATATTCAAATTCTTAACTTTTTACATTTTTATGTTAGAAATAGTGAATTATGCATTTTTATTTACTAGACGATGATTAATTTTTTACTTGTGATCTATGCCAAGCAATATTTGGATGAAAATTCAAATTCAATTAAAAATGCACAAAAACACTTTAAAAAAAAAAAAGCAAAAAACAAAAAAAAACGACCTTAAAATGTGTTGGATAGATAAGAGGAAAAAAAAATTAACATAAAGTTACCAAAATATATCACATTTAAAACTAACTGATTTATTAAACAAAAGAAATATCTGTAGTTAGTGAACTGAACTGATTGTTTCTGATCACCATGTCCTTCAAGATTTTAGAATTAATAGATCTCATCCTCACACACACAGTTTTTATTCATAAATTTGAAGAGACTAACAAGCTTTCCTGTTTTTTTCACCTCTCAATTGGTTTGTAAACTTTGAATTAACTAGTAATTGAACTGAACTAGTTGAATAAATTGAAAATGAAAAACATGGTTTCTGCACTGCAGAAGAGGCTAGTACTGTCAAAAGCTGGGTTGGCACTTCAACAAATTCTGGTTCCAGGTGCTTTGCCCCTGACTTTAAAACTTGGCAGCAAATATATACTGCTTAATATTATTTTTTGTATTTAATTTCAATGATTTTAATAGGTGATAATAAATTTAAGCCTTAACACAGATTGTCAATTCTAAATTTAATTTTAAACAGATTTGTTTAAAAAAAAATAAACCTGTATTTAATTTAAATAAAAAGATATTTTAATCATTAATGTTTATTCACCACGGAAACTCATGTTTAATTTCCTGTCCATCCTCATCCCTGGGGCTCTCATCTCTACCACTTTCCATATTTTACATTGTTTTCTGGTTTTCATTTTTGCAAGATGAATCTCAGATTTTTTTTCTTATTAGGATTCTAATTTCTCTAGGTTCCTACTATTTCAGTTTCCTCACATATGGGTTTTTTTAAAGATCATTTCCCTGAATTGATGACAACTGCACCAAAATAACTACAGGAATGTTACAAATAATAGATACCACTGCCTATGATGGACCACGTAGCCACGTAGGTGGTTAATATATAAACCTTAATTGCTTGAGAACTTCATTCTCCATGGGCAGACCCTTCTAAACCTGATCTATCATCATTATTATTGAGGTCAATACGCTGGTCTGAAACTTAATTGCAAAGTTTCCAGGAATTAATTAGGCATTTATTATAAATCAAAAAAGAATAATTAAATGTTTCCAATGCTTATTAAGTAGCTGCTGCATTATAACACTACCACATTTGATATTGTGTTAGCTTTATGTACAAAAATATCCATATAGTTTGTGACTAAACTTAATGGTATTTGCTCCTCCTGAAACATTTACTATTATGATCAGAAGTGGTAACTTTAAACAAACATTTACTTCATTTTATTTTTTAGGGGAGCTGATAAAACATGCAGTTTTAAATGTTCACACTACTAGTTTCAAACTCCTCCAGATTCGTGATTTCTCCAGTGAGAGTCATGGTTGTGTACGGTCCAACAACTTGCACTGTTTCTTTAAGGAGACCATCCTTTAATCCCCCTATTTTGAAATAGCAAGTCAACAATGGGTTTAGGTTTTAAACATGTCAAAAGTTCAGCGCCTACTCCAAGTTTTAAATTGTGATTCTTAAGTGAATTCTTTATGTAAGATAAACAACTCTTCAGATCAGTACCTCTTCTGAAGTCTGTAATCAAAGATAATTACAACATGGAACAAAAGCCAAAGTTTACTGAAATTTTAATTGGATTTTACACATACTGTATAAACACAACATTTATACAACATATATATGAATAAACAAAGAACTACAGTTCTACCTCAGTGTATCATAAGTCTTCCATTTAAACACTAAACTCAAAACTGTGGTGTAAAAGAACATATTCAAATAAATATTTTAGCTTGAGTTTAGCTCTTTTTAACTCAGAGAGAACTGACAGTCAGGTCTGGGTTCTCTTCCTTACTCTGCTACTGATTGTCTATGTGACTGAGAAAGTCACTAAACTTTTCTCATGCCTCAGTTTCTCCATTAGTGAAATAGGGATATTATTTTTGTAACTCACAGGAGTACTGTGAAGCATGATTAATCTTACTGTGCTTTGAGATATTTGGATGGAAGACACTATAAAACTGCTAAGTATTATTTTTGAAATGTTAAGTGGCATTGAATATACTCTATTTCAGCAAGTCTTATCATGCCCCATTAAAAACCTCATCCTGAGCACTAATGACCCTTGCAACTATCACTGGAGTCAATGGAAGCTGGGGATACTTTATGTTTCTCGAAATCAGGACCCAAATTATCCTGAATAGAGCTGGTCATCAATTTTCCATCTGGAAAATCAAAATGATTGCTAAACAGCTGCCTGCCTAACTCTCTGCCTCCCCTCTGTCCTCCCCCCCCCCACCACCTAGCCCTGGGACCTAAAGAGGCAGAGAGCTTGGGTGGCTCAGACTCACTGCCAGCTCCAGCAGCCAGAAAAGCAGACAGCTAGAAAGCTCAGCCTCCCAACCAGCTCTGGATCCACAAAAGCACAAAGCCAGAGTGTGCCTAGTCTCCATGCCTTTCCCCAGCTCTGGGACCAGACAGGTTGAGCACCCACTCAGGCAGAAAGTAAAACTGACAAGAGCCTTCCAGGCAGCCAGCTGAAAAATTCCATTTAGGGTGTTCTGAAACAGAATTTTTCTTGAAATCTCCTTCTGGGAAAATTTTTGCGGTTTTCACATTTTCCCCCATATTTCCTCAAAATATTTTTCAAAAATATAGAATTTTTCACAAGAAGGGATTTCTATTTTCTGGCTAGCTCTAGTCCTGAATATTTTAAAAAAATAAAGGGTAGAATTTTGGACTGAATTTTTTTAAACACTAATTTTCATTGTTTGCATAATAACGTATTTGGATAACAGAATAGGCATATCCCACCAGAAAGTCTGGAGCAGGAAAGCTGACAATGCGTCAGCTGATACATCCACTTTTTTCTAAATTGGGCCAAGTCCTGTGAGATACTAAGAGACACAGGCACTGACATTCCGAAGTGCCGGGGGGTGCTCGACCCCCGGCTCTACCTTAGGCCCCACCCCCACTCCACCCTTTCCCCCAAGGCCCCATTCCACCCCGCCTCTTCCCGCCTAGTTCCACCTCCTTCTCCGAGCGCCGCATCCTCGCTCCTCCCTCCCCCCAGCCTCCTGCACACCACAAAACATCTGATCCGTGGGGCCCACCGGCAGGCAGGAGGTGCTAGGGAGAAGGGGAGCTGCTGATGGGAGGGCTGCCGGTGGGTGCTCAGCACCCACCATTTTTTTCCCATGGGTGCTCCAGCTCCAGAGCACCCACGGAGTCGGCACCTATGCTAAGAGACCTCAAACTCATGCAAATCAGTGGTAATTAAGGACACTCAAGACCACAAAACCCCCAGCTTAAAGCACCAAAATCAGTGGAAGAAGTGGTCCACAAAAAAACAAAACAAAACAAAAAGAACACTGAAGGGCTTGTCTGCATAGGGAAATATTCTGAAATCATAGAACTGTAGGACGGGAAGGGACCTCGAGAGCTCATCTAGTCCAGTCCCCTGCACTCATGGCAGGACTAAGTATTATCTAGACCATCCCTGACAGGCGTTTGTCTAACCTACTCTTAAAAATCTTCAGTGATGGAGATTCCACAACCTTCAAGCAAGGCCATGAATTTAAAGCACAACATCTCTTTTGAACTAGCTCCCCATGTGGATTAAGCTAAACCTTATACAGGCACTCTTTGCATGGAACATGAGTGTCCACTTGGAGAGCTAGTGTGCAAGAACTATTGCAAAATAGCTATTCCTGGCTATTATCTGTGTAGAGAAGACCTAAGTAGAAACAACATTCTGAAACCAGACACTTCTCTCATGAACTAAAGCTGTACAAATTTTCCCTGGAAAAAAAAAAAAACAGGCTAAAAAGTACTAATTAGTAGTCAAATTCATTGCAGCTGCTGTATTATCGGTGTGATTGCAATTATTTTAGAAAGAGAAGGGAGAGGAAGTACTTTATGACCTTGTGATTAACCACTGGATGAACTCAGAAGAGTTCAATTCCCAACTCTGCTACAGAATTCCTGTGTGATTTTATGCAAGTTGCAATCTCTCTGTGGCCTGGTCTACACTACGAGTTTAGGTCGACTTTAGCAGGGTTAAATCGAATTAAGCCTGGACACGTCCACACGACGAAGCCCTTTCTTTCGACTTAAAGGGCCCTTTAAACCGATTTCTTTACTCCACCTCCGACGAGGGGATTAGGGCTAAAATCGGCTTTTGCGGGTCGGATTTGGGGTAGTGTGGACAGAATTTGACATTATTGGCCTCCGGGAGCTATCCCACAGTGCTTCATTGTGACCGCTCTGGACAGCACTCTCAATTCAGATGCACTGACCAGGTAGACAGGAAAAGCCCCGCGAACTTTTGAATTTCATTTCCTGTTTGCCCAGCGTGGAGAGCACAGGTGACCACGCAGAGCTCATCAGCACAGGTAACCGTGATGGAGTCCCAGGATTGCAAAAGAGCTCCAGCATGGACAGAACGGAAGGTACGGGATCTGCTCGCCATATGGGGAGACGAATCAGTGCTAGCTGAACTCCGTAGCAGTAAACGAAATGGCAAAATATTAGAAAAGGTCTCAAAGGCCATGAAGGACAGAGGCCATAACAGGGACGCACAGCAGTACCGTGTGAAAATTAAGGAACTAAGGCAAGCCTACCACAAAGCCAGAGAGGCAAATGGAAGGTCTGGGGCAGAGCCTGGCGCTTCTACGCGGAGCTGCATGCCATTCTAGGGGGTGCAGCCACCACTACCCCAA
Organism: Chrysemys picta bellii; assembly: GCF_011386835.1. NCBI lineage: Eukaryota > Metazoa > Chordata > Testudines > Emydidae > Chrysemys > Chrysemys picta. Next base: position 153,213,082 of record NC_088793.1, on the reverse strand, counting down.
CCGTGTGCATTGACTCCGTCAATGGAGAAACACGCAACAGGAAAGCGGGTTCGGGGTACGCGGAAGATGAAGACAATGAAGATAGCTCACAGCAAGGAAGCGGAGAAACTGGTTTCCCCAACAATCAGGATATGTTTATCACCTTGGACCTGGAACCAGTAACCCCCGAACTCACCCAAGGCGTGCTCCCAGATCCTGAGGGCACACAAGGGACCTCTGGTGAGTGTACCTTTGTAAATATCACACATGGTTTAAAAGCAAGCGTGTTTAATGATTAATGATTCATTTGCCCTGGCAATCACGGCCAGTACAGCTACTGGAAAAGTCTGTTAACGTGTATGGGGATGGAGTGGAAATCCTCCAGGGACATCTCCAGAAAGCTCTCCTTCATGTACTCCCAAAGCCTTTGCAAAAGGTTTTCTGGGGAGGGCTGCCTTATCCCGTCCACCATGGTAGGACACTTTACCACGCCAGGCCAGTAGCATGTAGTCTGGAATCATTGCATAACAAAGCATGGCACCATATGGTCCCGGTGTTTGCTGTCATGCAGACAACATCCATTCCTTATCTCTCTTTGTTATCCTCAGGAGAGTGATATCATTCACGGTCACCTGGTTGAAATGGGGTGATTTTATTAAAGGGGCATTCAGAGGTGCCCGCTCCCGCTCAGCTGAACAGAAATGTTCCCCGCTGTTAGCCACGCGGTGGGGGGTGTGTGTGAAGGGATCACCCCAGAGAATTGGGGTGTGTGTGTGTGTGTGGGGGGGAATAGTTGGATTTGTGCTGCATGTTAACCCGGAAACCCCAGCCCCTCCTTTTACGTTGCAAACCCATTTTAAATGGCCAACCCAATTCATGCTTGATATGGGAAATGAGGGTGCTACTGTTTGAAACCATTCCCACAAGTTATGAGTGTTAAAAAAGCCAAAAGACTGTGGCTTACCATGGCTGCCTGCAAGCCGAATTCTGTTGCCTGGCACCGCGTGAGTGATCTCTCACACCAAACCGGCAGGCCCTCAATATAAGAGGAAAAATGCGACCTTGTAACGAAAGCACATGTGCTGTGTAATGTGAACAGCAAAATTTAACGTGAAAGAGTGTACCCATTGTTCTCTAAAATGTGCCTTTTTAACCACCTCTCCCTTGTCCTCCACCGCTGCAAATGTTTCTCCTTCGCAGAGGTTAGCAAACATTAGAAGGAGAAAACGGCGGACTCGGGATGATATGTTCACGGAGCTCCAGATGTCCTCCCACGCTGAAAGAACACAGCAGAATGCGTGGAGGCAGTCAATGTCAGACTACAGAAAAGCACAATATGAACGAGAGGAGAGGTGGCGGGCTGAATCGTGGGATGAACAGAGCAAGTGGCAGGCTAAAGATGATAGGTGGCGTCAGCTTGCTGACAGAAGGCAAGAGTCGATGCTCCGGCTGCTGGAGCATCAAACTGATATGCTCCAGCGTATGGTTGAACTGTAGGAAAGGCAGCAGGAGCAGAGACCGCTGCTACAGACCCTGTGTAACCAATAGCCCTCCTGCCCAAGTCCCATTGTATCCTCACCCAGACGCCCAAGAACACGGTGGGGGTGCCTCCGGCCACCCAGTCACTCCACCCCAGATGATTGCCTGAGCATCGGAAGGCTGGCCTTCAATAAGTGTTAAAGTTCTAAAGTTTTAAACTGCAGTGTGTCCTTTTCCTTCCCTCCTCCCACACCCCTCTCGGGCTACCTTGGCAATTATCCCCCTAGTTGTGTGATGAATTAATAAAGAATGCATGAATGTGAAGTAACAATGACTTTATTGCCTCTGCAAGCTCGAAGGGGGGAGGGGAGGGTGGGGTGGTTGGTTTACAGGGAAGTAGAGTGAACTGGGTGGGGGGGGGGCGGAGGGTTCATCAAGAAGAAACAAACAGAAGTTTCACACCGTAGCCTGGCCAGTCACAAAACTCATTTTCAAAGCTTCTCTGATGCGCACCGCACCCTGCTGTACTCTTCTAATCGCCCTGGTGTCTGGCTGCGCGTAATCAGTGGCCAGGCGATTTGCCTCAACCTCCCACCCCGCCATAAATGTCTCCCCCTTACTCTCACTGATATTGTGGAGCGCAAAGCAAGCAGCAATAACAATGGGGATATTCTTTTCACTGAGGTCTGAGCGAGTCAGTAAGCTGCGCCAGCGCGCTTTTAAACGTCCAAATGCACATTCCACCACCATTCGGCACTTGCTCAGCCTGTAGTTGAACAGGTCCTGACTATTGTCCAGGCTGCCTGTGTACGGCTTCATGAGCCATGGCATTAAGGGATCGGCTGGGTCCCCAAGGATCACAATAGGCATTTCAACATCCCCAACGGTTATTTTCTGGTCCAGGAAGAAAGTCCGTTCCTCCAGCTTTCGAAACAGACCAGAGTGCCTGAAGACGCAAGCATCATGTACCTTTCCCAGCCATCCCACGTCGATGTTGGTGAAACATCCTTTGTGATCCACCAGGGCTTGCAGCAGCATTGAAAAGTACCCCTTGCGGATTATGTAATCGGTGGCTTGGTGCTCCGGTGCCAAGATAGGGATATGGGTTCCGTCTATCGCCCCACCACAGTTTGGGAATCCCATTGCAGAAAAGCCATCCACTATGGCCTGCACGTTTCCCAGAGTCACTACCCTTGATATCACTAAGTCTTTCATTGCCCTGGCAACTTGGATCACAGCAGCCCCTACAGTAGATTTGCCCACTCCAAATTGATTCCCAACTGACTGGTAGCTGTCTGGCGTTGCAAGCTTCCACAGGGCTATCGCCACTCGCTTCTCAATTGTGAGGGCTGCTCTAATCCTGGTATTCTGGCGCTTCAGAGCAGGGGAAAGCAAGTCACAAAGTTCCATGAAAGTGCCCTTACGCATGCGAAAGTTTCGCAGCCACTGGGAATCGTCCCAGACCTGCAACACGATGCGGTCCCACCAGTCTGTGCTTGTTTCCCGGGCCCAGAATCGGCGTTCCATGGCATGAACCTGCCCCAGTAACACCATGATTTGCACATTGCTGGGGCCCGTACCTTGTGTGAGGGCTGTGTCCATGTCAATTTCCTCATCACTCTCGTCGCCGCGCTGCAATCGCCTCATCGGCTGGTCCTGGTTTTGCTTTGGCATGTCCTGGCTCTGCATATACTCCAGGACAATGCGCGTGGTGTTCATAGTGCTCATAATTGCTGCGGTGATCTGAGCGGGCTCCATGATCCCAGTGCTATGGCGTCTGGTCTGAAAAAAGGCGCGAAACTGACTGAGGGAGAGAGGGAGGGGCGACTGACGACATGGCATACAGGTACAGGGAATTAAAATCAACAAAGGTGGCTGTGCATCAGGGAGAAACACAAATAACTGTCACACAGAATGGCCCCCGCAAAGATTGAACTCAAAACCCTGGGTTTAGCAGGCCGTTGATTTCACGGAGGGAGGGGGAAGCAAATAAATACATCTATTTTTTACATCTTAAGCTGGCAGCAGACGGTGCAGCATGACTGATAGCCCTCAGCATCTTCTGGGTGCTTGGCAGAAGATACTGTACTACGACTGCTAGCCATCATCGTCAAGACGGTTCAACGGACTGCCGGCAGGACTGAATCTCCAAGAGACAAAGCATGTCTGCCCAGGTGCCTCTGATTGAACTGGAATATGACGATGATGGATATCAATCTTACTACACCATCTACTGCCAAAAGGCAAGGGGCTGCTGCTGTGTAGCAATGCAGCCCCACGTCTGCCAGCACCCAGATGACATATGGTGACGGTGAGCTGAGCTGAGCTGAGCAGGCTCCATGCTTGCCGTGGTATGTTGTCTGCACAGGTAACCCAGGTAAAAAGGCGTGAATCGATTGTCTGCCGTTGCTCTGACGGAGGGGGAGAGGCCTGACGGCATGTACCCAGAACCCCCCGTGACACTGTTTTGCATCATCAGGCATTGGGATCTCAACCCACAATTCCAAAGGGCAGCGGAGACTGCGGGAACTGTGGGATAGCTACCCACAGTGCAACGCTCCGAAAGTCGATGCTAGCCTCGGTACTGTGGACGCGGTCCGCTGGCTTCATGCACTTAGAGCATTTTATGTGGGGACACACACAATCGACTGTATAAAACCGATATCTATAAAACCAGCTTCTATAAATTCGACCTAATTTCGTAGTGTAGACATACCCTGTGCCTTAGTTCCCCTTCTGTAAATTGGACATAATACTTCTCTACCTTACAAAGGTGTTGTGAGTGATAATTTAATACTTGTGAGATACTCAATATGGAGATGGGGGCTATATAAGTAGCTAGAGACACAGACACGTCAAAGTGGAATGCACAGGGGAACTTCCGTATAAATTGTCCAATGCTTGATAATTTTATAACAGAGTAGACAGATGAAAATTAAACAAGCTTTATGATTTAAAAAAGCCCTTAGTCTGGTTGAAATGAGATGGAATTAATGATTTTATCTAGGGCACACACATTATAAATGCTAAAGCAGTGAAAATACTCATTTGGAACTAATTTCTCTATTCTTTGTTAACCAACCTACTGTCCTCAGGGCTCTTGCAAACGAGTAGCTGATGATTTATATAAGATCAGAAAGACATCAGTCAGCTAAGATGATTCTTCAAATCTGTCTAGCATTTTTCAAGACCCTAAAACAATTTTCAATACAATAGAGGAAATCTGCTGGCTCAAAAAATACAAACTGGTTTAGAAATACAGCCTCACTGAGGCTTCATCTGCGGGTTTCTCTGAGTAGTTACAGCAACAGCTAAGGAAGCTCTTAAGAGGAAGGTGGTATGGAAGGTGAGCGATCAGCTGTTGTTATCTGCACAGGTTGTGCCATGTTTGTCTTTCTTCCACAGGACAGAAGCGACTTTGTCTGCACAAAGTGCAAGCTGGTCTCCATATTGGAAGAGAAGGTTCGAGGTCTGGAGAAACAAGTATCGACTCTGCGTTGCATAAGGGAAAATGAAGATTTCCTGGACAGACGTCAGGAGATGCTTCTACGGCCACAATTTTCGGAAGATTCAGAGCAGGCAGCGCAGCAGGGACAGAAGGATGGTGAAGAAATTTGGCAGCATGTGACCTCCAGAAGGAGAAAGAGGAGTGTCCATGTACCAGCATAGAGGTACAGGTGAGCAATCGTTTCCATGTTCTCTCCACAGATACGAATGCAAAGAATGGACTAGAGGACACATCTGAGGGAAGGAAGCAGAAGGAGATTCCACCGATTGGAAGGCAAAAGATGCACTGTCCTAGGGATGAGGGTTCCACAATCACCACTCCCAAGAGGAGGAGGAGGAAGGTGGTGGTAGTCGGGGACTCCCTCCTCAGGGGGACTCAGTCATCTATCTGCCGCCCCGACCGGGAAAACCGAGAGGTCTGCTGCTTGCCAGGAGCTAGGATACACGATGTGACGGAGAGACTGCTGAGACTCATCAAGCCCTCGGATCGCTACCCCTTCCTGCTTCTCCACGTGGGCACCAATGATACTGCCAAGAATGACCTTGAGCGGATCACTGCAGACTACGTGGCTCTGGGAAGAAGGATAAAGGAGTTTGAGGCGCAAGTGGTGTTCTCATCCATCCTCCCTGTGCAAGGAAAAGGCCTAGGTAGAGACCGTCGAATCGTGGAAGTCAACGAATGGCTATCCAGGTGGTGTCGGAGAGAAGGCTTTGGATTCTTCGACCATGGGATGGTGTTCCAAGAAGAAGTGCTAGGCAGAGACAGGCTCCACCTAACGAAGAGAGGGAAGAGCATCTTCGCAAGCAGGCTGGCTAACCTAGTGAAGAGGGCTTTAAACTAGGTTCACCGGGGGAAGGAGACCAAAGCCCTGAGGTAAGTGGGGAAATGGGATCCTGGGAGGAAGCTTGAGTAGGAGAACGCAAGAAATACTGAGAAAGAGGGAAAATCCATGAGTTATCTTAAGTGCCTATACACAAATGCAAGAACAATGCTGGGAAACAAGCAGGGAGAACTGGAAGTCCTGGCACAGTCAGGGAACTACGATGCGATTGGAATAACAGAGACTTGGTGGGATAACTCACATGACTGGAGAACTGTCATGGATGGATATAAACTGTTCAGGAAGGACAGGCAGGGCAGAAAAGGTGGGAGAGTTGCATTGTATGTAAGAGAGGAGTATGACTGCTCAGAGCTCCGTTACGAAACTGCAGAAAAACCTGAGAGTCTCTGGATAAAGTTGAGAAGTGTGAGCAACAAGGGTGATGTCGTGGTTGGAGTCTGCTATAGACCACCAGACCAGGGAGATGAGTGGATGAGGCTTTCTTCCAGCAACTAACAGAAGTTGCTAGATCGCAGGCCCTGATTCTCATGCGAGACTTTAATCACCCTGATATCTGCTGGGAGAGCAATACAGCGGTGCACAGACAATCCAGGAAGTTTTTTGAAACTGTAGGGGACAATTTCCTGGTGTAAGTGCTGGAGGAACCAACTAGGGGCATAGCTTTTCTTGACCTCCTGCTCACAAACAGGGAAGAATTAGTAGGGGAAGCAAAAGTGGATGGGAACCTGGGAGGCAGTGACCATGAGATGGTCGAGTTCAGGATCCTGACACAAGGAAGAAAGGAAAGCAGCAGAATACGGACCCTGGACTTCAGAAAAGCAGACTTTGACTCCCTCAGGGAACAGATGGGCAGGATCCCCTGGAAGAATAACATGAGGGGCAAAGGGGTCCAGGCTGTATTTTAAAGAATCCTTATTGCGATTGCAGGAACAAACCATACCGATATGTAGAAAGAACAGTAAATATGGCAGGCAACCAGCTTGGCTTAACAGTGAAATCCTTGCTGATCTTAAACGCAAAAAAGAAGCTTACAAGAAGTGGAAGACTGGATAAATGACCTGGGAGGAGTATAAAAATATTGCTCAGGCATGCAAGAGTAAAATCAGGAAGGCCAAATCGCACTTGGAGTTGCAGCTAGCAAGAGACGTTAAGAGTAACAAGAAGGGTTTCTTTGGGTATGTTAGCAACAAGACCAAAGTCAAGGAAAGTGTGGGCCCCTTACTGAATGAGGGAGGCAACCTAGTGACAGAGGATGTGGAAAAAGCTAATGTACTCAATGCTTTTTTTGTCTCTGTCTTCACAAACAAGGTCAGCTCCCAGACTGCTGGACTGGGCAGCACAGTATGGGGAGGAGGTGACCAGCTCTCCGTAGAGAAAGAAGTGGTTCGGGACTATTTAGAAAAACTGGATGAGCACAAATCCATGGGACCGGATGCGCTGCATCCAAGGGTGCTAAAGGAGTTGGCGGATGTGATTGCGGAGCCATTGGCCATCATCTTTAAAAACTCATGGTGATCAGGGGAGGTTCCGGATGACTGGAAAAGGTTAATGTAGTGCCCATCTTTAAAAAAGGGAAGGAGGAGGATCTGGGGAACTACAGGCCAGTCAGTCTCACCTCAGTCCCTGGAAAAATCATGGAGCAGGTTCTCAAGGAATCAATTATGAAACACTCAGAGGAGAGGAAAGTGATCAGGAACAGTTAGCAAGTCATGCCTGACTAACCTAATTGCCTTCTATGATGAAATAACTGGCTCTGTGGATGAGAGGAAAGCAGTGGATGTGTTATTCCTGGACTTTAGCAAAGCTTTTGATACAGTCTCCCACATTATTCTTGCTGCCAAGTTAAAGAAGTATGGGCTGGGATGAATGGACTGTAAGGTGGATAGAAAGCTGGCTAGAGCGTCGAGCTCAATGAGTAGTGATCAATGGCTCCATGTCTAGTTGGCAGCCGGTTTCAAGAGGAGTGCCCCAAGGGTCGGTCCTGGGGCCGGTTTTGTTTAATATCTTTATTAATGACCTGGAGGATGGTGTGGACTGCACTCTCAGCAAGTTTGCAGATGACACTAAACTGGGAGGCGTGGCAGATGCACTGGAGGGTAGAGATCGGATACAGAGGGACCTAGACAAATTAGAAGATTGGACCAAAAAAACCTGATGAGGTTCAACAAGGACAAGTGCAGAATCCTGCACTTACGACGGAAGAATCCCATGCACTGCTACAGACTAGGGACCGTATGGCTAGGTAGCAGTTCTGCAGAAAAGACCTAGGGGTCACAGTGGACGAAAAGCTGGATATGAGTCAGTATGCTCTTGTTGCCAAAAAGGCTAATGGCATTTTGGGCTGTATAACTAGGGGCATTGCCAGCAGATCGAGGGACGTGATCATTCCCTTTTATTCGACATTGGTGAGGCCTCATCTGGAGTATTGTGTCCAGTTTTGGGCCCCACACTACAAGAAGGATGTGGAAAAATTGGAAAGAGTCCAGCGGAGGGCAACAAAAATGATTAGGGGTCTGGAGCACATGACTTATGAGGAGAGGCTGAGGGAATTGGGATTGTTTAGTCTCCAAAAGAGAAGAATGAGGGGGGATTTGATAGCTGCTTTCAACTACCTGAAAGAGGTTCCAAAGAGGATGGAGCTCGGCTGTTTTCAGTGGTGGCAGATGACAGAACAAGGAGCAACGGTCTCAAGTTGCAGTGGGGGAGGTCTAGGTTGGATATTAGGAAACACTATTTCACTAGGAGGGTGGTGAAGCACTGGAATGCGTTACCTAGGGAGGTGGTGGAATCTCCTTCCTTGGAGGTTTTTAAGGCCCGGCTTGACAAAGCCCTGGCTGAGATGATTTAGTTGGGAATTGGTCCTGCTTAGAGCAGGAGGTTGGACTAGATGACCTTCTGAGGTCCCTTCCAACCCTGATATTCTATGATTCTATGAAATAGAGGTGGGGGAGAGGGGACATATTATTTTTAGAAATTCTTGCTGTGAGGAGTATTAACCCTGAAATCAGTAAGACTGTTGGTAGGTACAACAGTTTTACTGGTTTAACTTTATTCCATCCTCTTCTTCCTTCAGATACAATGCTTCCTGTCTGTAGTACACAGTATATTAAAAACATAAGGATTTATGCATTGGAAAGTTCATTATGAAATGTGATTATTCCCCTCTATTTGGCATTGGTGAGACCACATCTGGAGTATCATGTCCAGTTTTGGTCCCTCCACTACAGAAGGGATGTGGACAAATTGGAGAGAGTCCAGCGGAGGGCAACGAAAATGATTGGGGGCTGGGGCACATGACTTATGAGGAGAAGATGAGGGAACTGGGGTTATTTAGTCTGCAGAAGAGAAGAGTGAGGGGGGATTTGATAGACGCCTTCAACTACCTGAAGGGGGTTTCCAAAGAGGATGGAGCTAGGCTGTTCTCAGTGGTGGCAGATGACAGAACAAGGAGCAATGGTCTCAAGTTGCAATGGGGGAGGTCTAGGAGGGTGGTGAAGCACTGGAATGGGTTACCTAGGGAGGTGGTGGAATCTCCATCCTTAAAGGTTTTTAAGGCCCAGCTTGACAAAGCCCTGGCTGGGATGATTTAGTTGGTATTGGTCCTGCTTGGAGCAGGGGATTGGACTAGATGACCTCCTGAGGTCTCTCCCAACCCTAATATTCTATGATTCTATGGAACCAAACAGCATAACATACTGGGTTAATTATCTTTGTATTTTATTGTGTAGTATCATAAGTTACACATTTTCTAGATCAATTACATAAAAACATTTGATGGTAACTGATTAGACAACAAAGCTCTTAAAACAAGTTTTAGTCTTAAAGCTTTACACCTATGAAACCAAATCAAAGTAGGGTAAAATACTGACCAGCTACTTTTTGAATAACAATTAAGAAACAAAACATGCACTAGACTGCCATTTATAAGGGAAAACGTACATCATCTCCTTAATTGGAGACAATATACATCAGTCTTAAGTTATAATAAGTACTGTACCACGAATACATCTATAGCCCTTACAATGTATACTGCCATTTTCATATGTGGAAGTACTTCAGTGCTATAAAAGCTGTGATGCTGCAGGGCTCGTTCAGGTCCCAATCCAATCCCCACTGTAGGCAATGGAAAGACATCCACTAACTTTAAGGGGCTCTGGATCAGACCCTCACTGTTTACTGACAGGGTGTGATGGCTACACTTGTAAAAGAAGCCTTGCGGATGGGCTTAGTGGATTATTGCCACATTTACAATGTCTTTTCTGCAATTTTTGAAAGGCTACATTATCTACAAGCAGGAAAATTAACTCATTTGGAATCTAAAGCAAATGTGCAATAAAAAAATTCAAGAAGTTAATTCTATTTTCAGACCATTGTATACTGCCTGTCTTGGCAATATAATTGGACAAGAAGGGGGGATGAGGCGGGAGGTGCTATCATTATGCAATAACCTACAATTATTTTTATGGCAACTGCATTCCAATCTTCTTACCCAATATACACAATGCTAATGTACAGCAATGGCACAAATTACACATTCTAACAGAGTAGTAAAATTGAAACAAGTCACGCAATGTAATGTGTTCGTGAACTAGCCCACCTGATGTGACAAAGCTTATTAAAATACAAAAGCTATTCTGCTTAGTTTTTATTTTTTTTAAGTTTCTAAAAAAAAAAAAAAAAAAATCTTATCTCAGCTCATTTCAGAATACCAAAGTTGTATTTGTATCTGACAGTGAGAAAATCCAAACTAAAATTATGTGGATACAGTTAGATTTTTGGTATCATATAGCTGCATAACTTGATGGTTCTTTTTCCAGTGCTACAATTAGAAAAACAAAAAAAATGCTTAAACACTAAATAGATGTCATTAGGAATTTAGTTGATTATGACTATGAAGGATTATGATTCATATGAAAATCATAACCTATAAAAATCATCAACTGTGCCGGATGAGCTCTTCCAGTGACAGATCTCATCAAGAAAATCTGCCAATAAAATACAGACAAAGCTGGTTAAAAAAAATTCCTGTTGACTTTCAGCATATGGAGTTCAGGTGCTCCTGACACTCGCATATTTTGCATGTTTTTAGCTGCTGACTACTAAAAACAATTAGGTTGATGTGAAAATGCTGGAGCTAATAAGATTTGGCAAGCACCAAGGAAATAGCACAGATTTTTTTTTTTTTTTTACAAAATGTAATTAAAATGTTCTGTGTATGGAACACCTTTAGCTCAATATTTATTATTGTTTCACCTGTCTTGAAATGGGAACAAACAAACAGTTGGATAAATGGACTAAAATGTTGTCAAGTTCCACTATAGCTTCTGTGTTGGGAGCGTGGCAGTGAACTGAGGTCTTGATGTATTGGCAGGTCCAGAGTGGCCAGGAAGCCTTTCTGGATCCATGCATCAGCACTACAGGCCAACGGAAAGGATGCCAGCTCTTGCTGGCTCGAATCGTGGGCCGCTTGTGACATCCCAAACAAAGACCTGATTGAAGACCCAATGAAAGAAGTCCTGGGATTCTACCTATCCCGTAGGTAGTGGACTGCACTTTAATCGCATTCAGACCTAATGCATGGACAGTGTGAATATCTACTCCACAAATGGAAAATCAAAGAATCACAAAATTGTGACTGTGGTGGGGTAAATACTACGCAACACATCACAGAAAACTGCCCCATTCACACTTACAGTGGCGGCATAAGGGGGATCCACCTAGCTGACCCAGAAGCGTTAACATCTTTCAAATCTCATGATTCAATTATATCAGACAATTGCTTTTCAAATGCCATATGAAAGAAGACTGCAGCTTCTGTACATGCTTCTGGATCTTCTGTTCAAAATGCTATTTGAAAACATGCTAAAGCAAGTTTTTCAGTGAATTGTGGCATGCATCCTTACATCTTTTCAAGTAACTGCACACTACAGGGATTATTCTTCCTCTTTTTCCAGTGATAGATGCACACCATAGGACCCTGTATTACAGTGTGATGGTTTCAGTCCTCTCTGCTCCAATACAAAGAGAGAATTAAACACCCTCTTACACCAGTTATGTGGTTTACATAGTGTTTCATTTTTACAAACATAATTAACACAAACTACAACACTGGTAAGTGAATAAAACTGTTAAATCACAAAAGTAAAGAGACTGCACTAGCAAAAGTTCCTTAGAACCCATATATTATACTCAACATTCCCACAGATTCCTTTTGTTTGTTTCATTTGAATACTCACGAGTAAATGTACACAAGCACTATCATCATCTTTTCATGGTATTTGGTCTGTCTCATAAACAAAGTTCTACCACAGTCTTTAACACAGATTTCTAAATGATGAAATCACCGTAGGGGGGAAAAAACAACCCCAGAAAATATGTTCTTATCATTGATGATAAACCTTCTGCATTGACAGCACAGAATGCTGTGCTTGGCCCCTGGCAGTGTGTCTAGCCAATGTCAGTTATTCGTTCCACTTCTTAAAGATATGCATTGAATACCATTACTAAGTTCATAAAAGAAAAATGAAAACACATTTGTGCAAAACTAAAAATACGTACCCTTTACATATTTCATTCATATCTGATTAGTTGGAGATATAAAAGCATCTGAAAAATTATACCGGAACTGGTCAGAACTGCATAGCTATGGTTGGGGGCAGGCCTTGGCTACCCACTGAAGCACACCAACCTTGCATAAAAAACTAGGAAATTAACACATACAACTGCATTTAGTGACCCAATTAAGCCTACATTAGGACACACCCATCCACTCCAAACCTTGAAAACACGTATATAAGAAGTTAATGGAAGTCTCCTGTGTACCTTGCTGGTTCCTTGTTGCCTATAACACTGTTGATAAACTATCATTCCATAAGGCATTCACTTAGATCTCCATAGACACCAAAAAGCTATACATTCCCTAACTTTATCACCCTTACACTCAACATAAAACCTTAATGGCAACCGTAGTATTTTAAAGCAGATTAAATTCCTAAATTAACAGACTGGGTGACAATCATATGTGCTGGTCTGTTGATACAGGAGAGTATGAGATCATCATTAAGATTTTGTGTTAGAGTGCAAGTTTGATGAAGATGGGGTATATATTGCTTTTCAGTATCTATTGGAGCTGGAATCTCTTACAGAGTATAGGAGCATATTATTGTGAAAGTGAGTGGCAAGGAACACAAGAGACTTCTCCCTTATCTTATTTCCATGGTTTCAAGACTTTGGGTTGGTGTGGTACGTCCTGATACAAGCTTTACTATCACTAAACAAAGCTTTTGTGTTACTAATACCAGCATATGTTTAAGAGCACATTTCTCCTCCCAAATGGAATTGACTGATTAGTTATAAACAAAATTACATCCCCAAAACTCACTAATTAGCAGTACAGTAGAACCTCTGAGTTATGAACACCTTGAGAATGGAGGTTGTTAGTAACTCTGAAATGTTCGTATCTCTGAACAAAAAGTTATGGTTGTTCGTTCAAAAATTTATAACTGAACATTGACTTAATACAGATTTGAAACTTTACTACGCAGAAGAAAAATGCTGCTCCCCCCCCCCCTTTTTTTTTTTAGTAGTTTACATTTAACACAATACTGTACTGTATTTACTTTTTGGTGTTGTTGGTCTCTGCTGCTGCTGCCTCATTATGTACTTCCGGTTCCAAATGTGGTATGTGGTTGACTGATCCGTTCATAACTCTGAGGTTCTACTGTCCTATGATGTAGAATGTGTGATTATAAAGTCAGACTACCCTCTCACTTGATCTATTTCCTTTACTGAAAATGGAAAATTCCACAAATCTCTGTGGATAATAAGCACCCCTCCTTTCATTCATCTTCTGCTATCCAATTCAGGCCAAATAGTAAAACTGCATTATTTAAACAAGATAATGAATATCACATTTGGATCTTTTCAGCTAACCTGAAACACTACTACTACAACTTCTACTGAGACCTTAGTCAGACCAAACTCCCATTAAAAAATAATTTTGCCTGAGTAAAACTTGAGACAGGCCTTCAGGATTTGTCCTAGTATTAGGGCACAATCCTGAAAGGTGGTGAGCCCCTCTTGTGATGTGTTAACCTCCCTCAAGTTGATGGGAGATGAGGACAATCAGCACCTCTCAGAAATGGAACTTTATGTACTACTACAAAATAATTACCAAAGACAAAGGGCTGGATTCTCCAGTCCACCACGTTTACTTTGCATCACTTACTTAGCACAAAATGAAGTTATAATGGAGTGTGATTGCCACTGGCGAACTCTCCCTGGGTAGGGGAAATCTCCATCAGCCTAAAGTAGGTAGAGGCAGCTCTGCAAAAGCTGACCCACTGCAGCTATAACTGGCACCGAGGTTGGGTGAATGAGAATCAGAAAGTTGCATCTAGCTCTTTGAATTCAGGTGCAATGGAGAATCAAGCTTCAATTGTTTATGAACATGATCCAATGCCCACTGAAGTCAATGGAAAGACTGCCATTGACTTCAACGGGGTCTGAATCAAGTCCTTAAGAAGGAAGTTGTTATTGTACAGAATTATGGGGAAAATGTTGCAAGGCATTTGTGTGATTTTTTCTTAAATTCACATTTTTGAAAAGCCCAAATTATTTATTAGCAACAGTAAATCAAAGATTTATTTCAGTCAAAAAATTCAAATTTTATGGGATTGCTGGGTATTCATTTCAACAGTCATAAAAGCATGGCTTAAGTTATTTGGGAAAAAAAACTGCAAATATTTCCTTTTGGATTAGAATAGGACAGCAGGGTTCCCATGAATACTTTACAGCCTTTCAATTACAGCACAATTATTTATAACTTTACAGCCAGAGATCACAAGTTTAAGCAAAAAGATTTTATTTCTAAAAGCTGCTAAAAATATGTGATTTCTGGAAAACTAAAATCACTAAAAAAGCTACACAATTCTGAACCATTCCTTCAGAGATTCTGCACAGAATCCTTATCCTGGAGTCAGCCTCTGTATTTATATTCATTTTGAAAGAATGTAGTGTGAATTAATAACTGCTACAGTACTTTGTACTTGCTGAAATAGGATGTTATTGATCAATATCAGTCTAACAGTGTTGCCTCATAACTCAGCATGGCCAGAAAACAAATTAAAAATAAATGTCAAAATTTTCCAATTTCTACCTCAGTAAACAGAATTTTAAAATCTTTCCATTGCAAAATAGATGCCTAAAAGATGCTAGCAAAAGAGCTGGTAAAGAGGAGCTAACAAAATATTTCAAACCCTAACTTTACAGGGGGAAATATATATCTACAGATATACCTACATTTTCAAAATACACAGCTAGCCACCTTTCCTAAGAGTAGAGGAGAAATTAACCATGCCACTTAAATAATATTTTTTTCAAAAGTCTTCTTTTCAGAGATCATCAGAAAAATATCCTACATGTAAATACCTATATCTTATCCAGTCATAATACCATAATCTCCAACTATTTCCTTAAAGCTCCTTTTCCATGATTACAATGTTCGATTCCCTTGCAAAACACTTTAATTCTCTCTTTAAAACCTCACAACAGTTACCATTTTCAAAGTGTCTCTGACCTCTCTGTCTTTCAAGAGTCACCAGTAGTAGGTTAGGCAGCATATATTGAACCTTGGGCTTGATCCTGAAGTTGTTTCAATATGTGTAATATTCACATCTTGCAGTCAGTGAGGATTTTGCATAAGAAATAAACGCATGATCGGGTACAAAGCTCTCATGTTCAATTCAGTAAGTAAAAAGTATAGCTTTGCAAAGAAAAAATATGGAAATGTGTCTTTGCTGCAAGTGCGTTTTCATTATATTCAAACCTTTCTTTCTGAACCATTCTTTTGTTTGTAATATACAAGATCAGATGCTTTTTATTTGCTTCTAATATGAAGCAATATGCCTACAAAAATCCCACAATCATAGTATGTTAATATTTATTAATGATCCCAATGATGGCTGTTATACTTTCAGTCTGCAAGAATTGGATCGGTTTTTACATCTGGAAGAGAAAATTGTCTAAGACAGCACCTCTAGTAGGTACAGTTTCATGTGGATCTTATTGGCATTGGTACTTTTATTTTTATACCCACGACTGTTCTCAGTATCAGGAAAGCCAACTGAACTCAATTCAAAATTAATACAGTAACTTTAAACATGACCTGTTCCTTCAGTCTCCCTGATACTTAAAACTCCATTTATATTTGACCATCATTTCAAATTGCTAGTCTTTGAAGAAGAAAATTGCTCTCATCACAATTGATGGAAAGTAGATAGCATACATCCCCATGAATCAAGAGGAGACTGTACCCCAAAGATTTAGTAGCACTACTAAGAGTCTTCTCAACAATGCAGCTCTTCAAACAAGAGTATAACCTTTCAATGCAGAGCTTTGAAGAGACATGTACTGTATGTGTTTAGCTAGTGAGAAACTGGTGAGAATTCAGAGAAGAGCACCAAAAAAAAAATCAGGAGTCTAGAAGGACTGATTTATGACAAAAGATTAAATAACTATAGCTTGGTTTAGGGGACAGTGTGTGTTTGTGTGAAGGAGTGGAAATGAAGGGACAGGAAAGAAGAGACACAGGACATGTTTACACTGCAGCTGGGGGTGTTATTTCCAGCTCAGATAGACATGCACGTGCTGGCTTTCATCAAGCTAGCATGCTAAAAATAGCAGTATAGCCACGAGGGCACAGGTGGTGGCACAGGCTAGTTGTCCAGTACATACACAGGTTCTTGGTTGGGACTGTACTCCAAGCAGTTAGCCTGGTGCTGTCATTGCTGCTACAGCCACACTGCTATTTTTAGCACATAGCTCAATGACCGCTAGCGCATGTACGTCTGCCTGAGCTGGAAATTTCACCTCCAGCTGCATCCTATAAATATTTGAAAGGTATAAACACAAAAGAGGGAGTGGAATTATTCAGCATAATAAAAGAGTAGAACCAGGATAATGGGAGATTAAATTACAAAATAGAAAATGTAAGTCAAGTATCAGGAAATACTTCCTAATAGTGAGATCTACTACGACTGCAGAAGAGACTCTCCAGGGAAGTGGTGAAAACTCCATCATTTAGGTCATTTAAAATTAGATGGGGGGGGAAAACGGCAATAAATTTTAATAGGAAACAATTTTTCTTTGGCAGGAAGATGGCCTAGATTAACTAATAAGCTTTCTCCATATGATCCAGGTAACCCTTTAACCTCAAGCAAACACAAACTCTTAACCAGTTTAACTCTACTTTACAGTTCACCATTAAAAACTCTTAGAGCTTATCTTCACTAGGAAAAAGGTGTACTTTTAACACAATAACCAATAGGTGTTAAAATCCTAGTGAAGACTAGCCAGTTGTAGTTTTAACATGTGTTATCTTGTTGAGATAAACCTTTGTGAGGAGCCTAGGGTTTACCTTGACAAGATAACACATGTCAAAACTACAACTGCCTTGTCTGTGCTAGGATTTTAACACCTACTGGTTTACATATCTTAAAAATGTATCTTTTATCTTAGGTTAGACATGATCTTATAGGAGCTTCCTCCTCCTTTAACTTCACTACTCTAATATAATTCACTATTTGGTGTTCTTTTGAAGACTAGCAGGATTAACAGTAGTTAAATATTTGAACTGGATAGGAACACAAGATGACTAGCAACTATTGGGTAAACATGAGGGTCTAAAAAAGGAGTTGTGGAAATTAATTCTGCGGGATCACAAGTCCCATTTCCCATGGCCAGAAGGAAGGTGGGTGTGATATGGTGCCAGAAACAGAGAGTAAGTGTGGGGGAGATGGGAGAATGGAGATGACCCAAGTGACAGGACAAATAATCAGGGTTCAGGCTTGAACATACCTGCTGGGAGAGGACAAAGAAAAAAATACTTTTAGACATCTTGCAGGCTTTTCATTAGCAAAACCACATAAAGCTATAACTTATATTCAACTGCTCAACCATTTAACTACAGTTAACTCTTAGGGTATGTCTACACTGCAAAGAAAGAGCTGAGGTGCAGAATCTTAGAGCCTTGATCAATTGACTCAGACTCATGGGACTCGGGCTGTAGGGCTAAATGTAACAATGTAAATGTTCCCAATCCGGCTGGAGCCTCAGATCTGAAACCCTTCCCTCTCATCAGAGATCAGAGCCTGGGCACCAGCCTGAGCAGGAACGTCTACACTGCTATTTTTAGGCCCTTAGCCCAACTCCTAAGAGCCCAAGTCATTTAACCCAGGCTCTGAGATTCAACGCCATGGGCTTTTCTTTCAATCTTTAGCTTCTAGTTTGATTAGTGACTTGTTTGATAAAACACACCCATAAACTTTAGAAAGAAGTACAGGTCCATGAAAAATGCAGACTTGAGAGTCAGTCTACTAAGAGTATTCCTTCACTGTTGTTAACTTGGGTGATAGGCAACTGGAACTGACTGCCTGGGTTAACCTAGCCTGGTTGTGGCTACACTGCAAAACCATGCCCAAGTTACTGTGCCCTCACTGGTTCTCTATGCACCCATGTGTGTCTCCAGGACTTCGGAGGCCTTAGGCATGGTTATTTGTCCTGCAGTAAGCTGAGTCATTCTACGATTCTTTCCTTCTGCACATACGGGAGGAACTACGGAAAGGCAATGGAGGACCATCAACACTCAAATGATTAGCCTGCATCCTCATTGCAAACTGAGCAGGTTACCAGCCTGAGTGAAAGCAAGACTGAGCTCTAAATCATGTCCCCAGATAGATCAACTAGTCTGAGTTTAAAGCACCAAACACAGGTGAGAAGATTTTGCATGTGGCTGAGAGTGGGGTTAGAAGAAACACCCAAGTAACAACCCAAGTTAACTCTGCAGTGAAGACGCATCCAAAGAGAGTGCAAATCAGTTTGAAATTTCCATTCTGTTTTTTTATTTTTAACCTAATCTATTTCCCTGTGACAAGATAGATGTCTACCACTCTTTTTTCAGTCATTATCAGAATGGAAAGTCATTTAGATTCCATGAACGAGGAGGCACTGCAACACACAGCTTATTAAATCACTTTGCAATCATTTAAAAGACACAGCACTAAGAAACATTGGCTTCAGGCTACAACACAACAATACGAACATGCAATCCTGCATTCACTTCTGTAGTTCACACATTAAGCTGTCATTATGTTTGTAACCCATTTATGTGTCAAATTCTGTCTGTCCTCTCACCTCTTCATGTAATTTATTCATATCTTTTCTTCCTACATTGAAAGTTTAAATGAATTCTACAGCATTTATCAACATTCAGTGGACTGTGCATAAACCAACATAATAACTAACAAGAGAGCATTGAATGTAAAATATTTTTTTATTACAAAGCCCCAAGGCCTATTTATTATGTCCCAAGGGTCTCATTCACAAAAACATGCCTTACCCAAGGGCAGGATAAGAACTGCAAATTATTTCTGAATAACTGAACGTGCCCTGGCTACTCTAATTCACAAAAATGTTTCAGGCACCGTCAGGATTCATAAACTACAAGAGCGCTGTTCCAACCCTACCTTCAAATACATCCTATAATTACAGGTGGAGCTGCAAGTGGTGGCAGGGGAACAGGGGCAGAAGGGTCTCAGCCCAGTTGACCACCACAGCACACATCCCACTAGAACCTGGAATGGAACTCAAGATTCTTAAGTCTCATTATTCCTCTCCTGCTAGCAAGAATCTGTGAAAACAACTAGTAAAATGTGTGTCTCATCTGCTCTAGTGACTGGTCCACATAGACAGTGGCAACTTACTACTGTTATCAGTTACTCTGTTGGCTCAAGTGACATGTTTTTTCAGTTTGCTTTTTAAAAAAAACAGTGGAAATTTTATCAAAAAAAATTACTGTAAAGTTGCAAAGCCAAGCACTCACAAGTTAAAAATGCTAGAAGTAAGGTTGGCCTGTGTAACCTTATTCAGCCCTCTCAAATGTATGCATTATGATACATTCTTTCTTTACATTATTATATACTATTTTTTCCACAGGACCACTGCCTCATTCAATGCACAGAATAGACTGTGCTGTGGAGATGAACCAGGGTTATGTAGTGAAGGAGACTGTTGTCTGCAGGATCCCTGTTCATTTGTTGCAGGGGTTGGAATGTGTGTAGTGAATGACTCTAGGAAGTGCAAGAAGAAGAAAAAAATGGTATCACACTTAAGGCACCTGAATGCAGCCCTGGAGAAACAGATTCTACCATTTACTGCCTCTGGCACAGGGTTCCTGTGATGACAGGTAAGACATATAAACCAGACCTTTCACAGGGGGTCACTTATTGTGCTCCTTATTTTCTGGAAGCCCAACTCAAGACACTGAATTCTGATTTGCAGAACTGCCAAGCCCTCACAGTTGCAACTGAAGTCAGTGGGAGCTGTGCTATATAATGGTAAGTACTCTAAAAAATAAAATCCTAGGCATCTCAAATAGGTACCAAAATAAGTGGACATTTTTGGCCTGAATCTTTCAATGCCTCAACTCTACATCTATAAAACAGGGATAATACAACCACTTCACCTCAGAGGGCTGTTCTGAAGATAAATTAATTCATATTTATGAAGCATTCAGATATTATAGTGATGAGCACTATGGAGAAGCCCTTGAAGAAAGCAATAATTCTGTATTCAAAGCAGGATTTGAACAGAATGTAGTAAAGTTGCAGTAAAGTAAAGTTGCACAGGCAACTTTAATTCTGCTTGACATTGCAACCGTAACACTCTTTTAATGTAAATTTTTGTATGTAATGCTATAATATAACCCAAGAAATAGAAGTAGAACAAGTGCCAAACTTTCCCTTTGCTTTAATCCAGTGAAAGTCACAGGTCCCTGAGGATTAGAATTAGAACTACAACATATTTTGCACTTTTGCTGCCATGTAGCATGTGATTTTTGACCCATCTCTTTCCTCACCCTGTAATGAGACACTTCAGGCCACCATCCTGTATATGAGATCATCCAGAGATGTCAAAGAAGGTTTTGGTGTAGACTGGTGGCTGGATGTGGCTCTGTAATCTTAAGAAAAAATGAGTCTTTACATTTCATTTTCCTTTTTGCCATGTATATTTAAATTAAATATTCTAGATCTATTAATATTAATATATTTCTATATTAGATTTTTGAAAAGTTTCCTCCAATATTTCTCCACCACTTTTGAATAACTATCTCATCTGGATATTTTGGGAAAGTCCTGGTAAACTGATCTGATCTCTCAGTGAAAGATGGATAAGTTATTATTCCTGATGTCCATTTAAGAGGGGGGTGAGGGGAAGCTAAGCCTATGAAGACTTGAAGTTCTGAAGGCTAGGTTACTGTCAACAGTAAAAGGAAGCAACCAAATCTCATTGCAAACCTATCATGTTATTTGGGCTTGGCTGGCACAGGCATTCATTTGAGCTCAATCTTGAGTGCATGTGCAGTGAGTTGCAAACTTCTACTCCCAGCCTAGGAACCAAATCCATGGCCCTACACTAAAAATCAATAGGAGCAAGAAGGAAATCACTATGATACAGGATGCGCTCTCCCCAATTCTCAGATGTCTGTCTGCCTCCATATATATTCACATTTGCATTTATAATCACTAGAGTCTTTGCCCAATGCTCAGCTAACGGATTACATATTATGCACCTATGAAAATAATAAATTGAGATGTTTTCATATTTACAGACTATATATTATATGCTCTGTCTAGTTTAACGAAGATGGAGGCAATTTCCATAGTGCACAGGGCCACAATACTCTTTAATCCAGCCACCTACTAACAGTCCATGTGGCCCCTGCTGATGCACACTAGAAGTTCCCTAATGTGCTTTGTGTACTGCTGTTAGGAAGGGGTCCTGAACCTTTTTCTGTTGCAACAGTGTCATAGTGTGGAAAATAGGGCTATCAAGCAATTTAAAAAATGAATCGCGATTAATTGTGCGATTAATCGCACTGTTAAACAATAATAGAATACCATTTATTTAAATATTTTTGGATGTTTTCTACATTTTCAAATATATTGATTTCAATTATAACACAGAATACAAAGTGTACAGTGCTCTCTTTATATTTATTTTTGATTACAAGTATTTGGACTGTAAAAAAACAAACAAAAGAAATAGTATTTTTTCAATTCACCTAATACAAGTACCATAGTAATCTCTTTACCATGAAAGTTGAATTTACAAATGTAGACGTATGAACAAAAAAAACTGCATTAAAAAAAATGTAAAATTTTAGAGCCTGCAAATCCACTGAGTCCTACTTGTTCAGCCAATCGCTCAGACAAACAAGTTTGGTTACAATTTGCAGGAGCTAATGCTGCCTGCTTCTTGTTTACAATGTCACCTGAAAGTGAGAACAGGCGTTCTCATGGCACTGTTGTAGTTGGCGTCGCAAGATATTTACATGCCAGATGCACTAAAGATTCATATGTGTCTTCATGCTTCAACCACCATTCCAGGGGACATGCGTCCATTCTGATGACAGGTTCTGCTCAATAACAATCCAAAGCAGTGCGGACTAACACATGTTTATTTTCATTATCTGAGTCAGATGCCACCAGCACAAGGTTGATTTTCTTTTTTGGTGGTTCGAGTTCTTTAGTTTCCGCATTGGAGTGTGGCTCTTTTAAGACATATGAAAGCATGCTCCACACTTCATCCCTCTCAGATTTTGGAAGGCATTTCAGATTCTTAAATCTTGGGTCGAGTGCTGTAGCTATCTTTAGAAATCTCACATTGGTACCTTCTTTGCGTTTTGTCTAATCTTCAGTTAAAGTGTTCTTAAAATGAACAACATGTGCTGGGTCATCATCCGAGACTGCTGTAACATGAAATATATGGCAGAATGCGGGTAAAACAGAGCCATGAGAACGCCTGTTCTCACTTTCAGGTGACATTGTAAACAAGAAGCAGGCAGCATTAGCTCCTGCAAATTGTAACCAAACTTGTTTGTCTGAGCGATTGGCTGAACAAGTAGGACTCAGTGGATTCTCTCCCAAGGAGTTCAGTCACAAATTTAATTAACACATTATTTTTTAACGGGTGTCATCAGCATGGAAGCATGTCCTCGGGAATGGTGGCCAAGGCATGAATATGGTACTGAATGTAAAACACATATCGTTCTTGCAAAGCATCAATGATGGGCTCCATGCTCCAGGAAAGATGTGGAAAAATTGGAGAAATTCCAAAAAATTAAAGGTCTAGAAAACATGACCTAGGAGAAAAGACTGAAAAAATTGGGTTTGTTTAGTCTGGAGAAGAGAACACTGAAGGGGGACATGATAACTGTCAAGCACGTAAAAGACTGTTATAAAGAGAAGAGTGATAAATTGTTCTCCTTATCCACTGAGGACAGGACATGAAGTAATGGGCTTAAATTGCAGCAAGAGAGATTTAGGTTAGATACTAGGAAAAAAGCTTCCTAACTGTAATGGTAGTTAAGAACTGGAACAAATTACCTAGGGAGGTGGTGGAATCTCCACCATTGGAGGTTTTTAAGAACAGGTTAGACAAACACCTGTCAGGGATGGTCTAGATAATACTTAGTCCTCCCTCAGTGCAGGGGACTGGACTAGAGGCCCTATAAAGGTCCCTTCTAGTCCTACATTTCTATTGTTTTTCAAGTGAATAATAAGCATTCCCAACGTTAGAACACACTCCAAATTGTCACACAATAACCCAGCATAGCTTTATCTAATAAATATTTATTCTTAGTACTAGCACCAAAACATCCTTTCTTCCAATATCTCCAGAAGCTCCTCATTCATTTCAGGATTGAGTGGAAAACTTCTCTCCTCACTCTAACACCCTCTCTGGGCTTGTTCAACTCTACTTTTATGGATCCTATCTGTCTCTACTCCACTTATTTAATCATTAGTCTTCTCTCAATCTGTATAACATTCTACTGAAAGTGTAAGAGCCTTCTTTTCTACAAATTCTTACATCTGAAATAGCATTCTTCTATTTTTCTACTTTATGTGCACTCCACTCTCTTGTTGTTTTCACCTGAGATTTGAAAGCAACTGCCTTTAATGTTGCTTATAAGGTCACCAAGAAGTGCAATCCTGCCACACAGTAAATTTACTGAAGCACCACAGAGCTATTTACGGAACAGAATTATATATCATATTTCACAGTTCAACTGTAAATTTACTATAGGAAAACTACATTTTTGGGGACCTTCACTATAACCTCTTAATTTCTCTGTCCTCTTCTGCTACTATTTAATTCTAATTACACAAATTGACCTCTACTTGGGAAAAGCCAATTTGGGGAAATTAAGCTCTACTAGTTCACACAGAGAGTTTATTTAGAATTGTCTCAGAGTTTGTAGGTTTTCTCCCCCCTTCTATCTCACGGAACTGGCCAGCATTTTGTCCCCCCAATCCCATGGATTACTAGAAATCTGCAGAAACCATATCCATCTGTCCAAAGGCCTTCTGTTCTGTCCCCAACCCAAAGTAGAAGTTTCAGATCTGGGTCCCCTCCATTTCTGGAAGTGGAGGGGGGACCTCTCAGACCAATAATATTTAAAACTCTGTAAAGTTCTTTGAATTCTGTCCTGTATAGAAAGTGTCATACATAATGAAGTTGTATTTATCATATACACTTTGGAGAAAAAGGAGAAAAAACACAAAAGGGAAAAAATATCCTTTTACCAAAATAAAGATAATATTTATGCCAAAATTGTATTTTATTGCTTTAATAAACTGCTTATAACTATTACTAAATACATATTCACATGATCTTAAATAGATGCCTAACTGAGACAACTGAATGATACAAGCACAGGGGTGCCGAGGTAAACATATTGCTGTTCTGGAATAGAAAAGTAATTTGTAGACCTAAATTAACTCTACTTCATACTCATTTTTCAAGTTCTTCATTTTGTTTTACTATATGTATTTTTTGCAATAAGGCTAGGTCCAGGGGATCTGCTGTATTGTGCCAGACACCATCCCTGCTTGGATTGTATAACCCAGGGTGCGTAACGAAGAGTTAGTTGACTGTAAATTGAAGATGAAGGTTTAATGAAGCACACACTTGACTCAGGAAAAGTACAGTGCATGTATTTTCTTGAGTTAATCACATAAAAATCTCTCATAAATAGTGCCTGCAATTTCAATGCCTCAAGCCCTTATTTAAATACTCTACTCTACAGAGAAAGCTCATTTTTTTCATGTAGTACACGTGCACACAGCACACCTCTTATTGGCACCTAAACCACAAAGAACAGGGATGACGAAAAACAGCTACAGCAAACCGTTACTTATTAGGCAAAAATCACCATCCATTCCATCCTGACAGCTGTGCAGATTTAAAGGTTATATTTGAATTAATTCTTGCATTGCTTTTCTGATGTTGGTGATAATACCACGTTATCATTATATCACAATTGGCTGCAGTTTTATGTGAGTAGGAAGAAGGGATGTAGGGTCAGAATAAGCACAATAATAAAATGGACTTAGTGAATCCTAGGCTCCTGCATAGTCTTTAAAATGGAATCTAATCAATCAGTGTGTTAGTTTTGTTAGTCAATTAATCCAGGTGGATACTCCCCTCCCTCCCCATCCTGATGGGTAAAACTTTGGGGAAAAAACTGATTTTTTTTCATTTGGAAGAAAACTCCTTTCATTGTTACACATTTGCAAGGACAATTTAATCAGGAATACAAAGTAACTCTACTGACACTTTTCCAGCGCACCAACCAAAAATTTTGAAAGGTCTGATTTTCAGCTTCTTAGCTAAATTTCTGAAATTCAAAATAAAATTATTACTGGGAACATCTCACTAGTCCAAACTTTCTCACAAAATGAGCACTGTCAATACAGTCATTTATTTTACCTTGAGAAGGTATGTGGGAATATTGCTGAAATCCACTGGTAACTTTAAAAGGAAGCGAGCTGAGAATTCACCAGTCTGAGGAGAAAGGAACAAAAATAATGAGACCTACAGCTAAAGTGATCTCACTCTCTATTATCTACAGCAGACAGGGTCACAAGCTGAACCTATTCAGACTGAAATATTTAGCAAGGCAGTATCTTCTAGCAACTGAGGGAGGAAGAGTTAAGCAACCGCTTTCAATGGTAATTGTTGAAAATGAAAAAAAAACATTTATTTATAGCTTTCACAATAAGCAATATGGCAATATATCCCAAGACTCTCAGGGCATTGCTCCCACTGAGTCAATGGTAAAAAGGTCCTTAGAGAGCATAATGGCTGGCACCATATCAGAACCTACATTAGATTAAACCAGGCCCTATGTCTTCTCTTTACTCATCACCGTTGAAGTCATTGCTTCTGCAGCCACAAGTTAACTTGCATCCTAAGTGTTTTAACAAATGGATTACATCTAGTAGCATAAATTATTCCCATGAATGTAAATACCTCATGAAAACTCAGATTACAATAATAAGGGGGAAATATAAAGGTCATCAATGACGTGTTGCACAAACTACATCCTGACTGCTAAATAGGTATGTCTTTAAAGGACTCTACTTTAAAAATCATAGGCAAAATAATTACTATTCTGTATTGCATCCAGAATACAATGTAATACACAATCTCTCTATTGTCGTGTCACTTAAACATCCCAATCAGGACGAGGGCCCTACTGTACTGAATACTGTACAGACACAGAGGTAGACAGTCAATACCCTGAAGAGTTTACAATCTAATTTTAGGGCTAGATTTTCTGAAGAGTTTAGAACCCAACAGTTCTCACTTAGGCACCTAAATATATTGCTCAGATTTTCAAAAGTGCTCAGCACTCAGTAGCTCCCACTGAGAATGAGGAGAAAATTTTGCCCCTCTGTTTAGGTGCCATAGTGGAAACTAAGCATGTTTTTTGAAAATCAGGCCCCACTTTTGCAAATCTGGCTATTTGTGTGTTCCAGTACAGCATTTAGATGCATCGGAAATTAGCATGCCTTGCACACATCTCTAATTTTTTTTTTAAATGGGAAATTCATTATATGTATTTTGCTGGTACACTTATTTAATATAGTGACTGCCTGAATGTTACTGGGAAGAACTGGCATAATTACCACTAATAACTAAAGAGACTGCAGCCACGCCAATCTCATCAACACTTTCTGCTACAGTGAAAATAAAGCCCCAAAAATACAGTGAAAGTACTATGGTATCAGATAAAAAGAATAATTTTTCCTTGCAACAGAATAATCACATAAAAGACGAAATGTCCTTTTTCACAACTGAAGAGACTTGTTGAGAGAAAAAAGGGATGTAACAAGGTTACTCTTTCAATAGGTGTCTACTGTATACATCTCTATTTCCAGGGATTTAAAATATGGCTTAAAAATCCTTTGGGCATTTACCGTCCAACTGTACAAGAGCTTTCTCTGACAAAACTCTATTAGAACATTTTAAAGTTATACTAGTGGAGCAAAATAGAAAAACATGGATAGAGTCTTCCTCTTGCCCCATCATTCAGGTATGTGCTTGCTTGTTAAATAACATTTTTCATGCCATTAATTTCCAAAGTGGGATAGTGTCTCTGAATGGAAAAAAAAAAAAAAGACTAGTAGATGTTTTATTTTATAAAGAGAGCTACAGAACCTGTATGGCAATGTAAATTACTTCTTTTAAATAGACATTTATGCAAACTAGGTGTTATTGTAGTCTAGAAACCAAATTTTAGCTTTTCACCAATTTAGACCACAAATTAGTCTGGCCATAATTCATCCATATTGAAAATTTCACTCTGTCAACTAATAATAATTAGAAATGAGCGAAGGAAGTTTTGTTCAAATCAAAATCCACACTGAACTATGATATGGGTTCCAGGACAAACTAGAAGTACCAGAGCTATAATTTGAGTTTGGAGGATGCCATAAATCTCATGAGCTGTTTGATAAACTGCAAAATGGGGTTCTCTCACTGAGGAAGGATTCCTATTTTCTCTCATTAGGACAGTCCATTTCTGCACACATCTGGGTAGCAGCCCTTTTCTGTTGACAGAAAATGACCGTCCTTGCTTCTCAGCAATGAAATGATCCTACTTGTAAAGGGCTCAATTTTACTCCCATTGGCTTTAATGGTGCAGGATTTGTCCAAAGGTAAACAAATGTACTGAGAACTTTGAGACTGATTTCTGTAAATAAAGCCTTTGTTTGTGAGAGTAACTGGAATGTGCCAAATGAGTCGTACATAATCAGGAAGGGAAAGAGATTCTTTCATTCTCAACATCTTCTGATTTCTTCTACTCTTAGCAAACTTGGAGAGATCTTAAGATGTGAGAGCTTGAGCTGAAAATAGTGTAGATGGTTCAGAAGTAGCATTTAAATCAGTGAGGAAGAAAGAACTGGTAAGAGGGTTTTCCATAATTTCTCTTCGGGATTATGTAAATTGTAAAACCTAGAGGGCTGCTTTGCAACTGTTGTCTACTGAGAAGTTGCCAAACTCTTCCTAACATATTGCTGTTTTTTATGCGTCAAGTGTATGCAAAGGAAATGGGAAGGATTTCCTTTCTGTTTCATATGCTTCCTTAAAATGAGGCCTTATCCACCTGGCTATGAGAAGACTAAGCTCATTCTTCTAGAAGGAAATAAACATTGGTCTGATTTCCTAAAGATTTTAACCCCACTGAGACATAAAGTAAGGATATTTCATGCATTATGTCAAAAAAGTGTATAACCCATGCAAACAAAAACAAAAACAAAAAAACTTTAATTAATCTAACATTAAGCACACAAAAATCAGGATATACCAAGGAAAGGCAGGTGAATGCTTGTTCAATTTTAACTCTGCCTTATTTTTGCATATGCATTACAGAGGTATCTAATTACTCAATCATATACTTTTTCTATAACCAACTAGGGCAAATTTAAGATTGAGTGAATGTTCAGTGATAATTCAGCATTTTCTGACATTTATGTGCCACTTTCATGTTGCACTACCAGAGTTCTTTGCATACGATTTCCATAGGGTTTGAAAAATTTTAAGTGGACAGAAACAGAAAAAAGAAAGGAAGAAGAAAAAAAATAAAGATGTGAAACTACTGAATGCAAGTATAATATATATGGTGTGTAAATGAGAATGTGCATGTATATGTAGGGGCTAGGTATACAGTATGTACTCAATGAAAGGGTGTATGGTGTTTGTCTTTGTAGGTAGGTGCAGATAAAGCTATGTACACAACTACAAGCAATCTTAACACCATGTAGGAAGGGATATCCATACATGCAATCTCTCTCTCTCTCTCTCTCTCTCTCTCTCTCTCTCTGAGCGTGGGGTGAACTGAGGATCTCTCTGTAGAACATATTGAAGTATGCACTTGGTAAAATTTCTATCGAAATAATTCCATAGGGCATTTTTATAATTCAACTTCAAACAGTTTCCCTCCAAACTTAGCATAGCAGGCACTTCTTATTGAGAAATACTTTTCACATCCCAAGTCTCCTAGCGACCTTCTTTGCCACACTCAAAGCACTCCTTAAAACTACCGGTAATTTCTTCCAAAAGGCCTTTCCACAATAAATGTCTAAGGGCCTGACAAGTTAAGCCCACCTGCTTGTGCTGGGATTTGTGCATAGTTAACAACACTGTAAGAGTGTTTTTCAAGACTCATCTGTGTTCTATGTTTTTCTTATCTGTATGACCCACATTATGTTTGAAATATACAAGGTTTCTATCTATACTGCAAGCTACTTGGGGTAAGGTCTTCATTTTCCTACATGTTCTCTTTAGCAGCAAATACATTTTAAAATTCAGATATCTTTATCTGAGTTATAATAAATGTGTCCATAATTTATTGAATGTTTAACAAATTTAATGTTTCCACCCTCACATAACTCAAAATGCTCAAGAGATTTGCTTCAAAATGTATTTAAACACATTTTTTTAATTGAGACAAAAAAAAAGTTAGAACGTAAGAACAGCCATACTGGGTCAGTCATCTAGCCCAATATCCTGTCTTCCGACAGTGGCCAATACCAGGTGCCCCAGAGGGAATGAACAGAACAGATAATCACCAAAGTGATCCATCCCCCATCACCCATTCCCAGCTTCTGGCAAACAGAGGCTAGGACACCATCCCTGTCCATTCTGGCTAATAGCCATTGATGGACATATCCTCCATGAACTTATCTAGGTCTTTTTTGATAAGAGCCTTTGGTGAGGAACCTTGTCAAAGGCTTTCTGAAAATCTAAGTACACTATATTCACTGGATCCCCCTTGTCCACATGCTTGTTGACCCCCTCAAATAATTCTAGTAGGTTGGTGAGGCATGATTTCCCTTTACAAAAACCATGTTGACTCTTCCCCAAAAAATTATGTTCATCTATATGTCTGACAATTTTGTTATTTACTATAGTTTCAACAAGTTTGCCTGGTACTGAAGTCAAGCTTACCGGCCTGTAATTGCTGGGATCACCTCTGGAACCCTTTTTAAAAAGGAGGGAATCTCCCTCACATCCTCAGCTGTGAAGATCGATGCAAAGAATTAATTTAGTTTCTCCGCAATGGCTTTATCATCCTTGAGTGCTCCTTTAGCATCTTGATCGTCCAGTGGCCCCACTGGTTGTTTAGCAGGCTTCCTGCTTCTGATGTACTTAAAAAAAAATGCTGTTACTTTTTGAGTCTTTGGCTAGCTGTCCTTCAAATTCTTTTTTGGCCTTCCCACTTATATTTTTACATTTCATTTGCCAGAGTTTATGCTCCTTTCTATTTTCCTCAATAGGATACAACTTCCACTTTTTAAAGGATGCCTTTTTGCCTCTCACTGCTTCTTTTACTTTGTTCTTTAGCCACGGTGGCACTTTTTGGTTCTCTTACTATGTTTTTTAATTTGGGGTATACATTTAAGTTGAGCCTCTACTATGGTGTCTTTAAAAAGTTTCCATGCAGCTTGCAGGGATTCACTTTTGTACCTTTTAATTTCTGTTTAACTAACCTTCTCATTTTTGTGTAGTTCAGAAACTTACTGAAGCATCTCTGAGGATGAGATTATGTGTATTCAGTTTGATTAGACATAGATTTGTGCATTTTATTTTATTTTGCTTGGTGACTTACTTTGTTCTGTCTGTTACTACTTGGAACCACTTAAATCCTACTTTCTGTATTTAATAAAATCACTTTTTACTTATTAATTAACTCAGAGTATACCTGGGGAGGCAAACAGCTGTGCATATCTCTCTATCAGTGTTATAGAGGGCGAACAATTTATGAGTTTAATCTGAATAAAGCTTATACAGAATAAACCCGGATTTATTTGGGTTTAGACCCCATTGGGAGTTGGGCATCTGAGTGTTAAAGAGAGGAACACTTCTGTTAGCTGCTTTCAGGTAAACCTGCAGCTTTGGGGAAAGTAATTCAAACCCTGGGTCTTTGCTGGAGCAGACGGGAGTGTCTGGCTCAGCAAGACAGGGTGCTGGGGCCCCGAGCTGGCAGGGAAAGCAGGGGCAGAAGTAGTCTTGGCACATTGGGTGGCAGCTCCCAAGGGGGGTTCTGTGATCTAACCCGTCACACCTCTCCTCTTGTGGGTTCCAGGACTAGCTGCTCAAGAAGCAGTCATTTAAGGTGTCAAGAAACTTTATCTCTGCATCCCATCCTGAGGTGACATGTACCCAGTCAATATAGTTGAAATCCCCCATTATTATTGAGTTTTTTATTGTTAGAGCCTCTCTAATCTCCCTGAGCATTTCACTACAGTCACTATCATCATCCCAGGTGGTTGGTAATATAGCCCTACTGCTATATTCTTATTACTAGAACATGGAATTACTAGCCATAGAGAGTCTATGGTACAGCTTGGTTCATTTAAGATTTTTACTTCATTTGATTCTATGCTTTCTTTCACATATAGTGCCACACCCCGACCAGCACGACCTGTTCTGTCCTTCTGATATATTTTGTGCCCTGGTATTACTGTGTTCCATTGATTAACCTCATTCCACCAAGTATCTGTGATGCCTATTATATCAATATCCTTATTTAATACGAGACACTCTAGTTCACCCATCTTATTATTTAAACTTCTAGCACTGGTATATAAGCACTTTAAAAACTTGTCATTTTTTAGCTGTCTGCCATTACATGATGTAATTGAATAGGACTTTTTTTCATTTGACTGTTCCTCATCAGATCCTACCTGCATTTTATCATCTTCCCTCCTCTCCTCCTTACTAGGACATAGAGAATCTCCATTAATAGATCCTCCCCTAAGAGAGTTTCAACTCAAAAGACAAATCCTTCAAAAACCATCAGCCACTGAAATCAGAGGGAGGACTCTCATTGACTTCAATGGGTGTTGGACTCAGCCCAAAACTTAGAAATACTAGAAAAAAAGGGGTTCATAATAGGAAGTTTTTCACAATCTAAACTACAGCTTTTGGTACTACCAAAACCTATTTTAAAGGTTGAATGCACGTCTGCAAACTAAAAATATGAAGAAGGCTTTTCACATTTCAACACAAAATATGTAGGCAGTGTTTGTAGGTACAGGGAGCTAATTTTCTAGAGCATGCTTTCCAAGCAACAATTGTGAAAGGATTTCCCTACATTTAATTTCAGCATTTTTTTTTTTCCTGAATAAGGGGTTTGACCAGATACAGCACTGAGACTTACAAAAGCATAGTGGAGCTCTGAGAACACGTAAATGTTAAGAGGGTGGTCAGACATGTAAGAAAAGGGGTTAAGGGGTTGACAGTGCCCTATAACTATAATATAATCAAATACCCCTGTGCTATCTACAACCAGATAGTGCAGTTCAGATAATTAAACTAAAAACCAGGCCCTGGAGGTGTGGAATTAGAAAACTTCAATGAGATTCAGGCTATGTCTACACTAGGGCTGGTACAGCTATAGTGGCAAAGTACTGCTAGTGGGGCCAGAGCTATACTGACAAAATTGCACTGTTGCCAGTGTAACTGTGTCTATGGTAGGGGCTTTTGATGGCCCAGCTATGTCACTAAAATCACATTCCATCATACCCTAACTGAAATAACTATGTCAGCAAAAGCCTTCTAGTGCAGACATAGCCTCACTGGGACAGAACACGTGATTCTCACAAAAAAATTTACCAGTTCATCTGTAAACCAGATGCACTGCCATCAGCTCTGAAGACTGTTGCTCACCTGGAAATCAGATTCAAGTGAGGCAATGGAATAGAAGCAGTGAACAAAAGAGGGAGTGGAGAGTGCAGAGGTGAGCTGGGGACAAACAGGTTTTTTTCACCACTGTAAACCCATAGTACTAGTATGTGTGCCCACATCACACAAATAGCTCTATTTTACAAGGTAATGGCTAGAATTACTATAGTGAAAGGAACTCTAAAAGCATTAATTTATTGTGCTCTTATCAGAAATGTTCTCAATAGCTTACCCAGTTGTTTTTTTTGCCAGCATAAATTTCCATGTTTTCTCCATACTGGGGTTCTTCAAGTAAAGTCTGGTATTCAAACATGAGGCGAGAGCTCTCCCGTAATCGGCTGCATTGGAATTGGTGATACTGCTGGACGAGCTCTTTCACAACAAGCAGGAGACATTCAGGATTTGAGGGATTCCAGGAGGCTAAATTCTGTTGAATAAGGGAGAACAAAAGCACAGACTAGTTTACAGCAGTAGAAAGAGATGAGCATTCTTGCCTACATACTAATTAGTACTTATAAAGTCCTCATCAACATAGTGTCTTGTTACTTCTGAGGACCTGAGACCTTTCTATTCACAAAACAAAAATTGATCTGAACAGTTTATGAGAATTGGTTCAGACAAATGCAGCCCTGTATTGAATCTGAATCAAAAAGTACTAAGTCAAGTTAGCGCCAGTGAATACGCCAAACTGATAATAGCCTTGAAAATCATATTCCTCTGCTTATCCACAGAACAGGTACTGTCTGGGCTGGAGCAGAACAAGCGTCTACCCAGTTGCCTCAACCAAATGCCTATGGGCCTGTTGTCACTGCAGAGTTAATTAGAGTTATAAACTGAGTGTTGCCCTGGACTCAAGTCCCATCCGCACACAGAACCCCTTAACTTCAGTGTGTTGCTGGTTTTAAACTTGAGTTGGCTTGCCTGTTAGGGGGCATAGACTACTGCTCAAGTTAACACAAAATGTCAGCTGCTGACATGACCACTCTGTGATAACTAATCCAATCACCCTGTGCAGCTCAAGTACTATTTCAGAGCATGGCTGTTCTCACTCAACTTCGGCTAAGGCTATGTCCTCAGAGCAAAAAACGTGTGTGGGGTGGAGGGGTTCCCCAGCAGGATTGCTAATGTACATTAAGTATCCCGCTGAAAAATCCTAGTGCAGTTTTTATCACAAAGTAACTAGGAGAGGTCAACACTATACACTCAGCTGCGGATGACTTCACTTAATTTACCTTGTGTCTACTAAGTTTTTACAATGGGATAGCTAATACATGTTAGATTTAATTTAACTGTATTCATTGTATCATTAATTATGTTATGGTGCCTAGAGCCTGGAACAGGTGTCAACTTTTAAATCTAACTAATAAAATAATAAAAAATATCAGTCCCCTCTCTGCCACTTCAATTTAGGCATCTCTACTCAAACCATCTAAAGAACCTACAATTACTTTTGACATGGAAATATTAACTACTTATAATGGATATTTAAATTGTATACAATCTGCATGTGTGAATAAAAACACATTGACATGTCTGAACATTCTAAAGCGGAACCATTTTTTTTTTTTTAATATGTAACATTTCAAAACATAGAAAAAGATAGAAAAGGCTTTGTTTTCTAAAAAAAATTAACAGCAAGTGACCGTTTTGTATTCAAATATATGCCAAAATTTATTTTTTTAACCCAGATTTTCATAAAACGAATTAAATCGGAATAAAAAATATGGAGAGGCTAAACAAGGGAAAGGATCCAGAGTTCTGACTTGTAAAATAAAAACCAGCTGTGTCAAATCTCTATGCTGTCATTCTGGGAATGGAGATAGGACACTTGTATGGCTATCCAGGCATGAGCTCACAGTCCTATATGAACACTATTTCAAGCAAAATGTACTAATGATACATATCTTGCAGAAGGATCTGACCATTTGTTTCGGATTATTAAAAATGG
The DNA here is from genome assembly GCF_011386835.1 of Chrysemys picta bellii. Classification (NCBI taxonomy): domain Eukaryota; kingdom Metazoa; phylum Chordata; order Testudines; family Emydidae; genus Chrysemys; species Chrysemys picta. The sequence continues at coordinate 153,178,231 of NC_088793.1, read as the reverse complement.
GACTTATCATATTTCTTGTAACTGAAAATTGTAAGCTTATAGTACACATCCTCAGACTACTTTTATAGGAATTGAATGGATCAGTGTTTATGTCAACTTCACTTTTCTTTTTTTCTCTGCAAGTATTTTTCTCTTTGGGCCACTTCATCATTTATCCGGGAATAGATTTAAATATTAAATTATTAAAAAGATATTTCCCCAGTTTTGAATGTTATGATCCAAAGTAAAACACAACTACAATCTGTCAGCGGGAGAGATATTGTGTATGTGTAAAACATCAAGATCCTTTCTTTGCAAAACTGTCATGAAGTTTACCAACATAGGCATAAAATCAATGTTATCAACTCTTATGATTTTATTTCAAGTTTCATGATATTTGGCATTTTCTTCAAGCCCCAAATCCTGGAGGATTTTTGTGAGAATCTCAGCTTTTACTACAACTTTTCTAGAAATCATGGCTGGGAGAACAGCCTGAAAATATGAATCATGCATACCCTAACAGCTCAAAATCCACAAGGCAATCAAAAGAATGCATTTTTTTTTTAAATCTCATTACTTTTAAGCCACTATCTTGACTGTTTGGGGCCTGACTCATGATTTTTGAATGCCTGGGGTTGGCAATGCTGCAATATCTACTCACCACTCATTATCAGAAAAATAAAAATAAAATAATGACTATGTATCAATCACCCATTTAAAAATAGAGTGGGTGAACTGAATTTTGGAAGGCTGGTCTCATGCTTCAAAAATATAGACCCCATTCTTGCCTGAACAGACACAAGTCACGTGAACAGAGTGCTTAAGGGAATAGTTAAATCCAAAGTGTGTATTTGAAACAGGCCAGGGACTGATAGATTTGTAATACCTCTCGTCTGAAAAAGATGCCCTGACTTCAGAACTATGACTATGCTAAAGAGCCAGATGACCTACGATACCTCTATTTTTCTCTCTCTCTCTCTCTCTCTTACACACACACACACGGCAATTGCCTAGAAAACTGTTACAGCTGAGTGCTGACTTGTGATCCTGGGATGAAGAATGGTCCAGTGGCTAGTTGCTAGCCTGTGACTCCAAAGACTGGGATACAATTTCCTGCTTTGCCACGAACTTCCTGTGTGACCTTGGGAAAACCACTTTGGATACTGAGACACAGACTCACTATCTGTAAAATGGGGATAATAGTACTGCCCTATCTCACAGACTGTTGTGAAGATAAATACATTCAAGTTTGTGAGGTGCACAGATCCTATAGCCATGACAGCCACATAAATACTTAAGATAGATACCACAGAAGTGATTATGAAAACCCTCAGAACTGACAATCATTTCTTATCAACCTGAGTTCATTTAAGTTTAGTCGATTTAATAAAATAGTCTACAAAATACTATTCAGTACACAGTGTCTTCTAGGAAACAGAGCTTGCATCATACAGTCTGAAACCAAGCAAACATACTAATAACCTCAGACTTCCTGTTCCCAGCACCTAGTCAAACAGAGCATTTCCAGAAAGCTGAAGAATGTAATATGCTCGTATGTACTGATAGCAGCCAGAGAAATAGGAATAACCTTTCCATCAAATTCTATTGTGTTACATCAACGACAACATGTTGTCAAAGGAAATGACCGATGATATTTTAATAACTGGCCTAATTGTAACTGAGCATTTTTTTAAAAAATAACATTGTACCAGAAAACAAGAAGGCAGCAAGAGGAAGCTCATTGTCATCTGTTCTGTATAGAACTACAGAATGACAATTGCCCTTGTCAACAAGGAATTCAACAATATCACATCAGAACAAAGTTTTTATACTATCTTGCCACCCATGGCATATCAATTACAGGAATTCAAAAGAAATTATGTCATTGCAGGGCTTCTAGGTTAATATGTCTTTCATTCAGAAACTAGCTAGATATTAAAACCAGTAACACGGCAGATAACTGAGGACACAACTTTTCAATCATCTTATCCTCATCCAATCTCAATAATATGTGAAAATACATGTTTAGCTGTTCCTTAAGTGTTTCAGATAGTACCTTCTTTAAAATAGTCCTTTTATTTTACAATAATTCAAAGGCAATGTAAGCACTCTGCTGCCATTTTTCAGCTTTGGGTAGAGAAAAAGTTAAAAGAAACCATTTAAAAATGTTAAGAGTCATCAAGTTCTATTTTAGTTAGCGATTATAAAACATATGATAATCACTACAACTAAATCACAAAGAAGAGTAACAAATTAAGTTACAACGGGTCAAACCCTTCCTCTGAAAATACACATATAGCTCTCACTGAAGTCAGTGGGAGTTGTTGTCTCTGTGTATCTGAGAGAAAAAATTGCCCGTACATTTTTTAAGAGAAAGGAATGAAATAAAAAAGTAATTTACTTAATTATCCAGGTTCCTGAATGTATTATGGGCCTTCAGAAGAGATGTTAATGAAAGGGGGTTTGGATTTAAGGCTTGTCTACATGAACACTTAGTTCAGGGCAAGTTTGGGTGTGACTCTACCCTGCACTAGACTGCCACACATTAAGTGCTCTGTGGACCCTCAAGCCGTGCACTAAAACTTCCCTAGTGTGCTTTAATCTACTCCTACTTCAAAGCCCACAGGGAATTTTTAGTGCAGGGTCCAAACAAACGCTTAGTCCGTAACATGCTAGTTCAGGTTAGATTTACACCCCAGCTTCCCATAAAATTGTTTGTTTAGACAAGGCCTAAGACTCTGGAGAAACCTATAGGTCATGCTGTCAAATAGTGTTTCAGTTGACACTGTGATGATTTAGGTTATTAATTCCTAATTTTTTCTTTGTGATTTCATGTAAGTTTTATACAACATGAATTCATATCTTTCTTCCTGCCTACACATGCCGCAATTTGTTTACAGAAGGAATTCAGGGCAAAGTCATAAATAAATAAAATGTTGCGTGTAAGGTAACTGAAATCAGCCACCTGTAACAGCTGATGCTTTGCACACCAACCAGTTCAGGGATCAAAAGCGAAATCCCAGTTCAGTTTAGCAATCCTAAAACATCGAGAGAAAACAAACCCAAAACATCCAGGCTGTCTTCACTAGGGGGGAAAAAAAAGGGTGTATTCTTCACTTGTTAGTTTTAATACAACCTGCTAATTCACATGAAAATGTGTCTTCACCAGGATTTTACTGTGAGTGAGGTCTGGTTACACCTAAAACAGGGATGGGCAAACTACGGCCTGGAGGCCACATCCGGCCCTCAAGCTCCCACTCCGGAGATCCAGCCGGGGAGCGGGATCAGGGGATTGCCCTGCTCCGTGCAGCTCTGGAAGCAGTGGCATGTCCCCCCTCCGGTCCTAGGTGTAGGGGTAGTTAGGAGGCTCCACACACTGCCCCCGCAGCTCCCACTGGCCAGGAACCGCAGCCAATGGGAGCTGCAGGGGCAGCGTGCAGAGCTACCTGGCCGCGCCTCTGTGTAGGAGCCAGAGGGGGGACATGCCACTGTTTCTGGGAGCTGCTTGAGGTAAGCGCCGCCCAGAGCCTGCACCCCTGACCCCCTCTCGTGCCCCAACCCCCCGCCCCAGCCCTGAATCCCCTTTCCACCCTCGGAACTCCTCGGTCCCAGCCTGGAGCACCCTCCTGCACCCCCAATCCCTCATCCCCAGCCCCACCCCAGAGCCCACACCCCCACCCCCAATTTAGTGAACATTCATGGCCAATCATATAATTTCCATACCCAGATGTGGCTCTCAGGCCAAAAAGTTTGCCCACCCCCGACCTAAAACTTAGGTCAACCTAGCTACATCATTGCATCACTGTGCAATGTAGTTAGGTCAACTTAACCCCCACTGTAGATGCAGCTAGGTTGACAGAAGAATTCTTCCATCAACATAGCTACTGTCCCTTGAGGGGATGGATTTACTACAGCAAACAGAAAGACCCCTTCCATCACTGTGGCAAGAATCTACATTCCAGCACTTCAGCAGCGTAGCTGCAGTTATGCCGCTATACCTGTAAAAATATCCTTAGTTAACTCAAGTTAAGAACACACCTTTTTTCCCCCCTAGTAAAGACAAGGCCCAAGAGAAAAATATAGTCATTAACTTAACCAGGGTGAAACATGATGATGAAAAACAAATGTGTGACAGGAGATGGCAGTAGCTTTTCTGTATACCCACTTATTTTCTGTTAATTGTTAGCAGGTGTTTCAAGGCAAAACCCCTGGTGCTCTAACAGCACAGTTCACTGCAGTGTCTGGATGCAAGAAATAGTATTTAAAAAAAAATCAGTCAGTTTCAAATAGCATCAGAGTAAACTATGCTGAAAACAAGCCCTCTGTATTTTGCGGCTACAAGATTTGGCACAGAATTCAATCCCCGTCTAAGCAACATACACTCCAGACTGTCAGTTAACCTTTCTTAAAATTATGCATTTAGTCATTGTGGCTGCAAAGACCACCTTGAAAATGTGAACAGAGCATAAACAGATGGAGTGTTGCCTTCCAGAGCCTGCAGACAGGCTTCATGCAACCCAAAAGGTATGAACTATGCCATTCATCTCAATGGGTTGTTAAGCCTGAAACTTAAAGATAACTATTTAAATAACAACACAGTTAACTATTTCACTGATGATCATTTTAGCAGAAACATTCAGCAATAGCAAATGACAAACTGTTTCCCATGCCTCTCCAGGTGTTAAAAGCTCAACTGCCCCATTCAATTGTTATAGCCTCCAACTTTACCTGACAACATTTATGATGCAGTTACACATTATCACTGCAATAATGAAAACTGAAAATGAGAGGAGATTAAAAAAAATAATGGACTTATGTACAGATAGTATTATTAACTTTTGTATTTAAGTCACTAAGAATCTAAATTTTTTAGTGTAATTGAAGTTGCTGTAAAATTTCCAATGGACTAATGCAATTCTACAGACACTAGGGATCTATTAACACCTCTCTGCAATACAGGAAATCCAGGTTTGATTCTAATTCCTTATCTCTTGTTCCACATGACAAGTGATATGTCTTCACTGCAGTTAACTTGAGTTATCTGTACTCAAGTTACTTAGGGTTACCATATTTAAACCTTAAAAAAGGAGGACACTCCACAGGGCCCTGGCCCCGCCCCTTCCCCACTTCAACTCTGCCCCTTCCCCGCCCCAGCCCCACCCCTTCCCCAAAGTCCCCGCCCCAACTCCGCCCCCGCCCCTTCCCACATTCCCCTCCTCCCTCCCAGCCACGCAAAGCTGCCCGAGCGCTACCGGAGCCCGGGAGGGGAAGTGCCCGGCTGGGGGCGCAGGGTCTGGAGATCTGGGGGCTGCCCGGCAAACCGTGAAGCCGGTAGCACTCGGGCAGCTCCACTCTTCAGCTGCACAGAGCTGAGGTGTCTGGGGGGAGCTGCAGGAGTGAGGTCAGGGCAGAGTGAAATGAGGGATGATTTTGCTGCTACACTGATTGGCGGGGATGATCCTATATGCTGTGGTGCGGCAGGGCGCTATCTGATAGGGATGTGTATTTAATTGTTGTCAGGGGGCCCAGGGCTGGTTTCTAGCACTTTTTTTTATATGATTGAATCCAAATGAACAAATACAAGCTAGATTATTAGTCATTTTAGTGCATGCAGGTGAACTGAGCACCCCAGCGAAACTACAACCCTCAGCGATCACCTCTTCAGCCTCCTGCTTTAAACCCTCATCCTGCAAACCCTGGCACAGCCACTCAACTTCAGATTGGGGGCCCACTCACACGTGTAAAGTTAAGCACATGGGTCAGCCTTGCCTTAAGTAACAAGGAAATCATGTGCTGCTGGCCAATGTCCCAAGTAAATGACAAGAAAACGCAAAGGGCAGAGCTGTGGCTTGGCTGAACTGCTCCCAACACTTTTCGAAAGTGCCACAAGCTGCCGATAGGTCTGTGCAGCTGGGTTTGCTCACTGCAGCCCGTGCTGGCAGCCAAAGGGTTACCGCCGGCTCATCCCAGCAGACACTTTTGTTGAGCTTTGCAAAATTGTGCCCCGTCCACCGTGTCTCTGAGCTGCCCTCGGGGGGATGGAGGCAGCGGGAGGTAAGTCCGGGGGCCGGCAGGGGGGGTCTCGTTTGCAGACTGTGGCTGTGCTCAGCTGCCCAGAGGCTGCTGCAGCCAGGCTGATTAAGCACCTTCCCAGCGGGCTGCTCCCGGCGCTTTCAGCCTGTGCACAATGGCCAAGCACAGAGCCCGCCAGGCCCGCGCCGCACCCAGCTCTGTCCCGAGCTCCCGGAGCCGGCTGCTCTCGCTGCTCTCCCCCCCAAGAACACTTTCCCGGACATGTTCGGCTTTTTGGCAATTCCCCCGAGACGGGGATTTGAGTACCAAAAAGCCGGACATGTCCGGGAAAAACCGGACGTATGGTAACCCTAAGTTACTCCTCTCGAGTTAGATGAACTTGAGAAACCTCACTGTGAAACAACACGTAAAAGTTACCACAAACATAGCTCAAGTTATTGCATCCACACTGATGCTGTTCTCACTCTGGAGGCATAACTCATTGTTCTTAGTACTGCACTTAGGTAAACCACTCTATGAATTCTTTTTCAGTATACAATGAGAGAACTCATTTGTCTTTTCCAAGAAATGGTGCTAACTCAACAACTCATTCAAGTAAACCACTTCCACTCCACTTTTCTGTCCAAGGTCTCCACTACAACTGGTGGCAAAGCATTGATCCTACTCTGAGCAATGAACAGTGCTTAATGTCGGCATTAATGCAACCCATGTGAGTTTCATTTTGCAGGGAGAAAAGGGGTGACTGATATAGGGCATGAGATGCAGTGGAGGGCATTTCAGGGGATAGCTCAGTGGTTTGAGCATTGGCCTGCTAAACCCAGGGTTGTGAGTTCAATCCTTGAGGGGGCCATTTAGGGATCTGGGGCAAAAATCAGTACTTGGTCCTGCAAGTGAAGGCAGAGGGCTGGACTCAATGACCTTTCAGGGTCCCTTCCAGTTCTATGAGATAGGTATATCTCCATATATTATTATATTATTTATTATTATAGCATTGGCTTAGTGCCATGGGAAAGAAGCAGCACGCTTGGCTAAGAAGAGCTGCATTCAGAGTCGGAGGAATGGAGACAGCCAATGCAGGCTGACAAATCCCATGATGATTGGGGGTTCAGGACCACGAGCACAGAGTGGTGGGACAACAAGCTGTGGACTCAGAACTTCCACATGAGGAAGACCAAATTCCTGTAGCTGTGTGAGGAGCTTGCTCTGACTATTCAACACAAGGATATGCAGTTGAGAGGAGCCAAACCCAGTCCAGAAGAGGGTTGCTATTGCCAAATGGAAGCTGGCTACCCCAAATAGTCATAAATCTGAGGTTAATCAGTTCAGCATTGGCAAGTCAACTCTTCTATTGTGGTAAAGGTTTGCCGTGCAATTATTGCTTTGATCCATTCATGGATGGTAATGTCTGAAAATGTTCCCAGAGTAACAGTGGGCTTTGAATACTTTGAACAATGGGCTTCCCAAATTGTGGTGGGGCTGTTGATGACTCCCACAGTATTCTTGCCAGCAAGTTAAAGAAGTATGGATTGAATGAATGGACTATAAAGTGGATAGAAAGCTGGCTAGATTGTTGGGCTCAAAGGGTAGTGATCAATGGCTCGATGTCTAGTTGGCAGCCGGTATCAAGAGGAGTGCCCCAGGGGTCAGTCCTGGGGCCAGTTTTGTTCAACATCTTCATTAATGATCTGGATGATGGGATGAATTGCACCCTCAGCAACTTTGCAGATGACACGAAGCTGTGGGGAGACGTAGATACACTGGAGAGTAGGGATAGGGTCCAGAGTGACCTAGACAAATTGGAGGATTGGGCCAAAAGAAATCCGATGAGGTTCAACAAGGACAAGTGCAGAGTCCTGCACTTAGGAAGGAAAAATCCCATGCACCGCTACAGGCTGGGGACTGACTGGCTAAAAAGCAGTTCTGCAGAAAAGGACCTGGGGATTACGGCGGACGAGAAGCTGGATACGAGTCAGCAGTGTACCCTTGTTGCCAAGAAGGCCAACAGCATATTGGGCTGTATTAGAAGGAGCACTGCCAGCAGATCGAGGGAAGTGATTATTCCCCTCTATTCGGCACTAGTAAAGCCGCATCTGGAGTACTGCGTCCAGTTTTGGTCCCTCCCTCCCTGCCCCCCCGCTCTACAGAAGGGATGTGGACAAATTGGCGAGAATCCAGCAGAGGACAACAAAAATTATTAGGGGTCTAGGGCACATGACTTACGAGAAGAGGCTGAGGGAACTGGGGTTATTTAGTCTGCAGAAGAGAAGAGTGAGGGGGGATTTGATAGCAGCCTTCAACTACCTGAAGGGAGGTTCCAAAGAGGATGGAGCTAGGCTGTTCTCAGTCGTGGCAGATGACAGAACAAGAAGCAGTGACTCAACCAATAATGTGGATTTCAGCAGTACTGTATGTCTGTCCCCAATGTTGTTTTGGGAGACCCAGCCTATCCTTTATTCATATTCATATTAATTATTAATTAATTATTATTATTATTATTATTGTGTTACCACTGCACCTAGGAGCACCAGACACAGACCAGGGACCCCACAGTATTAGGCAGTACCAAACACAGAACTAAAAGATGGTCAGACCACACCCAAAGGGGCTTACAATCTATTTATAAAACAAAAGATAACAAATTGATATAGTCAGACAACAATGTGACAATATTGGTCAGCATGACAGGCAGTAATCTCTACTCCCCTGATGTAAAATAACCTGCCATAGAAAGGTTTAATTGCACACAGACCAGGTGCAGCCTAGTGGTGGAATATGCCTTTGGTCGACTGAAGACAAGATGATGATGCCTATGAAAGAGTTTAGGTTGTAGTGTTTATCCGCAGAGAAAGATGCATGGAGAGAACAATTTGGAACACTTAAATAACCAGTCTTCTAGCTCAATAAGGTTATATACTGATTGGATTCTGAAGGGAGAGACCTGTCCAGATGATCCACAGCTAGAGGATAAATCTGAATGTGAGTTTTTAAAGGGTGGCTGAGTACAAAGAATAACATGAAGGAGCATCTCAGCATTAACAGGAAAGATAGAGGTCCCTCTCACCAGTGTACAGAACTTACCTTTTTAGAATAGTCTTGAGATCTGACTTCGGGCTAAGAAATAATATTCAGCCTTTAGTCTGGAACACAGTGTTTCATGCTCTTTTCTTTATCTTTACACAAACCTCCTCAGCCCCTAAATCAAAACTTCATAATGGGTAAGAATTCTCTTTTCCCCATTTTTAGCTTATTAAGCACCTTGCGTCCATTAGGAGCTAATTCATAGATGCCACCACAGGATATTGACTATTTCAGACTTTCAGGCAGTGTCCACAATAAACTGTAACCTCACAATATCAGAAAGAAAATAAGCGAACATAATTTCTAATTGAATACAAGTTGTTTTTCTTAAGAATGTGTTTAAATATCCAGGTTGCCAGAATATCTTCCAGAAATGTGATTTTTAAGAAGACAGCTTGTTACTGTTTTTCCTGGCTACACTACAGGAATCAAACCACTAGATCTTATTTAAGTCAGTGTTCTTCTGTATTTCTAAGCAAGAAACTAACTCCAATCAATTTCATGAGAAAATGTCAGTAAACACAAAACCTCTGAAGGCCTTGATGATAATAATGGTAATGCGCTTGCATTTCTATAATATCTTTTAACCAAACTGATCACAGTGCATGAGACATACAGATTATACAAGCACATACTGCATTTTATTCATGTTATATACCTTCCCCCCACACAAATAGGTGTAGTATAAAGGTTTAATTAGTAATCATTTAGGTTTTGCCACAAGTAAGTAATGTGGTCATCCTAAACTTAGTGTTAAAAATCCATATTCTATCACCCTTTTTTTTATTTATTATTTTACACACACACACACACACACACACACACACACAAAAAGAGGAAGGCTGGCCCAGTAGTTAGGGCACTAATCTGGAACTTAGGAGACCCAAGTTCAACTTCTTGCTGTGCTACAAACATCCTGTGTGACCATGGGCAAGACTTTTAGTCTTTTTGTGCCTCAGTTCCCCATCTGTAAAATGGGGATAACACTACTTTCTCTGCCTCACAGGGCTGTTGTGGAAATAAATGCATTAAAGATTGTGAGGTGCTGAGATACTATGGTAATGGAAGACATGCAAGTACCAAAGACAGACAGATGTTTTATCTCAGTGGGTCTACAGATATAAATATTTTTAACATATATACATGGAGTATATAATAGGAGATGTCACTGATCCAACTAGTCCAGTGTCTTTTCTCCAACACTGGCCAGTATCAATTAATTCAGAGAGCATTTTGTCTCGAAAAGAACGCAGTCATGGAATAACTTGCCCAGAGCAATGTCTTATGTCTCGAAGCACAAAGGCTTATAGCCCTTCTAAGACATAGTTATTTTTTTAAATGCTTGATATTGCAATTCTGCATATTCTTATCCATAAATATCTACAAACATTTTACTAATCCTCATACGCTTTTGGTCACAACATCTTGTGGCAATGTGTTCCATAAACTAATTATGCGTTGTGTGGAAAAGTATTTTCCTTTTAACAGTTTTAAATCTCTCACTTTTCAGTTTAATTGATAGCCCTCTTTTACCTTCATTATGAAAAAGGATGAAGAGAAGTAACTGAACTACCTTCTCAAGATCATTCATTATTCTGTATACTGTACTATCACGGTCAGCCTTAGGGAAAATGGCACCCTCGGTGAACTTATATTGTGGTGCCCTTGGTCACTAGGACGCAGCAACCCCCTCCATCGTCCCTGGCCCCCATGGGCTCCTCCAGCTCCCTTTGCCCCTAACCCCTGCTCCCCCCTCCTGTGCCTATGTGGGGAAACTAACCTGGATGCACAGCAGAGCACCTGGCATTGCTGCTCGCTGCCACCTTGAACACTGCCCCTCTGTGCTCTCCTAGAGAGCTGTGATGGGGGGCGAGCGAGGACCAACACCAAGCGCTCCGTACATCCAGGTCATTTTCCCCGCCTGGATTGCGTAAGGGGAGGGCAGAGAGCAGCAGCTCCTGATGCTCGCCTCACAGCACAGCCCGGGGGGAAAGTGACCTGGATGGGACGGAGCACTTGGTGTTGATCCTCGTTCTCCCTTTCCCAGCCCACTAGCAGTGCGCGGAGGAACATTGGGGGAGGGGGAGCCTGAGTACTATATACATTATTCTGATCAGAAATGAACTAAGTAACCCAAGTGGAGGTAAACCATTATTTATATAATAGCATTGTAATATTTCCCATTTTATTATCTATCCCATTCCTTTTACTTCCTATTTATTTATTTTGCCCCCCCCCACACACACACACTTTTTAACCACTGCTGCTAATGAAGCAGGCGCTTCCATCAGTCTTTCTCCTGAAATGTTCCTGCCAATTTAGAGCCCCCTAAGGTGTATGTCTGAGTAGTTCATGTAATCATTCCCCCATTCATTAGTTTGCATTTGCTGACACTGAATGGGCAAGACAATGGCAGATGAAATTCGCCTGGCACGGTTAAATCTCTGTGAAATTCCTCAGTCATATCCAGTATTGACTAAGCTAAATAATTTAATTTTATTTGTAAACTTTGCCACTTCACTACTCAGCTCCTCCCTTTACTAATTAATATCTTTATAAATGAAACACCAGTCCCAGTAAGCGACCTGGTGGCTCCCTAATGTTAACTTTTTGTCATGACGACAACTATTTATTCCTACTTTGTTTTCTGTTTCTTAGCCAGTTTCTGATCCATGACAGTACTCTGCCTCTCACTCAATGACTATTTAGGTTACTTTTTTGCCTCTTGTCATAGCTGTTTTATAAACCCAAATAAATTATGTCACCTAGTTTTCTTTTATCCACTGTTTATTGACACATTCAAAGAATTCTAACAAAAATAGAGAGGCACAATTTTCCTTTGAAGAAGTAATACTAGTAACATTTTATATACTATGATGATCTCAGTGTTGTATAATTCTATTTTTTGTTATTATTTCAACCAATTTACCAGGTGTGGAGATAACTCCTGGTCTTTAATTTCCCAGATCACCCCAAGTTCCAGTTTGTTTTTGTTTTAAATATTGGTACAACTTTTGCTACCCTCCAATCCTCTACTGTGACAGCTAATTTTAATGAGAAACTGCGTATTATTTTTAGCAGCTTGTGCATTTCATTCTTAAGTTCCTTCAGATGTATACCATCTGGTCCAGGTATCTTGCTTCTTGTCTTCAGTTCATTCCAATACCTCTTCTTTAACCACATCAATCTTTGATAGTACCTCATCTTCATTAGATCAGACCCACGGTAAGTATCTTCCCAACATCCTTTCTGATGAAGACTGATGTATAAATATATGAGAGAAATCTTTTTCCTACATAATATACACACACACACACACACACACACCTACCTACCTATAAAAGAGGTTAATAATTAATAATTTTGCTCATCAGTGTAATACAGTCACTTCTGGAATTAAAACAGAGAAGTGGTTTAGCTGTATAAAGCTACCATATATACCATTTATGTTAAAAAAGCAGCAGGAATTTAGGGAGGCAGAATGTAAATACTCAACTTGAAACCAGGCCAGGCCCTAGAAACACTACACTTGCAATTGCAAAAATTACCTTGGGATTTTCAATTACCACAAATGGTCAAGACCTTGTTTTTAAAACCTCACATGAAAAAATCCTACCCTTGTATCATGCCTGGGTAATGGTTTGAAGGATTACTCACCGAAATCATAAACACTACTTCCCAAACCATCTGGATTTTCCTCAGAGGCTTTAGAGTAGCAGCCGTGTTAGTCTGTATCCGCAAAAAGAACAGGAGTACTTGTGGCACCTTAGAGACTAACAAATTTATTACAGCATAAGCTTTCGTGGGCTACAGCCCACTTCTTTGGATGTATATAGAATGGAACATATATAGAGGAGATATATATAAACACACATGATACCTGGACCAGGTGCACAAGTACTCCTGTTCTTTCTCAGAGGCTTTGTGTCCAAGCTCTGACCTGGCTTGACCTGCTGCTTACAAAAATCTGACAAATTTCAGCATGGAGTAACATGGCTGGAAATATCTCAAGAGCAGTAGTATGAGGCTCTCTTTTCTTTATTGTTTTCTCAATTCAAATCCAGCCAATTGTATCAAATGGTTTGATTAGTAAATTCATCACTATGTGCAGAAATATGATGAGAGAATAAGTCTGGTTTATCATCATTCCCATAAAGATAAGAGGGAAGATATGTTGAAACTCTCCCTAAACTATCATTTTCAGACTGACTTTTAGATTGACTTTTTACTCCAGATACTCCAGATACAGTTGGTAAGTAGATTAATTATACACCTATATCACAGATATCAGATTCCCATTTACATATTAGCTGTTGTCTGAATTCACATGAAGTACTTGTAGTATTTACTTTATTAGTTAATCAAATTATACACTAGATGTTATTTACGGGTGGCATCACATTTTTCAGCTGTCCCTACCATCCACTGCATGGGTATTAAACAGATCTTTACAGCATTACATGGGGGAGAGAAAAAAAAATTTAACAGAGGAATATATTAAGTCCTTCCACATAGCTCTCCACTCATATTTGTATATGTTTATGTGGCTGGACTATCAAAACACCAAGTTTAGTAGCTTGACATTAGCAGTAGTCTAATTCTGAGGCTTTAAATGGAAGCAAGTCATAGTACAATGCTACATGGGGGTGGGGGTGGGGCCAGGAATTCTTCCAAGACTGTTCAAAGCTTCTGCCCTCTTGTTAGTCTAGCGATGTTATGTGATCCCATCCCCTAAGATGTATAATTCTAACTATGAGCAAGTTAAATTGGGTGTTCATTACCATATGTGAAATAACTAATTTCTGCTGTTTATTCAAAGCCCTGAGTTAGCCTTTTATTGCCTGAAAGTCACTTCACTCCAAAGTGAAAGAGGAGTTACTGGTGAAGTATCAGAGGGGTAGCCGTGTTAGTCTGAATCTGTAAAAAGCAACAGAGGGTCTTGCATCTGAAGAAGTGAGGTTCTTACCCACGAAAGCTTATGCTCCCAATACTTCTGTTAGTCTTAAAGGTGCCACAGGACCCTCTGTTGCTTTTTACTGGTGAAGGGAGCTCATGTCATCACAGAGCAATACAAAAAGTTAAAATTCAATGAATCTTTATTGAAGTTCCCTACTTTGGCAAAATCTTTAAAGGATCTGGTGTTGTTCTTTATGCTTTTTCCTCTGCAGCAAGAGTTTGGTCATGAGGCACTATATGCAATGTTTTAGATCATGTGACCAGATCACTATTCTTACCTGTCTCTGACTTATCATCAACAATGTTGACTGCAACATGACAAATCTAGTAAACATGGAAATCTTTGACTGCTTTTGGACACACTATGAATAAGCTTTCTTCCATTGTCCATCCTTTATAAAAGAGCAAGTCTTCAATAAAAATATCAGAAACATACCCGGCAAATGGCAGAGTTGTACAACAACAGACAATGAGGGACTCATCAAGTTGTATTGATAAACAGTTACTTCTCAAAAGTTTTGAAAGCAGTTTTCTTGTACCTCCTCAGCCACATTACTAATGCAGCACAAAACAGTGTTATCTGACCAAAGCAATTTTTTTCAGTTTGATAGCTGCCTGAAACTATGTCTCCTGCGGAGGAGTAACATTTTTTGCTCACACTGTTGTACACTTCACAGAGATACTAAATAAGATGCCTGAAGGGAATTTGTGGTGACCTTGCCAGCTTGAGGCAAGTCTGGTTGAATTTTCAAGTTTTCTTTAAAAAGCCTTATAAATTTTATCTTTCACTGATGGATAGTTGGTTGGTTCCTATAGCCTTATCTGTACGAGAAGAAGATATCTGTTGCTGACAATGGGTATGTCTGAATTAGTGCTATACACTATTTAACTGCAAAAGAGTAACTGAAGGAATGATGCTGAACACAGTTTGTCCTTGGCTACATTTCCAGTTAAACCACATTCAGTACAGCTGTTCAACTACATCCATCATTCACACCCATTGTCAACAAAGATACTTTTCATGTTGACAAGGCCTAAATGTATCAACAACTTCGAAGGCTTTAGACTCTCAGCAACCAGCACTTCAGAACAACCTCCACATTCAAATCAATCAGTATAAACCTACACACCATCAGCTTACCATATTTTCACATTTGCTGTTTTCCCTTTCTGAGCCATCACTGGAACAACTTCCCATAATAATTTTCATGCTATGATCCATCTTTCTAAATTACCCTCTCTGGCAGAATGGAGTACCAACAAAAATTGAATGATCTATGAAAATGGACAAATAATGCTCAGCAGCACCCATGGGTCTTAGCAACTACAGCCAACATATCTGGTATTCCTAAGCAGTGACATTTTGTCATGGGCTATTATACTTTGTGTCATACATACCAACATTTTTACTGAGGCTTAATTTCTTTTATACAGCATAAAGCAAAACCACAGATGCTCACAAGAACAGGTTTAACTTTTGTTTTACTATCAGAAGCTTTAGAAGTCTGATACACAAACTCACACCTTTCACCTACAATGAACCACCAGCTGGGTTTCTCAGGAGAAACAATATGATTACACTAATACAGGGGTCATGCTCCATATCAGTTTTTCATCATTCTAAAGTTATTCAATTGTTTTTGCCACACATTTCCTTTTATACTATCTTCCATCATGCTTTCTGCCTCCCCTCCTTGGCTAGGGAGACCAGATAGCAAGTGTGAAAAATTGGGATGGGATTGGGATAGGTGCCTGTATAAGACAAAGGCCCTAATATCAGGACGTCTGATTATCCTATCCTTGGCCACACTGTGAGTCCTGATAAATGAACAAATAAAGCAAATGCAAAAGTGGGGGGGGGGGGAAATTGCCCACAAAACTCCGTACTAGAGAAAATATGCCCCACCCCTTCAAATAATTCATCTGATAAAGATACAAGGCGTCTTCACTAGAAAGATACTATAGACTTGTCCTGTATGTCCAGGAGAGCCTGATCCTGAATTCCTTGAACACTTGAAACACATAGTGAGCTTACTAAGAATTTTGGATGAGCAAGTAATACCACAATGGCCCCAGAAGAGCATCCCCAAATTGCAGATTCTCTCTGACAGCAGACCCACCTCCTTTTCCTTCAAGATTATAATAAGCCCTAAACCTGCTAATGTATACTGCCACAAGAGACAGAGGACAGTAGAGAGTTCTTCAGGCAGCATGATCATGCATTATTTAAAGCTTTAAATGTTAATAGTGAGATCTTGATATGCGCACACTAAACAAGAAACAAGTGCAGTTTGTGGACATCAAAAGACTCTTACTAATGACTCCTGAACAGTTGTCACACTTGAAGGTGTCAAGGCACCTCTGTCCACTTCCTGGTCTTGCTGAGTACACGCCCTCAGGTGTCTGGCCTTGTCTCCTGACCTCTCCTGGGGTGGAATTTCACAATTCTCCCACACTTACACAGGGTATTGCAACCCAGGACACAGTCTACCAACTATGCATACCTAACTGGATTCAGCACCTGCAGTTCTTCTTTGGGGAGAGTCTATGACCAGTGGTGTATATAGAAATCTGACAGGCTTCTCAAAACCAAAGTATTATTTTAACACTAGAACAAAATATTTAGAGAACAAGATCCTTAAGATAACAAACAGTCTACATACATCTTGCCTGAAGGCATACCATCCCCTGCTGTAGCCTGGGCATGCCTGGCTTCCTCAAACACCCAGTTGCTACCCAGTCTACTTTTCCTGAACAACTCTTTAAATAGCAACCCCACCCTCATGACAGGGAGTTCTTTTTAAACTGCTATAGTCCTTTACTTTTGTCAGTACCTGGGCTTTTCATGCTTGTCAAAACAAGTTCTGTAAACTGGCTGGAGCCAGGAAGTAGAATCTTTACAGTTAACAATTTGGGCATTGTCTCTTAACAACCCTCAAATGTTTACCTAGTGGTGACCTATCTTGAGCCACTGTTTTCTTCCTGCTAGCTTTTCTTTATAGATTGCTATTAAACTAAACCAATATATTCATACAGTGAGCATCCCAATAACCAGGTCAACATACAGTATTCATAAACTATTAAAGAGTAGCTCCATTTCCATGTGCAGCAATAGCCCCGAATCTGTACATTGCTTGACAGGATAGCCCCAAATAGAACATTTTTTGCATAATACTCTTGCCTACATAATAAAATGTTGGAAATCAAAAGAATTTCTAGAGCATATTGGACACAATAAAACAAATTATAATGTTCCCTTCTAAAAATTATATGTTACAAAAGGGAGCAGAATTCACAAACATAAAAATTAATCTAAATCCAAAACAGCATTATCAGACTGAATACTTATTTCTTAACTGACCTTTTGTAATCAGTTAAATTAAAAGGCTGTTCTGCTTACATATTCATAAGCAGTTAGTGACTTTCTCTGCAGAAAAATGAATTATCATGGTTCAACAACTTGAATCTAAAGGGCACAAAACGGTGAATTTAAATGAGTTCTCAGTTCAAAAAGGCTTGTGCTAGATTTGATTTTCCTGATTTTTTTTTAAACTTTGCAAATGTGCTTCCAGAAAGCTAACAAGCTGCTGCCTCCAAGCCAACCCGCTCCTTACTGTTTTGGAGTTCTTGCAAGGAAAGGGAGTGTGCTGTGCCAATATCATTACACTTCAGGGCCAGAATCATTTTATTTTAAGCTAGTTTCCTTTACAGTACATTTTCTTCAGATTCTACTAAAATGCTGCTTACACAATATTTTATTTTGCTGAAATGAAGATTCACAACTTCACTAAGCTTACAATTAAGTTTTTTTCCCTTCTTCTTATTCATGACTAACTGATAATATATTACTTCCCCTAAAGATGCTGATATTTCCAACGTTTTTTTCTAAACATTCTTCTTATAAACAGCCATATGGGGCTAAGCATCTTTTTCAGTCTGTACATTAAGTCTTAACATCTTATTTTTTTGGTTACAATTTCTAACCCTCCTAGCTGTATTGCTATGGAAAGGGTAGTGACATTAATGTAATGTAATGGCAGAAAGCAGCAGTTTCAAAAACAGAAATATTTTCTCATAACATTTCTAGGTCCCACATTCCACCAGTTCAGAATGAATATGTACTTTCTTCTATTCAGATTAGGCAGAATAGCACAAAGGAGTCGCTCTCCTTTTGGCCTCCTTCAATTAACTAAGCTCTGATGCTTATTAATTATTATTATTATTAATTTGTATTATCAGGGAGTCCAGTCGTGGGCCAAAACTCTCTCCCCTCATCTATGTACTTCCTGTGCTGAAAAACTAGGTTTTTATTAGAATTAAAGTTTAAAACTTCCCATAATGAAGGGTCTTCTAACTAGCCAACAGGATGTAATCTATGCCAGAAAGAAATGAGGTAAGAAACTTCTTTCTGTCTCCCAACTCCACAAGCAAGAACAAATGGGATCAGTTTGGCACTCCCCATTAACAAATTTTCAAAATGGGATAGGCAAAGCTGCTGTAGCTATCCAGATCCCACAACAGATACTTTCCCAATTTATTTTTTTTAAACAATAAAGAAGCCAGTTATGAGGAACTGTGGGACTCCCAAACATAGGCTTACCATATTTTAATATTCCAAAAAGAGGACACTCCACGGGGCCCCGGCCCCGCCCCAACCCCCGCCCCTTCCCCACCCCCGGCCCCAACTCGCCCCCGCCCCCGCCCCAACCCCGCCCCTTCTTTGCCACCTCCCCTGAACGCTCCGCCCCTGCTCCTCCCCCTCCCCTGCCTCCTGCAAATCAAATGTTCGCGGGAAGCCTGAAACAGGCAGGCAGGCAGCAGGTAGGCAGGGGGGGCATGAGGAGCCGCGGCCCAGTCCGGCCCCCCCCGGCCAAGTGGCTACCTCCGGCGGCCGGACCCAGCCAAGAGGCTCTGGCCCCAGCGTCTCCGGCCCGGCTCGGCTCGGGCCCTGGGGCACCAGCCCCAGTTCCGACCAAGTGCACCGGCCCCGGCCGAGCGGCTCTGGCCCGCCCTAGCCCCGGCGGCTCCAGCCCTAGCGACTCCAGCTCAGCTCAGACCACGGGGCACCGGCCCCGGCCAAGCGGTGCCAGCCGGCAGCCGAGCACCCCCCAACCCCAATCCCAGCGGCTCCGGCCCGGCCCGGGCCCCAGTTCCGGCCGAGCGGCTCCGGCCCGGTCCCAGCCCCGGGCAAGCGGCGCCGGCTGGCGACCGAGCACCCCAAGCCCCCGATCCCAGCAGCTCCAGCCCGGCTCAGCTCGGACCTGGTTCCGGTCAAGCGGCTCCAGCCTGGCCCCAGTCCCGTCCCTGGCCGAGCGGCGCCGGCCGGCGGCCGAGCACGGCCAGCCCCAGCGGCTCCGGCTCCGGCTCCAGCCCAGACCCAAGCCCCACGACCCCTCCCTATTTTCCCAGACATGTCCGGCTTTTTGGAATTTCCTCCCGGATGGGGATTGGAGGACCAAAAAGCCGGACATGTCCGGGAAAATCCGGACGTATGGTAACCCTACCCAAAACAACTATAGTAGAGATAGTTGGCTTCGGAATGGCCTACTGAATTGTTACACAAAGAATGCAGCTTTCAAAAGGTCACATTTACTGAAGCAAAGCCATCCAGTCTGTAATAGTTACAGGTCACGTGCAAGAAGATACCTATGCTGCACAGTTCTCCTACAGTAGACTCACCTATCTCAGATGAAAAGACCAATGTTACCTTTGTAAAGTTAGCCTCAGTGAAGACTAAAGAGGATAAATTAGTAATTTTATAGGCCTTTAAAGAGTATTTCATCTGGCTCACTCACATCTGGAAGCCAGACAGTCTTCCTTTGCCCTTCAAAGAGAAGGAAAAGGGATTTAGAAGCCTAAAGTCTTATATTCTATCCAAACTGAACTTTAGAACCATATGAACATGCAGATTGTACTACAGCCTTTCCATCTTTGTGTGAGATTAGGGTCAATGTTTGGCTAAACTATGTCCTGATTAAGATGAAATGAGGCCAAAACTTTGGGGAGAAAAGTGAGGCACATACATAAGACCATTTTATTTCCATGGGAAACCATAAAGATTGATACACAAGTAAGAGTGCCTAAACCCTCTAAGAAGCCACCTTCCAGGAAGAGAGGGGAAAATAAATGAAAGGGGCTAAAAGAGAAAAAGACAGAGGAACTGAAGGACTAAATTCAAGCTCCAGGGAGGTATAGGCAAAATCTTCAAGGAGAACATAAGAACGGGCATACTTGGTCAGACCAAAGGTCCATCAAGCCCAATATCCTATCCTCTGACAGTGGCCAATGGCAGGTGCCCCAAAGGGAATGAACAGATAGGTTATCATCAAGTGATCCATGCCTTGTCACCCAATCCCAGCTTCTGGCAAACAGAGGCTAGGGACACCATTCCTGCCCATCCTGGCTAATAGCAATTGATGGACCTATCTTCCATGAATCTATCTAGCTCCCTTTTGAACCTCGTTATAGTATTGGCCTTCACAACAGCCTCTGGCAAGGAGTTCCAGAGGTTGACAGTGCATTGCGTGAAAAAATACTTTCTTGTGTTTGTTTTAAACCTGCTGCCTATTAATTTCATTTGGTGGCCCCTTGTTCTTGTGTTATGAGAAGGAGTAAATAACACTTCCTTATTTACTTTCTCTATACCACTCATGATTTTATAGACCTCTATCATATCCCCCCCAGTCGCCTCTTTTCCAAGCTGAAAAGTCCCAGTCTTATTAATCTCTCCTCAGATGGAAGCCGGTCTATACCCCTAATCATTTTTGTTGCCCTTTTCTGAACCTTTTCCAATTTCAATATATCTTTTTTGAGATTGGGCGACCACATCTGCATGTAGTATTCAAGATGTGGGCGTACCATGGATTTATATAGAAGCAATATGATATTTTCTGTCTTATCCATCCCTTTCTTAATGATTCCCAACATTCTGTTTGCTTTTTTGACTGCCACTGCACATTGAGTGGATGTTTTCAGAAAATTATCCAAATAATAATAACATATGGAGATATACCTATCTCATAGAACTGGAAGGGACCTTGAAAGGTCATCGAGTCCAGTCCCCTGCCTTCACTAGCAGGACCAAGTACTATCCCTGACAGTTTGTTGTTGTTTTGCCCCCGATCCCTAAATGGCCCCCTCAAGGACTGAACTCACAACCCTGGGTTTAGCAGGCCAATGCTCAAACCACTGAGCTATCTTGATGAGGAAAACAGGTAAAATGGTTAATGATGCAGAAAAGGCAGAAGCATTTAATGAATAATTTTATTCTATACTTGGAAAGAAGCTGGATGATGTACTTGTATCATATGAGGTCGATGAAGTATCTTCCAGTCTATTAGTAACTGAGGAGGATGTTAGACAATATCTGCTAGGGATAAACATTTTTAAATTAGCAGGCCCAAAATGTGCACCCAAGAGTCCTAGAAAAGCTAGCTGGAGAAGGTATTTGGCCAGCTGATAATTTTTAATAAACCTTGGAATACAGGGGAAATTCCAGAGGACTGGAAGAGTGCTAATGTCCAATATTCAAAGAACGGCAAGCAAAATAACCTGGATAATCATAGGCCCTGTTAGCCTGACATCAATCCCATGCAAAATAATGGAAAGGCAGATGTGGGATTCAATTGATAAAGAATTAAGAGATAGGAATATAATTAATGCTATCAATGTGGTTTTACGGAAAATAGGTCTTGTCAAGCAAACCTGCTTTCATTCTTTGATGCGATTCCAAGTTAGGTTGATAAAGATAACGGAGTAGATGAAATATACTTAGACTTTTATAAGGCTTTTGACTTAGTGCCACATGTCATTCTGGAGCACGTTAAATAGATTAAGAACTGGCTAACTAATAGACCTCAAACAGTGGTTGTCAATGAGGAATCATCATCAAATGTGAGTGTTTCTAATGAGGTTCCGCAGAGATCATAATTAGGCCTGATGCTATGCAACGTTTTCATCAATGAGCTGAAGTAAATATAGTATCACTAATCTGTGCATGACAGATTGGTAGAAAGCTACATAATGACAATGGGTCTGTCATATAGATTGCTTTGTACGCTGGGCCCATTTAAGCAAAAATGCTTTTTAATACTGAAAAATGAACATTCATACTTCTAGGAACAAGGGAATGGAGGCCATTCCTACAGAAGGGGAGGGGGGGGAGGGGAAATTTACCCAGGAAAGCAATGACTTGGGAAAGGATCTAGAGGTCATAGAGGACAAGAAACTCAACATAAGCTTGCAGAGCAAATCTGTGGCACAAAGGGATCATGCAAACCTTATATGTATGAACAGGATGAGGGTGACCAGATGTCCCGATTTTATAGGGACAGTCCCAATATTTGGGGCTTTTTCTTATATAGGCTCCTATTACCCTCCACCCCCTGTCCTGATTTTTCACACTTGCTGTCTGGTCACCCTAAACAGGACTTCAAGATCTCTTTCTTGAGTGGTAACAGTCAATTTAGACTCCACTGTTTTATATGTATAGTTTGGATTATGTTTTCCAATGTGCATTACTTTGCATTTATCAACACTGAATTTCATCTGCCATTTTGTTGCCCAGTCACCCAGTTTTGAGAGATCCTTTTGTAGCTCTTCACAGTCTGCCTGGGACTTAACTATCTTGAGCAATTTTGTATCATCTGCAAATTTTGCCACCTCACTGTTTACCCCTTTTTCCAGATCGTTTATGAATATGTTAAATAGGACTGGGGCCAGTACAGATCCCTGGGGGACACCAATATTTACCTCTCTCCATTCTGAAAACTGACCATTTATTCCTGCACTTTGTTTCCTAACTTTTAACTAGTTACCAATCCATGAGAGGACCTTCCCTCTTATGCCATGGCTGATTATTTCGCTTAAGAGCCTTTGGTTAGGGATCTTGTCAAAGGCTTTCTGAAAATGTAAATACACTATATCCACTGGACCTCCTTTGGTCGCATGCTTGTTGACCCCCTCAAAGAATTCTAGTAGATTGGTGAGGCATGATTTCCCTTTACAAAAAACCATGTTGACTATTTCCCAACAAATTATGTTCATCTATGTGTCTGACAATTTTGTTTTTTACGATAGTTTCAACCAATTTGCTGGTACTGAAGTGAGGCTTACTGGCCTGTAGTTGCCAGGGTCACCTCTGGAGCCTTTTTTAAAAATTGGCGTCACATTAGCTATCCTCCAGTCATTTGGTACAGAAGTGGATTTAAATGATAGGTTACAGATGACAGTTAGTAGTCCTGCAATTTCACATTTGAGTTCCTTCAGAACTCTTGGGTGAGTACCATCAGGTCCTGGAGACTTATTACTGTTTAGTTTATCAATTTGTTCGAAAACCTCCTCTAATGACACCTCAATTTGGGACAGTTCCTCAGATCTGTCACCCAAAAAGAATGGCTCAGTTTTGGGACTCTCCCTCACATCCTCAATAGAGAAGTCCAATGCAAAGAATTCATTTAGTTTCTCCGTAATGGCCTTATCATCTTTGAGTGCTCCTTTAGCATCTTGATCGTCCAGAAGAAGGGAGGGCAAGGAGATGGGAGCCCATAGAAAAGCCTCCTGTCCATCCTCCTACAAAGAATGGAGGCCTGAACCTTAAGGGAAATTAAAAGAACCCCCTACCACCACCACCACCCAAGAAACACACACAGAACAAAAGGGGTGCCAGATATCTTAGGAGAGAGTTTCTTCACAGTACACCATTGAGAAAAGCACTCCCACACACACCAGTATGCTATCGAGGAAAATTTCTTTCTGGATGCTAATAGGATCTTCCTGTGTCTCTTGATAATGTCTAGCTCTTTCAGCATATTCCTTTCATGTGCCAGGCCAACAGTAAAAATGGATTTGGGTTGAGATGTATCCGTACAAAGAGGCCTTAGGATAGCAGATCCTTCTGATGAGGAAGGAGAAATGTGATTTTTGGACATTCTTAGAAGATCTGCATACCATATCCCGGCCCTTTAAAGAAGATCCAGGGCCATAAAGATTACAGTTGCCCAAGTCTATTTTTATTAGAACCCTCAAAATGAGAGGGAAAATTGGAAGGCAGACGCCAGACTTAATTTCCTAGGGATGGAACCGTTAGCCCGGAGGTCTGAAAACCTGCTGCAAAAACTTCCACATCATCCTGTTGTGTCTTATGGTGAATAAACCTATATGTTGAAAGTCCAGTCAAGCCACCACATCATGAAATACATTTTCCTTGAGGTTCCATTCCCCTGTTGTAGCTAGTCCACTTGTATTGTATGTTCCCTAACTCTTGACAGTATAAGCTGTGTTTCCACTAGGGGGTTATCCAGGATAGTTATACAGGTATATCTATACCAGCAAACCATTTTAAAGTGTACACAAGGCTCACTGACTATCTTGCCTCACCGCATACGATCTACCCATTTACTCTGTGCTGGGGGAACCAGGACCCAGAAGTTACTAATTTCTTTTTGAAAATGCAATGAAATATTATTGCATTATAAATTATAAAAACATTGTGTGTGTGATTTCAAGATAAAAAACTAGAGAGGAAATATACATTTGTGTAGGATTTTTTTTAAATATAGCAAGTAAACTTTTGATAAAATACAGTTTTGCACCCAAATTGAGTTTAATGGGATTTATGGGCACACAAGGAACGTAGAATTATACTCTTTCTCTCTATATATTTTTTTATTTGTATTTTACATTTTTCACTCAATTTAATATTAGATAAAGGTGTCGTACTGCTCTACAATTGTGTCTCAATACTGACTCAAGCAGAGCATTTCTACAGTTTAGAGAATAATATAAGTGCTCATAACCTCACTGCCCACAGACAACCAAGCAACTGAGAGAAGGCAACAAATATCATCTGGGTTGGTTTGAGTCAACAACCTAAAGGTGAAAGGTTTATTATCCCACTGACAACCTTCTGATTTATCCTCTTCCATCAACAAATATTGCATTTTCAAAAAATCAGACATTCTAACAATTAATATGTTGATATCTTTTCAATGACTAAGCAAACAATGTTTTGTAAAATTAGAAAATTAGATTTTGAAGTTTCTCTGTGCTATATACACCCAAATTACATGCACTATTTTGGACAAATTGTTATTCAAAATATAATCAGCTGGCACCTCCATTATAAATCCAGATTTTCAGGTTTAGATATCTTGGCTCTTTTAAGCTTCCGTGGGTGAAGTCTGGCATACAGTTGCTGACCAGATGTAGATTTCAAATGTTTTTAGTACAAGAGCTTTTCACATTTTAAAAAATAATTAACCACCTTCCCACCTCCACTCCCCCTCCCCCCAACCAAATTTGGAACAGGTTTCAGAATCAGTAAGAGTAAAAATAAGTTTTATTTTTAAAGTGCTCAACCCCAAAGACATCCAAGCGCAGCACAAAAAACAAAAAATATTTTCAAAGGCAACAGAGTCCTCAGTGAAAAGTAAAATTGCAAATCTAGCATTAAAATGCTTAAGAAAAAACAATATATTAACTCAAAAACAATACATAAGCCCAATAAACACCAACTAAAAGGAAAACAAGCTCTGGCTAGAGAAATGGTTTTAGGCAGGAGCAGTAATGATAGAGAACAGAGATTGTAAGTGTATCCTCCCTCACTAATTTAGTTCATGTACTGGTAGCAATCTTGGTCAGAGCTCTTATTTAGACCCAATTTAGAAATTTAGTCCATTTCTATAAAAAGCGGAGCACATTCTAATACAATCATATGATCATATTTCACCAGTATCATTCAGGTGTATTGACTTAACTTTCCAAATTCTACCCCATATTGAGATGATCAGCTTCCAAGTTGTGAAGAGCTAGGGATATATTTTGTACATTAACTTACTCCCAGTTAGCTCATAGTGAAAGTGTTTGGACACTAATCTTCTCCAAGATGTCTGGACACCCCCAAATGTAGAAAGCATCACCACCTAAAGATATCAAGGATAGATATGCTTGCAAATTTTTGCTGGAATAAAATGGATGTAGTGCTGCAAGAACTAGAGCCTGTGAATTCTCTTTAGGAAAAACACATCCTTGCTCAACTCCATTCTGAGTCTGGCTCTGACAAAAATCTGGTGTAGAGGACACAGTGCCTTTTGAAATTTAGGAAGAATCCATTAATGTTTTAGAAAACATTCCATTTGAGTCATGTCAGACGTTTTGTGTGTGAGGACCCACAGAGTAACTCATTCCAAAAAAACCACCCAGAAGAGCGCAATTTATATTATAGGGTGACCCTGTATGGTTCTATCTTAATTATCCTGAATGGAAAGGGAAGTAGCATGGTCTGAGAGTCTCTGCACAGTTTGAAAATTTAAGAGGGACTCTTAAACAATCCTGTTCCACAAGAAGTGGAAGATTGGACAAATGACCAGGGAGGATATAAAAATATTGCTCAGGCATGCAAGAGTGAAATCAGGAAGGCCAAATCACACTTGGAATTGCAGCTAGCAAGAGATGTTAAGAGTAACAAGAAGGGTTTCTTCAGGTATGTTAGCAACAAGACAAAAGTCAAGGAAAGTGTGGGCCCCTTACTGAATGAGGGAGGCAACCTAGTGACCGAGGATGTGGAAAAAGCGAATGTACTCAATGCTTTTTCTAACTCTGTCTTCACAAACAAGGTCAGCTCCCAGACTGCTGGACTGGGCAGCACAGTATGGGGAGGAGGTGACCAGCCCCCCGTGGTTCAGGACTATTTAGAAAGCTGGATGAGCACAAATCCATGGGGCTGGATGCGCTGCATCCAAGGGTGCTAAAGGAGTTGGCGGATGTGACTGCAGAGCCATTGGCCATCCTCTTTGAAAACTCATGGCGATCGGGGGAGGTCCCGAATGACTGGAAAAAGGCTAATGTACTGCCCATCTTTAAAAAAGGGAAGGAGGAGGATCCGGGGAAACTACAGGCCAGTCAGCCTCACCTCAGTCCCTGGAAAAATCATGGAGCAGGTCCTCAAGGAATCAATTATGAAACACTTAGAGGAGAGGAAAATGATCAGGAACAGTCAGCATGGATTCACCAAGGGGAAGTCGTGCCTGACTAACCTAATTGCCTTCTATGATGCGATAACTGGCTCTGTGGATGAGGGGAAAGCAGTGGATGTGTTATTCCTTGACTTTAACAAAGCTTTTGATACGGTCTCCCACAGTATTCTTGCCACCAAGTTAAAGAACTATGGGCTGGATGAATGGACTGTAAGGTGGATAGAAAGCTGGCTAGATCGTTGGGCTCAACAGGTAGTGATCAATGGCTCCATGTCTAGATGGCAACTGGTTTCAAGCGGAGAGCCCCAAGGGTCGGTCCTGGGGCCAGTTTTGTTTTAATATCTTTATTAATGATCTAGAGGATGGTGTGGACTGCACTCTCAGCAAGTTTGCAGATGACACTAAACTGGGAGGCGTGGTAGATATGCTGGAGGGTAGAGATTAGATACAGAGGGACCTAGATAAATTAGAGGATTGGGCCAGAAAAAACCTGACGAGGTTCAACAAGGACAAGTGCAGAATCCTGCACTTAGGACAGAAGAATCCTATGCACTGCTACAGACTAAGGACCGAATGGCTAGGTAGCAGTTCTGCAGAAAAGGACCTAGGGGTCACAGTGGACAAGAAGCTAGATATGAGTCAACAGTGTGCTCTTGTTGCCAAGAAGGCTAACGGCATTTTGGGCTGTATAAGTAGGGGCATTGCCAGCAGATCGAGGAACGTGATCATTCCCCTTTATTCGACATTGGTGAGGCCTCATCTGGAGTCCAGTTTTGGGCCCCACACTACAAGAAGGATGTGGAAATATTGGAAAGAGTCCAGCAGAGGGCAACAAAAATGATTAGGGGTCTGGAGCACATGACTTATGAGGAGAGGCTGAGGGAACTGGGATTGTTTAGTCTCCAGAAGAGAAGAATGAGGGGGGGATTTGATAGCTGCTTTCAACTACCTGAAGGGAGGTTCCAAAGAGGATGGAGCTCGGCTGTTCTCAGTGGTGGCAGATGACAGAACAAGGAGCAATGGTCTCAAGTTGCAGTGGGGGAGGTCTAGGTTGGATATTAGGAAACACTATTTTACTAGGAGGGTGTTACCTAGGGAGGTGGTGGAATCTCCTTCCTTGGAGGTTTTTAAGGCCCGGCTTGACAAATCCCTGGCTGGGATGATTTAGTTGGGAATTGGTCCTGCTTTGAGCAGGGGGTTGGACTAGATGACCTCCTGAGGTCCCTTCCAACCTTGATATTCTATGATTCACTGAACCATTCTGAAATGTTTTTAAAAGCCTTTAAGAAATGCTCAGTCAAAACAAACAAAAGTAGCTAACCTGCAACTTGGTTTGTAAATATATATAAACAACAGAAAGGGAAAAAAATCATTAAGAGACATCGCAAGCAAAGTTAAGATTAAACATGAAAATAAATAGAGCCATGTACGGATACAAAATTTGCATCCCCATCTGATCTTCAATCTGCAAACATGGTCCACGGATACCTGCGAATAGAAAGTGGATAACCGCAGATTTGCAGGGCGCTAAAAATAAACACAAAAATTTAGAAAGTATGGAAATTACAGTTACCATCATCCAAACAACCATGAATTTGCCCATGTTTCATCATGTACAGAACATATGAAAAACAGAAGACAATGCTATTCTCAAACAACGCACCAGTGACTCAAAAAACAGAAGTGTCATAACTGGACTAATCCTATCCTTTCTGATAACCTAACTGTAAACTCACTAGACTAGCATTTAAATCAAAGTGCTCCTGTCTTTAAATGCCTACAAAAAATGAATGTACTCCTGACACCTTTAAACCCATATGCTGCCATTGGAAAAAGACGGGCTTTCATTTTTTCCTTTAAGAAAAAGTGTTCATATTGAGACAATCACAATAAAGAATATAGGTTTAAAATATAAATGCGTTCTGAAACTTAGCAAAAAGATACCCAGATACTATACCTGAAGATACTAAATTCTTAAATGGTCAGAGCAAAAATTACGTAATTTACATACAAAGATGTAGTGCACCATGGGAATCATATTTACATAGACACAAAAGTGCTAAACCAAAGCCAGAGTTCCTCAACTCCGCAAACTAGAAAAATAAAATGGATTTAGTCAAGTAAAACTGATTTAGTAGATTTAACATAGCCTCATTGCAAAAGCTCTATCAAACATGCAGACGTTAAGATTCTAATAAAATTCTTCTTTTTGATCTTGAAATATATACAGGAATAATTTCTCCAACCATTGAAATGCAGCCACCTTTAAGGTATAGGACAACACATTATAGAAAGGAGAGGAAAATTCTGCCCAAATACATTGAGACAGAATCTGCTATTACTATAAGGATTGTGGAATCTTTAATGTCCACAAAGAGAAGATACAAAACTTAAAAAGTCAAGGTTCAATGAAAGATCTTCATAAGTAAACAACACATCGCTCAGTTAATGTATGTCAGTAGACTAAATGGCTGAATAGAGTCTACTGGGATTCAAATCTCTACCAAATAGTGGCAGTTAGTTAAGATATCAAAAATCAATCCTAGTCCAATTCAAAAGGTAACTTTTGCCATAATGCCGTTGTCTACGTCCCACCAAGCAAAGCATACTTCAAAAATACTGGAAAATCAGGGTTAACATTTCACGTATGCACTTCAATTATTGACTGGCTCACACTAACAAATAACAAGGCTAACATAACAAACAATTCTTGTTATTCACACCGGCATCAAAGTAATGAGCTCCAAAATAATCTAATCTATATACACAAATTACTAATCTGTTTTCGTGCCGATTGAATTTTTATCTGAATACAGTGAAACATGGCGGTGTGGGGAGGGGGGAATGTTTGTTGTTATTGTTTGTTAAATACACGTCCAGTATTTCCTATTCAAAATAACAAACACAGAAGAGAGGAAGAACTTTATTATTTACATCCTGGGAAGCTGTTTTTTTATATTTTAAATATATAAACACAAATATGAGATGTAAGTCTATAAATTAAGAAAGGTATATTTTAGAAATGAAAATAAAACCATATGAATATTCATTTCTAATAATACTTTGAACTTATAAACCACCTTCCAACCAATAATTTTAAAGGATTTTTACAAATTTTCATTAATATACAATAGTTACAAAACAATCTAAAATAAAGGCTTTGGGGCGAGGAGGCTGTCCAGTCCCAGCCGCACTCCAGCCATAGGAATTATGATACCTACGGACAGATTTCACAATGCATGACAAAAAGGGGCCATGACCGGGACACACTGCAGTGCAGGGTCAAAATGAAGGAGCTGCAGAATGCCTATCACAAGGCACAGGAGGCAAACGGCCGCTCTGGTGCTGCGCCCACGAGCTGCCGGTTCTACAAAGAGCTGGACGCGATACTCGGTGGCGACCCCACCTCCACTGCCAAGGCCATTGTGGATACTTTGGTGGCTCGTGTGCCAGTCGATAGTAGACTGAGCCAGGAGGAGGACAAGGATGTGGAGGGGGCGGGGGACCCAGAGGCAGAGGACAACTCGGAGGTCAGAGATGCATGCAGCCAGGAGCTCTTCTCTACCGAGGAGGAGGCTAGCCAGTCACAGCTGTCAGATGTTGGCGAAGCACAAACAGGAGAGGAGGCCCCTGGTAAGTGGATTTGATTTTGGGAACCGCTGAAGCGAGTCGTTGGGGGCAGGAGGGTTTCAGAAAGCAGGCTTGTGTCTGTATGATGCATGTACCACCACATGCCGAGTCTGAACAGTGGAACAGGATGTTGATTGACTCCCTCACTTCACAGGAATCCGCCTCAGAGATCTCCAGGAAACTCTCATGGACATACTGGGCAATCTGCTGCTGCAGGTTCTTTGGCAGAGCTGCTTTGTTTCTTGCCCCATTAATGGTAACTTTCCTGTGCCACTCTGCCGCCACGAGGGAGAGCTGGGGGCGGGGGGAAAAGAGAATACTTGCTCCACACAGGTGGGCCGCATAAGGGCCAGTGCAGAAGCCACAGTCTTGGAGAAAACTCTCCCTTTATTTCCCGCTCACCCTCAGCAGCAAGATATCTTCCATAATGAACACAGCTTGTGGAAAAATACGGGGACAGAAATAATTATAAGGCCCCCACCCTACAGTGCTGGCTCTCCCCAAGAGCCACAGGCCCAATGTACAGTAGGGTCTGGGGACACTGATTTCCCCTGTGGCTACTCACCATTTTGCGGGTCTTGTGACTCATGTGTGCTTGCCTGGGGTCAGCCAGTTAGTGACAAGTATGTGAATGCTGGCTGTGTTTTAAATAATTGAATCAGTGGTCAGTGTGTTGCAAACAATACTGCTTCTGTAAAAGTTTGCAATTTGGCTTTACAGATATGACCTTGGGAGCCCAGCCTCCCTCTTTGTTACAGCTGGCTGAACGGCTGCGCAGAATTAGAAAACAGCCACGAAGACCTAAGGAGAACTTTCTGCGTGAGGTCAAGCTGCACTCTGCGACCGAAAAACAGGAAATGAAGGACAGCGATACAAGGGACCGAAAGGAAAACGTGGCGCACCAGAATGAAGCCATGGAGTGGCTCTTAAATATTATGGAGTGCCAAGTGGACATGCTCCAGGCGATACTAGCACTGCAAACTAAGCAGCTCCACACCCACCCTCCCCTGCAGCCACTGTCGCAAAACTCTTTCCCATGCAACCCCCTCTCCCCCCAGACACTGCCAGCACACTTTTATCAACCTCCTGGCTCCAGTCTGTATCCGCGGCATTCCACTTCTCCCCCATCACAGTCCAGCACTGCGGACTCCCAGTACCCACTGCACTCAATACCCATCCCTCTGCTGTTTAGCCCTGCTAAAGTACAGTACCCACTGCTCTGTACTCCAAAGGAGAAGGTTGGATATGATCCCTGGACATACACAAATCTTTAACTGTCCTGGGACTCCACATCTCCTGGGATCTTCCCTTCCCCCATCCCCCTCAGTGCTGATGGGGTTTTTTGTTTGTCTCTCTCCTCCGGTTGTTGGTTTTTAATAAAAGAATTATGTTGGTTTGAAAGAAATCTTTATTCTATTAATTGAAAGCAAACAGAGCCCTGAAAAGCAACTGGCAATTTTCTTAAACCTTCATAGTGCATTGTCTGCACCAATCACAATCACCTCCTAGTATTAAAAGCACTGCACTCCCGAGTATAGCAACAAATATTAGTGGCTTTCAACTTCAAATTGCTGCCTTCAAATTGCAGCCACTGAGCCTCAGCGGTCCAGCTCTGAGTGAAGTTTTCACCCTTCCCTTCACAAATATTATGGAGAATACAGCACACGACTATAAGCATAGGAATATTGTCATTGGCCAGGTCCAGCCTCCCATATAGGCAGCGCCAGCGGGCCTTTAAATGGCCAAAAGCACACTCAGTCATTCTGCACTTGCTCAGTCTGATGTTGAACTGCTCCTTGATGTTGTCAAAGTGCCTGGTGTATGGCTTCATAAACCATGGCATTAAGGAGTAAGAGGGGTCTCTAAGGATCACAACGGGCATTTCGACTTCCCCTACAGTGATCCTCTGGTCCAGGAAGAAAGTTCCTGCTTGCAGCTTCCTGAACAGGCCAGTGTTCCGAAAGATGCCTCCGTCATGCACCTTTCCGGACCAGCCTGCATTAATGTCCGTGAAACGCCCACGGTGATCCACAAGCGCCGGAGAACCATAGAGAAATACCCCTTCTGATTAATGTATTCGGTGGTTAGGCGGTCTGGTGCCAGAATTGTAATATGCATGCCATCTAGCACACCTCCGCAGTTAGGGAAGCCCATTTGTGCAAAGCCATCTACAATGTCACGCACGTTACCCATAGTCATGGTCTTTTGGAGCAGGATGTGATGAATGGCCCTGCACACTTCTATCAACACGGGTCCAACGGTCAACTTTCCCACTCTGAACTGGATAGCGACCGAACAGTAGCAGTCCAGAGTAGCCAGCTTCCACAGTGCAGAAGCTTTGTGGTCAGCTCAGAAAGGAGGTTCCATGTGTAGGAAGTGACATTGAAGAAAGAAAAGCGGTGGTTGTGGGAGAAAGGGACAAACAGCCATTGAGGCTGGCATCTCTGAGGAGCAAAGAGGATGGTGAGCTGCATGATAAAAGGTAGATAAGTAAAGAAGGGACATGTTAAGAAGGAGGCGGCTTTGGACAGATTAAATTACTAGGTTGACATGACCAGGGACTCCTGTTTACGTTAAAGATAAGGTGATATACCATACTTTGTCAAAATGTATCACACAACTTAATTAGCAATGAATTTTATATAAATATTTCTTCTGCAAGATGCCCAGAATTCCCTTGAAGTGTTTCATCCCTCGTTTGCTGCAAATATCTTTTTTTTTTTTTTAATACAGCAAAAAGTGTGTTACATGACATACAAAGTAAAGAGTATGTATGTGATGGAGACACAAACCTTTAAGTGATGTTGCTATAAGCACCACTGAGAAGCTTGGAATAGTGTGAAACAAGAACTAAGGGGTAAAAATTACTAGAATTTAAGAAATCAATTAAAGATTATGAAAATACATTTTAGACTCTACTTATTACAATGCATATTCTTCTTTATATTTGATTTAACTTCCCTGTAGCCCACAATTAATAAAATCCGGTTAGTACTAGATTACTGCATCCTGCTTGAGAACAGAGATAATGTGAATATTAAGAAGACAGCCTTCAAAAGCCCAAGCATGTATAAAGGCCATAATAAAATAAAATTCCTGATCAGATGTAATGGTACAAAACAACTTAGATCCATTTAAACAAAGCACTCAGCTTTTCTATGTGGTAGACAGACGTTTTTGTCCCTGTACAAAAAATGCTGTCCCTTTTAAATCATGTTTTACCTTTTATTTTTCAGTGTTTTAAAGCAACAGTAATAAAGAAATTGGTGCTTTCTGTTTTATGAATGACAGTTTTAAATTAACAACAGTCCATTTGCCAAGTCCCAGAAACATTCCAACTATCAAGAAATTTAAGTTAGACATCCCAAAATATAACAAATAGATACTCCTTGCTAGCAAATAAGCTAGTCGGATGAATTAAAATAACCTGTTAGCCACTAGGCAGCCTCAGACCAAGAGACAAAACATGTCCAGTATCCCAATGACATCTTTCAAGTTTCAGACATACAGAATTAGGTACAGAACTTACAAAGCACTTGGTTAGCTGAAAAGATCAGTGACCCTGAGGGGAAAAAAAATGAGGACCCAGAACAAACCCATTTTAGCATTTCCAGCAGAATTTTTGTTAACACACTGATGACTAATGGATCAATATGGAATGTATCTATGACTAATGGATTCCTTAGTATTATGTATCATTCACAAGAGAATAGAACTAGAAACAAAACAGAAGAAGTCAGTAAGCTAAAAAATATTTAGCAAAAACTGAAAATTGAATTTGAGCTTTAAAACACTACAACAGAAGTAAGAAGAACTGCTTATGTTAGCCACTGAGCAGGAATAAGACTGAAATAGGCATATTTGTCTGATAAGGGAGGCACACTAACGTGACTACTATATCAGAGTTAGAAGTATCACAAGTACCCAACCAAAGTTCACTTCTAGGTACAAGGCTTTATTATTAAAGACTAATTTTAAAAATTCAGTATATTTCGCATTTATGGTACTTGGCTATGGTATGTATTTTTTCTTCCACACTAGCAACACTGTGCAACAAAGTATTACCCATCTAACGTGCTGATTTTATTATCTCCCCTCCCCAAAGCATGCTTCTGTCTTTACTGCAACACCATTTCATTATAAGTATAAAGTTTTCAGAGTCTTGACTGACTCAATGGTGCCTACAATACACTCCCACCTGGTTTCCACACTTTCTGGTGTTAATACAGACTAATGCCAAAGCCCAAGCCAGTCATACCTCATTCTTTGCCATGAAATAAACTCTGCCAAAATCCAAATAATGTTTTAAAGGCAAGGCAAAGGTTTACCCCTTTGCTGAAAGAAGCAAATCAGGTGCTAAATAGAAAGAAAATTATCAGGTGCTAAATAGAAGCAACTGATTTTTTTTTTTAAACAGGTATGTACTGTAGAACATTTTAAATTATTATATATGTGGAATGTGATGTCTTATCTTGATTAAAACATTTTTAAATTAAATGATTTAGTTGACTCCATAATTATGGTTTTAAAGTGGAGAGAGTGTCTACATACCCACATGACAGTGAAATAAAAGATTTTTTTTTAAATCTGCATTGTTAGCAAATTCCTATTGTTGAGCCATTCTCAAAAGCCAAGTCTCTCTCCAGCACATAATGATCACAAAAACACTGAAGCTGTACTCACATGTAAGGCAGAGGGATCTGGCAGGAATTCGGCATCCTCTCCAAAGATAAAATCTGGTGGTAGCTCTGGGTAGTGGGCATTGAAAATTATATCCCCTGAAATAAAAATAAGTGAAAAATACTGTTTATTTCCACTTCATATCCCCAAAATCCTAAGTACTGCAGAGGAAAAATGCAATAAGTCAATTTTTAATTAACAGAAGTCATATGCAAAACACAACTATCAGATGTACTGGATGATAAAGTTAATTCTTGAAGGCACTGCATCTTCCTGTGCAGGTACAAAAAACATGTAACAAATTATTGCTTGGTTTCTCACTGCTTATCCCACAAGGGGACACCTTGAAGCACTGATATAGTTAGAAAAGCAACCATCTAAAATAGCACCTTCTTCAAAGCAGCACATCTGGGCTATTAAGTGATTAAAAATTAATGCCCAGCATATCTGTTTTATGTATTTTTGTGAGTCATATCTAAGGAAAACCTGTTGATTTGCTATTGATTTTATAAGGAAGGCACTCAGGTACTATGGTGATGGGTGGCAGTATAAAACCCTAAGGTAGACATACAGAAAGCCAAATTTGCAATGCAGTGAATATTGGGAGAGGAAACCGGAAACAATACTGCCTCAAGAATTATCACAAAACTGTTAGGTAAGTACCATTTGCAGAATCCCTATTACTGAAGATAACATAAGAGACAGAACACAGGTTAATTCAGGGGTCGGCAACGTTCGACACGCGGCTCGCCAGGGTAAGCACCCTAGCGGGCCGAGCCAGTTTATTTACCTGCTGACGCGGCAGGTTCGGCCGATCGCGGCCCCCACTGGCTGCGGTTCGCCGTCCCGGGCCAATGGGGGCGGCAGGAAGCCACGGCCAGCACATCCCTCGGCCCACGCCGCTTCCCGCTGCCCCCATTGGCCCGGGACGGCGAACCGTGGCGAGTGGGGGCCGCGATCGGCCGAACCTGCCGCGTCAGCAGGTAAATAAATTGGCCTGGCCCAGCCCGCCAGGGTGCTTACCCTGGCGAGCCGCGAGCCGAATGTTGCCGACACCGGGTTAATTGTTGGACCTAGGTTTTCAGTGCTGACAGCTGTGGAGGAAAAAAATCATCACTGCAGTTGTAAACTGACTACATATGATTTAAATATCAGGGAAATAAAATATGAACTCCTTGGTATCCTTTTTATAGCACTTTCTACATTTAATAACCATATTTCAAAAGAAAGCTTTTCATTTTGTTTACATCGCACAAAACACACTCATTGCACATGAACAGAAAACTACAAAACAAACATTTTAAAATGCATTAAATATTCCTGAGTTTACTGACTTGTTTTAGGCATCTTGTTAAATGACACCAACAGCCCCATGCATTAGGCTACTTTAATGCTGGTTTTGATAAGAAAAAAAATCTTTATACAGTAGAAGTCGCTTAATAGATACAGGACTCTCAAGCTTCATTTAAGCAGCCTTCTTGATTAAGGTGAGTTAGTAAACTCTGTGAGGATTAAGGGAGGTACGGAGCTTCTAAGCTCTGTATAAATCTCTGTGGACCTTACTATCTATATTGACTGAGACACAGACTGTCATTCAAATCTGGGTATTAAACAGATAGTGTCATGGATCTGGAATGGTCCTATCATCCTATCATGCAGTGGTTTTCCCCAGCAAATAATATTTGGGAGAGGACGTAATAGATCAGCTGGAATCATCCCAACTAACCACATCCTGACTGAGTGGAACAGAATATAATGGAAATACTAAAGATCTGGACTATATGTTATTTTGAATGTGTATTAATGCCATCTGAAATTAAATAAGACTATTAATTAGGTCACAATCTCTGACATGGAGTTCCCATCTTAAATATCTCAAAATATGTAACAAAACTACTTAGCAAGATTATGACTGCTTACAGTAGGTTAAAAAATTCTAGTTTGTACTATAAATTTAAATGTCAAATAAAATTCACAGTTTACACAGATCAAGATGTGATTGTTATCATGTAAACTTTCAGAGAACTACACTCAGCTAAACAGGAGGAACTGGCTTTGAAAGAAACTGCATTCAGTACTTCTTCCCCGCTTCTGAACTACTCCATTCTGCATTTGAAGATATATAATAGGCAGTAGCTCCACGAGCTCTGCGTGTAAAATAGATTTTTGGGACAGCAGGCATGAAAAGAAAGAAGCCAACAGCTAAAACCTATTGTTATGTACTATCACCTGTGTAAAACCCATATAGCACAGTAAAACTGAAGACAGGAAAGTAGTATATAAAATTCTGTCCACACAGAGACAAAACCTCTAGGTGTTTTTTAGCTTTCAAAAATGTGTGTATTAATTTAGTGCTGATGAAAAATACTGGATAAACAGCCCTGCAACCTGATGTCCTCTATTCATTCACGGGACAGGTAGAGGATGGGAAATGTGGAGGATCTGTAACTGCTAAAGTTCTGTAAATGTGTTAACGTTCATTGAAAGGCACCACCTCGAGAAGCAGTGTGGTCCAGTAGATAGGGTGATTAAGAGACTCAGGTTCTATTCCTAGTTCTGATGTTGGCCTGTTGGATGATCTTAGTTAAATCACCTGCATTCTCTCTGCTTCACTGTCCCTCATTCGTAAAATAGGAATAATGACACTAACCTCCTTTGTAAAGCACTTTGAGTTCTACAGTCAAAAATGATATGTAAGTGCTAGGTATTATTATTATTATAGGGATGAAGGCAGCTCAGTCACGATGGGCTTCAGTCCTAGGTCTCCCTGCCAACTAGTGTGCAACTTATGTTGTTTTTTATTCATGCGAA
Organism: Chrysemys picta bellii; assembly: GCF_011386835.1. Classification (NCBI taxonomy): domain Eukaryota; kingdom Metazoa; phylum Chordata; order Testudines; family Emydidae; genus Chrysemys; species Chrysemys picta. The sequence goes on along the minus strand of NC_088793.1, from coordinate 153,140,090 downwards.
TGCTTGCCCACTGGAAACTGAAGTAGAAACCATCAAACACATTTTATGTAAGTCACCAGACCACCATCACATGGAAACAAATTTCGTTCACACCATTCCTAGTGATTTGAAACAGTGACCTAAAGCTGAAAGTTTCTATAGTCTATGATTAGCCACCTGAACCACCCAATCAATCCACTAAGAATTTCTACACAATTTTTTCTGTTTAATGGTGTTTCAAAACATAATGATGATTTATAATCTATGTTGCACTGGAATTTGATAGGGAACATATCTGAAAACAGCTACATTGATTGAAATAACAACTTTATGCCCATTAAGATGGAACAGAAAGTTGAAATTTCCCACAAAAGAACATTTTGTTTTGAGCAGGTGGAAGTGCTTTGTTTCAACTATTGTAATATAGTAGCCATATGTAAACAAAGAGCTCTGATAAATTTTCATCTAAAATTTAACTAAATCAGTAAAATCCTACAAAATGTTTTGATTAGGGCTGTCGATTAATCGCAGTTAACTCAAGCGATTAACTCAAAAAAATTAATCACGGTTAAAAAAATGAATCATGATTAATTGCACTATTAAACAATAGAATACCAATTGAAATGTATTAAATAGTTTCGGATGTTTTTCTACATTTTCAAATATACTGATTTCTATTACAGCATGGGATACAAAGTGTACAGTACTCACTTTATATTATTATTTTTATTACAAATATTTGCCTGTAAAAATAACAAAATAAATAGTATTTTTCAATTTATTTCATACAAATACTGTAGTGCAATCTCTTTATCATGAAAGTATAACTTACAAATGTAGATATTTTGTGTTACATAACTGCACTCAAAAACAAAACAATGTAAACTTTAGAGCCTACAAGTCCACTCAGTCCTACTTCTTGTTCAACCAATCGTTAAGACAAACAAGTTTGTTGACATTTATGGGAGATACTGCTGCCTGCTTCTTATTTACAATGTCACCTGAAAGTGAGAACAGGCGTTCGCATGGCACTTTTTTAGTCGGCGTTGCAAGGTAATTACGTGCCAGATATGCTAAACATTCGTATGACCCTTCATGCCTCGGCCACCATTCCAGAAGACATGCTTCCATGCTGATGACGCTCGTTAAAAAAATAATGTGTTAATTTAATTTGTGACTGAACTTCTTGGGGGAGAATTGTATGTCTCCTGCTCTGTGTTTTACCCACATTCTGCCATACAGTTCATATTATAGCAGTCTCGGATGGTGACCCAGCACATTGTTTGTTTTAAGAACACTTTCACTGAAGATCTGACAAAATGCAAAGAAGGTACTAATGTGAGATTTCTAAAAATAGCTACAGCACTTGACGCAAGGTTTAAGAATCTGAGGTGCCATCCAAAATCTGAGAGGGACGAGGTGTGGAGCATGCTTTTAGAAGTCTTGAAAGAGCAACACTCTGATTCGGAAACTACAGAACCCAAACCACCAAAAAAGAAAATCAACCTTCTGCTGGTGCCATCTGACTCAGATGATGAAAATGAACATGCATCAGTCTGCACTGCTTTGGATCGTTATCAAGCAGAACCCATCACCAGCATGGAAGCATGTCCTCTGGAATGGTGGTTGAAGCATGAAGGGACGTATGAATCTTAATCGCATCTGGCACGTAAATATCTTGCAACGCCAGCTACAACAGTGCCATGTGAACGCCTGTTCTCACTTTCAGGTGACATTATAAACAAGAAGCAGGCAGCATTATCTCCTGCAAATTGTAACCAACTTTGTTTGTCTGAGTGATTGGCTGACCAAGAAGTAGGACTGAGTGGACTTGTAGGATCTAAAGTTTTACATTGTTTTATTTTTGAATGCAGTTTTTTTTTGTACTTAATTCTACATTTGTAAGTTCAACTTTCATGATAAAAAGATCACACTACAGTACTTGTATGAGGTGAATTGAAAAATAATTTTGTTTTGTTTTTTACAGTGCAAATATTTGTAATAAAAAATAAATATACAGTGAGCACTTTACACTGGGTATTCTGTGTTATAATTGAAATCAATATATTTGAAAATGTAGAAAACATCCAAAAATATTTAAATAAATGGTATTCTATTATTGTTTAGCAGTGTGATTAATTGTATGAATAATCACAATTAATTTTTTTGATTGTGCAATTAATCACGATTATTTTTTTTAAATTGCTCGACAGCCCTAGTTTTGATTTCATAAGAGCAGCATTTTCCAAAAGAAATCTGTTCAGTCTGAAAATTTTTGACCTCTAAAAATATGAAAACATAATAGATATTACAATCCAACCTGAATATTAACTGTATATGCAGTAAATGTTTAAATAATTTATAATGTCATCTTTTTTAGTTGAGAAGCACAGAACCTAGGAATCATGACCCAGGGGTTTTACTCCCAGTTCTTCAATTCATTGCCTATATAATTCTGTGCAAGTTAATTTAGTTATGCCTTCCCTTCCCAACCCCCACATCTATAAAGTGGGGATACTTACCTACCTCACTAGGGAGGTTGAAGACGAAAGCTTTGATCCTGCAATGAGCTCCACAAGTGAATCTCTGCAACTGTGCTGAGCACCATTTAAGTCAATGGGATTTAATGCAGGCGCAGGGATCTGTCCATGCACAGCCCATTGCAGGATCAGAATCTGAACTTTTAACATCTGTAAAAACCTTTACGTTCTTGGAAGAGCTCATATGTTCAAATGAATCAACCCTCCCAATATCTGTGTAATATTATCCTTATTTTACAGATGGTGAAACTGAGGCACAGAAAGTTGTATGACATCCCCACACCCAAAGGTTACACAGCAAATCAATGGCAGAGCCAGCACAGAACACGGATTGCCTCTCAAAGTCTTGTGCTATAGCTACTAGATAAGGATCCTATGAAATGGAACCCTTTTGAGTTTAGATGTTACCCAAATACTATTTGAATAAGACGGAGTTTTAAAGACGCTATGGTAAGAGGTAGCAAATTTGCAGTTTGACACTGTTGCTCCGGTTGCCCGGTCAGGCACCGATGTGCTTACCTATCATTTGTGGCCATAGAGGTCTTTGTTGGTGACAGCATTAGTGCATTTAATACAGTTTATTGCAATATTCTTTTCTACAGTTTTCTGGCCTCTACAATTAACAAAAGGCTGTTTTTAGGACTGTCCTTAACATCAGACAGCATAAGCCAATTACCCTATGTGTGAATCAAGGCTCCTACCGTAGAGGACAGTAAAATTCTACATTAAAATCAATGCCCTCCCTCTTCACGTAGAAAGCCCTTCAGTGTATTGGACTGAGCTCTCTCTCTAACCAGATGACATACATTATCACCAGCTGAGGTCACCTTAAGTTAGACCCCTTATCACAGTAGCACATAAAACTTGTCATACTGTTTTCTTCAGCCACTTTTTTCCAGATCAATCCTGAAAACACAATAATTTTCCTCTTTGCTTCCAGTCATTAGTTTGATGCTTTCAACAGTATTTATACATTGGAAAGACAAGGTAGGTGAGGTAGCATCTTTTATTGAATCAACTTGTGCTGGAGAAAGAGACAACTTTTGTGCTACACAGAGCTCTTCTTCAGGTCTGGGTAAGGTACTCAGAGTGTCACAGCTAAATACCAGGTGGATCAGATTGTTTAGCAGTTAACACCTACTGTAAGAGTCCATTCAAGGTGAAGAATACAGAGGGTATAGATGTAGCTCCCTCCCTTCCTGCTGCTGTTACTAAAGAGTTTCCCGCACTCTGAGGCTGGAAGACAGACACATCTCACAAGCACCTCTTGAAATCACTTATTGAGGCAGGGGTTCCTCTCATATGGGAGGACCCATACCCATATGTGCTGCCTATGGGAGTGCCAGGGGACACCCAGTCATCCAGCCTAAGTACAAGAACGGTATAACATGAGGTAAAATAGTTCTCAATTTTTTTTTCCATAATGTGGATCACATGTTACTAGGCAGATAGTCTTGTGCATGCCCATCCCTCCCATGTTTGCAAACAAAAGAAGGGACCAATCATATACTGTATCATGCCTCTTGCAACTATAGAAATTACTTACATGGATAAATAACGTTAGAAATATATTTTTAGATTCTATAATACAATTTAACAGATCAAAAAAGGAATGGAATTGTCTCTGTGGGTGACCAACAAGCACTCAACAGACCAGTTTGAGAACAGCTGCAGTGGAAGAATGAATTAACATTATGCACTTTTTTTTTTACAAGAGGGACTAAAGAAACACCAATTTATGACTACATGAAGTCAGGAGTGATTAACTTCTTATGACCAAGGACGTTAGTTATTATAAACAAGCCATGAAAAATTACAGCCAGATAATATTAGAAGTCTCACTTAAACCCAGAAAACAAAGAAAAATAAAGTTTAATGCTAAAGCTAATGTTCATCTTTATCCTATTCTGTACTACAACATACAGAGGGCTGAATTCTGCTCTCAGCTTTGCATGACAGATTTAATCTCTGATATTCAGCTCTCCCTGTGTATACTCCTAAAGAAACATTCATCCAATTCTGCACTCAAAAGCCCCACACAGAGCACATTTGAAGAGGTCCCTCTATGGAGTCTGTCAGCCCAACTATTGAGTCACCTGAAGAGGGGTTCAAACAGAGCATTGCAATGTATTCTTTCGCCAGAATAGCTGAATTTGCTGCCTCCAACTCCTCCAAACGGTACCTAGCTCAGTTTCTTGGAACCTGAACCAACATCTCCGTGTGGCAGCATGCTGTACCTGCCATTAGACCACCCTCAATGTCTCAAGTAGCTAGTGATACCTCATGCATTACCTACTAATCATACACTCATTTTATAAATGGATTTTGAGAGAGAGCGGAAGAGCGAGAGAGAAGAAAACTGTCACTTTCATACTATCAGTTTTAAAACTCTTTCAGAATCAAGAGCAAGTTTAAGGATCAGTAGTGAATTTGGATAATATAAGCACCAACTGACACGACGACTCCACAGCAACAAAACAATTATTAATGAAAGTTTTGGAGGTCATAGCTGTCAATCTTGTGCTTGCAGGTAAAGGCACTTGAGGAGTATAGCGTCCAACATGAGGTGACTATTTTGGACCTTATTATGATGGATATAGATGAATTAATCACTGGACAAGAAGTTGATGGTTGCCTAGGAACCAATGATTATGACCTGATTATATTCAATATGGACAAACAGGGGATCACAACCAGTAACATGTATACTTGGCACTTCAAAAGGGCTGATTTCCCAAAGCTGAGGAAAATTATGAACAAAATTAATTGGGAGGAAAATTTTAAGACAGAAAAATATGAATGAAAATTTGGAACTCTTTAAGAAAAGTTTATTAGATGGCTAAAAAGTTACAATACAACAATCAAGAAAGAAGACAACTTTGGCTAAAAGCCCATCCTGATCGAGTGGCAAAATGAAGGCAGCAATTAGAAATAAAAAAGCAATACATAACAAATAGAAACAGGGGGAACAGATGGCAATCAATATCAATTAGAAGTTATGAAGCCTAGAAAAGTGATATTGTAAGCTAAAGACATCAGCGAAAAATCCATGGCTTGCAGGACTAAGGACAATAAGGAGGTGGATTGGGGACGGGGGGTTAGATATATTAGGAACAAAAGAAATCTTAAGAATGGCATAGGCCCATTATTACACGGAGACTGTAAAAATATTAAAAATTATGCAGAAAAGGCAGAAGTGTTCAATAAATATTTCTGTTCTGTATATGAAAAAAAAAAAGCAGGATGATGTGCTTGTATCACATGAGGCTGATGAGTAATTTTGAGTCCATTAGAAACCGAGGAGGATGTTAAACATCATCTACTAGAGAGATACATTTTTAAATCAAAGGCCCGGATAACGTGCGTCCAAGAATCTCTGGCCCACTAATGATAATATTTAATAAATCTTGGAATACTGGGAAATTCCAGAAAACTGGAAGAGTGCTATTGTTGTGCCAATATTTAAAAAAGGCACAAAGGATGACTTGGGAAACTACAGACCAAACAATCAGCTATCAATCCTGAGTAAAATAATAGGAAAAGCGATGCAAGATTCAACTGATAAAGAATTAAAGGCTAGGAATATAGTTAATGACAATCAACGTGGTTTTATAGAAAACAGGTCTTGTCAAGCAAACCTGATTTCATTCTTTAAGGAGATTACAAGTTTGGTTGATAAAGGTAACTGCATAGATGTAATATATTTAGACTTTGGTAAGGCATTTGACTTTGTACCAGACAATATTCTGATTTAAAAATGAGCAATATACATTATCAATAAAGCACACATTAAATGGATTAAGAACTGGTTAACTGACAAAAAGTAGTTGTCAATGGGAAATCATCATTGAGGAGAGGCGTTTCTAATGGGGTTCTGCACGTACTAGGCTTGATGCTCTTCACATTTTTCATCAATGTTCTATAAATAAATAAATACAGAATCACTGCTAATAAAATTTGTGAATCACAAAGACTGGCAGAGTAGTAAATGATGATGAAGACAGGGCAGTCATATGGAGAGTTCTGGACCACTTCGTAAGCTGGGACCATTCAAACAAAACATGCCAAATGCGGACACAAGAAAGTTATACATCTAGGAACAAGTAATGCAGGCTATAACTTCAGACTGGGGAGAGTGTATCCTGGAAAGCAGTGACTCAGAAGAGGATCTAGCGTCATAATGGATGAGCAACTCCATGAGTTTCTAGTGCGATGCTCTGGCAAAAATGGCTACTGGGATCCTTGGATATATATACAGGAGAGGAGTGAGATGATTTTGCCCCGTATACAGCAATAGCAAGAGTGATACTCAAACACCGCATCCAGTTCTGGTTTCCACATTTTAAAAGGATATTGAAAATTGGAGAGGGTGCACAAAAAAAAAGAGCCATAAAAGTTATTCAAGGGCTGGAGAAAATGCCTTACAGTGAAATTTTTAAAGAGCTCAATCTGTCTAGGTGATAAAAAACAAGATTGAGAGATGACTTGATCATCATGTGTAAGTACCTTAATGAGCAGAAAACACTTCGTACTACTGATGTTGTGGAAGATATGCTTTAGCTAAACACAAATTAGGTTTTAGTCAAACACAAGTTATTGGGTTCAATACAATAACTGGATGAAATTTAATGGCCTCTGATTTACAGCAGGTCAGACCAGATGATCTAGTGTCTATTCTGGCCTTAAACTATATTCATCTTGCTATTAAGAAAAATGATACCACAACTAATTACAGTAGTGACTTGATATAATACGTGTAAGAAATGTGTACATTCTTTATTCTTGAAATATGTTATTTTTTGTGGGATTTGTAAAGTAGAAGGACAAATCTGCAGTTAAAACATCTTCCTAATTGGTAAGCTTTTTCCATACTCAATTAGAATGCTAGAACATCACCCAGCCCAAATAAGCAAAATGTTGATTTACACAACCAATCTTCAGCACTTCTAAATCAGAAGCAAACAAGAGAACCGAAAGAGAAAGAGAGAGCATATATACAAACTCTCTGTGTTTTTGCAGCCTGTGTAGTTCTGGGGATTGGTGGTGGGACACAGAACCTTTCATACCTAGGATCCAAATTCTGTACTGAGAAACACTTGTGAATCTCTGAGCGCACACTTCAGTGTTCAGTGCAGGATTCAGCCCAGATAGGTAGTGACTGAACCTTGTTATTATGAGACAGTAGCCTGCTACTCTTCATTAAATGAACTGGTTGTTCTCACACCATTTCCTAATAGATGAGGGTACACATCACTAAAATACCTATCATCATTGTTGCTGTCTGCACAGAGGTCAAGGAGTGAATGAACTTAAGAGACTGAGATTCCCACCAACCCCTTCGTACATGGGTCCCCTCCAGATCAGGATTTATTTAAAGGAGAGGATCAGCATGGAGGGGAAGCTTGCATTTCCACTGCCTATAATTTACTTGTCCTGTGGAGAAACTGAGGATTTTAGTCTGCAGAGCTGTCACTCAGGCCCCCTTTTCCCCACATCAAATTCACTGAAATTAAAACTAAAAACCAACTCCTTGCAGGTGTTGAAGTGGAACTGTAAAAGGAGGAGCACTGTTTGCAATACTTTTTAAACTGTTTCACTTCCATGCATCTCAGTTATAACTCATAATTGTGTACAAATATTTAAACTGTGGTTATGGCTACAGAAGTGACTATAGTGTTTACTTTAATTACTAAAACAACATTTTACTACTGTTAAAATCACATAGCCAATACAGGTATATGAGAATGAGCTTGCTTTAAAAGCAGATTAGAATCAACAGAGCTAAAGTTTTGATTTCAGAACCTTTATTACTAACAATGCTGAACAAGCCAAAAAGAACACAGCTTGACTGGCAATTAAGAAAACATGGTTTTATTTGTAAAAGTGAGTAAATTTGATATGGACATCACTGTGATACAAAAAAAAATCATTGCATGCCCCTCAATGTCACTGATTAGAATGTAACTGCACTTTATTGTATATAAACACAATATAAAATCAACTTCACCTTTTATATAACGTGTGTTTGAAAACCCTTTGCAAAGTTAAATTAATATATCTATTGCAAAGTTAAAATAAAGAGGAGTGAGAGAAAAAAATAAGAGGATATCTGCATTGAAGAAATATGTATTTTCAGCTGAGATATGAAGATAGATGAAGAGTTGATGAGGAAGAGAAATAAGATACAGCAACACTGTTCTAATGGCAAGAGCTGCTGTTGCAAAACATATAGTGAAGATTATGTGAAGGAAGAGAAATAGAGCCAGTGCCAGAGAACCAGCGGGGGGGAACAGTGATAAGATATAAGAGACAGACTGGAGCAAATATTTGTAGAGTTTTTAAATAAGAACAATTTTGTACTAGATCCTGAAGTGAATGGGGAGCCAGTGGAGGTAGCTGTATTCATTTGGAAATGTGAGAAGGTAGGAAATGTTATTTGGGACCAACGGATACCAATAATGAGATCCTTGATAGAACTGGCCTACGGTCTATGCCAGTGGTCCCCAAACTTTTCACAGCCATGCCCCCCTCTGCTCCTCCCCCCCGGGCATGAACAGGGGCCAGGGCCAGGAGTGAAGCCGCAGCCAGGGGCCAAGGCTGGGGACAGGAACGGAGAGGAAGCCGGGACTGCAGCAGAGCTGGGGATGAAGCAGGGCTGGGTGACACTCCCTCCCTGCCCCCATGAGGGCTGGTCCAGCCCCGTTGCACCCACCGAACATTGGGGACCACTAGTCTATGCAGACTATGCTGGACGTTCACAGGCTTTGCTGATTGGGACACAAGGAACGCACACCTCAAGATTGTCTGGCAAAGGTTGTGATCTATGACCAACTTAAGCACCACCCACGATGCAGAGGAAGGCCAAAGCTCTGATACAGTGACAAAGTCAAGCAAGGTCTCAAGAAATCCAGCATTCCCACTGACAACTGGGAAAATCCTGCCCACAATCGCTCAATTTGGAGAAGCCAGGTTAAGGCTGGTGCAGTCACTGCGGAGAGCTATCAGAGAGCCCAGGCTGAGGTTCGCAGGCGAGCTGGGAAGCAGAGTGTGCTTCAACCACCATTTGGCGAGTGGACCTGTATCCACTGTAGGAAGGTTTGCTGATCATACATTGGGCTCTTTCCCCATACCATTGATAAGCAGCACTGATGGACCAACTTTGTCATGTCTCCTTTCAACTGTCAAGATGGGCAGCAGATTTCCAAAGATGTTGGTAATTGCTATGAATATAAAAAAAGAGAAGCAATAGTCAAAGCAAGAGAAGATGAAGATATAGATTTGGATTTCACCAGACATGGAGCAGAATAATGATAAGTAGAGTCAGACAATGAAGGAGGTAAGTTGAATGAAGGGGATACATACCGTGGAGGCAAATGGGAGGTCCAAGTCTAGGTCAGCAAAAAAGGAGGTGGAATTGTCTTGAAGGATATTTCTCTTGTTTAAAGAAATAATCTACTGTCTGCAACCTTTGGCTTAAAAAAGGAAAGATGATGCCATATGTTTACTTGTTCAAGGCAGGCTGAAATTGTGGACAGAGAAAAGTCAAAATGTCATCTAAATCAAGGGCATACTAGGGATACAAATGAGGGAGAATGATTGTTTAGAATGGAACAGCGATTATAAACTAGAAATAAGATGAAATAAAGCAAAGAAAAAATTAGGCTATTATTGGAAGATTCCCAGCGGCGAGATTTAACAGTGAAAGAGTATCCCCAAGTAGAAGAAGCCTGCCAACTGAGCTAACTATACAGGAACCAAGAACTCAATGCCTATTCCAAGCTCAAGCAAGGCATTAACCACCTCTGGTGAAAAATATTCAAAGCTTTATATAAAATACTAGAAAAACATGCTGCAGCCTAATTATGGAAATCTTTCAAATCATACTTTAACTGGAAAACTTACTTTTACGACTTTAGGTAAACAAGAGGATCTAAAGTAAAAATAACTCCAGATAAGCAAATAAATCAGTAAAGAGGCAAAAATGTATCAAGAGGGTACAAACAGTTTTGCAGAACCAATAAGCAATGAATAACATAGGATCCCACCTTGAAGAAACAGGCCAAAGAGAACTAGAAGAGGAGCCTATTGCACTAGGGAAAAGAATGAATACAGAACTATAACATGTCCTGAGGGGAACATTACTGCACAGGCTGGTGAGAGCAGGATAGACTGGGTGACCTACTAGTATTTCCATCGCTAGTTTCTGTGATTCAACGGAATAAGGAGCGGTGAGACAGAAATCGGACTGAAAAAAAATTTTTTAAAGAAAAATTAGTCTTCAGAGGAGACAAAAAATGCTCTTCACGATAAAGGAAGAGAAATGAAGTGGTGAGAGTAGAGCTCAGATCTGTAAACCACTCACATAAAAACAGTGAAAATCAGGAAGAATAAGATAAAAATACTATAGTTCAAGAGGCCACAGAGAAGAACGGTAGCATCACAAGGGCAACACATTGTTTAATCACCGTTAAATTCCAGATGACAGCACTCAAGGACAAAGAGAGGCACAACGCCTGAAAAAAGAAATGTGAACAGAATAGAATTTTCTTCTATCAGAATTTCTTAGCAGTGAAAAGTAGTGAAAGCTTTTGAGTGGAAAAAAAAAAATCAGAAACAAGACAAAAACAGGATTCAATGAGGCAAAAGTACAATGATCCGGGGACTGATAATTAAAACAGGGCATTAAGAAATACTAGAATTATGGTTATCATTCATAAAGGTAAAACCCAACAAAAATATTAACAAACCTGCTCGCAGTGAACACTTCTTCTCAAACCATAATTAATTTTTCAGAACAAGAAGTTGCCCTGTACTTGGCATATGTGGTAGCTCAGTTGGTAATTATGGAGACATCAGTTGCAGCTCCAGAGTTAAGGCAGAGTTTTGCCCTTGAAGCAAGGATTCAATCTCCCTGTTATATGTTTTCTGACTGTTTTTGTACCTAATTATGTTAATAATGGGAATATCACAGACTCTTCAAAACTTCCCATATAGTTGAAACCTTGTGCATAGGCTACATTTGAAGAATTTTTTAGGATTAATTGTCATTTCTCCATTATTCTTCATAAATGAAAGAGGCTGAATAAGTAATGTTCTAGTTCAGAGTATTCCATGAGGAACTGTCCTCTTTCAAAATGGCTGTCATCTATTATTGTCAATGGAACCGAGGCAAAAGACTGCCCTCAGTTCAGCTACCCTTCTTAAATTGCCCTCCCAATCTCCCATTTTTTTCAGTGGAAAGAAGGTCATAGGCTGTCATTAGCTAAGATGGCTACTGCCTCCATTCACCTGCTCCTAAGGTGACCAGACAGCAAATGTGAAAAATCAGGATGGAGGTGGAGGGGTAATAGGAGCCTATATAAGAAAAAGACCCCAAAATCGGGACTATTCCTATAAAATCTGGTCACCCTAGCTGCTCCTCACGGTGTTCCTCTCCACCTCCTGATAGGACAAAGGGCCTATCATCATCCCTGAGAGCAACTTGACTTCATTTCCTTCAGGAGCAATGGGAGGCAGTGGCTATTTTGAAAAAACATCTTAACTGAGGGCAGCCAATAGCCTCATGCTCACTGGGAACAATGAGATGTGACAGTCATTTTAAAAGAGGACAATTTTCTTTCTCTTTCTTTCTTTTTTTTCTTTCTTTCAAGGAAAAAGGAGATAACCTAATTAAAAACAAGCATTATACAAACAGAATTCAGGGTCAAAAATTAGTCTTTTAATTGAAATAAATATGAAAGTTAATAATGTAATCAGTACAGCAGCCTCTATGTTACTTGATATTTAAGACATTTATTTTATACTAGAATAGGGGCTGGAATTTTGACCAAGGACAATCAGGGAAACCTCTATTTTTGAAAAAATGGTATTTGTGAAAACTGACATAGGGTATTTAACAGCCATGCAAAGCAGACAGCACCACGATTTTAAGGTCACAGCTGAAAGATGCTATCATATCAAACTGTGGAGTTTAATGGAACACCATAGAACACTGGAAGAATGAAGGTCCAGGATGACCCCGCTATGACTTTAATACACAATTATAAGAAGGTTAAGCCTGATGTTTAAACCATTAAGGCATCCACTCTGTCACGATCATAAAAACAACAAGACAAAATTATTATTTCCCCGCCAGAAGAAAATGGACTGTCCATGATTCTTTAAAATAACATAGTTTTCAAATTACTAAATCTTTTATTAAAATACATATGCAATATAGGCAAATTGATTTATATTTATGCCTGATATATTACAAAGTGTTCTCCAGTATAAAAGCCTCTTTTAAATGAAGTAAAAAACTGGAGATCCTCAAGGCCTTATTTGGGCTGGTGTCAGATAATGTTCCAAGAACACCACAGCAAGCAAAAAGCAAAAGTGAACTGAATGTGAAATTTGAAGGACAGAATAAATCCCCATTTGAAACTGAAGAAAATTATTAAAAATGATAGAAAAGGCCATTCTGAACTGCTAGCTGCTCAATGTTACCAAAGCTGTCAAAAACATGACTTTAAGTTGCTGGCCGGCACCTACTGAATTTGCTACAAGTACATTTTTTCCCCTTTTTCAAGGAGAAAAGCAACAACAGTAACAATTGTGAGCTTCCTGATATTCTGGAAAACAAGACTGTGACTGTACAGCTGTACTTCCCTAAATAAGTATGCCAACTGTTTCAACACATTGGAACAAAGTACCAGGGTATTTGCATTGTGGCAGCAGTTATGATTGATGATCCGCACAAACCTGATCTGTTGCAAAGAGGATGTAGCACAAACCACAAAGGAACCAGACACTTCAGCCTATGTTTGGCACGATACCCTAGATACAGGAGATCCTGACCATTTCAGCCTACCTTTTTCTACTGCCAGATTTTGCAATCTTCCTTTGCAGAATTATTCTGCCTTGTAAAGATAACAAACAGATCTGGCAACAGACTTCGGGGAGTTTTTACAGATTTCTGCTTGCCTACAGTGGCAGGCTTCCCCCATAGTGGTCACAGACTTATTTATTAAACTCTATATTATTAACCCTTTCTTATGCCCACTGGCACAAATCTTTATTGTGTGAGCCACAATATTGTTTTATGCTATGAATGATTCATAAGCATTTTTAAACTCATAATGCTGAGAAGAATTAACACTTCAGTTCATCAATTATTATTAATAATCTAAAAAATCAATTTGTCTGAACAAAATACTTATTTGCATCACGTTCTTTATTTAATCAGTGTATAGGTTAACAACATGATTATATGCAGGTATTGGCTGTTTTAGTTTTTTTAATCATGGAAACTGGAAACACGGTGAATGAAGAAAAGCTGATTTGATGGCATTTCCATCTTGATACCAAAGTTCAATGCACATGCCACAAAGATAAGTAATAAGGGCAGTTCCAGGCACACTCTTCAAACCTAGGCATACTACCTGTGTTTACCACTATGCACTTTGTACGCCTACTTCCTTGCACACAGCTCGCTTGTTTGTGAAATTTTCCCTCATAAGGAACAACTCTGGTCTCTCTGCATTCAAAAACAATCTCTCAATGAACTGTTTGAAAACAGAGCTCTGCAGGTGATACATGAGGGAGCTATTACACTGGTCTAAAATTTTTGAGACGTCGTCTGCTTCAGAGATAAAATGTGCTATTTATTATGTATTTTGATGTGCTGAATTCAAATATGACAATTAAAACAACTGACTGGCTACTGTTTCTAAGATATTTAAGTTTTTACATTTTATGTTTATGTATATTGTGTAGATAGAGTTTTAATCATAAATTATAAACCTAGGTCTTTTCATGTGTTTATGGTTGCTTTACATGATAATATTTCACCTGTCCTGTTTATGTAACACTTTAAAAATCAGCAAAAGGGTTATATAAACCAAATATATTATGAAACAAAAGGCAAAAAACTATTATGTACATAGTTTGGTCCTATTCAGTGTCTACTCGGCGCTTCTTGGCTTGTCTCTTGTATTCATTAAATGGAGCATTTCTTGTCACTGTCCAGCAATAGTCTGCAAGCATTGATGGGCTCCATTTGCCCGGATAGCATTTCTCCATTGTTGCAATGTCCTGGTAAAATCGCTCGCCGTGCTCGTCGCTCACTGCTCCGCAGTTCGGTGGAAAAAAATCTAGATGAGAGTGCAAAAAATGTATCTTTAGTGACATGTTGCAACCAAGGCTTTTGTATGCCTTGAGGAGGTTTTCCACCAACAACCTGTGGTTGTCTGCCTTGTTGTTTCCGAGAAAATTTATTGCCACTAACTGGAAGGCTTTCCATGCCGTCTTTTCCTTGCAACGCAGTGCATGGTCAAATGCATCATCTCGAAGAAGTTCACGAATCTGAGCACCAACAAAGACACCTTCCTTTATCTTAGCTTCGCTTAACCTTGGAAATTTTCCACGGAGGTACTTGAAAGCTGCTTGTGTTTAGTCAATGGCCTTGACAAAGTTCTTCCTCAGACCCAGCTTGATGTGTACAGGTGGTAACAAAATCTTCCTTGATTCAACAAGTGGTGGATGCTGAACACTTTTCCTCCCAGGCTCCAATGACTGTCGGAGTGGCCAATCTTTCTTGATGTAGTGGGAATCTCTTGCACGACTATCCCATTCGCAGAGAAAACAGCAGTACTTTGTGTATCCAGTCTGCAGACCAAACAAGAGAGCAACAACCTTCAAATCGCCACAAAGCAGCCAATGATGTTGGTCATAGTTTATGCACCTCAAAAATTGTTTCATGTTGTCATAGGTTTCCTTCATATGGACTGCATGACCAACTGGAATTGATGGCAAAACATTGCCATTATGCAGTAAAACAGCTTTAAGACTCGTCTTCGATGAATCAATGAACAGTCTCCACTCATCTGGACCGTGAACGATGTTGAGGGCTGCCATCACACCATCGATGTTGTTGCAGGCTACAAGATCACCTTCCATGAAGAAGAATGGGACAAGATCCTTTTGACGGTCACGGAACATGGAAACCCTAACATCACCTGACAGGAGATTCCACTGCTGTAGTCTGGAGCCCAACAGTTCTGCCTTACTCTTGGGTAGTTCCAAATCCCTGACAAGATCATTCAGTTCACCTTGTGTTATGAGGTGTGGTTCAGAGGAGGAGGATGGGAGAAAATGTGGGTCCTGTGACATTGATCGTTCAGAACCAGAAGTTTCATCCTCTTCCTCTTCCTCGTCTGACTCAAGTGAGAATGATTCTGGTGCATCAGGAACCAGCAGTCCTTCTCCGTGGGGTACTGGGCGTATAGCTGATGGAATGTTTGGATAACACACAGTCCACTTTTTCTTCTTTGACACACCTTTCCCAACTGGAGGCACCATGCAGAAGTAACAATTGCTGGTATGATCTGTTGGCTCTCTCCAAATCATTGGCACTGCAAAAGGCATAGATTTCCTTTTCCTGTTCAACCACTGGCAAAGATTTGTTGCACAAGTGTTGCAGCATATGTGTGGGGCCCACCTCTTGTCCTGATCTCCAATTTTGCAGCCAAAATAAAGGTGATAGGCTTTCTTAACCATAGTGGTTATACTGCGCTTTTGTGATGCAAAAGTCACTTCACCACAAACATAGCAGAAGTTATCTGCGCTGTTCACACAAGTACGAGGCATCTCTGCTCACTTTGGCTAAACAGAAATGTGTCCCTTTGCAAAATCAAACACTGACAAATAAGAGAGCACAACACTGTATAATTTCTAGAGCTGATATAGGACAATTTGTTCAGCAGAGTGATGTAAGCTTCGTTATGATTGCATCATCCATGACTTCTAGGAATAACATGATGCAATTCGTATTATGTATGACGCAATACCAGCTTCAGATTGCATCATTCATTGTTTTGCCTAAAAAGCAAGTACTGTCCAAACACAGTCATAGATTTATTCATAGATCCAGTCAAAGATGTATTTTAGTCATTTCTGGTTTAAATTGAGATCCCTTCCCTTTATAACTCACATATCCTCCGCCATTCCCAAGTCAAGGGTCGTATATACTGACCCAATAGCATATCTTGAAAACTAGAGCCAATCAACAATTTTAAGCATCATTTTCGTTCTGAGTGACCCAGAATTAGTAAAGTTTGACTACATTTATTTCAGAAGCATTTTGGCTGTAGAGCAGTTATATTCCCACAGAAACTATGGAAACATTCTCAAACCTGCTGTTGCACTATTAAGATCCTTCAGTGCACTCTGGCAGAGACCACAAAGCAAGTCTTTAACATTTTTTACGGCACTTAATATTATATGGAAGTAGGTTGTTCAAGGCTTTAAAATGGGGTTGAACTTGCCACCCTGGATGTTGAAGAATTTTATTATTATTTTTTAGCTAAAAATGGACATCTCTCTAAACAGAGAGGCTACAATGTACACAAAAGTAAGGAACGCTAGTTGACATAGTTGTCCTCTTCATATACTAGGAAAAAATACCACCATGTCCCAAAGTAGTATGTACTGAAGGGGTTAGGCTAAATTAATGGTGGAAATATCCACATTTATGATGCTCCAGTGTATTCTATGTAATCTCTAGCATCCAAGATTCTATTTTCATCTTTCTTAAAGCATCTACCCATATTTCTGTGATGAATCCTGAGCAACATTTTGGTACTTTTAGAACAGCAGATTAAATATACACTTCATCCTGACAGTCATGTTGGAGTCTAGGTGGACTATAACAACAAAACAGAAAAACTAAAACAATGTCATGGCCTACCTAAAGTAAATTCCTGGAATGATAGATTTTGCTGTAAATGTCAAACTACCATTAAAATATTTGTAACAATATAGAAGGTTAACTCTGTTGATTGCTGTTTGTAAAAGGAGTATGGCTTCTAAGGTATTGTACAATCAGATAAAAAGTCCTAATGCATACTGAAGTACAAAGAAATTACCAGTATTTAAACTGTACCACATACTCTCTAGATCAGTGTGACTACCAGAATAGAAACAGCATGTTTTGTGAATAAAATATGTACTATCCATCTGCTTATTGACTGACCTAAATAAAAAAATATGATGACCCACCTCTAATTACTAAATAAAATTTGAGAGGGAATGATGAATTTCAGAAATGGCAAGTGAAAACTTTACAGATAAAAGCAAAGCTACAATAAGCCAAGCCAGTAGACCACACAGAAATGATACAGTGTTCCAACTTGAAGACCAGAGGAAATTAGGGTGCAGCAAGCTAGAGTGTGAACTGACAGCACACTGGTTACTCCACAGTATCTCCCCAAGTGAACATTCTTGCTATGTACCAAAAGTGCCCTCAGGCAGTTTAGCTTAGTACAAGAGTGTTCACATAGGGAGTTAGTGCAGAGTAACTTGTGAACTGTAAATTCTCACACTGGCTTGCTGCACACCAACTTCCCATGTAGAGAAGCCCTTAGGTTATGTAGCTGCACCTCCTACCAGGTCCAGTTTTGGGCTAGTCACTGCCTCGTTTTTTTCTCACTTAGATTGAACCTCCCAACCTCTCGGCTTGTTTTGGTTGCAGTGATAACTTGCTACAGAGACCTGGCTATTTAGCTAAGTCATTAAAGAAAAAGTGCCTCTTGCAGGATATCCAAGTCCAAAACAAACACGAAAGAGTCTTCTGTCCCTCTAGTCTCAAGCTGGGCCCAGGCACTCCTTGGTCCTTTGAGTCTCTACCAAGCAGCAGCAGCTCCCCATGGGTTCATATCTGGATTCCCCCTTCTCCCCCTCAGGCTCTCCACAGGCTTCTGTCTTATCTCCATCCCAGAACATCTGATTTAGCCACATCACCTATCATGTGACTTAGCTCACACAGATGGAGAAAATAAGTGTTACAGGTAGGTCTGGACCAATCACACTTAAAGGGCAAGTCACCTTGTGACAGGCTATAAGAATTGATTTGAGACACAGACACATGGACACTTTTTGATCATTACAGCTGAATGAACACTACATGAAATTCCATGAAAGTGTGATCTTCACAAGTCAGATACATTTATGGAAGCAAAATCACCACCATGAAACAATTAAGCAAATTTTTATATGCATTTGATAGCCAAGATAGATCAGTCACTTTATTATTGCTTTAAAGTTATTCCTCCTCACAACTTCTACCATTCTTCACCTGTAGCTGAATGGAAACGGAGAAGATGAAAAAATTCTTTCCTGTCTTCTAAAAACGTGAAAGGAAATATTCTTGTATAGTGTCTAATTTTTTACAATCAAATACCCATTCAACAATGGGAGGATCAAACAAACCAACATCTATCACTAGAAATGGCTTTTAGAAAGGAAGATTTGATAGCCAAATGAGCCCTGAAAGTATTAATCACTAAAACCAAATTCCACTGCTTCACCCAGCATGACAATCTATGCCAGTTATTTGTGTCACTATACAATATAACAAATACTGTACCAGTAAGAAAATCCTCACTACCAGAGAGGAAATCAGTATTGTCAACCCAAAGCATTCCAAGAGCATTAGTCTGGCCTCCAAAAATTATGACTGTCTTAATCACAACATTTTTTAATATAATAAATGTTGGTGTCTTTTTAGGTTTTTAACCTTTACTCTGCATCTATGAAAACTAGAAACTTCTTCTTTTTTTAAAATGAAAGCTAAGATTTTCACATCGTCACATGACTCCAGAAGTTGGAGATTTAAGATGACACCAAATATCACAAGACTCACAATAAAATGGCAAAGTTTGAAACACTGGGAAATATTAAGTTGTAAGCACAGAGCATTGTGATTGACATAAAACGGGCTGAGAGAAGTAGAGAATGGGTGATATAAATGGCTTTAACTTACATTTGAGTGTTTCTCCAGCATATGGGATATGCAACTTAAACCGATCACAGCTGGGTCCAGGCGTCAAAGAGGTACAGCTAAAAATGAAAACAAGAAAAGGAATTTCTAAACAATAGCGATAGACAGTAACAATGCTTAACAAGATACAAATGAAATAAGCGAGCACTACCCAGATGGTATAGAGAAATTCTTATGGAAAGGCTGACAGTGTCCTGCTTTCCCCACATTTCTGAAAAAACAAAAAGATTAAGTAGGGAGGGAGGAGTAAGCCACAATGCTGGAAGTTCATTCCATTCCATTCAGTCCATCCATAAGTTCACACAAAAATTTGAGACATCTAGACCTGTCCCAATAAACAGCAGTTTCTCTACCAGTCTGAAGCACCAAAGGAAAACAGCTCCCTGATTTGAAACACTTCACAATGACATACTTTAATCACCCTCCAAACCCACCACCTCTCTAACTCATGTAGTACAGAAACAGTCAGCTCTCCTTGACTTACTCAACAGTACAACAGACTTGTACTCCCTGTCTCTATCTTTGAAGAAACTGAGATGCAATGGGAATTTAAATGAAGTAAAAATTCACAGCCATTTTTACCCATTTGATAGCTGGGGAAAATAAAACAGAGAGATTAAATGATCTGCCCAAAACCACAGTAAATTAGTGACATAGCTGGGATTAGAAATCAGGTGTTCCAGGTTCCCATTCCCATGGTCTAACAACACTAGTGATTGCACCAAGTCATTTAAGAAAAAAATATTTTAATGTGTGTGTACAAAATTATTTTTATTACTGTAGCACTTAAAGGCTCCAACTGAGATTGCGTCTTAGTATGCATTTGTAAAGTGCCTAGCACAATAAGTCAGTCCCCTGCTCCAAAGAGCTGGCAGTCTAAACAGACAAGGCAGACAAAAGGTGGGAAAGGAAACAGAGGCCTAGAGAAGTGAAGTGACTTGCCCGAGGTCACACATGAGATCAGTGGTAGAGTCACGAATACAACCCATATCTCCTGAGTCCCAATGCAGTATCCTACTGACCACCTTTTCAAAATGAAAAAACAGGACATATGCAGGAGCCCCACCGCCTCTGTGGCCCTGCCCCCTACTCCTCCTCTTCCCCTGAGACCCCATCCTTGCCAGAGCTGGGCAGTGATAAGAGCCCAAAAGCAGCCCCTGGCCTGTGTCCCAACCCCAAGGGCAGGTGGCGGGTCCAGGGCTCCACACAACTGCACAGGCTCCCTGGGCAGCTCTTTGCACTGCCCAGCTCTGGGCCTCAGAGGAAAGAGGAAGAACAGGTGGTGGAGCCTTGTGGCGACGGAGGGCTAAAGCCCACTCAGACCCCCCCACACACATACCAGGAAGAGGCTGGCACCACCCATGAGCCTTGGGCAGGTGTATAGCAGCACCGCAGGGAATCCAGGACAAATGCTGTCCCAGTGTCATTCAGCCCGGGATCAGGACTTGAAATGTACATTTCAGGACTGTCCTACCCAATTAGGGATGGATGGTCACCCTAGTACCCACCAGATCACGTACATAAAAAAAAAAAAAAAAGTAAAATGTGGGAAGGAGGATAGCACAGGGACACCTAACCCTGCACAGCGAGAGCTATGTAGATGCAAAATTATACCGGTCTTGCAGCAGAAGAGAGGTCAGAGTGAGTAGTGCATATAGCGGAGTGCCTCATTAGCATATTGAGAATGGTGCTTAAGCTCATTTCTCCTAAAATAGACATTCCCAATCTTTTTTTGCTGTGCCCCCCTTTCTCCATAGATCCTTCCTCCTTCCCCGACGCCTACCCATCCAGGGCAGAAAGTGACTCACTGAGAACAGGTGGCTCACATCTGGGGTAGTTGCATGATCCGTCTGATTCCATCCCAGAGGAACCTGTGGCAGCATGGAGTAGAACGGGATTCCTTGCCCGCCCTCCCTCCCCCATTCCCAGAGCCTCTCACACCCACAGGCTCCAAAGAGTAAATACACAAGGACTGCAGCCAGCCAGGTGTCTGGGCCAGGGCTGGGCAGTAGCAGGGAGAGCAAGCAAGAAGTCCCCAGTGGTCAAGTTGGGAGGAGGGGAAGAGGAGCAGGCTGCTGCCAGGACAGGGTGTGGCTGCGCTCCCCCGCATCTGCTGGAGACTCCCTATGAGTTCTCCCTGCTATTGCCCTGCTCTGGCCCAGACACCCAGCCAAACACAGCCCCACATCCCATCACTTGCTTCCCAGTATCCTCATTGCACCCCCACCCCCACAAGGGGACATGCCCCGCAGTCTGAAAACCGATGTCTTAAACACATCCATTCTCTCCCTGCACCCCACCTCTGTTTTACCTTGCACTTGGAAAGCTAAGTCGAGGACATGCAGGGGCTTCAGATTGACTTTTGCTCACCACGCTACATCTATTGTTTAACCTTATTTGTGCCCATGTGTAGCCTCTACCTTGTGTTCCCTGCTATGCACAGAGAGCTTGATTCAATGGGTGTGGGATCAGGCTCAGAGAGGACTTTCAGGATCAAAGTCTCAGTGTAGTCAGAGTAAGAAAATATCATAGTTGTGGGGTTTGTTTTGGTTTGCTTGTTTGTTTTTTAAGAAGATATATTATTTTACTTGCGCAGGTAAGAACATCAAGGTAGAAAGGAATACTCAATGTCAGTGCATACACAGCTATGACTAGAAACATAACAGTTCTCGCCTCTGGTTGTGAGTATCTTAGCCTATAGTTTCAAAGCATTTCTAAGGCACCCATTACCATAGCATCTAAACCAAACCCTCATGAATGAGTTAAAAAAAAAAAGATTATTATTTTGGAAGCTTCTACACTAACATCAACAGCAGTTAATATTCAATGGCAATTTATTTTGAAATATCACAGGTCATAGGGGTCCTGTCACCCTTACCATTAAGACAATATATTTTGGTAGCTTTTAAAACGTGCATCAAAATTTCTGATTTTGCAAATACAATCTTTACTTTTAGCACACTAAGCAATTTGGAAATACTTGAGGGAAAAGTACAATATACAATTACATTAAAATCAAAGAGTGATCTGATGATATTAATGTCCCTAAAAGCAACACTAAGTATTTTTCCTAGGTTATTCTAGCTCACTTAGCATGTTTTTAAATTTTACTGATCTAGAAGTGATGGAAAGTGACAGCTTTCACAGTCATTTTATTTATTTTTTTCGCAAATTACCCCTTTTTGACTAGGCTACACAAGAGATTTCATACACTGTGATTGGCTGAGTAACTAAGCAAAAATTTTTCAGAGGTGCATCTAAAGGGAACTAGTTACTTCTCACTAACAGAAAGGGGAAAAAAAACACTATAAAGCAATTCAGAATTTTGATACAGAAAGTCTAATGGAAAAAAAACAAAACTTTTTAATAATTTTCTCAATAGGGCAAGTGCTTACATACCATCTGAAGCTGAAATTAAAGCGCTGAATGTATCAAATAGTTTGTCACAAGAGCTGCTAACGCAAGTCGAACAGAATGAAATGGATAACAAAACTGAATATACAAGCGGACCATCCTGCATGCCAATGCAAGGGAATAAAGAAATGTAAATCACACTCTTACTGCCTTGCGCTGATGTGGCATACCACTGCTTCAAGTGCCCT
This sequence comes from Chrysemys picta bellii, assembly GCF_011386835.1. Taxonomy (NCBI): domain Eukaryota; kingdom Metazoa; phylum Chordata; order Testudines; family Emydidae; genus Chrysemys; species Chrysemys picta. Next base: position 153,117,153 of record NC_088793.1, on the reverse strand, counting down.
GCTATGTCAGGTTGGCAGGAAGAGGCATGGTCTTGGCCCTGACCCCTCTAGGCTGGCCAGTGGCATAGCTTCAAGGGCATACTGGGGAGAGTACACTGCACCAGCTATAGACATGTCAACAGTGTACTCCCTCTACAGCGGGATAAGGCTATCAGAAGCCCCAGAGTTACATCTCCCTCTAGGCTGCTCCAAAGGCTTTGCAACAATGCATCACTCCCTTCCACTCCCCAACCCCACCCTACCTCCCGGGCAGACTGTAAACCTATCACATAGCCCTTAATTATTTAGGCACCAATCCTGCAAGCATGCATACATGGAGTAGTCTCACTGAACTTAAGAGGGCTAATTATGTGGGCAGGTGCAGGATTTGAGTTTTAATTGATCGTCTTCAGGCATTTTAAAGAAAAAACAAGGTACTTAAATACTTTAAGGTAACTAAAATAGAAAAAAAAACATTTTATATTGCCATTTCTGATAAACACTCTCAAAGTATTGATAGGTACCAATCATACTTTATTCCATAAGACCTGATTTCAGAGTCAAAACCATGAAGAACAAAATAATAAAAACACACAAAGATTCTTAACCTTAATTGAGGTTAAATACTACCTTCTTCAGCTGTCTCTCTGCTTCAAGTTTTCCCATGTGGCCAGAAAAACCAGTACCTGTGCTGTCTGCTGATGACATTGTGTTAGAGGCCAACCAAAAGGCTGTAGACTCATCTATTAAATGGTGGCTGTCAGCCAGTTTGTAAGTAAAATGGTTGTCACCAGATGACTGAACAACCATCACAACCTACCAAAAAATGAGAAACATGCAGCCCAGCCACCAGAGCTCCTCTTGCCTCTTTGTTGCATGTAATTATCTTTGTTTAAAATCACATGCGGGCCTGAAGAAAGCAACGTGCTTGAATATACACCAAAAATGAAAATAATGATTTTAGATTCTAAGGTCAGAAGGGACCATTGCAATCATCTAGTCTGATCTCCTGGATAGCACAGGCCGTATAACTTTCCCAAAGTAATTCCTGGAGCAGACCTTTTAGAAAAACATCCCATCTTGATTTAAAAATTGTCAGTGATGAAACAATTTACCAAGGGTCACTGTGGATTCTCCAGCCAGTAAAAATTTACACCTTTTTTCCAGTCTGATGTCCAAGTCATTAAAGTAAGTGTTATGTGTGTTGTTCTTTTGTCAATATACAGTAGTTACGATTATAACCAAGTTACAGTATGATCTGTAGATTTAAATCCAACACACATGAAGGCATGGTCTTGCCTGAAAATCGCTAAATTTACTTCAAATACTAAGGAGAATTATTCTACAAAGTCTGAAGAAAATTATTCTAAAAGTTTCTGAATTATAGGTCATTAACATGTTACCATGCTTTGAAGGGGACTTGTATTTAATGTTACTTTGTAGTCCTCTAATTAAAAAAGTACTTGTTATCAACCCTTCACCATTCAGTTACACCTGTTTGAAGAAAATAGCTGTATTTAACCAAAGTTGTCAACTAAGTGCAATAGCTACAGTTTCTGTTCAGTATAAATAGCTTGCTTTCTGGTGGCGTGTTACAGGTAAGAGAGAACATAAGGGTCTTTCTAACATTTGCCACTGCACCAGAGGTCCTCCCTTTGCTCAAAGTAGTAAAGGCTTATAAGTTTTGGAATTAAATGCCTAGCATTCTAAACCCTGGCTCTGCAGGTTGGTGTGATTCATCTAACAATTGTTTTTGTAGCAATAAATTGGTTGCAAAATGACACCCTTTGTGTGTGCATACGTGTACACACAAAGAATGGAAAACATGATCAAACTGTTTTTGAGCTACAGACCATTAAAAGTTACCCTAAACATGGAGCCAGATTTCAGAACAGCCTGGCTCCAGCCGATACAAGGTTAGCATCACTATGTAAAACTGAAAATAAAGTGTAATTGCTAATTACCTGCAGGCCAAAGACGCTCACCATGTAGATTCTTGTTGTACCGATTTGTTTTATAGATGCCCACAATTAAGGTTACCTACCACTTTCCACTGCAAGTCCCTGTTTTCAATTGCTTATGATTTTGCCCTACTCCAACTGTTCAGGCTGAAATTTCTCATCCCAGGGGTGAGCCTCAGGCTTTTAATTTATGTTTTTGTTTGTTTTTGTGGTTGTTTATTTAAAGAAAAACTTTCAGCTAAAACAGTTCAGCCATTTCCCACAATGAGATTGGAGAAATATACATTATTTTGACCATGCTGAAGTCTTACAACTATTTCACTGAGAAGGTCAAGTGCCTCTATGCTTTGGAGCAAAGACTTGGAATTTGACGGCAGGGTCTGGGACATGCATTGTGCCGTCCCAGTGAAAGCCTGCCCAAATTTGGCCAAGCTATATAGCCTTCTGAAAAATCCCACTGGATACATGCTCACTAAAGGTTAGAGTATGGCAGCTAAATTCCCCATGTCTTCACTGCTCCTACATGGGACAGGACGGGACTGTGCATGTGCCATTCCCACAAAACAACAGAGCATGCGGCAAAGGCTGAACAGAACTTTTCCTTGCTCCTCCTGGCTGCCAGGACTACTGTGGCACTGGGCACAGGAGCTGTCAGGAAGACTCTCTCTCCTGTAGTCTCAATTTTCCCTCACTAGTGCCCAGACAGTATGGAGAAGGAGAAAGTAGCCTGACACAAATTAATATCAATGAGAAGCAGGGAGTGGGGGAGGAGGAGGAGGATAGGAGCAGGGAGTGGAGGCAGAGGCAGGAACATGGAGAGCAGAGCAAAGGGTAGAGACAGGAACTAGGGGATGAAGAGGAATAGAAGCAGGGAAGGAGACAGGAACAAGAGCTCAAATAAGAAGACAAGGAGAGGAGGAGAGGGAGAGGCAGCAGTTCAAGAGGGATGGCAGGAATAGAAGCAGAGGGGGTTTGCCCATGCAATCTTAGTTCAGCCCCCTTGTGCATATGCATTATGATACAGTATTTAAAATTGCCAAATCAGGAAGAGGAGGTGAATGAGGCATTTCTGGAACAAACAACAAATATATCTAAAACAGAAGACTTGGTAGCAATGGCAGACTTTAACCTCCCAGACATCTGTTGGAAAAGTAATACAGCAAAACACAAAATTTTCAGTAAGCTCTTGATATGCACTTGGTATGCAACTTTTTGTTCAAGAAAGTGGAGGAAGTAACCAGGGAACAGCTACTCCCCTTGCAGATTCAAAAGTTCAGAGGCAAGCCTACAAAAGGGGGCTGCATTACCCACACTTCATCAACTCCTTCTACAGCCTCCTCCATGTCCAAAGTTCTGACTAGGACTCAGAGAAAGGGGATGGAGAGTGAGAAGTGTGAATGTGCAGAATTAATAAAGAACAACTCCAGATAAATGTGTACAATCTTCATTTCTACTTTCAGTGGCCTCTGCTCATTCCAACTCTTCACAGTTTGGCAAGCAGAACTCTTTACCTTTGGACAGCAGGACAAGGAGACCTAGTTAACTACTGTAATCAGGGTGAATAAAAATCAATTATTTTAAAATATATATATATAAAAAACTGATTTTTTAATTTAGATCAGATTTTTTTGATAAAATGCCTTTTGAGGGAAAAAACCTATCTAAAGATAGTTTATAGCTCAAAGATATCTCATCATGGAATAGGGATTATAAATTCTAATTCTATAGTATGATACAATATATTCATATAATGTTTAAGAAAAGTTTTGTAAATGAGTTCCAATAGTTCATGGATTAGGGACCCAATCTTATGGGGTTCCACGGGCTTCCGTATAGATTATTTAGGTTAATCTTTCTATCTGCCCAATGGGACTCAGTGCTCAGTCTAGAGATGCTGAGTTTTGCAGTTCTCAACCTGTGGATTTGTGTCTCCAGAGGTGACATGCTTGTTAACAGCAAAAATGTTTTTAAATAAATAAATAACATACAGTATCAGAGGGGTAGCCATGTTAGTCTGGATCTGTAAAAAGCGACAAAGAGTCCTGAGCATATGCTCCAATACGTCTGTTAGTTTACAAGGTGCCACAGGACTCTTTGTCGCTAACTAATATATATAGGTGAGAAATAACAGACCTCAACCCTATTGTCCCTCTGCAAATTTGTGTACACAGAGTCAATCCCTTACCTCTCTCTAAAAGTGCAAAGTTTCAAAAAGTTCAATGAATAGAAGATTGTTGGGGGCGGAATAGATCTGGACAAGGAGAAGAAGTCTGGAGATAAATGTGAGAAGGGAGGGACAGGCAGTAGAAACAAAAGTGAAACTGTTTCAGCAGCATATTCCAGAAGTCTTGAAGTCTTTCTGAGTGTAGCCTTCATTGATTTGAGATCTACCATACCAGTCTCTCACTAAAATGGAAAACCTATAATGGCAGCAGGCCGTAAAAGAGACCCAGTTTGGGAATATTTTAATGAAGTTCCTCTACCTGTGGGTAAGACAGGCATGCGTACAAAATGCAAACAGTGCAACAAAGAAATGCAAGGCCTGGTTGCCCGAATGAAGCAATATCATGGGAAGTGTTCCTTCTCAGGAGGAAGCTACGTTGAAGATTATGAAAGGACATGTCTGAACATGCAGGATCTTCAGGTTGGTAAACTTTTTTATTTCATACTTCTTTCTTAAGGACTGCATGTCTTCCTTCTGACTATTCTTGAATTCTCATGTCTGAGCAAAAATCATGGTACTATAATTTTAGATGCAGTTGTGATAAAAAATAAATAGCTGAAATAGGCAGATCTTCCTTTTACAATTTCACCTTTAAAGTAGTACTGAGTGTCAGTGAATGCAATGAGTAATACTAAATGAGCAGTATGGTAATAATAATTAAATAACTGCATTGATTTATTTTGTTTAGGAAAATCCATCCTCAACATACAGGATTCTGAAGACTATCCACCTTCAAGATCACCATCATTTTCTAGTTTCTGAGTTATCTGCCAATGCTAGTATTTCAGTCACATCATGTATGTCATATAGCCACAGTATATCACCTGTAGCAAAAAGAAAAAGAAAAAATCTCCATCATCCAGAAACAACCACAGACAAATTTGTGATGTGAACCAGCAGATTACAAAAAGAGGTAATTGATGAAAAAATTGCCCTGTTTGTTTATGCAACAAACTCTCCTTTCCATATGATTGAGAACCCACATTTCATTAACATGGTTCAGTCATTAAGACCAGGATACAGTCCAACCAACAGAGCAGCTGTCGCAGGCAAATTGCTGGATAAAGTGTATGAAAGAGAAATTGAGCAGTGTGCAAAACGTCTAGAGGGTGAAATTGTTAATCTGAGTCTTGATGGGTGGAGCAATGTCCACAATGATCCTGTTGTATGTGCTTATGTGACAACAGAAGAAGGCAACGTCTTCCTTACAGAATCAGAGGAGTAGCTGTGTTAGTCTGGATCTGTAAAAAGCAACAGAGAGTCCTGTGGCACCTTTTTAAGACTAACAGATGTATTGGAGCATAAGCTTTCGTGGGTGAATGCCCACTTCGTCGGATGCATGTAATGGAAATTTCCAGGGGCAGGTATAAATATGCTGGCAAGAATCAGTCTGGAGATAACGAGGTTAGTTCAATCTGCTAGAGAACCTCACCCTCCCTGATTGAACTAACCTCGTTATCTCCAGACTGATACTTGCCAGCATATTTATACCTGCCCCTGGAAATTTCCATTACATGCATCCGACGAAGTGGGCATTCACCCACGAAAGCTTATGCTCCAATACATCTGTTAGTCTTAAAGGTGCCACAGGACTCTCTGTTGCTTTTTCCTTACAGAAGCAACTGATACATCAGGAAATGCATACACACCAGAATACTTACAAGAAGTAACAATAAAAGCTATAACAAACTGTGAAAAAAAATTCAAATGTCTAGTACGCAGCTTGGTCACAGACAATGCTGCAAATGTATCCAAGATGAGAAGAAATTTAGAAGAGAGTGAAGAAAGTCCTAAGCTAATAACATATGGTTGCAATGCTCATTTGATGCACCTCCTAGCCAAAGACTTTAGTGTTCCAGAAATAAAGGCTAATGTTGTTGAAATTGCAAAATAATTCCGTAACAACCACTTTGCAGCAGCTGCTCTGAAAAAAAGTGAGAGGAACGAAGCTAACTCTCCCACAAGACGTGCGATAGAACTCAGTAGTGGACTGTTTTGAGCACTATATCAAGAACTGGCCTAATCTGATGACCGTTTGTGAACAAAATTGTGAAAAAATAGATGGCACTGTCACAGCCAAAGTTCTCAACATTGGCTTAAGAGAAATGTTGAACACATGCTAAGTACCCTGAATCCTATTTCTGTAGCCTTGAACAAAATGCAGGGAAATAGCTGTTTTATTGCTGATGCTGTCGAAAATTTGGAAGGAACTGAGTGAGATCTTAAAAAGAGAAATATGCAATGACAGAGTTAAATTACAAGCATTAAAAAAAAGAATGGGACAAGCACTACCTCCAGCTCATTTACTTGCAAATATTCTCAATACTCGGTACCAGGGTCAAACCTTAACTGCTGAAGAAGAGGAGTTGGCTGTGACATGGACATCCAGCAATCATCCCTCCACAATGCTAACTATAATAAACTTCAGAGTTAAGGGTGAACCATTCAAGAAATATATGTTTGCTGACGATGTTTTAAAGAAAGTCACACCAGTGAACTGGTAGAAGTCATTTAAGCACTTAGATTCAGAGACTGTTAAAGTGATAATCTCACTTTCAACAAAAGTAGCTTCTTCTGCCCGTGCAGAAAGAATATTTTCTTCCTTTGGACTAATTCATTCCAAATTGAGAAATCGTTTGGGACTTGAAAAAGCAGGACAGCTTGTTTTTCTTTTCCAGATTATGAACAAACAGGAAAATGAAGGTGAAGACGACTGAGTTAGCTGCACAAGCCAATATTTTAAGTTTCTCATGTTGACCTGGCTGACATAGTTGATTTAATTTTTTAAAAAAATATTTCATTTAACTATTTTAGTTAAAAACAATTTTAACAAAAACAAACCTGATTTTAAAAAACTTGAATGTTTAACTTAATTCAAAAATTCATATGCTTGTTTTGTTAAAATATTATATGTTTGGTGTTGAAGAAAACAATCCAGAATACATAACATTGTTGTTTTAGTTAAATAAAACAATTTAAATGTCTGTCTAGTGATGTTCTCCTCCTAATATAAGGCAAGAAAATCCTCCAAATATTAATAATTAACCTGTTGAATTGGAGGAGATAGTTCACCTCCCAACGACTTCATAAATATCTGCTTCAATTACCTTTGGTAAATGAAATAACCAAACAATCATTCATTTTCTGATATAGTTGTAAAACTAATCTGAAAAGTTTTCAAAATAAATCACTTTAAAAATGTATAGTGTGTACCTTCTAAAAATGAAACCGACATCTATCTCTGAGTTGTGAAGAATATGTATTAGGGTTATAACAACCAACAAGAATGCACTTTTATGTAGAAATCCATGATTAAATCGAGTCTTCCTGACTAGTAATTTAAATCATGATTTAAACCAATTTGATTTAAATCAAATCCACCCTGGTTGTAATAAACTGCCCATAACCAGTACAGTAATCTTACTGTAAGAGGGCAAACCAAGAATATCAAATACCTGACACAGGGAGGGGAAAATGTAGTTTCTTCTAAAATAGTATCTATGTTGTCTACAAGTTCATAAAATTGAAGCACATCTTACAAAGAAGAGGATGATGATGCATCCAAATTGTCATCCGCAGAGGTTTGAACATCTGGATACATATACAGTATAACCTGAGAGTTACGAACACCTCAGGAATGGAGGTTGTTCATAACTCTGAAATGTTTGCAACACTGAACAAAACGTTATGGTTGTTCTTTCAAAAGTTTATGACTGAACATTGACTTAATACAGCTTTGAAACTTTACTAGGTAGAAGAAAAATGCTGCTTTTAACAATCTTAATTTAAATGAAACAAGCACAGAAAGTTTCCTTACCTTGTCAATTTTTTTTAAACTTTCCCTTTACGTGTTTAATAGTTTACATTTAACACAGTACTGTACAGTGTTTGCCTTTTTTTTTTTTTTTTTTTTTTTGTCTCTGCTGCTGCCTGATTGCATACTTCCAGTTCCAAATGAGGTGTGTGGCTGACCAGTCAGTTGGTAACTCTGGTGTTCGTAACTCTGGGGTTCTACTGTTTGCATTCAGAGGCTTGACAGGTCCCACTAGCTGTTCTTCAGACAGCATGTCTAGGACACATACCAGTGATTCCCACGGTACCGGTGAGAGTGACAGATGAGGGAGAGAATGTTCCAATGAGCAGAGCTTGGGTACGGCGAATTGGAGCGACCACCCTGGACCCCGTGCTTCGTGGGGGCCACACGCTTCTATAAAATTGTGAGGAGGCGGCTGGGGAGGTGGATGGGCGAGCGGAGTGAGGCGGCGAGCGGCTAGCGGCAGACAGGGGCAAGGAGGAGCCCCCTCTGCCAAAACCTCCCTCCTCCCACAAGCGCCTCCTGCCCACCAGCAGGCCCCGCCGACCAGCGCCTCCCCCTTTCTCTCAGCGCCTACTGCCTGCCGCGGATCAGATGTTTTGTGGCATCAGGAGGTGCTGGGGTGGAGGGGAGAGAAGCGAGGGTGCAGCGCACTCTGGGGAGGGGGTGGAACTGGACGGAGAAGAGGCAGGACAGGGGCAGGAAGAAAGAGGGAAGAGGCGGGGTGGGGGTGGAGCCTTGGGGGAAGGGGTGGAGTGGGGATGGGGCCTGGCCAGAGCTGGGGGGGAGCACCCAAACTCAGTGAGTATGTCCCGGGCCCCACAACCCCCTAGGGACGGCCCTGCCAATGAGTGATATTTCCTCTTGAAACCTTTTGGGAGAAGACTCCATAGGCAGTTGCTTTAGTGACTGCCTTTCTTCAGCCCTTTTGGAATCAGAGTAATACTTAGAGGAAGACTCATATGGCCACATTGCCCAGGGTGACACCTGTCCAGTTCTGTTAGTACCCTCTAGGGTAATGCCTGTCATAATGCCTGGGTGAGGGAGGGGAAAGTTGGAACTGAGAGTCCCCATAACACTCTCTAGGTTTCCTGATCCATTCTCTGGGATGGTAAGGAAATTCTATTCTATTCTGTTCTATGGAAGTTTTTATACCACATTCATCACCACAGTATCTGCAAGGAATCGGGTCAGTGGTGGCCTGACTCCAGATCCAAGATGTGGATGCAAGGAAGTTTGGTTAAAAAGCCGAAAGAGGCTAACCAAATTTTCCCAGGGAACCAATAGGCTGCATCGCTAAAGAAATAGAGTTAGCCTTTAGTTGTTGTTTTTTTCCTTCCCCAGAGGAGAAGTAACAGGCACCACTGCCTAGGGTGACCAGATGACAGGAAGAGTGCTGCCGGTGTAATGACACAAACAGCTCCCTCTCCCAATTCCCTGCTGTGGCCCAGTGCTGCGGGCAGTCAGAGGAGAGGGTGGGGGGGGGGAAAAAAGCCGAGAACAGCTGAGTGCTGCCGGCAGTCAGAGGAGATTATGCACCCTCCCTTAGCTACGCATACCTCCAGCGTCTAGGTATTTACACCATGCTCATCATCATAATGACAGAGCAGAGAAGTAACAACCGCTGTAACTTTTCCTTTCACTCTGCATTCAGACATGCAAGTCTAGCTGAGTCCAGACTGGTAGCAATGTGTGGATCGGTTTGCAGTGGGGGAGCCTCTGGTTTTCAGGAGGGGGGGGGGGGGGAGGGGAAGCCGAGAACAGCCGAATGCTGCCGGCGGAGGGGGGAAAAAAAAAAAAAGGTGGCGTGCAACGTCCCGACTGAAGATCGATCGGGTCATGGGACAAACGCCTAAATATCGGGATGGTCCCGATTTTATCGGGACAGCTGGTCACCCTACCACTGCCTTACACTTCTTGCCTTTAAACTATTCATTTGTTTAGGAAATTTTAACAGGTTTAAAAATCCTTGCTATGTAAATATCGGAGACAAAACAATAATCATTACAGCAGTGAACTTTTGTTTAGAGAAACATTATAGTGTAATATAATCATTAGATCTCTCTATTTAACAAGCTGTTACCACACTGCAGATGGAGTTTCTTTATACTACCCATGACATGTCGTTTCTAGTGATTTCATTAAACTAAGTGAAATCTGATTACACATATTTAACAAACCAGGCATGTCTACCAAATGTTCATATTCAAAAAAAATTGGACAGGTGTGCTGGGGTTTTTTTTTTTTTTTTTTGCAGATGAATGTACTTTGCGTATTGAATAAATTGTAACCAAATATTGCCCTCTGTCTATTTTGCTGGGTTCATAATTTATACTTGCCTTTATCTTTAATCACCAAGGATAACCGATCTGGTGCAGCATGAGGGACCTTCAGATCTACAGGCAGATCCAAGTGAGTGTGCGTTTCAGGGACTCAAAACAATGAACCTGAGCCATCATGGTAACCATGGAACCTGTAGGAACCAATAACTCTTGCAAGGAGATTTTGAACACAGAACTAATGGCCTTGGATCCGGAACAGAATGCAGATCCATAATATAGCCTTGGCCCTCAAGATCACCTTTTGCAGTAGCTCTGACTTCTAAGAATGGAGCCTTGTGGAAACACTTTTGCACTTCAGTGAACAGAACTGAAGTACAGGATCATTAGAGGTATGCTAATAAGAACTGGCTCATTCAGCAGAGGCTGACACTTATTAGGCCAAGCATTTGCACTCATACGGATCCAATTTTCCCAGCCAAGGAGGCCAAAACCTGAGTCAAGACTTTGCTGGGTTTTTTTAACGTGGTTGTGAGTTGGAGCAGAGGGTGGTGTCCCAGCAGTATGGGTCCCTGAGTTTCAAAACTGGAAGGTTTAGCTGCTAATGATTCTTGAAATAGCATAAGTTAGAGGGAATACTGATGTTCTTTCTAGACTTGAGGTTGAAGGTATTGCATATAGAGCAATGAGGAGCAGAATGACCTTCCCCCAGCAATCCCAAGCAATGCACCTGTGTTTCTGAGGCAGGAAAAACACCAGGATAAGAGGTACACCTCTTGAACCCTGACTTTTTTTGTTTTTTTTCCCCTGACTTAGCAGAACTAAGAACCCATGCTAGAATGTGAAAATCCTTAGATGACAGGTGAGAAAATGAAAAACAAAAACAATGAAAGAAATAAAATAACTCGCTAATTCAAAGCTAACAAGATTAACAAGGCAGTTCTGGGAACAATCCATTCAGCGGAATCCTAGTCTGAGGATACCCCTGGTCCACCTGCTACCATGGCAGGAAAGGAACTGAGGCAGTCAGTGCGCCAGGCCCTCTCAAACATTCACAGTGGCAAGGAGAGGGAGTGAAAAAGAACTCCAAAGGGCACTGGTACTGTAAGTTTCACCTGATCCAGGCTGCATGATTGGCACATCCCAAGAGTGGGAATATGCAGAGGCCATTCAAAGAAGAATATTAAGTATTCCGAAAAATTAGGTCCTAAACATCTTAAATTGGGCACTCGAAATTAAAGGACAATATTCCCATATATAAAATAACTAACATTCTCATGGGCAAAATAGAGAAATATGGTCTAGATTAAATTACTATAACTTTGGGGCATAATTGGAAGAAAGTGTTTTCAAAGAGTAACTCATGGTTTGTTGTCAAATTGGGGGAACATATCTAGTGGGGTCCCGCAGGGTTCTGTTCTGAGTCCAGTATTAGTTAATATTTTCATTAATGACTTGTATAATGGAGTGGAGAATATGCTTATAAAATGATGACACCAAGCTGGGAGGGGTTGCAAGCGCTTTGGAAGACAGGATTAGAATTCAAAGTGACCTTGTGTCATGACCCACATGTATTGAACTCAGAACCGCCGGGTTCATGTGAGCAGCCACACTCCAGTCCTCCACCTGGTAGCCTATCAACAACTACTTTCCTAGGACCACAAAGCCCAGTCCCAGTTTGAGACTGCTCCCCTGAGGTCCTATTGGCACAGTCCAAGAGCAGCTGATTGGCCCACTGGCCCTACTTAAGCCAGCAGCAAAAACAGAAAGCTTCTGAACAAGCAGGCTCTGCTCTGCTTCGGACTGTGTGCCTTGCACTTCCTGCTACCGCTACCCTGGCTTGATTTCCTGGCATCCCAACGTGGGACTCCTGGGTTCTGGTTCCTGACCTCCAGTTCATCTCGTGCCTCTGGCCCCCTAGTTTCCTAACCCAGCCTGACTCTGGTTCTTGACTCGTAACTGTGGACTCAGTCTCTGACCACCAGCTCTGGATGTCCATAACCCAGCCATGACACCTTAGCAAATCAGGGAATTGGTATGAAATCAAAAAGATTAAATTCAGTAGAGACAAGTGTAAAGTAGGAAAGAGTAAGGCATTAGTACTGCCGAAAAACATCTGGGGGTTATAGTGGATCACAAATTGAATATGAGCCAATAATGTGATGTATCTGTGAAAAAAGACTACTGTCATTCTGGGGTGTTTCAACAGGAGTCAGAGTGGTAGCCATGTCAGTCTGTATCAGCAAAACAACCAGGAGTCCCTGTGGCACCTTAGGGCTTGGCTACACTTGCGAGTTACAGCGCAATAAAGGAGCCCTGGGCGCCCTAGCTCACTACCCGTCCACACTGGCAAGGCATGTAGAGCGCTCTGACTCCACGGCTACAGCACTGCTGGTACTCCACCTTAGCAAGTGGAATAACGTTTGCTGCGCCCCTGCTGGAGCACCGCAACGCCAGTGTGGACGGGGTGTTGCATTACTACGCTCCGATCAGCCTCTGGAAATGTCCTATAATCCCCTTAAGTCAAGTGGCTACTCTTGCCATTGTTTTGTAATCACTGCAGGAATGCGGATATGCCCTTTGAAAGCTCCGTTTCTGACAGCCAGCATGCTTATCTGCTCCGAGACAAAGCAACCATTACTGTGGAATGGTGTGAGTGAGAGAGAGAGGCGGGGGGTGGGGGAGGTCTGCTACTGTCTGAACTTACAAGACAGCATGCTGACATGCTCTCAGCCCCCCCAAAAACCCATCTCTCTCCCCCCCACATACACACAACACACTCCTTGTCACTCTCTGCCCCACCCACTCCCATTTGAAAAGCACATTGCAGCCACTTGCATGCTGCAATAGCTACCACAATGCACTGCTCCCTCTGGCCATTGCAAGAGCTGCTAATGTGGCCACACCAGTGCACTGGCAGCTGTCAGTCTGGACAGACTGCAGCGCTTTCCCTACTGCGCTCTACGAAGGCTGGTTTAACTCACAGCGCTCTACATCTGCAAGTGTAGCCATGCCCTTAGAGACTAACAAATTTATTTGAGCTTATGCCCAAATAAATTTATTATTCTCCAAGGTGCCACAAGGAAGCTTCGTTGTTTCAACAGGAGTGTTGTACATAAGACAAAGGAGGTAATTGTCCTACTTGGCCATGATGAGGCCTCAGCTGGAGTACTATGTCCAGTTTTGGGTGTCAGTCTTTAAGAAAGATGTGGACAAACTGGAGAGAGGCCAAAGGAGAGCTACAAAAATGTTAAACAGCTTAGAAAACCTGATCTGTGAGGAAAGGCTAAAAAAGCTAGGCAAATTTAGTTTTGAGAAAAAAGATTATGCGGGGGGGGGGACCTGATAACAGTCTTCAAGTATGTTAAGCGTTGTTTTGAAGAGGATGATGATCAATTGTTCTGAAGTAATAGGCTTAATCTGCAGCAAGGGAGATTTAGGTTAGATACAGTACAGCTCTACCCCGATATAACGCAAGCCGATATAACATGAATTCTGATATAAACGCAGTAAAGCAGCGCTCTGGGAGGGCGGGGCTGCACACTCCGGCGGATCAAAACAAGTTCGACATAACGCGGTTTCACCTTTAACGCGGTAAGATTTTTTGGCTCCCGAGGACAGCGTTATATCGAGGTAGAGGTGTATTAGGAAAAACTCTTTAACTATAAGGCTAGTTAGGTTACCAAGGAAGGTTGTGGAATCCCCGTCATTGGAGGTTTTTAAGAACACTTTAGACAAACACTTGTCAGCGTTAGTCTACAGGTATACTTGGTCCTGCCTGAGCCTGGAGGGATGGATTAGATGACCCCTGAGGTTCCTTGCAGCCTTACATTTCTATTATTCCATTATTTTATAATAATACCACCTTCCCTCACTGGGGTGCAAAGATAAAATCATTAATGTTTTTAATGCACTCAGTTACTACACAGATAAGCATCATAGCAAAGTCCACTTGGAAATAAAAAAGTCGATATTCAATGCTGGGTCTAGATAGTGTGAGGAAAGTAAAGCCTGGTGCCAAGCATTCAGTGAGGAGGATAAAAAGAAATAGCTACTCTTTCAGCGAGCACCATCCATTCTGTGCACTGAATGAGGCAAGAGTCCTGTGGAAAAAATAGTACTCTCATGTAATCAAAGACTATCATCATGCCTACACACAAAGGTGCCAAATTAAGGTAGCACAAACAACTTTACTTTAGGAGAGAGTTACTTCAGGACAGAGCAGGGTCACTGGAAAACAAAGACAGGATTAAAAGTTTAAGAATCCTGGAAATACCTAAGCAAGCATTGAATCTGGAGTTACAATTACTCTTTTAGTTAATGGTCAGCAGATGTACTGGGTCATTCTGCCTTACAAACACTCTCTCAGAATTGCCTTCAGACTTCAGGAATAACCTATAGTAGGGACATTTTTTAAAAGTTTCCCACTATTGTTAACACCAGTTCAGTTCTACCCGTGGCAATAATGTTTGGAGGTGTTCTGTAGATGGCTTGATATGTGCCAACATTGTTTTTCTATCCAGGTTGATTAGACTTTCACTGAAAATTACTTTGAGATATAAACTGTGACACTGGCAAAACGTGTGCCAGCTTATGCCAAAGTCCCCGTGTCTCCTTTGGATACTTACAAACATATAGCTGGAATCAGTCTGGTTCACCTGAATGCTAGTGTTGGTAAAATAGGTATTAGAGTTATAAAAATGTGCTTAGTGTTTAGGCTTTATTGAACACTTGTAAGTTGCCTGCATCAATTAATCTCACCCATAACATCTGTATTCCATATTTTAAGGTAATATTTAAGCATTTGCATTGTAAATATCTGTAACCCTGTAAATCACGAGACATGAGAGAAGTATTAACTAGTGTGAAATACTAGTCTCCAACAGCAAAAGTTGTTCTGTGTTGCCCAACAAAAAAGGCCCCTCGACACCAGATGAATTATTATGGACAAACATCAGAGGACAAACAATTTGTTGATTGCTTCCCCACCACACCATGAAGAGGAGATGTGTAAGTGAATTCTTCCCATCAGCTAAGTTTGCAACTCAAAGCAGAAGTGGGGAAGGAATAAAAAGCCCTAACAAGTAGAAACTGCATCCCTATGCCACTTGGACTTGCGAGAGCAAGATTTCTAGGCATAAGCAAGGGATCCCCAGCTGCTTACCCCTAAGGGACATACAAAGCTTGCTTATTACACAAGCTTCTACTACCTTTTGAAACTTAAGATTGTAACTAATTTGTGTGTATGTATGTTTACCTGATTTAATCTTGTAAATAACTCTTATTTCCTTTTCTTATTTAATAAATCTTTAGATAATTTATTACAGGATAGGCTACAAGCTTGGTCTTTGGTGTGAGATCTAAGGTACAACTGACCTGAGGTAAGCGATGGTCCTTTGGGTCTGGGAGTAACCTAAATATTACTATGATCTTTGGTGTAGGGGACTATCTATGAAAAAGGTAAGCTTACCTTTGTGGTACGACAGATCACAATACCCAAGGGAACTGTCTGTGGCTCTGTGTTAAGGCTGGTACAGTGCCTGAGGAGTTTACACTTGATAATTGGTTGGAGAAACATAAGTACAGAACTCATAACCAATTTGGGGTTTGTGCCCATCTGCCCTAAGTTTGGTACCCATGCTCATGAGCCACTACAAGACAGCTTGACAAACATTTTAAAATGACACCTTTTCTATTTTTTCAGTTTATTAATATGCATATTTTTGATTTAAACACAATTAGTCATGACCATACCTATTTATGCTGCATTGATTACTGTATATTTTTCATCAAATCTGTAATTTTTTCTATGAATATGGCAACACAGTTTATTTTCCATCCATTACTTTTGATTGAGAATTAATTTATATCTGCAAGATAAGTCACCTGAGCAGACAAAGAAAGCATTCTTCATCAAAAAGGGGGAGGAAGGTCAGGTGATGGATATTAAACCAAGGATCTTGAGAGCAGAGCTATTTAGGGAAACTGGGGAATTGTTTAAATGATGATATCTACTCTTTTGAAAGGTTGAAATTCTTGATGGCAAAATCTTTAGATAGTGTCATCTTTTCTTGTCCTAGCATTCAAAGTTTTTCAGGCTGCCAGGCTCCTACCACTACATATAGAAAGTGTTGAACAGCTAATGGTGAAAACAGTGGATCCAGTTAAAACTTTCTCTGCCAGCTATGCAAAATTTAAAATGGAAGAGAGGATTATTCAAGCAATTTGGCCTCTTCAATACCTTCGGACTGTTTCTTCAACCCTGCCATTTTCAGCTATGTTAATAGATTTAAAAAAAAAAAAACTACAATTTTCAAACAAAAAAAAACCCCACCACCTGAATTTAGACTTAAGTATGCTCAAGTGTATATCTTCACAACACCACAAATACTAAAAAGCAAGGAAATCTTAAACTAAGGTAACATCACACCCATCCCAATACACCTCTCCAGGCATTAGCCCAGTTCTTTCACAACACTTAAGGACTCCAAAATGCTATTGCTCTCTGTACTAGATTCACTTTCAATTAAGAAACACTATCATCTTCAGTACATACACTGAAGAATTGTGAACCACACTGCAAAGAACAATCATAACGTCAATATGTTAATTTGTTATGTTACACAATCTAATGACGTTATTTTATTCAAGTCCTGGAGCAGGGACTGTGTTTTTGTTATGTTTGTATAACGCATAGCACGATGTGATCCACGGTTATGTCTGGGGCTCGTAAGTGCTACCACAATGTAAATAATAATTAATATTTAAAATATACGTATGAAACAGTGTGGATGCATACATTTCAATAATATTGTGTATGGATTTATTTAATAGTGTGGATTGTATAGTTTATCTGATTTTTGATTATTATAATATAAATATATAGTAGAATGTTTTTATAAGAAATCAATTGGACTATGTAATATCTTTGCATACTACACACCAGACCAAGAAAAGAAGATAAAAAGATTGCAATTTTGTGATTACTTAATGTAATGACAATTATAATGTAGTATTGTAGTTAAGGTTGTATACTGTGGTGTGATTTTCAGTTCTTTGATGTATTCATTAAACCCAATACTACTGCAGAACTGAAAGTACGTAAATTAAAGAGGGTGGTGGTGGTTTTGGTGTGACCCAATATTGTGACATTATATTGGTTACATTTAAAAATTTTCTTCTGTTGTGAAAGATTCTACCTGTTTGAAATCTTTATCCCCTATTCTTAACACAGGAAATGCAGCTAGAACTGTTAATAAGAAACTTTAAATATGACAGTGTAGAAGGCTGGTACTGTGTGCCTTTCTGGGTATAAAAAACTAATTTACACATCTTGTTGATTTTGAATCCTATAGTCATACAATGCTGGTATTTCCTAATCCCATCAGCACTTTGGTCTTCACAATTACTGGAATAAATGTTTGGAAAACTGGTACCCCAGTCTGAGAGACCTCAAATACATACTTAACAACCTTCAACTACTGCAAACTCTGAGATGCCGTAATATATATTTTCTGTGATGCCTGTGCACGTGTAGTTCACTATATCATGTGAAACTGTGTAAACGAGGATGGAATACTATGCAAAATATACTGCCTAATACTGCAAAGAACACATGCCATTTGTTTAGAAGGACGGTCAGGCTAAAATTTAAAATTAGGTCAATGCAGCTGCTAACAAAGTATACTATTAGTGAAATGTCATTGAAAGTGACAGTGCTCCGTGATTTCCTGTAATTAATAAAATAGCAAATGTAGTAGCATTATAATTTACTAATGGCAAATGCACGTTTACTACATAACATCAGTGACATTTTGCTTCCAGACTGCTGCTGAAACAGAGAGAGTGCTAAGTTGATCGTCTTCATTCCTCCTCTCCTACCCATCTCTAGATCTGGAACACAGCCCAAAATCCTATTCCCATTCTGGGGACACCAAATCGGGCAGGAGCCCCCCACTTCCTTGCATGGGATTAGAACCCAGCTGCTATTGCAGGAGCTGCAGGAGAGAGAGAGAGAGCGCACACATCTTCAGATACTTGGGAGCCATTTTAAAGAACTTAAAATATTTTTAAAAATAAATATATTTTAAATATTTAAGAGAGAGAGAGAGAGACCCTGAACATTTTAATGTCAGCTGTTCCCTGCTCATTTTGTTTAGGACTGAGGACTTTTTTTTAATGTTGACAGGTTGAAGGAAGTGCTCTCTGGGTCAGTAATGGTGGTGCAGGTTGGCAGGGGCACTTGTACAGAGGATAGGGAGAAAGGGGAATAGGTTGGGAGAGCTAATAAATAACTACCAAGCTTTGTACCTTTTAACACTTTGCTTGTATGTGGTCTTAAAATGTAAGCTCTTCTGGGCAGAGACCATCTCATACTTTGTGCCTGTACAGTGCTTGACTCCATTCTGAGTTGGGGCCTCTAGGAGCTATTATTACAAATAAATAGTAATAATAGTTTGTCCAGCAACAGATAAAAGCTTCACAGTTTTGTTCAAGTAATAGTTTGTCTTCTAAAACACCTTATAAAAGCTGAGCTCATTACTTTGTAAGAGACATTTATGACTTGGCATGTGCCTGTAACTGCATTTAATATACATGTAAAAAGAGGTTAATAAACTCCTAATTGTTGTTAACTCCTAATTCTTGTTAAGAAGAAAAGAAGCGAAGGAATGAAATTTTTGAAATCACAGATGAAGAGGGAAATTTTAAGGGAATGGCTAAATTATATGCTCCAAGGGGCTGAAGTTAGATGGAAAATTTCAGACTTGACCTGATTTATTTAGCAACATCACATTTCATTTTCTGCAAATTCAGATGGGGATAAAGTTGTAAAAAGGAGCTCATGGGGAGGGCCTTCCATGGGTATGAAGGAGTTGAAGAATTGCCACTTCGGTCAATGTTATCTTTCCACACTAGAAGGATTTTTGCTTGCAAGCAAAATTAAATTCAAAATTCTTGTGACATTTTCACAATTACTGTTCTCTTTACCATATATTCATGCATTATGGAGTAATATATAATCACACATGCACTACTGTAATCATTTCTGCTCTTTACAAATGTGAATTCCAATTCTGAGAAAAATCAACAGACCATGAATTTTACCACTTATACATTATTCTCAAAAAGAGGAGTATTCAGTATGAAATTATAGTTTACCACCTGCAGTTTCAGATCCTCTTAATGATGTTCATGAACAGAACTGATTCAAACAGAAAGTTCCAAACGCTACGCTATCATAAATGCGATTTTCATTAGACAGTAAGCATCGTTTCCAGAATTCCATGTAGTAGTCAAAAATCTCACCAACTTCTCTATTAAAAGCACAGACTACATTTCAAACTAGGTTTTTTGTTTACTGAAAATGTATCACTGGGACCAAGAGAGCAGTTAATGTTAGAAAATACAACATAACTAAGACTGCATACAGGTTTATGTAAAACATTTTCCTTAAACTACTTAACTCATTGTTAAAGGAGTTCCTTCAAAACACTAAAGTCTTTGTTTTTTAAACTCATACTTTCCCTTTCTGTCTGGTTCCCAACTTTCCCAATTCTGTTTTTGATGCATATGTGAAACTAATTTATGTCTTGCACCCCCATATGTGCCATTTGTTAATCTCAGGGGAACTCAAACAAACAGCTCGTGAGCACAATCGAACCATGCCCAGCTTGAATTTACCAATTCATTAGGACCTCCAGAAGCTTCAAAAGACATGTCTGAAATCTTGCAAGCCCTTTTGGAATTGGGCTAAAGCTTTTAAAGTGCCCTCATTCAATCTTGGGGCACACTGAAATGAATTCTGGGATAATCCTAATGTCCCAAACAAACATCTGATTGCTGACTCCACAAAAGAACTTCCAGGCTTGAAACCGACCCTGAAAACAATGGTCCACATTGAACTGTTTCGGAACATTACATGGCAGATGCTGTCTGTGACGGGCTGAGTCACAGAGACCCCCTTGGGACTGCCACCTGATGTGCTGAGACTACCTCTGACCCTGTTTTCCCTGGCAACTTTGGACTTCAGTACCCTGTCTTGTTGAGCCCAACACGCTAGCCTGCTGCAAACACAAACCCAGGACTGAACCACGTCCCCCAAAAGCTGCAGACTTAACTGAAAACGGCTTAGAAAGTGCTCCTGTCTCTAGCACCCAGATACCCAGTTCCCAATGGGATCCAAACCCCAAATAAATCTGTTTTACTCTGTATAAAACTTATACAGGGTAAACTCATAAATTGTTTGCCCTCTATAACACTGATAGAGAGATATGCACAGCTGTTTGCTCCCCCAGGTAATAATTACTTGCTCTGGGTTAATTAATAAGCAAAAAGTGATTTTATTAAATATAAAAGTAGGATTTAAGTGGTTCCAAGTAATAACCGACAGAACAAAGTAAATTACCAAGCAAAATAAAATTAATTTGCAAGTCTAAGCCTAAGACATTTAAGAAACTGAATACATGTAAACCTCACCCTCAGAGATGTTCCAATAAGCTTCTTTCACAGACTAGACTCCTTTCTAGTCTGGACCCAATCTTTTCCCGTGGTACAGTCCTTGTTCCAACTCAGGTGGTAGGTAGGGGATTTCTCATGACTGCAGCCCCTTTTGTTCTGTTCCACCCCCTTGTATACATTTGGCACAAGGCAGGAATCTTGTGTCCCCACCCCTCCTTCTAAATGGAAAAGCACCAGGTTTAAGATGGATTCCAGTACCAGGTGACATGGTCACATGTCCTGTGAGACCCCAAGCCTTCATTCTTCCCGGCCTGACTCACAGGAAGGCTTGCAAGTAAACAGAGCCATCTACAGTCAATTGTCCTGGTTAATGGGAGCCATCAAGATTCCAAACCACTATTAATGGCCCACACTTTGCATAATTACAATAGGACCTCAGAGTTGTATATCATATTTCTAGTTTCAGATACAAGAATGATACATTCATACAAATAGGATTAACACAACTCAGTAGATTATAAACTTTGTAATGATACCTTAAAAGAGACCTTTTGCATGAAGCATATTCCAGTTACATTTACACATATTAGCATATTTTCATAAAATCACATGGAATGCAATGTCACAGTGTCATCTTACACACCTCTGGAAGATGAGAGATAATGAACAATGTGACTATGGACACCAGTTGCAAATTATGGATCATATTGTAAATCAGTGCTCGCTTCAATCGTTTGCTGGTGGCATTTCAGATTTACACCAAGCCACTCCCAAAGCTATTTACTGGCTCACTAATCAAAATTTCGTTAATTAAATGTTACTAATCGCCTCTCTTGCCATAAGAAAAAGAAGAAATGAACCCTTTATCATACAGAACTTCTTAGGAATCCATATTTTGGATCCGAGAGCTCGAGTGACTGGAAAGCACTAGAGGTATGTTTTGGAATTGTGTCCAAAATGGACACAAGTACAAGCTGCTTTAGGAATGAGGGCAAAAGAGCTAGGTGGGAGGCCAATGACAAAAACTTTAATAGCTCCTAGCTCTTGAACCATCACTGTCATGGTGAATAGGCTCCCCATTGCCATTAAAAATGGACTCAAAAATTATTTTAAAAAATGCATTGTTTAGGGTATCCAGCAGCATTGTCTACACTAAGCATTCAAAAATCATGATATTGTCTTAAAAATAATGAGATTAAAAAAAAAAAAAAAAAGACTTTTGGGGGTGTTATATGCCTTTTGGGTTCTGGACCTTTAAAGTGTACTTGGTTCACATTTTCAGGTTTTTCATTGCAACCGTGAGGGATAGAAACTTAATTTATTTTTAACGAAAGCTGAGATTCTCCATAATCACCTGCCTTCAGGAATATGTTTTAATAACGACACCAAATATCATGAGACTTGAGATAAGAATCACAAAAATTGGTGACACTGCATTTTGAGGTGGTAATAAGAATTTATGTGTTCAGTACCTAGTGTGTTGCTTGTGGGGACATGAAGATGGAGTTATAAAAAGAGTATGTAACAATAATTTAAGGATTAAAAAAGTTAAAGGAATGTTGTAATTATTCCAGACCAGGCATTACAAACCCAGGGGAGGGGGGGCGGACACGACGACCCACATTTTCCCCCAAGCTTAGAGTTAGGAGATAAGCACGCTATTTTAGAAGCAACATCTAGCTAATCAGCAGTGAAATGGTTAATGTTGATATTTAACAACCTCTGATTTCAGGTTGTTTGCAAACTAAAGACAACACTAGCAGTTAAGGTTTTCAAGGTTTCTTTACAACCATAAGGAATAGAGATATTTATAGAAACAGATGTTGCACCAGTTTAACTTGAATTCGTTTTAAAACTGATTTAGTGAAACCAATTCAAAACCCTTTATCAATACCTTTGGTTTACAAGTGGCTAATGCTGGTTTACTTTAAACCTGTTCCTAATTGGCTTAAGTTAAAACAATATAAACCAGGTTTATATCAATTTAAGAGTGTTCATGCTTTTGCACTGGTTTAACTAAATAGATTTTTAAATCATACCTTTAGACAAACTGGTGCAACTCTGCATGTAGAGAAGGCCTTATTTACACTAGAAAAACTGCACCAGTTTAACAAAGTAAATTTTAAAATCAGTCTAGTTAATCCATTGCCAACCCCTAATGTAGACATGCTCAAATCAATTTAGCCTTTTGATTTAAGTTACCAACGCAAGCTAAAATCATTTCAGCAAGAGCTAAACCTGCTAGAGAGTGCCCACATTAAGATTTCGCACCAGTTTAACTGGATTGATATAAAATTGATTTAATTAAAGCAGTACAACGTTTTTTAACACAGATGGGCCCTTAGATTCTGGAATGCAATTTTGTATCAAGGGATGAATTCCACAGTGAACTTCACCGCCACATGAAGTACATGGGCCACTGACAATTACGTATAAAATTGTCAGACTCCTCACAAATTCAAGGCATTTTTGACTAATCACAAATCATGGTTATTTGAATTTCCAGAGCAAGCCAGGAGAGCTTTTAGGCACTCTCGCCGGGACATGATGGGAAACAGCATCTGAGAACAGACTGCACCCCAGCCAAGAATGGTCCTTTTCCCTTCTTCTATATCAATAAAACACTGAAAAAGAAACAACCATGAAGGCAGCAAAGTGTATTTATCATAAACAAGGCGACATTTGAGCAAAGGCTCAGTAGGGAACAGGATTCAAAAATCCCTGTGCATCAATGTCTTCACCCTAGCATAAGGTTACCATATTTTGTGCCTCCCAAAGGAGGACACTCCACGGGCCCCCGGCTCCGCCCCCAGCTCCGCCCCCGCCCTCCCCCGCCCCAACTCCGCCCCCTCCCCAAAGTCTCCGCCCCCTCCCCTGCTTCCCGCGAACATTTGAGTCGCGGGAAGCCCCGGCCCCCAGCCCACCACCCCCGGCCCGCCCAGCACTGCGGTCCCCGGCCCGGCCCCCAGGCCCCCGGCACCGCACCGCCGGTCCCCAGCCCATCCCCCGGCACCGCCGGCCTGTCCCCCAGCCCGGCCTGGCACCGCCAGCCCGGCCCCCGAGCCGCCGGTGCCGGCCCCGCCGGAGCCCCCGAGCCCCCGGCCGAGCCCCTGAGCCCCCGGCCCGGCCCCGCCCAAACCCCCGAGCCCCCGGCCGAGCCCCCGAGCCCCCGCGCCCCCGGCCCCCGACCCAGCCCCACCGGAGCCCCCGAGCCCCCGGCCCCCAAGCCCCCGGCCCGGCCGGAGCCCCCGGCCGAGCCCCCGAACCCCCGGCCCTGCCCCGCCGGAGTCCCCGAGCCCCCGCCGGAGCCCCCGAGCCCCCGGCCCTGGAGCCCCCGGCCCAGCCCGTCCCCGCTCCGCCGGCCCGTCCCGTCCCCCAAGCCCCCGGCCCGGCCCCCCCCCCCCAATTTTCCCGGACATGTCCGGCTTTTTGGGCTTTCCCCCCGGACGGGGATTTGGAGCCCAAAAAGCCGGACATGTCCGGGAAAATCCGGACGTATGGTAACCCTACCCTAGCAGGCACAGCATTCATATGGGACTAAGCCAAATTTAGTTCCTTTCCAAAGTAACCATACTTGAATCTTGATGCGTTTGGGGTGGAAGGGAATATGGGAAACTTAACAATGCAATAGACAAAGTTAAATTGCCAACACAGGCAAATGGAAGGCACAATGCCCCTGGAGATGTCAATTGTAAGAGAATGCCTCAACAAAGGTTATGCCAGTGCTTCACAGATTTTAAATGCTGAGGTTTATTTGAGAGATTGACCACAGGAGTACCATAAGAGAACAAGGAGAATGTGTGTCAGTGGTGCTGGAATGGGGGAAGGGGAGGACAAAAGTAGGGTTACCATATTTTGAGTGTCCAAAAAGAGGACACTCCATTGGGCCCCGGCCCCGCCCCCAGTCCCGCCCATGCACCCGCCCCAACTCCACCCCTTCCCCGAAGTCCCCGCCCCAACTCCGACCCCTCCCCTGAAGCAGGCAGCAGGTAAGCTGGGGGGGGGAGGAGGCGTGGCCCAGTCTGGCCCCCGCAACCAAGCGGCTCCCTCCGGCAGCCGGCCCCAGCGTCTCCAGCCTGGCTCGGCTCCTGGGGTGCCAGCCCCGGGCCAGCCCCCGGCCGAGAACCCCCGGCCCCGGCCCAGCACCGCCGGCCCAGGCCCGGCCCCGCACTCCCGGGCCAGCCCCCAGCCGAGCACCGCCGGCCCCGGCCCGGTCCCCAGCCCAGCACCGCTGGCTGCCGGCCCCGCACCGCCGGGCCCGGCCCCGGCCCCCGGCCGAGCACCTCCGGCCCCGCACCCCCGGCCGAGCACCGCCGGCCCCGGCCCGGCCCCCGGCCCAGCACGTCCCTATTTTCCTGGACATGTTCGGCTTTTTGGGATTTCCCCCCGGATGCGGATTTGAGGCCCAAAAAGCCGGACATGTCCGGGAAAATCCGGACGTATGGTAACCCTAGACAAAGGGCCATGGCCCTCCCACTTTTCGCCGGGGTGGAGCCTGCCCCCTTCCGCTCCTCTTCCCCCCTCAGCCAGGCCAGCGTGGCGCCCAGGCAGTTGTGGGAGCTGCGCATGCGGACCCTCCACCTCCCCGCAACACGGGAGGGAGGAGGGGGGCTGAGAGCACTTCCCAGCCTGGGTCCCCACCCTCCCTGGGCTTCCCGCCCGGCCCAGAGCAAGTGGATGTGGACGATCCATGACTCCGCGCTGGCTCACCACAGCTGCCCGTGCAGCTCTCCTTGACCCAGCTCCAGCAGGAGGCATGGGGGCTCAGAGCCGCACCCCAGCCATAGTAAGAGCCACGCAGGCAGCTGCAGGGAGCCGCAGACCCTCCACCTGCCCTGGGTGGGGAGTCCAGGGGCAGGGACATGGGCCTGCTTGGGACCCCCACACTGTGGGCTGGTGGAGGGTCTGCCATGGCTCCCCACAGCTGCCCGCGCAGCACTTACCATTGCTGGGCTGCAGCTCCAAGGCCCCTGTGCCAGCCGGAGCCAGGTTGGGGAGAACAGAGCGGGCAGCTGTGGGGAACCTGGGTTCCTCCACCTGCTCTGGGCAGGGAGCCCAGGCAGGGCCATGGGCTGCTTTCGCTGGCTCCCTGGCCCCACTCCAGCTTCCGGCTTGACCGGGGACAGGGCCTCTGGGGGGAGAGGCGGGGTGGGGCCTTGGGGGGCAGGGTCCCCCAGTCCCCCCACTTTTAGAAATGCTCCGGTGCCCCTGGTGCATGCGTGAGGGGGGAGAAATCAAAACTGGAAACAGTTATTCAGGGTTACTAGGCCTTATTATTATAAAAGTGAGTGTGAATGTACCTGAGTGAACTCATCCACCAAACCATAAAGCACTGTCCATGAAGTGCAGTGGAGCAGCACAGGTAAATTGACTGCAGTGTCTGCAAGGCACATCAATAGCTGCCTTAAAGGCTCAAAATGTAAGTGCTCTGGGAATTCCTATATGGTCTCCTGTAGCAGTGGTTCTCAAACAGGGTACACATGCCCCTGGGGACATGCAGAGGTCTTCCAGGGGGTACATCAACCCATCTAGATATTTGCCTAGTTTTACAGCAGGCTCCATAAAAAGCACTAGCAAGTCAGTACAAAAAAAAAAAAAAAAAGATACAATGACTTATTTATACTGCTGTATAAACTTATACACTGAAATGTAAGTACAATATTTATATTCCAATTGATCTATTTTATAATTATATGGTAAAAATGAGAAAGTAAGCAATTTTTCAATAATAGTGTGCTGCGACACTTTTGTATTTTTATGTCTGATTTTGTATGCAAGTAGTTTTTAAGTGAGGCAAAACTTGGGGGTACACAAGACAAATCACACTCCTAAAAGGGGTACAGTAATCTGGACAGGTTGAGAGCCACTGTCGTGTAGGATGCACATAACCAAGAGTAGAGATAAAATTCTGGCCCCATTGAAGATAATGGGTGTTTTGCTATTAATTTCAATAGGGCCTAGGAATCCACAGAAATAGGTATGTTGAGAAAAAATAATATTTTAAAGAAACAGATTTTTATATTTTTATTAGAGTTTCTATTTATAGTTTCACAATACTCAGATTTCCCCAACTTCCTCCATGTTTTAATCAACTGTATTTCACTAAGATACCTTTGTCTTCTTAATAATAACTAATATATCTGACCTTAACAGCAGTCCCAATATCACTCCTGAACGTCTTTGTTGTAGCGGTTTTTCTTTTGTAATCACCTAATCTTCTCCGTTGTCTGCCTCCAACACATCAAATACAGAGATAAAATAACCTCTCTAATTGTGCTTAAGATTCCCCCTGCCTATGTATCCAGTTCATGCACATGAAAGTCAGTCCTTCAGGGTCAAGCTGCTGATCTCATCTCACCTGCACTTAAAACTTCTAAATGCATCTATTGACTAATGTGTCTGACCTGAGACTGAAAATAAGAGCCAGCCTCCTCTGCCTCAGTTTCATTGTAAAACACCACAAAACAGCCATTTAATCCCATAGCTGAGTTGCAGGAAAACGCATAATTTAGCCATGTGCATCATGGAATATGATGGGCTGAGAAGAGCTTTAGACGAGGAATTTAGTAAAACAGCTATCCTTCTACGTAAATTCATTTCTTCTTCACCCAGTGCTGTTTACAAGGAAATTGGGGCACAAGACCAACTTTCTTTTTGAGTCTCTGGTCAGATATACCAATCAGTTAAAAATCTTGGGTGCACTGACCATGTCTGGAATTTATCCAGCAAGTATTTAATTGCATTTGTGAAAATAAGTAATTAAATGTCACTTGTCCATATCAGATATTTAGCTGCACCAGGCTTTTGACTATTATGGTTTCCATAGCCTCCTTAACAGTCACCTTTACACAGAAAGGAAGCCTTTTATGACAAGAGCTTTTTTTGCACAATGCTGCCCTATGCAGAGAAAAAGGAAGGCAGTTTTGATAGTAAGAAGCTCCTGGCAGAAATCTCTAGTACATTAATAAAAAGTCTTGTTTTCAAAAAAGGTAGAATGGGTCAACCAGGTAAGGACAACTAGAATAAATAAAAAGTCTTCTCTCTACCACAATCAATTGGAAGTGCATTTAGCAGGTAGATTTAGTGCTATATCATGTCAAAAATCTCTTCAACCAGACAACATCAGACCAATTGGCACCCTCACAAATAGCTTCCCCCCATTGTTATTGAAGTGTTCACCTGGCTGAAACAATATTCAGCGTTTGTGAGGTCAGACAGGAAGAAGTCTCTCACTTTACCAAACTAGAGATATCAACATAAAAACATGCAAGACAAAGTTTAAGGTGAATTGAGAAAGAGAAGTAAGTGGTCTTTCATGAAGCTGTTAAACCACAGACCCCAGGCTAACACAGCAATGGCAGTTACTAACCATAATTCATTTCAAAGTTCTAATTTTCTTTTTAAAGCTTATAAACACTTATCTTTTTATCTACTCACCCGATTTAGGCAGGCAAAGAAATGCTCTTTTTTCTTTCAAGGTTATTACTTGCATCACATATATACATTTTACAGGAGTGGCCAAACTTACTGTCCCTCTGGGCTGCATAAGATAATCTTCAGAAGTTCAAGAGCCGCAAGACATGTGCAACCTTTACACATGCATTTTTTAAAATATTAACATCCTACTTACTGTAACACTGTTAATTACTGCTAGAGCTAATGGCCTTGTGGATCTCCATCCTGGTTGTAAGTCTTTGGAAAACTGGTTGATACATTGTCAAGGTGGTAAGGAGGCGCTCTGTCAAATGTCAATTTGTAAGGACTACACAATGTTTTGATTTTACAAACTTCATCACAGAGTACAGCAATTCACAAAAGTATGTTGTGCCAATAATTGAAATGAGTCGCACACTAGTCTTTTTGAGTTGAGGATACTTCGTTCCTGAAACTTGCTTCCAGAATTCAATTGTAGACTGATTCATGCATCATCTTTAGAGCCTGGTCTTCCTGGAGTTCCAATAGTTCCTTTTCTACAGTAGATGTTTCTGTAAGCCACAGTTTTGGGAATTGGACAGCCATCATTGATCACATCAACCATGAAATGGTTTACAAGAAAGGTGAAGCAGGATAGGTCTTCAAACTTGGCCTGAAAATCATCAAGCAGTCCTTGTAATTTACCTCTGTATTCCTCCAGTTTGTGATCTTCTTCTTTGATTTCAGGGAACACGTTTACCCTACGTGGTGGAAGTCTCTTGACACTATGTCTCTTTAATTTGTTCTGGAAGCTGAAGACTGAGTAAGGTCAGAAATAATCTTATCCTTCCCTGGGCATGCCAAGTTCAGAGTTTGCAGATGCTCCATAATATCAGTGAAAAACAACAGATCCTGCCATCCATTGCTCATCTTTCAGTTGTAGATAGGACTTTTCCTTTTCTTCAAAGAAAGCACTGATAGGTTCCAACAGTTCCACAAACCTATTTAAGACATTACTGGTTGATAACCACCTCACAATACAGTAGAAAGAGACATCATTAGATTTGTCTTCAAGATTCAGCTCTTCAATGAAATTTTTGAACTGTCGATGAATCTTCCCATTCGAGCAGATTAAATTGACAGTTTCTAGGACTATTTTTGTAACATTTTTATACTTAAAGTATCTGCCTATCACATGTTCACAACGGATGATGCAATGAACAGGGAGACGCTCCAGAAATTTGGGATCGCTTTTCAATAGTCCAATAAGGCCTACTTTCGCCCCCCCCACCACCACCACCACCACCATTGCAGGCGCTCCATCCATTGCAACACTGACAAGTTTATCCAGTGGTACATCCACATTTGTCAATGCTTTGTCAAGTGCGTTCTTTATGTCAACACCGCGGGTTGTTTCTTTTAGTGCCACTATGTCCAACATTTATTCTTTCACAATTACATCTGTGGAAACATAGCGAACAAATATTGCTTGTTGTGGTTAATTTTGAATATCTGTGGACTCATCGACAGCTAGGCTGAATGCTAGAGAATTATTTAGATCATTTTGCTGGTTGCTTGCAATATCAGCACTGATTTGGAAGATTTGCCTCTCTGTAGCGTGGGGCAAAATTGGAATTTGCTGTATTAGTCATTGATGTTTTGTGTTACTTGGATCTAAAATTGCAACCACTTCTGCAATATTCTTCTTAACAAATTCTCCATCACAATATGGATGTTTAGCACGAGCGATATTCCATGCCATAACAAAACTAGTTACAGTCATTGTGTCAGCTTCCTTACTGAATGCAGAAAGTAGTGTCTGAGGCATAATTTTGATGTGGTTAGCTTGTTTTTCCTTAATTCTGATCCAGGATGGTACTTAGACGAAAAGTTATTGTGAGTCGTTTCATAGTGATGTTTCAAGTTGCTCGCTTTATAGTGATAGAGTGATGAATTGCAGATTAGGCACAGGGGTTTGCCACTTTTACTAGTGAATGCAAAATCTTCCTCCCATTCTGGCTGAAAACTTCAGTTTTCTTCTTCATACTTGCATTTTTTACAGTTTGAGGATGTCATTGTCATCCATGAAATTAGCTTAGGGTTAACACTTAAATCTAAAACTATTCAAATGTGCCTTATGAACAGTACACACCGCCTGTAGTGCAGTGGTTCTCAAACTTGGGCCGCCACTTGTTCAGGGAATGCCCCAGGTGGGCTGAGCCTGTTTGTTTATTTGCCGCATCCACAGGTTCGGCCCATCGGGGCTCCCACTGGCCGTGGTTCGCCGCTCCAGGCCAATGAGGACTGCAGGAAGCAGCACGGGCCGAGGGACGTTCTGGCCGCTTTACCTGCAGTCCCCATTGGCCTCTGCCTGTGCTGCTTCCTGCAGTCCTCATTGGCCTGGAGCGGTGAACCATGGCCAGTGGGAGCCACCATCGGCCAAACCTGCAGATGCGGCAGGTAAACAAACAGGCCCGGCCTGCCAGGGGCTTTCCCTGAACAAGCGGCGGCCCAAGTTTGAGGACCACTGCTGTAGTGTGCAGCATGCAGGGAGATCACAGCACAGGAAGTCTGCACAGCACTACAGTGATGCAATTTCCTATTATAATGAGCATGTGCAGCTGAAGCCGGAGCCTAGGCGCCATCTGCAGCGCTGAAGCCCCAGCACCAGCTTGCCTCCTCCTGCGGGACTGAAGCCCTGAGCACTGCCTTGTTGTTTCCTGCAGGGCTGAAGCCTCAAGCATCAGCACCCCTGCCTCTGCAGGGCTGAAGCCTCGAGCTCCAGCTCACCCTGCTACGCGATGAAACCCTGAGCCTTCGCGCGCCCCCAGCAGGGCTGAAGCTGCAAGCGCCAGCTCACCATCCCCCACAGGACTGAAACCCCAAGCCTCAGCACCCCCGGTGGGGCTGGAGTCGCAAGCAATTTTTCATAATAGTATCTGTCCATCAACAAAAGCCATCAGGCCTGTCAGACTTTATCCTAAACCAATCAAATACAGGTTAAAAGAAATGTATGTGAATGATGAAATGCAATTTTTCCTCTAGTACCTGAAGCAGAACCTCTCACTTCAACTGATATAATGCCTGGAGATTAAAGGGTTAAGGGAAACACTATTGCAATAGGGGAGTCATTATTTCACAGTACATTCCAAAATGATATACTGAAAAACTTTAAAATGTAAATGTGCATTTACATTAAAAAGGGAAATACCCATATGAAAAAGTAACTACCAAAACACATCACAGTCTGTTTGCTAAACACAGAAAATAAAGTAACATTGTTGGTCAGGAATCAGGGCAACAAATTCATGAACATCCTACTAAAGCTCTGTATAGAACTTGCATGTTGCCAGCATCTGCTCCAGAAAGTACATCATTATTTTTTACCACTGCTGTATGCACATTCTTATTTAGGAATTTAAATGATTGTAAAGGAAGACTGATGTCAGAGATCCAGGGATCAATGAGAGATTTGGACAGGCAAAAACATCAAAATACCAAAACTGATTACTACCAAGGGATTACAAGAGGAGAATTTTCCATTGAATCTCATCGCAGAAAACACAAAATGTATATGACTATATGTATAGCATCCATATTTTATTTATATGATTATGTAGCACCTAGAAGAAAATTATACGGAGCTCAAACCTAGTCCATATAGTTCTGCTCTTAAAACTCTGCCTGGCCCAAGACCTCTAACTAACCAAAACAAATTAAATAATAAAAATATTGACTAAATAAAAAGCCTTATAGTATGATCTGAAGCTCACCAACCTTGGGCTCTGATGTACAGTCAAGGAAAACAAGTTCCACAGGCCAAGACCCTCTACTGAGAATGTCCTTCCATCAACCTTAGAAACACAAATGCTTGAGGTCAGAGACCTCAACTGTTGTAATATGAGATAGGAAAGATGGCAGCCTCTTAAATAACTGGATCCCAGCAACACATAAGGCTTCAAAGAGAGGCTTTCATATGGAAGACCATTCCATTTCGACATCAATCTGG
The DNA here is from genome assembly GCF_011386835.1 of Chrysemys picta bellii. Taxonomy (NCBI): domain Eukaryota; kingdom Metazoa; phylum Chordata; order Testudines; family Emydidae; genus Chrysemys; species Chrysemys picta. The sequence continues at coordinate 153,085,016 of NC_088793.1, read as the reverse complement.
TTGATAACTGACTTTCCCCATTCACATTCTCTGCTCTACTTAAATATTGAACTCAATGAAAAATGCCTTCAGCCACACCTCATCGTTCTATCGTTAGATTTTTAAAACACAGCACGGTTAGGAAGTAGTCAGCACATGGAAGAAAGACTTCCAAAGAATTCAGTGCTGCAGGACGTGATGTTGATGCACCAGGAGGCACTCTTCTCTGGGTCAGTAACGAACTGATAACCCATCAAAGTGTGAAGTGTGTTGATTCATTCAAACACTTTTTGAAGAGTAGGGCTTTTATTAATACACTAGAGATGCCTGATAGGGTCTTTTTAACAACAAAACTGATGCTGTTGAAAGTGACATCTTTCAGATGTGTTATAGTATCAAGGACCTATTTTTGTTCACTGAGGAGTCCATAGCACTTTTCACGAGAACGAGAGTGCAAAATTCTGATTTGAGTAAGTATGCACTTCCTACCTAAATTCTTCCTGCTATTTCATTTGGAATACAGCATTATTTCTCTCTTCTTGTTATGCAGTGTTTCTGACCACTGTTAAATAATTGCCACAATCCACTCCAAAGATGTCTGCATTTCAACAAAGCCCCTATAGGGCCAAATCCTGAAGGCCCTACTCACATAAATAAAGATATTAGGCTCATGCTAAAGATTGTATGTCTCTACATTTGTAACACACTTTGAATTATGAAAATATAAGAAATTATTATAAAAAACACATATACATACAAGGACTGCAGAAAAAAATGAGGGATTTCCTTACCATGACACTCTCCTCCCACACTCCCAAGCAGCACGAATTAACATACCATTATATTTTATCTGCTGAATCATATTGCTTAACTGCACATGAGTTCTTTCCTGAAGTTTGCAAAACATGGAGAAACCTTAACTCTACCATGAACCTAGACAGTAAATTTGGAAAAGTAAATGGTAAATATGTTCTTTACTGAAAACATCTAACACATGGTTTGACTTCAAAATAGCACAATGATTAAAAACGCTTTTTAATCTTGCTGATCATTTATAATTCAAAGTTGATTGAAATGATATGATAGAAACTTAGAGCTTGATCCTGCACCTTTCAAGTCAATGGGAATTTTTCCACTGACTTGAATGGACGGAGGAACCCACAGTTCCAAAATGCGGATGATAATCTCAGTTTTATAACTATCCCATAACATGCATTAAAATTATGCAATCTCTTGTAAATGCTACAAGTATTCAAAACTCTACCACTATGACCCAATGCAGAGCATTCTTAACCCTAATTTATAAAAACCTGTAACATAATAACTGGATGGCTAGTAAAAAGAATTCATTCACATTTTGGTCATGTGCAATCCACAGATTTTAGATAAACAATCTGACTACCCAAGCAGATCCCTGAAACACTGTGGAAGAGGAGCATATTATCTATGCTCAGAGTTACTGAAATGGCCACTTGTCAAAATTTTAGGGTCACAGAACTTTTATTTTCTGTAGCATGTTTTGATGTTCTTTTAATATTGTCAATCTATGCAGAGGGTAGGTTTTTTTTATTATTATTACAAATTCTTACGTGCCCTGTAATAAACAAACCCTTAGCAGTGCTTTGGCAGAGACATCATGTGCCCACAGCTTTGTTCATATTCCCACAAAGTTATGATCTCTCTTTTTTTTAAATTTAACTTTTGATTTTTGAAATTACAACATTTACAGGAAAACTAAAAATATTTACTCGACAGAGACTTCAAAAATTTCTGTTCAGTCAGTCATTTCCAAACATTCAAGCATCGGGTTCCTTACTTTCAACACTCACTAACTTTAGGACTGATCCAGCACCAGTGCAGGGTCCTTGTCCCCACCTACAGCTCTTCTTTCCTTTTCCTCCTATTTGTGCCCAGTCCTCCCTCCTAATGGCTCCTTTTGTTCATGTCACCACCTATATTTGGAACAGCCTCCCATTTCCTCTAGGCACGAAGTGTTCTCCCTCTCCTCCTCCAAATCCCTCTACTTTTACAAAATCTTCAAACTTTCATCTCATCACTCAAGATGCCTCCACGCCATTCGGTACTTGTAATTGTATCCCATTATATCTATTGTTAGATCATAAGGAAAGAACTCACAAGGAATTTGTCTGTTCTACATTTCTGAAGCGCCCTGCAAACTCTCACAGTGCTTTATTGATAACATATTATTATACCCCATAAGTAAACTATAACAAAATCAGCAACCTTGCTGAAAGCCCACAAGCTTTACATATATTAAAAACATTTGCAGCTAACATATGTGAGGGGCAAGAGGAATTATTAGGGGTAATTAACATCCCTAAAGAGCTAATACAATAGCTATTAAATCCTGATGTTTTGGAAAAAACTGGTAGTGTGAAAAAAGTAGGGCTAACAGAGATTTTTCAAGTAAAACACAGACCCTTGAATTAATCCAATTCAGTCTCAGCAAGAGCCCACATACAAGCTTGAATATGAGGCGCAACCAGCAAGTATCAAGACATAGCTGGGCCCTGGAACAAGAAAATATTAGGACATAAGTACTAGCCCTGGTATATGGCAGAACCTAGACTCATTCATCATGCAGTGGGACATATACCCACTCTTTGGGGCTACTTCTTTCAAGTCCTAGATTCCTGTGCATATACACTAGATACTGTGCATAACTATACAATATAAAATATCCTACCTAAAAGGAGAAACTCACCAGAAAGAACATTTAGAGAAATAAAGAATGAAAAAAATCATTTTTCTTTTAGAAAAAAAAAATCAGCCAGAAAAAACACATCTTAATATCATGCCGCACATATAATGTACCTTGTAAAGTCAAGAAACAATCATTTGGTTTTATGTACATCTCTCCCTCATTCCCCTTTGCCTAATGTCAATTGTTGTGTAAGTCACATTTAACCTAGGTTGTAAACTCCTTGGGGCAGAGATTGCCTCTTTACTATCTCAGTAAAATGCCATGTACACCTCTAGAGTTTCCCCAGTACACATAATAATAAAAATTAAAAGCAAATATGAATCTAGTAATTTAGTAAACCCTACGCAAATGGATGGCTCTGCTGATAATTGGCACATATTACGAATGTATCTTACTGACCTCTTGAGAGAAATCAGTCAGGAAGGAAGAGCTATTCTTCCTCCCTTACCGCATGGAGATGTCACGTTCATGGCCAGAAGCAAGGCTATTCAAGTTTATCTTAACCTAGAGCAGTCAATATCCAGGTTAAAGTGAGAAAGCAAGCAAATGACAAAATCTTCACAGCTCTGGGTTTACTGCTTAAGGACTGTATTATCAAGATGAAAATGTTTTAGAAAGAAAGCTATTGCCAATAGCACAACAGATAAAGTCACATATACTAGAGAATGGTAGTGGAGGACAAAAGAAATCTAGTTAATCTCTCCGTTCCATATAAATTAAAATACATACTGACTCAGTAAAATCAGCACTCTAAATAAAAATATATGGCCTTCTTCTCAAATACATTATTCAAATACTTACCCTGATTTCAGGTCTGTAATTCTTAGACAGTTAGTAGCATCCAATCCTACTTTTCCATTTCTGACCACATTGGAAATGAAAGGAGAGAGTGCCGGTGAAATTCTGTTCAGAGCAACTTCAGGAGACATTTTAACTTGTCCTTCTTTCCTGCTGTACTGAGCTCTGCATGGGGAAAATCAAGAAATTACCTGGTGCAAATTCCCATGCCATGTAAGTAACTCAAAGGAAGCACTGGGATACCAAAGGTTTTTTTTAAAAAGCAATAAATTTGATGTGTTAGGTAACTATTATTCTAACACAGTGATGAACTCAAACGTTCAGGAATGTTCCATAATTATAAACAGACTGAACTACATACAGGTTTCTAAGAGAAATGAGCAGAGTATGATAAGGCAGTTCTCTCCTCCTAACTCAATAATCATGGGCAAGTAGTCAGATCAGGAAGGCTACTCATTGAATCTAAACAAAATAATTGAATCTTTCCTGGCTCTCTGCTTTTACTACAGATCCAATCCCTATCAGTACACAAAATCAACTGAAATGGACCAGCCTGACTCCTAAAAACATAGCAATGCTTACAGCCCTTGCAAATTAAAAATCCATAAGTGACAAATCCTGGACCCATTGAAGTCAATGGGAATTTTGTTATTAACTTCAATGGAATCGGATTTGGGCCCCTAGGTAGATCGTCACGTGTAATTTCTAATGAGAACAAAACGTCAGAAAATAGATTAATTTCACTACTACAGCTGGTACAACTAGGACTGGCATCACTTCTGCAATTCTATTTCTTCACTAAATACCTATTTGGAAAGATTTCACTCAACATATCAGATTTACTTATTAGTAACAAATAGTATAATGTTTATCATCCAAAGATCTCATTGCACTTTTACAAAGGTATCACTATTCCAATTTTAAAGATGGGGAAACTGAAGCGCAAAGACAGATGGGTAAAATTTTCAGAAGTGCCTACGTGACATGGGAACTTAGGTTCAATTAAAAGTCAATGGGACTTAGGTGCCTTGGCCATTTAGGTGCTTCTGAAAATTTAACCCTGAATGATTTACTCAAGATCATGCAGAGTCACTGGCACAGCAGAGTACAGAAACCAAATTCTGTACTCTGCTTCTAGACCATAGCTTTTTATATGTTTGAAAAGGTCAACTGATGCTCTATTTACCCTCTTACTGCAACACAGCCTTCAGTTACTCTGGACAATATCTCACATCCTCTATGTACAACCCAGTAGAATTCATATATACAAAAGCATCTCCAGAAACCAAATACACAAAGAATAAGCCTAAGATCTGGGGGATTTGAAATTTCACCCTTCTCTCCACTTTCATTTATGCTATTTTTCCTTCTCTTATCAACGCTGCTTCTTGTAACTGCTGTTACTAGGATATCTTTCTTCCAGAGAACAAGACAAAGACAACAATAATGCTGTGTATGGACTGTGGCTATTATCAAGTGTTCCATAAAGAGAATAATTAGTTCCCTGCAGTAAAACCTTCACAATATCATGTTTTTCTCTTATTTTAACTTGAATCAAATCCCAATTACAAGCATTAGTAGGCGACTAATGGCTAATTCTTACAAATTGATAACTCCCGGTAATGGGTAGCAGTGTGAAGTATCTGATTTAAAAATTTAGCTTTTATGAAAGTCATTCACATGAAAATATAAATCTTCAAGAAACAGAGCCTAAATTAGCACTTTTTAAACATTATATTCAAGCAAAGGCCTAGCACTTTATGGCAACCAAGAGACAATTACATTAGTGTCTATCTTACATAATTATCTCAACTGAAAATCATAAGGTTGCCAGTATGCTATTGTTCATGGCATTTCCAGAAGGCACAGCAACAAATATCTGTGATTGTTTTCAGCTCAGCTTGGATGGATTGTCATGGACTATGTCCCCATAGCCTCTTTGAAAGACACATAGGAACACCCAGACATAAGTGTTGAGAAAGATAGTAGTTTTCACCCATTTCCTGTACAATGTGAGGGGGGTGACCCTTTCACCTTTCTGCATAAAAAAGGAAGTGAGTTCAGTTTTGACTTTGTATTATATGGGTGATCTTTTTTCTGATTCAACATAATCTTCAGTCACTTGAAGCTGTACCTTGCAGGATCAGGCCTTTTATCTTTACGTCTACACTTACCTCCAGGTCCGGCGGCAGGCAATCGATGTTCTGGGATCGATCCCGGAAGTGCTCGCCGTCAACACCGGTACTCCAGCTCGAAGAGAGGAGTACGCGGCATCGACGGGGGAGCCTCCCTGCCGCATCTGGACCCGCGGTAAGTTCGGACTAAGGTACTTCGAATTCAGCTACGTTATTAACATAGCTGAATTTGCGTACCTTAGTCCGAAGTGGGGGGTTAGTGTGGACCAGGCCTTTGAGTCACAAAACACAAGGATATTGTCAGAATAAAGGGCTAACCGCGCCTACTCATTCTCCTCATCCATCTCTGATTATGAGGTACAGCACATCATTTATTTTATATCCATATGTACTTCCACGCTACACAAGTGAGTTATTGCTCTCTTTATCAACATCACACAACGCTTAAAGAGATACTATCAACTAAATTTACAAATAACATTCATGTTTTGTAAACAGAGGTTTTACAAAATACAATGTTAACAATCTGTCAGAATTTTTTTTTTTAATTTTAATTCAGACTGAAATGTTTTCCCCCAATTTAATCCTTCTTCTCAGTACTGGAAACAAAACACAACAGTACTGAGTTAACCAAAATGAAATGAAAGTGACCAGAGAGCAAAAGTGACCAGTCAAGTTTCACTAACTAAAACAAAATACTTGAAAAAAGAAAACAAACAAATAAAAAAAGTAAATTAACTTCTTTTAGTCCTTGCAGTTTTAATAATCTGTTACTAGTAAAACAGGTAAAACTAACATATGCTTTTTACTCTTAACAATGACCCTCTAGATCTGAGGAAATTATGAGTGGGAACTGCGTCAGGCAGCATGATGGATCCTAAGACAGGCTATGTCTTTCCCTTCAACCTGGATGGCAGCATTATGGATATTACATAAATTAATCCATATGAAAGCAGTAAAGAATAGAATTGTTTCCTCCAGTATAAACTGGCAGAGGGAATGGATTTGAAATTACTTAACGGATCCTTTCCATCTAATTCCTGATTCTATAATTGTCACCAAACTTTCCTTTGAAGGAAAGTCCTTCATTCCAAGGATCTTTTATAACACACATTTTAAAGTTCACATTGTCCCACAATGGGGTCTTCTGATAAGCAATATGGTGCAGACCACTATGTTACCTCTCCCCACCTTCTTTTACAAGGTCTGCGGGAGAAAAAACATTATACCAGGGTTTCCTAAATAAGAGTTGCATTGATGATCTGTTGAAAGCCTGAGGATGATACTAGCAAACATAAAATGGGGCACTGGCAGGTTGGTGATGCCCTTAACTTTAACGTAAGTGTGGGGACTGTAGAGATAACAAGTCTTCCACGTTCAATGCTCCATCCTGATCAGAGACAAAGCCACTCGGATCAGGATATTGCTTCACAAACTCCTATTTTAACAGAGCACAGTAGCAGCCATCTGTTTTCTTATCAGGATGGATGCTGGAACCGGTCACTTACACAGGAGGCAATGCATCAGTCTAATAGAATTGCTTTGAGCAAGGCTGCAGGTTAGAGTGTAAACTCTTTGTGGCAGGGACTATCTTTTTGCTCAGTGTTTGTACGGCACCTAGCACAGTGGGATTCTGGTAAATGTCTGGGTCTCCTAGGTGCCACTGCAATACACATGACAACAAGACCAGGCACCTCTTCAGGCTCAAATGTTGAATCTGGAGACTCATCACCACCACCACAGGCAGCTGGGATCAGGATGGTGTGTCACATATTGAGACCTGTTGTCACCACAGGCCACACCTGAGATTAGACCAATGCACCCCACGGCAGGAACCACTGCAGTCCAGTGGCAAACCTATTCCACGCTGGGACCCCTCGTACCACCACCATGGGGAGAGGCCTTGTAGCAGGATCCCTCGTTCCAACGGTGGGGAGAGGCATCCAATATGTTGGGACCCCTCCTGCAGCCACGTTGGATGGGGGGAACATAACCTATGGCAGCCCCTCCTCTTGTTCCCCTCCATATTACGCCACGCCCCCCAGGGCGAGAGAGACACGAGAGGAGACCCACCCCATTACCCCGTTCCCCACCCGCACCCTAGCCTGCTGGGGGCGCTGCTCCCTCTGGCCCCGCCCCAGCGCTGTCTCCAGGTACCTGCAGTCACTACGGGGCAGTAGAAAAAGCCTTAGCATCGGCCTCGGGCACGCGCCTTATCCCTGTACAATCTAACGGGCGCGCCCCCTGTCTGCGGCGTGCGCGCTCCCGGTCCGCAATTACCGGGAGAACGGGGGTGGGGGGGCACGTAACTGTAGGGGACTCCACACATGCCTGAATGAATGTCCCCGTCTCCCAGTAGCGGAGGCCGCAGCCAAGAGGGAGAGGAGAGAGTGGAGGGGGTGACCCATAGGGCGGGGAAGGAACGAGACAATGGCGGGGGAGGGCACTGCAATCAGGCATTTGAGAGGAGCAACCCTGGGCTGGCCGAAGGACCCCCGTTGGCAACCAACGAAGCTCCGGAAGTGGCTGCGCAGGCAGCAGGGGGTCAAAGTTCACAGGACGGAAGCCCCCGCCGCTGAGCCTAGCGCAGCGTCTTAGGCCTGTCCCTGCGCCTCTGGGGCTATGGCAGCTGCTGGCCCGGCTGAGGTGGTGGTGGTGGGATCCTGCATGACCGACCTGGTCAGGTTAGTACGTGGAGTCACTCGCTGGTGCGGTGACAAGCGAACGCTACTCGGTGTCCCAGCCCCGCCCCCGTTGCTCGGGGGCCTAGACTGAGGCTCAGAGACGGGGAGGGTCACACAGTGGGTCAGAGGCTGCAAGAGAACCCAGGGGTCCTGGCTCTAAACCACAGATCACACTGGGCTGGGGAAATCCTCTTGCCCCACGAGCCTGTGCTAGTAAAACCAGTGTCAGGTTTCCTTCCTACTGTGCGTGGATGAATGGGGAGGAACAGGCTGAGTTTCGTCAGGAGAGCACCACTGAGCTACCAGTCAGAAGGGAGGGTGGATGGAGGAGGTGAATGGGAGTGAAGCAAAGACCTGCTTCGGGTGTAGGGGGAAGGAGAAGAGGCTGAGCAGAACAATGTAACTGAGCTGCCAGTTAGGGGGTTGGTTTTAGCTGATGTCAGCCATGCAAGTAATGCTTTGAGAGAAGAGTGTAGACCCAGGGAGAAGTGCACTGAGAGGAATGCCTGAGGCTGACCCTCAGTTTGAATGCATTGTCCGCTAGCGCTTTGATCAGCCGCCTGTGGTAACTTGAGGACAGGGAAGATTGAGTCTTGGGTTTCCAGTTGTACTCAGGCTGTTCAAAGTTCTTTTTGCCAGAAAGGCAAATTATTTTTTTCACTCAGACCATAGTAGTCTGTGACCCCTTCCTTAGATCCAGGCAAGCCTACGAGAAGGACAGTTTGATTTGATCTGAAGAGAGTAAATAAAGCATGCAAACAAATCTGTAGCTAGTTCAAAGGTGATTTTCTCCACCACATAGGCAAGAGATAGTTTAATATGCTAACCAAGCCAGAGTAAGCTCTATAGTAAAAAGAGCTATATTAGTTGTTGTTCCTGTGAAACACATTTGATTTGATTTTTAAAGTGGGAGATGGCCTCTCATATTTTTACATACTCACAAATATTGTATTGCCAACCTCAAATATTGAAGAAACATGAGCATTTTTTTTTTTAAAGTTTGGTTTTTGCCTTCTGTTCTTTGAGGTCATGTTTTCAAGCTTTTCTACAGAGGTTAAAAACCTTTTTTAAAAAAAAATATGAAAGCTAAGATTCTCATGAAATCTCTTGATTGCCACAGCGGGGTTTTTATGAAAAACACCAAATATTGCAAGACTTGAAGTAAAATCGCATGAGTTGGCAACAGTGCAATTACAAATTTAAAGTGCCTGGCCCTGTCAACAGCAGCTAACTTGCAAATCACTTGACTTGCGCACTATTTTAAACACACATTTTAAAACTATGTATAAGCAGACTTGGTTGATTAATATAAAACTTGAAAAATGTCTGGAACACATGAACTGACCCTACTGAGTTTTCTGGTTAACACACACACACCCCTCAAACCAACCCATCAACCTATATCAGCATGGGATAATACTGAAGTTGCTGGTCAAGAAAGTATAATATACATGGCTCAGAAGAATACGGAATGTGCGAAACATAGACACCCATTCCAGAATTCATGAAAAACTGTCCATGGGTTTTGTGTCAGGAAGATTAAGTGTTCTGTGTAATTTGTAGAAAGCATCAGAAGCTTTCTGAGGCTAGGTCCACACTACCCGCCTGATTCGGCGGGTAGAGATCGATCTTCTGGGATCAATTTATCGTGTCTCATCTGGAAGCGATAAATCGATCCCAGAAGCGCTCCCCCGTCGACTGCGGAACTCCTGCTCGCCAAGAGGAGGAAGCACTGTCGACGGGGGAGCTTGCCTGTGCCACGTGGACCCGCAGTAAGTAAACTTAGTTCGATCTAGGAAACATCGACTTCAGCTACGCTATTCTCGTAGCTGAAGTTGAGTTTCCTACATCGATCGCCCGCCCCAGTGTGGACCAAGCCTGAGAAACATAGTCCTCTTATAAGACCTTTTAGAATTGATCCCTACATGTAGATGAATTCTCCAGCACGGATTTAAAAGTACTAAAATAAAAAATGTGGCCCTTTATCCACAAAAAGTTCCTGTTACTAGTTTGTTCTGTAAAATGCAATACAAGGAGATGCAAAAGTTTGTCACATATGACACAGCTGTCACAATTGTTAAATGTTAGGCCCTGTCCTGATTGGAAAAAAGAATGTGTGTTTCAACTGTGTTAGTTTAATGTGATTAAAGCTTGGTCCTTGTTAAAGCACATAGGATAACACATTTGAAGTCATGTTAGCTGGACCTTTTATAGCTGATGGATTAAAACATATTAGCCTGCACATTAATAGGCATTGGAGGGCTTTTCACTTGTGTTAAGCTAACTTGATTTAACTAATATGATTGGAAAAACCTACCCATTTTGCTCTTCGGTACACCGGGCCTTGGGCCTTATGTGTAAACTAGTGTTTTTAAAAAAAAAAAAAAAAAAAAAAAAAAGTGGAAGGCTGCAATAAAGTTAGCTCAGTTGAGCTAGCTTAACTTGCTTGAAACTCCACTTAAACTGTGTCTACATTGGTGGCAAGTGGGGTTTTCAATTGAGTTTGTAAGCTGACTTGATTGAAAAAGCACCCCTTTTCTAAGTCTAGAGAGGTCTCTGCGATTTTGAAATGTTCTACATTTGCAGGCCAAAAACTACTTTAATGTTGTATCAAATTACGTTAATATCCATGCTGAGGAAGACTTGATATGGGCAATTTCAAAGTCTCTGAGGGAGGTGTCTCAGAAATGCATCCAGAAAGCAAGATGTATTACTGTGCTTGCTGATGGATCCAGTGATGAATTTGTATCTGAGCTAAATCAGCGTGCATCAGATTTGTGGAAGATAGGAAACCTTGTACTCTCTTTGCTGGTGTACCATCTGGAAATAAAAACAGAATCAGGGAAAGCTGGTGTTATCATGTGGGGAATAATAGCTTTGTGAGAGTTGTGGATATCAAATCAAAACCGGTTAGATTTTGTGTAAACAGGGAAATGAACTGGAATAGCTATTCTGAAATATTTAATCAGGAAACTCCCCATTTGGATTCTCTTATTCTGGAGTGAATCAGGAATAGTATTCCTGATTAAATTCACAACCTATTTTATTCTAGAATAATTTTCTGCATAGACAAGCCCTCAGTTTGAATTTAGATAGCAAAATAGTACATAGTGCTGGTCATGCTTAGACAAGATGCTCGTGTTGTAGTTGATGCCATGCAAAGCAGCAACCTGTGCTTTATATTCTAGATCTTCTATATAAAAAAATCCTATCTTGAAAAATTTGAGTTTGTGTTGAATGACATTTAAATCTCTGTGACTCTGGCTATCCAGCTAACCTGTGTCTGACGCATAATCACTTAACAAGAGGCATTACAATTGTATCAGAACAATTCACTTGTATGTAAATTTCAAAGAGATGTACTAGACCAGCAATCATTAACCGATTCATTTGTAGCAATAGAAACCAAGAGTAAATACTAAATATATTATTCTTTGTTTACCTGTATACTATTAGATGTTTAACAATGTAACCAAATTAGCTTGTAGATGCTAATTCCTCTTCATGTCTTAATTGCCTTTACATTATGTATGCAACTGTTTTCAGTCAACCTTAAGATCAAAGATGTGAGACGCTGCATGAAATTAACAATATTGCATATATCGTCTTCAGCTTATCTATCCATGATATAATGTATAACCAACAGTTGCCTTATGTTAATCAGTGTAACTCGATTACCTATGTATGCATAGTAAATAGAATGTTAACTTCCAAGTGATGGGACAGTGTGTGCTCAACAAAGAAGAATCCTCAGTCACATGCTGTGTTCAAAACACTGAACAGCCCACTTCAGCTATAAAAGTGAAACCTGGGGCCTGATCCTTTCATCTCTAGTCTGCTGAACTTAAAACAAGGAAAGTTTAACCTATAGGACTGAGATCTTCCAAGTAGTTATTTGGAATACCTGGGAAAATGTATGGAAAGATTCTCTATCAGACTTTACATCTAAGCAGCATTTGGATTCTGACCTTTTGAGATGGTTCCAGAGAGACTTTTAGAAGCCAGCAGATATAACATCACTGCTACAATCCTGATCTAAGAACACTGAAAATTACTTGTATGTATATGATTCCTTAACCATTTAATAATTCTCTTCTTTTCTTTTATTAATAAATCTTTAGTTAGTTTACTAAGGATTGGCTGACAGTGATATTTGAGTAATAGCTGAAATATATATTGACCTGAGGGTAAGTGTCTGATCCTTTGGGATTGGTAGCACTCTATGAATAGGGTTTTCAGTAACCAATCACTATTTGACCTGTTTGCTCAGATGGGCACCAAGGGCTGGAATGCCTAAAGGGAACTGTTTGGCTTCTGATTAACTAGTGTGGTACTGCAGAATTTCTTTTGTTACTGGCTTGATTAATCTAATTATAGAATAAAGAACCAGTTTTGGGGATTGTCTGCCCTATTTCTTGCAGTCTGCCCTGAGTATGGTATTCTCCATGCAGCCCATCCGGGCACCTGGTCACAGTCCCAAAGAATGATGGCAACTTCAAGCATTTACTGGTTACTGAGAGCTATTTTTGAGGTCTCCCCAATGTATGCTGGTTTGCTAGTGAGGACAGAATACTGAAGGCAGTGATCAAAAGTTATTTGTCTGTCACCTATTTGGAACATATTGAAAAAATTAAATCGGGAGCTGATGTAGCCCAAGTTAGGGGCACTCTTAAGGAGATCAAGAGAGACACATTTTTGAGACGTTGCATTTAATTAAAGACTTATTCACCACTGAGACTTGAAGTCTATCTTACTTTTCTAGAGGAGAATCTTATTGTTGAGGATTGCCTAAGCTATAAAATGCTATGCTATGATTCACAGCAATGTAATACAATCTTCTGTCTGAACACTTAACCTTAAGGATGGCAGACTTGAAGGAATAAACAAGTCTGGGTCTTTGAGACAAAGTTACAAAAAATATCAGATGCATATGCTTGAAGCTGCCATTAAACATACGGATGCCAGATTCACCAGGCTATAGCAACAACCATTCAATACTTTACTGCATACAGTGGTCTAGCAATTTAAAAACAAACCAAAAAAAGAAAGAAAGAGGGCCCTTTACGCGGTGTACAAATTGAAATCTGCTAGACCAGTTTACACAAGTAGTGAGTGAGAAGAAAAAGGAAGCGTGCCCTGTTTCAAAATATTGCTTCTCAAATTAGATTTAAATACCATCAAATTCACTAGAAATGATAGTGCACATGCATATTTTTAAAAAGGTTTTAACCACCAGTCTGCCTGCCTTTCAAGACTGCTTTTGTTAGAAATTCTGTTCTCACTGTCACATAGCCCTGCAGTGGCAGAACGTGGGTTTTCCACAATTACTTTATACTCACATACATCTATGCAGTAGTAAACCACACTCTTCCGGCTTCTAGTGGGACCAGAACAGATTTGTGGGCACAATTACAATCAACACTTCATCAGCAATAGCAGACAGTAGTAGTGGAAGACAAGACCAGCATTATTCTGTATCAATCAGATCTAGATATCAAAACAGATACAATCCATAATATTTAAATATTAGACATTTTACTTGAATTTTAAAGTTTTTATTCTGGCTCTCATTCCCAGATTGGTAATGGCAGAAGCATTTTAATTTATATTATAAGGGCAAGATAGTAAACATATAAGCCCAAGGAGAGTCAGACGCTAAAAACACTTAGGCCTTGGCTACACTGGCGCTGTACAGCGCTGCAACTTGCTGTGCTCAGGGGTGTGAAAACGCGCCCCCGCCATCCCCGGGCGCAGCGAGTGCAGCACTGCAGTAAAGCGCCAGTGTAATCAGCGCCTGCAGCACTGCTCGCAGCGCTGCAAGCTACTCCCCTTGGAGAGGTGGAGTACATACAGTGGCGCGACTACACTCACGCTTCACAGCACTGCCGTGGTAGCGCTGTGAAGTCCCAAGTGTAGCAAAGGCCTTAGAGTAAACACAAGAAACTTTAGTATAATGGTCCAAAACAGCAAATGCAGAGAAATCCCTGTAGATAATCTCTGCGGCAACAATATTTCATTTTAATTTGAGAGCATGAGACCACAGCCCAAAAATGAACCATGTATTTTTGTTGTATGTTCAAAATTTATTTATTTTTTTCCTATAGATGTTAACCCACACGTACACACACACTCCACTCCACTCTGTACAGTCCCACTTAGAGCTGGGAACTGAAACTAGGAGTCCTGGCTCCCAGCCTCCTGCTGTAACCACTATTATTAATTATTATAACAAGCTGGCTGACTGACTCTAGAAGAAATTTAAAGAGATGGCAGAGAGAGCATCAAGCTACAGAGCAGCCTGAGCCCAAATCAGAATGAACAGTAGTGACAAATGCATATATGGGATTAACCCGCAAGCACACTGTGAAACCTTATTTTATTTGACAGATGGTGGATGTATTCTGTCTGTTTTTGACAGACACATGAGTCTTCTGTCCCCTCTAAACTTTGGAAATACTTACCTAGTTTGTATTGCCAATAAAAGGCCAAATTCCCTGCAGTGTAAATTGGGGGAGTGACACTGATATGCATCCTGGAGGGTTTTACACCTTCCTCTTAAAGCTCCAAAATTGGCCACTGCCAGACAGGATATTGAGTAAATGGTTTGTCGGCCAGTTCTGGTATGGAAATTCCTGTTCCGAAGTTATGCTCTTGCTAAAAATTGTAAAATACATTATTTACCTTTATTTTTTATTTAATATCGCTTTAATTTCACTTTCTTTATGGGACAGAAAAATATTTCCTTCCTCTTCTCTTTCAAATGGACATTTTTTTCCTATCCTCTTCTCCTTCTTGGTTTCATGCATGTCTTTTCCATGTGTGCACATTTCCACAAGCTCACACACATGCACATTAATCATATCATCTCTTTACAACATCCTTTCCTGATTTTATTATTTTTCTGCTTTTACCCACATGCCCCTAGCAGCACAGGGAAAATCCTCCTCAATCCCCACAACCAATCTCCACAGCAGTGGCACCTAATTCTTGTTCGTTTCAAACTGCTGTTGCCTGCAGCAGGAGGAAAGAACAATTGTGAAGCTGTACAAGTACAGCTGCAAGAATTATTCTGTTGGATCCAGAGAAGTTAGTAAGGCATGAGAGAATGTGTCGTCTGTGAGATTTTTTTTTTTTTATTTGTGTAGTAATGAGACCTGGGCTTGACTTCAGAACCTTGACTCTTTCTATGTCTTGTTCTCTCTGACCCAGCAAGTCCTGGGTATCCAGTAATGCAGTGTGCAGCCTCTGTGTTGTGTGTTCTGCAGTGACTCCTGTGGCAGATCTCAAAATGGCACTGATGAGCTCCAGAGGAAGTCCCATCCGCTCTTTCTTGGCTGTAAGGAAGACTGATGTGACTTGGGACTCTTGAAGGAATGAAGGGTGACCATCAATAGGGTGGAATCCTATATAATGGAACCCGGGGTAGGAGTGGCGGGGGATGGGGAGGAGTGTTCCTTGCACATAAAGTTCTTGAATGCTTTAAATGTGATTAGTGACCTAAGCTGTTACTGTTACCCACAATAGAAAAGTGCTGCACCATTTATCATGATCAACACTCACTGTCTAAGGGCTAGTCTTCACTTACCGGCTGGTCCGGAGGCACGCAATCGATGTTCTGTGATCGATTTATCGCGTCTGGTTAAGACGTGATAAATCGATCCCGGATCGATCCCGGAAGTGCCCACAATCGGCGCCGGTACTCCAGCTCTCCGAGAGGAGTACGCAGCGTCGACGGGGGGAGACTTCCGGCCGCGTCTGGACCCCGGTAAGTCCGGACTAAGGTACTTCGAATTCAGCTACGTTATTAACGTAGCTGAATTTGCGTACCTTAGTCCGAAGTCCGGACTAAGTGGGGACCAGCCCTAAGAGATGTTGTTGCCTGGTAAAACAGGAGATGGTATGGATATTAACTAAGGAGCATTGGTAGTATTCAAGAAACCTGCTCAATACTTGCAAATGTTGTCCCTGGCTCTTATTAGTAACATTTATTTTTGTTGTTTGTTTTTAAAATAGGTATCTGAAGGTTGTGTCACAATTCAAGGTAACTGCACCTGTATTCCCACTCCGTAATCTAGCAAGAGCACCCACTTTTAGGCTTTAGCCCTCGACTCTCTTAGGCAGATACCCGTGTCTCTCTCCCTCCTGACTGGGTTTTTTGCATGAGGGTATAGTTCCCTGTCTACACTGTGTTATTCCCAGCAAACTAGACAGGCCAGTGTCTGCACTTAGCTCTCTCTCTTCAGAGACTATAGACAGTGTAATTGCCCACAGCTGTAAGTTACCACACAGTTCTGTCAAAGCCAGTGGTACTCAACCTATTTATCGTTGTGGGCCGCATATGAGGCCAACAATGTGTTACCTGGGCTGCAGGATGAGAACCAGAGCATGCACCCCCCACCAACTGCCCCCTACAAATCCCTATGTCCAGCACATCTCGCCCAATGTCCCCTCCACAGAGTGGGGATAGAAATTGAGCCCTGGATGGGGGGGCGGGCAGCAGAAATCCTGGACCCCATTGTGTGGGGCCAGGCGCCAGGCCCCACCCTGGACTCAGCCAGGTTGCAGGGCAGCCAGGCAGCAGCTCCAACCCTGCAGGGCTGGCTGGCAAACCTAACCCCATGGGACGATCCCTGGGTTCTGTGAGGTCGGGCAGTAGCCCTGGACTCCAGCCCCATGGGGCAGTCCCCGGACTCCTGCTGGGCCGGCTGACGACCCTGGATACCCCTGCAGGGGCAGCCTTGGACACACTGGGCAGCCAGGCAGCCGGGAACCCCGACCCCGGGCGGCCCGATGGCCTTTAGCACACAGCTGGGCCACAGTTTTGTACTAATTGGGCCGCATGCTGGCTGCGGGTTGAGAACGGCTGGTCTAAGCAAACACACATTCATAAGGTGAAAGCATTACAGAAAAAAAATATTAAAAACAATTTTAAAAATTTATATGCATGCTACTAAGCTCACCAGAGATCATCCCCCACCACTCCAACAGGGGCTCTGGTAGGAGTCAGTCCTTCAACCCCCATGCAGAGATCTTCCTGTGGTTACAAGTTCATAACAGTCTCAACTCAGAACAAACACACCGACTAGGCAGATCAGCCTGTTTCTTTGTACAGCTTGGGTTTTTGATTTTCAGATTCTGAAACAATAATAAGTAGACAATGGTCCCTTCCTCAGGGCATAGCTTCAAAAGGCTGGATTTTTGCATAACCAGGAGGAAGGAATTTGCATTCACCTCCCCCCTACACATTTTCCAGTAAATCCACTTCACACATATTGTCCAAAAGAGCATTCTTGTCTGCCACATTATTCAGTGTACTCTTTTGATCATCCAGGACTATAATAATACATAGCATTTGTGTTTAATACAATGAACTCCAAAGATCCTTAAACTTATTTCAATAAGGTTTTCTAAAGATGTTTCAGGAAATTGCCATATCTGTCACATATTATAACAGTCTGAAGGAAATATAAAGATGAAACTATCTGTACACTATCTTTTAATGCAGAAGTCCAACAGGACGCCACTTATTAGACTTCATTTAACTAAAATTTCCCCTGCCTTTTCATTTGGGTTTGGTGTCTTCACTTCTTGTCTTGAACTGTTGTGTAGTGTGCCTGTGCATTATCAAACTGCTGCCTACCATCCCAGAGGTGGCTGTATTTTAGTGAGGGGTTACATCATCCCCATTTATAGATTTGTATATCTAGTTTGTAAATTGCTTTGGGATCATTCAAGATAAAAGGCTCTACTTAAATGTAAGATCATTATCTCCTCCAGCATTCCTCCACTCCCTGTGCTCTGCTCAGACATCTCTCTTTCACCTAGGGCTTGATCCTGCAAGGTACCGAGCACTGCAGCCCTGCTGCAGCAAAGCACTTAAACACAACTTATAACTTTTCAACCCTTGAGTAATCTCACCAACTCCTATGGGACTACTCAAGGGCTGAAAGTTAAGCACATGCTTATGTGTTTGACTGGATTGGGGCCAGAATGCTCAGTACTGTACAGGATCGAGTTCTAGCTTCTGAAGTTATACCTTGCTTTGTGTTGCCGTATGCCTGAAACACAGAGTTCCCTTCTTCCCACTCCTTAAAAACTTACTTCTTCCATGAAGGATTCCAGCTATAATAGCCATGCCCAGTTCTTTGTTAATGCTCATGCAGTTAGCCTTTTAGCCCTTCAGGGCAGAGACCTAATGTCTGTTTGGCACAGTGAATTTATTATATAGAAGAGGGATGGGCAGACTTTTTGGCCTGAGGGCCACATCGGAGTATGGAAATTGTATGGCGGGTCATGAATGCTCCTGAAATTGGGGATAGGAGTGCGGGAGGGGTGTGAGGGGTCCGTCTGAGGGTGTGGGTTTTGGGGTGGGGCCAGAAATGAGTGCAGGGTGCGGGAGGGGGCTCCAGGTTGGGGTGGGTGAGGGCTCTGGGGTGGGGCTTGGGATGAGGGGTTTGGGGGAGGGGGATCAGAGCTGGGGTTGGGGTATGGGGGAGGGGTGTGAGGGGTCTAGCTGGGGGTGCGGGCTCTAGGGTGGGGCTGGGAATGCAGGGTTTGAGGTGCAGGAGGGTGCTCTGGGCTGGGACCAATGGGTTCAGAGGGTGGGAGGGGGATCAGGGCTGGGGCAGGCTGTTGGGGCACCGGTGAGGTGAGGGCTCTGGCTGGGGATGGGGATGCGGGGTTTGGAGTGCAGGAGGGTGCTCTGGGCTGGGACCAATGGGTTTGGAGGGCGGGATGGGGATCAGGGCTGTGGCAGAGGATTGGGGCACGGGGGGGGCTCGGGAGCAGGTTCCAGACGGCACTTCCAGGAAGCATGTCCCCCCTCCGGCTGCGAGGTGCGGCCAGGCGACGCTGCCCTGTCTGCAGGTGCCACCTCTGCAGCTCCCATTGGCAGACAGGGTAGCACGCAGAGCCGTTTGGCCGCGTCTGCGCGTACTACATAGGAGCCAGAGGGGGTCATGCCGGCTGTTTCCTGGGAGCTATGTGGAGTGGGACAAGCCTCCAATCCCGCTCCCTGGCTGGAGCGCAGGAGCAGGATAAGCCCCAGACCCCACTCCCTGGCGGGAGCCGAGGACTAGATTAAATGGTCTGACAGGCCGGATGTGACCAGTGGGCAGTAGTTTGCCCACCCCAATATAGAACCATTGACACTCATGGACCTATATAATTAAAAATCATAATGCCACTGTGCTTTGGAGATGGAGAACATCTAGTGGGTCAACTGCACCTCTAACTAAAACTTTCAATTTTTTCACTGTTTACAGTCATAAAACATTTTCCCTGTAGTATCTTGGTGTATGTATGTGTTTATTCCCAGTGTCTTTCCCATTCCACCCAGATTTCCCTCCTTTCTAGTAATGTGAGATCATTAGAAACCTGTGTTTGTGATAATAGTCATTTCCATGGCAGTAGGCTATGATGTCATCAGTGGAGGATAATGCCCTTTCTGTGTGTGTTCGCAATTAAAAATTATAGATTGTGAGAGAAAGTTTGTGTTTACCAAGCTTTTAAACATAGCCCACATGAGGCTGGGAAACTATTGCTTAATTCTCAAAAGAGTTCACATGGGGTAATGGAATAAACGAATTAGGAAACCTTTTGATTCTAGCAGGTGATAAGTTGCATTTAAAAAAAAAAAAAAGGAAAAGAACATCAGTCACTCTGTCTTGCTCCTCTCGTGATGAGAGAGCACATTTGTGTCTGACGCAGTACATTATCCCAGTATGCTCTATATTACACAGAACCACTTCTGTAATGTCTCTGCTTAGAACATCACAATTTTCCAGTCACACTGTTGTTTTTTTCCTTTTAAGGAAGTCAATGCTAAACAAATATACTGTGTAAAATCCTGCTTTACCCCCAAAAACGTAAAACATTCCATCATGCATATCGCTCCTTTCATCTCTATTTCATTGGTGCCCTACTTGTCAACTATCAGTAGCTCAATCTCTTTTATGCCTTTAACCTTGTGAGGTATGTGTATTTTCTGCTAGCTTGGTCACAGCAGAGGCTGTTTTCTGCCATCTAAAATTGAAAGTAAACTAGGTAATTGAAAATCCACAATTAAATGTCATAGCTACTGCTACTACCGTAGATGAAAACAATACACTTGAAATTGTGGGTTTGAGGTATAATTCATTTCTTTCCTGAAATAATGCAGCAATCTTAAAGCCAAATAGGTGGAGGAGATTTGAATATAGGAGTTGTAGAGTTCAGTTTAAGATTTTATGAGTTTTGATCCTGGAAATGGAAAATTAAAATTTACCTTTTTGTTATTATTTATGGATTTTGATTATGGTTAATTCCACACACAAAAACCTGAACTCTCATGCAGTCTCTTTCTAAATAACTTGGACTGGTGAATTTGAAGGGGGGAAAAAACACGACATAATGTTGTCCATTTGCACTGAAGGGGATTGGGGTCGTTAGAGTGAAATAAAGGTTACAACTTTTAGCAAAGAACCATTAAGACTAATGACTACAGGCTCAGTCCTGCTCCCCCTAAAATCAGTGGAAACAGAATTGGGCATTCTTTTATGCAGGACTGGAATGGGGCAGTCAACGAAGAGAATGCTTGTTGTAGATTCCAGGTGGGGACTAGCGTTATAAAGCTATTAAGGTTCACGGCAGCCCGCAAATCAGTGTCTTCGGTTGAAGAAAATTAGTAAAGGGGGGGGGGGGGGCAAAACATCAAGATCAATCAGATACATTTTTCCTCCAAACAACTGTGTTTCTTTTCCTTGGTTAACAGCATCATAAGTTAAGAATGTTTGTTCATTTCTGCTGCTTGAAACATACCATTCTAACACAATGGCCAATACACAGGGGGAGGGATAGTTCAGTGGTTTGAGCATTGGCCTGCTAGCCCCAGGGTTGTGAGTTCAATCCTTGAGGGGGCCACTTAGGGATCTGGGACAAAATCAGTACTTGGTCCTCCTAGTGAAGGCAGGGGGCTGAACTCAATGACATTTCAAGGTCCCTTCTAGTTCTAGGAGATAGAATATCTCCATTTATTTAATTTAATTATCTCACCTGCTACAGAAGTACTGTTGTTTCCTTCTGATTGCACAGAATTTCTAGATCACTGTGCAGATGCAGGGAGCTGCAACACACAAAAGTGATATGTAGGTGACTATGTCTAAGGCATTGGGGGAGGAGGCACCAAATGGAAGAGAGGGTTGGGGTGATTTCACTACCTGTGATGAAGTCAAAGTCTTTCTGAAAATCCCAGTACACTATATCAACTGGATCACTCTTATCCACAAATGTTCAGTTTTCACAATGGAGAGACATGATCAACGGGTCCCCCAAGGATCTGAACTAGGACCTGTGCTGGTCAACGTATTCATTAATGATCTGGAAAAGAGGATGAACAGTAAAGTGACATACTTTGCAGATGATACAAAATTATTCAAGGTAGTTCAGTCCAAAGCAGACTGTAAGGAGTTACAGAGGGATCTCACAACAGTGAGTGACTAAGCTACAAAATGGCAGATGAAATTCAACATTGATAAGTGCAAAGGAATGCACATTGTACAAAATAATCCCAACTATACATATACAATGATAGGTTCTAAATTAACTGTTATTCCATAAGAAAGAGATCTTGAAGTCACCATGGATGATTCTCTGAAAACTTCCACTCAATGCACAGCAGTGATCAAAAAGGGCAGGCTAAGACTATGTTAGGAACTATTAGGAAAGTGATAAAAATAAGACAGATCATCTCATAATGCCACTATATAAATCTAGGATGTGCCCACTCTTTGAATATTGTGTCCAGTTCTGGTTGCCCCATCTCAAAAAGGTAATAGTGGAACTGGAAAAATTTCAGAGAAGGGCAACAAAGATGAAAAGAGATGACTGGTGGTGGGGGCTGATAGAGGTCCATAAAATCATACATGGTGTGGAAAAAATGAATAAAGAGCTGTTATTTATCCTTTCTCACAATACAAAAACCAGAGGTCGCCTGATGGAATTAATAGGCAGCGGAAGTACAAACAAAAGGAAGTACTTTTTCACACAATGCATAATGAAGCTGTGTAATTCATTGGTATGGGATGTTTTGATGGCCAAAAAAGTGATAGTTCAAAAAAGAACTGGATAAATTCATGGAAGGATAGGTCCATTGATGGCTGTTAGCCAAGATGGTCAGGGGGACAATCATACACTGGGTAGTCTGACCCTCTGACTACCAGAAGCTAGGAGTGTAAAATGGCTGGATTATTCCATTATTGCTGTGTTCTGTACACTATACCGGAAGCTCTGATATTGGCCACTCTGAAAGACGGGATACTGGGCAAGATGGACTATGGTCTGACCCAGTATGGCAGCTCTTACATTCTTATATTCTTAAGTTATTTACATCAAATGATTTTGGCTGGGCCGTGGCAGCTTCAGATGTATACGCTGAACCCCCTACAAGATTTTTGCTTCATGCCAAATTATGCAAAATGAACACTATGCTGCAGTCTCAATATACTCGCCAGGAACAAAGTAGTGTATAAAGATTTCCATCATGTGACACTTAATGTTGTTTGGCAAGTGTTTTATGATTGTTTCTTAGGCTATTATTGTTTATGGATAGATTTCCTAGTCCTTCACCCCTTGTCTCTAGAAGCTCTTGTATTCCTGCCACACAAGGTTGATCATAGATTAAAGGGGAAATTTTCTATGGTAACCCCTTGTTAAAATGTCCATAGGACATTGCTGATGCAATGAAGATCTATTGTATTTGAGATATAACACTAAATACTGAGAACATTGTATTTTGCTCCTTTATGAGATGTGGAACATTATGGTGAATAGTTCCCTTCTGTCTTGTTTATAAATTACTTACTGTATCTACCAGTAATGGAAATAATTCTCTTCCTAGATCCATCTATGGACATAAATATCTTTACTAGCATTTGGTGAATTTTAGTAGTGGTGACGGTAAGGAGCTGCTGGCACAAATCAGAAGCTGCAGTAAAAAATCTTATAGAATTGATGGTAACAAATGTGTGTAAAAACATTCTGGACAGGCATATATGTGACATTGCCTTTAGGAATTGTCTGAGCTGTTCTTTCCATAGAAGAAGTTTACTAGCAAGGAATTTTTTAAAAATAAAAGGGGGGGGAAGCCCTAATTGTTAGCGCCCTTTCCGCTCCCCCCCCCCCCGCTGTCACCCACAGTAAGCTTTGTCAATTTGACATCTACAGTTTCCATCCTAGCCTAATATATGATGTATTATGTGCACAGACAGAACTAGAACAGGGCTCTTTACCAATATGTTGCCTAAACAAAGGGGTGAGGGTATTTTACAAAATAAAGAGATCCTTGTGGAAGCTTATTGTGAAAGAAGGTATTATTAATCCAGAGTAGGTTGGTTCTGTGTCCTCAGACACAGCCTTCTGCTTTCAGACTTCCTTTTTTCTGTCACCTGTGAACCTGGACCTATCCTTTTAATGTTTGTTATCATGTCTCCCTCTAGCACAGTGGTGCTCAACTTATTTATAGGGTTGCCAACTTTCTAATTGCACAAAACCAAACACTGATGCCCTACCCCTTCCCCAAAGTCCCGCCCCTTATCTGAGGCCCCGCCCACCCTCACTCCGTTCCCCCCTCTCTCCGTCGCTCCCTCTCCCCCACCCTCACTCACTTTCAGTGGGCAGGGGATTGTGGTGCGGGAGGGAATGAGGTCTCTGGCTGTAGGTGCAGGCTCTGGGGTGGGGCCAGAAATGAGGGGTTCAGGTTGTGGGAGGGGGCTCTGGGCTGGGACAGGGGGTTGGGGTGTAGGAGGGGGTGTGGACTCAGGGCTGGGGCAGGGTGTTGAGGTGTGGGAGGGGACGTGGGGTGCAGGCCCTGGGGGGGGGGGGTTAGGGTGTGGGAGGAGGTTCTGACCTGGGGTAGGGGGTTGGGGTCGGGAGGGGGTTCAACGTGCAGGCTCTGGCCGGGCAGTGCTTACCTCAGGTGGTTCCCAGAAGCAGCCGGCATGTCTGGCTCCTAGGCACAGTGGTCGAGGGTTCTGCATGCTGCCTGCATGGGCTGCATCCACACAATATATATACTACTTGATGATCTCACTTGGGCCACAGCTACGTGCTGATTGGGCCTCAAGCGGCCTGCGTGTTGAGAACCACTGCTCTAGCAGCTAGATCTGTGCACCATGATAGCCTCCTATTTATTCATAGCAAAAAGAAGTTCCTCTGTAGCTTAAGTATTAGGGGCTTGTGCTCTTAACACGGAAGGTCTCCCTTTTGCTTCTTGATGAGAACCATGGTGTGTCTATGCAGGGTTTGAAAAAACTACCTCACACTTATGAACCAAAGGACTTAAGCCTACTAGCCGAAGGTGAAACATACCTGTACTCTCACACTCTGATGGCCAAACATCCCCCTCAATAATAAAAAGGAATACAAGAGTTGTGTGATGTTTTTAACTATAACATCATCAGTCAATTTTCTATTTAATATTTGTACATGTAATTTATTACATCTTTTATTATACCTTCTTTCCCTTTCTGGCTTCATTCCACATTTTTTTCCTTATCTTTTCTGTAATAGATCATGGTGTATCATTTTTTGAGTTGCCTTTGGTGTCACTTGCCTCTTATGTCTCTCCACTTATCTTTCTCTCTTTCTGCATTTTATTCTCTACCTCCTCCTTTATATTTTGTCTTTTTTCTCCTACCTCTGAACTCCCCAAAAATCTTTCACTCTCTCAGTACTGCATTTTCCTGCCTACCCCCACCACTGTCCATGCATATGTACATAGTCCTTCATAGTTTTACCAGATACCTACTAAGTGAAGGACTAAATCTATTAGTCTGTCTACTAGTCTATTACTGACATGAAAGATAGGGAGGGGGAGGCACTGACCAGGGTCAATGTCCATGTGAGAAACCAAGAGTCTTTTGTACCCCCAGCTACAGAGAAATGAAAGCCAGGTTCCTCCTTCCCAGAACAGCACCAGTGCATTCCTTCACTGTTGCTCATAGCTTTCCCAAGCAGCAGCTGTAGAATGAAACTGACCTATTTCTTTTCAGTTGCATGGCCACAGAGGCAGTGAAAATGACCAAGACTCTAGTCAGTTTTCTTTCTGCTCTAGCTTGGAAAAATCCTGGACACCAGCTGAGGCACTGGAGCTGTCTGTCAGCAGATTTCAGAAGGCAGCATTGCATTGATTTGTGCTCCTTTAATATTTAAAGGGTAATCTTTGGAGCCATAATTTCTAAAGACTAGAAATTTAGTCTGTTTTTAATAAAAGCTCAGATAATTAAAAAGTGAAAGGTATTCACCTAGGAAAGCTTCCTACTTGTTGCAAAGGATGAGTAGATTTTTATCATAGTATTCTCTCACCAAAAAATAATCCCATTGGGTATGTTCTGGAGTGTGGAATGAAATTATTCCAGGGCCCTATACTTTGAGAGACCATATTTAATAATTGCTGTTCTCCAGAGACTACCTTCCTCAATGGATTTGTAATCCTATTATTAGAGTCGGAGATGGGCTTGTTTCAAAATAATGACTATGATCTAGTGGAAATATTGGGATTTTGATACACTATACTTGAATATGTTCATAATCCTGAATTATCCTGGTGACATGTTGGCTGATGAAGCCTAGACTGAAGATTGTTCTGGTGGTACTAGTAATTTGCAGCCTGTATGTCATTTCTT
Organism: Chrysemys picta bellii; assembly: GCF_011386835.1. Classification (NCBI taxonomy): domain Eukaryota; kingdom Metazoa; phylum Chordata; order Testudines; family Emydidae; genus Chrysemys; species Chrysemys picta. The sequence continues at coordinate 153,059,035 of NC_088793.1, read as the reverse complement.
TAAGGAGCACTTTACAGCTGAACCTAATGAAATGTTACACACCTATCAGAATTCTTGTCTTGGGGTGCATAATTTCAGAACAACTCCTCATTGGGGGAAATATTTGTGATGACTGTTTCCTCCTCCTAATCTTTAATTTTCTGAAGTGTGACTAGATAGTAACAATATTTAGATTTTGTTACTATAGATTGTAACATTACTAAAGCAAACTGTTTGTGTGTCAAAGATGTAGCTATTTAACCATATACTGAATTCCAACCCTGATTTTAGAGAGTTGGAGGTTGGAAGCAGGGAGAATACACCTCATATCCCATTGCTACCATAAAGTATTTAATTGAACACACAAGTATATTAGTTTCCCCTTCAGTAAATGAAATTTCTATAACCCTTTTTGAGAGCCTCAGATGGAACGTGAGTATTAACAAATTAAGCTTCACAACACTTCTATGTGATAGATAAATATTGTACTTGTTTTATAATAATGAAACTGAGGCACAAAGCATTTCAGCAATTTAGGCAAGTCATGAAGCGTGGCAATAGTAATAGAATCCAGGAGTCCTGACTTGCAGACCTCCCTGGCCTAACCACTAGATCACATTGTTTCCACTTTGTTAAATGATTTTATCATTCAATCCCTTCTCACAATATTATAGAATGGTTTTATGTCCACATATGTCTTGCCTACCCTGATCTGTCCTCAAGGACACAAAAATCAGCTTTGGGTGGGCTATGAGGATTTTTAATTTAAGTAACTGATATTTTATCATAGTATAATATTCTTCTAAATGTGTAAGCAGTCTTCTTCAACACTGGACAAACTGAAGAAATCTAAAAAGTGTTCTGTGCCAACATTGCAATCAGATCTCCTAAAAAAATATACAATTGCAGTTCCAAAAATAATGTAATCGAGAGAGACATCAAGGAAGAACAACGTGGGAGGGAAATCAAGTTAGAGAGTGGTAATTTTGAAAATTTCCATAGTCTTTTTAAATACAGGGCAGATGTTTGGTAAGAATGATGGAATGTTTTCTGAGTCTTAAATGTTTGAAGATAGATTCATATTATATTTTTAATTTCCTTACAGCCTAGAGTTTACAGCAGTTACACATTCCACAGAAAATGACATCATCAGTGCTGTGCCCACCTATTTCAAAAATGTAAACTGCTAGAGATGTGGGGGGAAAGGCACTCAAATGAGTCTTCACAGTTCCTTTATTCATTCATTCATTACTTGCATCTGAAGAAGTGAGGTTCTTACCCACGAAAGCTTATGCTCCCAATGCTTCTGTTAGTCTTAAAGGTGCCACAGGACCCTCTGTTGCCTTTATTCATTGGCATCTTTGCCAAGTTCCAGTTTTGGTGGTGGTTTTGAGATGCAGATAACTGTCTGCTGTAAACTGACTGGAAGTCAGCAAACAGCCATCAGATATCTAGAACTGGTTGGAATTTATTTGGATTTTTCCCCCTTATATCTTAGCCAGTTAATAGAGTGGTCAAAATCTTTAGAAAATTTGAAATTTCAACAAAAAATGTTGATAGAAAAATTTCAAGACTTTTGATGATTCTCCCCCTCCCCCCCCCCTGCATTTTGCAACCGGCTATAATAGTAACTTTTAGTCACTACTGACCTGGACTGGTTTGAAACCGGGGATATACAAGTGAAAGGCTCCCCTAATCCATTCTTAATCCCGCAAGCCATTCTCTCCACATATCATGGAGGTGCTGCTCCATGAAAATGATTTAGACTATAAGTAGGTCATTGAAATCAGATATTGAAAAGAATTGCTATATTTTTGTATAAATTCCAGCTGATGCAGGAGTGTTTCCTCCAGCATATTCTCTAGCATTTTGACTAGCTCAATTTTAAATGACTCAAGTGGTGGGGGGGTTTTTCACCACTTTTCAATTATGTGTTTGTATGGTGCTTAGCCTAATGGGGTCCAGTGGTTATGGGAGCTGGATAGGCACTCGCTACACTGTCTCTAAACCCACATGGAACTCCCCAATATTGGGGAATTCCAAGCAGGGGAGATAATAGCCAGTTTTTTTCCCCTTTGCACTGAAAGAGTGACTCAGAGGGAGCAGAGCCAGGTTCTAGCCCATATATTTTATTACTTTACTTTTGCATGCAGCATTTCTGCATTGTTCTGTTATTATCTGTATTGAGGTAGCACCTAGAGACCAAGATCCCATTGTGCTAGGCACTGTACAAATGTATAATAAAGTAGCATGGCAGTCCCTGCCCCAAAATACGTACATACAAAGTACAACATCGCAGACAGTAAGTAATTACAACAAACAGAAGGAGAAGCAGAGTGAAGAAATGAGACAATAACGTTTGACAAAATAAGCAGGAATCACAGCATGCCAGATGACTAGCTATGTCAAATTCTACTCACTTTGTGGTTCAAGAAGAATGCTTGGATTTTTTTTGTCTTATAGTGTAATTGGTGTTCACTTTAAATAATGATGTATCTGAGGCCTGGCCTACACTACGAGTTTAGGTCGACTTTAGCAGCGTTAAATCAAATTAAGCCTGGACATGTTCACATGACAAAGCCCTTTCTTTTGACTTAAAGGGCCCTTTAAACTGGTTTCTTTACTCCACATCCGACAAGGGGATTAGCGATAAAATCGGCCTTAGCGGGTCGGAATTGGGGTAGTGTGGACGGAATTCAACGTTATTGGCCTCCGGGAGCTATCCCACAGTGCTTCATTGTGACCGCTCTGGACAGCACTCTCAACTCAGATGCACTGACTAGGTAGACAGGAAAAGCCTCGTGAATGTTTGAATTTCATTTCCTGTTTGCCCAGCATGGAGAGCACAGGTGACCACGCAGAGCTCATCAGCACAGGTAACCGTGATGGGGTCCCAGGATCGCAAAAGAGCTCCAGCATGGACAGAACGGGAGGTACGGGATCTGCTCGCCATATGGGGAGATGAATCAGTAAAAGAAATGGCAAAATATTAGAAAAGGTCTCCAAGGCCATGAAGAACAGAGGCCATAACAGGGACGCACAGCAGTGCCGTGTGAAAATTAAGGAGCTACAGCAAGCCTACCACAAAGCCAGAGAAGCAAACAGAAGGTCCGGTGCAGAGCCGCAAACTTGCCGCTTCTACGCGGAGCTGCATGCCATTCTAGGGGGTGCAGCCACCACTACCCCAACCGTGTGCTATGACTGCCTCACTGGAGAAACACACAGGGAAGAGGGTTCGGGGTACGAGGAAGATGAGGATGGAGGTAATGTAGATAGCTCACAGCAGCAAGGAAGCGGAGAAACCAGTTTCCCCAACAGCCAGGATATGTTTGTCACCCTGGACCTGGAACCAGTAACCCCCGAACTCACCCAAGAGCCTGAGGGCACACAGGGGACCTCTGGTGAGTGTACCTTTGTAAATATTACACGTGGTTTAAAAGCAAGCGTGTTTAATGATTAATTTGCCCTGGCAATCGCGGCCAGTACAGCTACTGGAAAAGTCTGTTAACGTGTATGGGGATGGAGCAGAAATCCTCCAGGGATATCTCCAGAAAGCTCTCCTTCATGTACTCCCAAAGCCTTTGCAAAAGGTTTCTGGGGAGGGTTGCCTTATCCCTTCCGCCATGGTAGGACACTTTACCACACCAGGCCAGTAGCACGTAGTCTGGAATCATTGTATAACAAAGCATTGTAGCGTATGGTCCCGGTGTTTGCTGGCATGCAGACAACATTCATTCCTTATCGCTCTTTCTTATCTTCAGGAGAGTGATATCATTCATGGTCACCTGGTTGAAATGGGGCGATTTTATTAAGGGGACATTCAGAGGTGCCCGTTCCTGCTCTGCTGAACAGAAATGTTCCCCGCTGTTAGCCACGCGGTGGGGGGAGGGGTGAAGTGATCATCCCAGAAAATTGGGTGTGTGTGTGTGGGGGGGGGGATTAGTTGGGGTTGTGCTGCATGTTAACCCGGAAACCGCAGCCCCTCCTTTTACATTGCAAACCCATTTTAAATGGCCAATCCAATTCATGCTTGATATGGGAAATGAGGGCGCTGCTGTTTGAAACCATTCCCACATGTTAAGAAGGTTAAAAAAGCCAAAAAACTGTGGCTTACCATGGCTGCCTGCAAGCCGAAATCTGTTGCTTGGCACTGCGTGAGTGATCTCTCACACGAAACCGGCAGGCCCTCACTATAAGAGGAAAAATGTGACCTTGTAATGAAAGCACATGTGCTGTGTAATGTGAACAGCAAAATTTAACGTGAAAGAGTGTACCCATTGTTCTCTAAAATGTGTCTTTTTTAACCACCTCTCCCTTCTCCTCCACCAGCTGCAAATGTTTCTCCTTCACAGAGGCTAGTGAAGATTAGAAAGAGAAAACGGAGGACGCGGGACGATATGGTCACGGAGCTCCAGATGTCCTCCCACGCTGAAAGAGCACAGCAGAATGCGTGGAGGCAGTCAATGTCAGACTTCAGAAAAGCACAATATGAACGAGAGGAGAGGTGGCGGACTGAATCGCGGGATGAACAGAGCAAGTTGTGGGCTGAAGATGATAGGTGGCGACAGCTTGCGGACAGAAGGCAAGAGTTGATGCTCCGGCTGCTGGAGCATCAAACTGATATGCTCCAGCGTATGGTTGAGCTGCAGGAAAGGCAGCAGGAGCAGATACCGCCACTACAGCCCCTCTGTAACCAACAGCCCTCCTCCCCAAGTTCCATAGCCGCCTCACCCAGACGCCCAAGAACACGGTGGGGGAGCCTCCGGCCACCCAGTCACTCCACCCCAGATGATTGCCCGAGCATCAGAAAGCTGGCCTTCAATAAGAGTTAAAGTTTTAAACTGCAGTGTGTCCTTTTCCTTCCCTCCTCCCCCACCCATCCCGGGCTATCTTGGCAATTATCCCCCTAGTTGTGTGATGAATGCATGAATGTGAAGTAACAATGACTTTATTGCCTCTGCAAGCAGTGCTCGAAGGGGGGAGGGGAGAGTGGGGTGATGGTTTACAGGGAAGTAGAGTGAACCGGGTGGTGGGGGTGGAGGGTTCATCAAGGAGAAACAAACAGAAGTTTCATACCGTAGCCTGGCCAGTCACAAAACTCGTTTTCAAAGCTTCTCTGATGCGCACTGCGCCCTGCTGTGCTCCTCTAACCGCCCTGGTGTCTGGCTGCACGTAATCAGCGGCCAGGCGATTTGCCTCAACCTCCCACCCCGCCATAAATGTCTCCCCCTTACTCTGACAGATATTGTGGAGCGCACAGCAAGCAGCAATAACAATGGGGATATTCTTTTCGCTGAGGTCTGAGCTGAGTAAGCTGCGCCAGCGCACTTTTAAACATCCAAATGCACATTCCACCACCATTCAGCACTTGCTCAGCCTGTAGTTGAACAGGTCCTGACTCCTGTCCAGGCTGACTGTGTACGGCTTCATGAGCCATGGCATTAAGGGGTAGGCTGGGTCCCCAAGGATCACGATAGGCATTTCAACATCCCCAACGTTTACTTTCTGGTCCGGGAAGAAAGTCCCTTCCTCCAGCTTTCGAAACAGAGCAGAGTGCCTGAAGACGCGAGCATCATGTACCTTTCCCGGCCATCCCACGTTGATGTTGGTGAAACGTCCCTTGTGATCCACCAGGGCTTGCAGCAGCATTGAAAAGTACCCCTTGCGGTTTATGTACTCGGTGGCTTGGTGCTTCGGTGCCAAGATAGGGATATGGGTTCCGTCTATGGCCCCAACACAGTTTGGGAATCCCACTGCAGCAAAGCCATCCACTATGGCCTGCACGTTTCCCAGAGTCACTACCCTTGATATCACCAGGTCTTTCATTGCCCTGGCAACTTGGATCACAGCAGCCCCCACAGTAGATTTGCCCACTCCAAATTGATTCCCGGCCGACCGGTAGCTGTCTGGTGTTGCAAGCTTCCACAGAGCTATCGCCACTCGCTTCTCAACTGTGAGTGCTGCTCTCATCCTGGTATTCTGGCGCTTCAGGGCAGGGGAAAGCAAGTCACAAAGTTCCATGAAAGTGCCCTTACGCATGCGAAAGTTTCGCAGCCACTGGGAATCGTCCCAGACCTGCAACACGATGCGGTCCCACCAGTCTGTGCTTGTTTCCCGTGCCCAGAATCGGCATTCCATGGCATGAACCTGCCCCAGTAACACCATGATTTCCACATTGCTGGGGCCTGTGCCTTGTGAGAGGTCTATGTCCATGTCAATTTCCTCATCGCTCTCGTCACCGCGCTGCAATTGCCTCCTCGGCTGGTCCGGGTTTCGCTTTGGCATGTCCTGGCTCTGCATATACTCCAGGACAATGCGCGTGGTGTTCTTAGTGCTCATAATTGCCGCGGTGATCTGAGCGGGCTCCATGATCCCAGTGCTAGCTATGGCGCCTGGTCTGAAAAAAGGCACGAAACTAGTATCTGACGGACCAGGGGAAGGAGGGAGGGAGGGAGGGCCGAGTGATGACATGGCGTACAGGTACAGGGAATTAAAATCAAGAAAGGTGGCTGTGCATCAGGGAGAAATACAAACAACTGTCACACAGAATGGCCCCCCACAAAGATTAAACTCAAAACCCTGGGTTTAGCAGGCCGTTGATTTCACGGAGGGAGGGGAAGCAAATGAATACAGAACAAATCTATTTTTTACATCTTAAGCTGGCAGCCGACGGTGCAGCATGACTGATAGCCACTGCAGTACGACGACGACGGATACCAGTCGTAATATACCATCTTCTACCAAAGGGCAAGGGGCTGCTGCTATGTAGCAATGCAGCCCCACGTCTGCCAGCCCCACGCCCTCGGCTTCTTCTGGGTGCTTAGCAGAAAATACTGGGCGTTTGGCAGAAAATAGCATACTACGACTGATAGCCATCATCATCGAGACAGTTGCATGTCTGCCCAGGTGCCCATGATTGACAGCCAAGGCAAGGGGCTGGTGCAATGCAGCCCTACGGCTGCCAGCCCCACTGCTACCAGTCATGCTGCACCGTCTACCGCCAAAAGGTAATTAGCTGCTGCTCCTGTGTAGCAATGCAGTAGCACGTCTGCCGACACCCAGATGACATATGGTGACGGTGAGCTGATCTGAGCGGGCTCCATGCTTGCCGTGGTATGTTGTCTGCACAGGTAACCCAGGTAAAAAGGCGCGAATCTATTGTCTGCCGGTGCTCTGACGGAGGGGGAGGGTCCTGACGACATGTACCCAGAACCCCCCGTGACACTGTTTTGCATCATTCAGGCATTGGGATCTCAACCCAGAATTCCAATGGGCGGCGGAGACTGCGGGAACTGTGGGATAGCTACCCATAGTGCAACGCTCCGGAAGTCGACGCTAGCCTCAGTACTGTGGACGCGGTCTGCCGACTAGAGCACTTAGAGCATTTTATGTGGGGACACACACAATCGACTGTATAAAACCGATTTCTATAAAACCGGCTTCTATAAATTCGACCTAATTTCATAGTGTAGACATACCCTACGTGGACATGAAAATCTCTCGTTCCCCTCTAAATTGCCTATTAAGAACATGTAATTTTAAAAGTAAAATGTATATATACTGTATTTGTTTGATAATACTTAATATGTAGCACTTGTATTACTTTACACATTAAAAGCCATGAGCAGACATTAGCAAATTAATTTTCAAGCTTTATTTAGAAGTAAAACCTTACAGCTTGATTAATTTAAAAACAGATCTATGCAAGCATGGCTTCCCCGCCACCCCCCACTCCTTAGTCTTTCTATCTTTGGCTATGGTCTCACCACTATTTGGATGGGAGCTCTTCAAAGAAAATCCACAAAAAGAAGAACAGGAGTACTTGTGGCACCTTAGAGACTAACAAATTTATTAGAGCATAAGCTTTCGTGGACTACAGCCCATCAACTCCGGTTTGAATAAGGACTGGGAATGGCTGAGCCATTACAAACATTAAATCTATCTCCCCTTGTAAGTATTCTCACACTTCTTATCAAACTGTCTGTACTGGGCTAGCTTGATTATCACTTCAAAAGTTTTTTTTCTCTTAATTAATTGGCCTCTCAGAGTTGGTAAGACAACTCCCACCTGTTTATGCTCTCTGTATGTGTGTATATATATCTCCTCAATATATGTTCCATTCTATATGCATCCGAAGAAGTGGGCTGTAGTCCACGAAAGCTTATGCTCTAATAAATTTGTTAGTCTCTAAGGTGCCACAAGTACTCCTGTTCTTCTTTTTGCGGATACAGACTAACACGGCTGCTACTCTGAAAGAAAATCCAGAATATCATGGAAAGTGGCATTAATGACTCAACAGGTAGAACTTTTCCCTATGAGAGAGTGTTGAACCAGTGCCCCCAGCAAGGTATTGAGGTAGTGTTCGCAATACCATCTTTCCTGTGATGTTTATTTTTTTTTAAAAATGCTAACCATTCATACCTTTTAAGACCTCATGGAACCTTACATAGTAGAAGAGAAATTCTAATTTATGTACTTTCATTCTGCCTAACTAAATCCTCTGAAGTTTCAATTTAATATGGTATTCTTCATTTCCTGTCCAAAACTGAATTGTTCTTGTATACCGTTAAACACCTGCTGGATCTTGTCCAAGAACAGATTGTATTTCAGTGATAAGTTAACTGATTCCTCTACTTGTTGCGTGTAAAGCATTTTGGGATCTTGGTGCTCCATAAATGTGAAATAATATAATTATTAAGCACGTAATTTGCAAAACACGTGTTATGTATTTTACAATTTTATTTTATTGAATGGGGAAATATGTCAGAACTGGACATCCTTATCTGTGGCATGTAAGGTTTCAGTATGTAGTTGCTGTGCAATATATAGCATTTATTCTTCATAGAATTGAGCAGTAATTGCTCCATAAGCTAAGATGTAGGCTGTTCAGTTTTCCACTTAAATCCATTTGCTATCTAGTTTAATGTTTTCAAGTTACGTCAAAGTTGTAAATTGCGTTACAAAACATTGTATATAACCATTCTGAAAGTTGGTGTAATAGTTTTTCTAATTAACTTGTTTAGCCTAGTTTTTTTAGTAACATTAGCTGTTTCATCATTTTTAAGGTATTATGAGTACTCTTTGTGGCACCATCAATAACCTAAGAACTCATATGGTTCCTTAATCATACAGATTACTCATCATTGCCTGTTCATAACAGAAACCTGAATTGCATGTTAAGATTGTCTGATGATAATCAAAATCTAGTATTCACTTATCATTGCAGAATTAAATGACAAGATAATAGCATTACATTTGAACAATGTTTCTTTTGATTGAATACCTGTTTCAGTAAAAGTGAAACCTCCAGATCTATATATATAGATCAGTACTGTGAATGTGTTTAATAATAGGTTTGAAGTGGAGAAGTGTCCTAAATGATCAGATATAATTCTTTGAAGCCAAATCAGTTTTTTATAGTGAATTACTTAGAACTAGCTGAATATTTTTACCTAATTTGCTTGGACTATTTGTAAAATTGCATAATTGTAATTCACTGTTCTAGCTTGATCTTTGGTCTTCATGTTGCACATTCTCATCAACAACAACAAAGGTCATCTTCCCATATTAAGCAAGCTGGTTGCTTCCCACAGGCACTAGTTATGCTATGCTGCTTTAAACACTGAGGCCTGGATTCTCATCTTACTTACCCTGGTTTCACACAAGTTTAGTTCTATTGACTTAATTGTGAGTTACTTCTGATTTAGACCAGTGTGACTGAGAAGAACAGCTCTGATCACTGTTAAATCAAGAATATATATGGAAATCTGCTTCTTGGAAAGTGTGCATGAACTCAGAGAGCAGGGCTACTAACTAACTTCTGTTGGGAAACTGTGGTTACAGACCTTTGTTTAAATATATCGTAGCTTATGTTGAGCCTAATCATATCTAGAATAAATCCCAGTCTCCTGGAAAAGTCTTCAGGAATGAAGTGAATTAGCAGTGGATACACGCTTTCTTGATCTAATTTCAAAGTTGAGTGAAATGACCGTTCATTATGAAATGACATATAGCTTTAGAAGTTTGCCTGCACTTACCTATGATGATGTCACAACGGGAGTCTTTTGAAAGCTGCAAAACACAGACATGCTCAGTTCCACAGCCATCAATATTTTGGTTCCCTACAAGGCATTGTTCTGATGACACATGAATCAGTGCAAGTAGCAGTCAATTATAATGGTTGCCATTAAAAGTCAGCATGCACCCACATTAACTACACAATGGTATTTGAGATCTTGCAGTTATCCCCTCTTCGCAGTATAGGAAAACACTGCAGAATGTCACATGCCTCTGGGTGGCAATCATTTGTAAATGCTGACTTTATTTCAATACTTCATAACCCATCTGTTTGATTTTTTAAAAATCTATGTATTTTTGTTTAAAATAGCTGGAACCCTTCCACTTCTTCACCCTGTCTTTCCACTCCCATCTCCTTGGAAACAGGTGTCACAGTTCAGGACTAGGTACACCTTTGATCCCTCTCTGGTCTCTCCGAGTGCAATTTAGATGGGGCTACTATAAGGTGGGTGCATAACTGGCTGGATAACCGTACTCAGGGAGTTGTTATTAATGGTTCCCAATCCTGCTGGAAAGATATAACAAGTGAGGTTCCACAGGGGTCTGTTTTGGGACCGGCTCTGTTCAATATCTTCATTAACGACTTAGATATTGGCATAGAAAGTACGCTTATTAAGTTTGCGGATGATACCAAACTGGGAGGGATTGCAACTGCTTTGGAGGACAGGGTCATAATTCAAAATGATCTGGACAAATTGGAGAAATGGTCTGAGTTAAACAGGCTGAAGTTTAACACAGACAAATGCAAAGTGCTCCACTTAGGAAGAAAAAATCAGTTTCACACATACAGAATGGAAAGAGACTGTCTGGGAAGGAGTATGGCAGAAAGGGATCTTGGGGTTATATTGGACCACAAGCTAAATATGAGTCAACAGTGTGATGCTGTTGCAAAAAAAGCAAACATGATTCTGGGATGTTTTAACAGGTGTGTTGTGAGCAAGACACGAGAAGTCATTCTTCCATTCTACTCTGCTCTGATTAAGCCTCAGCTGGAGTATTGTGTCCAGTTCTGGGCACCGCATTTCAAGAAAGATGTGGAGAAATTGGAGAGGGTCCAGAGAAGAGCAACAAGAATGATTAAAGGTCTTGAGAACATGACCTATGAAGGAAGGCTGAAAGAATTGGGTTTGTTTAGTTTGGAAAAGAGAAGACTGAGAGGGGACATGATAGCAGTTTTCAGGTATCTAAAAGGGTGTCATAAGGAGGAGGGAGAAAACTTGTTCACCTTAGCCTCTAAGGATAGAACAAGAAGCAATGGGCTTAAACTGCAGCAAGGGTGGTCTATATTGGACATTAGGAAAAAGTTCCTAACAGTCAGGGTGGTTAAACACTGGAATAAATTGCCTAGGGAGGTTGTGGAATCTCCATCTCTGGAGATATTTAAGAGTAGGTTAGATAAATGTCTATCAGGGATGGTCTAGGCAGTATTTGGTCCTGCCATGCGGGCAGGGGACTGGACTCGATGACCTCTCGAGGTCCCTTCCAGTCCTAGAATCTATGAATCTAGTTCAGAGCTGTCCCATTTCAACTTTCTTCCAGGTGAAAGGGTTAGGGATGTTCAGCCAGTGGTGAGATCTACTTGGCTGAACATGCTTTAATGCTCTGTAATTACAAACAGCCACAGGTATTCTGCTCCTCCTTGGGGAAGGTTCCACTGCATTCTTGCTAAAGCTCTGAACCTTCCCCTTTCCCTACTTCATAGCTTCCCCTCTGAGCATCTTTTTGCCACCAGCCTTCAAACCATCTTTTGGAGCTTGCCAGTGCAAGCGTTCAGGTACCTGAATGAGTTGCTGTTGAGTGACAAAAGGCATGCTCTCCTAACAGGTGCTGGGTTTGTTGCATTTGTGGTAGTCTAGGAGGTAAAATATATTCTATTTTTTGAACCTTGTGTTTGGTATTCACTTCCACAAAGAAGCAGAATTTTGGGTAATAATATGACCAAATGCTGCTCTGCCATGGTATAGGATAACCTCTGTAGACTGTATTTATTATGAATACAACGGACATAGGGAGACTAGCCCTATGAATTCAGGTGAATTTTTACACAAGAATAGAGGTGATTTATTCATTTGTTTTCTTGGAGTAGTCAAAAAATCTGCTAGGGTTAACAAAATACATCTTTTCAAAATAGAATGATTCCAGACTATCTTGACTACAACTCTGGTGAATCTGCACCTGTACTAGTGCATTCAGTTCAGAGCACCCAGTCCCATGAAGATGTAAGTGAAGGGAATGCAAAGAAGAAAAAAATGATTAGGTGGCTGGAAGGTGTAATTTACAAAGAAAGATTAAAAGAAATAAATATGTACAGCATGTCTGGATGGCAGCTAAGAGGTGGTCGGACATGATAATGATCTATAACTCTCTGAAGGGTATAAATACCAATGTGAGAGAGAAATTACTCTAGGTTAGTCAAAGGAGGTATAATTAGCTGTAATGAGATGAAATTAACAATATGAAAACTTAGGCTGAATATCAGGGTAAAACTTCTTAACAGTGATAGCTGTTGTTTTATTTATTTATATGGTAGTAGCTCCTAGGGATCCCAGTCATGGACCAGGACCTCATTGTCATAGGCGTGCGCAGCACATTTCATTAGGGTGTGCACCCAGGGAGGCCTGCCCTAGCCCTGCCCCTGTCCTGCCCCCATCTACTCCCTCCTACTTCCCGCCCCCTGACTGCACCCCTCAGAACCCCCAACCCCCCCTGCTCCTTGTCCTCTGACTACCACCTCCTGGGACCTCTGCCCTTAACTGCCCCCCAGGACCCCACCCCCTATCTAAGCCTCCCTGCTCCTTGTCCCCTGACTGCACCCCTAGGATCCTACCCCCTACCTGTCCCCTGACTGCCCCGACCCTTATCCACACCCCTGCCCCCAGACAGGCCCCCGGGACTCCCACGCCTATCCAACCGCTCCCCGCCCCCTGAAAGGACCCCTAGAACTCCCGACCCATACAACCCCCCTGCCTGCCCTAACCCCTCTCCACACCCCTGCCTCCTGACAGCCACCCTGAACTCCCGACTCATCCAACCCCCCAGCTCCTTGTCCCCTGACCACCCCTCTAGAGACCCCCCCACCCTAACTGTCTCCCCAGGACCCTCCTTACTCCCTGTAACCTGACTGCCCTGACCCCTATCCATCCCCCACCGCTGACAGACCCTGGGACTCCCAGGCCCCATCCAACCCCCCCTGCTCTGTGACTGCCCCCTCCTGAGACCCGCTACCCCAAACCACCCCCCTGGGATCCCACCCCCTATCCAACCCACCCTGCTCCCTGTCCCCTGACTGCCGCCACCCCTTATCCAACCAGGGCCGGCTCCAGGTTTTCTGCCGCCCCAAGCAGCAAAAAAAAAAAAAAAAAAAGCCATGGCAGCGCGATCGTGCCACTCCACTCTTCAGCGGCAATTCGGCGGCAGGTCCTTCGCTCCGAGAGGGACTTGCTGCCAAATTGCCGCTGAAGACCCAGACGTGCCACCCCAATAGCAGCCGGGTGCCACCCCTTCGTATCCGCCCTCCACCTGCCTAAGGCTCTGGGATGGAGTTTGGGTGCTGGGTGCAGGCTCCGGGCTGGGGCAGGGGGTCGGTGTGCAGGAGGGGGTGAGGGGTGCAGGCTCTGGGACGGAGTTTGGGTGCAGGCTCTGGGCTGGGGGTGGGGGCATAGGAGGGGGTGAGGGGTGCAGGCTCTGGGAGGGAGTTTGGGGGGCATGAGGGAGTGTGTGGGAAGGGGGAGAGGGTGCATGCTCTGGGAGGGAGTTTGGGGATAGGAGGGGGTGCAGAGGTGATGGCTGTGGGGCTGAGGATGAGGGGTTCATGATGCAGGAGGGGGCTCAGAGCTGGGGCAGAGGATTAGGGTGGATGAGGGCTGGGGTTGAGGGGTTTGGGGCATTGGAGAGGGTCAGGGCTAGGGCGGAAGGGCAAGGTAAGGGCAGCCTGCCCTGCCAATAGGGGATGGGGGGCACTAGGACCCTGGGACAGCAGACAGCAGTTGAGCAGGAATGTGCTACGCCAGCAGCACAAGCAGGCACGGGAGAGGCGCACACTGCTTTCTTTCAGGCAGGGACACTCCGGGGGGGGGGGGGAAGAGACTCACGGGGGGGGTGTGGCAGGCGAGACCCACGGGGTGGGGAGGGAGGCAGGCGGGAGGGAGACCCGCGGAGGAGGGGTGGCAGGCGGGAGCCAGCCTGCGAATGTGGGGGAGGGGCCGGCAGCTTGCTGCTGCCGGGAAAGTGGAGCCATTTGCCCACCCCTGCATTAGGGTGTGCCTGTGCACACACGGCACACCCCGTGCGCACGCCTATGCTCATTGTCCTAGGTGATGTACAAATTTGTGACAAAAAAACAGTTCCTCCTTTGCTTAGCACTCCTAAAACTAGATTGGACAAAGCATTAATAAAATATGATAGGAAACAACCTGGCATGGGTACAGGATGACCTAGATAACCTAACAGGTCTCACATATCGTCAGTTTTTGTGATTTATTGAATGAAAAGCTAACTCATCACTACCTCCTGCTGTAGCACCAACTTGAACATTGGTGCCATTTAGGATTGTATCAATGTAACTCTTATTTTTACAACTCTTGACCTATCAGTTACTAATATATGTAAATATTTTTTTTTAATTGCAATAGCCTTACCACTCGTCTGCCAAAAGCTGGAGAAACTATCCATGGACATAAGTTTTTCATTGGTTTTGGGGGGAAAGGAGCCAATCAGTGCATCCAGGCTGCTCGACTTGGGGCCAAGACCTTGATGATTTGTAAGGTAAGCATTGACTTGAAGCCGCTGGATAACAACCAAGCCAAATGTTCATCCAAGCTTCAGTGGAACTTTTATGTGGTTGATAGAAAAGTTAACTCGCTTTTTAATGCATCTCTTCTTGTCTGGTTTTGGTTAGAAATGTATTAACAAAGTACTGCCAGGGAAACTGTTCTTCTGGTATTTACAAGGCAGCCAGAACAAAGAGTTGGATAGTGGTCTGGTGGGAATTGCATGTAATGAGAAACCACAAAGCCTAGAATAATGTCACCTGAGAGAACTTGAGATATTCAGAATTACACTGAGTTAAACTTGACCAGTCCCTCCTTTTTACCTTGTCCTGTATTGCAAGAACGAGAGGTAAGTTGATGATATTTTTTGGTTCTTCATTCACCAACAATGCTGTATTTATATATTTAATAACATATAATCAGCCTGGAATTCACTGCCATAAGTGGTCACAGTTAAGTACTGATAGGCTAAAATTTTTTTTGGAAGGGATATAAAACTTCATTCTTCATGGTTTAAACCAACCTTTACTAGGGATTAGAATGAGATCTTTGCAGGGAGCAGGGAACCATAGATTATTCTACATGTGCCTACTGTGGAATTTCATGAATCTTCCTCTGAAGCATCTGGGTGCTGGCTCCTGTTGGAGACAAGCTTCTGGACTGCATGGATCATGGGTCTGGTTCAGTCAGGTAGTTCCTATATTCCTGTGTTACTGCATCTTGATTTTGGAAAGGGATAATAATTTTATTACTGTTAATAACATCTGTTGGTATACAGGGAGCGATAAGGATAATTAAATGTTATGGTTCAGGGCTGATCACTGCTAGGATTAAGATGGAACTCCCTCCCCTTCTAGCCTTAGCCTTTACCCACTCTGCTGTAACCATAAAGAGCATTCCACACTTGACCGGATACACTGCTCCCCCTTCTCACCTCTTCCCCGCCCCTTCTACTGAAGTACCAGATATTGGCCATGGCTAGGGATTGGAAACCAGGTTTGATGGACCAATATCTCTTCTGGGGCAGATACTATAGGAAAGAATGGAATTTTTATTTGTAATGAGGTCCACAGATCCATGATGTTGGGGTACTCTGCTCTATGCAGCCTTGGAGGCAGCCCAAACCTGTCAATCAGCGGCAGGAGAGGTGTGGCTCTACCTCTGACAAACTGCCGGATTTCATCTGCCTCTCCAGCTCTCCCTGCTGCAGAGCAATTATGAACAAGATGGGGGAGAAAAAACAGGGGAGGCTTAAAATCTTCAGGCTGTCAGAGTCTGCCATTGGTTGGCAAGGAGGATTCCTTTTCTCCTCAGTCACCAGGACTCTGTTCTTGCTAACCCACAGAGAGTGCTAAGAGAGGGAAAGCCACCTGCTGCGTCTCCTGCACCTCCCTCACTGAGTACCTGCCCGCATGGAGATCAGTGTCTGTTTTGTGGAGACCCTGGTCTTTCTCAAATGCTCAGGCAGGGGCAGGGTTTCTAGCATCCTCTTTATAAGATCCCTTAACATATTTGAAAACTGTTTTCAGGTCTCCCCTCAGTCTTTTTTTCTCAAGACTACATATGCCCAATTTTTGACCTTTCCTCATAGGTCAGGTTTTCTTAACCTTTTATCATTTTTGTTGCTTTCTTCTGGATTCTCTCCAGTTTGTCCATGTCTTTCCTAAAGTGTGACACCCAAAATTGCACACAGTACTTCAGCTGAGGCCTCGCCAATGCTGGGTAGAGCTGAACAATTACCCGAGAGGCCTTACATGCAACACTCGTGTTAATACATCCCAGAATAATATTAGCCTTTTTGGCAGCTGTATCACATTGTTGAGTTTTATTCAAGTTGTGATCCACTATATCCCTCAGATCCTTTTCAGCAGTACTACCACCCAGCTAGTTATTCCCTATGTTGTAGTTGTGCATTTGATTTTTCCTTCCGTGAAGTATTTTGCTCTTGTCTTTGTTGAATTTCATCTTGCTGAATTCAAACCAAATCTTCAATTTGTCAAGATGGTTTTGAATTCTATTCCTGTCCTCAAAAGTGCTTGCAATCCCTCCCTGTTTTGTGTCATCTGCGGATTTTATAAGCATACTCTCCATTCCATTATCCAAGTCATTAATGAAAATACTGTATCCCGCAGGACATCGCTATAGATATGCCCTCCCAGTTTGACAGCAGATCATTGATAACTACTATTTGAGTAGTTTTGCCTACGCTATGGAAGTGTCTCACCTGGCCATTTCACAGAGGTGGAGCCTCGTCTCCCATGCCTCTGACTGACAGTTCTGGTCTGCCTCTAAGGCTGCACAGAGCAGAGTACCCAATGTCATGGATCTGTTGACCTCATTACTTCAAGAAAAGAAATTTTCAGGTAAGCCATGGATACATTTTCCTAATCTCCTGAGAGAGCCTTTTCTCACTAGATTTCCAGCCCAGTGTTTAGGTTAATGAGGTATAGATATGTATCCAAATCATACCTGCAAATCATCTGAGGTTCACCTGTCACTAGCTGTTCTCTAGGGTTTTCTTATGTTAGGGTTGTCAGTGTCCCAGATCTTGCAAGTCATAGATATTTGGTCTCTTTTTCTTCAGTAGCTGTCAGATTCTTGTATTGAAAAAGTTTATAAAGAATTTGGTGTTAATGTTCCTAACTAAATGCTAATTTTTTTTGTGGTGACAAGTATCTTGAATTATTTGAAAATGGTCCAGAATTTGTTTACTGCCAAAGGTAGAATATGTGTTTCCTGAAATGTTCGCTTCATTAGTCAAATTCCATAGGCCGGTGGTATGGCTATTAACTTTACAAAAAAAAATGTATATCGACTTAAGAAGAGATAGTCCTAACCGTTTTTCCTAGTCTTATTTATGTGTTGAAGAAACAGAAGACAAAGTAGAAGCAAGAATTTTTCTAAACTCTCTAGAATTCACCAACATTTCTTAATTTTATTTAAAAATTAGAGTTCACTTTATAGCTTCACATAAATCTTACCTCAGACAGCATTTATCCAGTCTCTGCACATGTCAATGGGACCTGCATAATATAATTCTACACATTCAAGGTAAAATAGCATTGCAATAAGTCATTGCTCTTTTAGTTATTTGTTACGTTAACAATGTGACATTGTATGGAATATGTGAGACACTTTATGATATTGTTGACACCAATATTATAAAATTGCAAGGAATCTGACAAGATATGCTGTGTAAGGTATCTGCGAAAATGTTACAATTCACCAAGTATGATAATTTTGTTTATATGTTTGTATTATAAGTTATAGATATGTAGGGTATATCTGTATTTCATACTTGTTCTGTGCATCTGGATGACACCCCCAGACAGATTGGCATCAGCACTGCCTAGCCTGCTTGATGGCCCTTCAAGGGACATCAACTGTACAATGAACCCATTGAAAGTGTCAGGGGCTACACCTTACGACTCAGCAGGGCATGCAGGGCCATGCCTATGGACAGAACTCTAAGGATTCCAGGCCATGTGCTGGGCAGCCTGTGTTTGGAACAAAGGAAATACAAGATGCATGGGGGAAAGACTATAAAAGGCAGCTGCATCATCTCCATTTTGTCTTCAATCCTGCTTCTTACTTCTGGAGTAACTTTTCTACAAACAAAGCTCTGGAAAAAGGACTGAATGACCCATCCAAGCTATGAATGTCTTCCAGAGGGACTTTCAAACTGGCAAACTCACCAATACTGCTAAGAACCTGATATATGGACTTTGAAGGCTTTATATGTATGTGACTGCTTTACCATTTAACAGCTCTTTTCTTGTTCTTTCTTTTTTTCTTTATAATAAACCTTTAGTTTTAGATGCTAAAGGTTTTGCTGGCAGTGTGGTATTTTGGGTATGATCCAGCCTAATATTGACCTAGCAATTTGGCTGGCCCTTTGGGGTTCAGAAGAACATTTTGTAGAAGAGTTTTTAAATAACTCCTCACCTTACTGGGCTAGATGGAACTTTGGTCTGACTCAGTATGGCTGTTCTTATGTTAACCTCAATCACACTTTGGTCTGGAGTCAGTTTGAGATTTTTGCAGTATTTCACTCACCAAACGTTCAAAGATCATGTATCAGCCCACAAAAATCATGATTTCAAATAATAAATGGAAGGTTCTTTTTCTTTGTCTTCTGTTTTTTTTGATGGTGAAGTCAGTTTTTATCTCACCCACGTTTGTTCATCCTTCCCCAACAGCAACCCAGTGGCCATTGTCCCACTTTATGGGTTTGCCCCTATCTAGTTCTGTTTGCCAGAAGTTGGGAATGAGCAACAGGGGATGGATCACTTGATGGTTACCTGTTCTTTCATTCCCTCAGAAGCACCTGGCATTGGCCACTGTTGGAAGACAGTGTGTTGCAGTCCAGCAGGAAAAATGTCTGACTTGTGTCAGTTTAATTAGTCTCCTCTGTGCACATCTTATCATGCATTTCCATCTTAATTGTGTCTTAAAGATTCCAGGTCATATTTTCTCAGCTTACAAGTAAAAATATGATGTTGTGAAGAAAAATAAATGTCATGCATTATGAATATAATGGACCCACATACAGAGCAGTGTGGATACCATAAATTGCTATGGATTTTGTTTTCACTACCGAACACTGACCCTGACCCAGTCAGAATGACATGTGGCATGTTGCTTTCTGTCTTTTGATCTGTGTATCTCTAGCAGTGGGTGCTGCTATAATATTATATATATCACAGTAGCATCCGTTGTGCTGGACACTATAGAGAGATATACTAACTGACAGTCACAGCCCCGAAGACGAGACAGACAAAGGGTGGGAGAAATTAATAATTATTATCTCCATTTTACAGATAGGGAACTGAGGGACAGGGAGATTAAGTGGCTTGCCTAAGGTCATATAGAAAGCCTGTGCCAGAACTGGAAAATATTTTATTAAAGTTAATGTTTAAAATTAAATATACACAAGTTAAGAGGGAAGGTTCTGTACATCTGGGGTCTGGCTTGAGTTATGAGGGACTACAGGTATCAGTTACAAGGATCACGGGATACATACATATCACATAACCAGATTGGGGTGCGGGGTTTTTTAAAGCATCAGTGGATAAGTGGGCTCGGGTACGCCACCCATGGAATGTATAAAGAGTCCAAGTCAGTATCAGTGTCACGAATAAGTACATGGATGGGGTGTGTCCCTTGGTTCGTCAGGGAAGGAAGTCTCTTGAGTTCCAGGCCACTACCTTACCCTGAAGCTCATCCTTTCTCTTTCTTTACTGGCCATCACAAAAAAAGTCAGTCTTAACAATCTAAATTAAAGCTGTTCGGGGTGTGGTGGGAGTGTTCTGAATAGGTCTTGACTGTTTCACTTTTAGCAGCTATCCTGGGATGATCCTAGCTGATTCCTCTAATCTTGGTGTCATTGTTCTGCAGCTGATGAGTTAAATTCTGCTTGTGTATCCTAGTTGCGTTTCATTTTTTTTCTCAAAAAGAGGAAATACTGTATTGCCATTTATATAGTCTTTCCTTTTTATAGTTCCTAGCAGTTCAAACATACAAATTGGTCTGTGAGCCCAATTTAGAAAGAATAGAGTGATCCTGAACCTTTACTTTGTTATAAAAGTGTAGCTGCATCTATAATTCAGCTCAGAATATGTAATCACCTTTTAAACCATGTTTTTCTCCACATTACTAGCTCTGTTATTTTTAGTAGCAAAAACTGGTTGCATTCCTTATGCAAGGAAAAGAGTAAACACTCTCCAAAAAAAGTTAATGACAGAATTTAGCATACTGAACAGATGGAACAAAAGATGTGTCAGCAAAGATATTTTTCAATACAATTAATTTGCAGGTACAGATTGAGTTTGACTCTCAGACTGCTAGAATTTCATCTGTGATGTCGTCAACCTCCTGATGGCACATGGAAAAATGCTGATAGCAAGCCAGGGAAAGCACATGTTGAAAAATTGTGAATAAGAATGAGTGTGAATTACATCAAACACTTTGTAGCTACAAGCCTAGTAGAAAGGGATATAAATGTAGTGATTCTGGAATAAAGAAACAATATTTCAGTACATAGTATCTTCAGCAGTCAATAGACCAAGAAATGTGTTTGTTTTTCTATTTTTAAAATATTCCATCTAGCAGGGTCTGAGCATATGTAGTGAACATTTAAAAACAATATATTACATTTATTGATGGTGTCAGATTAAATGTACTCAATTCTAAAATGATCTTGATGCCCCATATTCACATCTCCCTGAGGGTAGAGCTTGAATGAATAGATGAGCCTTACACAGTGCGCTGAAGATAAACAGACATGGATGCTGATGGTCTAGGGCCCTCCACCAAGAACACCTTCCTTTCAGCATCAAGATTTGCAAATCTAGGAGCTGTAAGCAAAAGTTCCCCACCTAATCTCAATTTTTGTGACAGTTAAGTAGCAAGAGATGCAAGTCTCTAAGATATCCAGAACCTAAACTTTCTAGACTTTCTAGAGTGAAACCAGCAAGTTGAAGGGAATATGAAGGCAATCCAGCCTTTGGAGAACAGCTATGAAATGCCTCTGTGACTAAGGCCTTGGCTACACTTGGGACTTCACAGCGCTGCCGCGGCAGTGCTGTGAAGCGCGAGTGTAGTCGTGCCGCCAGCGCTTCAAGAGAGCTCTCGCAGTGCTGTATGTACTCCACCTCTCCGAGGGGAATACCTTGCAGCGCTGCGAGCGAGTGTGCAGTGCTGCCGGCTCTGATTACACTGGCGCTTTACAGCGCTGTACTTGCTGCGCTTAGGGGAGTGTTTTTTCACATCCCTGAGCAGAGCAAGTTGCAGCGCTGTACACTGCCAGTGTAGCCAAGGCCTTAGTAAGTGTGTAGCTATTGCCTTGTGCACTCGCTAAAGCTTCATAGAAGCCTTCATGGTTATCCCCAGGTAAAGCACATTGTAATAACACAATTGTTAGGTCACAAAAACATGGATAACTTTGATGAGGTCCCTGACCACAGACTCTATCCAGGAATAATCAGTGATCCAGAAATACCCCAAATTGCAAACCTCCTTGAAAACGGTATGTATGCACCCTCACAAACCAGAGCAGGTGCTTATCCCATTTATTAGCATTAACTTCATATGACCTGAACTGTCCTCAACCAATTTTCTGCCTTACAAACTGCTATTTAGAGACATTGACTGTCCCTAGTGAGATTTTAAGATAAATGGAAGTTCCCTTCAAAATATGGCTGTGCAATGGGATGAGCAAAATAAGAGAATCATCTTACGATTTAAATGTGTGTTTAGATTTAGGTTTTATATAGTGTTTCTTGTATTCAAGGTATCTCGCAGAGCTGAGGTACATACGTACCTCACAGTAGACAACAAGGCAACCACTTGCTCAGACATAGTTTTGAATATTAGCACTTGTGTCATGAACAGAAAGACCACTGACTAGGACACTGGGCTTATCTCCCAATTCTTTGCCCAATTCATTGGCCACTAGACAGCAACCAGGATGGAAAGAATGGATCTTTATTTAACAATTTATTTGAAGGATGACTCAAGCAGTAACATTTACTGTTGCATTGCACTATTAGTGTTGCCCAGTTTCTGGTGTGGAACTTTGTTATGCTCATACAAAGCACATGGGCTCTTTTATAGAAGAGAAGGCAAAAACGCCGCATTTATTGAAAATACAACAGTTAGCATATGCTTTTCAGTCTCACACACACACACACACACACTCCTGCCAGTTGATGTTTATAGTTACCAGTCTGTTGTAGCTCGAGTCAAACTAATGGCCAGTTAGATTGAGCACGAGTGAGGAGCTGGGCTCTGTCGGTCGCGATCTGATGCTCCGAGGCTTTGCAGGACTGAACCCAGAGTTCCATGGCAAAACACCCCAGCTTTATAGTTGTAAATTCCCATTTGAGTCCATGCATTTTGCAATGTCGTCCTGTAATCATTAGTCCTTTTTTTCACTCTATATGCATCCGAAGAAGTGGGCTGTAGTCCACGAAAGCTTATGCTCTAAAAATTTGTTAGTCTCTAAGGTGCCACAAGTACTCCTGTTCTTTTTGCGGATACAGACTAACACGGCTGCTACTCTGAAACCTGTCCTTAAGTGGTGTTAACCTTGGGGTTTTCTGCTGTTATCATTTGATGGTTATTGTCAGGCTTCCCATCGTTATCTCCTATTTGTTGTCTCGCCTTTGGGGGTACCTGCCTCACCTCTGAGGTCGTCAACACTGCTAACATGTTTAGCATCGGATACAATGAATGTTTTCTGATTGTCTCCTGGTCTTTCCAAGTCTCTCACTTTTTCTTGATCATCTGGACATTTGTGAAGACTTTCACACGTTATCTTTTCCTGATGCATGCATTCCTCATTCACACAAACAATCTCTTACAGAAACCTTCAAAGGTATACAGACAGCAGTATTTTATATTCAGCAGAATACATTGTAAATCAAGCCTTGCTAAATCTTATAACTAAAACAATTCACATTGGGGCTTCAGGCCCTTAACATTTCTCTAATCTATATAGACACAATACAAAATCCTGTCTTACTAACCAAACTTTATAACAGGTTCTAATTGTAATGCATATTGGAAACAGGATCCCAGTCTCAGAAGGTCATTCCTTTCTGTTATTCGAAAAGGGTGGCTGGCAGGATGAAATCAAAGTTTACATCAATTCTTATAGTACAATTAGTACAATTATAAAATCCTGCTCCTACAACTTGAGACCACAATTTGCTCTCTCAGAAGTTAGAGTACAAACAACACAGCAATGCTGACATGTAGAAATTGACCCTGCTGAATACGTAGGCCCAGCTGGATGAATTAAAAGTTACATTGGCTTTATAAATATGTAAAGTGTGGGTTTAGGTCACGTAAAAGTGACACTTTCTTTCTCCACATGTGTTCCCTGTGTGTCTTTGAAAAAAAGTGTTTGTTCCTGTGAGCCCTGCAAAGCTACTCAAAATGATAAGCTTAGTTCCAACTGCAGATACTCTTTAAGGTGATGTAAGAGGCAGAAAAGAGCATAGCTTGACTCTCAAACCCTATTTAAAGTTGTCAGCATAGTCAGTTAAAATAAAAATCATGTTTTGATTTGTAAACTGAGTGCATTTGGTCTGGAAGTCCCAGAGGGAAAATAAATATAGAATCCTATGATAACATGTTTACAGACTCACTTTCCAGACTATACACTTAAAATGTATAAAACCTAAGTCAGCCACTCATACATTCCCAGAACACTGGACATTCCAGTACTTCCAGGAACAGCATGGCCCAACCCTGCAGGTGTGACCCTGCCCTTGAAAGTTTGATGGTGCATGTGAGGTCACGCCACACGGAAGCGCTATCTTTAAGAGCATGCTGCCCCGCCTCTGTCAACATAACCTTGTACGCATGGTGTTTGCAAGGTCATGTCATACAGGGGGGTGCCATTTTAAGAGCTGGAGGGGCGGGGTGTTGTCCCCCATCTGATACCGGACAAAATCACATCCATTTTTGTCCCCCTACCAGTGAGAGACAAACCTCTCAAAAAGAGGACCATCTGGTTTAATACCAGACAAGTGGCCTCACTAGTAACACCTGATATTTTTGTAGTGGGGGAGACTTAGAGCTAGAAAGGTATTTTAAAACTCAAAATGTGGATTGCAATTAAAGAGAACAATGGAATTACTATTAATATTTCAGTCTGAAACTGAATAATGGCAAAAAGTGCAGAATAGAGTTATAGTGATGTGGCAGTGTCACAATATTTAAGGTTGCATCACTACTTCTGTTTAAAGGTCATCCCCTTTCTAGGTCCTCCAAAATCGACATGCTTAGTCAGATTCCTTTGAAATATGGTCTGCCTCAGGAGAGTGCGGAGTAGAATTAGTGACCCAAATTTGGAGCTGTTTGATCCAAGGGTTCTGGACATATAATTCCCTCCAAAATAGACATTTAAAAAAAAGGTTTGAAATGTTTGGTTGGTTGGTTTGGGTTGGGTTTTTGTTGCACAGAGCTAGAAATAAATAAATATTGATGCTGGTCAATATGGTCTCACTCTGTTGAGTTTTAACCATGCATGGCACTCACTAAAACTTTGGGGGCCCAAACTGAGAATAGTATTTAAGAAATGTACAATTTTTTAAAGTGTGCATGTGCCAATATAGGAAAACCCACTGGAGGGTTTCCAGTCCTTCCATTTTATAAGCTTTAAAGCTCAACTCTTTTAAGTGCTCTACAATCCAAATGGTTACAAGGATTGCTTTGAAATTTGATGTTCCTCATTGGGGTGCAAGGTAGTTTTAGTGTGTCAGACTTGGGGTTATTTAACTATGGGGTTCCTGAGTTACACTCTACCTAACACAGTTTCCTTCTACTGTGAAACTGAAAGTTACAGGATGAATCACCGACAGACCTCATTGAGACTGATTGCTGTGAACTCACCTTCAATTAACATAACTAACGATAAATTAATCATAGTCTCCTTGTGATTAAGTGGGAATTTTCTGTAATATTTTATGCATGATAACTTACTTGACTAGGGATTGTTACCCAGTGGATGCAGAAGGGTTAAGATGGTCTTGGGGCAGAGCAGGAGACATGTGGTGCTTGGGTCCGGTAATTGTCTGGGGTTATATGAATGGGTCGTTAAGGGTTGGGTGAAACACTCATATCAATGAAATATCCAGAAAGACAATGGGAACCCCAAGGACTGAACAATTGACATCTAGCAACAGGAAACTCCAGCAGGTGAACATGTAAACTCAAAAGGGGGTCCTTCAGGAGGAAGACAAAGGATGGAAAGGTGTCAGGTGTTAAGGACTGGCCTTTAGAGAGAGACAGAAGCTTTCATCTGGAACTAACAGACAAAGAGACAGAGCCAAAATGGATTGTACAGCAGCTGAGACAGAGCCTGAGGTTGGCCAGTCTGAACTCTGTCTTCACCTTTGCTTCTAAGGACTTTCCAGTGGTGTTTTCTAGTTGACTAATAAAACCCCTCTCTGTTTTGAAAAGGCTGCCTGGTGTCATTACAAATACTTGCTGAGGTGCATTGATCTCTGAAGAGAGTAAAAAGTCTCTAAACAGGACTTTATCTCAGTTCAATTCACTGGGCAGAGCTCATTCTCCTGAGCTCTGACATTCTCCTGTCACTGTAGTTAATCCACCTTCCTGGATAATCTTAACTTCCATTGACCTAATGCTGTCTATGTCAGGGGTTAGGTCGGCTAACTACATCACTCAGGGGTGTAGCTGGGTCGACTTAACTTTAGTGTAGACCTGGCCTCAGTCATGAAGATCTTGAGGCCACATGGTCTGACCCTAAAGAAGACTGGGATCCCTTCGGGGTCTGGCACACTAAAGGGGCTCCTCCAAAGGACTGTTTAAAAGCCGGGGCATAACACAGATCGTGTGGATCCGTGACACCTCTTCCTAAGCCCAAAGGAGTTTTGGAGTGAGTGTCTGGGGGTTGCTGCAATTTGAGAATCATGGGTGACAGTGTTGTTTGTGGGGAATGTAATGGAGATATCCTCTCTCCTAGAACTGGAAGGGACCTTGAAAGGTCATCGAGTCCAGCCCCCTGCCTTCACTAGCAGGACCAAGTACTGATTTTTGCCCCAGATCCCTAAGTGGCCCCCTCAAGGATTGAACTCACAACCCTGGGTTTAGCAGGCCAATGCTCAAACCACTCAAAGTATTTGGTGAAGAAAAAGTAGACACATGAATGCTTCCTGGGGAAGGGGCGAGTTTTGGAAGCAGAAGAATGAGGGAATAGCGGGGAGAGAGGTTTGGGACTGCAATGACAGGAAGGGGGATAATGGCCTTGGGTGGGAGGGTAGGGGAGAGTGTTTCAGGGCTCAGGTGAGGAGCATCCACCAGCTCTGCCAGTGCACCCAACCACCTCGTACTCCAACTTTCCTTCATAGACTAGTAGATTCCAAGGCCAGAAGGGACCATTGTGATCATCTAGCCTGACCTCCTGTGTAACACAGGCCACAGAACTTCCCCAAAATAATTCATAGAGCATGTCTTTCAGAAAAATGTCCAATCTTGGTTAAAAAAACCTCAGTGATGGGGAATCAACCATGCCCCTTGGTTAGTTGTTCCAGTGGTTAATTACTCTCACCATTAAAAATGTACACCTCATTTCCAGTCTGAATTTGTCTAGCTTCAACTTCTAGCCATTGGATCATGTTATAGCACTTTCTTTGCTAGATTGATGAGACCATTATTAAATATTTGTTCCCCATGTTGGTACTTACAGACTGTAATCTTATCACCCCTTAACCTTCTCTTTGTTCAGCTAAATAGATTGAGCTCTTTGCGTCTATCACTATAAATTGTGTTTTTTAATCCTTTAATCAATCTTGTGACTCTCTTCTGAACCATATCCAATTTATCAATACCCTTCTTGAACTGTGGACCCCATCACTGGACACAGTATTCCAGCAGTGGTCACAACAGTGCCAAATATAGAGGTAAAATAACCTTTCTTTGCCTTTTCAAGAGTCCACTGTTTATGCATCCAAGGATTGAATTAGCCCTTTTGGCCATAGCATCACACTGAGAAATCCATGTTTAGCTGATTATGCACCACAACTCCCAAATCTTTTTCAGAGCCATTGCTTCCCAGGATAGAGACCCCATAATGTAAGTATGGCCTGCATTCTTTTTCCCTGGATGTATACATTTACATTTAGACACATTGAAACACATATTGTTTGCTTGAAGTTGAACCCAATTTACCAAACAATCCAGATAACTCTGTATCAGCAACCTATCGTCTTCATTATTTACTCTTCACTCCCCAATTTTTATATTATCTGCAAACTTTATCAGTGGTGATTTTGATAAAAATGTTAAATAGTGTAGGGTGAAGAACCAATCCCTGCAGGACCCTACTAGAAACACACCCTCTTGATGACAATTCCCCGTTTACAATAACATTTTATTGTTATTTATAATTACATTAACAAACTTTTAATCCACTTAATGTGTGCCATGTTAATTTTACCTTTCTAGTTTTTTAATCAAAATGCCATGTGGTACCAAGTCAAATGTCTTACAGAAGTCTAAGTATATTACATCAACACTATTAATTTTCTCAACCAAACCTGCAATCTCATTTAAAAAAAAAAAAAGATATTGAGTTAGTTTGACGGCGTGACAGGGCACTAACTTTGGCGCCCTTGTCACTGGGGTTGCTGCAGCACGGGAAAGATTATGGGCTTAATTGAAGTCAATTAACTAGTTTTTGTTGGGGATTACTGATGCTTGGGTGGCAGTTGCTGGGGTAATGAGGCAATTGGTTCAGTAACTGGGAGGATATGTTTGGAAGGAACAGGAATTACAGGGGAGCTCAGTGGATGCGCCTTGGAGAGAAAAGAGAACTTTGTGGAAAACGCCTCCTGCTGTAAACTTGTGGTACATTCTGTTATGCTTTGACACTGAAGATTAAATGCACACATGATGAAAGAGAATCAGTCTGTGTGCGTTTGTGGCTAGGACACTGCAGGAACAGTCTAGGCTGCGGTATTCACTGGCTAGGTGAAGGGACACTCTGTGACAGACAAGATCTATTTTCCATAAACTGGTGTTGATTGGCATTAATTATATTAGCCTCCTTTAATTCTTTATGTTGAGTCCTATATCATCTTCTTCATTATCTTGCCTTGAGATCATAGAATCATAGAAGATTAGGGTTTGAAGAGACCTCAGGATGTCATCTAGTCCAACCCCCTGCTCAAAGCAGGACCAACCCCAACGAAATCAATGTCAGACTGACAGGCCTATAGTTACCCTGGTCATCCCGTTCACCCTTTTTAAATATTGGCACAACATTAGTTTTCTTCCAGTCTTCTGGAACTTCCCTGTTGTTCCAAGACTTAAACAAAACAACATTATGATCCAATGAACTCCTTACCCAGCTCTTTTAAAACTCTTGGATGCAAGTTATCTGGATCTTCTGATTTTTAAGATGTTGAACTTTGGTATCTTCTATTTGACATCCTCCTGAGATACTACTGGAATGGAAAGTGTATTATCATATATTACTACACCATTTTTATTTTTCCTAAATACAGAACAGAAATATTTATTGAACACTTCCACCTTTTCTGCATTATTAGTGATAATTACCATTTGCATCTAGTAATGGATTGATACCATTGTTAGGATTCCTTTTGTTCCTAATATACTTAAAAGATTCCTTGTTGTCCTTAACACTGCTGACCATAAATTTCTCCTTGTATCCCTTTGCTTCCCTTACCAGTTTTCTACAGTTCCTTCTGATTTAAAGCTTATGATTTATATTTATATTTATACTATCAACTTCCCCTTTCTTCCATTTGTTATATATTATTTTTATAGCTGCCTTCCTACACCCCATCCCTTGGCCGGTACACCCCAAACCGTTTGCACCCCCAACTTTGTCAATGCAACCCTAACCTTCCTATACCCCCAGCACAGCCAATGCACCCTAATCCCCCTGAAACCCTAGCTCTGCCAGTGGATCCCGACCTTCTTGCAGCCCAAAGTTGTGCCAATGCATTTCAACCCCCTCCACCCAACTACTCTGCCAATGCACCCCAACACATACATAAACTCTGCACACATCCACCAATTAACTTATGCTGTGAGTTCTTTGGGGCAAGGACTGTCTTTGTTATTACAGTGGCGTGTTAGATGGAATCATGTGGGTAAGACTGAATGAGTTGTAAAAAGGGGTGAAGTATTTGTACATTTCAGCAAGGGTGGGCATAGCAGAATAAATGTTTGTAAATTAATCGGGCATATTGGGGCATTGCTGAAAGAGGGTAGAGCTAAGGTTGCACGAGCAACCTTAACTGTGCATTTCCTGGTTTTCAGAAGTTTGAGTTTTGCTCAACTCAGCAGTCTGCCAGGGTATGACGTGCCACCAAGCAACCATAACTCCTTCTCAATGTAGGTTTTTGCCACTGAATACTCAACTTAGCGTTAGAAGGATGAATGAATTATAATGCCAGTGATACAAGGTGAGTACGAAAGGTGCATAATTTTGTTTGTATCTGATGTGCTTTTTATTTTAGAAGTGGGAGAGAGCTGTAAAATGCTATTTAATCAAGTAATTGAGATAAAAGAGCTGTAAAATAAAGTCTAGTGTATGATGGTTGCATTACACCATTTTGCGGACTGTAAAAGATTTAATGTTCCTAACTTCTTTGCAGGTTGGGAAGGACTCGTTTGGCAATGATTATATTGAAAATTTCAAGAGAAATGGGATTTCTACAGGTAAAATTTCATTTTAAAAAATAATTTGTTAATTTTTTAGATAAAATTTGAAACTAGAGATGGAGGAGGTGAAAGGGTAGATTGGTTAGGTTGTCTAATTCACACACCCATTCTGGTGCAGAATGGTTTCTGCAATGTATTCACCATTACTTTGTCCGGTCTGGTTTGAATTGGCCTACATTAAATCTTTAGGCCAACATTTTCAAAGGTGGCCATTAATTCTGGATGCCCAATTTGAGGCACCTAGAGACTTACATTCAGAGGTTCTGGGAACCTGCAACTCCATTTGAAGTCTATAGGAGTTGCACATGCTTAGCATGACTGAAAAATGAGGTTCAGGTTGAGCACCCAAGTATTGAAGCATCCAAAATTAGTGTCCACTTTTGAAAATGTTGCCCTTAATTGTTAGCCTAAATGTTCAATGTTGATTTACAGCAGTAAATAGCAGGATCTAAATCATTGTCAGGGGATGGCAGACTTCAAAGACGGAGGAAGTTCTACTCTCGTAAAAGTCACTACAAAGACACTAGTTCCTCCTTAAAGCGTGGTTCGGTTCTACTGTGTAATGTGAATTTATATAAATGGAACCTTCTTACTTGGCATATGTGTGTGTCCCGAGTCATATCTATTCACTTCAGTGATGAAAGTAAATTGTTGTTGCCTTTGACTCCTGTTAGCCTTGCAAAGCCAACATGGCTAAGAGAGAGTGAGAGACTTGCATTGCTTTGCTGATTTCTTCTTGTGTATCACCAATGGCCTGATGAAAAGCATCTTAAAATCGATGGGCATCTTTCCATTGATTTCAGTGGATGTTGGATCAGACCCCAACAGAACTACTGAGTAAATCCCAATTGAAAGCAGTGGGGATGCAAAGTGTCACTGAAGGCATAATTGGACAGACAGGGAGGTTGCACAGCTGTCTTTACCAGCCTTTAGCACTTCAGTTACAGATGATGATGTGTGAGAAGTGAACAATCCAGCTTGATTCTCACATCCCAGGCTAACTTTGCAGGGCTGGCAGTTAAGAAAAATATCTTTTTGCTTGTAAACTGAGTACATTTGATCCATATATTATAATGAAGTAATAACAGTCCAACCCTGCAGTGCTATTTTTACATATCTCAGAGTGCAGCCACATTTTTAAATGTACTTTTTTTCAGGAAGTCCCTAAATCCTAGTTTCCTTCTCTATCTCAGTTGCTTGACACTTCCCATTATAAGACCCAATTTTCAGTTACTTATAACTTTGTCGTACTTTAACTGTTCAAGTTGAAATTTTCCATGCCGGCTATCAGCTTCAGGCTACATTTTTCTGGAAAATTTCAGCCCAGAATGGTCCAGTTGTTTCTGAGAATGAGGCTAGGGCAAAATACATTGCTTTGCCTCATGTTAAAAAATCATGATGGTTTCATTTGATTTGGTTGGTCTTTTGCCATCCCTTGTGAAAATCCAACCAAATTTGGCCAAGGAATAAGCCTTTGAAAAATTGCAGTACACATATGCTCAGTAGAAACTTGCTAAAGCATTGCAGCTCTTGTCCCCAAAGGTTCCATCTGTATTGAGCATTGTCTACTCTAGCCCAGGGCTGTAAGGAGCTGAGCAGGATCGTCCCTCAAATGTAGCTCTGAGTTGCTAACAACCGTCATTTTGACTGAAATTTTCAAAAATAATAATAATCCACCAGCGGCAATCACCTGGCATGGAAAATTTCATTCCAAATGGTTAATGTTTGGCAAAGTTATATGTAATTGAAAACTGGGTTTTATAGCAGAAAGTGTTGGGCAACCATAATAACAGGCCATACTACCAGCTTAGCCTATAATAATTTAATGGAATGGATTAATCCAAAGGGGAAATGTACAGCCTCACCACAGCCTCCATCTTCATTAATGTAGGCTGCCGTTCCTTCAGAAATGTAAATCAGAGAATTAAGAGGGGGAAATATGCTGCATTATTTCAATGCTTTAATTTTCTCCAGCCTAGAATCTGTTGTTTCACTGGATAAAAGTATGCTGTCATTGAAGCAGAGACATAGCTACATTAAAGAACGATGGACTCATATTTGTTTTTTTGTGGGTGTAAGTTAATACTTCTTTTGTTGTTGTTGTTGGTTAAGCTTCTTTGGCATGGTTACACATGAAATAGTTATTAGCATTTTTAAGTGGTAGGAGATGATGGGAGGTTAAACTGCATCACAGACTGTTGTTGAAATAATACAAACAGTAACTTTTCCCTTTCTTAGAATTTGTAGGTCAGACTGAGGAGGCTGCTACTGGAGCTGCTTCAATCATTGTTAACAGAGAAGGTACATATGTCACATTCTGAGTGGTTCCCTAGTAAGCAAAGGTTCTGCCTTTGTAAGCTGCAAAAGAATTTCCCTGGTCTTTGTTAGTTGTGGGGGTTTTCCCTCATTTACAGACAAATTCTGTCATCCTGACATTTCCACACTTACTCATCCTACGGACTACTAGTGGAGCACAGTGCCACTCAATGTGAGTAAGGGTGGGAGAATCTGACCCTTATCGTATCTACATACGAATAGCTATAAATAGACTAGCCCACTGATTCATCTAATCTGACACTGGCCAGTACATGGTGCACCAGAGGAAGCGGGGGGTGGTGTTAAATATAAAAAACTTTCCCCCGTAATGTACCTACCAGATTTACAATGGGAAAAGGGTATTCCTTCCTGACCCCAGCACATGATGAATTTATGCCAGGAATTATGAAATCTGATGATCCTTATTATCTTAGTCTGCATAGCTACAGATATTTGGTTCTCAGATTATCCAGTTGTCTTTAAAATTTTGCCACAATATTTGACTCAGAGTTCCTTTTGTAGTGCGTATGCTCCAAAAGTGGCATTTGACCTGCATATTAATTGTCCTTTAATTTAGCATGTACCTTTGCTTTCATATTTTCAGACAGGGTAGAAAAGAGGGAATTGACCATTTTTCATATTGTCTTTCATAGTGACTAATTTAATTTCTGCTGATTTTTTTTTTCTTTTCAAACAAATTATGCCTCATACTCGCTCGCCTGTGAACTCTGAAAAAAATTACTAAGGTCTAGATTGAACCTTGACTCAGCCTGGAATAAGGGTCAGGATGTGACAATTCCATCCCAGGAGCAGGCCTGGAAAGGGAATTGTGACTAAGGCAAGTTGGAAAGGTTAATCTGAGTAATAGTAGGTGCAAATATTAAGTGCATTAGTTAAAGCACGTTAACCCCACTTTGGATACTCACATTCAGAAGTAGTGGCCTTAGTTCTTTTTAGTTCAGTGAATTAAGCTAGACATACCAGAGTCACAATTCCTTTCCTGATGTTTCTCCATGACCCTCCCCCTCTCCCATTCTGGAGGAGTAAATTTGAGAAGTAAATTACTGAAGCTCTCGAGAGAGTGCAGCTTACATCCCTCACATACCTGGCCAGCTACTTTGGTCAGTGACTGGGGGCAGAGGACAGAGCCATGGCGTCGCCCACTCCAAGCCCCTCTCATTCTCTTCCCTGCCCACTTCCCATGGGAGGACTAGCCAAGAAATATTGTCTATGCTCTACACTGGACCCAAGGTTCAGGTTGGCTGAGTAAGGGATGGAGTCTTTCTTTCCCTTTTAGTCTTCTGCTGGGCAGTGTAAGAAAGAGCATGATCTAACCTTGAAACAGTAGTGAGTGACTTGTTGGGTTTTCAAGAACCTTGTGATCTGTTCTGAGGGATAACAGACAAAAAATGGTGGATTAAAAACTTTTGAAGCACTAGGAAACAGAGCCATGACGATTGTCCACTACTCTGAAGTTTATGGTGGATTTTCCTAGAAACTGATATTGGTATAAAAGTTCATTAGAAGTTTTGTGATGTGGAGGATGAACTGAACAATGCATTGTGGCACATAGGTTATTTCTGTCAAAAATGGACAGTTCCTAAATTAAGTTTCTAAAACTGGCCTCAGATTTTACATAGAAGCTGCTGCTAGAGCAAAGCGGGTCAGGACCGTGCTGTAAAGCAAACAGATATACGGAACTAGTAGTGGTAATGGTTGTTACTTCTACTTAAAACTGTCTGGGGCCAAAATTGAGTAGATTACAATAAAATAGCAGTACTTGTGTTCTGTGCTGTTACAAAATAGACTATTTTATTTGAAGAAGCCTGGCAGATTTGACCTATCAAGTTGTACAGTACTCATCTAAGGGCTTGTCTACACATGCAAGTCGTACTGCTATAGCAATGCTGGTATAGTTTAAGCAGTACAACCCACCCATGTGGATATAGTTATGTCAGTATACAAGAGCGTATATTGGTCTGTCTTATTCCTGTAAGAGAAGAGTTAAAGTTCTTTGAAGAGTCTGCATTATTCTGTTAAGATAATTCAGGACAAAGAAAAGACACAAATGCTAAATTTCTTAAAGGACTCTGCTATAATTATTTTTAACTCATAAGCTAGTTAACAGAATCACTTGTAAATTCTCAGAAAATTAATTCTATAGGCAAAGTGAGTGCAGTAAGTTTGGGGAGAAAGCACAGTATTTTTCATACAAAACAAAGAGGTTGAGTCTCTGCTTTAAGAGCAAAATGGAACTCAGTATATGGAGTCACGACCAACATTTTCATTATGTGGTCCTGTGAAATCCACAATTCAGATACATTACAAAGTTTAGCTTTTGTGGCAGCCTTTGAAATCTGTGTTTTCTGGAACTTTTCACTGCTTCCAGATAGGTGCTTACTAAACATAAACTCCAGCTTCCCAAGTGGGCTTGTCAACCAAGACCTTGCAGATGGTGGCATTCCCCTCAAAGCAAAGAACTGTAACATGCTCCCAGCAGTTTTTCTGAACACTTCCCCTCTTCAAATGTGTAGTCTCACTTTCCACTTCCACTTACTGCTGCATCCCCTTTTCACCTCCTTTCCCCCACCACTTTTACCACTCGTACAGCACCCTGTCTCCTGACAATGTATTACTGGTTTATAGGAACTCTATAAAATTATTATGCATATTGTTTCTGTTTTGTTTTACACAAATAAAGAAGCAGTTACAAGGCAATCTCTATATAGGAAAGAAACTTCCTCTATGGGTAGGTTATTCCATATTATCCCCTCCACAGTTTTGGCACCTTCCTCTTCCTGTGATATATCTGGCACTGCCCATCGCTAGAGACAATACCGGACTAGATGAACCACTAGTCTGATTCAGTCTGGCAATTCCTTCGTGCATAGCAAAAGCCCAGAGAAGGAACAGCAAGGACTGTGGCAGGCAATGATCAAGGTGCATTAGCAAAACAAAGAGAGGGCACAGGACTGGAATAGCAGGGACTGTTGCAGGTTAGAAGTGAGGTGCACTGGCAGAACATTGTGTGGAAAAGCAAGCACAGTGCCTGCCTAAATTAATGTTGACTATAGGTATTGCTATTATTCAGTCATTTCATGAACACTGAATTCTCACACTTTTTATAAAGCGTGGGCACACTTCAATATCAAAGCACTACATGTACATGTACCCACAGAAAGCTTTTCAAAATATACATTTAGAAGTGACTAGCAAAACAAGGCAAAAAACGTGCAGAACATGAATGTCAATGTGACTGAAATATCCTTTGCATAAAGTAAAACACATGTTTTGGTCCTGCGGGCTAATAAGAAACTGGTACCGGGATGTAGCATCTTATTTTAATATACTGGGAAAATGGGGCTTTTTAATGTGTTCAGCAAGTGACTATAGAGAAATTACATTACCATGGACACACCCAAAACTTGTCCTTATGCTCCTGAACTCTGTGATTTGTCAAGCAACTATTTCTCATAATATTCTTTCGTAGTCACAGACATTATCGTTTTTTCCTATGAAAGACTGTGCAGGAGCTCTGCAGCCCTTACTGAAGTTGTACTGATAGGTTGAGAGACTGCTAAGATATAGTAGAGTTTGTCGGCCGCAGTGCAGACTATGGGAGTGTGAATTGCAGCACACGGTAAAGTGTTGCGCTGTAACTGCCCTGCATAGACCCTGCTAATGTGAACTAAAAGGAACTCAGTTTACACTAAGGTAGTCCCATTAGTCCCTTTTAGTTCACACTAACAGGGTCTACATAGGGCAGTTACAGGGCAATACTTTAGTGCATAGTTCAATTCGTGCCCCCATAGTCTGCACTGCGGGGCCGTGTAGACACCCCTTAAACACCACTGATGGCTTGAGGGCTATTTCACATGTATTCTAAAGAAAAATTGTGCCCCTGTTGTATTTGGCAGTGTGTTCTGAACCCTGGTCTACATTACAAAATTACTTTGCTATAACTAAGGGTACATCTACACTACAGCGGGGAGTCGATTTAAGATACGCAAATTCAGCTACGTGAATAGCGTAGCTGAATTCGACGTATTGCAGCCGACTTACCCCGTTGTGAGGACGGCGGCAAAATCGACTTCTGCCGCTTTTTGTCGGCGGCGCTTACTACCACCTCCGCTGGTGGAGTTAGAGCGCCGATTCGGGGATCGATTGTCGCGTCCCGACGGGACGCGATAAATCGATCCCCGAGAGGTCGATTTCTACCCGCCGATTCAGGCGGGTAGTATAGACCAGACCTATGTCACTCGGGGGTGTGAATAATCCACACCCCTGAACAATGTAGTTATACCTACCTAAGCGGCAGTGTAGACAGACTATGTTGGTGGGAGAACCTCTCTCACCGATATAGCTATTGCCTCTCGCAGAGGTGGATTAGCTAAGCCGATGGGAGAAGCTCTCTACTGTCAGTTTAGAGCATCTTCATTAAAGAGCCATAGTGACGCAGCTACATTGATGCAGTTGTCCCAATGCAGCGTTTTAAGTGTAGACGTGCCTTGGATAGTCCTATCATAAGGCATTTGTAGAATGCATTTAAAAATAGCACTTTAAATTCATTTGGCAGATTTCAGGGTTTGTCTACATAGGGGTACACAGAAAAATTAATCTGTATTAACTGAAGGTGTAAATTTAAATTGGATTAAACTGTATTAAGCCCCAATTTGGATTTTCTTACTCAGAACTGAAGTGGTCTTAATTCAGTTTAATTTAATTCACTTCCAAAGTGAATTAAGGCCACTTTAATTCTATATGTGAGTATCCACACAGGGATTTAATGTGGTTTAAACCAGTGGTTCTCAACCAGGGGTACGCGTACCCTGTGGGTATGCAGAGGTCTTTCAGGGGGTCAATAAACTCATCTAGATATTTGCCTAGTTCTACAACAGGCTTACATAAAAAGCACCAGCCAAGTCAGTACAAACTAAAATTTCATACAGACAGTGACTTATTTATACTGCTCTATATAATGAAATGTAAACACAATATTTATATTCCAATTGATTTATTTTATAATTATACTGTAAAAATGAGAAGGTAAGCAATGTTTCAGTAATAGTGCGCTGTGACACTTTTATATTTTTATGTCTGATTTTGTAAGCAAATCATAGAATAGAATATCATAGAGGTAAAACTTGGGGGAACGCAAGACAAATCAGACTCCTGAAAGGGGTATACAGTAGTCTAGAAAGGTTGAGAGCCACTGGTTTAAACAATGCATTAAAAAAGTTAATTAACCTTTTTTTACTTTTCATTGTCTGTGTTCGTTCTGAAAATCAATTTAAAAAAATCACAAAAAATAGATAATTAGATTAATCTTCCTGAGTGTCTCCATGTAGCCCACAGCCTACTGCTAGTGGCTACCATCTTTCTGGTAAGTGATGCTGGCAGAGTTAGAAGCACCATTGAAAGCAGTATCTATGTACTCAGCATTCATACTGGTTTAAGTACACTGCTCTACAGCCAAAATGCTTCTGAAATAAATGTAGTCAAACTTTACTAATTCTGGGTCACTGAGAACGAAAATGATGCTTAAAATTGTTGATGGGCTCTAGTTTTCAAGATATGCTATTGGGTCAGTATATACGACCCTTGACTTGGGAATGGCGGAGGATATGTGAGTTATAAAGGGAAGGGATCTCAATTTAAACCAGAAATGACTAAAATACATCTTTGACTGGATCTATGAATAAATCTATGACTGTGTTTGGACAGTACTTGCTTTTTAGGCAAAACAATGAATGATGCAATCTGAAGCTGGTATTGCGTCATACATAATACGAATTGCATCATGTTATTCCTAGAAGTCATGGATGATGCAATCATAACGAAGCTTACATCACTCTGCTGAACAAATTGTCCTATATCAGCTCTAGAAATTATACAGTGTCGTGCTCTCTTATTTGTCAGTGTTTGATTTTGCAAAGGGACACATTTCTGTTTAGCCAAAGTGAGCAGAGATGCTTCGTACTTGTTTGAACAGCGCAGATAACTTCTGCTATGTTTGTGGTGAAGTGACTTTTGCATCACAAAAGCGCAGTATAACCACTATGGTTAAGAAAGCCTATCACCTTTATTTTGGCTGCAAAATTGGAGATCAGGACAAGAGGTGGGCCCCACACATATGCTGCAACACTTGTGCAACAAATCTTCGCCAGTGGTGAACAGGAAAAGGAAATCTGTGCCTTTTGCAGTGCCAATGATTTGGAGAGAGCCAACAGACCATACCAGCAAATGTTACTTCTGCATGGTGCCTCCAGTTGGGAAAGGTGTGTCAAAGAAGAAAAAGTGGACTGTGCATTATCCAAACATTCCATCTGCTATACTCCCAGTACCCCACGGAGAAGGACTGCTGATTCCTGATGCACCAGAATCATTCTCACTTGAGTCAGACGAGGAAGAGGATGAAACTTCTGGTCCTGAACCATCAATGTCACAGGACCCACATTTTCTCCCATCCTCCTCCTCTGAACCACACCTCATAACACAAGGTGAACTGAATGACCTTGTCAGGGATTTGGAACTACCCAAGAGTAAGGCAGAGCTGTTGGGCTCCAGACTACAGCAGTGGAATCTCCTGTCAGGTGATGTTAGGGTTTCCATGTTCCATGACCGTCAAAAGGATCTTGTCCCATTCTTCTTCATGGAAGGTGATCTTGTAGCCTGAAACAACATCAATGGTGTGATGGAAGCCCTCAACATCGTTCACGATCCAGATGAGTGGAGACTGTTCATTGATTCATCGAAGACGAGTCTTAAAGCTGTTTTACTGCATAATGGCAATGTTTTGCCATCAATTCCAGTTGGTCATGCAGTCCATATGAAGGAAACCTATGACAACATGAAACAATTTTTGAGGTGCATAAACTATGACCAACATCAGTGGCAGCTTTGTGGCGATTTGAAGGTTGTTGCTCTCTTGCTTGGTCTGCAGACTGGATACACAAAGTACTGCTGTTTTCTCTGCGAATGGGATAGTCGTGCAAGAGATTCCCATTACATCAAGAAAAATTGGCCACTCCGACAGTCATTGGAGCCTGGGAGGAAAAGTGTTCAGCATCCACCACTTGTTGAATCAAGGAAGATTTTGTTACCACCCTTACACATCAAGCTGGGTCTGATGAAGAACTTTGTCAATGCCATTGACAAAACACAAGCAGCTTTCAAGTACCTCCGTGGAAAATTTCCAAGGTTAAGTGAAGCTAAGGTAAAGGAAGGTGTCTTTGTTGGTGCTCAGATTCGTGAACTTCTTCGAGATGATGCATTTGACCATGCACTGCGTGGCAAGGAAAAGACGGCATGGAAAGCCTTCCAGTTAGTAGCAATAAATTTTCTCGGAAACAACAAGGCAGACAACTACAGGTTGTTGGTGGAAAACCTCCTCAAGGCATACAAAAGCCTTGGTTGCAACATGTCACTAAAGATACATTTTTTGCACTCTCGTCTAGATTTTTTTCCACCGAACTGCGGAGCAGTGAGCGACGAGCACGGCGAGCGATTTCACCAGGACATTGCAACAATGGAGAAACGCTATCAGGGCAAATGGAGCCCATCAATGCTTGCAGACTATTGCTGGACAGTGACAAGAGATGCTCCATTTAATGAATACAAGAGACAAGCCAAGAAGCGCCGAGTAGACACTGAATAGGACCAAACTATGTACATAATAGCTTTTTGCCTTTTTGTTTCATAATAAATTTGATTTATATAACCCTTTTGCTGATTTTTAAAGTGTTACATAAACAGGACAGGTGAAATATTATCATGTAAAGCAATCATAAACACATGAAAAGACCTAGGTTTACAATTTATGATTAAAACTCTACTATCTACACAATATACATAGACATAAAATGTAAAAACTTAAATATCTTAGAAACAGTAGCCAATCAGTTGTTTTAATTGTCATATTTGAATTCAGCACATCAAAATACATAATAAATAGCACATTTTATCTCTGAAGCAGACGACTTCTCAAAAATTGTAGACCAGAAGTCCTTTTTTACTAAGGACTAAATCCCCATCTGGTGTAAATTTGTTTAGCTCCATCTCTTCAGTGGAGCTAGGCTAGTTTACACTGGATGAGAATGTAGCCCTTGCTATTTTAAATGAAATGCCTAAAACCCTAATCAGCAAACCCTTATTCACATGAGTAGTCCTTAGTCATTTAATTGAAATCAAGATCTACTAGTGTAAGTAAGGGAATTGCCGGGTAAACATTGCACAGAAATGATTTTTTCCTGGCTGCTAGTGTCCATTGCTATTTAACACTGTTTTATTGTCTCTGGTGCTGGGTTCCCACCCGCCTAGTGTCACCAATGTCCTTGTTTAAGCAAATTGCTTGCCATAATAGTAGACTCAGAAATGCTAACTTCGAATATTTTGAGACAGATTCTGCTCTCATTTATACTGGTATAAATTTGAAGTAACTTCATTGTCTTCAGTGGTGTTACTCCAGACAAAATCAGTGTAGCTAAAAGCAGAATGTGATCTAGGATGACCAGATTTCCTGATTTTTATAGGACAGTCCTGATATTTGGGGCTTTTTCTTATATAGGCACCTATTTTCCCCCACTACCCCCCACCCCATCCCGATTTTTCACACTTGCTATCTGGTCACCCTAATGTGATCCATTATTTCTCCAAATATTGGATTGAGCCAGTTCTGGCTGGTACAATGTAGTAATATTGTATTTCTCTAGTAGGACTATTGGTCTAAAGCAAAATGTAAGTCTCTAGCCCTTTACAGTTGCAAAATAAAACCCTTCGGTCTGTAACCCAGTGCAGGACTGTCTACCTTGAATTTGCAAAAACAGGTCGAAACAAACAGCTACAATTATCTTAATATGCCAATAACTCTAAAGTTAACTATTTTGCTGCTCATTATTTCAGCAGGACGATGCAGGTACTCCAGTGGGTAGAATTTGGGATTGTAAGTAGCACACAGTTCAGGTGGAGGGCCACCACAATTTTATTCCATTTGACCCCTACAATTCACCATTTTTAGCTTCTCACCTTGTAAACTTTCAGAAGGTATGTTGGGCAAAATGGATGCTGTTTACCTTTGAATATTCCTATAGCAAAATCCAGATACTTTTGATTGGCATATATTTGTTGGAGAGATTTCCTGCAACCAAGATGTCCATCCTTATCTGTTGAAAAACAGGGTGTTGGCCAAAATGCTGAGGGTTTGCTATTCAAATGCAACTGTTTTAAACCAAACCATTGACAGTGGAGTTGCTTTGGAAAGCTTGGGATCATAGGCCTTGGCTACACTGGCGCTGTACAGCGCTGCAACTTGCTGCGCTCCGGCCGGTTGGGGAGAGCAGGGCCCCGGCTGGGCTCGCCGCCCTCCCCTGCCGCGCTCCCCGCTGGGGGGAGCGGGGGGGCGCGGCGGGAGGCTTTTTTGCCTGGGACAGCAAAAAAGCCAGAGCTGGCCCTGCTTTGCATGTTGCTTATACACAAGGGACTTTGAAGTCTCATTCAAGGAAAAAATGCATTTTTAAAACCTAGCTGTTTATTCACCGAGTAACTCAATCCATTACAGAATCAGTGGCCTTTAGTGATTGGCAGCCCCTAAATGAATCTTCAGTGGAGGCGGGCAGTAGGAGCTGTAGATCGAGGAGCAACTGGTTTATTGAATTTAATACTTAGTGATTAATAATACAGTTTAATTAGCAGGCATCCATGCCTGAAGGTCTCTCAGTATCTTAACAGAATAACTAAAAACAGAACTGCAATCAAATAAAGGCAATATGCTTGTTTTGTTTTGTTTTTTTTAAACACAATAGCAAGAGCCTAGGGTAATGAACCTCCCCAGCCAGTTGTATACGTTAAACAAACAAACAGAATAAAAAGGACACCAGAAAGGATTTGAACTGTTGCCCTAGTTGTGCTTTATAGCATATCCATTGGAAGAGCATTCCATCTGCCAGCCCTCAAAGGGATTGGCTGCCCATCTTTACTCCCTCCAGATATTCTGTAAAGAGTTCTTATGAGTCAAATGTTAACTATCTGTTTTAAAACTCATGCCATTGGTGGTAGGGCCTGTTTCAGGTTCTCACAATGCTTCAAAACACTGACAATGTGGAGTGTCCCTCATCATTGGAGCAGGGCTGCCTCTCTTTGAAATTCACAGGATGCTCGTAATTTTCACAGATTTGATCCAATATCCAGTGATCCTAAATTAAAGGGACAGTTAAAATTCTGAATGCATTTTGGGCATCGTGACTCACTATATCAATGTGATTACTTCTGCTAAGGTAACGTCACAGGAAGGCACAAATGTTTTTAGGGGACACTCAGTATCCCGGTATCTCCAATTTGGTACAGGGTAGTGGTTCTTTTTAGTCCAAACAGAACATGAAAATCAAACTTGGAAAAAATCTCTGCATGTTAAATCCTCAAAAAAGGCCTATACTCCATTGTGTTTGGAGTACAATATAACATCTTTTATGCACAGGTCTTGGTGGGCTGTCACTGAAATCTTTGGATGATTAAGTGCACCAGCATGCAGCTTTTTTGAAAAGCGCTTTGAAATCCTCATGTGAAAGGCACAGGAAAAGGGCAAAGAGTTGTTTTATTTACCTTAATTTATTGTAGTGAAGTGAAGTATATAATTTAAAACACGGAATCTTCTCTCTAGGACAGAATGTTATCGTCATAGTCGCAGGAGCCAATTTGCTTTTGGATTCTGAAGACCTGAAGAGGGCTGCTAATGCCATTTGCAAGGCCAAAGTGATCATTTGCCAGCTAGAAATAACACCTGCTATTTCTCTGGAAGCCCTAAAAATGGCATACTCCAATGGAGGTAATTTACCTTAAGCGTTCATCCATTAGGTTAGTGCTTTTACATCTTCATCTCGGTCTCTGCAAAAGCTTTCTTCATGGTTTCTGCAAACCATTTTAATTTCTGTCTCACTAGCCTGTAGTACAGATGAAACAGTGACCACAACCTCATGCCACTCTAATAAAACCTAAATTAAATTTTAAAATATCTCAATGCATATCATGGCAGACAAACATCTACATAATCTCATTTTGTGTAAACCTCCTTTAT
Organism: Chrysemys picta bellii; assembly: GCF_011386835.1. Classification (NCBI taxonomy): domain Eukaryota; kingdom Metazoa; phylum Chordata; order Testudines; family Emydidae; genus Chrysemys; species Chrysemys picta. Next base: position 153,015,598 of record NC_088793.1, on the reverse strand, counting down.
CTAGCGCGATGCTGTCTTTGCCTGTATTGTGTAATGTCATGCCAAGATTGTAATAAACTCAAGGCAGGGAGTAGGACCCTGGACCTGATTCTGATCTCACATCAGTACAAAACAGGAGTAGTTCAGTTAAAGTAAATGGAGCTACGTTTATATAAAATTTATGCACTAAATTCAGAATTAAGCTTATGTCTCTATTCTTCCGGTATAGCACCATTCATACTTGTGGTGCTATATACAAGTATTAAAAATAATAAAATGCCATAAAGTCTCTTTGATTATTTACTGGTTTAGCAACTACTCCATGTGTATTCAGTGTATTTGGCATGTTGCCATAGAATGGATAATGTCACAGGCAGGAATTTACATCTAATTGTTACTGTGCCTTTCAGTATAGATTATTTTGTGACAGTGGATTTCTACACTGAAGAAGCATATGGATAAAAGCTGTTATTCTTTTCCTAGAGAATGGAGTTTCAGTACTGGTGTGATGTTTTGTTTTGTTTGTAGCACTTTAAACTACCCAAGCTTATCCACCACCGCATTTAAACAATACTGGGCGAAAGATTAAGCAATGATGGCCATGGCAATTAGGCCATGTAAAATTCAAAATTTTGTTCTCATTTTACCCACTGGGAAACTGAGCCTGAAAGGTTGCAGTATATGACTTGGCCAAAGTCACACAGCAGGTCAGTGACCGAGCTGGGATTAAAATTCAGGATTTCCTTGCTCCTAGCCCCAGCCTCGTGCTACCAAAGCATGATACCTTACATTTAGAACAGCGGTTTTCAAACTGTGGATCAGGACCCCAAAGTGGGTCGTGAGCCCTTTTTAATGGGGCGGCCAGGGCTGGCATTAGACTTGCTGGGGCTCGGGGCGGAAGCTGAAGCCTGAGCCCCACTGCCCGGGGCCAAAGCTGAAGCCTGAGAGCTTCAACTCTGGGTGGCAGGACTCAGGTTACAGGCCCCCTGCTTGGGGCTGAAGCCCTTTGGCTTTGGCCCCCGTGCCCAGGGGGCGGGGCTTGGGCTTTGCCTTTGGGCCCCTCCGCAGGGCAGCAGGGCTCAGGCTTCGGTCCCCCCTCCCGTGATTGTGTAGTAATTTTTGTTGTCAGAGGGGGGTCGCGGTGCAATGAAGTTTGAGAACCCCAGGTTTAAAAGGATTTGAGGATCTGATTCTCCACTGCCTTGTACCTCTTGAGGTCATCTATACCAGTGCAAAGTGGGTTTAAAAAATGTTATAATATTTAGTGGCATTTTAAACACATTTTGCATATACTTTGCACTGCTTAAACAACTGTGTAAAGTGCAAGACGGAAGAATCTGGCCCTGAAACTTCAGTTGTTATAAGTGTTTATGGATATCATTAATAGGATTGTGCACATTAGAACAAAAATCCACATAATAGTATCATGAATTCAAAATTATTTTGATGCAAATATGACTTAAATGAGTTTGTTTGTGACTCCTTTCCACCCCTACATTTGGTTTATCAATCAGAAAACTTTTGTGAGACCAAGTGCTTTCCAAATTGCAGTTTAACACCTCTGTTTTGGTAGTCCAACAAGAACCCCTACTGTTTCTTAACTTGGATCCATTTCCATCCATGGAAGCCTATCTTCTCAGCCCATTTTGGTTGCTGCTCTAAGACAACTGTCAAACTCCTCCCTAAAAGCCACTAGGGCAGGCGTCGGACATTCTCCCAACAGAAAAACCTCACGTTGCATGACTGCAAAATATCTTCAAAGGGGCCCTCTGAAATACCTTATTCTCAAAATTTGACCTAACTTAAAATTGTGAAATCTGATGGGGAATGTTTTTCTGGTTTTTAAATCAGTATATTTGGGAAATTAAATAGTGGCTGTTAATTACACATTACCCTCTCGGTGTTGTAGAGCCAGCTAGAAAACCGAGTACAAGTTAACTGCCAAACACCATTCCCAGTAATGTGCTGACATCATGGATGACAAATTAAGAACTGCCAGAGCCATGCTGCTTGTTCCCCATTAAAAAACAAAACAAAACAAAAGCTCATAGAGTAGAAAAAAAATCTATTTTACCAAATACAAAAGGACAAAACTAGCATGGGAAGAAGTTTTCTCTGAGACCTTGAAATTAAACCTTGACAGTTTTATAATTGTAATTATTTATAATGTTTCTGTCAAACAGGTTCCTTTGCTTTGAAATAAATATATACAGACCAGAACCAACATGCATAATTTCATCCATTATACAGCAGTGGCTTTTTAGCATGCCAGTCACCAGCTGTATTGTCATGACAGGATAGGCATGGGGCAATCTGAACAGACAGTCCCAAAAATTTATCCTCTTAAATATTTTAACAATGATAAATGCGGGGGTGTGGGAATGTTTCTTTTAGGCTAATGTAAACGTTAGCTTTTTTCCCTTTCTTTTTTCTGCAGATAAATTTTATTTTTCAGATAATTCTGTTATCCTTGTAGGACCTCAGTTATTTAGGGAATACCTTACAAGAGAGATGGGGATTTTTTTAAGGCCTTTACTGATTGCACTATATCCAAATGGTCAAAGTAATTTAGTGCACTGGTTAAAACAGTGGCCTTGAAGTCAGAACTCCTGGGTTCTGGCATCAGCTCTGCCACTGACTCGATGTGTGATCTTGATCAAATCATTTTACTTCTGTACCTCCTTCGGCTAAGAGATGAGTCTCTGACAAAGGAGAAATGGAGTGTTTCACTATTAAATGGAAGTTTGAAAAAACAACACATTGAATGGGCCAGCTAAGACGATGGCTGTGTCTACTCTGCACTCTCAGGAGTGTGAAAAAAACACACACCCCGACTGACAAAAGTTTTACCAATGAAAAGCGCTGGCGTGGACAGCCTTTTGTCAGCAGGAGTCACTTTCCTACCGACAAAACTACTGCCCCTCATTGGGGGGTGGGTTGTTGTTTCTTTGTCAGCAGGAGAGCTCTGTCCTGCTGATAAAGAGTGGCTACACTGCGTACCTTACAGCGGCATGGCTGTAGCAGCACAGCTGTGCTGCTGTAAGGTACACAGTGAAGACATAGCCTTAGCAACATTAGGCAGTACAATGTGTCAGCAAGAGACAGGAGCAGCCTTAGGACTGGTACTGTTCTGAGTCTTCAGTCTGGAATCGTTGTGCAGTCAAACCTTTGCTAATATGTGGGCCAACTCTGCCATAGATAATATGCTGCACATTGGCAAATGCTCTGTACAGTCAAATCTAAGTAAATGTTTTGCTTTGTAACACTGTGGAATCTTAAACCCATCCTGGCTGTCAGTTGTTTCCCGTGGTTTAGCCTGCAGCACCCTCATGTATAATGCAATACTATATGTTAGGAAGTGCACTAGACTATTTTTGTTTAACAGATGCACATCCAGATGCCTCAAATCTCTGTTTTGAGTTTGGTGCTTTTTTGTTTTTGTTTTTTAATTAAAAGGAATTAAAAGAGGGGGGTGAGGATGGATGGAGGCCTAGGAGCCCTATGTTTCCATTCAGTGAATCTCACTTGTATTGGTTTTGCAGACTACATATGGAAAAGATTGGTTTTCCCAATGTCTCTGGTCATTAAAGACTCCATGACAGTTTGTACAAAAGCAAGGGTGTTAGCCTCTGATCTATCCTAGTTAGACTCCATCTTGAGGAACTATATCGAGTGTACATGAATTTCCCTGGAAGTTTGACTTGAACACTGTATTCCTCCTTTTAACTGCTGTGTAATGTTGCTGTGTGCTATTAAACTGCTGCCATGTCCCTTCCCAGAGGTGGCTCCATTTCAGTGGTGAGTGCAGTTCTTCCCGTGCTTGAAAAGTTTGTGAGGATCCCAAAGTGCCTTGGAGATGATGGACAAAATAAAATGGAGGTTAATAATATCAGGCCCATTAATGCTGTGTTGGAGGAGAATTGTGATGCAGTTCTCTATGGATGGAAATGTATCCAGCTGGGGGTTTGCAAGACTTTCCTTATAATTCCTGTTCCTGGTTGCTCTAGGCCAGGGCTGGGCAAGCACACTGGGACTGAGAGCACAGGGGGTGGTGAAGATTGGGAATAGTGGGAGAAAGATTAGGACAGGAAGTTCATAGGAGTGAGTCTAGAAATGGGTGGACAAAGAGTCTAGGACTGAGATGAAAAGGCTGAGGAATGGAGACTGACTCCAGCTAGGTAAGGAGAACAGGACTGAAATAGGGCAGTGAGGGGTGAAGAAGAGACAGGACTAGGGATAAGGGATTAAGCTTGCAGGGAATGGGCAGAAGAGTCTGTGCCCACTAGACACACTCCATCCAGAGCCTGGAATGGAACCCATGATTCCTGAGTCTTACATTCCTCTGCTGTCAGCGAATATCTGTGAAACCCACTGGCAAAGTGTCCCATCCCCCTTTAGTGCTGGTCCACATAAAGGATAACAAAGTACTACTGCTATTAATTACTCTGTCAGCTCAAGTGGCAGACGTCTGTGCAGTGGATCTAAAAGTTCCAGTCCTGCTGATGATCTACATGAGTATATCAATATGATGCCAGATGATGGCATTTCTGTTTTCATTTTGCTTTTTAAAAAAATACTAGGAAATTACATACAAAAACACGATGTTGATAGAACATTATTAAGGTGGCAAAGACAAGCACTCAAAGTGAAGAAAAACTATGAAAAAATGTGATGTAATCATATAATTAGACTGTATCATAAATCAGATACACAAGGGGGCTGAATTAAGGCTGCACAGGCAAGCCTACTTCTAGCATTTCCTAACTTCCGAGTGCTTGATCTTGCAACTTCAGTGATGTTCTTGTAATGTAGTTGTTTTGTCTGCAACAGCGTTTTCAAATGATAAGAAGATAGAGAGGAATTGTGAAGTTGAAAAATAGTCACTGGCCTAAATTTTCAAATCTGAGTGTCTAAAGTTCAGCTTCTATATTCCTATTTATTCATATTCCTGAAGTTTCTGATCACCTGAGGCTTCTGTTCAAATAAATGGGATTCATAAGTGCTGGCGTGTCTGAAATTCAAGCTGCTTATGCGCAGGTGCCTAAATATAGATTTAAGAGCCAGACTTGCAAGTTTGAAAACTTTTGTCACTGAATATAAGTAAATTTCTAATCTAAAAGATTATGTTTCATATGGAAGAAAGGATGATCTTATAGATAAGGAATAGATGTACTAACCAGGAGATTGGCAGAGCAAGGGATTCATAGATTTCTGTGTTACATTGGGTAAGTCACTTACACTCTACTGATATGGCAAACCTTTTCTAGTGTAGACGAGGCCTGAGGCTTTGTCTATAGTAAATTTAAAGGCAAGTTGTTAGGTGGTATTAGCTAACACACTTTGACAGGTTTTAACCAAGATATCCTCTCCACCAGCTATACTAGTGTTGGAACGTTAGCTAACAGCTCCTAACACTTTAAAATTGTAGTCTAGACAAAGCCTTCATCACTCTGTGTCCCAGTTTCCTCATGTGTAAAATGAAGATTACAATGCTTACCTTCCTCCCAGGAAGTTCTGAGGCTAAATCAGTGTTAGTAAAGCTCATGTTAGTAAATGCTCAGAGGGAAGACACTCCACAAATGAAATGATTTATATTAGATATCTAAATTTAGAATTTTTTTTAGTTAAAAAAAACTTTTGAATACAGTTTGAATCTTGCCTATTGCTCTCCTCTCATTTCCCCCTACAAGCAGATGAATGAATATCAATTGGGGGGGGGGGGATATATTTTTCTGTACTACAATTAAGAAAATGGTTAAATACTTTGTAAAATGAAAAAACAGGGGTTTTCTGGGTTTTGTATGTCTGTGAGTAGTTTGCATATCTGTGGGGAGAAGACGAGGAGCTGAAATGTATTAGCCCCAATAGGGAGTTTGGGGTTCCAGGCAGTAGTTTGTAAATGTATTATGCAAAAAAGCCATTGATTTAGACAACTTTTTCCATTCTGTTGCAGTGAAGACCTTATTTAATCCTGCTCCAGCTCATGCTGAACTAGATCCACAATTTTACACCCATTCCGACATCTTCTGTTGCAACGAAAGTGAGGTAATGGCTAGCTGTCATGTTAGAGAACACTGACGTGAACAGTGAAACTTAAAAGGGACTCCGTCCCCAGCAGTACATCATAGGGGGAATCAAGCCATGTTCCTGAGACTTCTCTGTCAAACACTGGGGAGGCAGCAGGCTTGGCCCCGAGGCCAGTGAGGAAGGAGGAATACTTTGCTTCACTGTTGAATAACCCTTCTAGATGGCACTTGAAGTAGAATTAACGGGCTCCCAAGAGAACTGAGGCCAACCCTTCTTGGCCATAAGGTGGGTTACTAAGAGGGAAGTGGATGAGTGAACACGAGATCCATAAATGAGACACTCTTAAAATGTGTTTTGCTCTAAATGGTACATTTTAAAATAGATCTTCACTCCCAGCCTTGTCTTCCCTCTGTGTGAATAATGGGAATGTCATTAGATATAGCATTGTGATGCTCTTAACCTGCCTTGCCAGAGAAGGTGTTTGTGTGTATGCTGCCACTGAGAGGGTTCAAGCAGCTCCGTATGTCCCTACCTGTTAGTTACCGTTTCAGTGCACATAACAGAGTGACTTTTATGGGCTGCTGCTACCAGTGTACAACAGCGGAGCCCTCCGTTTTTCCAGTTTGTCAATTTCTAAGACTTTCTCTCTTCTCCCCATCCCCTTTCTCTGCCATTGTCAGGATAATATTTATCCAAAAACAAATGATTGTGTGTATCACAGGAAACAAGTTGGTCTGAGTGTCCCACGAGGCCCTTGTTTGAATTTGCTGCTGTATATTATTGTTACTGTTGCTATGGTTTTCTCCTTTATTTATCAGACTGTATGAGGAGCAACCAGCAGGTAAAAGCCATACCTTGAATATGGTTGTAAGAGATCCCCGGTGAACATGACATAGGGTTTAGGAGAAACCATGACTCAGCTTGCTGTGGGATCACCATCCCAACGTCCCTGGCTGAAGGTTGTACGTCAAGACTCAGTTAGCCTATTCTGGAATTTCTGCTAAAACCAATGACATGATGGCCCATAAGACATCAGTGGACAAGTTCTAAGTGACCCAAATGGCCATCAAAATTGTGTCAGCAGTACCCATTTTGGTGCAGGTCTGTTAAGTTAGCCCCCATCACAGCATTTTGACATCTGCAAAGTAGTCAGCCCTTTCCTGCAAGGTCAGTCATTGTGGCTCATCAAGAGTCTGGGGGCTGATTTTCCAGCTCAACTGGCAGTGATGTCTCTTGTGGCTCAGACAAATCTAATAGCCATCACAACTCAGCTACGTGATGGAGAATGTTCAGAGCCAGCCTCTAATCATTCCTTTCCGGGCGATTTGCAGGGTAGACACTTGGAGTTCTCTGAAAGCTTTACTGCCTGGCTCTCCGTAAGGTCATTAATCCAAGAGTTGCCTAATAGTGCTACAGGACCTATTTTGTAGCTGAAAGCAGCCCAACTCTCCCACTCCTCTAGTTCACTTCAGCTTTTTTTCCCCCTGGTTGTCACTGTTTACTTGTTTGGCTGTGGGATTTTATTCCCTACTTGTTAAGTACAAAAACTTATTTCTTTATTACTGTTCTATCCCTGATATTTTTTTCTCACTGCTACTTCCAACATGAATGTTGCTGTTTCCCCTATGTTACAATTTATTGCTACAACTTCAGCTTTCATAGAGACATCCCTTGAGATTTTTAGCCTGCTAGAGTAAAGGTATATTATTACCACCACTTGGAGAAAAGAAAATTACTTCCTTTCTGAGAAGAAGAAACACAGGTGTATAATTATAACAGATCCCCACTCTCTCACACACATTGCCTGCAGAGTTGGGGGTTCAATTTGCATGCTTTATGCTTTCTACTGTTTGCTTAAAAAAGGAACTACTTGTTGGAGACAGTAGGGATCACACTATCCTCTCAGCAAGTATTAGCACACAACTTCTGCTGGTCAGGAGGTTTATTCATTTTAAAATACTCATTTTATGGAAGTTCCTGCCTGTGACATTCTGGAGTGCAGACCCAAGAGTGATGCCCTGTTAAAGCACTTTCTGAGAATGAGAATTACAGGTAGATAGTTTTTCTTTGCAACTTAATATTTATAACAGTAACCTTTTGCACTTTACAATGAAATCCATTTCCTTACCAGAAGTATAGTAATCATCTATATCTTCCTTCATCCCATCCATGCATGCCGATTTGTCATTGTTAGAATTGCTTTTCGGGGTGAGCTTCTGTCAGAGTTTTCTTCTTTTGTTAAGAAAACAGAAGCAGTCGAAGCATTTGTTTTTCTCATGTCAGAAATGTAAAAGGTATTTTATATCAGTATGTTTTTATTTAGCAATTGTTATACATCCATGTTCCACATGTTTTCAGTTTCCTGTTATGACTTCCTTAAATTTCAAATCACTTTTAATATATGCATTTGACGATTTTGGTAGGTAGATTTATGTACATGTAGCTCTACCAGGACCATCGTGTACGAAAATATGTCATGTAATGGAAGTATATACCAATTACATATTTCACAGCTTTCGTGTTGTAATTGAGAGAGACAGTGGTGCAAATGATCTGGTACACTAGTATAAATCTGTTGGCTTCAGTGGAGTTACTACAGATTTTCACTGATGCAATTCAAAAAATGTGGCTCAATAGTTCCTTTCAGAAACCTCTGTTTGAAGATAACACTAATGAGAAATGCTTAGCTTCAGTGCAAATCCCAATTCAGCCAATGCCAGCATAGTATATATCTGTCTCTTTTTCTTTCTGTAAGGTATATATAGTATCACGTAGATTGTGTTACATCCAACAAAACTAGGTTAAAAGAATGTTAATGTTGCAAAATTGAGCACTCAAAAATTAGAAAATGCCGGAATTAAGGTTGCCAGTGCAATGTTAGTTTGGCCCTCATGTGCATGTGCATTATGATACAGTCTAATGACATGATTACGTACTAGATTTTTGACAGGGCCTCTGCCTCATTCAATGAACAAATCATAACAAAGTCACGTCATCATTTGGGAGACTATCAGGCAGAGTCTGGCAACAACATTGTATTAGGCTTCAAACCGAGCTAAAAGTTTATAAAGTGGTTGTGCTGTCCAATTTGTTGTATGAGTGTGAAACCTGGACCTGCTACAGGCATCACATCAAGCTTCTAGATAAGTTCCATTTACAACATCTGTGTGCCATACTCCACATCAAATGGCAGGATAAAGTTAGCAATAGCGAGGTTCTGGAACGCAGCCATTCTACAAGGATTGCTCATCACATCACAGTTACGTTGGGCTGGTCATGTGTTGAGGATGGATGACACCAGAATGCCAAAGCAGTTGCTGTATGGTGAACTGAAAATGGGTAACTGCATACAAGGCGACCAGAAGAAACACTTCAGGGACACACTGAAGCATAACTTGAAGCAATGCAACATTGACGTTGACAGCTGGGAGTTGTCAGCAACAGACAGATCACTCTGGCAAGCAGCAGTCAGTGATGGAGTTAGTTCGAGATTAATTACCATATGGCTCTTGAGGCACAAAGGCTGAGTCGTAAACAGCATAAGATTTCGTGGGCATAGACTGTAATCCCTTCCTTGGAATCGAGCTACATATGCACTCAATGTGGAAAGGACAGCCACCCACACATCGGACTTTTTAGCCACAATTGTACTCACAAGAGATAATACCATCATCAATGTTATCTTTGATCATAAAGGACAACAACAACAAAGTTATTCAACAGTTCTTTTTATCCTCCTCATTTGATATGTAGCATTGAGATGCTAGAGATTCTCAATGAATTTGTTGTTAAAAAAATAAATAATAACATGGCAAAACAACCAGTTTTTCCCTGCCCTTGTTTACAGAAAAAGCTGAACCATTTTAGCTGAAATTTCCTCAAAAATTCAACCTGAGGTAGACACTGGCATGGAAAATTTCAGCCCAAATGGTTAAAGTTTGGCAAAGTTATAAGTAACTTAAACAGTAATTTAAATAAGTAATTTATAATGGGAAGTGTCTGGCAACATTAAGTATAGGTGTCACTATAAGTTCCACCTATCATGTAGCAATAACAGTTTAATATGTAGGAATCCCACTAAAGAGAGAATAGAAAACAAACTCTCTATCCCATGGTCTTTAACTATTACATTTCTTTATCTTCTTTCTCATTTTGAATGTACACATTTTGGCAACCTACAACTCTGCTGTTGTTTCTTGTATATATCTTAGGTATGTCATCCATTTTCTTTCAAAATCATACTACCTGTCCTCCATTCAACCCAATCTTGACCCCTCCTGCCTCTCCATCTACTGCCATATCTCTATTCTCCCCTTCCTCACCAAGCTTATTGGATGTGCCATCTACAATTGCTGCCTTAAGTTCCAATCTTCCAGCTACATTATTGACCCCATTCAGTAAAGTTTCCACCCTCTCCACTCCACTGAAACTACTTTCACTAAGGCCTTGGCTACACTTGCAAGTTACAGCACAATAAAGCAACCCCGGGTGCCCTAGCTCACTCCCCGTCCACACTGGCAAGGCACGTAGAGCGCTCTGACTCCGCAGCTACAGCGCTGCTGGTACTGCACCTCGGCGAGTGGAATAATGTTTGCTGCGCCCTGCTGGAGCGCCACAGCACCAGTGTGAACGAGGTATTGCGTTACTGCATTGTGATCAGCCTCTGGAAACATCCCATAATCCCCTTAAGTCAAGTGGCCACTCTTGTCATTGTTGTGAAAGCTGCAGGAATGCGGAAATGCCCTTTCAAAGCTCCGTTTGGAGAAGCCGGCTGCTTATCAGCTCAGAGAAAAGCAAACATTTATTGTTTGCTTTGAGTGAGTGAGAGAGAGGTGGGGGAGAAAGGGGGGTCTGAATTTACAAGACAGCATGTTGACACACTCTCAGCCCCCCCAAAACCCACTCTCTCTCTCCCCCCACATACACACAACACACTCCCTGTCACACTCCACCCAACCCCACCACACCCCATTTGAAAAGCACGTTGCAGTCACTTGCATGCTGGGATAGCTGCCCATAATGCACCGCTCCCAATGCTGCTGCAAGTGCCATAAATGTGGCCACGCCAGTGCGTTTGAAGCTGTCAGTGTGGACAGACTGCAGCACTTTCCCTACTGCACTCTACGAAGGCTGGTTTAACTCACAGCGCTCTACATCTGCAAGTGTAGCCATGCCCTAAATCTTGAATGACCTTTGTCTGGCTAAATCCTATGGCTGGTATTCCACTCCTTGAGGGGCTCTGATCCTTGATTGGAGTTCCTAAGGGCTACTATAATACAAATAATAACAACATTAATAAAGCTGTCTTTACTATGTCTGTAACAAACTGCTTCACATCCTTGTCCTTCTAGTGTGTAAGAATAATTCTTTTAGCAATTAACAGATGTACAGAGATCCAGTTCAACTGTTTCCAGGATATTCCATGTAACATAGACACATCTGCTGAGGTACATGTTCAAGGCCAAATTAAGTTTTTGTATATATATGTTTTTTCAAATATTTTTGACACAACTTGCCAAAATTTCCTTAATGTTAGTACTCATCAACATACATCTACAGGTATTAAAGTTTTCTAGGTATATTAATAGGAAGCTATTAACCTCATGTTAGTATACACAGGAGTACGATATCAGCAGAAATGATGAAACAGCCAATTAGATTATGGCATCCAGCATTCAGTGGCAAGAACCATACTATAATTCATATTGTTACATAATTAAATTAAAAACAGCTCAGGATTGTCTGAAAACAGTCATGTGATTGAATCAGGAATGTTCTATTGTTTACCTTTTCATAGGTCAGCAGTCTTGAATGTGAAGTCTTTCAGCCTCTTCCCTCACAAAATATCAAAGGCTTGGAGGTGTCAGGTGTAGTTGCAAACTTTACCACGTGATATCATATCCCTAATGTGTGTATCTAATATAATTTCATACCTTAATGTCTGTCATTCATTAAACACTTTAGATATTAATGCTTTTGCATGCAGGATATAGTATAACAGCATATCTTGTTCCTTATGGACATAGGTGCTGGAAAGAAGCAAACAAAGTTATGCTATCAGTGGAACATCTACCATTAGTTTGTCTAGAAGGGTTTTCACAAGCTGTTCTTTTTACTCTTGCTTGCTTCAGTAATAAATATTTTTTACATCTGACAGTTCTTTCTACGTGGTTTATGAGCAAAATACTCAAAATAAATCTTGCAAGGTTATCAGTTCTTTCTTTGCTTAGCTTGTATTTTAGTTTTTTTCCCCCCCTCTTCTTTTCCCAGAAAGATCAAGCTTGTTGAAACTGGTTTGTTAATTCTCTGTACACCAGATGTAACGTAGCTTAATCCCTGAGGTTTCTGCAGGAATGTGCTAGCTCTCCATTCTCCTAATTCTTCTAATGAAAGAAATGCAGAATAAATGTATCAAGTTTCATCTTAGTGAAAACAAGAGAGACCTTTTCTAACATTTCATCTTTTTAAATTTTGAGAAAACGGACATGTACAAGTTGACTTCCTCAAGGGCAACAACCATCTCTTTGTTATGTTAGTACAGAGCATAGCACAAGGAGGCTCTGGCCTCTAAGTGCTACCACAATATAAATAATAAAAACAATCACCCGAGGTATTTGTGTGTATTGTGGCCTCGCCTTGAAGGATAGGTAGCAATACATCCCACGCATCTGAGATTCAAGTCTGACCCTAACTATACTTAAAGAGTCATCTGATTCTGTAGAAGGGGTATCGAAAAGTTTTTCAGAAGAAGCAAAGTTGCTAACATGTTGGGGAAAAGGTCTGATTCATGACTCATATGAGTTGTAATCCCAGCTCTGCTAGTGACTTGTGCAGTCTTGGGTGAGTCTCTTAATCTTTCTGGCCCTTGCTTTCCCCATCTGTGAAATAAGTAGAATAATAATGACCTAGCTATCAGAGGTCAAGCAAAGATTAATTAGTTAATATTTGCAGAGCACTGTGAAATGCCTGTGAAAGGCACTATATAAATATAAAAAACAGTTTACATAAGAGAGAGACCTACCATAAACAACCTGTCATGAAAAATTCATGAAAAATGTTATACAGTTATATTATCACATTGATTTCTCCATATTATTGTGTTAGTGAAAGCTAAGTAGCTTCTGAAGGAATAATTAATGTCTGGAATCAAGAGTTTATTCATTATCACTCATAATATATCAGAGTCAATGATGCAGTATAATGAGATTATGGCAATATGTCTGTCATGGATTGGGAATCAAAATAGTGCTTTATAATATAGAGATTTATTGAATAGGGAGAAGTTTTACTAAGCAATAGATAACTGATATTCTATCAGACACATAAAGCAATAATCTGTCCCACATGCTTAACACCCTTTTGAGCTTTGCATGATCTGGCATTTGCTGAGTTAATATGTTGGGAAATTACTGTTGCTGCATTATTTATAGAGGGTGTGGGCATTTCACAATATAGTTAGGTTTGAATTCCAACCTCATTCTAAACCCACTTTATCAGTTGTTTATAACTTTTGGAATGACATTTTTCCATATTTAGTCTTTAAACGAAATATGTGAGTCTTTGGACAGTGTTGCGGGTGCAGAAGGGAGAAAGAGCTTTTAGCTAAAGCAAGTCAGCCTTTTTTGAATTATTCTAGCATGAGAAGTGTTTTTCCTCCATTCTGATTAGAAACTTGGTAATTTGAAACAATTAAAACTACAAATAACTAACCTGACTTGTGGCCTGCTTTTACAATCCTTCACTCACGAGCAGAGTCTCAGTGACTTCAGTGGGATTACTCATCTGTAAGAATTCACACAATCGAGACTTTGTGATGTAGTTCTCAGTACAATTTAAGGTTCAAGTCAAGTTTGAAACGAATTGGTTCAGCAGGTTTCAAACGCTGAATATTTAAAATTGACACGTATCTTGAACTGAGACAATCTTAAGAACTGCTGATCATATCCTCAGCTGGTGTAACTCAGCACAGTTCCATTATTATTTTATTGCAACAGCACCTCAGAAGCCCAGTCATGGACTCAGTAGGCCATTGTGCTAGGCGCTGTACAAACACAGAACAAAAAGATGGTCCCTTCCCCAAAGAGTTTACACTCCTTGTTACTACAGCAATTTACACCAGCTCACGATTGGGCCCTGGAAATTTCTGGATGAGTCAGAGAGACCCCAAAATATGGCATGACTAGGAAGGCGTGGCTAAGCGTGACTGGTTTATGGAGGCATCAAGCCAAATAGCTCCGGATCAATTATATTACAAGCTCCACAATTTGAATAGTTGAAATGTATCTTCCCCTTTCAAAACAAAACAAATCAAGACAATTCCATGCCCCAAACACTATATTTAATATAATGTTATGTTTGGGGTACCAAGCACTTGGGTGTCAAGAAAAACAAATGTAAAACTGAACACTCAGCCTTAGTTTTGCCTCTTTTTGTTTATGACTTAAAATATGGTCTGTCTTTAATTATATATTTGTCAAACAATGCCATAGATAATATAATGCCATACAATTACATAAACGTATGTTTACATAGTTAAGCACTCAAAAGATAGAAAATGAAAAGTGAGGTTGAACATAGCCTTTCGGAACATGATCACATACTGTTCTCGGATTATATTATCTTTTTCTACAAGTTAGCATCTATGTTGCAGCTTGTATATACTTTTTTATAATGGATGCAATAGATTCACAAATGTCACAATGATATTCTTATTATCGATGGATGTTATATTCTTCTCTTTAAAATATGATATATTTCAGCCCTATAGTAGAAAACTAAATTAGATAGATATACATAATGTGCTTTATATTGTTGACATTAAAATAAATATTTTAAAATAAAGCGTGTTTAGCATAAAAATTGTATGTAGCCTTAATTTTGATTTAAATTCTTTTTATGGAATTCTAAATTGCACTATTTAACAAATATAAAGACCATATTTTAAGGCATAAGAACAAGGGAGCAGAGTTTAGGTTGAGCAGCCAACCTTAACTCTGCTTTTTTCCTGAGTTTGAGTTCTTGGCTCTTCAACCTTATTGTTGTGTTTACCCTCATATTTGGAATAAAATAGTAGCTTCATAATCTAAATGTTTGTTTTGAACTTATTTTATTGACAGTTTTGTGGGACTTACCCTTATATAATTTGTCTCTCAGTAAGAGTTTTGTGAGATTTGATCAGAGAAAAGTAGACTCCTTTATATGCTGCTGTATAGAGTTCAATCAAAAGCTATTAAAAAGTCCATCTTGGGCGTCTGGTATTGTTATTGTACAGTGTTCGTTTTTTTTTTAAGACAACCATTAGTTATTTCCTTCAATTGTAGCACAGTATTTTTTTAAATGAGATTTTATTGGTGGGAGGAAATTTATAACCCAGCACAGCAGATTTATATTTAACATCAGTTGACATTTACTGTAAAATTCTAACTATTGGCACAAAATATCAGTCTGGTTTCTGCCATTTCTGTGGGAAAATGGCTCCTAGCTTGTTCCAGTGTGTTCTAGTTTCACCATCCTGCTGGAGATGAGTTACAAACAGCTGGAGTGCTATGTTCATACATATGTAGCAGCAAAGCTATCTGCTTAAGAATCTCTTTTAAGAAATATTTTTTGTATGGACGTAATCAACAAAGCGGATGAAGTGGAAGAATTTCCGTTAAACCAAAAAAACACCAATCACAAAACAATGGAGAAAATCCTTCTCTTTTTACTCAGGCAAAAGTCTGCTTGACTTAGGTGCCAGAAGATGGTCACAACATAAAAACCTAAACAGATGGAATGAGAGCTTTGCTTTAGAAAGAACATCATCAATTTTCTCTTTGCTTTGATTTCTATAGAGCCAACCTCAAGATTTTTTGGACACTTTTTAAAATGTAAAATGACCATTATTCATACAAACTGAAGTGATGTATTCATGTTGTTCACGGTCTTAGGAAATTCCCATCGTTACATCACTGGCCAAACAACAGCAAAAATGAATAAAACTCAGCCCAATTAAACCCAAATCAAACTGACTGTCTTCCGACCCAAATCAAACCCACTCCTTTCCCAAAGGCCTGAAAAAATAGCATGCCTGGAAAGTTAACAAATCTGGCCTTTGTGGTGGAGCAAATTCCAAAGTCACTTAGGCCATGTCTGCACTTACAAACTTACAGTGGCACAGTTGTATTGGTACAGTTGTTGTTATGATTGTATTTATTTTTATTGCAGTGGCACCTACAATGTGCAAAGCACTGTGCACACGAAGGAAAACATAGTCCCTGTTCCAAAGATCTTACAATCTACACAAGCAAAATACAAAGGGCTATGTTGATACAATAAAAATAAATATACTTTAATAAAAAACAATTATTCACTATCCCTAACTTCCCCCTCTACTCAGCTATTATTGGCTGGCTAGTTTCTTACAAGTGTCACAGAAGAGGCATAGTTGCCAAGTTTTGTGAAGTACTATGTGACATTTTATGCTGATTTTTAATTAGCTTATTTGCAGATAATTTGAATTTTAGCTTTAAAAAATTGTATGGATTTAATTTACTTAAATATTCTCCATTTCTGGAGGGCCCTGAGCAGTGTGTTGACATTAATCCACCAAACAGAACCCATGCTAGGTGTAGGAACCTTTTTCTCAATCTAAAACGTATTACATTCTTGTCCCACTGGATAGCTTCTAAGTGTGGCCAAAAAACACTTTGAATTGTGAAAATTTGTTACCACACTTGCCCCCCCCCCCCACTTATAAAATGTGCTTATCTGAAAACATCTACAGAACCAAACCCCATTGAAATCAGTGGGTGATTTGCCTGAGTAAGGGCTGCAGGATTTGATCCTAAGCATATATACAAAATAAACCCCATTAAGAATCTCATTAACTGTATTATAAACTCAGTGGGGCAGCGTATCAGGGCACATAGGCCTATTAAGGCCAGAGGGGGAGGTCTTGGTGGCAGGTTATCCTGCTCAGGAGTTCTGGGGCAGACAGAGAACCAGGGAACAACAGTGACAGACACTGAGAGACAGGGCTGAAGTGTTCCATTGACTTCAGTGGGAGCTGGATTTCACCCAGACCTACTTCCACAGCCTTAGTATTAATCCTAATTTTATTCATAGAAAGTTTTCAAAGTCTGTTATTACTGTATTTTTGGTAATGACTCATAGCCTTGATCAGGGATCAGAGCCCATTATGTTAAGGACTGGGTAGCCCTGAGTTACACAGTCCCTGCCTCAAAAAGTAAATGGTCTTGATTTATGAGACGATGCAACAGATGGATGAAACCAACATATGGGGGAAGGAGTTAACCGTGATGAGCAGGTGTTAACGAACAAGTTACTTCTGGAAAGCAGTAGCCACAGATCACCACCTGCCCAGCCATGATCAGCTGGGTATTACAATGGAAGTGAGTTATGGAGGGATTTGAAGGAGGATAATGTAATATAGCGTGCATGAAGGGATATTAAATTGTAGAAGACACACACCAATATGAATCAAGGCTTGAGAGTGTTTCAGTACATTGCATGGGAGTGGGGGAAATGATTTCAAGATGGTCCTGCAATAAAAACATTGCTTGTTTGATTGTGTGTGTATGTGTGCGCATACATGTGTTTATTTATAGTTCAATTTTATATCAACTCTACACCAAAGAGCTCTCATCCAAACCTGTGTGTTTGTCTGTCTGTATTACATGCGTGATTACACTGAAATGCACATGCCATTGTCATAAGCCACAGACATACACATAACAGGACAAATTCACCGCAGGTTCAGTAATTCGACCCAGTCAGTTATTTGAAAAAATCCCTCAGTAAACACAACTCTGAATATTGGTAGGAAAGATAAAATATTTGGTTCATCTAGCTAAATTAAAAAGAATTAAATGTTATTTTAACGTTCAACCATTTTCTGATAAATTAGTGCTATCTGGTTCTGATTTTGATTTGTTTGGATTATTTTCCAGGCAGAAATTTTAACAGGCATCCCAGTGGGCAGCCCTGAAGATGCTGGGAAGGTGGGGCTCATGCTATTAGAAAGAGGCTGCAAACTAGTAATTGTTACTCTGGGAGCAGAAGGCTGTGTGATGATATCAGTGGATGAGCCTATTCCAAAGCATGTTCCTGCTGGGAAGGTCAGGGCTGTGGACACTACGGTATGTTTTTGTGGTTTAACTGTCTTGCCTTGGAAAAGACTACTTAAGCACTAAAGCATAGCAGTGAGTAATCAATCAAATCCCTGGGCACTAGCACAAAGGCTAATTTATTATGTGAAACTGATACGTTGCTTCCAGCCTGTTATATATCAAATGCCAGTTCACTCAAGTTTTATAGGCTGTGCTGTAGATATGCTAAAGTTATTATATACACTGATGATATCTTCATTTTCCTTTGTCACTGGAGTTGGTACATTTTTCTCTCTCACTCTGTCCATTACGGATGAAGCCCGTAGCATCAGCAGCCCTATAGTTGTCACCTTTGCACAGTCATCTAATTCATCATCTCCAGAGCTGAAATGACTCTGCAGTTAGTGCAATGGGAGAAAGGAGAGACCCAGGAATTCTGCCATTCAAGAAATGCATGAGGGTCTCTTCCTGCACAAGTCTGAACTACTCCCACAAAGTCCCTTAGTTAGTCCAGCATAAGCTGCATCGGGTGCTCAACTTCCATAGAACAAAGTGAAAAGGCACAAATAATATGTTGTGACCAATCATTTTGTGATAGGTAAGGATTAAAAGGTCAGTGACCAGGTATCCTTTATAATTTTTAGGGTATTTCCCCCCCTTCCTACTCAAAATGAAATGTAGAATCCCCTACCTTAACAGAACATTAGGACTGCTAATTGAAACACAAATGAAAAGCAACAGTTAAAGTTCTCATAGCAAAATTATATTGCCACATTGTGTATACTAGGACATTTTGTGCTCAGTTACATCTGATATAAATCCAAACTATATCTGTTGACGTTACTGAGAGCGGAATTTGCCTCACTGTATGTACTAACTATATGTTTAACTGATGGATGTAATAGAATACTATTACATATGTTCTGCCACAATAATCCATTATAGAAACATTTGGAGAGTTGACCATCTGGTGCCTCACATATCTGAACTGTATTTATATAAAAACTAGATCTTATTATTGTGGTTTTATCAGTAGATTTACAAAGTGCTTTACAAAGGAGTTAAATATCATTATCCCCATTTTAGATGGAGAAACTGAGGCATGGAGCGGTGAAGTGACTTAGCCAGGGTCATTCAGCAGGCCAGTGGCAGAGCTGGGAATAAAATCCACTTCACTCGAAGCAGAGGATCATTATGACTAGATTTGCATTGTGATTTATTGATACAATATGGGACTTTATGCTTCAAATTTTAGTTGCATTATATTCAAATTAACTATAAGCAGATTCTATTGTATATGTCAGATTCTTCTCCCTCTTCCCCTGGCTAAGAAGTCACCTGAAGCCAACATTAATGATTGGAATATCCTGAGGTTTTTATGATGACTCAAATCATTATTCTTATTGGAGACAACTTTGTGTTGCAGATAAGCCATAGACCAGGAATTAAGAGACTGATGTTCTATTCCTGACTGTGCCATTGAGTTTCTGTATGATTTTGGGCAAATCATTTAACCTTTCTGTGCCCCAGGTCCTGTTGTAACAATGTCTTTTCACAACACAGCACACAAAAGTGAAGAAGAAATGTGTGAATTCCCTCTTCAAAAGAAGTCCGAAATTACTGCCAGATCAGCTAATGTTTGATATCTAAAGTGATTTGCTGCTGATGGGATAATATAGCAATATTGAAACCACATACTGCGGCTGAGAAGTGCCTTTTATCTTGCTTGGCAGTTCAGAACATCATGAGTTGACAATATTAACTGTGGAACCTCCAATGCAGACAAAGTGTTGGTGGCCCTGTGTTTTAAGTGCCACAATACTGCCAACCCTAAGTGTTCAAAAATGACATAAGCTTTAAATCATGAGATTTTGGGGGGGAAAAACCCCACCTGTTAGTTTCTTTTTATTTGCCTTTTGGTTTCTGAGCCTTTAGTAGAATCATAGAATATCAGAGTTGGAAGGGACCTCAAGAGGTCATCTAGTCCAACCCCCTGCTCAAAGCAGGACCAATTCCCAGCTAAATCATCCCAGCCAGGGCTTTGTCAAGCCGGGCCTTAAAAACCTCAAAGGAAGGAGACTCCACCACCTCCCTAGGTAACGCATTCCAGTGTTTCACCACCCTCCTAGTGAAATAGTTTTTCCTGATATCCAACCTGGACCTCCCCCACTGCAACTTGAGACCATTGCTCCTTGTTCTGTCATCTGCCACCACTGAGAACAGCCGAGCTCCATCCTCTTTGGAACCCCCCTTCAGGTAGTTGAAGGCTGCTATCAAATCCCCCCTCATTCTTCTCTTCTGGAGACTAAACAATCCCAGTTCCCTCAGCCTCTCCTTATAAGTCATGTGCTCCAGACCCCTAATCATTTTTGTTGCCCTCCGCTGGACTCTTTCCAATTTTTCCACAGCCTTCTTGTAGTGTGGGGCCCAAAACTGGACACAGTATTCCAGATGAGGCCTCACCAATGTCGAATAAAGGGGAACGATCACGTTCCTCGATCTGCTGGCAATGCCCCTATTTATACAGCCCAAAATGCCGTTAGCCTTCTTGGCAACAAGAGCACACTGTTGACTCATATCCAGCTTCTCGTCCACTGTGACCCCTAGGTCTTTTTCTGCAGAACTGCTACCTAGCCATTCGGTCCCTAGTCTGTAGCAGTGCATGGGATTCTTCCGTCCTAAGTGCAGGACTCTGCACTTGTCCTTGTTGAACCTCATCAGGTTTTTTTCGGCCCAATCCTCTAATTTGTCTAGGTCCCTCTGTATCCGATCCCTACCCTCTAGTGTATCTACCACACCTCCTAGTTTAGTGTCATCTGCAAACTTGCTGAGAGTGCAGTCCACACCATCCTCCAGATCATTAATAAAGATATTAAACAAAACCGGCCCCAGGACCGACCCTTGGGGCACTCCGCTTGAAGCCGGCTGCCAACTAGACATGGAGCCATTGATCACTACCCGTTGAGCCCGACGATCTAGCCAGCTCTCTATCCACCTTACAGTCCATTCATCCAGCCCATACTTCTTTAACTTGGTGGCAAGAATACTGTGGGAGACCGTATCAAAAGCTTTGCTAAAGTCAAGGAATAACACATCCACTGCTTTCCCCTCATCCACAGAGCCAGTTATCGCATCATAGAAGGCAATTAGGCAATTAGGCAAGTAGGGTGCACTCAAGTCACATATTTGCAGGTTTTACTCTGCAGCCATGAGAGCTAGGAAAAAAAAATGAAATGAAAGCTGACATTCTAATGCAATCTCTTGATTCCAGCAAATGGGGCTTTAAGCAGCACACCAAATATTGTGAGATTCCTGATAAAATCACGAGAATTGGCAACACTGGTACCAAACCAGGTCCTATAAGCCTGCTGTGACCTGTAAGTGTGGGCAGCTGCCTGCAGCTGTATCTATAGTAACACTGCCATCATTACTGCCACCAGTTCAGCACCACGAGTGGTAGCAATGGTGAAAAATTTTGCCAATCTTTGTGTAGACCCAGAAAAATGTGTGTGGAACTTAACAGCGTCCTCCCAGTGGTATGGACAGGTCTCCCCACCCCATTAGCAAATCTCATCAGACACGCTAAGGACCAAGCAGACCATAGAATCTGAACTCTCCTCTCAGTCCTAGAAATAGTCCCTCTAGGTCAGGATTGAAGCCCATCTGCAGAACAATGGGAAAAGCTTGCACCACTGCCATACCAGCAGTGTGGATAAATAGGCATATCAGACTTCAGGCCTGAGAATCCAACATTTTTCACCCACACTTTATAAAGAAAAAAATAACTCTGTGGAATTTCTTTGTCCCTAATTACCTTAGTGAGGGCTTTACTAATGTGTCTGATACATCCCATGTCTGCTAGCAGATCTCTCCATAGACAGTATAATATATTTAATGCACCAATAGTGATTTAGAAGGAAGTTTGGCAAGACAGGGTGTTGTAAGACCCAAATGTCTGTTTCTCCGGCTACCGTGACATACTGTAACAATCTCTATTGGAATGAATTGGCTTTCTTTTCAGTTTACTTGTTCTTGCTAACTTTGTATATAGCTGAATTTCAGGAACGCAGTATTAGGTGACCATCCAAAAGTAATATCCAGTTTTTGTGTTTTGAAAGTAAAATAAAAATATATACAGCCAAGCCATTTAATATTGGCTACTGAGCACACACACTAAGGAATT
The DNA here is from genome assembly GCF_011386835.1 of Chrysemys picta bellii. NCBI lineage: Eukaryota > Metazoa > Chordata > Testudines > Emydidae > Chrysemys > Chrysemys picta. The sequence goes on along the minus strand of NC_088793.1, from coordinate 152,993,299 downwards.
TTAGTTCAGGTGTCCTCAAGTGAGATTAATTTATGGGATAACATAACACGCTCCAGAGGATCAATTATGTCTATTTAAAACTACATCTATGGATTCTCCTTACCTATTTTTAGAGGAAGCTATTTTTCACCTTACTTGAAATGACATTAAATACACAGCACTATATTGAAACAGCTTTAAAAGATAATGATCTTCCATTTATATAGCATTTTTATTCAGATGCAGGGCCGGCTCCAGGCACCAGCTGAGCAAACTGGTGCCTGGGGAGGCCAATTGAGCAAGGCAGCATTCCGCCCAATCCTAGGGCGGCACGGCTGCTTTTTTTTTTCTTTTTTTCTTTTTTTTTCCGCTCCGGCCGCCCTGTAGAGGGTGGGGCGTGGAGGACGGGAGTGCCCTGTAGCAAGCCCGGCAGGGCAGTCCTCGTCCTTCCCTCCCCGCCGACAGGAGCGGAGCCCTCCCGGCAGGCAGCAGGAGGCGGCACGGCGGGAAGGGCCGCGTGGCAGCGCCCCGCTGTAGCCCTGGCCGCCCCCCTTCTCTCTCTCTCCCGCCCGCTCCCTCACCCTCCCCCCCACTAGCCGGTCCCCCTGCACCCGCGCTCTGGCCGCGCCGCATGTTTTTTTTTTTTTTTTTTTCTTGGGGCGGCCAAAAAGCCAGAGCCAGCCCTGTTCAGATGGGCACCAGAACACTTCATAAGAGTTACTAAAATTGTACAAACCTTTACATAGAAATAGATAACACATCACGTGTATTGTGTGTATATCTACATTATGTCTCATACTACCAACTACTGAAATGCAGCCCATCTGAGGTGGGATGCAACAGTACACAGTAGCACTATGTAACAGTGTAGAACAAGAACTGATAAGTATCAGGCCAAATCTAGAAGTGATGTAATTGGAATGTATCATTATGCTGAGCAACAATATAACTTATTTTCTGAAAGCTAGACTGACCATGGTTATGATGATAGCCGCTGCCAGTCCTAGTGGTAGGAACATAAAAAGTCGTCCAAGCTGGAAGGTTAGTGTGGCACAAGTGGGCCACAACTTCATCTGCACTGGGGAGTGTATGGCATCTGCTAGTGTATAGCAACAGCAACAAAAAAGTCTCCCACTCTCCCCATCACTTTATCTTTTTAAACCTTCCTTATATTATCTCCTCCACAGTAATCCTGCCCTTTTCCTCTCTGATGCCCATCCAGTAAAGTGTAATTTACAGAACCATTTGCATCACCTCATTATATTCCATTGAGACCACCAAGGTATATAGATCAGGAGGATATAATTATGCAAGCTGGAATATGGCCAGAACTGGGACTACCACCCTTCCTCTTTGTGAAAAGCATCATAGTATCTTTTAGGGCTGCATTTTTAGTAACCGCCGTTTGACTTCTAAATTTGCACTTTGCAATTTTCTGTGCACAAAACTCCACATTCAGGCACCTAGAATCAGGTAGTTAGATGTCTGTGTCCCTGACTTACACATCCATATACTGTGTGTGCTTACAAATGAGGTGGGTTTGTGCACACACAATATTTACTGGCAAACTTATAGCCATTTTTCAAAAATGTGCCCATAATAATCACAGGAAGTCAAAGGTGTCTGTTTCATGTCATGCAAAACACAGCATCTCTAGCACCACGGTGCCCTTTGCGTGCAGCTACTAAATTTCTAGTGCCACTTCCTGCACTACCAAGGCTTTCCATAGAGATCTCGCATGTCCCTTCTGAGTACTGACCAACCTCAACCCTGTTTTGAAATAAGAGCTGTGGAGATCACAGGTTGAGGTGACGTGTGCTCATAAACAGGGAATTCACTTACGAGCTAGGATACAATTCCGATTTTTCCCTGCTCGGTTATGCTTACTACTTGCAATAGGTATATAACAGAGGTAGGCAACCTATGGCACGTGTGCCGAAGGCGGCACACGAGCTGATTTTCAGTGGTACTCACACTACCCGGGTCCTGGCCACCGGTCCGGGGGACTCTGCATTTTAATTTAATTTTAAATGAAGCTTCTTAAACATTTTAAAAACCTTATTTACTTTACATACAACAATAGTTTCGTTATATATAATAGACTTATAGAAAGAGACCTTCTAAAAACGTTAAAATGTATTACTGGCACATGAAACCTTAAATTAAAGTGAATAAATGAAGACTCGGCACACCGCTTCTGAAAGGTTGCTGACCCCTGGGTATATAATGTATCCTGTATAGTCACCCTTGCTCTGAGATTCCATCATTATCTAGGAAAGATTATGGATGCTGTTTGTCATCATTCTGAATTTCCTTGCCATAAATGTTAATATTACTTTTTTTATAACAAGATGCAAAGGGAAAGCTCATTGTTGCAATGTGAATTTTTCACCAGACATTTTATGTTCCAGTCATATTAGTTTTTCTTCTGGTTTCTGGTTACAATGAATTAAATCTTGCCCTCATTTGCCCTATTGAAATGAGGTAAAGAGACTGCATTTAAAGAAATAGAAAGCACATTAAGTGTGACTTTGTCCTGAACTTTGAAGTTGTCATGCACTTTATTTTTCTATTTAAAAAAAAAAAAAGACTGATGTAAGTAGATGGTTATGCCCTATTAGATAGGCCACAACACCCATGATTACAGTTGTCTATAGTGTAATTGTTGTCTATTGAAGGCAGTGTGGTCTAGTGATTATGCCAGAGGACTGAATAAGGAGTCCTGGATCTGCCACTGACTTGCTGTATAAACTTGGATGAGTCACATAATATCTCTGAGTTCCATTTTCACCAACTGTAAAATGGAGATATTAATTTATGTGTATTAAATACAGGAAGTCTATGGCAAAGGCGAGAACAGAACCTAGGAATCCTTACTGCTAGAGTTGTCCCTTGACTTCAAGACCATTCTTCTACTCCTGTTGCCTTATGGAGACTCTGAGCTTTTTCTCTTAGAAGTTGAGAAGTCTTGTATATAGCAACTTTGTTTACACTAAAATTCTCTGATTTAGACTTATCTCCTGGTCTGGAGAATGCCCAAACCAGAAAAGTGAAGTGGACACTGAAATAAAGCTGTAGCATATAAATAAACCAGAGAGCAGACTTTTAATAACAGCAATTCTTTGTCTTCTGACTTTATGGCCTAACGGCTGTGGCTCAAGGAGATATAAATACAACAGTCCATGCAATGACTAATTACTCAAAATTCTGTGCATCAGCAGAAGTGGAACTTGTGGTTGACTCTAATATTATCAGATGTCTTTGCTATTTAATAATCTCCCATAGCTGTACATTATTTAACATGCAGTTTGCACAAAGAACAGTGACTTTGTTTCAACTACCTCTCAACAAAATACAAATGCAGCTGCTAGTAAATGAAATATGTGGCAGACAATATGTTTGATGGAAACTTCTGTAACTTGTTAAGAGGAGAAAAATGTTGTTGTGTGGTTAACCTTTTCCCACCCATAGCTGTAGCATGAGATGGGAAAGGGCACAAAAGAGAGGGCCTGTTTAAAAAGTCCGGTAACTATCAGGCAAACAGCTTGGCCATCAGTAGGGCTTATTCACACATAAACACAAGAAAATTATGTACAGAGCTCCCATTAATGTCCCACAAGCTAATGGTGTATAATAGCTTCTTTTATTTAACATGCATCCAAAATAAGTTAGTGAATAAATGTATTTACGGTCATAGCCCACTTTCTACTTAGTCTTCTGCTTTTCCTCTCTTACTAATATGGAACCCATTGACTTTTGGAACAGAGAAACCATAAGGAATAAATGAATCTGCAAGACACACCAATCACAATCTGAATTGTAAATCTATTTAAAGATGCACCCGTTATTTTCTGAAGTTCAGTTTAACTGTGAAAGGGCACATGACTGAAATCATTGCATGTGACTTGACTCACAGTTAAGTGTAAATGGAAATCTATTTGCTCATCATAGCTTCTGCTCCTGATTCAGACCCTTTAAATACACATCAGCATATGTAATGATTATTAAGAGCTTGAGCGACTGAATTCAACACAAGTTAGAAATACACTGCATCCCTCTGGATCAGGAGCCAGCGGAGCAGGAGAGGGAGGAATGATAATATCCTGTACTTTTCTGAGTACTAGGAATTTCCAAGTACTTTGCGAAGTACTTAAGTCTCTCAGATTGGAAAGATTTATTATCCCCTTTTTACAGAGAGGAAAAATGAGGCACAAAATGTAATGTGGCCAGTCTTTCGAAGGTGCTGATCATCTTTGAAAATCGGGCCAAATAGGCCTTGGCCAAAGTCACAAAGAGAGACAGTGCAGCACAGCAGAAATAAAGCCAAGAATACTGGATCTCAGTCCCTGGTACCAATCGCTAGACATACTGTCATATCAGGAGAGATTTTTATCTGACTGATAACTGGATTTTAATCAATGCACATGAACAAAGTAAACAAAATGACCAAACAGAAGCAGGCTTGTACAATACAACTTGCAGCTTTGTTTTCCAGTTGAAGACCACCCAGGCCTTGCTCTAGTCTTCTTCTCAACCACCCAGCAATCTAATTAAATCCCTCTCCATTCCTTACTTGAAGAAGTGGAAGAGAGCCTACAGCCCTGTATAGTCTCCGTCCAGATGGAAATGCATAATTTAACAGATACAGATGAGAGAGAGTGGGCTCTGAGCAGTGCCTGCATTTGCAATAAATGGCTCTAAATTCACAGGGGTGCTTAATAAAGATGTAGAACGGAAAACAGTGTTAAAACCAATATTGAGACTTCTCTCCCCTCTAATGCCCCGTAGCTAAAACATCACTTTCTGTTTCAGACATGTTAATGTGCAGGGAATTAACTGGCTCTCTTGCCCAGAAGTTCCAAGTATTGGAGTATGTTCTCCTTCCTGTTTCTTTTCTGATCATCTCATGGCTTTATTTTAGGTATTTTCTTGGCCTCCATCACTGTAATAACTGAGCACTTCATAATTTGTAAAACATCTGTTCTCAAAAACTATTATCCCCATTTTACAGATGGGGAACTAAGGCACAGAGAGATTGTGACTTGCCCCAGGTTGCCCAGAAAGTCTGTGACAGAGAAGGAATTTGAACCTAGGACTTTCAAGTCCCAGGCTAGAGCCCCAAGTATTGGACCATGCTTCTGCTCAAAGGCAAATAGGGTTGAATGACGAATGGTGCAAAAATGTCACCATCACATTGTTCAGGCTATCGTAAGATGTACCTCATATAGTCTTGTCTATGTTAGAGAATGGCACCATTGCAACTTACAATGGTTCAAATGAACTATTGTGATGGGCCAACAGAACAGTGCGTCCACACCAGCCTTCCTATTCCAGGTGCCCAACTGTGCTGTGTCTATACACAGCATTCTCTCCAACCATTGCAGTACCAGTGTACTGTGGGCACCTATCCCACAGATCCCCAAAGCAGGGCATTGCGGGAATAGTACTCCACAGGTGGAGAAGTGGTGCACCAAATTATATTTAAAATGTGAACTGTATATATTTTTCATTGTATGATCCAATGCATTTTTATAAATAAAAAAATACAGTGTGTATATGAGAGATGACCCCTCCATGGTTGTGAGGGCCAGACCAGTTTGGGAAGATGGATCCATTTGCATTGTGCCTTCCAAAACAAAAGAACTTATGTGCATTAAATTACAGCAATTGGAGTAGTTCAAAACAAGAAAGCAGTTGATAGTATAGGAATTGCTATGCAGTGCACAGAGATTGCTCACAGAAGGGGCTGCAGGTGCTTTATAGGGACTGTGCTGGGAACACAAGCTACAGCAGTGCAGCTGCAGCACTATTACTCTCACTCCCGGATTTCCCTAGTCTAGTTACAATTAGGGTGACCAGACATCCTGATTTTATCGGTACTGTCCCGATCTTTGCTTATTTGTCCCATGTCCCGACCTACCTTCAGTGGGGACACGAATTGTCCTGATATTTTGCCTCCGCTCACAGGCGGAGCGGAGCCCGGAGGGGGCTTGCGACCCCCCGCCCCGCCCTGACTCTGCCCCCTCCTTCCCCCATTGGATCCCTCCCCAAATCCCTGCCCTGGCCCCGCGCCCCCAGCCCCGCCCCCTCACTGCCCCATTCGGTCCCTCCCCAAATCCCCACCCTGGCCCCGCGTCTTCCCCAAGCACGCCGCATTCCTCCTCCTCCCCCCTCCCTCCAAGGCTTGCACTGATCAGCTGTATGGTGGCGCAAGTGCTGGAGGGAGGGGGAAGGTGGAGACGGAGCAGAGGCAAGCTGGTGCGGAGGGGGGGTGCGGGGCGTGGAGCTCTGGCGGCCGTTTTTTTTTTCCTTTTGCTCCGCGGCTTTTTAATTTTTTTTTCCTGCCCCCCGCATCCTGATATTTCACCTGTGTGATCTGGTCACCCTAGTTACAATGGTAGTGAGCCTTGTTTCGAGCAAATGGAATTGTAGCAGTGTTGGCAGCACCTGTGCACCTATCCAAGTGTTTTTGTGTGTGAACATGAGGTGTGTCTCCACAGCGGCAGGGAGGTGTAACATCAAAATCCTCAAGTCTAGACAAGGCTTATAGTATCAGGGGCTGAGTTGAGATTCTGTGCTGGGCCTCCAGAAGGTGCACTGCAGAAGGTACAGCCCAGGGGAAGGTGAGGGCAAAGGTGTCTTTGTGCCCTCCCAATTCTAGGCTGCTCGAAAGGCTGAAATAGGCCAGTGTAATTTATATAGCCCCGGGATCTGCTCTAAATTATGGCCTCCCCAAGGCTGCATATGACTTGCAGTACAAGCCAAAATGGCCGCAGTGGCATGGATACATCCTTGACATACTCCTTTCCCCAGTACACCCTCAATGCTAATGGCAGTCCAACAGTGCCTGCCCTAAGAGGATTCTCCCTTGGGGAGAATCCACCCTCGGTAGCTCTCTCACACTGTACAGCACCCCCAGGATAGGCACACAGCACAGCATCAATAGTAATATGGAGCAGTGCACTCTGGGGTGTGCTACTGCACAGAGTTGCGAGGAAGGAAGACTGGCCAAACCAGTGTGCAGCCACATCAGCCGGTGTAAGCTCCTGCTGCTAAGAATAGCCACTAGAAGGTGGAACTCTTTGTGAACCACGAACTTCACCTTCCCAATGCCTTCTCCTGACCTGAGCAGCAGGAAAGGCTGAAGTTAAAAATGTGAGCCACTGTGTCATGCTGCAAAGTATCCTTGGCCAAGCTAATGCACTATGAGTTTTGGATTTTATATTTTAGTTATCCTATAAATGTCAAGAGACTCCTTTCCTCCTCCTTTAAAGTGAATTGAGTTTGGTTAAAAGTGCTGGCTTGACTTCCTGGGAGACCGGAGACTTCTCTGCACAGAACCAGGTACAGCACACTCCGGAGCAAGGAGTATCCCCCTGCTTCTGAATACCTCAGCCTTGCACGAGCAAGGAGAGGGTAGGTCAGGATCCAGGGTCTCTCACCTCTTTGCTGTGATTGCCAGTTGCAATAATGTTGAAACTGAACTGAGATCTAATTTCCCTTCCGCCTCCTACCAAACACATTTTCCACTGGTAGCTAGTTTTGGTCACCACAGAAACCAAGCAAGCTTTGAATTTGATTTATGATATTGCCTCATAAGTGTTTTAAAATAACAAGAACAGAGAAATGAGAATGATGTGGAAATCAGGATTGTTGCTTTTGCAAACTCTCAGTTAAAAAACAAGGAAAAGGCCAAGAGTTAGTTTTTTTTTTTTCTTGTCAAGAGTGAAAGAGTTAAGCCATCAGCCTGGACAGAAGGTATTTTACAGCCTCGTTTGGGTTTTGGCAAATGAAAGGACGCTAAAAACATAATAAGTTTGAGTGAATAATGGCAGTAACCTGTGAGAATGGATATTTAGATTTAGGGCCAGTTTGTGGCTGCACATCATGATTTGGTCACATTCCTCAGGGATTTGTTGAGAATTAAAAAAAAAAAATCAGCAGTCCTAGCACAACTGGGACGTGGAAAAGCAGATTCCAGCTTGTAGCCACGATACATGCCAGCTGTCCAAATGTTTAGGGGGCAGATTATTTATTCTTTAAAAATAAAGAGTTGGGCAGAAATACAAGGAAAAGATGGAAAAAGTCTATGAAGCCTGTGACTTTCTTACACAGTTAGTTAGAAAGACACCCTGCCCTTGGATGGAGTAGCCCATTTTGTAGGCAGTTGTATCCTGCAAGCAGCATCTCTCCGATCAGGGGAAGTACCTTTGTACTTGTTGCCCTCAACCACTATCGCAGTCATTCAAGCCCAGCAGACACATTGTTAGGTTTGCTTAAATACACTTTTAATTTACCAGATCTCCATGTGCAGTAACAATGCTGTGGGGTAAAGTAACCTGAGCACAAATATAGCAACTTTCCGAAGACTGACAGATCAAGGCACTATGGTGAGGAAGCCCTGCCAAAGCGTGCATTCTACAGCAGGGACTCTTAACCTTTTTCATACTGTGGCTTCACACTTAGCTGATCCTCTCCAGATCTGCCCCGGAACCTCTTGTGCCCATTCCCACTGAGCTTCCAAGAAGCTACTATGGGATCAAGTGACTTGTATATGGTGTACTCCTGGCATCTGCAGAAGATCTGGTTGGAAGTGACTGACCAGATCTCCTTCAACGGAAGACCATAAATGGGGGAATGGAAACCTCTGAAGCTTTATGAGTTCTGGTGACAGCCCACAGCTTGAGAACTGGAAAACTGATTGATACAGAAGAATAATATTATATAGTATAAGAGCAGTTATGTTCTATGGATCAGTTGTTGCTGAATTAAGCAGAGAGAAGATTCAACAAGAATGTTCATTAGGATGATTAAACCAGCTCGGCAGGAAAAAAAAAATGAAAAGAGAGCCGACGAGACAACACCCCCACAAAGAACTCAAAGGCAAAAACTACCAAAGCTTTTCCAGAATATATCATCCAGAGATAGCAGGGAGCCGTGGCCATCTAACAAAGGCACTAGATACTGTGGTTTTAGAAGAGGCATTCATGCATATGGAGTTTTACTGCAAAAAATGCTCTTTTGATCAATTCCAGGCCACACGGCAGTTATGTGTATATAACTGTATATCACCACACGGGTGAGCTCTTGGCAGACTGTAGTGTCACCATGAGGCATTTTGCATTTTCAGTTTGAGAGAGAAAAAACAAATGTGGCTACTGAAATTTTACAAGCATGCAATCTTCCTACCTCAATTATTCCCCCCCTCCCCCAACCTATTTTTATTCTAAAAGATAGGCAAGAAAGAAACCAAAAAGCACTTAGACAGCTTGTTAAACAAGAACTTCATTGCAAATGCAGGCCTAGGCTCCATTCTTTGCACACTGTGTTGCATTTCTGTCTGTTGTTCTGATGTTATAACATTAGTATTAACATCACTATACAGAAGGACCCTGTTCCATGGAAATGACCCAGACTTTCATCCATTTAAAATGTGATTCTTTTCTTTAAATAAGATAGCCAAGATCACTTCCTGTCCCAAATCATTATGCTCTGTTGCTTTGTTCTGTTAAATAGTCTGATGTAGAAGTGAACTATTTTTTTATAATTATCCCCACACCCCAAAACTCCTACATTAACTTAAAGATCCTGAACAGCATTTCACGTACCCTCAAACAAGGAAACTCCAGGAAACAAACAGCCTAAGTCAATATTTTCTGATTTTTAAACAATGACCAACCTCATCACTTAATCACACCTTCTCTTAGGCTCCCTCCCTAAACTCAAACTTGCAACCAAACCTACAACTTGAACTCCAGAACCATGCAGTAAATATATGGTGCTTTGTGTGCATTCAGGTCACAGACCAGATCCTTGGTTTAGCCAAGCTGTACTTAGCACAAGACCAGAGAGGGGACCACCTTGATTTAGTTGGGGATTGGTCCTGCTTTGAGCAGGGGGTTGGACTAGATGACCTTCTGAGATCCCTTCCAACCCTGATATTCTATGATCCCAGATCCCAAAGCCAACCCAAGGCTAATTCAGCCCCTGGCACAATTTAAAGCAGCCTCGGGGGGGGGGGGTCACTAGAAGAAGTGGCATGTAGAGTAGCAGCACTGGCTCTCTCCTGCTTGGTGAATTCCCCTTATGCAAGGGGAATCCCCAAATAGCTAGGTCTCCAGAGTTTCCAGCTGTTTTGTGCTGCCAGAATGGTGCAGAGCAACCTGGTGAGAGGCTGGAGTCTGGCTCCATTTGTTCTGAAGTATTTTGTTAAATGGGAATTATAAATTAAGTAGGAGTGAGCATGATTAGGAAAAAAATTATGGAGTATGGCATAAGTGCTGAAGATGAAATACTTCTTGAAGTGAGATGAGTAAAGTTGTTGGTAGAGGTGAGAGTCTGGTTGTGTCTTACAGAGCAGGGGTTCTCAACCTTTTCTTTCTCAGCCCCTCTTCCCCCCTCCTTCCCCCAACATGTTATAAAAACACCACAGTCCACCTATGCCACAATAACTGGTTTTCTGCATATAAAAGCCAGGGCCGGTGTTAAGGGGTAGGAAGCAGGGCAATTTCCATAGCCCTCCCCCCCCCCCCCCCCCGTGAAGCCACATTGCTTAGGCTTTGGCTTCATTCCTGGGTGGTGGGGCTCAGGGCCACAGGCTTCAGCCCCATGCGGTGGGATTTCAGCTTTCTGCCCTGGGCCCCAGCAAGTCTAATGCTGGCCCTGCTTAGCAGCTGCCCTGAAACCTGATGGCGGCCCCGTAGGGGGTCTCGGCCCCTGGTTGAACTGCTGTATAGAGCTTTGAGAATAAAGCTTGTGAAGTGCTATGAGGACCTTCTGCATAGAATATGCTATAATTAGAACCAGGCCTGAACTACAACTCTAGATCTATATACCCTCAAACTTGGGTGAAGTTGGGATCTAGATCCACAACTAGTCTCTTTGCCTGTAGTAGGTTGAACCAAAACCTCATATCAGAACATTCTTAAATTTAGCATGTCAGGGCCATCTTCATGATCATTGTCACTGATGCCTAGCTACCATCCCAAGCCCTTTTATGTACATAATTCAAATCTTATTGTATGTGCTGCTCTTCCCAAGATCTCTGCTAAAGGACACTTCTGTGGGGCTGAAATCTGCCCTGTGTTTGTACCTTCCTTGTACATCCACCTCAACCAGGAAGAAGTTTTTTTCCCCTCTGTTTTTGTTTTTCACTGTTAGGTATATGAACTTCCAGATTAAGTGAAAGTGAGGTTACAGATCACAGCTCAAGGAAGTGGCAGATACCAAAGGAAAGGCTAATTGTAGGTTAAACTAAAAACCTACCCAATGACACATCCTAAAGTGAAATGTTCCCCACCAAAATATCCTATACCCAGTGTACCAGGATTGGAACCAAATTAGTGGTGAATTGTTTGAGCTGAAAGGAGAATTTCATAGACTCAGCAGGCTAAATCCGTGTCCAGAGAACTGAGTTAAGACTCAGTGGTTCAGGATACTCATAGCACTGAGTAACAAAGACATTTATCACCTCTCATTAATGCTATTTTTTGCTGAAGGGAGTTTGTATGAGTATCAGCACTCTGAGGACTGCTTTGGAGTGTCAGAAAATAGAGGACTCCTTGCCGGTTGACACCTCCTTAGCTTTCAGGGGCTGTTGTATAACAAAGATTAAATAACTTGTTAAGTTTCTAACCATTTCTCTTTGGCCTCTTTTTTCCTGAGTTGAATGACAGTTCAGAATATTACTACATAATAGAATGGAGCTTTTCTTTGTAGTTGGTGGACATTTGCTGGTTTTATCAGTTTGGGCTGAGACAGTGTCACCACCACACAAATGCCTTGGGTTGCTTTTCTTGCAAATTAAGAGGCAAGGCAGGAACTCTTCAGATCCAATTCTGACTGATATCCTGCTGGAGCCTTGGGCAACTCACTTAGGCCTAAATTTTCAAAAATGTGCAGTCATTTTGTGCAGCTCAGTTTTTGGGTTCCCAACTTGGCCCTGATTTTCAGAAGTGCTGAGAACCCACAACCCGCTGTTGAAGTCACTGGAAGCTGTGGATTCTCAACATCTTTGAAAATCAGGGCATAGGTATCTTGAGGTGGATACTCAAAATTAGTGGAGACTTCCTTAATTTCTGTGTCCATTTCCCATCCTGTGAAATGGGGACAATAATTTACCTACCTCCCAGGCAGCTGATGTGTAAGGGCTTTGAAAATGTAAAGTGCTATGTAAGTACCGTATTATTAGACCTCAAACCTCTTAGATTCTTTGAATGTGCCTTTTAGATTTATGTACAAAGAAAAATGCCTGGGGTTGTGATTGTTGTATATGTATGTCTTTTACATTATTTCTCAACATCCACCACAAACCTGATAACTCTCCAGAGGAATTCAGGTCTCTATTAGGCTGGTCTTTGATCTTGTTAGAATTGGTGAATAACTTGTAAGAGGTTTCAAGAAGAAAAGAACCCATGTATACAGTAGACCTTATGTTAAGACACTCATCTCTCAGGAATGCAGGGGTTAATGGTCACAGCCCGTTAATCACTGCTAATGAACCTTCAGGAAATCTGTCAGGAAGTGGGTACAAATTCCTGAATGCTGATGCCAAGTATTGTGTGGTGTGTTCTGTTTTTGATGTTGCCCAACCGAAGATCTGTAGTGGACATACTTGAGCTACCGAAAGACATTAAGGCCCAAATTATGTGCTGCCCTTGTTCAGCTGCAGTTGGGAACAAGAAGGGTCCCTCTTTGCAAGACTATAAAAGGACCACGCACAAAAGCAATGTAGGGAAGGCAGGGACTTCCAGCTGTCTCTGGGGAACCATTATCAGAAAAGGAGACAGGAAGAAGGCCTGCCCATTACCCCTCTCTTCTCTGCCAGCTCATGGAGTACAGGGGGAGGCTGGCACAAAGTGCTCACTGTGCATGAACATGAGCAGCCACCAGAAAGTGTCTCTGAGGCTCAGTGGGTGGGGTACACAATGGTGCTTAGGTGCCTAACTCCCACTGATTTCAGTATGGTGCCTAAATGCCTTGCGACTCCACCCAGTCTCCCTGGTGCTTCTTCTGGGCCTGTGTGGCTTTGCTGTGGCCTGTGCTGTAAAAGCCCCAATTCCAGCTCTAAGGGGGCCTTAGGGCTGACATTCAGAATTTGTGTTAAGTTTTAAATGACAAAACTTCCCAGTTCTGTTAGAATGACATTTTGGTGTTCCATTAAATACTTGTTTGGTTCCAGACTAATGTCTGTAGATACCCCATGCGCTGTTCTGGCACTGTAGGAGTAACTACTGGCGGCGTTAGTGGAAAGTCACTCTGCCATTTTCAAGTACTTAGGACTTCAAAGGTTCAGAATTAAAGGCCTGGGCTAAGCCCCATTGACTTCCCTGGCTCACTGTGGCACATAGATCCACCTGTGCAGTCCTCCCTGCAGGACTGGGGCCCTAAGCATTGTTCTAAGATGCGGAAGCACTTACCCTCACTGAGCTTTAAACGTGGATTAGTTTCCAAATGGAAAATACCCCAATTCTCAGTCACCTGAGTGCCCGTAGGCCTCTGCATAATGAAATGGGTGAAAAATCCCTCTCTCTAGCCCAGTCTGATAAACGGGGGGGAGGGGGGGAAGAGTGACAAATCAGCAAGATTTCCAAATCAACTGCCCTCCGTCACACTGAGGACAAGCATGGGCCATTTTAACCCAAAGGGGTTGAAAATGAGCCCCTAAAAAGGAGGCTGATTCTGCCACTCTTACTCTCATTGAGTGGGACCTTGTTCTATGAGCAGTCCCACTAAAATCACTGGGATCATACAGGAAGTGGGGTACCTCTCACTGCGAGGGTAACTCAATTGGGCCCTCAGAGTGGAAATGCTTCTTCCACCATACCCATAGTGGATCCTCACTAACTTTGCACCAATCCAGAGAGCTTGAGGCACAATCTAGCCGTAATGAAACATACCATAGCAATGCTGTTGCTCAGTCTGTTCTATGGATTTTTTTGAGCAAATTATGGGCTATGTGCCTCTGCAATGGCATAAGAAAGAGTAAGAGCCTTCATGTATGGTGTGGGTGTAGACAGCAGACTGAGGACTCTGCACCCACTATTCCCTCCCCCACACAGAGGGTTGTGGAGTGGATGGGGCCTTGGCTCTGCCCTCAACATGTCGGCCAGCAGAAATGAGCTGGCTTGGGGGGATAACTTACTACTTGTATGGCTGACTAGCACATTACTACCAGAGTAGGAGTCGGGAGGAAATTGAGATTCTCTGAGGCTATGACTACACTTAATGGCAGCGCGTTGCGTACATACGCTGCACACCTCCATATCACAGGTATAAATAGCAGTGTAGATTGTGAGGTGGTAGCGTACAGATGTGTCTGAACCTAGGGTATGTACCCTATGCAGCTCTCTCTTCACCCTAGCAGCGCCTCCCGCAGCTACACAGTGATTTTTAGCAGTGTAGGGTCCTGCTATCGGAGCCTTTCTCCATCACAGTGAGAGACTCCAGCAGCAGGGAAAGGCTCCATCAGTAGGGACTGCTGTGTGTACCTGTACACTGCAGTGCGGATGCTGCCTGCTGGTTACTGCAGCATGTAGCTACACGTACCCTACATGTCACTGCCAGTGTACTGAGGCACAATTCCTTCCTTAGAGTGGGGCACCTACGTACTGCCATATGCTTTAGACCAGTGGGCCTCAAACTTTTTACCTCGCACCCACCTTACTCCTGTCCGCATGCCCCTACTCCCCGGATCTGGGATGGAGGCTGGGGCCACAGCTGGGGGCAGGCCCAGGCCTCAACTGCGTTCCCCCTCAAACATTCCTCTGCACCCCCATAGGGGGTTGCACCCCACAGTTTGGAGACCTCTGCTTTAGACAGTGCAAAAGCACAATCTAACTGTAAGACTTCACTGTTTTTGCAAAATATACTTCTGTACACTCCCTTGTAGACTGGTCAGTATTTATAATCTGAACTACACTTGTCCAATAAATGTGCTAAATCCATTTTGTGATGCATTTTTCCATTGACTCTTCTATTAGGTGTCTTGGTTTAGTCACTAGTTCAGTAATATGCAGTTCAGACTTGACTCTGTGCTGCCTCTACATAGTACTATAAAATGGCCCATTCCTTTCAGGATTTGCGAGCATGCTTTTACTATGGTTTGAATTAAATCAGTGTGATCAACCCGAAAAGTACATGAATTGTGACTTCTGCGACATCGCCAGAACAACATTTTAAAGTTTTACTGTAGCTTCATGCTGCCAAATTCAGGTTTTTTCTTTTATCTGGTTACAATGACTCTTCCCTAAGAGGAAATGATTCTCTGGAAAAAAGGTGGAAGTGAGTATAATTGGTCCAATACTGTGAATTATGCTACTACCCTTATGGCACAAAATAATTTTTGGTAAAACAGTAAAAATCACCTTATTGTACAAATGAAATGTATCCCATTATTCCAGGTATGACTGATTGCAAAGTGCTATACTTGTGGGGAAATCAGCTGTGGCACAATATAGTTTCCACTTCCAAAACACTTTCCTTAAAAAAACTTCCCAGGCCATTGTATAAAAATAGTTACACTAGAGGTGTGAACTGCCACTGATTAATCAGGGTTTACAAATGCTAAGGTATTAAATAAACAGACTAAAGTTTCATGGGTTTTCCCTCCCCCAAAGATACAAAATCTTGAGCAGTTTTGGGCAATAGTAACCAAAAATGCTCCTTTCACAGACACAAAAGAGAGGCAACAAGGGACTGCAAGGATTGTAATGGAGACTATAGAAATAGATTACAAATGAAAACAGGTCAAAGCCATAGAACTAACAGTTAAAATCATAACCTTTATTTAGCAATTGCCATAACAGATTAGACCAATACCAGTCTAGTATTTTATCTTCCAGTGACCAGCACTGATGCTCCAAGGAATGGTTTAAGAAATCCTGAAGGTACAATTATGAAATACGTTGGCTATAGGAGACGTGTTGTGAGGATTAATTTACTAATGTTTGCAAAGCACGCTGAGATTCTTAGAAGGAGAGCACTACAGGAGTGCGATGTATTATTGCTATATAATAAAATCCATCATCTAATTTTCTTATGAGGAGAATTGGAGGTAAAATTATGTATATCTTGTCAGCTTCAAAGATGTCCATGCAGAGTACATTGTATATTTGGCTATAGTAGACTCTGAACACATATGAATATAAATAAACTAACATTTGCGAACCAGGATACAGTAGAACCTCAGAGTTACGAACACCTCAGGAACAGAGGTTGTTCATAACTCTGAAATGTTTATAACTCTGAACAAAACATTATGGTGGTTCTTCCAAAAGTTTACAACTGAACATTGACTTAATAGAGCTTTGAAACTTTACTATGCAGAAAAAAAATGCTGCTTTTATCCATCTTAATTTAAATGAAACAAGCACAGAAAGAGTTTCCAAATCTTGTCAAATGAGGTTTCTTTTAACTTTCCCTTTATTTTTTTTAGTGGTTTATGTTTAACACTGCGCTGTATTTACTTTTTTTGGCCTCTGCTGCTGCCTGATTGTGTACTTCTGGTTCCAAATGAGGTGTGTGGTTGCCTGGTCATTTCTTAATCTGAGGTTCTACTGTATTGAATAATCTCAATTTTATTTTAAAACATGCCATTGAGGTTTAGCCCCTTTGTGCCCCGCTTTCTTTCCTGCTCTATGAATCCCCTATTCTGGATATAACAGGCCAAAGTTGGTAATACATGCTTCAACCACAATGCACTGGTGTGTTCAGGGTAGTGTTGAAGTGAGGAGTCTGTAGGCCAACAATAGTTTTTGCTGCAGTTACCCTTTAATTGAATCAGTTCTGCTGCTGCTCTCCATATGACTTTTGACCAGTTGTACCAATACAGCCATACTTAGGCCTTGGCTACAGTTGCGAGTTAGAGCGCATTAAAGCAGCCCCAGGCGCCCTAACTCACGACCCGTCCACGCTGGCAAGGCACTTAGAGCGCCTGGACTCTGCAGCTGGAGTGCTCCTGGTAATCCACCTCCACGAGAAGCATAACACTTGCTGCGCCCTGGCTGAAACGCCCCAGCATCAGTGTGAATGAGGTGTTGCATTACTGTGCTTTGATCGGTCTCTGGAAACTTCCCATAATCCCCTTAAGTCAAGTGGCCAGTCTTGTCATTGTTTTGAACTCCCCTTTCTAAGCTCCATTTCTGACAGCCGGCATGCTTATCTGCTCCGGGACAAAGCAACCATTAGTATGGAATGCTGCTTGCTGTGAGTGTGCGAGAGAGAGAGGGGTGGGGGGCAGGAGGGTCTGCTGCTGTCTGAACTTACAAGACAGCATGCTGACATGTTCTTAGCCCCCCAAAAACCCACTCACTCTCCCCCCACATACACACAACACACTCCCTGTCATACTCCACCCCGCCCCTCCCATTTCAAAGCACATTGCAGCCACTTGCATGCTGGGATAGCTACCACAATGCACTGCTCTCCGTGGCATTGCAAGAGCTGCTAAAATGTGGCCATGCTAGTGCGCATGAATCTGACAGTGTGAACACACTGCAGTGCTTTCCCTACTGCACTCTACGAAGGCTGGTTTAACTCACAGCGCTCTACATCTGCAAGTGTAGCCATGCCCTTAGCTTCTGCACCATCCATAGAGGCAGAGTTGAGCAGCAGGTCTACAAAATGAAGTGTACACGTATCTCTATCTCCCATACCTGTGTAGTAGCTCTTACTTTGAAAGCAGCTCACATAGGAAAATGTTAGCAACTATTGTTCTTTGGGAGTTGCCTCTGTGGATTCACTGATGAGACAGTGCCCTCTACTGGTGGACCTCGCAGAACCATTGTAAGGCTGTGTCTGTGGAAACTGCATGAGTATCCCCTAAGGATGCTAAACATCCAAGCCTATACAAGGAAGTGCATTCTCCAAGCATCTGAGTTTGACTGTGAAGAACAGTAGGAAACCTGTCTGTGTCCATTCAGTGCCACAGACCACTCTTTAACCTCCTTGTTATTCAACATCACTAAGGGACATTCTGCAGCCCTGAGGCATAGTGGGTGTCTGCAAAGGCTTCTGCAATGTCAAGGCACCATAGGCCTGCTTCCAATTACTGGAATTACACCTTTGAGGAACTTTAGTTTTCCAGCTGCCATCCATGCTGGAACACACATTATTCCTCTTAGTTCAGTAGCAAGTAGTGAAATAATCATTTCAGGTGATTTTTTAGGACAGCACTGTAACGGCCTTGATATCCAAGGATCCTTTCCCTTACAACTCCCTAATACAGTGATACTTGGACACCGGTGGTTCAGGAACCAAAATAGCGATCAACATTACCCCAAAGAACAGGAGTACTTGTGGCACCTTAGATACTAACAAATTTATTTGAGCATAAGCTTTCGTGGGCTACAGCCCACTTCATCGGATGCATGTAGTGGACAATACAGTAGGAAGATATATATATATATACACACACACACACACAGAGAACATGAAACAATGGGTGTTACGATACACACTATAAGGAGAGTGATCAGTTAAGGTGAGCTTTTATCAGTAGGAGAGAAAAAGAACTGTTTGTAGTTGTAATGGAAATGGCCCATTTCCAGCAATTGACAAGAAGATATGAGGAACTGGGGGGGCAGGGGGGGGGGATTAAGCATGGGGAAATAGTTTTACTTTGTGTAATGGCCCATCCACTCTCAGTCTTTATTCAAGCATAATTTAATGGTGTCCAATTTGCAAATTAATTCCAATTCAGCAGTCTCTCGTTGGAGTCTGTTTTTGAAGTTTTTTTGTTGAAATTATGTGCTGCAAAGAGCCACTTGCGGCTCACGCACATCAGGCAGAGTATCACTGCCCTAATATATGGTAGAGTTAATTATTGATTGATGTTCTGTATGTGAGGTGGCCAGTTGACACTGGATGGTCTGAGGGCTCTTCATTAAAATGCTCAGGTGGCAAGCTGCGTTACCCACTCACTTTGTAAGAATGATGACTTTAAATGTTACCATTTCCCCTTCTTAGCACAGCAGCATGAATGAAGACAAGATGTAGAATTAACAATACTCACCTGTTTCTGTTCCACCCGCCATTGCAGTCAAACTATAGAAACCACAGCAGAGACAAAGAGGCAGAACAAAAAGTGACAAAACCTTAATCAGACTTAATCAGGCAGGTGTATGTTCAAATATTGTTGACTGAAGCAGGGGCTTTGTTTACATTGTAAAGTGTAACTTTTACTAGCTTTTGATTTTACCAGACTCCAGTTCTACATTGTGCTGACTGTAAATACTTAGGCCGTGGCTACACTGGCGCTGTACAGCGCTGCAACTTGCTGCGCTCAGGGGTGTGAAAACACCCCTCTCCCCCCCCCTGCCCCCGAGCGCAGCGCTGTAAAACGCCAGTGTAATCAGCGCCTGCAGCGCTGCACGCTCGCTCTCAGCGCTGCAAGCTACTCCCCTCGGAGAGGTGCTGTGACAGTGCTGTGAATTGCCAAGTGTAGCCAAGGCCTTAGAGTAAGGCAGGACAGAGCTGACCAAGATGCAGGGTAAGCCAGGAGCTTTACTTAGGAAAAGATGCTTGACTGGAACATTCATTGCCAAGTAGCACTTTGCTGAAAAAACCCCCAGCCAGTACATGTTACTCTGGCATTAGGGTTACCCCAACTGCCAGTCTATCCCCCCTTTCCAGTTGCTGATAACTTGACAAACATTTCTACTAGGGTGGTATTTTCCGTGGGTAGTCTCAACACAAAGGTGATTTTTTTTTTTATCTCCTTCTGATCTGGAGCAAAATAGTTTCAACCTTTAGAGTGTGGAAAAAACAAACCACATTTCCTATCTCAAATTTCCTCTCAGAAATTGTGTTCATGTACCTTAAGTAGCTGAAGCCAGAAACTTCACCCTTGTCTCAGAGACTTACACCTAGTCTACACTACAAAAGGCTTATCACTAGTGCTATGTAGGCAAACCCTTCTAGTGTAAGTGCAGTTTATACTGGCAAGAGAGTGCTTTTGCCAGAACCCAAAATCTATACCAGTTCCCTGAAATAAGTTATTCTGGGAAAAAAGGAACTTTTTTTTTGCCACTATATCTGCATTTTGCCTAGGACTTTTGCTGGTATAAAAAGTTATTAAAAATCTCACACCCCTAACCAATGTCGTTATACCAGCAAAAGTTTTAAGGATAGATGAGGCGTCAGAAATCAAGCCAGGTTTGGAACAAAAATATTGCGCAATGTTTTAAATAAGTTAAAACTTTCAGTTAACTGGTGATGCAACACTCGTGTGGTTTAGAACAGTGGAGGGATCTGAATCGCCACAAACAAGTTGTTACTAAAAGCACTCGAGGAGTAAAGGCATTCCATCTCCTGCTGTTCCCAGCAAAACCAGTGCCATTTCCAGAAGCCCCAACTCAACTACCTGGGGACTCATAGTAGGGTGACCAGATGTCCTGATTTTATAGGGACAGTCCTGATATTTTGGGCTTTTTTTTAATATGGGCTCCTATTACCCCCCACACCCTGTCCCAATTTTTCACACTTGCTATCCGATCACCCGAGCTCATAGGGATGTGGACACAGAGTGGGTGGGTCAGCTACACCAACCTTTGCTTCCAAGAGGGGGTAGAGCGTGGTAAAGGAGACAGGCTACCACAGTCTGGCTTAGGAAGACACTTCTCCCTTTTCAGGCCACTGTGGCATTCCCCTCTGCATTCCTCTCTACCCAGGCTTGGGGCAGGATTTGTCCCCAGGGCACTGGTTTTCAAACTTCTTTTCTGGGGACCTAGTTGAAGAAAATTGTTGATGTCCACGACCCAACGGAGCTGGGGATGAGTGGTTTGGGGTGTAGGAGGGGCTCTGGGCCGGGGACTGAGATGCAGGAGGGGGTCAGGGTTCTGAGTGCAGGCTCTGGGGTGGGGCTGGGGGATTTGGGGTGCAAGAAGGGGTTCCAGGTTTGTGAGGGCTCAGGGCTGGGATGCGGGGTTGGGGCGTGGACTTACCTCCGGCGGCTCCCGGTGAGCGGTGCAGCAGCAGGCTTCCCACCTGTCCTGGCACTGCAGACTGCGCTGCACCCCAGAAGCAGCCAGCAGAGGGTCCGGCTCTAAGGTGGAGGCACACAAACAGGCACTGCCCCCACCCCCCATTGGCCAGTGCCAGTGCTCAGAACGGGGGCAGCACGCGGAGTCCCGTGGCCCCCGCCTAGAAGCCAGACCTGTTGCTGGCTGCGTCCGGGGCACAGCGCGGTGTCAGAAAGGTAGGCACTAGCCTGCCTAAACTGGGCAGCACTGCCAACGGGACTTTTAACGGCCCAGTCGGCGGTGCTGACCAGAGCCGCAGCGACCAAGTCCCTTCCATTCCATGACTCATTTCTGGGTCGTGATCCATGGTTTGAAAAAAACTACCCTAGGGATTAAAGCAAGGGAAGCAAATGTATGCAGCGTGGGGAGCTTCAGTTATGGGCATTTCACAGTTAAAGACAGCTGGTTGCTGCATCATTCTGCAAGTAGGAATTCACAAGCCACATAGCTTAATTTCTTCACCTTCTCCCCAACTCCCCCCCCCACTTTTATAGAAAAACAGAAGTTAAATAAAGAGAGGAAAATGGCATTCATGCAACATTCAGGTTGAGAAATCAAAATCAGACACTCCAATGACAGGAAATTTCAAAAGCAAAAGTTCCTGCGAGCCTGGTAACTCAGCCCCATTGCACTGAAGTGTGTTTATAGTCCTGTTTTCTCTTCTAAAATGTAAACTACGATATATTGTATGCCCTAATGTGTCGGAGGGATAGGGGGGCAAGAGTTAATGTTGTGGCAGCAAGCTTCTGTTTTGGAATTTCATAGAAATTAGAAATGGAGAAAAAGACAAATCCAGTTCAGCTCCTGTTGCATTAAAAGGCAACCTTTTGCATTTCAGGTAAATGCAGCTGAACTGTGTTCTTGTGTAAGAATCTGCCTAACTTTGTGTTTTTCTTTCACCTTAGGGGGCTGGCGATAGTTTTGTGGGCGCACTGGCTTTCTTCATGGCTTGCTATCCCAATCTATCCATGGAAGAATTGATCAGGAAGTCAAACTTCATCGCATCAGTGAGCGTCCAGGCATCAGGGACACAGTCTTCCTATCCCTACAGGAAGGACCTGCCCCAGGAACTTTTCTAACTTGTGGTGTCAGACAACTGCATGTGTTGATTGTAAAATATCCCAGGCAAGGGAGTTCTGATTGTGCAGAGGCAAACTTTTTCCCCCCTAAGAGATTCCAGGTTCTCAGCTACTAAAGGACTAGAGCGCATGAAAGTCTTTACTCCCTTCTCAATCACTGATTCCCTGCTAGACTCTGGTCTAGAGTAGAGCACTAGGGTTGCACTCTTTCATTCCAGCGAAATACTGTGGATCTGGCCCTTGCCCTACACACTGTGCAGGACAAACATTACTCTAATGGCAATGCAAAACTTAGTAGTCAATGTGTTCAACATTTCACTCCACAAACTCATGTCTATAAACTCAAGAGACATTCCACAATATGAGTAGGGATAACTGAGCTCTGAAATTCAGTGGCCTCCACAGACTTTGCTGTGCTCTCCACTAATTAAGATTCTCCTTGATTCTGATGAAGTTTCACATCTGCCAGCTAGGGACATCGCTATTGAAATGTGAATTATAGTTAGCTTTGAGTTTTCAACCAAATTCCTATTGTCCTTGCTCTCTGTGGCAAGTGCCTTAGCCCAAAGTGAGACTCATCAACTGTCTGGAGACCACACATACCTGCATGTGAAGTTCCATCTCATCCCTAGTCCACTCCGATCACAACGAAGCACTGCATACTGGGTCCTGCACCATCTGCTGGTTATGTTTCTCTATTGCATGATGGCTGCAGTAGGCTCCAGACTGTGTCCATTAAGTGAGGTTTTCTGGTTCTGGGCAAGCTGCTGATAAAGCCCTCAGGTGAGCTAGATGTACATATCAGCTCATTAGCTGTTTAATGTTCCAGGGAAATGCATGCCAAGATGCCTAGTCAGTCTTATTTGGCCAGAAACACAAATAAACTAGTTATTTAAAGAACAAAATCATCAGCCACAATGCACTAGTCAAAAAGCTGGCTTAGACATCTACTGTGTGCCTAGTCAGGCAAAAATTCAGATGTGAAAATAAGTCCTACATACATGGGCTTGATAAAAAGCTCTATTTTGTATGGGTCAAATCCTGATCTCATGGAAGTTTTGCCATTGGCTTCAAAGGCAGCAACCTTTAGCTCTACAGGTCACTTAACTAGTTGTATTTCTTCTTCCCACCTCTACTATAAGCTCTGAAACACTGGTGCTCCTACGGTTTCATCTGTGGATTGTGGTTTAGAATGCCTCTAGCAACCCTTCCACTGAAGTTCTCTTGTAGAAAATGTTAATTTTTTATTGCCATGTGAAACAATAGTCAGTTTCTTTGACAATTACAGCCAGTTTCACAATGGAAAACACAGACAATGGGATCTGCTGTTTTAATTTTTTTATTGAGGACTGTAAAAATAACTCAAAGGATAAATAAATGTTGATGCGATGATCTATGTTCAGACACTAAGACTTTTCTCTCTCTACATTGTTCTCAATCACAATGGCCTTCAAATCACAGGAGGCATTGATCGAGTTTATTTCCTCTCTTTTTAGCACACGCTGCAGGATTTCAGAAGCAGCATTCCCCCCTCAAGAGTCCAACTGACATATAAAACAAGTCCATTTACAAGGCGTTGTTCAGATGGAACGTATTTTTTTCTTCTCTGTGAAGAGAACACGTTGGTTCACTGTGGAGAGAAAGCAACTTGGTAGGAAAGTTCAAGTGTTAGGATTTACAAAAAAAAAAATCCACACCCCCACCTCCTGCTGGCCTCAATGCTTAAACAAATACTGAACAAATGATTGCTGGCACAATGCCATTGCTGGCCAACCTGCTTTTAAAGGACTTTTAGCACACATTCATTACACTTTTAGTATACAGGTGTCTATTTTACCCCATGAAGGACAAACATTAGGATTTAAGTGACTGTGAAAATGGAACCTTTTCACTCAACAGCTGCTCGCCATGTCTATTCGGAGTCAGTCTGCTCTGCATAGGGACAAAGAAAGGTTGTTACGGCTTTTCTACTTGTCTTAGCGCTGCCGAGTCCAGACAGCTATGGGAGAGTAAACTGGATTCTAATCTGCCTCGCATCTCATCAACAGAATCCTTCAAGGACCAACTGCAGAATCTTTATTACAAGTGATGAGTGAACTACAAACTGAGCTGGACTGTAAGTCCTCAACCTGAAGTTAGGAAAATCATTTTACTTCTAAACTGCGTACATGTGATATGGAGGTTACTATGAGAGAATGAGCATGGCAAACTACAATGCCGTTTGTGCAATCGAATTGTTTAATGTTAATTTTAGTAACTTAACACTGAAAACTATGTAGGGATAACACTGTACACCACAGAGATAGTGGATTGAAGTCATTTCTCCAATATATCACAGCCTAGTTGTGACTGAAGCCTTTACATTATGCACTGCAACAATCTGGGACTTTCTACTTCACTATAAAAGGTTCCCTATATGCAGGTCCCATTGTTTATGCACAAAAAACAGTGAAGTGAAAGTGCATACAGACAGAAAGTACATCTAATACTGTATCTGACATCCATGGATGGCCAGATTCACATTTACCTGCCTTTCACACATGCCTCGGTGTCTCACTTTCCCTCTGGTATAGGCTATAGGAATTTTTTTCCCCCCTTCACCAAATGTGAACCCCAGGCCATTCCAAGCTACCTCCCATTTCTATTCTATGGGTTGCATCAGGCTGTTCTGCCACCAAACTCCTGCTAGGCTGGGGGCACCGCTCTGTAGCACATTGCACACAAACTGGATAGTGTTTCTAGTGGGGGGGGGAGGGGTTGTGGAATGTTCTGAAGCAATGAAGTTAATATGAAATTAAGACACTCGTTTTCCAACCCAGGAAATGAATCCCACCACTGCTTGATCTAAGGCTTTCCCTTGCACGTGAAATTCAGTTTCTGCCAACATAAATATTTTTAGCAGATTTTGATTAAATCAGCTTGTATCTCTCCAGGAGCCTCTCTCCATAGGCACCAAACTCCTGCATTCTTAAGTCAACAGAGAATATCAATGTTAATCTTCCACCAAGACTGCACTGAAGATAATATCCCATATGACTATCAGCCAAATGGTTATATTACATACTCAGAGCAACAGGATTTTTTAAATTATGCCCTAGTTAAATATCAGATTACCAGGTGTTTTGCAGGAGGTAGCTGGGATCTGTACTGACTGAACTCTCCCATGCTATTTTAAGAGCTAAAGCAGGTTAGACTGTCCCCCACTTAACCTTCAATATGGTAGTTACAAACTGGTGCCTTCCCAAGAAGCTCAGACTCTAAGTCACCTTTTAAAATACATTTTTTAACTCTTGACAAATGCTATTGACACCCACGACTTACAATGAATCAGGTTTTAAATGATGGAGAGCGTTCTGAGGGCAGAGGAACGCAGCAGAAGAGTGGAGCAACTTTTCTCCAGACATGTGGGAACCTGCATTTATTTCTATATTAGACATTTTTTAAATAATAAAAATATTTTAAATAAATTTCATCTTGACGTTGTGATGAAAGTTTACTGCTCTTCTGGTTTAAATGTCCCAACAGAACTTCTCTGCAGCTGCGTAGCTCACTGCTGCTTCTTACGAGACAGCCGTGTCTCGGAAACTGAGCATGGAAATAGAGTGTACGAATTCTAATCTCAGCTCGACCACTGTCTTGCTGTGAGGTCTTGGGCCAGTCACTGCCTCGTTGTGTCAGTGCCACAGTCTGTAAAATGGGATTAATATTACCTCCTCCTGCATTGGGACATTTTAAGGAATAGTACAGTGGTTTGAGCATGTAAAATGCTAAGTATTACTCTGCTTATACTCAATACATTCTGTTACATTCAACTGAAGAGAAAGTGTGCATCTTCCAGACAGCATCTAATTTCTTACGTTCTTACCAATGGGATCATATTTCAGCAGGACCAATTTCTCCTGTAGTCGGGCTCTCTTGATGTTGCAACAGTAGCCCGTCCCTGCTGCACTCACCATCCTCACAAGGACGTACCTGAAATGATGAGGGACATCATTATGGCCAAAGGCAGATGTATACAGTGGTCGTCAGTGTCTCCACTGCAGAAATTCCCCTTTGACATGTGCAGTTAAGTGAACTGAGACATTTAATGTCACCATTTGTGCCGATAAGGGACAATTAAATACTAAATTTAGCTGAGCTGTTATATGGGTTTAATCGCAAGAGGTGATGAGCAACTGCAACTTCAACAGATGTTGCCAATGCGCAGCTAAGCAATGCTGATGCACAAGTGCTGTAGGTCAGGAGAGGAAGTTTTGGGAGCAGACCCTGGTGTCTCTCCCAAGACCAGCAGGCACATCATACAGGACAAGTATAAGAGAGGCAGTGAAAGCAACTTGAAATATTCACACTAAAGCTGCTTGGAAATCTTTTGTCTGAACAGTTTTCTGTTGGAAAATGGTGTTTCAACACAACCACTTGTTTTGTTTTTTTTATGAAATCACAGTGACAAATTTCCTGAAAGAAAAAAAAAATTTTGAAAACTATTTTATTTCCCAAAATTTCATTTTGAATTTTTTAAAAATTTCATTTCAAAACTAATTTTTCATTTTGAACTTTACTTTGTTTTTTCCCCACCTATTAGTTTTACGTTATTTCATGATGTCTGTAGCATTAGTGCATAAGACAACATGTCATATCCTGCCATGCCGTGTCACGATATGCGCTACTTCTGCGGACATGGTCCAAATCAGAACAAAGACATTTCAAAATATCAAATTTTCCTATGAAACAGAAATTCCAAATTTTGATCAGCTCTAATTAAAACCTCCTACCAGCAAATCCATGAATAGCAAGGAACTCCGCCTGGAAAGGGCACTGGGAGGGGCACAGGCAGAGAATCTATTCATCTGAAAGAGGGGAGAGGTTCAGGGAGCCTAAGAGGAAAAGAGGTGGCATTTGGAGTGAGGGGGAATCTATGGGCCAAGGGTTGGGAGGTTTGAAAACCACCCCACTAAAATCATGATGCTTTTAGAGTGCAGAGTCCATAGCAGGACTGTACATTTCAACATCAGCCTCAGGTTAATTGCTATCGAATGGAACATAGATCATGGCCAAGAGAAGTAGTTTCCACACTGAAATAAGACAAAAAAGAAAAGAGCCGCACACAACTGACTCAGTATGGCTCCTTTTTAGACAAGAAACGGAGGATGATCATATTTAAAGGCACCCAGGTCATAGCCAATACACTATCTCAGAATACAGAGCCCAGCTGTCTCCTCCACTTGCACTAGCACTGGGACCTAAAGCAGTACACAGATGGAGTGAGGGGCATCCAAAAAGGGAAAGCAGAGCTCCTCAGCATGGTATGCCACAGAAATAGGTCAAGAGGTGGCAAGATTGGTGGGATGGTAACTCTCCACAGCATCATGCCCTCTCAAACCCCCAGATGATGCTAACCCAGTGGAGGAGTTGGGGCAGCAGCCATGTACCATAGAGAGGAGAAGAGGAGAAATTGGGGTATAATGTGAAGGCAACTGAGCCTCCCTGCAAATCCATAAGTACTGCCAGCTCTCTGGTACTCCCCAGGATCTCAGGGCATCTGGAAATTAGGGAAGGAGGGTCAAGCCCCTTGACCATTTCTCCAGTGGTGATCTCTCCTTTTCCATCGCAATGAAATGATCTGAAAGAAACATTGCCAGTAGAGACCACATTCAATTTTCTGGCTTACAGACAGCATCATCCCTTGAAATTAAACAGAGAAAATCCCTATTTGCTCACCCATGCAATGTCACTCCCAACAGCAGATACAGTACATATTGCTTTGCCTGGTCTGATTTAAAGTCAATTTTACATGAACGTTTTTTTCCCCCCTTCAAATAAAGGGTAACCACTAGACTTCCGTGAGCTAAAAGACCCAGCGAATGTTCTGTTATCTCCTGTACACGCACTACAGGTGTCAGGCATAGCACCTGTAGCCACATAGGGGACTCCTTCCCCATACCTCTCCCACTTCCTCAAACACCTTCTGGTCAGTTTCCTCTTTCTAGCCCAGTGACATCAGTACAACCAGAGTTTGAAACTCCTATTTGGTACATGTCTGAGGGCAGGTTCTTTTTGAGTAAGACACTTAGTTATGAAAATTTCCAACTTAATCGGGTAACCCAAGCCAGATGGTCTAGTGAGGTGTAGGCAGAACAAGAAGGGAGAAAATCTAGGGGAGAGACCCAAAAAGGGAAAGCAAAGGGGCCAGAGGAGGACCAATAAAATGACGAAGAAAGAAGGGAAGAGAACACAAAAACCAAAAAGAGAAGCACTTGGTTTTGAAAATAAATTTCATTTCTTAATGAAGGAGGAGCAGCACAAAGACAGAATAAAAAGGGGAGGAATACAAGAAAAAAAGCTTTTAGGTTAGTGAAATTAATTGTATTTATACCTCCTCCTTGAGGAAACTTCACCATGCTCTGTTCATTGATGGGAGGGGATGATGGCAGAACATAATTACTATTAAGGCTGGTGTCAAACTGAGACCCCTTCTATTGGGTATATACTTTAAAACTGCACTTTGAATGTCAGCCCTGATAATTCTGCAGAAACACCATGAGAGGAGAGAGACTTCAAACCCAGCGGGTGCCTGGCACCAGCTTCATTTGGGGATGATTTTTAAATCTTCAACAAGAAGCATGCCAGGAGGTCCTCTTTCCAGAGCTTTGCAGCACAAACTATTACAGATCCAGGCAGGAATGCACCTTCTGAGAACCAGGGGAAACGACAGGGATGTTTTAATGACGGTTCTTCAACAATGACAGTGATTCTCTATCACTTTAGCCTCTTGGACTTGTCTGAATACCTTACAAATACAATTTTGGCCATAACTGTTCACCCCTCATATATATATTTTTATTCAGTCTCGTCTCCTCACTTCTGGGGGAGCAAAGGCAAATTTTTCAGAGTCGTTTATTTCCTTCCCAGCCCCAAATTGTGCCAATCTTCTTTTTAGCCCATTGGATCCGGATCGATCTTCTTCCACAGCCCATTAACACTATTCTTGAGTAGGGCTAAAGAGAGGGGCCAGGTGCTCAGAACTCTGTCTCTGCTGCACGCCCAGCCCAGAGGGTGAATGTTTTAGAGCTTTGCCTGCTGTAATAGTTACTTTATTAACTGAAAGTGATGGCATCCACCTTGAAACTTGTTCAGCAAAACAGACAAGCAACTGTTTTATGATCATTATACACAACAGCTATAGAAGTTCAGGGAACCACTCTATACTTTACTAGGAAGGTAATGCTGATAAAAACACCACACGCATTAGCCTGGACCCCATAGAGGTCGAAACTGACCACATATGCATTCAGATTGCCCCCTCTTGATGAATGAGGCAAGTATGTGACTATGAGGATCCCCCGAGAGTTTCTCTCTAATTGTACTGTTCAGGGAAAAGGGTTGCCATGGAGTCCCTCCCCCTCTGCCCCCAAAGTGCACCATGGCATTGGACTCAACCCTCTCAGATCACCCAGGGGAAATGACCATGCGCATGGAGGCCCTGTGCTTCTGCACTGTCTCACCCGACTTTCTGGAGCTCTGCTGCCAGGGATCCCTCTGCTACTGCTGCCTTCAGAAACTCCATTAAAATTAGATCCCCACCACAGAGATGATCCTACAGGAAAAGCAGCACAGCCCCAGAGTTCTAGAACGTACTCAAGTAATTCTTCTAGGACTAGTTCACTGATGTGCACCTTGCCAGATCCTGCCTCCATCCAAAAAGGGTCATCCGCTCCCCAGTGCTACCTCCATGTAGAATCTAACCCTGAGGAATGCCCTCCATGGGCAGTACTGCAGACCTCCCATTCCAGAGAATGGGGGAGAGATCTACATGCAAAGGAGATGCAGTCTAGCTCCTAGGTTGAACAACCACAAATACTTTGTGTACATTCAGAGATTCTGCGAGAACCCCATATTTATGTCATTGTAGGATGCAACTGTGGGAAGCAGATCATTTGTAATAGCTCAAACCAGTAAAATGTCACTTACTTGGATTTGCTCTTGGCCACTGTTTTTGGAGCACAATGATGAGGGGGAGAAAAAGAAAGAAAGTTATGTTACCATCTTGTTTTCTTTTAACTATTAACATTTACAAATTATTACAGCTTTGCACAAAAGCTGCTTTTGGAACAGTCCCAGAGCAGCCAGGCAAAGACAATCACAGTTGTAAAGGAGATTCCTCTTGCCTTGTATAGGTAGGCCATGCCAAAAAACCACCTTTATTTCCCCCATCATATCATTTTAAAAATCATTTGTGCAGTGCCTAGTCCAGTAGGTCCTGGCCTGCTTGTACCCTCAGGCAATACTGCAATGGAAGTAAAAGTATAGCAAAATCCACCCTATGTTTTGTCTGCACAATCAAAGCTCTTGTTCAAGCCCTGAATAGTTCCAACTACTCCCACTTCAGGTTCTTTCAAAATACAGTGAAGATCAGATCCCTTGTCTCTATATCACTTCACTCTCAGAATCATAGAATATCAGGGTTGGAAGGGTCATCTAATCCAACCCTCCTGCTCAAAGCAATCCCCTGACAGATTTTTGCCCCAGATCCTGAAATGGCCCCCTCAAGGACTGAACTCACAACCCTGGGTTTAGCAGGCCAATGCTCAAACCGCTGAGCTATCCCCTCCACAGGCTTCCTGTTTTCCACTGCATAAAAGCTCAAGCTTCTTGCATTCACATTTAAGGCCCTTCTCAGCTCTGCCTTTCTCATCTATTTCTTTATCTTAATCTCTTAAGCCCCTCCAGCGCTCTAGCAACACTCTTTCCTGAACTGCAACATAAGGCAGCTACCCTCCTCTTCAAATCTCTCTCCAAAGCCCATTTCTGCTGGAACACCTACAAGAAATCACACAACTAATGATGGGTTGATGAATGGGCAGAATCTCTGTCAGATCCTGCCTCCACCCAAATGGGGTCATCCACTCCCCACTATTACCTCCATGCAAAATCCAATCCTGGGAAATGCCCTCCATGGGGACAGTACCTCAGACCTCCCATTCCAGAGAGCAAAGGAGGGATCTATAAGCACATGAGCTTGTTACCCTCTTCCTTCATTGAGATTTTTACCCTCACAAGAATATTTTCTTAAATTAGATTGGAAACTCTTTGGGGCATGAACTGTCCCTCACAGTCTGTTTATACAGCCTCAACACAAAGGGGCCCAATCCAGAATCTGTAATACAAGTAATAATGCAGCACACATATCACCACAACACAAGTAATTTCCCAAAAGTTACCTTACATTGGACATTCAGGTTTCATCTGTAATTTATTTGTATTGCAATAGCACCTATGGGGGCCTCACTCATGGACCATGACCTCAGTGTACTAGGTGTTGTACAAACACCGAACAAAAAGATGATCCCCGCCTCAAAGATCATACCATCTAAATAATGTTTTTAACCATTTCCTTTTCTTTCATTCTTTTAACTAAGCATTTCTTTCACAGCTGTTGACAGTTTATGGAGTTCAGATATTTCCCCCCCCTGCCCTTAGTTTTCAATCCACACTGGGGCCTGTTCTGAAATGTCCATATGGGTTTCCAGATGACCAAGGACTTAGCCAAGTCCTCATCATCAAATGGCCAAACCAGCCGTTCGTTTTTAAAATGACTTAACTCACAGGTAAACATTGAATAAGATGTGATATGTCTAGTAATTAAAAACTGTTGGCCCTGTAATCGCTTGCTCGTGGCTGGGGCTTCGAACAATTCCTAGGATGATACAGCTGGTTTACAGATACGTGCCTGAGAAGCAGAAAGGAAAGACCAGCCAAGCCACACAAGCAGATCTCTTAACATTCACCTGCATCGCCCACCCCCCTTCGTGCTACATTCACTGTGGCCTCCAATTGCCCCCCCTCTGCAGTGGCAACCTAGGTGCTGCTGGAACAGGCAGGGCGCTGGGCTAGGTGCCCCCTGTAACACTTCTCTCTCTCCCCCCCCCCCCCAACTGGGGTGTTGGGGCTCGACCTCAATCACCTGCCCCGGTCACTCGCCCCACGGGTTTTAGTTTGTCAGGGTTGCTGTGGGGGGTGCCCAGGAGCCTGCAGCGACCAGAGCAGGGAACAGCGCAACACAGCCCACCCCCGCCGTGATCGCCCCCATTGGGCCCGACCCAGAGCCCCCTACAGCCAAGGGAGGTGGGAGCCGCTCGCCAGCTCATATGGGTGCAGAGCCTCGCGCCACGGCGGGTCCTGTCTGACTCGAGGGGTCCACGTGGTGCCGGGGCGCGCTGCCCGCCGGGAGCTGTAGTCCCAGGTGGCGCCGCCATGCCGGTGGGGGAGGAGCAGCGGCCCAGCCTGGGCCCAAGTGCGTCCATGACACCGTTAGGCCCAAGTTTCCTCCCACTGCCCCTCGCTCCTCCCCCGCCGCCCCAGCTAGCAGCCGCGGCGCGGGGCCGGATCCCCTTCCCCACTCACAGGCGGCTACCGTCAGGAACATGGCGCCTACACCACCGTGAGTCCCCTCTGCCCCTCCGGCCAGCTCCAGAATCCAGAAGCACCGCCACAACCACTTCCGGGTCGCGGGCGCAACCGCTTCCGGGGCACAGGAGAGCGGCCGGGCAGACGGGGAGGGCGGGGCTGGAGACGATAAAGCCCCGCCCTTGGAGCGCGCGCAAGGGCCCAGCCAAGCCCAGCAGCGGCCACGGTCCCTGCTCGGAAGCCACAACCCGTCCCCTCCCCCATCGTAATGTGTAGGGCGGGACTGCCCAGGCCTTTGCACCATGGGTCCCACCCTACCGCGTTAGTTCTCTGGGGGTTGGGCCTGGCGCCGCTGTGCTAGGTGCTGTACAGACACAATGAAGGCGCTTGCCATCTAGGAGGGGGGAGTCAGCCTCTCCTTACAGATGTCTCCTGGGCAATGCAACAAGCCCAGCTCCTGGGAAGGCCTGGGAGTAGCTGAGCTTTCTGGAGAAGCAGTGCACAAGAGGGCGGGAATAAATGTTTTGTATGATATTAATAGATTTTTTTTTTAAGGCCAGGAGGGGACATTCTGATAATTGAGGCTCACCTGTATAACAGGCCAGAGAAGCTGGCTTGCTAACTCCTGTATCTAGTCCAGGGGTGGGCAACCTATGGCCCACGGGCTGGATCTGGCCCTTTGGTTAATTTCCTGTGGCCCATGGCGCCCCCTCACCCTGCATGGGGCTGGAGCCGTGAGAGCTAGCTTGCCCTGCTGTGGGGGGAAGGCTTGAGCTTCTGTGCCCCTCTGTGGGGCTGGAATCATGAGCGCTGGCTGCTGTCCCACCTGCTGTGGGGGGAAGCCTCAAGCTCTCCCCCCCCCCAGGCAGGTGAGTGGCCCACGAGTGATTTTTTTTCTGTGGGTCAATGGTCCGTGACAGAAAAAAGGTTCCCCACCCCTGATCTAGCCCATCACTGAAATAAGACCTGGGACTGCCACACCTGCTGAGCTGGGATAGTCCATGTGTTCTGTCCCCTATGCTTACTCATACTTGCTTCAGCCACCATTCACAAATTGCTGTTGATTCCTATACAGGGCTGCCAAACCTTGCAATACTTGGTGCTTTTCTACAAGCTGCAGCTACTGGAGTCCTGTGATTACATGAGAAGCTCAGCTTTCATTTAAAAAAATAGAAGCAACTTCTGGTTCTCATGGTAGTGGTGAAAAGCTTTAAAATGTGACACCCTCCCCCTAAACCTCAAAAAATAAATAAAAAGAACCCAGAGTTTTTGTTTTGTTTTAATCTCACAATGGTTAAGTTGATCTTGTGATTTTTGAGGCCTAACTCATCATTTTTCAATGCTTGTGTTTAGTAATACTGCTTTAATCATAGACCCTTTTGACTGATCTAACAAATCTCTCGTGTCCAAAAAGAAGTACAGTATAGTACATTATGCTGTATTATACAAGCCTTACCCAAAATGCTATGCAGAGTTAAATTGGGATTTTCAAAAGAGCCAAAGGGCATTAATTGCAATTCAATGGGAGTTGGGTGCTAGAGCCCTTTAGGCCCCTTTGAAGATCCCAGTCTAGATCATAAATAACTCAGTAGTAGCTTCAGAGTCAAATTAACAGGCATAGGCAAGGGAGATGTGGAATACTTTCAGATGATATTTGAAATGAGATGGAGGTACTCAGAATGGCTGGTTCTGAAGAGTTCCATAGGCTGAGCGCACTACATTCGCTGCCAGTTGAAGACACAACAGACCCAAAGGGGAGATTAATTATTGCACTTCAGTTTTGTTTAATGACTTGCACAATAAATACAAGCACGGATATGAAAACATATGAACATTTCTGTATAATTGAGGAACGTTATGACTCGGGACTAACAACAGAGAAGTGGCACTAGGCTGCTAGGCTGAATGTATCTCAGGTCTCTAGTGACTAACAGCTGTTCTTGCGAGATGGCAGTCTGGGAGCCTGTGTGATCTGATTCACAGTGATCTCAGGCATTGTAACCCACTGGTCAGCGGGTGTATCGTGTCCTTTATCCACAGGGATATGGGGCTGTTACAGAACCTAGCTCCTTAGCTCAAGCTATACAGACTCATGCTTTCAACTCTGGAGGCCTCCAGTGTCAGTCCCCACATAAACGGGGATTCAGTCCTAATTCAAACTGCTGTGGGAGTCGGGACTCAGATATGTGGAACAAACTCCCTTATCAAGACACTGGCCAGTGCATGCTACATGCATCCTCTGGGCAAAAGAAGCCCACAGCAGTTTGAATCCAAGACAAACTCCTAACTTACATAACAGCTGCCATTGTGGCTGACACAAGGGATTGAACTGGGGGCCTGGGCCCAAGTCCCTACGCCTGGAGCTAAAGAACTGAGAATTGTAACAGGCCCATTTCCTCTGTTGATCAGGCATACAAGGGGACACGTAACACTCAGTGGGTTACCCCATCATCATAATTGTCAATGCTTTGTATACTGCCTGGTTGTTTAGTATTCTGATATGTTATAGGATTGCTCTTTCTTGAGTATTTTTCAGAGTGGCCTAGGGAGTTCAGATAGGCACTTCTTGTTATTTTAAAATGTATAAATAAAAGGCACCGTCGCTGGCTGTTGGTCAATAAATTAAGAAGTGAATTATGTGTGGAAATTGCTCTTCTCTCTGGCCTGTAAAGACATCAAGGTCAGGGTTAAGGTGATTTGAGATGCCTTTAATAACCTCAGCTCCATTTAAGGTGCAGTGTAAAGGTGCTTTTGTTACCTGCATCCTCTAAAACCCTAGCTTTGCAATATCAGTATATCCCAGTAACAGGGACTCCTATCAGCTGACTGAATAAACCTGTTGTTTCCTGTGAGGTGCTGAGCTCACTCAACCCCCTCAGTGCTCAGTACTTCACAGGAGCAGGTGCTGATTGCCCATGACTAGGTCTGTGGCTCCAAGCCTTGCAAACCCCATCACCTTGCAATTTTATATATCTGACTAAAAGAATTTCTTCTTATAGCTTGGGCACCCCATTCAATTGCTAGAATTCTAATGGAAGATACAGGACTAAATTCAGCCTTGCCATAAGCAGATACAATTCCAGCTGAAGTCAATGGAAGTTGTGCATGATTACACCAGGGCTGAATTTGCCTGTAGTTGGGCAGGTGGCAAGCTCAGAGTACTGCATGTTATACAAAACAAACATGTTTGGATTTTGCCTTGTCCTTTGCATATTCTTTGTTCATCTCTTTCATCTACTTGTTGCACATTGCTATAGATCGAGATTGTGAGCTATCAGGACAGACTGTCAGAATCATATGTTTGTACAGCATCTAGCACGGGGGAGCCCAGATCCCTGTTTGAGGCCCCTTGGCCCTGCAGCAATACAAATAAGAACAGTAATACACCTATGAACAGTAATGTCAAACAAAAGAACTCTAACAGGTACACGCTGTCACAGAGTGGGATATGTCTGGCTCAAATGGATTTTCTACATTGGGGTGCCAGCATGGCCAGTGGTTCTGCTGCTTCTCGGCCTGCTGGCCACATGGCCAAAGGGAGAGAGACTGTATTTAAGAAGAGGTTTCTCTTCTCTGAAAAGTGGGGGTCATCCATCGCCACATGCAAGAAGAGGCTGGAGAGAGATGGAAGGCCGGAGAGACTCTGCCTAGCCTGAAATACTGCCAAGACTCACAGAATGGGTGGTATCTGACTATCTGAGGGTGCACCTCCGGACTTTTATTATTTCGCAAGGTCTGTAATGCTCTAGTGCATTTAAAGAGTAAAGTGGCTGTGATTAAGAAATTCCTTTGCTAAGCCTATATTCCTTGCTTTCCTGCCCCATTGTCCCTGAGGGGGTTAAACGAGAAGCCAAAGGGCTCATATCTAGGTAGAACTCTGTGGGAGCATGTGTAAGCAACTAGGGGGGTTGGGAGGTCTGAGGCACTGGTTTTGGGGCACAGGGTGACTGGATGCCATCATGTCCCAAAGAAGAGCATCAGAATAAAGATTTGAGCCTGTGAGTATGTCCTGGAATTTCAGAACTAGAAACGGTAACTAGGCTCTACCCAGACTCAGTTGGCTTAGGAGCACATGGGACTTAACGACTGGGTCCACTCGCAACAGACTCACAATGTCTACACAGAGGGGCACCTGGTCAGGTTGGAACACACACAATAGCAATTCCTATGCATGAGCACGAGAGGAAGGATGATCCTGTGCTTAAGACAGTGGATCACAAATCAGGAGACCTGAGTTCTTTTCCTTACTCTGCTTCAGACTTATGTCACCTTAGGCGCATCCCCGAGCCTCTGGGTGCCTCAGTTTCCTTCTCTGTAGAACAGAGACACTAATAGATGCTTGTGTTACGGAGATGTTATGAAGCTACATCCATTAATACTTGGGAGGTGCTCAGATGCAATGGTGCTTTGTGCAATAGCAAAGTTTTAAAATAAATAACAAGGGACATTTCAAGTTCTCCTACCCTCCTGGGTAATAAACTGTAAGTCAGGAGGATATTACACTTTAAAGAATTGACAGTGGATCCAGCACTTATTTTCTCTGCTAGTCAGATAAACTGTTAATGTAGGAATTAAAGTCCTTGAGTATTCAGCAATTAACTGTGCAACAAAAATATGTCAGCTTGACACGCTGAAAGCAAGCTAACAAGACTAAGTCGGAATGCATAATAACATCCAGTTAATGTGATATTATGTGGCATGAAAACAAATGGCTGACAGTAAAAAGACTGGAGTAACATGACATCCTCTCTGGGAAAGCACTGCTATGGGGGCACTCTTGATTTCGGTTGACACGTTCCTTGTTTCAATTCAGTGATACCAAATTCTGCTTTTTTAATGCTACAAATGTTCTGATCTGTACTCTTAGTACTTCAGAAATACAAATCCATTAGTCACATCATAGTTTGCCTGTGAATAGCAGAGTGAGAGAGAGGGAATATTCAGTATGATAAAATGCTACTATTGTTGGATTTCTCATCTTTGATCCCCTTTGCTGCCTAGGTCAAAATAACACAGCTGAAAAGGGATCAGTTTGCCAGCTTCCCAATTTAACAGCCAGGCACAAAAGCAACATAAAAGACAGTTTTTAAATTAAATTGGGAATTAAATATTTGTACAAAGATACCATCAAACAGAGTTTTTACTGGGTCTTTTAAAAATCCTGTCTGCTGGCAAAAAAAATTGTTCCAATGACATATTTTCTGCTTTGCAACAACGAGGGCCATATAAATACTGTATAGATAAATATGGACTAGACTAGAATTCAACATTGCTCACCTTCCTCTCTTATAGCCTCTTCTTTAGACAGCTTTCTACAGGCATCAGTGAAAAACATGGGGTTGAAAACTTTCCTATATGGCAAGGTGGTGAGAGCATAACATATCTAGGATGGCAGCTGTCACCAGTAACCTGAGAGAGAGGAAGTGTGCTCTATTGGCTAGAGCAAAAGTGAGGGAGTCAGGAACTTGGGTTCTGTTCCCAGCTCTGACACTGATTCACTGTGTGAGCTTGGACAAGTCACTTAATGGCTCTCTGCCTCAGTTTCTCTCCCCACCTATAAAACAGGGGTGATAATATTTATTTTGCTGGTGTGCTGTGATGCTTAGTCCTTGATCTTGCAGCTGACTGCACAGACAGACCTCAGCATCCAATAAATTGTTGTATTAAGTGCTATATAAGAACTAGTAGTACAGCACTGTGAGATCCTTGGAAATGTGCTATGCAAATACAAAGTTCTCCTTCGATGTTGCCTAGAGAAAACAAGCATGATGAACTGTAGCACCAGCCCAGATAATTCTGGGCCTACTTTAAAAGAAAAGTCACTCTTGGCTACAGAGGAGAAGCTGCCAGCGCCCAACAAATCAGTGTTATTCAGAATCAAACAACTTTTTTTGTTAACTAGAGACACAATGAATTGTCTTGTTGTGATCTAACTGATCTTTGCCTTTTGTGTTTCTCCCCATTTTGCTTTCAGGAAGTGATTGGATCTTCATTCTTTGCCAAGAGAGTGTGGCTAGATTCCTGGCTCAATCTAAGAAGGCAAGGGACTCACCTGCTGTATTGGCAGAGGCAATGCTTCACCTGCACATGACGGTTGCGGTGAATCATCATTTGGAAAAAGCAATAGGGAGAGGGTCGGCAGGCTAAAGATATCTGCAGAGCATTGTAAATATTGGTTTGGCACTATATTTTATACATGAGTGACTCAGTTACAATATCTTGCTAAATAAATATTGGAAACAAAAGATCAGTGTCCTAAATCCTTGCAAAAGCTCCACCAATCCTATGCGGTTTCCCACAAAAACAAGCAAACAACTAACCCAGCCAAGTGCTCACAGCTCAGGTGATACGTAATATCATCTCCGGCAGGTCCCCTACGTTCTCCCCTCTCTGTGCTTGTTACAACTTCGCAGGATCCTTCTCAGCACGCACAGACACCATTGTACAAATCACTGATCCAGATGCTAACTGGGTTTTGGAATTCTTTCTGCATATCATTAGCTTTCCTGTCCAGGCCTGCTTTAATAATAGTTATAGTGAGTTCATTCTCACCTTCTTCTCCCAGCCTGGCCGTGCTGGGATACTGGATACAGATTCATAGATTCATAGATTCTAGGACTGGAAGGGACCTTTTTCTTTTAGGAACTTTTTCCTAATGTCCAACCTAGACCTCCCTTGCTGCAGTTTAAGCAATGGGTTTAAACTGCAGCAAGGGAGGTCTAGGTTGGACATTAGGAAAAAGTTCCTAACTGTCAGGGTGGTTAAACACTGGAATAAATTGCCTAGGGAGGTTGTGGAATCTCCATCTCTGGAGATATTTAAGAGTAGGTTAGAGAAATGTCTATCAGGGATGGTCTAGACAGTATTTGGTCCTGCCATGCAGGCAGGGGACTGGACTCGATGACCTCTCGAGGTCCCTTCCAGTCCCAGAATCTATGAATCTATGAATCTGTATCCAGTATCCCAGCACGGCCAGGCTGGGAGAAAAAGGTGAGAATGAACTCACTATAACTATTATTAAAGCAGGCCTGGACAGGCAAAGCTAATGGTAGAGAGAGCCCTCTAAATAGCTAGATCAATTTGAGTCAGGTTGATAGTAACCAAAAGTCATTTTCAGCTACTGGCTGTTCAATGGCCTGTTTGAAAGGAGCTGGTGATCATTCTCAATCTAGTTCTTAAAGATGTTCACATCACAAAAAAGATCTTTGATCTCTTGCTGACAGCATCAACAGCAAAGCCAATGACTGAATGGACTTGGGAAACTTTCCCCTCTCAGCCCTAGAGTGGATCCCTCCAAATCAGGCGTGGGGCACACTGGTGGGTCAGGCTGGGGCAGCCTTACATTTGCACTGCCTATGCTTTGCCTGGTTCTCTGTTTCTCAAGTATGGAATGTCGGTCTCTGGGTCTGTTACCTCTCACTAACAAGGAAGTCACTCAGATTTAAGGGGGAAAAACAAAGGCAGCTGTTGCCAGTTTCCTTGCGCAATTTTTAAACACCCGTTTCCCAATTCTGATGGCCCAGTAAAGAGCACAAGGAACAACATCCTTTCACACTGCCCCCGCCTCCTGAAATGTCACAGTAGTGAAACAGCTGCAACACTTTGTAAACAGGTGACTGAAATCCCCTGGGATGCCCGATGGCCTGGGCATGTCTCATTGTGATTATAGTTCCTGCTATACAAATTGGAGTCCCTGTAGCAGGGCTTGTGCCAATTCCTAGGCTGTTGCTGTTCCACTTGTTATGAGTTTTCATGACAAAAAGATGGCATACATACAGTATCAGTGATACAACACTCAGGTAGTGATCCATTCAAACTACCAGTTCTGCCTTGGAAGGGGTTTCATGTTTTGGGTCCTTTCTGTAGTTGAAATACACCCCTGTGCAGTGGGCCAGCTCAAGACCTATGCACCACTTAAGTCTTCAAAATAAGGCTTGTGGGGGACATAAGTGGTGAATGACTAAGACAACAGTCTGTAGATCTATACAACCTGTGAGTGGCAGCAGGTTGTTCTCAGCAAGACCCTCACTGCTGCAACATCCTCCCCTCTTTGGTCCAACAGAACACAGGTTTGTTGGCCGTGTAGGTATAATGAATTGTAGCTGCATATGTGTAGACACCACAGTCGTTAGCAGGGAGAAAACCTGAGACCTTCAGCCCCCAAAACACAAGCCCTTCCCATGCTAAAGAAGTGACTCTTTCACTGTAAGTAGAGGCTGTTATAGTTGCAGGGACCAGCCAGTGGAAGGAGGCATGATCGCACCCACAGAGACATTATATTAAATAGACATATTGTAAGGCATAATCGCTTATGCAGGTCTTCTCTAAGTCATGTTTTAGGTGTTTGTTTTGGACAGGAGGTGGTGTATTGTTGTTACTGTTTGTTTTCATCTACGTAGGTTTGGATTATTTTTGTGTTTTTCAATATTATTTTTTGGAGCACCTGGAGTCTGTCTGTGAGAGGCACTATAAAAATGGAAAAATACATACCAAAGTATTAATGCCAGTCAGAAAACAGAAGAAAAAGAAAGCCAAAGATCTGTTATTTCCTAGGCAGAGTGCCGGTAGCAAATGCAAGGTGCTTTTTGATCACAGGTGGAACAAGATATCTGGCTCTCAAAGGATTCAAGAATGTCCAGCTTGTGGGGTTTTTGATTCCTTCCTAAGAAGTTATCATTTGTCATCACAGGCTTGTAATACACATTGCTCAGAGCCCTGTGGCAATCATACAAGAGGCAACATTTACTTAATGCAGTTTAAAACCAAGACCTAAGAGGTTTCAGACGAGAACAAAGGGATTCAGAAGTAGCATCTTTAGTATCACGGAGAAGAAAGAGTGCAACACAAGACCAACCAGTGGACAATGATACTATTAAAATCTATTATCTCAGGGCTGGTGGAGGTAGTGACTAGGGAGTGTGGGGATGGGCTGGCTCAAGGAGTTAGCTTTGGCTCATAGAGATTTTCTTCCTCCTCCAGATCAGGGGTTCTCAACCTTTTTCTTGCTGAGGCCCACCCCAATATGCTATAAAAACTCCACCTGTGCCACAACAACCGGTTTTCTGCATAAAAAAGCCAGGGTCAGCGTTAGTGGGTAGCAAGCAGGGCTATTGCCCAGGGCCCCATGCCACAGGGGCCCCCATGAAGCTACGTTGCTCAGGCTTCAGCTTCAGCCCTGGGTGGTGGGGCTTGGGGCCCTGGGCTTCAGCCCCATGCAATGGGGCTTTGGCTTTCTGCCCTGGACCCTAGCGAGTCTCACACCGACCCTACTTGGCAGACCCCCTGAAACCTGCTCGCAGCCCCTCAGGTACCCTGGACTAGGGTGACCAGATGTCCCGATTTTATAGGGACAGTCCCGATATTTGGGGCTTTTCCTTATATAGGCACCTATTACCCCCCACCCCCGTCCCAATTTTTCACACTTGCTATCTGGTCAGCCTACCCCGGACCCTGGGTTGAGAACCACTGCTCTAGATTACCAGTTCAGGTCTGACCTATAACCCGGTTGATGGTGACTAGATGATGCTGCCATCTGGTGGCTGATTGGTATTGGGAGACTACTGTAAAATGAGTTGGTGTCTTACTTCCCAGTGGGCAAGCGACCATAGCACAGTTAGCAAGCTCTACAATGAGAATGGAGATTGAACTGTCCTTTCAGCCTTAGATCTGGTCCCTCTAGCTTAAGGAAGACAAAAATTGGCAGCTGGAACTACCCAAGCCCAGATAAACAGAGAACATATTGTGGAAGCTAGAGAACCTGAGAGAAAGACAGTCTGTTTGTGACTAAAGTCTCACCTTTATTCTACTGAGAAGGGGTGCAAAGATATTTCTTAGTGGCTGTTCTGCAGTACTGCTTTCATGTCAGGAATTGTTACAAAAACATATTATTTCGTTTACAGTTTTGGGAAATGGGACTGCCATAATACACCTGCAATCCTTCCCTCCTACATCTTGGTGCACTCTTTAGATAGGGCGATTTTCCCCTGTCTAGCTGACTGCAGTCTATCTGCCTTGTCTAATAATCATATGGGTTTGCTGGAGATTTGGAGAATGAATATTGATGGGCTCTGCAGAGGGCGAAGAGCTGGGGGAGACTAAATACATAGTGTCCTGTGGCTTGATGGCTGCTCGCCCTGAGAACCCCAGGGTGATATGCCTCCAGGTGTACTTCACTGCAAGTATTTAATGCATCATCGCTCCTTTCTCTATGCATTTCTGACTCTGAAACCAGGTGGCCTTTTACACCTGACAGGATAACAGAAAAACAAACCAAAGCAGCGCAGTGTTCCCTTTATTTCTGGCTGCTTAGCCCATCTTCAGCTGGTTACAGAGAGCAATATTTAAAAACAAATTTGAAGGAGCAAGTGTTCGGGACAAAGAGGTGAAGCGAGTGCAAATGTAACAATCTGTTGGAAGCTGCAGACTCTTGCATAAGAGTCTGCCTCGGGTTGGTTCCCTAAACTAGTTTTTCTCTTCCGCAGAGTCACTGTTGTCCCACTTTACCTAGAAACATGTGAGCATTTGAAA
The DNA here is from genome assembly GCF_011386835.1 of Chrysemys picta bellii. Taxonomy (NCBI): domain Eukaryota; kingdom Metazoa; phylum Chordata; order Testudines; family Emydidae; genus Chrysemys; species Chrysemys picta. Next base: position 152,950,290 of record NC_088793.1, on the reverse strand, counting down.
GCCCTGATGACGCACGCTGAGTACAATATGACCTTTGCATAGTCCCTGCCAAAGATCATCTTTCCTCTTTCTATTGCATAAGCGTTGCCCATCTGTCCTTCCCCTGTCACACCCTTGGAAGTGAGGGACGGGATTACATAATGTCTTGTGGAGCAATGCAGAGCTCGACTCAAAAGAAGGGTGCAGGGATAGCGTATGTGGTCTGTTATAGTGTTCACTGATCACACAGTGTAAGCTAGAGTTTGGGACCACTAGTCTGGGGACGTGGCTAGTGTTTTTTGGATCCACAAAGCATCTTGGCCTCTGTATTAAATGGCCTGTATTTTAACCTGGCTGAAAATATTCCCAGCCCGGCAAAACAACAGGCCTTTCCCCTACATCATTAGAGGAATCCAAATCCTTCCCGACTACCCACAAAGCGTAACCAATATGACTCACAATCTTTCCCCCAAAATTCACCTGCACAGAGGCACCAGAGAAGCCTTCCACTTTCCCTTGTTCTTTTCCCTCTAGCAACACAGGCCCAAGCTATGCTAATACAACAAAGCCCCTCCTCCCAGGTATACCAGTAATATACCCCATCATGCTTTGCTGTATGTTGCTGATCTAGTAGTGGAGTACTCAAACCTACCTAAATCCCTTGGATGACTCTCAGAACCCAGCCAACCTTCCAGATCACAGGTCAGCCCTAGCCCCTCCCTGCCCTATATTCTAATGACCTATTTTTTTCTTCCAAGAAAACTATCTCAGCGTAAGTTGTAATGCAAGATTGTATCTACGCTTTGAACTTTACTTTCGAACCACAGTGTTGGGATAAGATTATTCATTTAGTAGAAAAATGATGTTCACCACTCAGGACTCTCACTGTTGTGTGGTTGAAGAGACTTGAATCAGCTATTATCCTTTCCACTAGGCAATCAGCACTCTTGCCTAGATACCACACCCAGTGAACAGCCCCACAGGCACCAACTTTCAGCTTCCCTTCTTAGTGACAAGACTCCAACATCTGATATCTCGATATCACCCTGTACACGTCACTCCGAGGAGTGAAGTAGAAGTGCTCATTAGAGAGTAAGTATGGTTAGTGGATTTGGTGTTAAACTGAGACTCTGGAGGCCTAGGTGCTATCCCTGGCTCTGCTACTGACCTGCTGTGTGACGTTAGGCAAATCACTTCTCTGTTTCCCCTCCCACCCTTTCCCTATCTTGTCTATTTACATTGTTTATTTACATTATATACCAAGGCAGGTATTGTCCCTTACTATGTGTTTGTACGGCATCTAGCACAATGGAGTTATAAGTGGTGGAACTAGGGATGCTACCGCACCCCCAGCTTGATGTGGTTTCAGGATGTACAGTTTGGTTCAATGGCTCTCAGCACCCCCACTATACAAATTGTAGCTGCACCCTTGAATGGGGTCCCGGGTTTGGCTGGGATCTCTGGGAGCCAGTGTTGTTATGTTCGGCCCCTTTAGTGGAACACTCTAAATCAGAAGTTCTCAGGACAAATTATTTGATGGTCTCAGAGTACGGACACCAACTCTTGCTGGTGGCCTCTCTCACACTCTTTCCTAAAATACTTACTTAGCTTTAGGAAAAACAAAGAAATATGCCCAGATACACGTCCATTTACTTATTGCTAGCTAGTAAGTCTGTTGTGAAAATTAATATTAACAAACATACAAATAGCACTTTTCACAGCAGGCTTACTCAGTCCCGGCAAACCTGGGACAAGCCCTGGATAGGGGGCCGGAGCCTGATGCCCCACGGCCAGGGGACGGGACCTGGCGATGCAGCTGGAGCCCAAAGCCCCGCGGGCAAAGTCTGCTGCCCTGCTACCCCTGGCCTGAAGCCCAAAGCTTGAGCTCCATGCCCCTGGGAAGGTGGGGAACTCACTGGCTACCTGCTCCTCCAGCCCCAGAAGTCTCCAGAGTGGGGCAGGGCCTGATCCCTGCTAGTGGCGCCAGCAGCCACACCAAGGTGGTGCATCTAGGAGCAACAGGTCGGGGGAGGGGCTGCTGCTTTGCACCCCTCCCCCCCACAGTCCAGGGGGCTGTGGCAGCAAGAAAAACCCCTGGTGGTCGCGGTGGCCGCCTTTGAGAAATGCCGCTCTAAATCCAGGACTGCCCAGAGGGGGGGCAAGTGGGGCAATTTGTCCCAGGCCCCGGGCCCCGGAGGGGCCCCACGAGCCCTGGCCCGGCGGCAGTCCGGGTCTTGGGCGGCATTTCGGCGGCGGGTCCTTCAGTGCTGCCGAAGACCCGGAGCGACTGAAGGGTCCCCTACTGCCGAAATGCCGTTGAAGACCAGGACCGCCACCAGGTGAGTACAAGCGCCACAGCTCCCCCGCTTTGCCCCAGGTCCCCTAAATCCTCTGGGCGGCCCTGTCATTCTATGATACATATCGGGTGAAATGCAGGCAAAGGCATTCACACTTAGACAAGCATCTGAAGTCAACTGTGTCTGGCAACCACTCTGGCTCTATAAAGAATGGCCCCAGGTTCTCTAGTTATTTATAGTTCAGCATCAGTTTGGACCCAGTTGCTCCTGGGTAGTGATCTCTTTAGCAATAACGAAGATTACATGAAGAGCTTAAAAAAAGAATTCCACCCCTCGAAGGCTAAATTACTTCCACTACATACAACTGTCATAGCTTCCAAGCCTTGCCCTTTAAAGATAGCACTGAAAAATATAACTCTACAGCTGAAACGATATTCATGCCCTCTCTAGGCAAATGAACTGTCATGGATCTATAAGATTCTTCCTAAACGAATAACCAAAATACAAGCTACATGGATGGAAGTAAAAACAACAGCTTGTCAGGAAGCATATAGGAATGTTAGCGCCAGTTACACTGACAAACTGCAAACACCAATGATTGCTTTGTCATAGAATCCGTCTCCGGGTTAGTAGAATGGCTACATATTCACCTGATCCCTTCACCAACTAGCAGTCACCAGCTAAGGAAGGAATTGCCATATACACGTGATGTAGCAGCTGCTACTGATAGAGAATCCTCTATTGTACATAACTCTAGGACCTGCTCCTTATATTTTAAAATTGATATGTTTCACAGAATGTTATCATCATAATTGAAAAAGAACCTCTTGATGTCAACCAATCTGGCCTGCAGGCAGTCTCATGGTTAGCCCTTTCGTCTGGCACTAGAATGTGTTGCTTGACTCCCCTTTGAGGACATTATACGCAGCGGTTCTTAATGGAAGTACTTAGCTCCCCATGGCAAAACTATTTTCTGTAACCGTTGAGTTACTAAGTGGCTGGGCAGGTTAGTAACAAAGATCAGGACCCACAGCTGGTCAGAACTGTACATTCGAGATTTTTTTTTCTAACAAAAAAGTGGCCTTTTTTCTGAATGAAAAATTTCACTTATGAAATTTGGGGGTTTATTTCAGGGTTTGGGTTCTCTCTCCCTTCACCTCCCCCCCTGTTTCTTGATCTCCTGTCCTTTTTCTAGTGGCAAATAGGAGGAAAAGTGAAAAGGAAGGAAAGGGGAGAAGGGAGAAATGATAAGTATTTTTATAGCAAGTTTCTAGAAAAATCTTTTTTTAAAATTCTATACCAAAATTTCTAGTTTTCAATTTTTCATCCAAAAAAATGGAAAATTTCAATGGACATTTTTGAAAGGAACAACCTTTAAAAAACAACAGCGTTCTGTGAGAAAAGATTTGCCATATTCTTTAAGCTGCTTTACTCAGGGCACAGCACTGTATTCCATCCAGGAAGTGGCAACTGGTACTCACCTGATCATCTAGTATGGCCCCTGGACAACAGAGCTGGCCCTTCATCTGGACACAGACTGTTACCAGAGTGGATTCCATAAGTGCTTGTAAAGCCCATGGTCTATCGCATGGATGGTGTCAAAACAGACTTATTATAGGAAATGGTTAAAAGTTCTCCCTCTGGCCACTCTTGGTTCTCTGCAGAGCGTTTCCATCTCCTCACTAAATCTCCTATAATTCGACATCATTGGTAGGGCTGAGCTTTTGATCAGTCAGATTCTTCTTGGAAAACTTAAATGATCCCCATTGCAGCATGTTCCCCTGAAACGTCTATGAAGCAGATTCCTGCCCTGATTTTCTCACCACACAATCCTCAAAGCTCCCGATAATTCACAAGCCGTGGACACTGCACGGAAATGCTCGGGAGCTGCAGCACAGAGTGCAACAAACTTGATGATCAATTAGAAACTTTCTGGTCTATTGATTGGGGGTGTCCAGCTATCAGTGAAAATAAACAGCAGCATCAGCCTGGACAGAGACAGCTCTGAAGGGCAGAAGGGCATGGTGGGAAGTCCCTAGCCTGTTCTGTACCAGATACACTACAATTCTTAACTACTGTAAATTGGCTCTTCTGATGCCTTTATGTGTCAGTTTCACTCTTTCTTTCAGACGCCACTAGTCTGGGCTATGTATGCACTGCAGAGGATATGGCAGAGTGAGCTTTAGAGCTGCCGCTCCTGAACACCAGGGCTCAGGTGACTTTCAGACTTGGCCACAAACTTCTGTTTCATAAATCAGTGGTAATGCTGCTGTGGTTTTTCTGCCCCACGTGCACCATTACATTTGCCCTGAGAGCTCTCAGATGTGCTACGCATGCCACTTGTCATTCAGCTTTGTCCACCAGTGTAGTGCTGTTGAGTTGCGACATGGTGATATTATCCTTCCATCATATGGTCGCCTCAGTCCTGAAAATATCCAGGGTGTGATCTGAAAGTCTTAAAATGCTTTACAATATCCCACATGACACTCCTGTGAGACAGGCAGGAGTGTGAGCCCCATCTTGTACACAGGGGGAATTGAGGTAGAGAGATGGAGTGATGTGCCCAAGGCCATAGATGGCATGAGTGTCAGAGGCAGGATTAGAAATCAGGAGTTCCTGGTTCCAGCCCTGGGCTCATACCATTTAATTGCAACTTTTTAATAAAGCCTGAAGATTAGAAGCAGGGCAAACCACTGAGGGGAAGCCATGCTTCCAGGCGGATTCAGCCAGGAGCAATTAATCTTGTAGTCTTTTCAAGCAAACATATTAGTTACCAATTTTTCCCTTGTTTCCTCATTCAACGAGCTGCTGAAATGTAAAGGTCAAATAATAAAAAAGAAATTAAATAAATGAAGACCATTTCACAGACTCAAATTTCACTCAGGAAAGGAGTAGCAATCAGCAATGCAAATCCCAGCTGGGAGTCATGTGTAATCCTCATAATCCTGTTGCAATTTTAGGTTAATAGAATAAATGGATTAGCTGACTGCAGCAGCCAGTCACCTGTCTTTGCTTCCTAAATAACAGTAAAGGGGTCTTGGTTCCAGAGAGGATCCTGTGACTCACTAATTGATTGGCAGGAATTAGGGAGGGATGGGTGAATCAGTGTGGAAAAAATAAGGATTGCCTCTAAACTTGATTCAATGTTTAAATCTCAAACGGAACAGACCCCAGAAAAGTTTCCTGAGCCAAAACGTGTATTTGTTTCTTTCTTTCTTTTGTGGGCAGGGAGGTTTCCATTGCCCCCCACACCACCACGCCTCTGCACCTCCTACTGGAAAAGGTGACCCACAGCCTCACTTATGCTGAATGGAACAATACTGATGATGGGTTTGTCCCATCCCCCTCAGAAATTAAACCATTTTCAAACCTCAGTTTGGGGGCGGGACCTATTGCTGACACAACCATAGGTTATTTTTTTATGCTACATGGATCCTTAAAGATACAGAGCATATGGGATTCCTCTCCCCCCCCCCGCCACACACACACGCTCTGGTCCCCAAGTAGGACTTGTCTTGAGACAAGATTTAGGGCTGGTCTACATTGAAAAGTCACATCAGCATAGCTACATCTCGCAAGGATGTGAAAAATACACACCCCTGAGAGATGTAGTTGAGCCGACCTAACATCCGGTGTAGACAGTGCTTGGTCGATGGAAGAATTTGACCTATCTACCGCCTCCTGGGGAAGTGAAGTACCAACAATGATGAGAGAACCCCTCCCATCATTGTAGGAAAGGTCTATACTGAAGTGCTACAGCAGCTGCACCGCTGTTGTGTTTTAAGTGCAGACGTAGCCTTAGAAGGACATCTGATAAATGTGAATGTTAATGCAGGAAAACATGAACCAGGGCCCCATCTACAACTGAGTAATTTGCACAGTTGTAACTAGATTGGCGAAGACAAGGGCTAAGGGCTGGTCTACACTACAAAGTTAGTTTGGTTTAACTACATTGCTCAGGGCTGTGAAAAATTTCACGCCTTGTGTGATATAATTGAGCCAACCTAAACCTCAATGTAGACACCACTAGGTCAACAGGATAATCCTTCCACCGACCTATTTACCATCTCTCGGGCCTGTATGAGGTTAGAAGGCTTGTTTTCTAAGGACTGCTATCCCAAGGGATTAGATCTCAATACATCAGCTTCAGAGAGGGATCTCCGAGGCCTGGTCTACACTGTAGGGTTAGGTCAACGTAAGTTGCCTTGCATCAACCTAGCTGTGGAAGTATCTTTGCTTAAATTTGGCTCCCACTAATGTAAATACGTCTTTATGCCGATTTAGTGATACCACCTCCCTGAGTGGTGTAATGTCACAGTCAATGTAATTAGATTGATGCAGTGTCAGTGTAGATACTGTGCTACTTATGTTGCCTGTTACTGGCTTTCAGGAGCCATTCCACAAAGCCCCACACTGACAATACAATTGATACAAGCACTCCTGGTGAGGACGCACACTGATGACACAAGCAGCCGAGTGTGTGCACACACAAGCGATTTAATAACTGTGGTGGCTGTATGCCAGTATAAGTTAGGTTGTGTAGACTTGGCCTGAGCTAAACTGGTGAACTGAGTAGTAAGGAGGCTCCTGGAGGAACTGCTGTGGGAGAAATGTTTTCAGTGTATTAAACTAAACTTTCCAAATGAAATGAAAATAGGCAAGGATGAATCATCAAACTTCTAGCCTGATCCAAAGCCCATTGAAGTCATTGGGCGTCTTTTCATAGGTTCTAATAGGTTTTGGATCCAGAGCTCAATGAAGAACTTCCAAGCCACACCTCGTCATCAGGGAAACTGCTCTGGGCTTGCTCTATGGAGACGAGAAAGCCCTGCTAACTGGCTGAACTTTACAGATGCAAACAGTGAAGAAGTGGTTTAAAATTGCATCTTGGCTTTGCCTGTTTTAGGATAATCAAATAAGCAATTAGAGAAGAGGAAGGATGGATGTGCAGATAGGAAGCAGGAGACCTGGGATCTGGTCCCAGCTCTACTTACTGTGTGTCCCCAGGCTAGTCGCTTCATGTTTCTGTGCTTCTGTTTCCCCAGCTGGAAAAGAAAGACAATAATATCTGTGTGGGTCACGGAGCTAGATTCATTCACATTTGTAAAGGGATTGGGGATCTTTGAAAGGAAGGCTGAATCGATTTTCTGAATTGCCTCACTCACCAATATGAAATCCCCCCCCCTTCCAATGAATTAGACCAAACCCTCATGGTATCATCTCATGGCCCAGAGAGTGGCTCCTGCACTTGGCCACAACAAAAGCGTTTCCAGCTTCGTGGAGCCGAGAATGTTTTACACAGTCACTGTATTTATTCAAAGAGAAGAGATGCTCTAAAAACTGCAGGAACTTTTCATTTCCCTCTGACTTAACCAAACCGAGCAGCCTTGTCTAATGCTTGGTTCATTGGGACACTTGTGATTTTTGTTAATTCTGTGCCAATACCTATTTTTAAAGTCGTTACTGCAGAACCCACAAGGTACTAAAGGGAGGCAATGTTCTACTTTATTCTGGCTAAAGGAATAAGCAGGTAGAGAAACACAGGCCTGGAATACAGTTTGCATTGGTTGGACCAGCTACTTCATGGTTTCAAAGCACTTTATGGGCATAAATGAATTAAGCTTTCCGAGCCTCTTCTCAGGTATTATTAAACTCATTTGACATATAGAAAACCAAGGCACAGAGAGGTTAAGGGCCAGATTTACAAAGGCATTTAGGCCCCTAAATATGCTGATAGGCTCCTAGTGGGATTTTCAAAAGCGCCCATGAGAGTTAAGCACCTAACCTGCTCAGGCATTTTGGAAAATTCCATCTGCATCTTTAGGCACCTAAAGACCGCTCTAAATCTGGCCCTTAGTGGTTTACCCAAGGTAACATAGCCAATGGGAGACTTTCCACTGACTTCAGTGGGTTTTGAATCATACCCCCAAGTCTATGGCAGAGACAGGAATAGAAGCCAAGGGTGATGTCTTGGCCCCATTGAAGTCAATGGCAAGACTCCCATTGATTTCAATGGAGCCAGGATTTCACCCCAGCTGTCCTGACTTCCATTGCCCTGCTTTCAGTATTATTGACAGGACTGGGACATGGGCAGTCTGACCTAGGCCCAGCCTAGTGCTTAGAGCCATAGACCAAAGCTGGAGCCAGGAATCAAGCCAAAGGTCAGAGCCAGAAGTCAATAACCAGAGCAAACGGTCAGCATTGGAGTCAGAAGCCAATAACTGGAGCCAGGGATCAGAGCTGGAGTCACAGGCTAGGCAAGGGAGCAGCCCTGGGGCAGACTGGAGCAGGACTGGAATAGGGCAGAAGCAGGGCTGGGTAAAAGGCACAGGACGGAGCAATCACAGCTGCACGCAGAAGCACTGAGCAGCCAGGACCCTGCTGCTGAGCGTAAATGCATAACTACTGGCTCCCTTCAGCCATTCAGGCAGGCCGGCCAATCGGGCAATTTTGTTGCAGCCCAGCTGGGCTCATTAACCTGCCTGAAATCTGAACTGGGTAGCCCCAGGTTCAGCTGAGCGAACTCAACCCCTGGTTCTTGACAATCAGAGACGTCTCACTAGCTCTTGCAGTTTGCTGAATAATATTTGTGAATAGTTTATTCAACAATTTCACTTCCTCCATCAATTGTTGAATAATCTATTCACAAATAGCCTTTCCTTCAGCCGTTCAGCTCTTTGGATTGTCGAATCATATTTGTCAAATAAATTGCTAGTAACTTCCCCCTATCAATTGTTGGATAAATTATTTGTGAACAATCGATTTCGTGAATGGGCACGCACCTCGCTTCTTTTACAAGACATGGGCCTTGGGAAACATTCCATGCATTCTTTGTCTTTCTTCCATGCCAGGCACTAAGCTGCCTGCCACGTTTTCTAGCTGAACCATGATGAAACATCAACATTTCACAATGCCAAATGTCCTGGCACCATGGGGGGACGTGACAAAGACCAGCCTGCCTTGTAATTGTTCAGTTCTTCTCTTCTAGGGTTTGGCAGAATCCAGTGGTGCATAAGAAAGGATGCTATCGTGACACAAATAATAAATAATGATAACAATATTGGATTATTTATTAGCAATAAGTATAGCTCCTGGTGCATCATTGGAAAACTGCTCAAAGCCAAGTGTGTTTCCTGTCCCAGGGAACTTTCTGTCTAAGGGCTGATTCTATAAACACTTTTTTGTAGGGGTAGTGCTTCCTACCGTATCAATCCTGTTGATTTCTCTGAGGCTAAACATAGCAGTACACACCATGGCTGGAAGTGATTGCAAGACTGGGCCCTTGATACCTAAGCAGAAGGGGTGGTTTGACTTTAGAACAAAGATTCCAGGGTGTAGAAGGTTTTGATCTTAATTCAGCCTGTTCACCCTGTGCAACTGATAGGCCCTGAAGCTGGGTCCACCTTTGTGTTTGTACAGCGCCTAGCATGTTGGGGTCTGGTCCATTGTTGGGGCTGCTAGGCACTGCTGCAGTACAAATAATAAAATACTAGTGGTAATAATGCGCAGGAGAAATGTGTATCCATATAGCAAACAAACATGGCTGTTAGCTCGGCCCGTGGCATTTTTGTAGCATCTATCAAGTTGCAAAGTAGCCTGATTCCCTCTCGTCAGCTGCAGGTTTTTCGGGGTCATTTTCTGTAGTGAAACTGGCCGTGGAAGTTCCCTTAAGCTTTTCTTTAGAAAGCCACTTGCTCAGCTTCACACTCTGGGCTCTGGCTGAACTCTCGTTTCTTAAAAGTGCAAGTTTCCCTTGAACCTGGAGCTTGCTTGCATAAAAACCCCTTGTCCTTTCTCACAGCTACCCCCGACCCCACACAACCACACAGTCAGTTGCAGTTGTGCTGGGTCTCCCAAGCCCTTGCAGTACTGCTGCGCTGAACTCTCTAGCCAGCCACAGAACACACCTACATGCCGCAGATGCTTGGACACAATCAAGCACCGGGCTTCCCGCATGCTTTGGAAACCTGAGCCCCTGTGAGAGGGAAGCGGCTGGAGAGGTCTATTTGTAGCACTCCCTTCCCCAAATCCCCCAGGCTGGCTTAGCCCCTCTCCATACAGGATAACGCTCCAACTCATGGCTTCTTACACTTACTATATTTTTTTTCTTTAAGAAATGGGCCCAATCCAGAAGCTCAAATCCAAACCCCGTCAAAAATCAGGTTGATGGGGAAGCTCAGATTTGAATCCTCGGATCTCACACTGTCTCTTCAGCATGGGTCCTTGGGAAGCAGCCCACGAGGTCAGAAATCTTGCAGAAAGAGCTGATTTCTGAGATTTCTGCTATGTTGAGCCAAACTCTCAGGAGAAGGGCCTGGCACCAATGAACCCCCAAACCCTGCCCTAATCTGCATCCAGACCTAAAGACCACTGCCTTGGCTCACCAGACCTCTCCCTTTAAGCCAGACAGTTGAACATGCTGCTCCCTCCACTGCCCCATGCTCCACCTTCACCACCCCGCCAGTGGGGAGTATCGTCCCGTCCTCCCCAGGAAGCAGAGGTACCTGAGTTCCAGCTCCACAGGCCACTAAAACAGCAGGGGAGACCTGGGGGCCAGGCCCAGGAGTCTCTTTGTTAGAGGCAAAGCCAAATGCCCAGGCCCTGCACATTTACTGCAGCAATCACACACTATCCCCACGCTGGGTGCTCCAACCGGGCAGTCACATGTTGATGTAGACAAAGGAGAGTGCGCTGAATGGTGGCCCTTTGTTACCCAAAGGTTTCTGCTGCATGTCTGAGGCCAAACACTGGCCCCTTGACATAAGTGGCAACTTTTCCATTGATTTCATTAGATTGAAATCAGGCACATGGTGTTAGGAGGTTGGGATGCCCCTGAGGTGTAAGGATGCTGTGGGTCATTAGTATTGATATTACAGTAGCGCCGAGATGCTCCAGTCAGGGATCATGGCCCCTTGGTGCTAGGTGCTGTACACACCTATAATGAAAAGACAGTCCTGGCCCCAAAGAGCGTAGAGTAATTTGTTAAGGCACATTAAACAATAGGGTTTCCTGCCATTATCTCCCAGCAATGGCTCTTGCTCAGGGGGCCCTGGAGGTTAGGGCCATTCAGAGCTCAGGGCCATTCAGGAACTGGGGCCGATGCAGTAGGAGAGCCAGGAGCAGAAGGTCCTACCTCTCGTCAGCTTTTCCATCTCCCAGAGTTTTTTTCTTACAGGTGGTTTCCAGCTTTCCTGCCCTCTGGAGTTTAGGGGCAATAGCCCATCCCCATCTTGAGTTTACAGACCATCTCAGCCCACAGAGCATTTTCAGTTAGTCACCAATGAAAGGGGGTTGGGAGCAGGCCATGCCTCTGTGTTTCTTTACCACACAGGACTCTCCCAAAAGCCCTTATGAGTGGGGGGCAGCCCCTCTCTTGCCGCATTTTCCTCCAAAAGAAGGAAAGGATGGTCTGGTGGTTAAAGCCCAGGCCTTTGTGTCTGGACAACTGGATTCTGCTCCCAGCTCTGCCACAACCTTCCTGGGTGACCTTGAGCAAGTCACTTAAGACCACCATTTTCAAACGTGTCATCAGATCCTGGGTGCCTCAGCTCATGGGGGTCCAACCTGAGACACTTTGGCCTGCTGTTCAGTGGGGCTGGGCACCTGCCATTCCCACTCCTTTCAATGGGAGCTGTGAGCACTCAGCACGCGGAAAATCAGGCCTCAAACTGGAAACCCAAGAAGCGCGGCACCCAGAGTTAGGGGACACGTTTGAAAAGACTGGCCTGGTCCTCTCTGTGTCTTGGTGTGTCACCTGTACGGCTCATATAATACCTGTTTAGTTCAGAGGCAGAGAGTAATGTAGCCAGGTAAACATCCATTCATGTTTGTTCAGTGGATGGAAGGTGCTAGCTAAGGACAACCACATTCACTATTTTATTTAAAATCTCCCCTTCACCCTTTTGGGACTCCCCTCCCCCCACCTTTGGTGGTTTGCATTCCTGCCCATTCCTAAAACTCTGCCACAGAGATTTGGGCATGAACTCAAATATCTGGCAGCTGGAAGCAGGGCCCTATTTAAGCCAACTAAGCTGACATTCCAGGCTTCCCATCATGGGGAAGAGCCCTTCCCCTCACCAGAGCTTCAGCACCCCTAGTACAAAGCCTGTCAGATTTAATTGTTAACGAGTGAGGAAATAAACTTGCTCTAATTATTGTACAAAGAGCTTAGATGGAATTCAACAGAGCGGGAGCATTTTGCCTAGTTATCACAACGGGGAACTGAGAGCCAGGACTCCTGGGTTCTATTTCTGGCTCTGCAACTGACTCACTGAGTGACTTTGAACCAATCCCGTGCCTCAGTTTCCCCACCTGTAAAAAGCAGGGAGGGAGGATGATATTGCCCTGCCTCCCAGGGTCGTTGTGAGGCTGAATTAATTAATACCTGTAAAGCAACTGGAGATCTCAGAGGGATGAATCTATAGAAATAAGCAAGGAAATATTTCTAACAGACTCAGTAGCTGTGCTCCTTTTCATGAATAGAAAATACACTCACTCACTGGGTGTACCCACAGATGACCTGACACTAAAGAGAACTGGGTGAACTATTTGCAGTGAACAATTTATTGAACAATTTTTACCCTTATCTCTGTTTGTGTATTATCTGATTTTTGCTCAATTGTTTGAGAGTCACAAATATGTAATGAAACCAGTGGTTCTCAACCAGGGCTGGCTCTAGCTTTTTTGCCACCCCAAGCAAAAAAAAAAAAAAAAAAAAGGCCGTCCGGACTGTCAAAGCAAAAAAACTAAATACGGCAGGGCGGTCAAGGCGGCTCGCAGGGAGGTGAAGGGCAGCGCCCGCCCGCTCCCTCCACCCGTGGGCAGCCAGGCGCTGCAGCCTGCTCGCAGCCGGGTAAGAGGGGCTCCCCTCTCTGGCCTTGGGGTGCATCTCCCAGACGGGCAGGCGTAGCCCCCGGGGGCTGCAAGAGGTGCTGGCTCAGCCGCTCCTTTAAAGGTGGCTCGGCCAGGCCGGGCTCAGAGCATTGCAGGAGGCGGAGGCCGGTGCAGGTGGCGGGGAGTGGCGCGTCCCACGGAACCTGGTGGCATGGTGAGCGGTGGGGATCGCTAGTTCCTGCCCCCCTGGGCCGGGGTCCGTGCCCCTGCAGGGCTGGGCTGGGACTGGCGGAGCGCAGGGAGCCGGCCGGGGGCTCCGGAGCTGAGGACCAGGCTGCCAAAGCAAACAAACAAAAAAAAAGAACCACGGCCAGGCAGCCAGACTGTGCCGCCCCAAGATTGGCTGGAATGCCGCCCCTTACAATGTGCCGCCCCAGGCACGTGCTTTCTTGCCTGGTGCCTGGAGCCGGCCCTGTTCTCAACCTATTTACCATTGTGGGCCATATAGACAGCTCTCTATTGTTATGTGGGCTGCATCCTCACAATATATATACTACCTGTATGGCCCTGAGGATGTCACACGGGGCGCAGTTGTGTGCTGATTGGGCCAGAAGTGGCCCATGGACCGTGGGTTGAGAACCACTGGTTTAGACAAACACATCTCTCCCTATGGGTCACTCACAAGCGAGTCACCATCACTGTTGCTTGGAGTATTTCCTATTCGTGCTGTGTGATTGGTCCCTAGACTTACATGGTATTGTTTCTGCTCACTGATTAGATGATTCTCAGGTCCACAAAGCGTTTTCAAAATGGCTGCTAGACAATTTTGGCGTGAGTATTAATGTCATGTGAATACACATAGATACACTCCGTTTCTTGGAACAGACTTGTGAACATAATTTTGCTCACACCAGTTTTCCTTAGAAGCCAATCAGTGGGGTTGCAAACACTGCTGAAGCCAATTTGTGGTTTTTGATCTGAACAAATGTTCTTCAACTCTTGCTCCATCTGGGTGCAACCAGTTTGTGGGGTCTCCCATCTGGTAGCTAGACTTGCTGTATGTGTGGATCTGTGCCTTTCTCTTTACCGCCAGCCAGAACTCTAAGTGGGGCTGCCATGGACTGTAGACACCAGCTTAGCTGATTGAGCCAAAAGGGAATCTCTGAATCTGATTGGCTGAGCTGCTCCCAACTGCAAGTCACTCTTTGATGATTTTCTACTTACCAACTTCAAAAGAGATGTTGAAAAGCTGGACTCAGCCAGGTGGCTTCTCTCCTCAAGAAACATTCAACATAGGGCCGCGGTGAGATAGGAACCAACTCCTTTGAAAATCCCAGCTTTAATTAACTTTAGATGAGAGAAGCCAGATTTTTTCCTTTCCACAAAGCAAACAGCTTCCACTATGCACTCGGTAGTGCTTTTGAGGTTTTCTGAAACATGATAGTTTCTGTTATATGTAGTCTGCACAGGCAAAGGGACCATCTGATAGAGCAGGTGCTATCCAGCTGGGGTCCAACCCCACCTGAAATATTGAATTCAGTTATGGGCACCACCACAATGCCAGAAAGAGGCAGCATATCCTAATGCCACGCTGGGGTATTAGTTGAATTTTAACTTGGAGGGAAGGGGGACAGCCACTGATTTGCCAACCCCACATCCAGCAGCAGCTGAGTTCTTCTCAGAGCTCTCCCAGCCAAATATTGACTAACCCTGACCCTGCTCGGTGTCACAAACTCCAGGAAGATCACACCACATGGTGGGACAGAGCAGACATGAGTGGCACTAGAAGGCAGGTTGCTCCTCTTTACAATACTTAACAACTTTTCAAAATTCCTGTAGCTCATTGGTTAGGGAGTTCGTATAGCCTCTGGTCACTGGACGCCTCTAGGCCAGGTAGCTATACCCAGCCAAACAGCTACAGCGAGTTGTCTCACCCTTTTTCGATTGGCCTGTTGAGTTAAAAACACTATGCAGAAGTTTGCATTCCAGACATGATGCAACAGCTGCTGGGAACTAAACTGGAGCAGATGCTGCCTTTGCCTGGGAAAGGAGAAGCACCGAAATGACAAAATAAAGCGAGTGGAAAGAAGAGACATGCCACAAATGCACAGGTTGCAACAGCCGACTGACACAGCTGCAGTAGGTGGCCAGTGTGTGTATTTTGGTACTACTAATACCTTGCACTCACAGTACATAACGCCTTGCAGTCAAGGGTCTCAAAGCTCTTTGTAAAGATTTAAACCTCATATGTTCCCCTGTGCCTCTCCCTGCTAGTGCAAGACGTAAGTATGATGATCCCCAGCAGCCAGACGGGCACAGAGAGGTGTGGTGACTTCCATAAGGTCAGCAGTGAGTCAGTGGAAGAGCTGGGAACAGAACCCTGGAGTCCTGGCTCCCCGTGCTCTACATTTTCCATACAATTTATGGAAAAACATATCCCCTTTATCAGTCCTATTACACAGCACTCATTGAAGATCAGGCAGTTAGATCCCTTGACTAAATAATCAGCCCTAGCCATGTGCAAACTGGCTGCCGCCACACAGCTGTGGAGCTCCTAGTTGGATTCTTCCACGTTGCAATTTGATTAAAGGGGAAGCAAATATTCTGTATTAATTCCCGCTTCAAATAAAGTGATTTCATCCTGTTCTTTATGCCAGTGGTTCAGACGAAAGGTGCACAGTGCCTCGTTTTTCTTTTGGAGGCAATCTCATTCAATTCTATTTTGCACTTTTCTGGCCCAAAGACTCATGTATAATGGGAGTGGTATATGCATGGTGCCCTCTGCATGCATTGTAGCAAACTGGTTAGTTTGCCTTGTAGTGAGTGGCATCTAAACTGCTCAGATATGTGTATCTAGACTGTGGACAGCTGATTGAGATGATCCTTTAGCTCAAGTGGCAGGTGCCTATGCTTTGTGGCATCAGAGACTGTGAGTTCTGTCCTTGCTGCGGCTGTGAAGTTACAAGAGGACATGGTGTGTAGCCACAGATGTACTACAATACTACAGCTAGAAGAAGGCTCTGCCTGGGGTGTGTGAACCAGAGTAGGAGTCAGAACATCCATTTGTGTCTTGCATCTGAAGAAGTGTGGTTCTTACCCACGAAAGCTTATGCTCCCAATACTTCTGTTAGTCTTAAAGGTGCCACGGGACCCTCTGTTGCTTTTTACAGATTCAGACTAACACGGCTACCCCTCTGATATTTGTGTCCTTGTTACCTGAAGAATACCTGCTCTGTAAAGCCCAGCCTGTGTTGCCATGGAGACACTGTCTGCCCTGATGACCCTTGAATTCTGATCATTTTAGTGAAAATAATTTGATGCAATCAGGAGAGACATGAGGTTTTCAGTTATATACACGCACACACACACACACACACACACACACACACACACACACACACACACAAAATCTCCTCCATGTCAGGATTTCAGCAAGCAGGCAGATGAATCTGCTTATAAAACACAATGGCATCTCAGCCGGAGGGGATGGTTGCAGACATGGTTTACTCTGGTCCCAAATACCAGTAGCTGCTACTGCTGCTGCTTACTGCGGCTTGGCATCACCAGAACAAGATACCTACATGAGTGAGACAAGGCTAATTGAATCCTAAAGCTACCCAAATGTCTGAATTACCCTCCCTCCAAACACACTTTTCCTCCCAGATTAAAACAGTGCTATAGAATTATCTATTAAAGGGCATTAAATAAATTATCCCACACATTGAAAGGTCTATATTTTTTCAGCGAGGGCTAATTTCATCTTCCAGATCCACACAGGGGATAGTTCCATTCACACAGAGAGACAAGAATCTCAATCTCAACATGTCATTTGGATCCAAGAGGGGAATGCTGCTCCTTTCCTCAAAATCAGAACAAGTTTCATAGACTGTTGGGCAGCTGTCCATGACGGCTTCTTTTTTCTAGGAGTGACCTGCATGGGTTGGATGGTCTAATTCCAGATCCCAGTGGCCAAATCGCAGAAGGCACCATAACAATTGGCACCAGCTGGCCTCTGTGTTGACAGTCTCAGCAGATAGGCCATGGTCTGAATGGTCTATGGAGACTCAACTTTAAAGATGGTCACTCCAGGTCATGATTGAGGCACATTGGCAGGCAAGCAGGGTGTGTGCACGAAGCTTGCTCTGAAGCTGCCCTTGAAGTACTTGCTCTGTGCTTTTGAGTAGGGTAGATGATGGGCTAGGTACCGTGGAGAACTTCAGTCTCAAAGTTTGTCGAGCACGAAAGTTTCTCCAGCATTCAATTTTGCCTACAATTTTTCTTTTAAGACTCCCCCTTTCTTAGAACAGAGCCTCAACTCTGGCTAGATCCCAGCAAGAGATACCAAATGGCGCTTTTTCCTTTCTTTTGCTCTTTCTTCCTTCTCGTGAAGCTGGCAGCTTCTCCAAACACACATCCAACCAACGCACAGTGCATTCGAAAACAGGCCATCTGGCTGCGCACTCCTTGAAAATGAGAAGACAAGAAAAACAACCCGCTTGGAGCTGGCAGCTGAAAGGCAGGCAGCCCGTACGTGGACTTGCTCTTACGGCGCTGTCCAAGAGCTGTCCAATCCATGGGCAGTCCAAAAGCGCTTTCCTACTGAACAGAATATGGCTGGCTCCAG
This sequence comes from Chrysemys picta bellii, assembly GCF_011386835.1. NCBI lineage: Eukaryota > Metazoa > Chordata > Testudines > Emydidae > Chrysemys > Chrysemys picta. The sequence goes on along the minus strand of NC_088793.1, from coordinate 152,932,557 downwards.
AAACCGCTCCAAGTCCGCATTCTGAGTGGGATGCTGTAACTCGCCTTAGCTGCACATGTGCTCGTTAATTAAAGTCACTTTGGAGAGTGCCCCTCATTCCCCCCGCTGGGCTTGCTAGTCGGCCCTCCCTGAAATCCTTCTTGCTGCTCGGGAGCCCCCTACTGCCCTACAAGCTACAGGAGCCAAGGCACAGGAAGGGCTGCTCCAGCCTGGCTCTTCCAACTACAAAACGGAAGCAACTGCATTCATTGTTCAATGAACAACCACCGCTGGCCTATATAGATTTGGGATGAAGGCAAACTAGTTTTATTTTGATGTGATTTTCTCCTCTCTCTGCCTGTGGCAGCACCCCAGCTGCTGCAGAGGTGGAACCATCCATGACAGTCTCTTGGGAAAATGTGGTGAAATGTCATGGGCTTGAGTGCTCTAAGCCACTGAGGCAGCAGGCTCCTTAGTTATCTCTCAGCTGCTCATGGGCTGTGAGATATGCCCCCATCTCACCTCAGTCTGAAAGTGCTGTAAACAGCAGGATGTGCCTTTAAGCTAATAAAATATCTGGAATCTGGTTTTCCCTGGGAAGGTTTGCTTTGAGGGGCATGGGTGAAAGCAGTCACATACTCTGGCTTATACAGGTTTAATTTCCCAGCACTACATTTCTGTGGTGACCATCAGATGATCCATCAGACCTTTTATCCACATCTTGCTGGGACTCCCTTTGCAACTGCAGCCATTTTCTTAGTAAGGATGAGACAGAGTGTATATAATGGCTGGTCCGCCTTTGGGAGATTATATGGATACAGCTCAGCAGTGTGTGCACAGAGTACTAATGCCTACCTATATCGCTGCATCCCTGCCATGACTTATGCTTCTATTGGTGCTATTCATTAACACAATCAAGGCATACACCTCCAGACTGTTTAACTGTCTTGGTTCAGAAGAAGAGTTCTGTATCAGAAAACCTGCAATTTCCTTTCAAATATTATTGCCATACACAGGATATACCACGTTAATACAGTTCTCCAATATAGTCGCCTTTCATGACTATTATTTTATCAGTGACATTCACCTCCTTTTCCTTTTCTCCATTTTAAAGGGCCAATATCAACAAACTTTAGGTCCAAAATTCAGATTTTTTAAAAAAAGGCTATTTTGCAAACGTTAAGGGGAACTGAAAGGTTTTCATAGACTGAAGGGAATAGAGGAATCATTATGGATTTAAACAAAACCTCTGATTTGTTGTGACCCAACGGAACTGCCTTGTGCTAGTGTGTGAGAACCAGGAAGTGAAACTGACTCGATACAGATTATAAACCAAAGGACTAGCATAGTTTCCAAGTCTGAGTGGAGTGAAATGCAAAGAGAAATTGAACAAGATCAGTGGTAAAAACACATATGTTTTAAAATCTTTCAGTTTTAAACTCTAACCAGTTATTTAACATTTAGTAAAAACTTTGGAACATATTATAAACGTAGTTCCACTCAAATACATGAGTTCTATTTGTAACTTTCAGCAAAGCAGGATAATGTAAAGAAAAGAAGAGACAGAGAAGTTAGATCTACACTACAGTTTGGCTATAAGGAGTCTGAATCAGCTGAAGACGTTAGAACAATGCTTCTGAGAGTCTATATGCTGGCAATAAACTCATAAAAGATCTGGCTATATACCTTACAATACATGTTGTTTCTCTTAGAGCCATCAGCTGCATTCTATGAAGTGCACAGTGCCTCCTATGACTGCTAAGAGCTCTTAGCTCTCACTGAAGTCAAACGGTGTTGAGGGAGCTCAGCTAGGGTTACCATACGTCCTCTTTTTCCCGGACATGTCTGGCTTTTCGGCACTCAAACCCCCGTCCGGGGGGAATTGCCAAAAAGCCGAACATGTCCAGGAAAATGGCGCCTCTGCTCCTCCCCTGACTCTTCGGCTCTGTTTAAGAGCCGAGCTGCCCAAGCGCTATGGGCTTCAGGCAGCCCCCTTGCCTCCAGACCCCAGCCGCCGGCTGGGCACTTCCCCTCCCGGGCTCCAGCGGCGCAGGGTCCTGAGGCATGGGGGCTGCCCGAAGCCGGTAGCGCTGGGGCAGCTCAGCTCTTAAACAGAGCCAAAGAGTCAGGGGAGGAGCAGAGCCTCCGGCCGCGGCGGCTCTGCTCCTGCTGTGACTCTTCGGCTCTGTTTAAGAGCCGGACTGCCTGAACGCTACCGGCTTCGGGCAGCCCCCATGCCTCCGGACCCTGCGCTGCCAGAGCCCGGGAGGGGAAGTGCCCGGCTGGGGGCGCAGGGCCCGGAGGCAAGGGGGCTGCCCGAAGCCCGAGCGCTACCGGCTTCACGGTTTGCCGGGCAGCCTCCAGACCCTGCGCCTCCCGGGCTCCAGCTGCGCTGGGGAAGCGCCGGCCGGGGGCGCAGGGTCTGGGGGCTGCCCGGCAAACCGTGAAGCCGGTAGCGCTCGGGCAGCCCTTTCTGCGTGGCTGGGAGTGGAACGGAGGAAGGGGCGGAGTTAGGGTGGGGAAGGGGTGGAGTTGGGGCGGGGCTGGGGTGGGGAAATGGGCGGGGCCAGGGCCTGTGGAGGGTCCTCTTTTTTTATTTGCTAGATATGGTAACCCTAGCTCAGCACCTCCCAAAATGAGGTCTCAAATCCTGTTTGTGTTACTCATGTGAATGGCACTGCCCACTTGAGTAGGGAGAGATGAATTGTCCCTAAATCCTGCTGAATGTGTATCCTGTGCACCCTAGATTGAAATAAAGGATTTATATTCCTGACTATATTTTCCTGTTTTTTATTCCCACATAGAATGACTTACCAAATAGCAAAACTAGGGCTGGACAAAACATTTTCTGATTAATTTTTTTTGATGGAACATTGGGTTTTTAACACAATGAATGTTTTCACAGCGAGGGTCTGCTTTCCTTGAAAATTTGATTTTTCAGCAGAAAAAACACCAGAAACTCAAAAACTCCTTGATTTTTGGCACTTTCTTTCGTGTTTTGTTTTCTGGGGTTTTTTTGTGTGTGGCAATTTTCAGGGAAGAATTTCAGGGTTTGATGTTTCAGGTTTTGGATGAAATGCTGAAATTTTCCAGGGGGGAAAAAAACACCCATTTTCTGACCAGCTCTTGTCAAAACCAAAGAGATCATTGCTGGATTTGATCTGGGAAGTGCGCTGGAGGGGAGATGACTGACACCTTTCTAGTTCCAAATAAAGCCTTGCAGGATGGGTGACCGTCTAGCTCTACCCATTTGTGTGAGTCACGCCAGCCACCGTTTTGCCAAGGGAGTGTGTCTAATGACATTTAAGGAGTTCAGGTCAATATGCTACTAGCAAACACTCTTTGCCTCTCTGCTGGGCTCCAGCCTCCGTAGCTGTATGTGTGCGTGTGGGATGCACACAGGTACATGCTGTTCAAAATCAAACCCTGGCTGCAGTGTTTCCGTGACGTCTGTGACTCACACAGACAACAATAGCCCCTGGCACTTGCCCAGGCTTGAGAACTCAGCTTTCCCCATTCATAACAAAAAATAAAAAAAGGTTGCGCATGTAAGCACAGAGTGGCCCAAATCCTCTGCTGCGGTGCAGCTGCTTTGCACTGCACCAACAGCAGGGCCGGCTCTGGCTTTTTAGCCGCCCTAAGGAAAAAAAAAACAACAACCTGCGGCGCGGCCGGAGCGCGGGTGCAGGTGGACCAGCTTGGGGGGGGGAGGGGAAGGGGGAGGGAGTGGGCAGGAGAGAGAGAGAAGAGGGTGGCCAGGGCTACAGCAGGGGCGCTGCCACGCAGCCCCTCCCGCTGCACCGCCTCCTGCCGCCTACCACGAGGGCTCCGCTCCGGTCGGCGGGGAGGGAAGGAAGAGGACTGCTCTGCAGGGCGCTCTGGTTCTCCGCACCGCCGGCCCCTACGGGGCGGCTGGAGCAGAACAAGAACAAAACAAAACAAAACAAAAGAACGGCCGTGCCGCCCTAGGTTTGGGCAGAATGCCGCCTCCAACAATCTGCTGCCCCAAGCACCAGCTTGCTCAGCTGGTGCCTGGAGCCGGCCCTGACCACCAGCGCACTTGGGCCCTAAAGCTGGCATACCTGGATCAGCCCAGTGTAGGGAGCCTCTCCAGTGGTGCAGAACCAGCGTAATGACAACTCTCAAACCCACACTTACCCCTGCTCCTGTGTAGAGTGGGTGGCTTTGACTTCCCTGCTGATTTTTAGCTGCCATATTAGTCCCTACGGAGACGGCGACCGGGACACAGGCAGCCTAAAATCAGCTGGGCACAGAGTTCAGCTTTGCACCCCCCCCACTTCCCAAGCTTTGCTCTGTGCTCTTCAGCTGTAGCTGATGAGCTGGGCCTGTTTGTGCATATGTACCTCACATTAAACCAGCATGGGTCTTTGTTCCCCTCTAGTGGCTGGACCACAAAAGAGATTTGTGAGTGCTACTTCTTCCAAACTGATCGGACTGGGTCTTAGATGCTTATTCTTTTTAGGGTGACCGGATAGCAAGTGTAAAAAATCGGGACGGGGGGTGGTGGGTAATAGGTGCCTATATAAGAAAAAAGCCCGCAAAATCGGGACTGTCCTTATAAAATCGGGACATCTGGTCACCCTAATTCTTTTAGATCCAGAAGTCCTGGGTTCAGCCCTCACAGGCAACCTAGGCAGAGCCATTGTTATCTGCACACAAAAATGCATGCCTGCGGTCGTACACTCACCCATAAACACATGTTCACTGAGTCAGACTCCACTCAGCCATACGCACAGGGAGCCATGTTATACACATTCACCCATGAACACCGACACTTCCTCCACACCACACTGTGATCCGCTTGGAAAACAAAGCGAGGTGACTTCATTTCAGCAAAAGCAAAACTCTTGTGCAATGTGGGTCCAAAGATTCCATTGCTTGTATTTTAACCATTTTTAGATTGTTCAGTTAATTTTAGCTTCAATTAATTTTAGTTCAATTAACTTTGCATGTCGGGAGTAGCACTCATTTGGTTCAGCCACTGAACACTTTACCAGACCAATCACTGAGACCAATCACTGAATGGCCATAGTTTATACACAGTTTTTAGCTGCTTGTCCAACATGATGTAACCAATTGGTTCAGCATTAATGTTCTACTCTAGCCATAGGGCTCATCGGATGGTCCAACACGAAGAGGTTACCACTCTTCCAAGGGCCTCATGACACCCACGCCCCTCCAATACATCAGCTGGAAAGCCAGCTTCCAGTTCCCCCATCTGTTGGTCGTTCTGTCCCCTGTACCAGCTCAGCAGGGAATGAATCCACTACTTACCCTTCCACATTGACTGGATTAGTTTGTGCCCTTAAGGTACAATCCCGTGCTGGGGGTGGCACCCAGCCCTAGCAGGAGGCACTGCCCCTCCCCAAGCTCCCGGATGTACACTTGGTTTGCCCTCACAGATCAGTGCAGGGCTGTGTCCCTGCTTCCGCCTCGCCCACTTCATGGAATCCTGAATGCTGGGACTGCAATTGTCCCTAGCCCTTGTCTAGAGCTGGTGAAAGAGGCCCTGCTGCACCCATGTAAGAGTCAGTCATGATGTTTATAAAGCTCCATTCCTGGATTCCCAGGCAATGCTCATAGTGCACCAGAGGTAGCAGAGCAGAGGAAGTGTGAGGGGTCTGCCCCCAGTTAAGTAGGGATCACAGACGGGCAGGATGTGGAATGTGTAAGTGCAGAGGGGTGGGGAGAAATGCCTTCTAGGGAAGCAACGAGTGGGGGGTGGCTTCCAGATACTACTTTGCCTAGGACCCCACAAATCCTGGGACCAACTCTGCTTACCATAACCTTCCTGGAGCAGGAGATCCACTGTCCTTTGGGTGATGTGTCTGACAGTCAGGAACCCACTAGCTCCCCCTAGGGGTAGACTACTACACACAATCTAAATCTGCTACTGTCTTCCAAGACGGTTGAATAGAAGCGGGTTTGTTCTTGTTGCTTTGCCGAAACAAGCAAAGTCAATGCCAAGAACAGATGCAAACTGGTTGGTTGTGCAGTTCAATTCTAGCTCAGAGCCCATAACCCCCATCTGTGTGCTTGTGTGTGAGGCGTGGGGTGGAATATAAGAATTTGATTGTCATAATTTAATCCCAGATTACTTCTTGGAAAAAAACAAAACAGATACAAACAGCATGTTCCCTTATAAACCAAACATGAAAGAGCTTATTATGTTCTGTTATGAAGCTGGCAGCTAACTTTGCCGTTCTCAGCTGCCCACTGTAGGGCAAAGGCCGTTCCAGAGCTATCCCTGATGGAAACAAAAGCCCAAAGCCAAATTGCATTACATTAATTAATTGTTGAGGCCATGATGGTATTTCACACAGAAAGTGCATTATGAGCAGAGGATGCAAACTGACTGATTTACAGAAACAGATGGAATGGCACAAAGCGGATAGCCATCTGGAATTCATGTCGCTTCTAGCTGCATTGTGGAAAGCTCACGCAAATATCCTACACATCAATAAAAAGCCTTGATGTGACATGTGCACTTCAGAGCATCAGAAAACTGTTGCCCCGTAGGCCAGTTTATTCATAAAAATGACAGTACAGGCTAGTGCAAAAGTGGAGGTTTTCTGATTGGTGGCAGCACTCAGTAGATCTAAGGCAATTAGGTTTCAGCCAAACAATAATGGTACTGGATGCACCTGATGCTCTATTGCCCCAATATCCATCAGACCGAATGAGTCAATTTTTGTAATGGAAACAGAGTCACTCAGGGTCAGCAATAGGCACAACCAGCAACAACAAACACTTGAGGCCTCATGATCTTGTGTTGTCACATCATCACGTGGGCTAGTCCATTCCTGCCCTCCAGCAGTGGGATTCATCAGTCAGATCACCCATTCCTGGCAGTGCGACCAGAGAGGAGGAAATGATGGTCCAAGTTCACTCTGCCCCACTCTGGGGTAGCTAGGAGTCATCTGCTTGCTTGAAACCCTGAAAATTCTAAGGTCAATGCTGGAGCTTCTTCAGTTGGACATCACAGAATTAATGCTTCCTACCTGGACCATATATTTTTCAACATCGTATTACCCTTTATTTTTCATGGGGCTGGGTGACATCATTAGCACCAATGTTTATTGCTGGAGTGAAGAGTCTTCATGATAGTGTGGGTGGGAGACAGGGTATATTCAATATGGAGCAGACCTACAGCATGGTTTCCTTTATTTTTTCCTCTCTTGTAGGATGTGAAATGACACTAATAAAGATCTACTTAGAAGAATCCAATTAGACTTGGGTTTTCCTTCTCATACTCCATCTAAGTCCTGTCAACTTACTCCAGCAGTGCTGAGTACCAGTGCATGCTTTGGCCAAAGGAGGAAGGCAACAACAGCTGGGTATCAAACTCAGGGAAGTATAATAAACATAGTAAGCTTGTTTTGATGACATGCCCAAATTCAAGAGTTCAGGAAAATGGTGGCTCTCTTTATATATATATAAAATATCTGCCTGTAGCCACCAGCTCATCACTTATAGGGAAATTCTCCCAACAATTACTCAGTAACAGGGATTCTCCTCAATCAATATTACTCTTCATCCATCTAATCAATAATAGGGACCTTCACTAATCAATCAATAAAAGGAAATACTACTAATTAAACAACTCCAAGTCAACAACCAGGAAACTTCATCAGCAGTTAACATGAAATAACCAGTCAGCAAGAACCTCACCCATCAATAGCACTACTAATCAAACAATAGTTAAGGGCCCTAGAGGAACAGAAAATCTCTCCAATCAATAAACCTATAATTTCCTTAATTGACAGCACACATTGGTTGATAATATGGAAACTCACCAGTGTATCAACCATCAATAATAAAGAACTCCATCAATACTGGTGAATACTCTGCAAAGCATCACTAATCAATTGATAATAGATAGGGAAATTCACAAATCAATAACACCCAATAATCAGTCAGCATTAGGGCCTGCCTCAGTGACAGTGGAGTTGATCAATCAGCAGTACTGGCAATATAATTAGGAGGAAACCCACCAATATTACTACTCAAGGGAAACTCACTGCTGAGAGAGAGACTAGACAGCCAGCAGGAAGGTGAAAATTGGGGGGGGCGTAGACGCCCGAAAGGTGGAATTGAACCACTCTGTCGCTAGACAGCTACAGGTTTGAAGCCTGCACCCCAGACCACTGAGGATCATCCGGGCAATTATATAAATACAATTACAACGGTATATAAACCACAGCTATAATATTACTTTTCAATGTAGGGTGAACAGCGTTCTTTCCCCCCCCCCCGTACTATCTCTATCTTAGATTTATTAGTTTCTATATAGAGGCTTCACTCAGCGGAGTTCAGGGCTTCTTCCTTCCCCTCGAGGGGAGAGACTAGCCCTAGGTGCCCCTTTCTCACGCTTTTCCTAACTAGATGTCTCCAGCTGCTTTATGCAAATATTGCTGAAGCTGATTGGTTGATTCCCCGCGGCTGCCGGAGAGGGAAGGGCCCGGCCAAGGCGTGAGCGTTCTGACAGCTGAGCGCAGGGCCGGGCTGGGTCCCGCAGCCCAGGGAGGGGGAACCAGCATGGGGGTGCCCCTGGGAGGGGGGACTGTTGCCCCCAGAGGGGTTAGTTGTGGATCTGCCCCCACCCATAGTGGGGAGGTGGCAGCCAGCAGGGGCTTTCCCCCTGTGATGTTGGGCGGTGAATCCTGCCCCGGGAGGGGATGCAGGTGTGAAACCTGCCCCTAGAGAGGGCTGGGGGAAGCCGGTGGGAGGTGGTGACTCACGGCCCTTTCCCTGAAAGAGCAGCAGCTTTATCCGGCTGTGACTCTGAGCCCTCCACGCCCCAGCAATCCCTTTCCCGGTTCTCCCAAGGGCTCTTTCAACATCTTCCCAAAGGCAACATACATGGTCTTGTGCAATGTCCATGGGCAAGGGGGAGAGGAAAGCGTGGGGTGGGGGGGTGTCATTGTTTATCTCTGGCTTTTGTTTGTAGAAAACCAAATCCTGCCTTCTCTCTCCTGCTCCCCAGACCACGGATCAGTGATGGGGCTAGGGAGCCTCCTCTTCTAAACTGTCCCTTGGCTCAGCTCTCAGTGTGGGTCAATAGCTTCCCAGGCAGGCGGGACACCCCCTTTTTCTGCACTGTATAGTTCTGTGCTTTCCATTGTCATCTGCAGGATACAAGGCACTAGGCACCTTGGTCTGTTGCAGGGAGATCTCCCTCTGACCCCCCAGGAGTTTCGCAGCTAGATCGCTATTCGCTACCAGGAGGTGCCAGATCAGGGCGTTGGTGTATTGGGTACTAATCCTCATCTCTCTGTCTCAGCATTCTGTTCGGCAAACAATGGAAATAAAATGCTTGTTGGGCAAAAATTCTTCCTTGATCAACACTTTGTGGAACCCCAACAAAGTCAGTGGAATAACACAGTGTTTGAATGGGATACAGAAGTTACACTCTTCTGTACAGGCTTGAGCTCATGTATACTCCGAGCTCTGCGGCCAAAATCCGATCCCATTTACACCTACATAAACCCAGAATAACTCTATTGACTTCAACTCAAAGTAGAATCGGACAGGGTTTTAACGGACATGCCCCCTTTTGTTGTACATTACACCAGGGAGATGAGGGATCACTGTGTGTGATTGTGTATTGGGGTGGGGTGCCCAGCTAATTCCGAGTAAATGTTGTTTCGAAGAACTTTCAGCCATGGAGTGCAAAGGAAGGGAAAAACGTGAATTGTCATGAGCCTTAACACTGGAATATGCCATTCATAACTGGGCAGCCTGATCAATACACATAACATGCTGAGTTTGAAAGTTCTTAAAACTGGGGAGTACATAGGAGGAAGACTGGCCTAGTGGGCATAAAGCCAGGGACATGAGTTCTATTCTTGGCCATTGATCTTCTGACTGATCTTGGGCCAGTCACCTCACCTCCCTGTGACTCTGTTTTCTCTCCCATCTTCTGAATGTCTGTGACTATATGTTTGTTCAGTGCCAAGCATCATGGGACTCTGATCTGGATGGAGGTCTCTGGGCACCACTATACTACAAATAATAAAAACCTGGTTTGGACACATGACCTTATCTTTCACTTTGCCATGGTGTAAATGTCTACAGAAAATGCAAGACAGTGCAGAATCAGGCCCCTGGTGTATCATAGTCAGAAAAAAGAATACCATCCTGGCACTTCTGTGTATTTCTTCTACCTTAAACATGCTCCCCACATGCCTTTAATTGGTAAAGGAAGAGTACAGGGCTAAATACTGCACCTACATCTGTGGGGTTGCATGATTAAGGGCAGAATTTGGCACACAGGCTTTATCATACTAGAAGACCAAAAGCCCATCTAGATCAGTATCTTTTTTTTTTTATGGTGACCAAAGGCTTTAGAGGAATGCGTAAATCTCCCATAATGCTTCTCACAGCACAAGAGTATCCCATGGGAGAAAATTCCTTCCTGACCCCTACCTGCAGATCAGTTTGTGCCCTGAAGCATGAGGATTAAAAACCCTTGTAATTTTATCCTAGCAAGTGTACCTGTAGACACTATTCTCAGAAATGTCAAAGCTTTAAAAAAATTACTAAGCTATTTGCCTTGAGAGGTTCCTCTGAAGCAGAGCTCTCTCTTCAGATACATGTGGTTTACAGGGATTTTTGGTGAGGTGCTCCTTTTTGGTATAAGTGACAAATAAAGCTGTGGGTCTGATTCTCCTCTCACAACAGTGAAAGCCAGGAATAACTTCAATGGCAGTTCACCAGTGTAAAACTGGGGAAGTCAGAACAGAATCAGGCCCACAAGTCCAAAGCTGAAAGCATTTTTTGTAGATGTCAGCAAAACCAAGTAAAATACACACAGGGGACCAAAACCTGCTTCATTTACATCCAGGCAAACCTCCTGGGCCTGATTCTGCTCTCATTAATGTAAATCTTGAGTAAATCCATTGGACCTCCATCAGTGTAAGGAGAATTGGGCCCATTGACTTCAAAAGAATTGCATGGAGATATCTGAGAGCGGAATTTGGCTGCTGGTTTGTAATGAAAAAATACTATAGCAACTTAAATGTGATTGTTCAACTAAAGCATTTTTGAACTATATTTCACAAGAGGCAGGGTTACAATAGGGGGGCATGGGGAGGAGCACAGCTCCCCTTCATCTGTTAAAGTCAAAAGGGAGCTCCCCATCCTCCACAGCTCCCCATTCCCCTTAGCTGATCTGCCAAGTGTTCACACTCCTATTGCAATCTGTAACGGACGGTGCCACGCAGCAAGCAGCTAGTGAAGCAAAAATGCATCGGGTGAGGAGCCGGGAAAGGGGGGGATTGAATTACTGATAGTTTCAGCATGGTTGCAAAGGTTAGCACAGAAGCTTGAGGAAATCAAGTGGCCTCAGAGATCCCTTGGGGCTTCAAACCAGACCAATCCTGACGTCCACAAGGAGATGCACGTCAGCACAAAGATAGGTTCACTTCAGCCCAAAGGCATGTGACCCTGCTGACTGTTCCATGCTGGACTAGAATGGCTGACAAAGATCAGAGGAAATGTTTGTATGTTTCTTTTTAGTCAAATCTTTATAACTCTTTCACATTCTCTTTATTTTTTTCTGTAGCTTCTACCTTTTTGTGTTGCGTCTGTGGCAAGGAATCTCCATTTATTATAGTACAAAGTATCAGAGGGGTAGCTGTGTTAGTCTGTACCCATAAAAACAAGAGGAGTCCAGTGGCACCTTAAAGACAAGCAGATTTATTTGGGCATAAGCTTTCGTGGGTAAAAAAAAGCCACTTCTTCAGATGCACGGAGTGAAAATTAGAGTTACAGGCATAAATATATATTGGCACATGAAGAGAAGGGAGTTACCTGACAAGTGGAGAACCAATGTTGAAGGCCAGTTTAGTCAGGATGGATGTGGTCCATTCCCAAAAATTGATGAGGAGGTGTCAATACCAAGAGAGAGAAAATTGCTTTTGTAGTGAGCCAGCCACTCCCAGTCCCTATTCAAGCCAAAATTGATGGTGTTAAGTTTGCGAATGAATTGTAGCTCAGCAGTTTCTCTTTGAAGTCTGTTTTTGAAGGCTTTTTGTTGAAGAATGGCTACTTTTAAATCTGTTATTGAGTTGCCAGGAAAGTGTTCTCCTACTGGCTTTTGTATGTTACCATTCCTGATGTCTGATTTGTGTCCATTTATCCTTTTACGTAGAGACTGTCCGGTTTGGCCAATGTACATGGCAGAAGGGCATTACTGGCACATGATGGCATATATCACATTAGTAGATGTGCAGGTGAATGAGCCTCTGATGGTGTGGCTGGTGTGGTTGGGTCCTATGATGGTGTCACTAGAGTAGCTATGGGGACAGAGAAGGCAACGGGGTTTGTTACAGGGATTGGTTCCTGGGTTAGTGTTTCTGTGGTGTTGTGTGTAGTTGCTGGTGAGTATTAGCTTCAGGTTGGGAGGCCGTCTGTAAGTGAGGATTGGCCTGCCTCCCAAGGTCTGTGAGAGTGAGGGATCATTTTCCAGGATAGATTGTAGATCGTTGATGATGTGCTGGAGAGGTTTAAGCTGTGGGCTGTACGTGATGGCCAGTGGTGTTCTGTTATTTTCCTTGTTGGGCCTGTCCTGTAATAGGTGACTTTTGGGTACCCGTCTTGCTCTGTCAATCTGTTTCCTCACTTTCCCAGGTGGGTATTGTAGTTTTAAGAATGCTTGATAAAGATCTTGTAAGTGTTTGTCTCTGTCTGTGGGATTGGAGCAAATGCAGTTGTTTCTTAGGGCTTGGCTGTAGACAATGGATCATGTGATGTGTCCTGGATGGAAGCTGGAGGCATGTAGGTAAATATAGCGCTCAGTGGGTTTCCGGTATAGGGTGATGTTTATGTGACCATCACTTATTTGCACCGTAGTGTCCAGGAAATGGATCTCTTGTGTGGACTGGTCCAGGCTGAGGTTGATGGTGGGGTGGAAATTGTTTAAATCCAGATGGAATTCTTCAAGGGCCTCCTTCCCGGGGGTCCATCAATGTAGCGCAAGTAGAGGATGGGCACTAGGGGACGAGAGCTGAGGAAGCGTTGTTCTAAGTCAGCCATAAAAATGTTGGCATACTGTGGGGCCATGCGGGTACCCATAGCAATGCCACTGACTTGAAGGTATAAGTTGTCCCCAAATCCTAAATGGTTGTGGATGAGGACAAAGTCACAAAGCTCAGCCACCAGGTATGCTGTGGCCTCATCAGGGATACTGTTCCTGACAACTTGTAGTCCATCCTTCTACATTCATGGTAGCCAGGATGGTGTTTTCAGGAAGATCACCAATGCATTCTAGTTTCCTCAGGAAGTCGGTAGTGTCTTGAAGATAGCTAGGAGTGTTGGTAGCGTAGGGTCTGAGAAGAGAGTCCAAATAGCCAAATATCCTGCTGTAAGAGTACCAATGCCTGAGATGATGGGGCATCCAGGATTTCCAGGTTTATGGATCTTGGATAGCAGATAGAATGCCCCTGGTCAGGGCTCTAGGGGTGTGTTGTGTAGATTTGTTCCTGTGCTATAGCAGGGAGTTTCTTGAGCAGATGGCGTAGTTCCTTTTGGTACTCCTTAGTCGGATCGGAGGATAGTGACCTGTAGAAGGTGGTGTTGGAGAGTTGCCTGGCAGCCTCCTGTTCATAATCCGACCTGTTCATGATGACTACAGCACCTCCTTTGTCAGCCCCTTTGATTATAATGTCAGAGTTGTTTCTGAGGCTAGGGTGACCAGACAGCAAATGTGAAAAATCGGGACAGGGAGTGGGGGGTAATAGGAGCCTATATAAGAAAAAGACCCAAAAATCAGGGCTGTCCCTATAAAATCGGGACATCTGGTCACCCTATTCTGAGGCTGTGGATGGCATTGCATTTCCTGATGCCCTGCGCAGCTGCGTGCTATTCCATCCCCTGCTCTGACTCTTCCCCAGGGCCACTGCCCTTGCTCCGCCCTACCACGCCTCTTCCCTGCCCCAGCCCCGCCCCCACTCCAGAAGCGGTCGGGCCAGCATTCACCGGTAAGTAGAGCGACCGGGCCCCAGCCTGCTCCGCTCCCCTGGCTCCCAGCCACGCCGCCGGCGAGTGCTGGGGGGCGGTTCCCCCCTACCCCCAAGCCTGGGAGCCAGGGGAGCAGAGCAGGCTGGGGCCGGGTCACTCCACTTCCTGCAGGAAATGGCCAGCCCCCATTTCCCCCGTCCGCCATGGAGGCCTGGGGCCAGCCCCCTCCCCCCCCATGGAGGCCTGGAGAGGGGCTCCACATGGCTCCCCCCCCCGCGAAGGCCTAGGGCCAGCCCCTCCCACTCCCCCCTGCAGAGGCCTGGGGCCCCACACAGGCCCTCCCACGGCAGGGCTGCATAGGGCACCAAAATAGCTAGGGATGGCCCTGTCTGTATGGCTGAGGTTATGGGGTAAGTGATGCTATTTGTTCACTATTTCAGCCTGTGCACGTCTGTGGAAGCACTCTATGTAGAAGTCCAGTCTGTCATTTAGACCATCAGGAGGAGTCCACGCAGAATTCTTCTTCTTGTAGTGTTGGTAGGAGGGTTCCTGTGGGTCAGTGCACTGTTCAGTGGTGTGTGTGTTGAAAATATTCCCTGAGTTGGAGACGATGAAAATAGGCTTCCAGATCACTGCAGAACTGTGTCATGTGTGTGGGGGTGGTGGGGCAGAAAGAGAGTCCCCAAGACAGGACAGACTCTTCTGTCGGGCTTAGTGTGTGGTTGGATAGATTAACAATATTGTTGGGTGAGTTAAGGGTACCACTGTTGTAGCCCCCTGTGGCATGTAGGAGTTTAGATAGTTTACTGTCATTTTTCCTCTGTAGAGAAGTAAAGTGTGCATCGTAAATGGCTTGTCTCATTTTTGTAAAGTCCAGCCACGTGGAAGTTTGTGTGAAAGGTTGGTTTTGTATGAGTCTCCAGTTTTGAGAGCTCATTCTTGATCTTCTCCTGTTTGCTGTACAGTTAGGTTAAATGTAGGCTCTAGAAAGTATATACTTCTATGTAACCTGTTGTTTCTTTTATCCTTACTCACTACCTGTTACAACTTGCTCTTTGATAATAAATTATTGTTTTCAATATAAATATATCTTAGCGTTGTGCTGTTAAGTGCTGCTCCTGAGTAGAACCAAGTAAGCTGGTGAGTATACTGTCCCCTTGGAGACCGCTGAGCTGGGAATTTTGGGAGTGTTCTGGGGAGAAGGGATGGACACTGCAAGGGAATGCTTCAAAGGGGCTGGAGGGGTGGGGTGCATCTGTTGTTAACCTGCAAGGCAAAGTAAGGGCTGGCAGAGCCCAGAGCAGGTTGTTTGGGTGGCCAATGGACTGGGGGAGTCAGGGAGCTGACCCCCAGGTTAGCACAAGCAGGCCTCTCCCTCACTGGAGGCAGGGGGGTAACAAGATGATTCATAGTCCTGGCTCCCCTGAGAACTGTAACAGATGATTGGTAAGAAGAAAAGGGGTGAGCTGTCTTTTGTATCCAGATAATACTCAGCTCTGTTTTCATCCCCACAGTTGGGTGTGTTATTAGAATATGGACCCCCATCGTGGCAATGACACTAGTTCCTCTCACGGAAGTCCCCAAACATGTCTCAGAGGCTAGTGATTTTGGGCCAGCTTTACAAAGGGATTTATTTAGGTGTTTAAAGATGCAAATAGATGCACAGTGGAATTTTCAAACTCAGTTAAGCAACTTAGGTGCCTGACTGATTTCAGTGGGAGTTAGACACTTAACCTGCTTAAGCACTTATGTAAATCCCACTCGGCACCTAAATACCTTTGTAAATTTGGCCCTTAATCTTTACCAATATGGGGCAAATTCCAACTGTTGGTTGAAGGATCAAAAAACTTCCCATCCGGCACCCTGTGCTCTCATTTAAAACTCTTTTCAGTGACTTTGGGCCAGTCTCCATGGCCCTGCACCTTATGCAGTCACCAAGTGAGTGCAAATGGGGTGTCAAACCCTGCCAACTGCAGGCTTGATTCAGTGCCCACAGATGTGAATGAAAAATCTCCCGCTGAGTTCACCAGGATTTGGATCAGGTCCCATGCAAGTGAGTGGTGAATTCTGATTTGGCAGTGTTTCACACTCACATTGCATAGGTGCCAGTGACTGCACAAGGCTGTGCAAGATGACGGAGAATCAGGCTCCTTTGGGCTTGGGGGGGAAAGGGGGGCTGCAAAGGCAGAATGTGACCCAAGACATTTGACAGTCAGCAGTGCCTCCCACTGCACATTGAGGTAGGCTTAAAACAGGTTGGTCTTCTACATGTATATATTTCATGTTATTTTTTAAAGCACATCTACCTCTTTACAAAAATATCACTTTATCTTATTTGAATTTATTTTTGCAGCCTGTCAGAATGTCTCTAGGTGTCCTTAGTGCTTTCTGCTTGCTGTTTTCTTAGCTATCAATACCTGCCCCTGTTTTTGTGGCAGGAAAGATAAGTTGAGGGTTAGACTGTATTAATGAATTGTTATTCGGGGTAAGGTGGGGGATGAGCAGGTCTGTTATTTTTAGCAGCAGCAATGAAATCTCAGCAGCTGATGACGTCAGTTCTGAAATGTCAGCGTGAAAACGCCTGGAACAAATTAAGAGTGTGGTGTCGTCATTGTTCAAGCCACACCGCTCTCTGGAAGGATCGTGGTTGGATGCTGCGGATGCTGTTCAAGGGGGTGGGGGAAAGAGGCTTGTGTGAGAGTTTCTTAGAAGAAATCAACAACAACAAAAAAAGCAACCCTCTGAAAGCAAAAGGTCAAACAAAATGCTATTCAGATGCACCACCCACTCTGTTACATCAACTAAAATCACAGTGATGCATTTGCAAGCAGGATTCCAGGAACTATTTTAGAGAGGAAAAAAACACATTCAAGTTGACCATCTTCTAGTCATTTAGCAAACTGGGTTAAAGCCATCTGTGGCGTCACTCCAGCGACTCACATCAAGAAGGAATTTGGCCCATGTTTTATGCTGTTATTTTTCTTAAGTGAAAGTTAACGATTGAGCAGTTCTATCATTTAATTTAACCCTATCATTTCATTCCAGAGATTCTAATTAAAGGTGTCAGCCTCTTTGGGAAGTGTTGAGATCAAGATGCACAAACCTTTTGATCAAATACTGTAGTGTAACATTCAAGAACAAATGCACCCATGTTTATTTTTACAGTAAGCCTCCCTGCATGTTTATATGTGTGTGTGCTCTTAATGAAAAAAAATAATTGTCCATGCATATTAATTCTCACTCTGGGGTTGGACACAAGTCTTCGCTGGTTTGAGATCACCCTTCCCTTTTTTATGGGTAAATGGGGGGAGGATCCCCAAATTTTTTGCCGTTGAAACATGGAGCTGCCATATGGAAAAGGTTGAAAACTGCTGATCTAATAGTATGATTTCTGTCTGATATTCCCTGGCACACTAGTATTATTATTATTAATAAAAATCATGTATGTAACACTGCACATTTACCCTTCACTGTTTTTCTCGTATGCAGTAAGGTTGGCTTTCTTTAATATCTGTGTTTAAACTGTCCCGGCCAATAGCTCCAAAATACATTGGTTTGCTTATTTTCAATCGGTGAGTGGATCTGGTGCATGAATTATCACAATGAACAATTGCTACTGCTAGTTTAAGTAGATGCTGGACAAATGCCTCCCCTCCCCCCACCCCCAGCTCTACTAATGCATCTGAGTCCTAAGCTGCCGCTCCTCCTGCTGATCTGTAGCTGGACTCTTCCACAGCCCTTGCCATTGTGCTCCACCTGATAGACCACACTCCCCACTATCCCAGCTCTGGGCACCCCCACATGTTTGCCAGTGGTCCTCCATCCTAACCTGTACAACCTGCTGTTCTGGCTGTCTCCCTCTCCCGTCCCCTGGCTCTCCTCTCCACCCGGACCTGCACCAATCAACTCCTGCTAGTCCAGTTCTGGTTCCGTATTCTGGCACCTCCACCTGACTGAACCCACTGATCAATTTTCACCCTTTCCCTCTGCGTGTGACCTGCACATTTGAATGTTATAAGGATTGAATAGTTCCTAGTGCAGTCCAGCTCCTATTCCAGCTCAGCAAGGGCTGTTGGGTCAATACAACAATAGCAAATAGAGAAACATGCAAAAGCATCTTTTTTAACCTATCAATGCACTGATTGTCAAGAATAACTAGCAACAGGGTGACTGCAAAGGAAAGCGAAAGATGTAATCAGTTAGCTGAAACAGCCCTTTATTTGCAGGTAGGGTGACCAGACAACAAATGTGAAAAATCGGGATAGGAGGTGGGCGGTAATTGATGCCTATGTAAGAAAAAGACCCAAAAAATCAGGAGTGTCCCTATAAAATCGGGACATCTGGTCACCCTATTTGCAGGGATGATAAGGCTGCTGGCAAACCCACAGAGAGTTACAGGAACAAAGGCCTTGGTACTGTTGAAGTCACTTCCTGACGCTTGGGAGTACCCGCTCCTCCTCGCACTGGATTTGCTTTTCCACTATGTGTCTGGGAGCTTGTCTAGACTGGTCCAGATTCACAAATTAAATGGAGTGATGCCTGGGCAAGTCAAATGTACTGAAGACGGGAAACTGAAACACTAGGCCTCTCTTAGCATATGGAATAATCTCTCAGAAACCGGAGCCCGCAGACACAAGGAAAGGACTGATAGCACTGAATGCTGAGGTCATCTAAGGCCAGGTCTACACAAGAAACATTTGCCGGTATAATAATGTTGGCTAGGTGGGTGATTCTTTACAACATTTTTATACTGGCAAAAAGCCATAGTATAGACACAGTTATATAGGCAGGAAATTCCTTTTATCAGTATGGCTTATTTTGTTTAGGGAATTGGTATAAGTCAGGGATCGGCAACCTTTGGCATGCGGCCAGTCAGGGAAATCCGCTGGTGGGCTGGGACGGTTTGTTTACCTGCAGCTTCCGCAGGTTCGGCCGATCGCAGCTCCCACTGGCCTGCGCCCCTTCCCGCAGCCCCCATTGGCGTGGAACAGCGAACCGCGGGCCAATGGCAGCTGCAATCAGCCGAACCTGCGGACGCTGCTAGCAACAAACTGTCCCGGCCTGCCAGCAGATTTCCCTGATAGGCCGCATGCCAAAGATTGCTGATCCCTGGTATAAGCTTTGCCAGCAAAAGAACCCTATACAAGAGAGGTTGCCTGTGTAGTTATATTGGTTAACCCTGCTTGTGGAAACTCAGCTAATACGGCCAAAGTGTTTCTAGTATAGATTGGGCCTAAGTCTCCACAGAACAGATGATGCACAGGCCAACAGTGGTGCAGATCCTCAGCTAGGGTAAGTTGTCACCATAGATAGCTCCACTGAAGTCAATTCAGCTACAACAATTTACACCAGACGTAGATCTGCTCCAGTCTTTCTTCAATGCAGACGTGAGTCTCAAAGATACTACAGGTCCCAGCAGGCATTGCTCCAGTTTGATCTGAGTGGCCTGTGCTCAGCTCAAGACAAAGCATTGAATGTGTTGGCTGCCCCCGTCAAAATGCAGGGCGACCTGAAGATTATATAAATTAGATGTGAGGCTCGGGGCTCCTGGCAAGTTACTTCTGCAGTTCTGGGTTGAGAGAGTTACATGCTCCAGTGTACGCTGTCGTGTCAGGCAGTGCTGCAAACAATATCCAGGCAGCACCAGATGGCTTGTTAAATATTACAGGTCTGCCTAGGAAGATGCAACCGAGCAGCGACACTAGTAGCGCAAGGAGTCAAGGGACAGCCACAAAAGGGTTAACAAACAGCAAGCGAGGAGCTGAGCTTTTCATTATTCGCATGCCTGGGGTAAGCCTAATGACTCTTTATAATACATTCACTCCAACCACTTCTTTCACTTAGGTTTTCCCCCCTTTGGTTTCTGATTAATACTGAGAGGTGACAATTGACATGCTGCTTTGCAAGTGCCAGCCCAGCTCTGAGCTGTGACCAGTAAAAGTGAGAATGGTGGTAGGTTTAGATGACATGTATTGCATCTCATCTAGTTCAAATGCCCTAGAGCTGCTTGGGGAATGGGAATTAAATGTTTGCCAAAAAAAAAAAAAAGCTTCTATTTATTGCTGATTCTTTTACCCCCCTGGTCGAATTTCCTGCCCTGCCCTAATATGGATCCCTGATGTAAAGTCAATGGAGTCGCACCCAGAATGAAATTTGTTCCGGACCTGTTTGTAAATAGCCATCCACATTTCTATGACTAGTCACCATAAGAGACCTGAGATGATTTGTGATTTCTGTGGTCTCATCCCAGCGAGTGAGTGAGTGATTCTATGTGCTAGAGATGCAGCCCATGACTCATAGACTTGAGTCACAGCAATGGGACACTTCAGCATACAGCAGCACTTCGGTAGTGACAGAGAATTCAGGATGATGAAAAAGCAGCTGTTACTCATTCTCAGCTGGACTCCGTAAGCATGTTTGTACCAGTCAATATGGCTCCAGTTCCTTTTCTGTCTCCTCTTGCAGACCTGCAATTTCCTGGCTAGTGTGGTCACGTAACACTTGCCTTGGGGTGAGTGATGATCAAGTTCAAGTCTAGTCTCTGGCTCCCAGACAGCCCTGTTAGTCTCTGCATATAGCTATAATAGCAATTTCCATTTTAATAGCCTCTCTCACCCCAAGATCTCATCTCACTTTACAAACATTAATGGGCTTATCCTCCCACGAGGTAGGAAAGTATTATTATCTCTGTTCTATAGATGGGGAAACTGAGGCACAGAACGGCTAAATGTCTTGCCCAGGTTCACAAATGGGGTCCACAGTACAGCCAGGACTAGAACCCAGGAGTCCTGTCTTATGCTCTAGCTGCTAGACAACACTCTCCATTCCACCTATTTTTCTTGAAGGTGGCAGTTTTGGTCAGAACCAGCTATGCAAAAAGCCATGAGATTTGTTATATTTCAGCCCTTTAATTGTTACCATGAAACCTCTTTCTTTCATGAATTCTTTACATAACCATCCACTCTGATGCTTGAAAAGCTTCCGGAAGGCAAAGATTTTTTTAGGGGAGGGGAATAAAAAAATAGCCCATTTCCAGATGGTTGAGAGGATGCACAGCGCTTTGCTATTGGCAAAAACAACCTCTTTCGTTTGCAGGCTGTGTAAGTCACAGAATCGCAGCTGGAAATTAAAAAAAAAAAAAAAAATAGAGGGAGCAAAGTAAAAATAAGACTTCGCGGTGAAAATTAACCCCATTAATACTTGTAAACCCAAGTAATTCATGCTTATTTTTAGGTGGGGGGTGGGGAAGTGTATCTGTTCAAACTGATCTTTGGAGAGCAGGTTAAAATATGTAGCTCCTGATTTCCTTTTTAGCTTGTTTGCTTTCCATTCCTTACTCTAGATTTACAGGAAATTCAATCCCTGGCAAGTGTAAGCCCCGGACAGGAAACATACTGAGGAATTTCTTCCATGAAGGTACTGTATTTGACTGGAAGGATAACTTAGAGGATGGAGCTATTTACTATGATTGGATTTAATTACCAGAAAGTTACATGTTTCTCCATGTTGACCGAGGTTTCTGGGAACTTTTGCTGTTCGCAACTTCCTGCATGGCGTGGCTAAACAAATCATTCTGCTCAACCTGTCTCTTTCTGTGGGAAAGTGTGTATCAGCTCTGAGTCCAATTCTCCTCTCTCTGACACCAGCATTAGCTCCATTGGCTTCGACGATTCTCACACTGTACATGAGAGGGGAATCAGGCCCATTATATTTATATAGCGCTTTTTGTCCCACAACTTTTGACCCGATCTTGCCCTATTGGCACACTCCAAAACTGCCATTGGCTTTAAAGACATGCCAGCGGTGCATGGCACAGGGGTCTCAACCACCAGAGCTCACTGCAGATTGGGGCCTTACAAACTATAGAGAAGAGATTGCTTCACCTGCCACTGAAATGCAGCCATTGAAGAGATGGAACTCAGCAGCTGTTTGACATCTTACAGCAATGCCAGCCAACAGCTTAGGGCAGGAAGTGAGATGAATACTGGGTAACCCACACCTACTCCGCATGGCGTTCTGTCTCAGGGCAGTGTTAAAAGTGGTGGGCTGCTAAAGTTCGGGATGAGCTTCCTCAGCCAGGGGGCATGTGTGACCCACACCCACCCAGAGTGGTGCTCTAGCTCCCTTTAGTGGTGGCTGATGAGCCTGCTACAGCTTGGGGTAAAAGAGCCAGGTTTTTTTTAGCTCACCCAGTAGTGGCTCATGTCCTTAGCACCAGAGGCCAATCTCCTCTGCCAAGCACCCACCCAGGGATGTGGTGTTAAAAAATGTATCTACTGAAACTGCCAGGAGAATTTGTAATGAAGCGAAATGTAATGTAGCTGGAATCTAGCCAGGAGACCAGAGTTAACGTTCCTAACCTTATGAATATTGTGGTGGGATTTGTCATAGTCACTGGTGGCCAGGGCCTTGGTTTTACCACACAGCCGAGAGAGGGTGCCTCTAGCAACGCAGCCTTCCACACCATTCAGAGGTGCGGAGGCCAGTGAGATCCTCTGAAACACCAAAATACCAGCTTCCTACAGCACTTTGGGT
This sequence comes from Chrysemys picta bellii, assembly GCF_011386835.1. NCBI lineage: Eukaryota > Metazoa > Chordata > Testudines > Emydidae > Chrysemys > Chrysemys picta. Next base: position 152,910,060 of record NC_088793.1, on the reverse strand, counting down.
TTTCGGGGGGGAGGAGGGGGGAAGGGTTCCCATTTGTCTTTGGAGGTACTGGCCAGAGCTGCCTTGGCTTAGTGTGTGAGATCAGCAGAGATCACAGCACATTAGCATGTGGATGAGCCACAGTTTAGAAAGAGCTAAGACTATGTATCATATGGTCATTTGGCTGCTCCTCCACATTCAGGCACCTTAGCTGTGATCAACTAAGGTAAAACTTACGCTGAGTATCTATCTTAGGTCCTTATATCTTAGGTCCTTATATGGCCCACATTATCTTGAGCACCTCACAATCTTTAACGTACTTATCAGGATATAATGTATTTACCAGGAAAAAACTCAGTGTGGAATAATCTCCCTAGGGAAGTGCCAGGGACTAAATATACTGTAGGGAACAGCCCTGCACTGGCAGGGAAATGGACTCCCTGACCTGTCTCATATATCAATGATTCATTACAAAATACACAGAGTGGGCTTGAAATGTGTAGTAACATGCACCGGCACCTCATGTGCTATTACAGTGCTGCTGGCAGCTCCACTGCACTTGCAGGTATGCTGGAGAGCAGGAGCTTTCTGTGGGGAAGAAAGAAAACGCGGTCCAAGGACTGAAGAACTCTGCTCCAGCCGGCCAAGCCATGGCAACCTAACTGCGTGCATGCTGCCGAAGCACGGATTTTTCTGGGGCAGGAAGTACAAGTGCGTATCCTCCCACTTAATGCTATGGGGGGAGAAAAGGCTCACAGACTCCCCTGCAGTGTGAGCAGAAATACAGCTTTGGCCTTTAGTGGCCTTTGTTACATAAACACAAGTAGCACAGACATATTAATCAGCCTGCCATTGAGGGCGGAACTGAGCAGCAACCTCAAACGCCACCCACTCCCCATTCTCTCTCCCATTTGATGTTGCTATTTTAAGCAACACATTATTTCCTGCTGTGATTTGATTTTTTTACCCAGCTTCTAATTCTGGCTCTGAGGTAAGCCATGACATATGTATTCCTCCTCTCCACCTCCCTGCTCCCCCCCCCCCCCCACCACTCTCCTGCACCCACTTCCTCTCTGTCGTTGCCTCTTAGAAATTCTCTCCTCAGCCCTCTTGCAACTGGGGCTCCGAGGTTAGTTAGCCAAGGGACCGATCCTCTTCCTGTTGAAGTCGATGGCAAAGCTCCCTTTTTGACTCCAGTGGGAGCAGCATTGGGCCTGCTGTTTGCAGGGCTGAATGCTCTGACAGGCTTTTCCCCCCAGAGGTGGATGTCAGTGCCGCAGAGAGCGAACCTGACCAGGAATGCGAAGGCTGCAGTTTGGAAACAGCTTCCTCCGGGAGATGTAAAAACAATCAACGGTGGGCCAAGCTCACCCCTGGTATAACTCATCTGAAGCCAGGGATATTACACCAGCGTTTGGGCGTCTCACGGTAGAGAAGAGACGCGACGCACTTGCAATGAATCTAAAAGGGGAGTCTCTGCTGAGCCTGCTGGATTGCACATTTGCCCTGCGGTTCTCTAGCTCCCAAGCCAACTAGCACAGCCTGTGCTGCCTTGTATCGCCGCACGCTCCTCCCTGGGCTGGTGCAGGGCAGCAGCTTGTGCCTCTCATTCAGGCTCCCACCCTGAAACACCACACCCTAGCTAGGCTGTACCCTGGCCAATTCAACCCCGCGGAAGCCTGTCCCAGGGTCAGGCTGTGAAGCCTGCTGTCCCAGGGGAGGGCCCATCCCTCCACGCATTCTCCAGTGCCCACGCTGCTGGGTGCTGACGAGAGCACTGTACAAGTCAGTTTGAGCCCCAGCAGGAAATGGGAGGCCTCCTCGCACATCACACCTGAGACACATCGCAGGTTTGTCCCTTGGCCCGTTCAACAGCCACTATTCCCCTCCCTGCCTGCCAGTCCACCCACTCCAGAAACACCATCTGCCTGGACTTCCCCCCAGCAGATAGAACCCTGCCCGCCCCAGCTAGCAGGGCAGAACAGTCTGCGGCTGCTGGCTGAATGCTGGGCCTTGCATTCAGAGCATCTAATAGAATGGCTTTGGACTGGCCTGAGTTCATCTATTTTTTCACACACACAGGCTTACGCCTTCCCCTTCCTGCGGGTTGCTTTTGGAGCTGCTTCACTTGGCCTGGGTCTGTCTGGGACGAGCACTAGCTCTGTGATAGTCTCAGGGAAATCCCAGGCTGGGCGGATACATGTTCCCCACCCTCCCTTTCATCAGATAAGGATCCCAGTTGCGCCCTTGCTGAGGTTCCCTGGAGAGAGAGCGAGGTGGAGCCCTAACCCTTTGCCAAACAGACTTATGTTAGTTACAGCTGCTGGAAGTCTTTGCTGTATTCACGCTAAGATCTTTATTCTTATTTTCCCAGCCTGGCTTCCACGTGGGAGGGCAGAGACTCCATGGCAGCTACAGGCTAACCTTGCATGGGTGCTTAGTTTATTACTGGTGTCGCGGTAGCAGCTTGAGACTCTAGCCCCACGGTGCTAGGTGCTGCATTAACACACCCCAAACATGGCCCCTGCCCAAAGAGCTTGCAATCTAATTCCAAAGGACTCATCATCCTCATGTCACGAAGGAGGGGGAATCAGTCAGACTCGCCAAGCAGAGTAATTATCTCAGAATAAAAGTGACTTTTAATCCAGAATAAAGTGTCCATATGCGGAGCTATGCCGGAATAGTGATTGCAGAATAGCTTAGTCCACAGTAGCTGTGTTGATCCATTTCTCTATGTAGACAAGGCCTCAGAAAAGATTAAAAATGGGTGGCTGCTAGTAGATCTTAATCCTGCTAGTAGATCTTAATCCCAGAACTTCCCCCATCTCCAGAACTTCCCCCATCTTGTGGTTTCTAATCCAGAATAGTTCAGCAGTGGCTGCAAGTCATCTCTATTCTGCCTGGAATGAGCTTGATGGGTTCCCTTCCCAATGGGCCAGTCTCCCCATCACCAAAGCCCTTGCTGTCAGGGGCGGCTCTAAGTATTTTGCCGCCCCAAGCATGGCAGTGAGGCAGCCTTCGGCGGCATGCCTGCAGGAGGTCCGCTGGTAACGCGGATTCGGCGGCATGCCTGCAGGAGGTCCGCCGGTCCCGTGCCTTCGGCGTACCCATCGCCGAATTGCCGCCAAAACCGCGGGACCGGCGGACCTCCCGCAGGCATGCCGCCGAAGGCTGCCTCACTGCCGACCTCACGGCAACCGGCAGGCCGCCCCCTGCGGCTTGCCGCCCCAGGCATGCGCTTGCTGTGCTGGTGCCTGGAGCCGCCCCTGCTTGCTGTCCCAACTCACCACCTTGTTGGCAGTCTCAGCCAAGAAGGCAAGAACAGAATGGGCCACAGGACCACGTCTAAGAAGTAGAGAGTAGCTCACTCTCCATGGGCTATTCTAGACTTTGGCCTTTGTGTTGGGAGTGTCAACAAAGGGGCCAACGCTGATACCGACCATGGTGGTCACCTTTGTGATGTGGGCACTTGTCCACTGGGAAGAAGACTGAGACCCACCCAACGCCATATGAATCAAATGACCGACAGACAGTGATGAGTTTGGGTTACTGTTGTGCTGGGCCATATTTGAAACAGTGTCCTAGGAAGGTCATATATGACCTACATTGGCATTGGGCCAGGACAGTGGGACTAATATAGCTCTTGAAAAAAATGCCAAGGAATCTTTAATAACCACAGCTGGTCAGGCGAGGATACATCTCTGCTGAAAATGGCAGTTCCAGCAGCACAGCTGACCCCTAGCAGCATGCGTGGTGGAAAGCAGACGGCATTGCCTGCTGAGTTATCAACACTGCTTCATGCAGCCCCCAGGCTATCCCTTGCCTGGAGAGTCTCCCTTCCAACCATACACCAATTGTTCTTAGCTTGGCCAATCTGTCACAATGGCCAGAGACCAAAGGGAGCTTGGGCAGGAGGGTTGATTCTGTGTGGCGTTCCACTGGGGAAAAGGCAATGACCAGCCTTCTGAAACCATTGTTATTTCCCCTGGCAGTTTGGAAGTGGTTCAGCTGGGACGCAAGAGGTGGATCAGGATGACAATTCATGCACACTCCAATTATACAAACTCTTCCTGGGGCCATTCAGCTGGACTCGTGCCTTTCCCCCATTCCACACAGGGTTATAAAAGCCTGTGTTTGTAAACACCAGTCTGCGTCTCGCTGCGCGCCGGGCCCCGGGCAGAGGCCAAGGAGGGATGCGAGAGACAGCAGATAGGTTTAAGAGGCTGCAGCGTCTGCTCGCCGCCTTGGAGCAGACACGCCTTGCAGTTAATAACCATTACAGTGGGAGTCACTTCTGGTCCTGGCAGGTTTAAGCAGCCTTCCCTGGCTCCCAGGAGGGAGCGAGGGGGGGGCTGGGGGTGAGCTTAGCTTTTAATGAAACAGCCTGCTCGCATGCCAAGGTAAATCCCAGAACTCTGAAGCCAGCTCCGCTGGGATCCAGGGAGAGCTCCCTTCTGCTGCCTTCAGTGTAAACATGAGGTCACCGCTGTGTAATGATAAATTAAACAATGGCCAAGTGTTCACATCAGGCCTGGTGCTGGTTAAATATTTACTTTATCCACCCCTCCTTCCCCCAGATCCCCTAGGGCAGCATGGTCTTAAATCCTGCCTTGGGCTCTGTTGTCTCCTAGCAATACCCCACGAGACCCAGACTGCAGCCCAGACAGGGAAATGGAATGCTGTTGGGAAAGGCACCTGGTTCTTAAAAACAAGCAGGCAGGAAAATGGTGGTGGGGCGGGCATGTGCCTAGAGTGCACGTGGACAGGGAAGCCCTCCAAGATGCCACCATCCCCCCTCACTGCAATGCATTGTATAATCACCTGCCTTGTCCTTTTGCTGTTCTTTATAATAGGGAAAAGGCCCCAGCTTTGAGGGATATTTGGAACTGGGTTTTGGGGCGAGGCCCACTGCTCATTTACAACAGAATAGCCTCCATTGTGCATCTCATTGTACAGTGCTGTACCCTGGCATGTGGGGGCGGGAAGGAGTGGCCTTCCTGACCCCCCAGCAGGTGATCCCATTATGCCCTGAAGCATAAGGGTTGAAAGCTTTAATGACGTCTAGTACCACCAAGTGTAGCTGCTAGAAAAACTGTGTGGGCCTGATTCTCCACTGCCTTGCATGTTAGGTCACCATTCACCTTTGTGCACAGGGGTGTAAAAGAGTCATTTGGACGTAGAAGCATTTCACACTCACTCAGTGCTCACTTTGCATATATGTAAATGACAACATAAGGTACATGGCAATGGAGAATCAGACCCTAGCCTGCCTACAGAAGGGGGAGAAGGAGAGGAAAAGTGTGTGGTTCCTTTAAGGGAAGAAGCCAACAGCTACTGCTGGATTTACCGCTGCTGGGGAATGAATCTCTGGGAGCTGTGTTTTTCTCAGAGCGCCTCAGGGGGTGGTTACTAAATTTGGTTACCGGGTTTAAATAATGCAGCATGGCAGAGCCCATTGGGGTTGAACATTGTCAAATCCAGACAGTCTTCTTCTAGGTGGCTGAGATTGCTTGTTCTCTCCCTGCACAGGAGTTTGAAGCTGATGTGAAACATCATCTTTAATAATAATAACTAGCAGAGAAGGGCCAAGGCTGCAAAGTGCTATCTACTTCTAATGTGCTCCCTCGATCTGTCAAATTTCTAAGGTGCCAGTCACCATGGCATCCAAGCACTTTCTGATCTGGGTCCAAGCTCCTTCGGTGTTCAAGGATGTTTGAATCCTAGCTCTTCATTTAGGCCCATCTCTCATTAACAGGGATGGGAATGGAGCTGTATGGTGTGGAAGAATAAACCTCCGATCATCGCCGATTGTCTCCTGGACATTTGGTATCACCTGACTGCAGTGACTCTCTGTGCTCTGCTGACTCCTCAACCTGGGGTGCTCCCCCATCTTAAATGCCCCATAGATCTTCTCTCTCCACCACATGGGGGCAGGAGAGAGAACAATCTCTCCCCACCTTGGGCCTGGATGGGCTGAAGAGAAAAACCTAGTTGTGGAGCTGGGGGAAGAAGCAAGCGTCACAACCCAACAGAATATGGGTTTGGATACACCTGGTGGTCGGGATCTACCAAGTGAGAGAAGGAAAAGAGAATGGTCCATCCAGCTGTGCCCCAGGGTGTCAGTGTGAATGATGGCCTTCTGCCCTGTCTGCTCCTTCGACCACATGGGGAAGCTGGGAAGTAGACAAAGGCTTGCAGGGCTGTGAGTCAGTCCAGACACAGCAGCAAAGGGACTCACTGTAACAAAGAAACCTACACACCTGTCTGGAATGAAATCAGATAAGACCTTCTCTGCATTGGCCAGGGAAACTGAGTTAGCACCTCCTGAGCAGGAACCTGACTGGTTTAGAGTGGACCCTAATGTTGTAATTTCCTCCCTTTGATCAATCTTTATTTACTAGGAAGGTGTCTCTGGTCCCTGGCACCCATTATCCCTGTTAGGAAGTGACACTTGACAGCAGATCCTATGGACAGAGACTTCCTGGATACTCAGTGGTTTCTCATCAGGGAGCCCTCCAAATTCAGTACCTGGACACTGCGGTTCAGCACTAGCAAGTCACCAGTACCTTTCCTCCTCCCCCATTAATCAGCCTCCCACTCCTTCCCCGCAATTGCTGAAGTATTTTTAGCGACGTTGAATAAGTACATGTTAAATCTCTCCCCGCTAGCGACATGTCAGAAACGACCGAGGCATCAGCTGCAAGGCCTGCAGCAAAACTGGTTTCTTCTAGGGCGTTTGCACATGACTGGAGGGAGCTGTTACCTTGAAAGGAGGCTGGGAATCGTGGGATCCATAATCTCCACACTGACACTTCCATTCTTTCCCTCACAGCTCTGTACATTCTCCACTCAGATTCCCACCAGTCTGCCCCTATACCTCCCAACCTATGTCCACTATTGTCTTCCTCTAAAGCACTACACCATCTCCCCTGAGACCTCCATTTCCTTCCTACAAGCCATGGGCTTTCTCTCCACAGACAGCCCCATTCTATGACCCCAAATCACCTACCTTCTCCCCCAGACATCCCATTTCCTCCTTCCAAAATTATCACATTCTCTCCACCAATGCGCACTATTCCCTCCCTCTACCCCATGTCACCTTCTCTCCAGGACACGTTCCATTCCCTCCTCAACCCCTTTCTCCTTCCAACCCCTCTCCCAAACTACTCCACCTCTGTGTTTTCCTCCTTTCTCTTCAACCACCCCATCTCCTTGGTCATGAGTGGACACCTCTAATGTTTCTAGTGGCTCTGTCCTGCTGTTTGCATATCATTCCTTCCTTTGAAGTTGCCTCTTAATGTACCTGGCATTGATCAGTGTTGCAGCTGGAGGTCTGCACTCTGGTGGGCTTAGCAGGAGGAAGTCTGTGCCGAAACTCTGCTACAAAGGGGCCTTGATAATGGATGATGTGAAGTTTGAAGTGGAACAATATGGAACATTGCAGCTGTCAGGCAATGCCAAAATATTTATAGTTGTGAGCTACAGCACAACTGATTGTGGAAGATAATAAAAATATACCACTAAGGGAGAGGGTGAATGCAAAATCAACACCCCTCTGGAGATTTTGTAAAACACCCAGGGGATTTACATTCCTAAACCTCTTCTTTGAGAAACACCAGCAAGATAATGTGCAGCTTTAATTAAATAGGTGGCTTCTCCATCCTCTGTCACCTCCAGGGCCGGCTCTGACTTTTTGGCTGCCCCAAGCGAAAAAACCCCAAACGGGGCGGCCAGAACGGCAAAGCAAAAAAAAAAAAAAACCTGCGGCGCAGCCGGAGAGCGGGTGCGGGGGGACCGGCTGGGGGGGGAGGGGGAGGGAGCGGGCCGGAGAGAGAGAGAAGGGGGCGGCCAGGGTTACAGCAGGGGCGCTGCCACGCAGCCCCTCCCTCTGCGCCGCCTCCTGCTGCCTGCCGCGAGGGCTCCGCTCCAGTTGGCGGGGAGGGAAGGAAGAGGACTACCCTGCAGGGTGCTCTGGTTCTCCGCGCCACCGCCCCCTACAGGGCGGCCGGAGCAGAACAACAACAAAAAAAAGCGGCCGTGCCACCCTAGGATTGGGCAGAATGCCGCCTCCAACAATCTGCCGCCCCAAGCACCAGCTTGCTCAGCTGGTGCCTGGAGCCGGCCCTGGTCACCTCTTTAGAAATGTTGGATGAATCATCAAATCTGAAATACCCAATGGCACGTAGGTCAACTCTGGTGGCTAATAAGACGATCACAATTCTGCACTTGGAAGCTAGCAAAGAGGAAGGCCTAGGGCGGCAAAAAAGCCAGAGCCGGCCCTGCTGGCTGCAAATAAGGATTTCAGTCTCTGGTGGCACAGAAAGGCCACTGAAACATAGCCTGAGGCTGTAGGAAGAGACCAGAGGCAGTGGGCAATGTGAACTGACGCGGACTGTGTTTTTCTGTCCCATGTAGGAGGTGAAGCATGGAAACAAGGGATCCAGAGAAGTAGAACTGTCACCTGATAAGTGACATAAACAGAGGCTATTTATTTGGCATATTTCTCACCATCACAGTAGTAGATTTCGTTTCTGCCCTGTACTTAGGTGGCACATTTTATTTGACAATTTCCAAGTACTTTACCACCATTAATTAATTATTGTCACATTGTTTCAGATGGGAAAGCTGAGGCTCTGAGAAGTGAATTGATTTTCTCAAGTTTCAGAGTAGCAGCCGTGTTAGTCTGTATCTGCAAAAACAACAGGAGTACTTGTGGCACCTTAGAGACTAACAAATTTATTATAACATAAGCTTTCGTGGGCTATAGCCCACTTCTTTGGATGCATATAGAGTGGAACATATATTGAGGAGATATATACACACACATACAGAGAGCATCAACAGGTGGGAGTTGTCTTACCAACTCTGAGAGGCCAATTTTCTCAAGACCATACAAGACATCAGTGGTAGAGATAGCACAAGAACCCTGCCTCCTTCTTTGTTATCTTCACTAAGGACTGGTCTACACCAATTCCCTGGTGAATACAGATCCAAACTCCTTGGATCTTAAAACAAGGAGAAATTAACCATCCCCCCTCCTTTCTCCCACCAACTCCTGGTGGATCAAGATCCAACCCCCTTGGATCTAAAAACAAGGAAAAATCAATCAGGTTCTTAAAAAGAAGGCTTTTAATTAAAGAAAAAGGTAAAAATCATCTCTGTAAAATCAGGATGGGAAATAACTTTACAGGGTAATCAAACTTAAAGAGCCCAGAGGACCCCTCTAGCCTTAGGTTCAAAGTTACAGCAAACAGACATAAACACTCTAGCAAAAAGGTACATTTACAAGTTGAGAAAACAAAGTTAAAAACTAACATGCCTTGCCTGGCCGTTTACTTACAAGTTGGAAATATGAGAGACTTGTTCAGAAAGATTTGGAGAACCTGGATTGATGTCTGGTCCCTCTCAGTCCCAAGAGTTGTCTTACCAACTCTGAGAGGCCAATTTTCTCAAGACCATACAAGACATCAGTGGTAGAGATAGCACAAGAACCCTGCCTCCTTCTTTGTTATCTTCACTAAGGCCTGGTCTACACTGGGAGGGATAGATCTAAGTTACGCAACTTCAGCTATGTGAATAACGTAGCTGAAGTCAACGTTCTTAGATCTACTTACCGCGGTGTCTTCACTATGGCAAGTTGATGGCTGACGCTCTCCCGTTGACTCTGCCTACGCCTCTTGCCCTGGTGGAGTACCGGAGTCGATGGGAGAGCACTCGGCGGTCGATTTATCGCATCTAGACTAGACGTGATAAATTGACCCCTGCTGGATCGATTGCTGCCGTCGATCCAGCGCGTAATGTAGACATGCCCTAAGAGATCACACTCTTACTTTAGTTACTCAGTGTTCCGATTTTCCTTCAGGTTAAAAGACAGATGCAGTTGTGGTCTTAAACATCATATAATTAAGCTGTGCACTTACAGAGAGCTTTTCATCAGAGGGATGAAATACTTGAGAGGTGGGTATTATCCACATTTGTCACATTGAAAACAGCTAGGCAGGTTCAGAGATTTGTCCGAAGACAGTCAGTAGAAAAATCTAGGTATAAGACCCAGGAATCCTGTTCCGCTGCACTACTGTAACGCCAACAGACCCTGATCGTCGGCGGGCGGGATCGAACCAGGAACCTCTGGAGCTTACTGCATGAGCCTCAACTGCATAAGCTAAAAGCCAACTGCCTGTTAGCTAAAGCTATAGAACAGACTCATTTAACTCACTCTCTAAGGGCAGGTCTACACTTACTTCCTGGTCCGGCCGTAAGCAATCGATCTTCTGGGATCGATTTATCGCGTCTTGCCTAGACGCGATAAATTGATCCTGGATCGATCCCGGAAATGCTCGCCGTCGACGCCGGTACTCCAACTCGGCGAGAGGAGTACGCGGCATCGACGGGGGAGCCTGCCTGCCGCATCTGGACCCGCGCTAAGTTCGAACTAAGGTACTTCGAATTCAGCTACGTTATTAACGTAGCTGAATTTGCGTACCTTAGTTCGAAGTGGGGGGTTAGTGTGGACCAGGCCTAAGTGGTCTTGGTGCCACTAGATGGGACAGAAGACCACACCCAGGAGGTGTGTGGGTTACACTGCCCCTAGACCACACTAGCTACACAACCCTACCTTCTCAGATTTAATTTTTATTCTCTCTCTCCAGTGCATTTTGCAATCATCTCTATGCAGGCTGCACACCTCCTCGCCTGTGCTGACAATCTAGTTGCATGGCAGAGGCACACAACTGGGTTTGGGTTTGCAACTCCTCTCCCTTCCCTGATTAATTTGTTTTTCAAAGTTGGAGGTGCTACAGCTGCGGCTCCTATTGTAGCAGTACCTCCAGAGTTTGGGCAGTGGGATTCAGCTCTGCTTTGGGGGCCTGCTTTAGTAGTTAGTGGTGTCAAAACTATGAATAAAGCCGTCGCTGTGTTCAGGGAGAAAAATGGGGGGTGGCAAATGACAAGGTAGGGGCTAGACAAGGTCCTATTGCTGTAGTGAGTTGTGAGTGTAAGTTACTTTCCAAGGGGAATTCATGGGTGGTCTGGAGATGCTAATGTTATGACTGCAGTAATTCCAGTAACTTAGCAGGATCTGGTGGGTGGGGGAAGGGGAAGGAACTCTGTAAGCCATCACAATGGGAAAAACTTGGCAAGGAGTTGCGACATCATCTAATGTCCCAACTCACCCAAGACGGGAATCCTAGAGCGGGAGGTGACACAATGCCTTTTATTGCTCTACAGCATCCTGCTTTCACAAAACCTCATCAACTAGCTGAGGAGGGAAGCACAGAGGAGGGTGTGTGCAGGAAATAATAAACCCAACCATGCTACGCCATCCCCATGCCTGGAACTGAGTGGCTTACTGAGCTCTCAGATGGTGGGATACCCAGGAGAGCAGACCTGACTGTGGGCTGCCTGTAGCAGCCCCCAATTACACATAGCTAATCCCACTGAGTGACTGTAGTGATGGGATGTCCTGAGATGCTCCACCAGGGCTAAGGAATCGAGACTGATTTTTTTTTTTAATGAAAGCAAACTTTAAACAGGGCCCTAGTTCAGTCTGGTTTACTGGAGATCTTCAATGTGTCTTTTTGGAGGTGGCATTTTCTAGTGGTCAAGGGAGGCCTTGATGTTAGGAGACCCCTGCTCTGCCACAGCCATGCTGTGTGACTGTGGGCAAGTCACTTTGCCACTCCATGCCTCAGTTTCTGCACCTGTAATATAATATTCCCCACCTTGCATTTTGCTGAGGCTTAAGTCAAAGTGCTCCGAGATCCTTAAATGTAAGAGAGTATATAATTACCCAGGATTATTAGGTTCCTAGGAAGGGGCAGTTTCTTCTTGGGAACACATTTGCTGCTCTAACTGCTAATAAAACAAAGTATAATCAATCAAATTTAGACAAGGTAAAACTTCATCAACTTCAACAAAAGCTGGCGCTGAATTAATTAGGGCTGAATTTGGCCCATTGCCTTTAAAACTGCTCAAACGTTTCCCTTTTTAGTGACTCCAGTTAAAGATATAATTACTGATAACTTTGGACTGTGTCTTATATACAAATGTGACTGGCTCATGCCATCGCGTTCCTTTGCTGACCCCTGGTGGCTAATAGTCACTTTGCTGTCTGCCTGGGTGAGTTCTGAAGGGCTTGGCAGCCCCCTGCTGTTCAGTACTAGTCCTAGTGACAAGCATCCGCTTTGCTTTCCCTGCCTGGAGCGACAGGGACCGGACTACTGGAGTGTCCTTTAATTCCTGCTGTTTCGATGAGTCCCACTGAATAAAAACACACACAGTAAGAGTGGGATTATTTAACATTGCCCATTCATTGTAGTTAAAAAGGAGCCAGTAGCTCCCAGGAGTAACTTCCTGTTATTTAGAAAATATTACCCTGCTAGACTGATGATTCCTAGGTCACAGGGCTTTCCTCAAGGAGTGCTCTTTGCTTGGCCAGGAGAGTGTGACATTTCCTCTTGGATACAGGCCTGGCCCTACTTGCCCATGGCTCTGCTCCCTCCTAAAGAGCACTCAGAAACTTCTGCTAGCGGAAAATGTGGCTGCTCCATGGCGTTCCCCACACAGACCACGGTAGAACGTGCTGGCTTCTAATTCATTTCAATGCACTGTTCTGCAGCCTGCTTATCCAGGGGTCACCTTTCTCATCCTGTACCCAATGGGCAGCTAGGACTCTCACTGACAATCATGAGAGTTGGGGTGTCAGTGCCGACCCCTTGACGCTGTAATATTCTTCCCCCTTAGGCTGGCAGAGCTTGGCTCTGCTGAACTTCAGGCAATGCCTATATATTTGCTAAGGTTTTCACCTAAGGGGAGATTTGATGGGTGTGTGTGAATGCTGCCTAGTATTTATATGGCAACTCTTACAGTGGGACCCTGGCATGTATGTGAATTTGTATTGAGTTTGTGTTTTCACTGGGCATTCTCTTTGGGCCCCTTGGCATCAGTCTGGCTCAGCATTAATTGATCTGCCGTTAATGGCTACGCACATGCTCCTAGAGGAGGCAATGGATGCTTCGTATACATTTAAAAAGAATAAATAAATTGCCTGTGTTTCTCTTGCCCCTTTCAGAACACTGGATCCTTCACTCTTAAGGGATTTGGGCCTGGGCATGCACCTATTAAAGTCAGTGGTAAAACTCTCATTTCCCTCCTGAAGTTAGAAGTAGGGGCAGACATGAATGATATTTAATATACCACAGACAACCTTAACTCTGACCCATCCTCCATGTTTTCACCAACAATCCCTTTCCAATTGACCAAACCATGGTAATTTTTCCACGTTCTACTTCTTGCACTGCTAATCCTCACTGCCCACCCTGGTAATCCTGATCTACCACTCCCTTTCTCATCATCACCCACAAGCTCCTGTTCCAAACACTGCTCTGCTTTCACTAAGACCTCCTTACTTATGCACCATACACATTCCTAGGGCCAAGGACTGTACTTGGTGTATTATGGTTTGCAGATTTGAAGACAGAATGTTCTTAGAAATCTGGATGTGACAAAGATATTAGAAATGTTGGGGTCAGATTCTGCTCTGAGTTACATTGATGTAGTCCAGTGTTACACCACTGACATTGATGGTGTTACTCCAGATTTACATCAGTGTCACAGAGAGCAGAATCTGGCCAGTGGAGTATGATGTTGCTCTAAGTTTATAACTGCATGAAATTCAAGCGATCTCTAGATGCATAAACTTTCTGGGGACTGCTCAGGTTCTGAACACCCTGGTCTTGGAGAAGGTGGTGACAAATGGGATGAGAACACCTCTATTTTAAAGACATCATCCTGGAGGTGTGTTACAGGATGGCCTGCCACTTTAAGGGCCAGGAGGCCTGGGCCAGGCAGCCCTGTTAAATTAGCCCCACCTTGCTACACTGGTGCAGGGCGTGGGACTGAAAAAGAGGAAGACGAAGAGGAACAGGGTGGGCTGGCTAGGAAAGTGGGCAGGTTGCTCTGTAGGAGGTAGTCCTGATGCAGATGACTCCTTGTTAGAACTGGTGGTTAGACAGTGGAACAAACCATTGCTGCTTGGTGCCTGCCTGTAAGGAAGGGGACAGAAGACTCTTGTTTTGATGTTTTCTGGGCTTGGACTATGGGACTCTTACCCTAGTACAGGGTACTTTAAAGTGGCTTGGCTGGAGGGCCAAGTCACCTCCTCAGTGGGCATAGTCTGTAGGGTGTTTGGGGAATCTGTGGTGGGAGAGCTGCAGTACTGAGTCATGCTGTTAGGAAGTGCTGTTGGGTGGTGGGACTTGTAACAGGGTGTACCATTCCTTAAGAACAGACAGTAAAGAAAGCCAGCCCTCCCGTGAGGGCCGAGCAGCTGTCAGACACAGGCACTGTAAGCCTGTGCTTAGGGCACCCGCTCCTGGAGTGGGGTGGTGAGATCAGCGTCTCAGTTTTCATTTAAAACCCCTGCTTCTAGCCTTTATAGATGCCAAGAAAAGCTTGACAATGTGAATTGAGCATGCTGGATGTCCACCTGAGTATGCAGGCAGCCTGAAACACTAGCTCCAAGAGATTTGAACTGCCTCACTCATCTTAACTCTGAAACCTGCTGCCATCCCAAGAAGGGATGTGGCCAATCATAGGGGTGGGGCTACAGTCTGAGGGGCAGGGCCAAGGGAAGTGTATGTTGGCCTTTTGATTGCCTTCACTTGGCCATGCTTGGAGGAAGAGAAATATGCACACTTGGAAGGAGGCAACTGGATGGGAGACTGCCTATTAGAGAACCCTGTGTGGGGGACATGACAGAACTTCTGGGATGCTGAACTTGAAGGCCTTTGACAAGAACAAAACGTGGCCTCTCTCTAATGCTCAGTCACTTCTTGGACCCAGAGACATTAGCCACATGACCTGTGCTGACAGCTTGGCTATGAATAGACCAGAGTCTAGTTGGTGGTCCCCTCAGTATACAGACTGCTTTTTAAACTGTGGCTCAGACTTCTGAGTGATCCCCTAGATAACATTCCCCACTTGTAACACAGGCTGCAGGCTGCTGAGAGACACTTCTGATGCCGTAGGCCCCTCTTTCACCGATTGTCTCTCTAATTTTTTCCCCTTCTAATGAAGACAGTCTGACATTGGTAACTGCTGAGCTGGGTAATGAACCTCGTCTGGTGACAGGAGAGAGATCACAGTCCACCATACTGGATCATAGGAAGGGACCTGGGGGCTTCTTTCCCCTGTGAGGTGCTTTGAAAGTACTGAGTGTGATTCGGGAAGAAAGGGTGAATCTTAAAGATTGGGAGGAGAGTTAGGCATGGTGAGTATGCCACAGTCTCAGATCCAACACCCCAGTCTACGGCAGCACCCTTGAAAGCATCTCGCATCCCATGATAGCGCCCTCAATTACCCTCTCCTATGGTTCAGCCGGAGCTCTGGGCTGGGATCCAGGAGACCTTGGTTCTATTTCTGGCTCTGCCACAGATTCCTTGCATGAGTGTGGACAAGTCATTTAATTTAGCCGGTGTCTCAGTTCCATCTGTCAAATCTGCCACTTCCCTAACTCACAGGGGTGGTGTGAGGATAAGAATCCAGAAATGATTGTGAGGTGCTCAGATGCTATGTTGAAGAGGGACTTAAGAATACCTAGGCAGAAGATAGCATAAGAAATGTATCTGAAAGGTCCTATTGAAACGATGCAGGTCTGGCACTGTAGATTGTAATCCTACTCAAATCCTCCGATAAATCATAGGTATGGCAAATTAATAACAATTCCCCAGTGGCCAGGAACTTGAGCTCAGAGTGAAGGCTGTTTATGGTGTCTCACCTATGAATTTCCTGACTTCCCAACTTTTGGTGTTTTATTTTAAACTTTGAATTTGTATAGTGCTTAGAGCATGCAACTTAGAGCCAGGAGACATAGCTTCTGTTCCTGGATCTGCCAGTGATTTCCTCTGTGATCTTCAATAAGTCACTTAACCTCTCTGTCCCTCAGTTTTCTCCTTTGGGGAGGATAATACTACTTACCCACCACTGGAAAATATTTTGCAATCCTTGTGTGAAAGTTACTATGTTCAGATTTTGCAACCCGTACACGCATTGAGGTGCAACATCCCACAAGCCATTGGGACTGCCTGTGGGAGCATGTGCTTGCCAGCATGAGAAAGTGGTGGGACCACTCATGCAAGTACGAGCCACTCAGTGTGAGTAAGTGTAACTCCCACACCTACCGGGTGTGGTGTTCTGTCCCATGTAGTGGCACCGAGACCACTTAGAGAGAGAGATTGATGAGTTTGCTCTAAGGCCTTTGCAAACAGCCCCATGGCTTTTAGCTCCTGCAATAGAGGCTCATGCACTAAGCTCTAGAGGCCCCAGGTTTGATCCTGCCCGCCAACGACCGGGGTCCCCCAGCTGCAGGCCTGTCAGATGGCAGGTTCTATCTATCACAACCTGCAGGCCTTTTGGAATGGCGCTGTGTTCTAGGTAGTTATTTTATCCCCTCTTCTGCCCTGAAGCAAACAAGTGGTCTCTGGAACGTGCCTGTCCTGGTTCCTGGTAGGAACTATACCAGATTGCAACCTAACCTGTTGTTTGATGAAGGATCATAGTGCTGGAGCTATGCAGAATTCAGTAGTTTCACTTCCCAGGGTTTCATATGAGCATTTGCTTTGGTTTTGATTCTTGTGGGTTTCTCACCCCCGGAGTTTTGCTTTGAATATTGGGTTCACACCAAAGCTAAATCTCAAAGAGAAACTCAGTCAAAGGGGTTTAGTTCCATCTGGCTGCACAATGAAAACACAACAAAATGGTGAACGATGCACAATGATGACATAAAACAGAACCCATAGATCGGCCTCAGCACCACTCAGAAGATTAGTGAAAATAGCACATTCCCGGTGTCCATGCCAAGAGAAAGAGGTGAAGTTAAGGCAATAGCAGGGACCCCAGAACACTACCACCTTTACCACTGTACCCCATATTAACTGCATTGTGACATTTTCCTGTGCCCTGACTCCTCCCAGAATACAAACATCATCTCTGGCCCAGATTCTCAAAGCTACTTAGGTGCCTAACCCCATTGAAATCAGGCTGCTCCACATCCACCCTCTACAAAACACTTGCCTCCCCAACTTGGATTGGGACCCAGCAAGCCTTAATCTGCCTCCCTGACATTCCTCCAAGGGTAGGAAGCAGGGGAGCAACCCAGACAGTTGACAGGAAGTGCATGGGGGGGCATCCCCAGCCAGGCTCTTTCCGATATCTATGGCAAGAGAGGCAGGGATAGTGAGAGGTCATGGCACACTGCATAGGGACAAAGTGAATGGCAGCTTTCCAGGGTCCTTTTCTGCAGCTCTGTGTGTATCTGTGGTGGGAAGGCTGCTAGGGAAAGAGATAAAGTGTGTATGTGTGCGTGGGGGGGAGGGACGTCACCCCCTCCTCCAAAGGTTAAAAGGAAGCAGTTTCCTAGGGTTGGGAGAGTCTTCTCCTCTAGTCTGCCTTAGTTTGTGAGGTGCAGGGTTGCCCTGTTAGCAATGGGCCTTATGCCATCGGCTAGCTGGGCTAAGCGCCTGTCTGCGGCCTACTATGAGCACTACTGGTATAAGCCGCTGTGAGTGTAACTATAATACAAGGCCCCCCTCTAAGCCAATCCATGGGAATGAGTCTGTTACAGTCCCCAACTAGAGGAGTGTTAGGACAAGCTGTAGCAGCTGTTGCTTTTATTCTGGAGGTCCCTGGCTCGATACCTGGTGAGCTGGTGAGATAGTGGCTGTCCCACTGGCAGTAGCAGAGAAAGGGATGAGCAGCCAGCTGTAGCCTGAATATTTCAATAAAGCGGAGGGGACACAACAGTGCTGTTAAGAGACTGGTCCCAGTCACATGGCATGGGTCAGGGTTACAATGGGTGCACTCACATTGAAGGGGTCAGTAGCCACTGAACCCAATGTTACATCATCTTTTCTTTTCTTTTCTTTTCTTTTCTTTTCTTTTCTTTTCTTTTCAATGCAAATAAACTATAATCTCAGCCCAAACCAGATAAACAGACACTACTCAAACACAGTCTATAGAGACCTCTAGGATGGTGTGAG
This sequence comes from Chrysemys picta bellii, assembly GCF_011386835.1. Lineage (NCBI taxonomy): Eukaryota > Metazoa > Chordata > Testudines > Emydidae > Chrysemys > Chrysemys picta. Next base: position 152,892,046 of record NC_088793.1, on the reverse strand, counting down.
CATCTGACAATAACTAGACATTCTCAGTGTCTAGTCCTAAGTGGTTTTCTAATCACACACCCATTCCTTGTTCTCCAAACAGGATTTTTTTGACAGTGACCTACTCAGTGGATTGGATCTTTGCCTAGGCTGTTTGCATCTCTTATTTCTAGCAGCCCTAGTGAAGAAATCCTCAGTGACTCGTAGTGTGCAAGTTTTTAGGGGAAGCCACTGGGGGCTGCAGCATGAAGAGCACAGTGCTTGCCTCTGAATTCATGCTACCAGACATCAGAGGGGATTGATGTGGATTGCACTCAGGCAGGCCACTTGTCCCATTTTAAGATGGACAGTCCTGTTTTTGTGTGGTCTGTCCACTGTCTGGTACTGTATAAAACTAGATATGGCTTTGTCTAGCATCACACATGGAAGATGCCATTTTGAAGAGCGTGCCGCTCCATCCTCACTGGCGTGACCTTGCAGGTATTGTGCATGTGAGGACATGGCAGCAGGGGTGAGGCCACACATGCAGGGGCGGGCCCACAGTGTTCCCGGAAGTACCAGAATGCCCGATATTCTGGGGATGCAGGGGTGGCCACCCTAACCACAACACTCACAGCGATGCCTTGCAATGGAGTCAGTTATGTCATTATTTTTTATATTACAGCAGTGGATGGAGGCCTCAACCAAGACTGGGACCCCCCCTGTGCTAGACTCTGTACAAACACATAGTAAGAGACAATCCCCACCTCAAAGATCTTATAATCTAAAAGGACTCGAGGATGGGAGGGAAAATAGAAGCGCAGAGCGGTTAAAGAGTTGGTCATGGTAGATTAGGGGCAAAGCCAGGAATAGAGCCCAGTGCCTCTGTACGGTGGTGTGGCCAATGGTCCACACTACTTCTCTTTTACCACTTACAATTTCTTGAGAACATTTCTATACACATCAGGGCTATGTAAACAATTCTCCTCCCCCATTTCTGTTTACAGACACTGAAATCTGACAGACAGTCACGTTCCCCTGGATCTACCTCATTCTGGCCAAGTATCCCTATGCAGCCTTGCTCCAGCTTCAACTTTCAGCCTGGTTTTGCTTTGCTGCCCCGGCTTATCAACTTTTGCAAACCATTTGGGTACATGGTTCCATGCGTGGGGCCAAATGCAGCCCTGGGGTCATTCCCCTTACGCGCCTCCTAGGGGTGGAATTTAACCTTGCAGCTTTTAATTCTGCAGCTTCTTTTGGTGTAATGAAGGGAGATACCCACTAGATGGCACTTGAACCATCTGGCCTGCAGTTCATTTCCCATACTGCCTGGCCTGTTCAATCCACAGCCTAGGTTGAAGAGGGTGATGCAGTTTGGCTTGGTGGCTGAGGGAGGGAAGGTAGGGGACCAGTTTACAGAGTGCTGTGGGCCAAAAAAATCCCCTGCTGATGTCCACAGCGGCTCTTCTCATACAAGAATCCTTTGTCTGGGCCTGCCTGCTGGGCTTGCTGCATGGATGTGGTGCCCCCATTCGTTAGCTTCCTGCGCTTGTGTCTGGAACAAGGGAGTCAAGGGGACAGATGGATTGGATGAGCTGCATCAGGTATCATGTTGTCCCCTGGCGTGTAATGGACAGGGGAATGAGAGGGAATCCATGCCCTAAACTAATCCTTGGTTAACCACACACGGCGCACCCCCTCAGTTGCACTGCTCTGGTATGGCTCCCACAAAGCCGCATCTCTGATGAGGAAGGTGAGTTAAGGCATGTTCTCCAGGAGCTGCCTTCCCCTGATGAAGAAGGTGAGTTAAGGCATGTTCTCCAGGAGCTGCCTTCTCCAAGACAATAAGAAATGCAACAGGTGGGTCTCACTGAAGATAGCTGGCTCGGCTCGCAGCATCATCTTGGCCTGGCTGTGCAATTGCAATGTTGTATGTGCTGAGGCCGATCTATGGGTTCTGTTTTATGTCATCATTGTGCATCGTTCACCATTTTGTTGTGTTTTCATTGTGCAGCCAGATGGAACTAAACCCCTTTGACTGAGTTTCTCTTTGAGATTTAGCTTTGGTGTGAACCCAATAATCAAAGCAAAACTCCGGGGGTGAGAAACCCACAAGAATCAAAACCAAAGCAAATGCTCATATGAAACCCAGGGAAGTGAAACTACTGAATTCTACATAGCTCCAGCACTATGATCCTTCATCAAACAACAGGTTAGGTTGCAATCTGGTATAGTGCTTAGAGCATGCAACTTGGAGCCAGGAGACATAGCTTCTGTTCCTGGATCTGCCAGTGATTTCCTCTGTGATCTTCAATAAGTCAAAAGAAGAACAGGAGTACTTGTGGCACCTTAGAGACTAACAAATTTATTAGAGCATAAGCTTTCGTGGACTACAGCCCACTTCTTCGGATGCATATGCTTATGCGCTAATAAATTTGTTAGTCTCTAAGGTGCCACAAGTACTCCTGTTCTTCTTTTTGCGGATACAGACTAACACGGCTGCTACTCTGAAACCTTTCAATAAGTCACTTAACCTCTCTGTCCCTCAGTTTTCTCCTTTGGGGAGGATAATACTACTTACCCACCACTGGAAAATATTTTGCAATCCTTGTGTGAAAGTTACTATGTTCAGATTTTGCAACCCGTACACGCATTGAGGTGCAACATCCCACAAGCCATTGGGACTGCCTGTGGGAGCATGTGCTTGCCAGCATGAGAAAGTGGTGGGACCACTCATGCAAGTACGAGCCACTCAGTGTGAGTAAGTGTAACTCCCACACCTACCGGGTGTGGTGTTCTGTCCCATGTAGTGGCACCGAGACCACTTAGAGAGAGAGATTGATGAGTTTGCTCTAAGGCCTTTGCAAACAGCCCCATGGTTTTTAGCTCCTGCAATAGAGGCTCATGCACTAAGCTCTAGAGGCCCCAGGTTTGATCCTGCCCGCCAACGACCGGGGTCTCCCGGTGTTATATAAGCATTGCGAGTGCGATGTACTGCTCAATGTAAGTACGAAGCGGGCTTGCTTGTTTGAGTTTGTGCTAGTCAGCATTAGTAAGGGCTGCAGAATCAGGTCCTGTGTCAATACAAAGTATAATTATGATTGGTCTGTCTCATGTTTCAGGCACAATCACAACCCTTCACGGTCGTTTGCTCTTGCATGCTCTGCTGGCAGCACCAACCCAGGAACCGTGTTAGATTCCACTGGTGCTGGACCTGTCGCTTCGCTTTTGCGGTGGCTACTCTGCACTCCATGGGGTCTATACGGGTTTACACAGAGGCTGCCAGCTGCAGGCCTGTCAGATGGCAGGTTCTATCTATCACAACCTGCAGGCCTTTTGGAATGGCGCTGTGTTCTAGGTAGTTATTTTATCTCCTCTTCTGCCCTGAAGCAAACAAGTGGTCTCTGGAACGTGCCTGTCCTGGTTCCTGGTAGGAAGTGTGAGCAAGCCTGGCATGGTCCCAGGGGTTGCTCAAATGCAGGAAAGGAGTCAAACCCTGTAGTTTTAGTTGACTGAGGTTTATGGGTCATATTTTACAGCTCATGCTCCTTATTTAGGCAAAGCTCCCACTTCTCCAGTGCCTGAATATGGAGTTAATAAAGGCCTCAGGAACTGGCCCTGTGTGAACTTCTACAGTGACACTCACTAGAACAACGACAACAACATTAGAAGGGCTCTGAATCCTCATGCGCCAGGGCATGTGCTTATTTCCATATGGGGGTCAGGGGTAATTCCTTGCCAACAGGACATAATATCTCACAGCTTTGTGGAGGTTTTATGTTTTCCTCTGGCATTTGGTATTAACCTCTGTTGGAGGCAAGATGCTGGATTAGCTGGACTAATGGTCTGATCTGATATACCAATACCCATGTTCCTGTGTACATGAAACACCTAGATAGAGATATCTAGACAGCCTCCTGATATTTGCTGAGGCATGGTTATAGGGGCTGAGTTTGATTTCACTTTGGAGTAATTTGGGAGTACCTCTTGGAGAGACATAGGGAAAATCCATTGAAAATGAAACAATCAGGCCTGTAGTCTAAGGCTAGGTCTACACTACCCGCCTGAATCGGCGGGTAGAAATCGATCTCTCGGGGATCGAATTATCGCGTCTCGTCGGGACGCGACAATCGATCCCCGAATCGACGCGCTTACTCCACCAGCGGAGGTGGGAGTAAACGCCGTTGACGGGGAGCCGCGGAGGTCGATTTTGCCGCCGTCCTCACAGCGGGGTAAGTCGGCTCCGATATGTCGAATTTTGCGTATCTTAAATCGACCCCCCCCCATAGTGAAGACCTGCCCTGAGATAGGTGGAGTACGCTCTGAGTACACTATACCAGATACAAGGGTTGAAGTCCTCCACTCCTAGCACCTTGTAAGGAAGCACCCTTGGAAGACGAAGGGGGTGTCTTCGTGATGCAGGCTCAGGGAGTGTGGGGGCCCTTTAAGAAAAATGGCTTTGCTGACTGGAGCTGAATTCAGTCCTTTTCTTGTGAAGCTAAAACATTCTTTCACTTCTTCACAGCCAGCAGATTATCAGTTCTTGCCTTATCTTGTTACAGGCGCTTTGGCTGAGAACAGAGAATTGACATGTTTACCACGCAGGCCTTCCTGGGGATTCCTACACTAGCTGAGACCTCCTTTTCCCTGGGGCAGGTGGGGCTGAAAGGCTTGGTTGGCTCGAAGGACGGGCAAAAAAAGTTTTTTTTCTCTTACTTAATTGGCCTCTCAGAGTTGGTAAGACAACTCCCACCTGTTCATGCTCTCTGTATGTGTGTATATATATCTCCTCAATATATGTTCCATTCTATATGCATCCGAAGAAGTGGGCTGTAGTCCACGAAAGCTTATGCTCTAATAAATTTGTTAGTCTCTAAGGTGCCACAAGTACTCCTGTTCTTTTTGTGAAATAACTTTGGCATTACTGATCCTGATGGCCACATGGTATCCGATGTGAAACGAGCTGGTGGCCACCTATTAGTTCAGAATGGCCAAGGACCACTGGTAACATTGTTGGCAGGGTCACCAGCAAGGCTGAGAAGCGTATGGGCTCCTGGAGCCTGCATAACCCCCTTACTCACAGAGGGGGTCGCTGCAGACACATTGGCACCGTGGTGTGGGGGAAGTTTGTATTGTCACTTCCCGTACTGCACCTGCGCTGCGGAGAGAAGAGTTGTCTCCAATGCTGTCATTGTAGTACCTTTCCCAAAAGGGCCTGGATGACTGAGGGGTGAGATAGGGAACCTTTCAGTGTTAGGTCATGGGTTTGAATCTGACTTGGATGGGCAGATTCCAGGAGGTCAGTTCATGTGGCCCACTCCCTCCTTCTCCTGTGTGAGCAGAGTGCTAACAAGGGTGCCCTATAGTGATGGATACAGCTGCCCACTGGACAGAGACCACTCAGTGCCCATTAGTTAATAAGGACTTTCTGTCACTGCCACTATGTGGGTGGATTCAAACCAGTGGTGAAAGGCTCCCGTTACTGATTCCTAAAGCCATCCTGACTCTGAGAGTCTCAGTCCATGAGCAGATAACACCCTTGCCTCCCAGTATTCTGGTAGGTGGGCTCACCCCTGCCCACCCTCACTGCCTTGTAGTTCCAATCTCCCTACTCCCAGAATAGGCCCTGCTAGAAAAGGAAAGCCAGACATTCTGTGTGCACTGAGGGGGTTCAGGGAGCTGATGGGCTTCCTGGATTTCAGCTCCCCCCCTCTTTGTCAGTTTTCGCCACAGGACAACACAGGCAGCAATATGATCCTGTATAGCAGGATCAGATTGTGTACGAGAGAGGAGGGCAAGGCTAGGAGAAACCCACCTTGATTCTTTTTTGTTTTAATAAGAAACACTTCCTTCTGCTACATAGCGAGTGATCTCTTTTGAAACCCCCCTGTAGAAATTCCCCTTCCAAGGTTTATAGCGTGTGTGCGGGGGGGGAGAGGGAGACCTGTTATCCTGCCACTCCAGGACCCACAAAGTGGTTTGGGGGAGGGGGTGGCTCTCTGCCCCCTTTGATTTCCCTTTAAATGGAAGCCCTGCCCACTGAAATTGACACAGTCCTCCTTGGCTGGCCAATGAGAGCCTTGGCTGGGTGTTCTGTTTGTTACAAGTTTCACATTGCTGGAAGACACAGAGACTGAGAGAGAGAAACAGAGAGTCAGTGTGTGTGTGAGGGAGCGTGGATGAGGGGGGGAAGAGAGCGAAGAGGGGCGCGACAGAGAAAGAGAGAGAGGGAGGATGCCTGTTTGGAGCAGCAGGCATCAAGGAGAGAGAGAGATGGCATATTAGACCATTACCATGAGCAGAGCCCAGGGCCTCTGCTAAACAGCTTTTCCATTTCTTAATAAAACCATATTCCACCAAATGTCTCCTGTCCCTTGCAGAGCCCTGCCAGCTGGTACCTTCACTCCTTCTGCAGCCTGTAGAAAGAAGAGAAGTTTAATTTTTTTTAAGTGTTGAAAAGGGATTTTTTTTTTAAAGTGAGGGCCAAAAGACAGAGAGTGGTGGTGGAGGAGGAAGGGGAGGGGCAGTGCTGAAATCAGGGTAGCTGAAGCTTGGCTGCCTTTAGGAGGTCTGTGTACCTGGGGGGCTGCTTGAATGCAAGCTATTCTGAGCGCCTCCCAGCAAAGCAGCAACAGCTCAGCAGATGTAGATGTGTGCGGGTGTGCATGCTTAACCCTTTCTTCGCTCCCTGGATTTATACCATGCTGAAGATCCTAACCAAAAAGCTCAGGGACCAGAGTTTGAATGAGATCCAGCCTTTCCAGCTAAAGGTAAGAAAAGCTCCCAGCATGTCTTTATTATTATTTTTTTTTGGCATGGTGCAGCTAATTAATAAGCGGGATAATAAAGCTATTAACTTTCAGCATTCCGTGTCCTGGGTCAGTTGCCTTTCACCCTGCTCAGAGTGCCAGTCAGGGTTGGAATTGGCCTGTACTGCATTAATGTTATTAAGACCTATTCCTTTGAATGCAGGCCTGCCTTTTTGCCAAGGCAGGATATAATATAGAAGGGGTGTGTGGTGGAGAAACATATATATTGGTCTTTTAGCCTGTAATATTTTTAATAAGGTGCATGTTTGAGTGCCGAGAGAGTTGCCTAGCAGAGGGGTGTGTGTGTGTATCTATATCTATCTATGTATCTAAAATCACACCTCTTTGATGTTGCAGTAGCACCTAGAGATCTCAGCCAGGTTGGAGCTCCATTGTGGTAGGCACTGTGTAAACATAACTAGTCTGAGCTCCATTCTCTTCAATATTTTTGCAGTTCTCTTTCTCCTGGATCTGAAGGCCAGAATCAGACCTGGAGTTTGCAGCCTGTCTCACTTCATTGACCTAAGGCTTTCTGTACCTTACTTATATCCCTATTTAGTTTGTACAGGAAAGCTAGGGACTGCAAACTCAGGACAATGTATATCCAAGCCCCCTCTGCAAAAGGCAAGGAGGAATTTATCAACCATATGTTGGGAAATAAAAATGGAGCCAGGGTGAGAGGAATACAAAAAGTGCCAGGTTCTGGTTTGGGACACTGGGCGGTGAATCTGGAGTAATCCCACTGAAATCAGGGAAGTTTCACTGGATTTGCATTGGTGTTAGTGAGAGCAGAATCTGGCCCCAAATCAAAGAAGGGACCAGGGAAAAATAGCAGCCTTTATTGCTTGGTTTGGGGGGTGGGGGTGCTATGCAGCGGTCTCCAGTGGAGTCTTTTGTATGCATTACACAGGGACAGATTGTAGTATGCATCTGTGCTCCTGCATAGTTCCTCTGGCTAGATTGGTGGCAACTTTTTGAGAAATGGGGCTGATATTTCATCCACGTTCTGTGTCCCGTTCACTTCTTCCAGTTTGGCTTGTGGATTCTGTTGGTTTTGAGGGGGGTGAGGAGAGGGAGTTGTTTGGAGGCAATAGGGACATTACTTTAGATTGTGGCAGATTGATCCCGTGCAGGACAGGCTTTGTGCGTGGGCAGTGCGCAGGACTATTTCTTTGGGCCTTGTGTGGCTCTAGCCACCTTTTGTTTTAATTTTCTTTCTGAATCTTGAATTCCGAAACCTGCAAGGTTTCTGGGGCTGCAGATGAGACATTGAGAACCAACAGGGCCCCATAGGCTTTCAGGATGCACAAACTAGCTGTAAGGCATCAGCCATTTTATTCACACAAGTGCCAAGGTTCTTCGGCACAAACAAGCAAGTTGCATTTTTGAAGGTCTATGGATACAGCCTTTAGATTTCCGTGTCTCCAAAGCCTGACACTTAGGTCTGTGCAAGTGTCATTGCAACCTGCCGGAGTTGCTCATACAATGACTGGCACAAACATGCGTGGGCACGAAGCCAGAGTTTCCACACTCTGGACTCAAACATGCCTTAATGGCCACTGGGGACAATGTGGAGCTGAACCACTGTGGGGAGCTCTGGGTGGGATTTTACCTCAGGCCAGCATCCCTTCCTCACTACTTCATGGAGTACACAATACTATCCCTTGTGTATCTGGCCAGATCTTCTAGCGGCTGTTGACTTGGGGAAGGTACCACCGGGGACATGTAGAGTCCCTGTGCTTTGGAGAGTTGTGTCTGGGGCCTGCCCGAACCCCCCACCCGCTCCCTTACACACTCCAGGAGCAGCTGGTCACAAACGGGCCCTCTGAGCACCATATTCTTGGAGCACACGTCGGCATCTCCTCAGCTTCCCAATTTGCACATTTTGCTGCGGGCACGATGCATGTATTCTTGGGCTACAATTACTCATCCAAGGCTGTTTCGAAAGTCTAAGGGGCCAGTCCTGCAGGCAGTGAAGTCAGTGGGAGTTTTGCCATGAATGGGAGTAAGATCAGGTCTATGGTTGTCAGACTAAGGATGAGTGAATCACTTTGGATAAAATAAGATCTGACCTCCAGCCAAAACCCAAACCGAGCAATTTTTTTGTTTTTTTTTTAAATCTGGTTAGCTGATTCCACCCACATTGTCATGCGTTTCTGCACTTCACATGCTTGCTGGAAGTTCCTAATACCATGGAACAGACTGTTCTTACATTTCTAGCGCTACGGGAAGCAGGCAGTATTGAAATCTTGCAACTGAGACTGTTCTTCAGTGGATTTCCAGCCCAATTTTGCAGACTCAAGAAGTTTGGAAAGATTTTTAGATTGGCACTCAAACTTTTGGATGCTTCTCAGAGTAGAGCCCCTGAACATTTTGTGGATCTAACTAATGGTACTGCATGTAATAAATGGGCTTAGTGTGTTTGGTCATGTTACTTTAGTGGCTGGCCTCATTGAGAATAAGAACCTGCTACCATAGCAGCTGATGGAATTACTACTCTAGCTCATGCAGGCGCTGCTTGTGCTGTCAGTGCTGAGGCCCTGGGTTCTATTCCTACTAAGGATGGTGTCTTTACACATGTGGCCATACGTTCCTTACACTGAGCCGTCCCATACAGCTTCACCTGTTGCCTCTGTCATCTGATCATATTTGCTAGAGAGGAGGCCCAACTTGAAACCTGAAATACAAAACCCTCCAAACCTTGGTGGAGTGTTAAAAATCTAGAGGCAAAGCCAGATCTGAATTTTACAGTTTGGGACCCATCTTCTGTAACAACTAGCAGCTGTAGAACAGACTCTGTAGGGCGGGGAGGGTGTCTGAGGAAATGAGAAAGGGAGTTTAAATTTGTGAGCAGCATTCTGTTGAAATTTTCCAAGTGAGGGAGTAAGAGAGAACCATACCCCTCTAAGAGTACTGCTTTTTAGCTGGGCCTCAACCAAACCTCCAAAATTGAACCCCTGAAGCAGGTAGTTAGACATCCAAATGAGTGCCGTTATTTGTACCCCCACGTGACACACTGGCAAATGATTCCCTGTTCTTTGCTAACAACTCTCATCTCAGACCTGACAAACTCACTACATCAAGTACATTGCTTACAGGGTATTTATCCATAAAGAGTAACATGTAAGGTCTCTGTTGAGAGCTTGCAACTTAACGACATTCATAATCATAGTTTTATGCGTGTACGTGTGGTATGTAAGGAATAATGTAATTATATTGAAGTTTATGCCCTTGTGGTCTTAAGGTTAAAAGGCGTCACCAGGGAATGATATTACTCGGTGACAGCCTGTTCATGCAGGAAGGAGTTGCCATTCCTCCCTAGTTAGCTGGTAAGGTAATGCCAGACTCAGTGGTCTACCATTGCCCCATCCCAGAATAGTCAATGGAAAAACATCAAAGGCAACTGCAAACAGTCAAAGCCACTTGGAGGTAAAAAAGGACCATTACAACAGACAAGGGGATTACCCTGCCTATGAACAGAGACAAATGAGTGTTTCAATATAACACAGAGGGAGGAGAGGCACTCTGGATCCATTCACTGAGGAGACATCTTGTTGAGCTGGGGTGTTTTCATGTACGTTTGAATCCTGGTTCCTGTGGAACCAGCCAGCTCTGCAACAGACTGAACTTTGGGGGGAAAGTCTAGTGTATTAGATAGGAAAGGTAACTATTAATACGTATAGCTGCTAGTTGGTGTTTTCTGATTTTGTTTTGTATTATAACCATTTGTTTCCATCACTCTCTCTTGTTTCTAGGGGAATCGCTATGTTTTCTTAAATAAAACCTTCCTTTGTTTCATTAAAAGTGCTGTATATTATTAGGAGTGGTGGTTTAAGGGAAACCTAGTAAACTGGGGCACAGAGGATCTGGGATTTCTGTGAGTAGCCAGTGTCAGGGGCTGGGAGTCACAGGGAAATGTTTCAAAGGGACTCGGCGACTGGGGTGCACTTCTTGTTAATCTGCAGGGCAAAGCGGGGGCTGTCTTAGCCCAGAGGAGAGTGTTTAAATGGTTAATAAGCTGGTGGTATTAGGGAGCTAATACCCAGTTACCACGGTCAGGGTAAGCCTACCACTCACTAGAAGCAGAAGATGATAAGGTGACTCACAGTCCTGGGTATACAGAGAACCATCACACTCCAGTTTTGGGTTGGCTGCATTGGAGACCACTTCTGGAAGAACTAGGCCTAACCATAGAAGGTCAGTTTTCAAAAATATGCCATGAAGTTGTACCTAGGTACATGGGATAAATAAGATACAGGTAACTGAGAGTGCAAAAATATACAACAATAGGAACAAAATGGCTAATTGTGTGTATCCAAACGAGTTTGCATGTGCAACTGTAGCACTCTTTTTACTCTCACAAATCACACAGATGCATTTTTTTCCATCCACGGTTAACTGTTTGCACCACTGCGTGCATATGTAGTTGGTGCAATTTACGAGTCTAGTTTTTAAGCCTAGATTTCAAGCTCTTCGGGGCAGGGACTGTGTGTTCATTGCATGTCTATAGAATGCCTGTCAAACTAGGGCCTTGAGTGGTGCGCCTACGTGCTACTGCAGTGCAAATAATCAATGATAGATTGAAATACCTAGCCCAAGGCGCACAAAATTAATAGCCTTGATGCATCTATCACAGGTTCTAGCCAATTACTTTTTATTGACACCATGACAGCAGTGAATAACTTTATTGACAACACAGTAATTGTTGAATTACTGTAACATCAACACACTTATTATTATTTTAATCCAGAAATATTATTGAAATGATTCTGTATCTGGAATACTAATTCTTTACTGGCTTGAAGCACTATTTTCTGGTTAGGGGAATGAGAAGGGTGCTTACTTTTTAGCCCATGAAAGGAAGGCAAATGCTGTTCTCATCTGAGTCTCGTAACAGAGAACAGCCTCTCATGGCTGCTCAGTGCATACAGCAATATGGTCTAGTCAGTAGAGAAGTCACCTTATCAGCCCCCTCACTCCTTCAATGATTTCCCCCTGGCATCTGCCTCCAGAATCAGCTATAGGATTCTGCTGTGACCTTGGGGTTTTGATGGGTCCCAGCAAGAAGCCATGGATGGATTTCGAGTCCTGGGTGAAAAAGGTGGAGAACCACTGGTCGAGTGGCTAAACATGGGACTGGCAGACAGGGACTTTTGGCCCTGCTCTGACTCACTACTCTGTATTGCCATGGGCATGCCACTTAACTGCTCTGGCCATTTACCGGGTCTGAATTTGGCCCCTCCCTCTTTCTGTTTCCCCATCTGTAAGATGAGGAGAATAGTATTTACCATCTAGCTCATTACTAATGCTGAATGGGTTCCCTTACAAAGCACTGCATAAGTGCTCATGATTATTATTCGTCAGGGCAGAGTATTGGCTTTCTGATTTTTCTGCTGCTGCTGCAGTTGTGTGCTCCATCTATCCGCTGGCCTCCTACCAGATTGCTCATTCAGCTGATGAAAGTCTTGCTCAATGGAATTTATTTTCATCCCTGTCTCCTTAGGAGGCTATTCCCCCATCCCTTTCTGCTTGCTGCTCATGCCCGTTTAGCTCTTCCCATCACAAAGAATTCATTCCCTTAAGATCGTCAGGCTCCGTTTTAAAATCTGAACTGAAGACGTTTTCCTTTCCTCATCACTGTTTGTAGCTTTATGCTATTGTGGTTAGTTTCAATCTTATGAAGCACTTTTGGGGAGTCAAGCAGTAACTAAGGACCCAATTTAACAAGGTACTTTTAAGCAATGTGCCTAATTTTAAGTGTGTAAGTACACCTACTGATTTCAAACGAACTGTTAATGTGCTTAAAGTTAAGCATATGCTTAAGTACCTGGTGGAATTGGGGCCTAAAATAACATCAGCAGGTTAAAATGAGATCCTTAGCTGATCTATGTAGCAGTATTGCCAACCCACAACCATTCAAAATCATGACTCAGGAGGTTGCCAAAAGTCATGAGGTTGGCTTAAAAGTCATGAGACAAATTTGGGGGTGCTTCTGGGTTTTGAACTTTTAGGACTCACATTTGCCAGCTTTTCTCCTCCATCACGAGGGCTAGAAACTAAATAAACAAAAACAAAAAACTGAAAGCTGAGATTTTCATATAATCTCTTGACTTCCGAAGCTGAGGATTTAAGAAAAATATCACACAGTGCGAGGCTTGTGAAACGTGAGAAGCCAGTGAAGCAACACTGATTTATAGCTGATAAAGATCTAACCTGTAGTTTTAAGAAAGAAATGTCCTTAGCTGTGGGTCAAGAAGGGACCTCAGGGTTTGTCCCTATATTTAATAATCCCTGAATTTATTGAATCTAAAAATTAAAAAAGCCTCATTGTAACACTATTCATTTACTTTTTGAATTTCAATGAAAATAGATTGGTCCATTTGCTCTGGTTTGTGGTTCATTTTGAGCTGGGTTCCCTTCCTGGATGTCAGGCAGCAGCGAACATGCATAGAAGTGTGTCTAAAATGCACCACAAGCGTTCAAGGTGCTACCCAAAGCCCTCTATCTGTGTTTGGCTTTGCACGTTTGGCCCTCGCCGCTGGTCCAAGCAACCTTCCTGGTTCCTCCTTATTTTTTTTCCCCCATCCTTAAAAGTCCCAGAGCAAATTTGGCATCTCTGTCCTTTTCAGGCTGGAGTGGGTTCGTCTGAGTGATGATTTCTCTTGTCTGTGTTGGAGGTCATAGCTTGCAGTTGCATACATGGGCGTGAGGTGGAAGAGGAAATCTTTGAATGGGGAATTTCCTCTCTCAATATAGGAGTGCCAGCCTGCCAGCCAGATACCGCAATTTGGTGGGAAAGGGTCTGCAGTTGTGCTGGAGGGAAAAGAAATCCTCCTTTGCCCTTTCACCTGTTACATACGAAACAACGTGTTTGTCCCAGGCGACCATCTAAAGTCAGCTTCATTATTTGGAGGAGATAAACAAGACAGTGTGGCAACTAAGAATTAATATTGCTGTTGGCACCATGGCCAGTGGCTTTTAGGGGGCTGTGCTGCTGCCAGATGTGTGTACGCTAGGGAGAGAGGGAGCCCAGCTGACAGACTGAGAGCTCAACAGCTTCTATGTATATATTTTTGGGTAACAGAGGGCACTTCAGCTGGTTCAGATTGGACAGTTCTCTCTTGGGAAACCTGTCGATGGCATTCCTCAATCAGCCTGCAGGGGTTGCTGTAGAGCAATGCAGCTCCCTCCCACTCTTTTTTTGCCTCCTCTCTTCCTAGGGACCTAGGGGTTACAGTGGACGAGAAGCTGGATATGAGTCAACAGTGTGCCCTTGTTGCCAAGAAGACTAACGGCATTTTGGGCTGTATAAGTAGGGGCATTGCCAGCAGATCAAGGGACGTGATCGTTCCCCTCTATTCGACATTGGTGAGGCCTCATCTGGAGTACTGTGTCCAGTTTCGGGCCCCACACTACAAGGAGGATGTGGAAAAATTGGAAGGAGTCCAGCAGAGGGCAACGAAAATGATTAGGGGGCTGGAGCACATGACTTCTGAAGAGAGGCTGAGGGAACTGGGATTGTTTAGTCTGCAGAAGAGAAGAATGAGGGGGGATTTGATAGCTGCTTCCAACTACCTGAAAGGGGGTTCCAAAGAGGATGGATCTAGACTGTTCTCAGTGGTACCTGATGACAGAACAAGGAGTAATAATGGTCTCAAGTTGCAGTTGAGGAAGTTTAGGTTGATATTAGGAAAAACTTTTTCACTAGGAGGGTGGTGAAGCACTGGAATGGGTTACCTAGGGAGGTGGTGGAATCTCCTTCCTTAGAGGTTTTTAAGGTCAGGCTTGACAAAGCCCTGGCTGGGGTGATTTAGTTGGGAATTGGTCCTGCTTTGAGCAGGGGGTTGGACTAGATGACCTCCTGAGGTCCCTTCCAACCCTGATATTCTATGATTTTATGATTCTACTGTCACCAGTTTGGATGGAACAAGCTGCTGCTTGAGGAAAGGCAGGAGTTTTCCAGCTTGAAGGGGGAGAGTGAACAAGCAAGATTGAGGATGATTTGCAGTTAATCCCCTGCCCTTCCAGCCACGAGGATGGTTTGTTTCATAAAAGTATTTACACAGCCCCAGCTTCCCACTGAGACGATGTGTGCGTCACGGGGAGTACTGGAAACAGCAGGAGCATATTTCTGATTCAACACACGTGTGCGTCGTGCACTCGCATACGTTCCCAGCCTCTCTGTCCTGAACGCAGTCACGCATGCACAGCAATGTTGACACACATGCTTGCTAGCACAGAGAGGCGAACACAACTACCCGTTCAAACACTTGCACGGACACACCAAAGCACATACTGTTGCTCTCACTCCCTGATGCTCCCGTGCACTCACAACAGCCAAACATCTATACTTGCACCGAGACACATTTCCAGATATACTAGCTTGCTTGTCACACATGTGCACCGACGAACTGCCATTCACGCACACACAGACGTTATATGCACATTTGGCCCTCGCGCTCCACCCCTGACCTGTAGCTTGGGAACACTCACGTGTGTGTGTGTGTGTGTGTGTGTGTGTGTGTGTGTGTGTGTGTGAGTGAACTGGAGACTCCCCCATTCCCACTAGTTTTGCACACAGATGCAAACACTATTTCTTATGCAGTAAACGAAGGAAGGAGCTAGTTGGCCTTTTTGGCATGTATGAGCTTTTCCATCACCAATCCTATGTTTGTGATGCAGACAACTCATTGACGGATGCTGTCATTTAACATGAAGGATTGTTTGGACAGAGGCAAATTTGAGGCTAATATAAAGCATGGGTCATTCAGTGGAGGGTAGAGGCATGAAGCTGATGTTGGGAACACCTAAGAGAGCAGGGTAGTATGGGTAAAAGTCAGGAGGAGCTAGGGAAGAGAAGTTCTTCTCCACTTCAGAGGTTGCTTATGCCCTGAAACATGAATGTTTATATCCTTCCAAAATGTTTGTTTAAATTTTACTATAATACTGGAAATTCTTATCAATATAAATGTCCAGCCCTTATTTTGTTTTTTTTTCAATTTTGCTAATCTCTTGGCCTTGGCGATATCTTGTGGCAGTGAGTTCCACCGGCTAATTTTATGATGTGTGGAAAAATATTCAGTCTACCATGAAAGCAGCCCATCTGTCAGGGTTGAGGCACATTTCTTGGGTATCGTGCAGGGGAAGCTTCACTGCTGTATCAGTATCACTTCTGGAGATGAACGGAGGACTTCAGTTTCCAGGGCTGTCAGTCTGGCACCTTTCAACTGTACTCTTTTTTTTTTTTTTTTTTTTTTAAAGCCTAACTATGATTTAAGATGTGGAGAGGTTTACTAATAAAATGAGAGATTAAAAGAACTAAAATACAGTCTAATTAACAACTATGGAGATGCATGATAGTTGTCTGCAGATATTTGTAAGGTGGAAAGACCAAAAGAGGAAAAATCACTCTTGAGTGTGGCCTCTAGGGGTCTAACTATAGTAAGAGTATTGGGATGTAATTGAACAAAGGAAAAGTTGAGACTGAGTATCAGGTGAAATGTTCTACGGGTAAGAGCTGTTGGATTGTGGAATGGCCTCCCCAGGGAAGTGCTGGGGAGAGATAGGATGACTTAGTAGGTATTTTCCATCTCTAATTGCTGTGATTCTGGAATTAGACCTCACTTGGTGGTTTTGTGAACGCCATCTGAGGCAGAACGGAGCATAGCTTGTTGTCTCGTGGCTAGTGCTAAAAACCTGTTTGTCTCAGTAAGATAAATAGTTATACGGATGGTAGAAGCCACATCTATCAATGTAGGCATTTCTATCACACTGCTCGCCATACCAGAGTATGGGAGCACTTATGGGCACTCCCGTGGTATTACTGCCACAGGCTCAGTTTTTCCATTCTAATCATTGTTAAAAGCACAGAGTACACTCTTTGGGGCAGGGACTGTCTCTTGCTGGGCACGCCTTCACTGAAGCGTTAACTCCAGTTATCTCCACTGGAGTTACTCAGCTTGAGCGAGAGAAGTCACAACGTGAAATGACACTCCAGCTGCTGTGGTATGTGGCATGCTGAGACTTTTGAGAGCATGTCCCCAGGGTTGCCAACCCTCAAGGATTGTCCGGGAGTCTCCAGGAATTAAAGATTAATTTTTTAATTAAAGATAATGTCATGTGATGAAACCTCCAGGAATTCATCCAATCAAAGTTGGCAACTCTACATGTGCCATGCTTCTTAGCACTGCTTAGTAAACTGAGCCACTCTGTGTATTCTTTCCTAGGGAATTGTGGGAGAACTTGTCTGCCCTTTTTGGGCACATGGGGCATTGTGGGAAGGCATTGGAGGACTAGCGATGCTCGAGGAGCTAACCTGCTTCCAAACTGCAGAGTGGTCATGTTAGCAGCTGACAAGTTTTAGCCTATCCCCCCCTGCTAGGCCAGCAAGCTTGAGCTAACAGCAACCACACTTGAGTTCAGTGTGTGTGGACAGAACTCAAGTTAGGGGCAGCAATCAAGTTACAAGTTGAGTTAACTCTGATTGAAGAGAAGCCCACTGTGTGTTTGTATAGCATGTCCCACAATGGGGCTTCAGTCTCAGTTGGAGCCTCTGGGCACTGCTCTAATACAAATAATAGCTACATATTCTACCAGCCCTCTGGACAAATGGAGGACTTCATACTCCATGGCTATTAACTTGGCACCTCTCCTCAGTGCTAAATGTCCTTATTAAAGTGTGTGTGTGTGTGTGTGTGTGTGTGTGTGTGTGTGTGTGTGTGTGCGCTCACACACACACAATGTAATCTTAGCTGGTGTGGAGAAACAAGCAACTGCATTGACTTCAGCAGCATGCCGAGCTCAGGAAAATCCAGCTCCCACTGTCATGGTTTGACACGTAGTAGTGGGAAATTCTCAAACCATCCAGGAAGGAAAATATTTTCCAGTTTCTAGCAGGGCATTGCAAATACAGGAGGGCGAGAAGCAAATGTGAAGGGATGTAGGGAAGATTTGACAATGCCCACTTACATCAGACTGCAGGATGGTGGTTGGGTTGATACAGATGCTGTGCCTGTGTTTGGTGCCAGCTGTAGACCTTCTCCAGTCCTCTTATTTATTTTGTCCACATATGGCCCCAGTGAAATGAATTTTCTCCTGTACTGCTAGTCCCTGTGTGCACCCGCTGGGCTGTGTTACTCCAGTGACATTTCCTGGGGACCAGTGGAGTATGAGAAGATAGATTTGTATCAACATCATGTGTGCATTCTACCTGGATCACCATGCAATTTAAAAGGCAGCCTATTAAAAACTTTGAAAGGAAATATATTTTCCCCCTCTCCGATACACAACTCATAATTAACCTGTGAGACTCATTGCCACAGGATACTGTTGTGGGCCAAGAGCCTAGCAGGATTCAGAAAAAGCTTTTGATAATTAGATGAATAATAGGACCACGCACAGTTATTTTAGGTAGGATTAAAAATGTATAGAGGATAGAAAACTGTATGCTTTGGGCAACCACTAATGGCCTGGGGATACAAAGTAAATTCCTCTACAGGCAGTTTATTCCAAAATTGCCCATTATGTGGGCTTTCTTGGGATTCTTGCATCTTCTTCTGAAGCATCTGGTGCTGGCCACTAGCAGAGATGGGATACGGGCTAGCTGGATATCAGGTCTGAGGACTATGGTAATTCCTATGTGTGCCACATTCAGCAGCGTTGCAGGCACAGTCTCCATAGGTGTATCAGCACATTTGGCAACACAGTAGGTGTGTTTTACGCAGCTATATGTGGACTGTTCAGCAGAACGTCAGATGTGTTCTATCTAGAATTGGACTCAAGCTGCAGCAATTGAATCCAGGGCTCTACTTCAGTCCATCTCAGGCATAGGGGCCAGCCACCAAATTTAGATTAAAAAATTCCAAACAAACCTATAGCCCCCATGTTAGTAGGTGCTTGGATATGGGGTTTTGGTTCAGGTGCATTGGTTGGCCAAATCCAGGTATATCTGGAATTGTCAGCAACATGAAATGTCTATTCCAAATATACCTGGAAGATTTAGCACCAGTCAAAGTGGCTGCTAAATCAAGTCACTGCTAATGGGGAAAGCCTATTGGTGGGGTGTTGGCATGGGTTGAATGGTGGCAGGCCTTGTGTGTTTGTGGGTGTGTGGTGGCATAGCATGTGTGCCTGTAGGAAAGGGGCATTGTGGGTATTTTAGCTTTGGAGAAGAAGGTGTATATGCTGCATGGCCATGTGTAAGGCCCTTTATGGAAGAGTCCTATAGAGCATAATAGCAAATGAGAACCTATCTAAAGATCTTTTTCATCTGTCCTATAGGATTTAATTCGTTATGAAATTTTGGGGGGTGGTTCTAAAAGGCCTATGGAAGGAGTCTCTTTCTGTCATATTCGGTAGGCTTTTGGAAGTAAATTCTAGACAGCCCTATTATATTTCTATAGGATCTAATTTGTGTCATCTCTGGTAAATTGCACTGGACTCTTCCAGAAAGCGTGGCAGGGCATGTATGTTCTTTGGTGGTTCGTGTGTTCCTAGAAGGAGAGCGTGGGTGCACATGTTGGGTGACTGGTGTAGGGCTATGTGTGTGGTTTGTAGGATGGCGTGGTTGTTGACAGGATGTGTGTGTGTTGGGGGGGGGAACTTGGTGGCAGCACGGTGGGGAGGAGTTGGGGAAGTGAGCGTACGTGTGGGGTGGATGTGGAGACAGGTTGTGTGTGGTTACAGGGTATGTGTGTTTGGGGAGATTGGGAGGAGGAGATGTGTTTGTGTTACGGCAGGGGTTCTCAAACTGGGGGTTGTGACCCCTCAGGGGGGTCACAAGGTTATTACATGGGGGTTGTGAGCTGTCAGCCTCCACCCCAAACCACGCTTCACTCCAGCATTTATAATAGTGTTAAATATAAAGAAGAGAGTTTTTAATTCATAAGGGGGATCTCACTCAGAGGCTTGATGTGTGAAAGGGGTCACCAATACAAAAGTTTGAGAACCACTGTGTTACGGGGACAGGTTGGGGAGGTGAGGTGGAAGCAGGCAGTGTGCGTTTGTACTGGGTTTGGTAGATGGGTACGTGGGCGTGGAGATTGAGGTTGGGGAGGAAGATGTTTATGCAGGGTGTCTGCGTGGTCGCAGGGTGAGTGTGGTTCATGGTGGTGGGTGGCTGCAGGATTTGAGTGGGAGAGGTTGGGGAAGTGGGTGTGGGCAGCAGAGGTGCAGGGGGCATCAGATGTTTAATACCAACGATGAAACCTTCCCTTTCTGACTTGTCACCTAGATCTCCTACCCCCCAAGTGATGAGGAGGACAGCGATGACTCTGAGGGAGAGAACCAGGAGCTTGCTCAGATCGACAGAGGTAAAGGGACAAGGGAATAAAGAGCATAAATCAAGGCTGCCATGGTGGAAGTGCATTTTGCCTTGCCCCTCTGCCCTGGAAGAGACTTGCCTTCCAGTTCATATTATCCCTCCTGCACCACAGCCAGTTCTACTGTCTCGCCTGCATCTCCTTAGTGGACGCTTTGTGGATGCTCCCATCTCCATGTACATCCTCCTTAGCTTGACAACCTTTGCTCAGGAAGCCCTATGGGGCTGCTGGAATCAGCAGGGGTTGTAAACAGCAGCTCACAAGGGTATCAATAGAAAGGATCCTTCTTAAGCTACCTGTACATGAACAGGTCCCTGCCAGTGTACAAGTACACAACGGGACTAATTTCAGTTGTTCTATTTGAGTGGCTTTAAGCCAGTCTTGCACCCACATATTCTGAGACTATGCGTAGACCTGCTCAGCCCAGAGTAAGTCAGAGCAGCCTTGAAGTCAGTGGGACTACTCACATCAATGAAATTGTGCAAGTGTTTGCAGGACCAAGGCCACAGTTCTCTAAGCTGTTCACTAAGGGCTTGTCTTCACAGGGACCTAGCTACCACCTCTCGGGAAGGGGGAATAATGACAGCAATGGGAGAACCTCTCCCGTCGACGTTGGTAGTGTCTACACTGAAGTGCACAGCGGCACAGTTGCAGTGGTGCAGCTGTGCCATAGTAGGATTTCAAGTGTAGACAAAGCCCTTAATTCTCCTTTAAAAGGAGTGAAGATAAAGTGAACTAATTCCTCTTTACTTCTGAATGAGGCCATCCACATGGCGGGGTTCATGCACTTTAACTTCACACCTTTAGTTAATTCAATTGAGTGGCCCTGTGGAGACAAGCCTTAAGTATCATTAACCTCCTGTTCAGGGCAGGGAAACAGTAGCTCAGGGAGGAGAAGGTCTCCGAGCAGGTCAATGGCAGAGCTTAGAACCCAGTCTTCTGGCTTCCAATCCAGAGCCCTATCTACTGGACAATGCTTTCTCTTCATAAGTTTCAGATAACAGATCTAGTTTTTATATAATATCATGTTACTCACAAAAAACTACATCAATAACATGATTAATGTTGCCAAGTCTAGCTCTCAGAAGTTAGGAAGTGTTAGAAGTAAGGTTTCCTGTTCTACCTAAAATTAGACCTCTTGGGGGTATGCATTAGGAGCCAGTTTTTAATTACATGAGCACATACTGTTTTTTTTCCACAGAACACGTGGCTCACTGAGAGCCCAAAATGTACAATGCTCACTGAATGAGAGCTCTTCAATATTTTGTTTTCTCGTCCTTGTTGAGTTGTTTGTTTACTGCACACTGTTCAAACCCTGCTGTGAAGACACAATGATTCATTTCTCCTGGGTTTTTCTATGGGTACGTCTATACCCAGCCGCTAGTTCGGCGGCTGGCAATCGAACTTCTGGGTTCGACTTATCGCGTCTTGTCTGGACGCGATAAGTCGAACCCGGAAGTGCTTGCCGTCGACTGCGGTACTCCAGCTCGGCGAGAGGAGTACCGCGGAGTCGACGGGGGAGCCTGCCTGCCGCGTGTGGACCGAGGTAAGTTCGAACTAAGGTACTTCGAACTTCAGCTACGTTATTCACGTAGCTGAAGTTGCGTACCTTAGTTCGATTTGGGGGTTTAGTGTAGACCAAGCCTATGGTGCTCATCACTACAGTATCGGAGTGTTTCACAAAGATTAATGAATTTATTTTCCCAACACACCTTGCCCCATTTGAGATACATAATACTTGATTTTTCAGAGAACTTATCATTGTATAGCACTTTCTATATCCAAAGCACAGCTCCCATTGGGATGAGTGCTCACTTCTGCAGATCACATCCCAGGTTTTCAAGTCAGGCACCCAGAAAATGAGGAACATTTAATTCATGGCCACCTGTGGAAAGTTTGGTTGAAGTGATTTGCCCAGCACCACATAGGAATTCTATGGCAAAAGCAGGGATAGAATCCAATTCTCCACAGCAGCGTTCAACTGCCTACATCATGAGTTCACTCCTTCTCCTTCCCCTGCCCCTGATTCTGTTGGAGTGACTTTTAGCCACTCTTGCACTCCACATACGAGGCAGGAGTTGTACAGGCCGCAGTCTCCTCCTTCACTAGACAACCATGATTCATCTCCAGAGCATGGTCCATCCTGTGCACTGAATGATGCAGGGTCCTGTGGAAGAAATAGTGTACGCTCATGTAATTGAGACCATCTCATAATGCATACACCACGGGGGCTGACTTAAAGAAACACAGGCAACCTTACTTCTGGTGCTTCCTGACTTTTGAGAGCACGACTTTGCAATCCTTCATATGGTTCTTTTAATTTAGTTTGTTCTGTGGGTTCCATTTCATAGGTTTTCTAAAAAGAAACGGAGAAAATAGAAATTCCATCATGTGGCATCAGATTGACACACATGTGGATCAGCAGCAGGGTGGAACCTTGAGATCCACCAGTGAGACCACTGCCACATGAGCTAACAAAGTAACGGGTAGTAGTAGCAGGTTGCTGTCCTCTCTGTGGACCAGCACTAGATGGGGATGAGACATATGGCCAATGGGTTTCACAGATATTTGCTGACAGAAGAGGGTTCATCTTGGGTTCCATTCCAGGCTCTAGAGGGGATTCCAGACTCTTCTGCCCATTTCCTCCCAAACTTGACCCCTTCTACCCCATACACTCCAACCTGTCCCAGTCCTGCCTCTTTCCCGCTCTGGCTCCTTGCCCCACCCCTTTCTCCTCACCTAGCCAATCCCTCTCTCCATTTCTCAGGCTTCTCATTCCCGCCCAAGTCTGCTTGTCCAGCAAGTCTTAGTCTCATCCCTCCAGATTCCTGTCCCACACCCCATCTCCTTCCCCACTCTTTTCCTTCCACCAGCTGCCTGTATCAGTCTTCTTGCCTAACCATTCCCAGTTTCTTCTCCCAGCAGTTCCCAGTCTTCTTGCCCAAATAGTCCCAGTTTCCACTTTTCCCAGACTCCTTGTCCTTACTCCTTTCTGCTCACCATCTCTGAGGTCTGGCTCTTGGCCCCTCTACATTTGAACAAGCAGCTTCCATCTCCACCATGTTTGGACCCAGCAGGGGATCATTGAGAACTCTCAGCTCCAGGGCATGGTCCACAAGTGCAAGGGAAGTCTTGCTCAGCCCCAAACTGGAGCAGGCCCAGTGCAATGGAATCTCTGGAGAATTTAGCTGCAAAACTCTAGCAAGCCTCTGCTGAGCTTCTGTGAATTGATTTTTTTGGAGGGCCAAATTTGGGTGGATTTTTATGGGGATGGCAAAAGGCACATCCCTGACATAAAAGGCTCCCCATGCCAAATTTTAACTCCCTGCTCTGCGAGGGCACTAGAGCTCACAGAAAAGGTTGGCAGAATTTTTTAACACTGGCAAAACAAATGTGTGTTTTCCTAGCCTTGTTCTTGGAAACCAGTTAACCATTTTGGCTGAAGTTTTGCGGAAACATTCAGCCTGAGGTAGACGCCTGGCATGGAAAATTTTAGCACAAATGGTTAATGTTTAAAAATTTTAGCACAAATGTCAAAGTTATAAGTAACTGAAAATGGATCTTATAATGGAGTGTTCAGCAACTTTAATAATTGGAGGGGGGTTGGTACGCACACGTAGCTCAAAAACACTGCTTCGGCCATTAGAGTCTCAGGAGAATTTCTTTAAATAACACTACTTGTAAGTCCCATATCGTCTCACAGAGTCAGCCACTAGAAGGCAACGTCATCCACTTGTTCTCACACACAAAGCCAGCACATTACATAGGGACCCAGCTTTTTAATAGATTCAGGCGCTGAAATAACTGGTGTGTCAATATACTTGCTGTACAGTCTGTGTCCAACTGGTGGTTCTCTGGCTGGGGTCCAGTGAGCCAACTTAAAGCTGAGCTGCGATCTGTGGCCTTCCAGCCATATGCTAATGAGCAATTGAAGTGGTTATTTGGAGGATCAAGAAGGGGTGATCAGAAGCTAATAGGCCTGATTGTATAGCAGGTGTGATTCACACCTGTCCTACCACTCACATTTCTCCTCCTTCCCTCAGAGAGAAGACGGAATTGCACACTGACCCCTCTTGCGACCAATCAGCTCCAGAACCAGGAGAATCAATGCTGTAAGGTCCGGGCCCTTTTCCATGCTAGCTTGGATCGTCACAGCTCGGAAGAGGAATTGGAGCGCATCAACCGAGAGTTTGCCACCGAGAAGCGGAAGTGGTCTCAGGTCAGCAGGCTTTCTTGCTGTGGTGACAGCAACAACACGTCCTCCAGTGACGAGGAAGTGAAGAACTTGTGTGGCATGTCCTTCCGGCCCGTGGTGGAACAAGCCGATGGTCTGCATGCTAGCCCCAGCCCAGTGCTGTTCAGTGCCTCCCCTCCTAAGAGACTGCAGCCCTTGGTGCGGAACCCAACCTCCAGGCCTCTGATATTCACGAGTGTTGGGGCCGGCTTTGAGCAAGTCATGCCTTGTAAGAGACACCGGCAAGGCTACGGGGACAAGGTCAGCAGACCCAGCCTTGACCTGGAAAAAATGCAGCAGGTAAGTCAGCTTCACACAGGAAAAGTCAGCAATTCACAGGGAAGAGGCAATGCTTGATTTAGTCCTCAATTGAGCACGGGGATCTGGTCCAACAGGTGATTATAACTGAACCCCGCTTGGTAATAGCGACCATAATATAATTACGTTTAACATCCTTGTGAGGGCGGGAGGGAAATGCCAAAGAACACCACCGCAGCAGCATCTAACTTCAGAAAGGGGAACTACACAAAAATGAGGAGGCTAGTTACATGGAAATTAAAGGGAACAGTCACAAGAGTGAAGTGCCTGCTAGCTGCAGGGAAACTTTTAAAAAACACCATAATAGAGGCTCAAATTAACTGTATACCCCAAATTAAAAAGAATAGTAAGAGGACCAAAAATGCCACCATGGCTAAACAGAGTAAAAGAAGTGGTTAGACGCAAAAAGGCATCCTTTAAAAATTGGAAGTCAAATCCTACTGAGGAAAATAGAAAGGAGCATAAACTTTGGCAAGTCAAGTGTAAACATATAATCAGGCAGGCCAAAAAAGAATTTGCAAAGCAACTAGCAAAAGACTCAAAAACTAAGCAAAAAAAATTTTAAGTACATCAGAAGCAGGAAGCCTGCCAAACAATCAGTGGGGCCACTGGATGATTAGGATGCTAAAGGAGCACTTAAGGAAGACACGACCATTGCGGAGAAGCTAAATAAATTCTTTGCATTGGTCTTCACTGCAGAAGATGTGAGGGAGATATCCACAACTGAGCCATCTTTTTAAGTGACAGATCTGAGGAACGGTCCCGGATTAAGGTGTCAGTGGAGAAGATTTTTGGAACAAATTGATAAATTAAACAGTAATGTCACAAGGACAAGATGGTGTTCACCCAAGAGTTCTGAAGGAACTCAAATATGAAATTGAAGAAATGCTAACTGTGGTATGTAAGCTATCACTTAAATCATCTTCTATACCAGATGACTGGAGGATAGCTAATATGATGCCAATTTTTAAAAATGGCCCCAGAAGTGATCCTGGCAATTACAGGGTGATAAGCCTAACTTCAGTACCAGGCAAATTGGTTGAAACTACAGTAAAGAACAGAATTATCAGAGACATAGATGAACATGATTTGTTGGGGAAGAGTCAACATGTTTTTTGTAAATGGAAATCATGCCTCATCAGTCTAATAGAATTCTCTGAGGGGTCCACAAACATGTGGACAAGGGTGATCCAGTGGATATAGCACACTTGGACATTCAGAAAACTTTTGACAAGGTCCCTCACCTAAGGCTTTAAAGCAAAGTAAGCAGTTATGGGATAAAAAGGAAGGTCTTCTGATGGATCGGTAACTGGTTGAAAGACAGGAAACAAAGAGTAGGAATAAATGGCCAGTTTTCAGAATGGAGAGAGGGGTAAATAGTGGTGTCCCCCGGGGGTCTGTACTACTGTGTTCAACATATTCATAAATGATCTGGAAAAAGGGGTAAACAGTGAGATGGCAAACTGTGCAGATGCTACAAAATTACTCAAGATAGTTAAGTCAAAAGCAGACTGAAGCATTACAAAGGGGTCTTGCAAAACTGACTATGCAACAAAATGGTAGATGAAATTTGATGTTGATAAATGCAAAGTAATGCATATTGGAAAACATAACTATACATACAAAACAATGGGGTCACTATATAAATCCATGATAGGCCCACATCTTGAATATTGCATGCAATTCTGGTCGCCCCATCTCAAAAAAGATATATTAGAAATGGAAAAGGTACCGAGAAGGGCAACAAAAAAGATTAAGTATCAGAGGGGTAGCCGTGTTAGTCTGACTCTGTAAAAAGCAACAGAGGGTCCTGTGGCACCTTTGAGACTAACAGAAGTACTGGGAGCATAAGCTTTCGTGGGTCAGAACCTCACTTCTTCAGATCTGAAGAAGTGAGGTTCTGACCCACGAAAGCTTATGCTCCCAGTACTTCTGTTAGTCTCAAAGGTGCCACAGGACCCTCTGTTGCTTAAAAAAGATTAAGGGTATGAAACAGCTTCCATATGAGGAATGATTAAGAAATCTGAGTCTATTCAGTTTAGAAAAGAGATGACTAAGGGGGGATGTGATAGAGGTCTATAAAATCATGAATGGTGTGGAGAAAGTGAATAAGGAAGTTTTATTTACCCCTTCACATAACACAGGAACCAATGAAGTTAATAGGCAGCAGTTTTAAAAAAAACAAAAGAAGTACTTCACACAACACCCAGTGAGCCTGTGGAACTTGTTGCCAGGGGATGTTGTGAAGGCCAAAAGTATAACTGGGTTAAAAAAAGAATTAGAATTCATAGAGGATAGGTCAATCAATGGCTATTAGCCAAGATGGTAAGGGATGCAACCCCTTGCTCTTGATGTGCCTAACTCTGACTATCGGATACCGGAACTGGATGACAGGGGATGGGATCACTCAATAAATCGCCCTGTTCTGTTCATTCTCTTTGAAGCACCTGGCATTGGCCACTGTTGGAAGACAGGATACTAGGCTAGATGGACCAGTGGTCCGACCCAATATGGCCGTTCTTATGACTTGAGAAGGAACCATTGCAAGCAGAGGGTAAATGGAGGCCTGGCTGCTGCTGAGGTAGAGGTAGTAACTCTGTGCATTGCTTGACTTCATGTGAAGATCTCTCCAGTTGCATCATCAGTCCATCCCTCTTCTCCTCTCTAGAATTTTAGATCCGTGGCCAGCTAGGACTTCTTGTTTGAGGTAAAGGCTCCATTAGCTGTATTGACTCTGTCCGACACAGTTGAGCAGTCCTGATTTCCATCCATTAAGAAGGCGGAGGTGTCACAGCCATACTAGCCAGTTCATTGCACTATAGAGAGCCAGATTCAAATCGGCTGACTTCAGCTGACTCCTACTATTTCCAGGTCTTAGGTTCACCCACAACATTCAGTTATTCAGGGGCAGGGATTGTTGGTAGCCCAGTATTTTTTTTTTTAAGTCTCATTGTATGAATAAATGTAGTTCTGTAAGTCAGAGAATGTTGGATCCATTTCTAAAGTTTTTGGACTCTCGAGTCTACTTCTTCACTGACTCGTATGGGTTTTACTCAGGTGTAACTATTGACTTAAATGGCATTCCTCCTGATTTCACAATGTTGTATCTGAGCAGGATCAAGACATATAAATCACTGGATCTTGCACTGACTCTTAGTGAGTATAAATAAACTTGGTATTTATGGGCTGAATAGATGTCCTGCTTCTGGTATGATTGGCTGATCTGTTTCATGCCTGTTTGATCTGTCTCCTTTCACTAGAATATTATTCCAGTGTTGAGTATCTCAACTCTCACCTTATTTGCTTTTCTTCCTGCACTGATGTAGTATCAAGTTTTAAAATCCCACCAGGTGGAAAATGGGTGTCAGATGCCTCTGGACATCTGGTGACCCCAGTAGAGTAAGGACAGAGCCTCTTATTTTAATTGTGAATTTCCTGCCTTCAGGCTTCTAACTCAGACTTTTCCTGCTCTGTTTTTTTGCGTTGGGTGTACTGAATTTAGCCTTGTTAACGAGGCCCGTTTTCGACTTGTCTGAGGGTCCCACCAAAAGAAAGATCAAATCTGTTCTGTATCTTTAAAAAAAATACGGAACAAAGGGCCCTTTTTCCCATTGTCTCCAAGACATCATTGCCCCTATCACAATAGCTGTCCCTCTCCACCACGGCTGGCATCATGTGCTCCTTGAATGCATAATGCCCAGCCTCGTGATTTCAGCACATTACCCCCAACCGCCAGCCTCTCTGCCCTGCTCAACAAGCAATTAATGATAGAACATTCAGAGGGCCCAATCCTGTACTCCCGGTGCACCCAAAACATCCGCTGGTGCCTACAGAAGTGTTAGCTGTGTAAGGCTCACAGATCTGGGCCCTGCATAGTTAGAGAAGAAAAAATAGAAGAACCAATGCACAGCTGAGCAAAATGTGTCAGTTTCGGGAGGAGTGTGTGTATGGTTGGAGGGACGGGGACCCTTTCTTGAGACCTGACACACGTCTTTAATCTCGGAGTCAGAGGCATGAATTGGTTCTTCCCACGGTCGCTGTGCAGCAGCATGATTGCGAGTGTTCGTTGGCAAAGGGTGAACTTCAAAAGGGTTGGAGGCTCCTTCAATTCAGCTTCCCAAGCTGCTGAGGCTTTTCAGAACCCATGAAGTGGAGGAGGGGAATCGTGCAGAAACAAGCTTCTTCCTGGTACTTCCTGCTTTCAGCGAGGATGGAAGCTCCACCAGACAGGCCTCTTTCACAGTAGTTCCTCTCTGCTCTGATCACAGCATGAGAACTGGAAAAGAAGAGTAGGCTGGAATTATTTTGAACAAGACGTTTTTGTTTTTTTAATGAAACATTTTGCAAATTGCTGTTTTAGAATTTTTCTGTGGCTCTCTTCAAAGAAATTTTGATTGAGAACATTGACGCTTTTCATTTTCAGAAACCCCAGGTTTTGGTAAATGAAAAACTTCAATAATAGTTTTGATTTAAAAAAAAAAAAAAAGGGGGTGGGGAGGAATAAAAATGGGTCAGTCCATCTTGACTCCTGCAAAATGGAAACATTTTTGAATTTTTTCACAATTTTATTTTGAAAAATATTGAACATAAGTTAACCAAACACTTGCAGACGTAGAGCTTCATGATCACAGCCTAGAAGGGCTGTCTGGTCTCTAATTTATGCCCTCGTTGGTTGCTGTTTGTGCCCAGTTCTGCAAGACAGACCTAAGTCTAGGGGAACTCCCCTGTGTTCTGAGGACGAGTCTAAAGGCACCATTGAAGGGTGGTTACTGCTAGAAAAATCAGTATAGAAGTAACATGATTGAGTGGACTGTTGCGGCCATGTCTACACTACAGCTACTACAGTGGCTCAGATACGGCGCCATACACTTCCTACAGCAATGGAAGGGGATTTTCCATCACCTCCATGAGTGGCAGTACCTATGCTGACGGAAGCATTCTTCTGTAAGCCTAACCATGTCTACATTGGAGGTTAGTTGACATAGCTATGGTGCTCAAGGGTATTTATTTTTCATGTGCCTGAGTGCTGTAACTGTAAACCTGACTTTTAAGTGTAGACCAGGCCTTAGTCTCCCCCAGTCATTTCAGATTCACTTTGCTTCAGCTAAATCAATGATCTTGTGATTAAGACACTTGGCTGGGACTTTAGAGATCTGATTTCAATTCCTGCTCTGCCACAGACTTCCTGTTTGCCCTTGGGCAAGTTGCTTAATTTTCCAGTGCCTCAGTTCCCCGTCCATAAAATGGGAATAACCTAATAACCCTTTCTTTGTCTCTTTAGATCGCATGCTCTTCAGGGCAGAGACTGTCTCTTTTCAAACGCTTGTACAGCACTTGGTGCAATGAAGCCCTGATCTCTGGATACTGGTGTCGTTCAAATGAGTAGTAATAAAAATGGCCAGGAGTTGCAGATGCCACCTGAGCTTTGAACATCAAGCTGTTCCTTGTTCATTATCTTTACTAATACAAATTCAGCCAGCAGAATGTAGCTGATGGTTTTGTTTGATGCAAGGAGGAAAATAAGCTGTCCTGCTTTCCCCCAGCTGCATTGGATCTGCACAGCCAGCTGTGGGTGCTGGAAGTTGGCAGGTAGGACTCAGACAGGTAGGGAGCAAAGAAGGTGCCTGTTTGTTTTGGTTGAGTGGGGGCTGCATGGTTTAGAGGCAGAGGTGGGATGCTGAGTCCTTCACCTCTATGTCAAACCCAGTCTAGGTTGAATAGTGACACAACGTGGATCCAGACAGTTGCTTGGGTCTCTGTGAAATGAGATGGTGAGTCTCGGTCCCGTTCCCAGTGTCCAAAGAAATTGACACAATTGGCCTCTCCCTGGCAGTCTCTGAAGAGAGGCCAATGACTGGCTGGCTAAACTCTCTGGGGCAGGGCCTATCTGTTTGTTCTGTGTTTATACAATGTCTAGCACAACAGGGTCCCGGGCCATGATGGGGGGAGCTCCAAGATGCTACGATAATACAAATAATGGACTTTGAGTCTGAATTCCCCTCTGGAGTGATGGTGCCCCTGGGTCAGGACTGAAGCACATTTATGAGGTACAGTGTATGGGGGAAGCCTGCCCTGCTGCTCCCCACACCTTACTGGTCCTGTGGATAGCCAGAGGATTCTGTCCTGGTCTCTCAGTCCAACCTACACAGGTGGAGTTTTAAAAGAAAATCATTCTGGGCAGGTGCCTGGGCCTCCCTTCCCAGCATTACATCACAGCGGCATTGTGCTATAGCAGTGAGCTTGGATAAGTGGCAGCCCCATTCCCTGCCACGCCTGGTTGCCACACAGTCTCTGCCCTTTGGAGCGGGCATGATGCGGTCAATAAACTCTTTCTTTGCTACTGCAGAGGATTAAAAAAATTAGCCCAGAAGATCTTTTTCCATTCTTTCTTTTAATTGGGCTGAAATGCCCTGGCATGCGCCGGCACACACGGCTCCAGTGAATAGCCTCTCCCAGCTGCCGCTTGATCATTGTCCTTGGGCAGCGTCCATGCCAGCTGCATGCATTTCAGTGAGGGTTGTACATGTCCCTGAAAGGCTGGGGCTGCGGTTGGCCTCTGGGGATGGGTGCGGCGTTTATTTGGAACTCCCAAACTCTGGGCAAGTCACTGCACCTCAGTGCCTCAGTTTCTTCATATATAAAAGGGGATAATATCTAACTCCCAGAGGGTGATTTGGGGCGTAATTCATTCCTATTTGTCAAGTGCTTTCCAATCCTCAGATGCAAGGGGCTATAGAAGAGGAAAACATTATCCGGTGTTTTTATTCGGAATGTATCCTGGGGGAGAAATGGAGCTCCCCCTGTTGACTTTGTATCCTCTCTGGCGGGCGGACAAACCTTCAGTGTGTGAGCAAACCAAGCTGGGAGGAGGGCCTAGTGATCTCATACCAAATGTGAAGGAGCTGAGAAATATCTGCTCCACTGACGACTCGAGGCAATCCTCTCCTCTGGACTTATCCATGAAATCCACCCTTTGCTCTAGCTTCTGTATGGCTGCAGGTCACATTTTCATTCCTTTCTACTGCTGATGAATACTGGCATTTCAGGTGGAATGATCCTGCCATGTGAGGCAGCATTGAAAGCTCACCTGGCCCCCATACTGGTCATATGAAGGAGCAGAAAAACAGTGGGAAGTGTGTGTGTGTGTGTGTGTGTGTGTGTCTGCCCCAGTGTGATGGGAATTCGGCACAGATTTAGCTCTGGTTGCTGAGCTGTAAACATGCAGCTGATTTCACTGCATTAAGTAAAAGGGGCCTGCGGGATGGTGGTGATTTACAAATCCCCATGGCGGCTGGGGCTTGCCCTTGTCTGGTAAATGGAGACAGGAAAAGCAGCCTCTGGACGGAGAAGACTCTAGAGCCCTTTTCACCTCCAGGTCACCAGTCTGAATCAAGCCCAGGTTGTTAATGACTGAAAATTATTACCGTCTGCTGCAGAGGCTGTGCGAGCCCATTGGGGGCCCTAAGCAGGAGTATTTTTGTGCCCCCCAATAAATACTAAATAGTGAAGAGGGGCCCCTTTGAGCTGCTCGGGATCCGGCCTAGACAATTTCTTAGTCTGTTTATCTGCTGGCTCTTTGGAGCCCTTCGTCTGCTACTTGATGGACCCTGCAAAACTTCAGTCACAGTTGGGGCTAACTTGCCACTACCTATGTTGTTCTTTATTTGTGGTTAAGTGGTGGACTTCAGTCTCCAGGGCTGTCCATCACGAAATTCCCTGGCTTGAGTGTTGCAGGTGCTCAGACCAGATGATCCCAGTGGTCCCTTCTGGCCTTAAAAATCTATGAATCTAGCTCCTACCGCTCCTGTTGGTTTCAGTGGAAGTTGTGGTCACTCAACAGCTCTGAAAATCAAGCCGTTGAGCGAGTGGCGTAATGATAGGCACTGGAGTTTGAAAATGTGGGCCTTAGCTGCTTTTGTGTCTAAATGCTGCTCCACATCCTGGTTGGAGCCGTATTGTGAGAAACCACGACCGCAGCAGCCTGATCCCCGATGCATCATCCGTGTCCTGATTCCTGCTTTTCGTATCCCTCTGGCTGCTGCAATTACGAAATCCTGGATTCCCCCCCAAATCGCATCTTGCAATTCCGCCTTATCACAATGGGGGAGTCTCCTACGGCTCTGTGCTCCTCCCCCCAGCCCACATTCCGGGGTGATATGCCAGGCACAACGAGGGGTTCAGAGCATTGTGGAGGGATGGGGGGAGGGGAGGGGCTTGACTGCTGTGAGGCAATCCTAGGACAGTAGCAGTTTCGGACTGAAAAGATTTATTAGCTCATCCAATCCGTCAAGCCCACAAAGATCTATAGCCCTGCAGCAGAGAAGGGGTCAGACATTACCACACTCACTGCCGACGAGGAATGGCAGACCATTCCCACTCTCTCTCTCGCCCCCTGTCTCCGTTTCCCTGGAGGAGGCCGAGAGATGGTGGCTGTTCTGTTCTCTTGGTCCAATGTTTACTGGAGAGAATCTTTGGCTCTGTGCCCTCAGAGCTGACGTCTGGTTTGCTGATTAAGACATTTATAGAGTCCGTGTAGGCAGATAGCAGGGAAGGGAGGGAGGGGTGCCATCTGAGAACACCCAGGTGCTGGGAAGTAGAGGGAGGCTCAATGGGGAGGGTGTGGGCACCCCCACCCTGCCTCTGAGGAGGTGATTATAATTCTGCCAGCTAGCAGATCTCTCGCGCGCTCTCTCTCTCTCTCTCTCTCTTCATTTTGCCCTGTAAGTGTGCTGTGGATGGTTATCATTATGGAATACCTGGGAGATGTTTTCTGTGCAAACATACACGACAATGGAAGCTCGTGAGCGCTGGCACGGCTGGCTGAATCGGAGCAGGAGAAGAGCTGCTCCTCAGCTAGGGATCAGCCACTGTTCTGCAGGAACAGCCGCTCGCTTTGATCAGCAAAGCTGTCTTTGAGCATGGGTCACCACGCATCAGTTGATGTGTGGGCTTCCTTCACACAGCTCTCTGGATGCATGTCAGTAATCCGGATTTGTGAGCACCCCTCTGCTCTTCCAGTTCTTGCCCCCAGTCAGCTCTGCTATTGCCCCTCAGTGCTGACTTGGAGCAGCTGCTGCTGCTCCATTTCTAGGTCTCCTTATAGCTGCGCTGCTAATGAACCCCAGTCCCACCTTCTAGCATCCCCTGTTATTCCAGCCACAACTCTAACAGCGCACTTCAGTCCTGATGTGGAATATATTTGCCATTCCGTGCCTGGGCCCACACATCTCTGCTACTGTCCCTCAGTGCCTTCCTTCTGGTTTAGGTCCTGGCCTATCTTGAGCAAGTTAAGAGTTGCCTTTGTCATACACACAATGGGAGTAGGCTGAAAGAGAATGGATAGGTGAGTCTCCGCATGGGTGCCTCTGTCAGGAGAGGATAGCTGTGCTTCGATCTTGTTCTCCTCAAGGGACTAGCAACACAGCATCATCTCCTCTGTGCTCTCCGTCCCTGTGAGCTTGTGCAACTGAGAGAACTGCATGGTGAATATACCTGTTCTGAGCATCATGCTATCTTAACACCACCCTTGCTATTACCAGCTAGCAGCAGCAAGCTCACATCTGTTCCTTCTGGGAGCATCTGGAGCCTGTTGCCTTGATGACCTCCTGCTTTGGTTCCTGACTGAAGGCATGATAGGGTGTCTCCTGAGGGAGCATGAGTCAGTCTCCTGAGATCTAGTGGTCACATACCAAGCGAGAGGTTACACTTGGATTAATAGTCCCAGTCTCTCCTTCCCCAGGACAGCAGAGAATGGGAGCCCTGCAACAGTAATGCATTCAGCCCCCATGGAGAAAGGCAGTGACCCAACAGCGACCCCTTCCGGCTACTTAATGGGCAGCATCAGCAAGTCCCAAAGAGAGTCTTGTTCAGTCCTCACCATGCTTGTGGCTGCATTGCAGGGCTTTGAGAAGGGAAGGAAATCGGATGTGCACAGGCTGGGGGAGAATGAGTTGAAGGGAACGGAGACCCAGAGGAGCCCGCTGAGGAGCGAGAGAAGAAGCCATCTTGGGTGTATCGGAATCTTCAAAGAGACAATAATAGCACCTGGCATCGGGGACACTAAACTGTGAGCCTGAAGTTGAAGTTACTGGCTTTTAATTGGGGTTGGCAGGAAACCTTTCCAGCCCTGCTGTCTTCCTTTAGCTCTGAGCCCTAGCAGCTGGTAAGAAGGCATTGGCCTAAGACTGGTGCTCTGGCTGCAGGCCAGAGGGAAAGGAGGTCAGATGGGCACATTGGCATGGATACTTCAGAGCTGATACAGCACAGGGCAGTGTCCGGAGTGTTTCCAGTAGCTATGTCTGGGCTGGAGCTGAGATGTATATGTGCCTCTAGGGACCAAATCCGTGAGATGGGGTGGTCTAGCCCAAGTTACTGGTGAGAGGTGGCCTGGCCTGGCTGGTGAATGGAATGCGACTTTGCCCTCGAGCAAAAAGACAGGCCACTCACCAAGAGGCTATTGGGGAATCTGCATGGGGGAGGAGGATGTTGGGATCTGAACCTTAGTGTCTTTGTCACTGAGTCATACTGTTACATATGGCAGTGCTTGGCAAAGCCTGACTCCTTCTCTCCGCTGGGTGCCTGTCTGCCAGCGTCTGGAATTGTCCGTGTTTGACTGGCAGGCCGCGTGCAGACCAGACAGGTTCTCGGGGGTGGGCTTGTCAATCTAGGGCTGTCCTAACTCAAAAGTGACTTGGTTTATATTGGTGACTTGAGGAGGAACGAGCAACTTTCACTGCATGGATGCGAGGGCGGATCCTTGGGAGCTGCGGTCCACTGATATTTCCCCCCGCTTCGCTTTCAGATAGCTGGGTGCTTCCTTTCTGCAGAGGGTTTCCCAAAGGCGTTCTTTCGACACAGCCCAGGAGGACAATGCCAGCTTTCTCCCTGGCTCTGGACTCGCCCCAGCTGGCTCTGAGGGCTCTGGTGGATTAAAAAGTTTTGCTGGAACCTGTTTGCACTTTCCTGCAGGACAAGTTAGTAGATGCTGCTTGGGAATGTACAGATGGGGTCTGACCTATGCACTATAGCTCTTGGATAGAGAGAGGGGAGGGTTGGGTTGTCCCTCCGACATTCTCCTTGGCATATCAGGGCTAGGGAGACAGCTTGGATTCTGAATGGACTGTTTGTCTGCCGGGCCCAACCCACCCTGGTGTGGGTGCTTCATTGTGAGGCAAATACCGCACGTTTTCTGCACACTCCTCATTGCACTGTCAGAGGGGGAGCGGGCAGGCAGCTCCTCCATATGCTATTGCGGCCCGTGTTGTATTTGTTCTGTGGGTGAATCGATCTCAGTTTCCAGGCCTGGGAAGCCGCACCTTTTGCTAGCATTGAAAGGCCCGAGCCCCAAATGGAATCCCCAGGGGACAGCATTGGTGGCTGAGGATCAGGAGGTGTTTGGGCAATGCCAGGCGCATGGCTGTTGGAACATGCTTCGCTATTCTCCACATAGTTCGGCTAATCCAAGATTAGTGTCAGCGATATGTTGCACTTTGGCTTGTATCCGAGGGTCTCAAAGCACTTTCCGCTCATTAATTAAACCTCACAACACCTCTGTGCGTTTCTGTGCTTCAATTTCCCCATCTATATAATGGAGCTACAGAGAGGTCACGGGCCGGATTTTCAAGAGACTTGCTCCTATTTAGGCACCTAACTCGGTGGCCAGACTTTCTGACAGAGGAACAGTGGAAGCTGGCTGCTGAGCGCTCTTGGCTGTAAGTGACTTGCCCAAAGTTATACAGAGTTGGTGGCAGATGTGGGAGCAGAACCCCAAAAGACATATCTTTGCTCTAGTCATTAGACCCGTTCCCTCCAATAGCACCTGCCTGCACTTAACTGACAGCACCAAGCATTGCTGCAATGAGATGTGTCTGGATCACATCATCTCCCCATGGAGAGATCCTGGGTGCAAGAAGAGCAGCAGGAAAAGGACCGCGGCTTGGATTTGGAAGCGGTAGAAACAGGATGGTCTCACGACGATTTGGGATTAACAAGTAATGCCAGGCTTTTGCACTCCCCTTGTGCCATGACAGAATTAGAGAGACTTATTGCAGAGCTTGCCTGTGCCAAGTTTGAGAGTCTCTGTCGTTCCAGTTTGATGGGCAGGACTGGCTGTGCCATCGGGCCTGTAACTAGAGTTAATACTCTAGGAAATAATCTTTTGGAAAAGCTTTGGCTTGGGAGTCTGTGCAGCCCAGCTGTTACTAGCACAGCTGTCCTAGTATGGGCTGAGTTCATAACTTAGATTTTTCCTTCTTAACTCTGAGTAGCCCATCTCTTGTTGGTTCAAAGGAGACTCTTAAAGTTACAAAAGTGCACCCTTGTGGGCCCATCTTGCCTTTCTTGGACCCATTGAAATCCGTGGGTGTTTTGCATGCAGGACTGGGACCTTTGTGTTTGAACCCCTAGGCTGAGATTTTTAAACCCCTCAGTGTTGGTCTAACTCTGCTCCCCCTGGAGTTAATGGGAGCAGAGTTAGGCTAATGCTGAGAGCCTTTGAAAATCTCACCCGGGCTCTATTCCCATACACATAGCTCTTTGTTGAGCTGCAGTTAATGTAGAGAAAGGTCAGTGGTTTAAAGGAAAACCCCTGAAAAGCAAACTGTAGTTTTAAAATCACACATCAAAAAAATTATAGAATTTCTGCTGGCTAAAGGGAAGTGAAAAGAATAAAAATTGGAGAGTAGAGTTGGGAGATCTTTTCCCCCTCGCCCCCCGTACCTTTCATGCCTATTTCTTATACAAAGTGGTCTCATATAGGAATGAGCTTGCAAAGCTTGGAGTTCTCCTAAGGGTTGTAGGAATCCTGTAGTCTGTGTTGTAAAATCTATGGCCATGCCTATACCAGGAAAAAAGGTGTGTTTTTTACAATAAGATAGTTAACACTGTAAAATCCTAGTATAGCCAGGTCAACCTGTAGTTTTACCTCTTTGTAGCTGGTTAAGGTGAACCCTAGTTGCCCAGGTACATCAAGGTAAAACTACAGCTTGCCCTGCCTACATTAGGATTTTATAACACATTAGCTATCTTGTTGTAAAAACACACCCTTTTCTTAGTGCGGACATGACCTTTGGCTATTCCTGCAGAGGTTGCAAGCTCTGTAGGGTAGAAATCCCCTTGTACGTTTGCCAGATGCTCTTGCAGGCTTTGGCTTAACGGTGCATGGGGCGAATGTGGTGTTCAGGAAGCATCTGGCAGGTTGGTAGATAATTTCTGAAGCTCATATAACTGGGCCTGCACTGTGGAAATGCGGAAATGTCCACGAAGTGAGAGCACCTCTGATTTTGCTTCCCCCGCCCCCCCCGGCCCGTTTCATTCAAATACCTGGTCCAATTTTCCTGGATAAATTCTGAGCTGCTGTAAATTCACACCTATGACATTGCAGGCAGGGTGGTTTGGTGAAGCTGTTGGAGATCAGGGAGTATAATGAGGTTTATAACGGAAGGCTTGTTTCAGCCTTTACCGCTGAGGAGTCTAGTGTCACTCTGTACAGGAGAAAGAGACGAGACGCATGCACACCGATGCAGAGAGAAAGAACACACTCTGCCCAGCTAGGTGATAAGACTGTGCATTCAGCATATCTTAATGCAAACCTCCAAAGCAAAGCTGGAGTGCTTTGTTAGGTACTCACTGCCTGACATGTCACTGTGATATCATGATGGGTGCAGTTTGGTTGTA
Organism: Chrysemys picta bellii; assembly: GCF_011386835.1. Lineage (NCBI taxonomy): Eukaryota > Metazoa > Chordata > Testudines > Emydidae > Chrysemys > Chrysemys picta. The sequence goes on along the minus strand of NC_088793.1, from coordinate 152,853,734 downwards.
GTTTATTTATAACACAAAGTGTTTTTAAAACATTCTTTCTTTCAGTTTAATCAGGGTTCTCATCATTCCCTGAATCACACATTTAGCCCTCTTGTCTCTTTTTGAAATGTTTTTTGGAGGAGTCAGTCTAATTGTCAAGGATGGAATTGGTGCCATCATGGAAAATGCTTTCAGGGCTTTTGGAAAATACATCGTGCACTGATGAAGATAGCGATCGTACAGGATCCTCTTAAGTATGCCTATGTCTTTTCTCCAATTTTGATCATTGCCATAGTGTTCTTTCTGGAATATCTAACTGAGTCATCCTGAATGGGGTGTTTGAAAGGCATTTTATGTTGCCATAATCCTTCCCCTCTGCTCGCTACATTTTGCAAGCTCTCCAACTACAGGCAGATGCTCTGAATATTCTACAGGGAGATCTCAGAAAGGGGTGAAACCATAAACCACAAGAGGTTGAAAAACACCAGGTTATTTTCCTCCCAGTGCGGCTGCTGGGTGTGTGGTGGGGCTGTTGGGTGAGATAGAAAGCAGCAGGAGTTAGCAATTTTGAAACTTGCCTACATTGCTCGTTCTGCAGTACAGAATTCTCCACTAAATTCAGCCACTGGTTTCTTTTGCCCTCCAAACTTCTGGATCCAAATAATTTGTATTAAAATACATAGGCATGCGTGGCGGGCCAGAACACAACTTGTGAAGTTCAAATTTGCATCTGTACTCTGAATATTGCTATTATGGACTGAATCAAAAGGCTCCAAAGGCATCACTAAGGCAGCAGCTTGTTTCAGGCAAAGTGCTAGGAATGAACTTGATTGAAATAAGGCACTGACATACACTAAGATCACTAATGCAGAGGATGCAGTTAGGTAAAGAGAGGCAGAAGTAGATTCAAGAGAGGTCCGATGAAGGCCAAATGGATCTCTCTTGCCATAAGAAGTTTAAAATGGTGTGACATGTGGCGGCTGACGTGTGCCAACAGCCATGGGCAAGGATAATTGCTGAAGCTCAGTTTTGTCTGGGTTGAAGTGTGTATGTGGGTACGGGGAAGAGTGCTGCCTATTGAATTGCCCACTCCGCTTCCTCCAGTATCTAGCTCCTATTGGCCTGTTTCTCCACCACCGTGCACCACCTGCAGTGATTTAGAATGGAGCAAAGTGGATGTAAAATGCTACCCGATCCAAATAGTGCTTGGAGACTACAGTGATGAGGGCCATATACATACATGCATTGAAAGACAGACAAAGGGCTAGGCAGTGGAATAGCAAGTCTTATGTATTCCGTAGGGATTACTCAACCAGGTGCATGGCCTAGCCCTTTTAGCACGTGAGATCAAACTCCATCACAGCCCTACGTGCTATTGCTGCAGATGGTGCCCTAACCCCCCTGCCAGCTAGTGAAACGATCGTGATGTGAAGCAGGTGCAGACAGGGTTCCGTTGCATTCAGGCCTCATGCAAGTCTCAGGCAGCCGAGCAACTGCTGGGGAGAATGTTCTGCAAACACAGCGGTTAATTACGTGTCGTATAAATGGATTAGCTCACTGGAGAGTGAGATCCTTTTATCCTATTAGCCAGCCAGCAACTCCAGTGTGTTCCCCTGTGTCGTTATTATGTACATGGTGTTCACCATTCACTTGCCCCATATTCCCTTCTGGAGAGCAAATGGGTTAGTCCAGCATTTCCCTCTATTATTTATTATTTTATTTATTATTCTAGTCATCGTCCTCTATTATTCTCATCCCCTGGTAGCTCATAATGCTATGAGAAGTAGTCCCTTCAGTCTGTTAATCATCCTGGCCTGTAATTTCTAATATAGTACTTTATTTATGCAAAATTGTGCTCATTTGCATACACAAATGAAGTTAATCCTTCATAAACAAGCCCAGTCATGTGAAGGTGAAAGGCTTGCTAAGACATTGACGGGGTGTTGTTATGTGGTTGCATATATGTTGGGAGGGAGGGATGGCGCTTAGAACCATGTGCTCAGGAGATCAAGTAAACCCCAGGGTCTCAGCAGCGGCCCGTGTGTCTGTTTTATGCAGCCTTGTTTTGGCTTCACAGAGCCCTTGATGCAGTCAAAACAATGAGCTTTGGCCTCTTCAAAGCTGCTCCGCCATGCAGGCATTTAAATCTTAGGTGAAGATCAGATCTTGTGGGATTTTTTGTTGACCCCCCCCCCCATAAATGGCTGCCTGCTGGGTTAATAAAGCAGCCTGTGGCAACATAAACTCAGTGGGCTAGATCCTGAGCTGAAGAGAGGCGAGGAAGATGGTTCTAAGTCACCTGAGGCTGCTGAAAGACCCCGGTGTAACTCAGAGCAATGCGAAGGCTACACTTTACATTGGCGGGAGAGGTCCCATTATAGGGATCTTTGTGCTGATCAAGGATCCGCTGAACCAAATGCCAGTCCCATACTTGACAATCTCTTCATATGCCCCTCATATGTGGGGGAGAGGAATGGAAACAGGTGCCACAGAGCTTGCAATGCTGGTTTTATGCCACCTAGAGATTCCCCTGTGCTAGCTGCCCCTTTAGGACAGCCTTCTGGCTGCTTTGAGCTGCCTCAGGGCCCAGGGATCTGTCCCATTAAACACAAATACACAGTATTGCCCACCACATGCATTCAAAAATTGTAAGTCAGGGTCCAAAAAATCATGAGATCTCACAAACAGTTAACCGTTGCGTTGCTTTTATGTGTCTTCTAAGCCTTTAGACTGCCCTTGTTTCTTGTTTTCAAGATTTTCTCTGCAGTCATAGCGGCTAGAAACTTACTTTTAAAAAAAGTGAAAGCTGAGATTCTCATGCAATCTGTTGATTCCAGCAGCTGGGGCTTTAAGAAACAAAACACCTGATATTATAAGGCTCTGAATAAAATTGTGAGAGTTGACAGCAGTGTATACTTGAAACACCACTATAAATGCTGGATTTAACAACATTCAGATTACAGGTTCCTTATTGCAGGTGATGAATGAGTCAAAAAGGACCAGATCAGACCAGGCTCTCGGATCAGAGTGGAAAAGTTTCAGGGCTGGCAGTTAGGGGGGGAAAAAAGCCCTTTTCTAACCTTGGTCTGGTATCACTGCAAGACAATAAACATTGTGCTTACAGAGCCGCTTTTCAGAGTACACCTGCCCTTCAAGGGGCACTTGCTCTCAGATAATTTTAAAGCTTAACATTTAGATCCTATTTTCTTTAAAAAGTTTTATAAATCAGATATAATAACAGAAATATCTTCAGAGTATGTAATGGATTTGTGACTTAAGCATTGGGCACCATTATTACTGTGTAGTTTGCATATGTATGGTATGGAGAAGAGAACTCTGAACCCACGGTTCCAAAACACCAGCCTCGGCCTCCTATAAGCAAATGGAGAATCTCAAGTCTTATACTTATATGGCCCCCCAATGCCACGCAGAGCTGTAAAAGGTTCTGTCACCACCTGGCCTGTAATTTCGGGGTGCTGTGGTGCCATATGGCTATGGTGCAGATCCCTGACACCAGTAGCCAGCCCACAAGCATAATGTCTCAGCCTGGTGTTCACCAGACTAGTTACTCGTTGCAGGATGATACAAACAGCCCATCCCGTACTGGGTCTCCCCAAATCTGTCCTCCCCGTGTTCTTAAGTACCAGACATGTTGACCATTCCCTTCTGGTTTGTAACCCCCAAAGGCATGAAACCTGCCTTCCAGGTATCAGTTCATTTTGGCACACATACTCCACACAGTTTGCACAATAGAGACCTGTTTGGAATAAAAGTAAAGCAAAAGGTTATTTAATGGAAAACCAACAGATTCAACGATCAAATAGCGAGGGAGAGCAAACATATACAAGTTACACAGAAAATAAACATAAAGATGCAACCTCAGGCTTTACACTTCAGTATTAGACAAAATCCCTTTTCTAATACAAGCTACCTAACACCTTTGAACAGTTTCCCAGAGTACCCACTAGCTATAAGAGGGATCCAGCATTCATGGATCCACCTAGATGCTGTTCTCGGTTGCTGGATGACCAGCCTGCATTCCAAGCCTCTTTTTAAAAGTCTTTTTCCTTTCTCTCCCCTCTCTCAGACCATGTTGCCTCATGGTTATTCACAGTGGGGAATTCCCTCTTGGCATGATTGCTAGGATGTCTCAATGTCTTCCCATTTTTTGTCCTGGGCTGGACATTGGATGGTTATTTGAAGCCAGTTCCGTGTAGACATCTGACTTGGGAAGTGCCTCTCCTCGTTTAACTGCTCACCACCCTGCAGGGAGGTGGAGTTGGAGTTTGTGAGCACAGTTTTCTATATAGACAAATTCATAACCATGGTCTGTATACATGTCTTGTAGTGACCATCAAGTTCAGAATATTATGAGCTTTCATAAAAGACCTTACTTGATCTATTTTATAATATAATACAATATGGAATCAGACGGCTTAACGGCTTATTTGGGGGCTTTAAACCTTCTGTTTTCCTCTGGGGGTTCCTTCAATTTTGATTTTTCATGAGTGCCTCACAATTTTTAATGTATTTCTCCTTCCAGCACTCCTGTGATGGAGGAAAGTGCTATTATCCCCAAGTTTCAGATGGAGTATTGCAGCACAGAGAGAGTAAGTGACTTGCCCAAGGTCACACAGGAAGTCTGTAGTGGAGCAGGGAATTGCACATGGATTTCTGGAGTCCTAGGTTAGCCCCCTAAGTCCCAGTACTAGTCTGATTTATAATCACTAGGTCCTCCAGCCACTAGAGGGCTATGTACGTAGAAAGGCATCAGCAGGACTGACTTTCCATTCAGCAGAGGGCAGTGTTGCATATATACATGAAGAAGTGCATTGCAAAGGCTCCTCAAGTTCTGGAGGGGAAAGTTTTGATGTGGAGTAATTGAAGGGATTTTATTTTGGCACCAAAAGATTACATTTTGGCACTGTTAACAAACATTGGGCACTGTTGAGGCTAAGGGAATCACCTTTCCCATCATAATATACAGGGCCACAGACTTCCTTGATCAGCAGGCATTTACTGTGGAAAAGAGCAGCAAACTACCAACAAAACGAGTTCGTTTCCACCTTTTGTTGATTTCCCGAGACCACTCCCTTTTTAGAAACATCTATGCAGTATAGGGACATCTAGTGCCTGAACAGCATAACTGCAAAGACATATCATTACATGCCTGAGCCTCTTGTGCTCCACATAATGCAGTCACCCAACCTGTGTTGCCTAAGGGCATCCTGTTAGCTGGTTGCTTTTCTGGCAAGGGCTTAGTCTCAAGTATAGATGATAGTGTCACCCTCAGTGGCCCCAGCCTGTATTGCTTCCAAGTCCCAGTGCTATTTGCAGGTTGGCACTCATATCTGATTAACTTTAGAAATCCCAGTACAGCTGCTAGGCATTTGTGTTGATTGGTGTGTGTGTCTATGCTTCCTTCTCCTGGAGAGAAGCCGCTCAGTTGTATGTAATTATGTTGCCCATGAAGCCTAAATAAGCCCCTCCTTTAGCTTAAGTTGTAAGTGACCTTTATTTTGGGAGCAGAAGTTTCTGAACTCTGTCCCTCCTGATATCTAGCTAAAAGATAACAGTTGACAAGGAAGTCTGTTGTTGCAGTGATTTCTTTCCCGTCCCGGTACTGCAGTGGAGGTGCCCCAGCCCGAGAAGTCCCTGTGTTGCTGTTGAAGGAACAACCCTGCATATACATTTTAATTTACTCTATTGCCTGATTTGTGTTAACAATTTAACCTCTTTACAGCACTCAGGGCCATCATGCAAACTAACAAGAAAACCTTGGATGGGCACATGTTGGGCCATGTAGCTGAGAGGTACCCCTGAATTCTCTCTTCTCTTCTGCGGTGCTGCTAGGGTGACCAGATGTCCCGATTTTATAGGGACAGTCCCGATTTTGGGGGCTTTTTCTTATATAGGCTCCTATTACCCCCCACCCCCGTCCCGATTTTTTACAGTTGCTATCTGGTCACCCTAGGTGCTGCAGCACTTGAAAGGGAGCAAGAAAGTGGTGCAGGAGATGTCTGCCATTGGCATCGCTGTTACACCAATGGAAACATTGCTGGCAGGATTGCAGCTCACATCTAAGCCAGTACTTATTCGTTAATATTTCCAAGGGTCTCTGGCGGTGACTGCAAAAGTGAGATGAACCATGTAAACATCAGATAATATGCTAGGCGAGACTGGCCATTCACTATGGACTGCACTGGACCCAGCACCAGGAACCTGGGGAGGAAATGTCACATTGGCAACAATGAATCAGAAGCCTATGAGCTGTTTCTGAAGAGCCCCCTTCCAGGCTTGACAGCTGTGAAACTAGAGCCCCAGACATTTCAGCAGGGTCTTGCAAACAGGAGAGTTAACTTGTCTAAGCAGTGGCTAATCTTGGCACATACTGTACAGATGAACTGGAGTGAAAGGGATTTAATGAATGCTGCCTCCGTGTTTATTTTTCAGCTTCCAGGTGTATGTGTTTTCAAACAGGGCATTTCCATGTGCAAACGGAGTTTTGCTTGCGTAAGGCCCGAGAAAAAACTGAGAAAGGACTTTAATATTTGGCTGTAAGTGAATAGATGGACCTGATGACATGATCTGCAGATCAACAGGTACGGGCCAAATTGTCAGGTCAAATCGGGAAGTGAATGCAGAGCTGAGGACTCTCCCCTGAGGATGTCTAGCTCCCTGGCCTCAGAAATCAAATCTTAGGGATGTTAGCAAAGATGCCTTTGCTGATCTTGCCAGTTTCAGCAGTGCATAGGGAGATGAGCTGTCTATAAAGATACCTGGAGCCCATACGTCATACAGACAACCCAGAAATAACAGAGAGTCAGTCACCTACATACATTCAGACAGTCCATTCCCTAGAGAGATCATAGCTCTATGCAAGTGGGTAACTGCACTTTGTACTAGCTGTAGCTTCCAAGTGATATTCAAGAGTGGTCCCAAAAAAAGTCTGTGGGTTTGTCTGGTGTCACTGACGCTATCTTGGACTTTAAAAACAGGTGGGATCCAGAAGCACTGTCAGATTGCAGACCTCACCGAGCTGTGATGCAGAAATTAGGGTTCTAGTCTATTTTGTTCTATTCTAGATTGGTTCTTACAGTATCCTCCTCACTATAGGATCTGAGCGCCTTCCAGCAGTGCATTAAGTAAGGTGACTAACATCTGTCACCTGTGGTTTGTTTAGTCTCTCATCCTCTACCTGGGGTGGGGGAGAATTTTGTGTGTAGTGAAGTAGTTGCTTCCCCACACTTAAGCTCAAATTTTCATGTGCCCCCTGATTTTGACTCTCTAACCTCAGATGACACAGAGGTGCCATTTAACATGCAGCAATAGCTCATATGCAGTCAGGGATGTTAGAATCTATTTTATTGCAAGACAGAAAGAGGGGGGATGGGCCAGGGTACCTGAATTATCCCATACTCCTTTTCCAAAAGTCCCAGGATGTCTGTAAGGTCTAGTTGAGCAGCTCCCAGAGCTGGGTCGAAGAGATTTTGGTGTAACATTTTACGTGAAAGACAGCACCCTGCAGTTCTGCCCTGCAGTGTTAGCCCTGGGCAGGGACCCAAGTCCAAGTGTGGGACATGAGCTCACAGAGCTTGATTCATTGTTGTGCTAGCCATAAAGCCAGTGGATCCAGCCACTGGGGAACATAGGCGGCAAGTTATATGGGCCCGTGGTGCCTGTGCTCCACCAATATTTAGGAATGTGGGCCTGGCTCCACTAATGTCTGGGCTTATATTTTCAGAGCTATCCCATCCATAGGATGGACCGGGGCAACTGCCCTGGGCCATGTACTTTGCAGAGCCCCACGCTTCAGGGGGACGTGGGGTCCAGGGCGGATTGGGGGGCCTGGCGCCAGCAGCAGTGAGCGACACTCTGCCCCGCCTGTTCCTGCCTCTGTTCTGCCCTGCCCCCACTCCACCCCTTCCACCAAGCCCCCACCCTGCCTCTTTCTGGCTTCCGACTCCTCCCCCAAGTGATGCTGGGAGCTGGCAGGGCAGCGTGGAGCAGGCTGGGGCTGGCTTGCTCGCTGTTGCCGGTGCCAGGCCCCCCACTAACCACCCAGGCTGCCCTGGACTCCGCATCCCCCTGAAGCATGGGGGCCCCCCAATTCGCAGTTGCCTTGGCCCATCCTATGGATGGGATGGCTCAGCTTGGACCCATTTTGGGCACCACCAAAAATTATACAAACCTGGCGCCCGTGCTGGGGAATTCCCTTCATACAGTGGAATTGGCCTAGAGCAAGGGATTGATTTTCCCCCCTACACCCCCCGTAACCTTCTCCTGCTGTAGGGGGCATAGCTGAGGGAAAGAGTACATGACCACAGTGACTCTGGCCTCTGGCTATTCCCAGCTGCCTCAATGGCCCCTTGAGGCCACAGATAGCCTGGGATAAATTAAGACAGCCCCGAGAATAGGGGAGGTGTAAAAGTGGTGAAAAGCTGCCTTAGCCTTCCTTCCTTAACCCACCTTGATTCCTGTGTTGAGCAGAGCAAAATGGTCCATCTATTGTCTTCCTATCTGTCTAATCTAATCAAGCTAATTAATAATCTGTCTAACCTGCATCTGATTCCCCCCACCATCCGGTCTGAGCCTGATTCTGATCCCACTACCTGGTGTAAATCTGGAGCCAGTGCAGTTACTCCAGATTTACACCAGTGAAATAGAGATCAGAATCTGACCTTTTTCCCCAAGTTTTTTTGCATTGTAGGCTCCTCACCAGACCGAAGCATTTGTGCCCAAGCTCTAGCAACATTGCTTAGTGCTAAGGAATTCAAAAACCAAACACCCAACCCAAGTCTTGACAATAGGGAAATCGCTCTTTGTTCTCTCCAGACTCACAAGAAGGTGAAACCTGCCTTCTGCTTTGGGGAAACCTCTTGCCAAGTAAATGAAATGAAGAGACAAGTGAGGCTTGGTTCTCTGTTGCCCTGCACCCCGCACAGTGATTCACACCAGTGCAAAGCACAGCTATTGTGATCAGAGGTGCTGGAACTGTGGGCACCCCCACGCTCGAAGTAGTTTCCATCACATACATATTTACAGTTTAGTTCAATAGCTCTCAGCACCCCCGCTGTACAAATTGTTCGAGCGCTCCTGATTGTGATCTGGCAGCTTGGCACCGCTCTGCTGCGGTGTACATGACTGCACAAGGTGCGGGGAGTCAGGCTCTGAGATGGTTTTATGGAGAAACTGTGTGGTGGCAGGGGAAGGAGAACCTGAAGGAGCCAGGTCTGATGCTGAGCTCTGATTGTGCCCGGCAGACTCCTGGCAGGGAGGGCAATGTATGGGAGGGCAGCCCTTGGCCAGTTATTGGAGATGGCCTATCCCCATGTCCCCAACCATTCTTTCCGGCCTTGTTTTATATAGAGTCCAGCGGAAATCCCATTTTGTGCTGATGGGGTGAGGCTGCAGCGTGTTAGATGGCACGGGCATCCCATCCCCCCCACACCGACCCCGCCTGTGCCCTGCCACGCGGTGAGACGTAGGTGGAACTCGGTCAAGCAGAAGCCTGCAGCAGCAGCAGCAGCATGCCTCACAATAGCCACTTTGTGCTGGGGCCTGACCTCATCTGTCCGCCACGCTGCAGCTGCTCCCTCCCCTGCACGGGCGTTAACCCTCGGCACGCTGGGCCAGACGCAATAATTGCTGGGGAGGTGGGAGGGAGTCGCTTTATTCCTTCGCTGGTGCTGTTGGCTGGGGTGTGGTGGGTCTGGTGTCCACTGGGGCAGTGTGGGGAGACCGGGCTACCCCCTGGTCTCCTGGAGCACCTGCAGAGGAGTGACACTGTGTGGTTGCCCTAGAGGATCCTCATCTGGTCACATGCTGCACTTTACTTTTTGGCAGCGGCAGTTCTTGTCTGTAAAGTGGATTAGTGCCTCTGAAAAGTGACAGCCCTGGAGGCTGAACCCTGGACAAGGAGAGCTTCTCCCACCCCGGCCATCTGTCTCATCCCACCTCTAAGGGCAAGAGGGGAGCTCTTTTGGTGGCCCCATTGAGTTCATTGCTTCTCTGATGGCTCTGCCAACAAGGGAGCCAGTGCGTCTGGTTTTGGTGATGTGGATGCCCACCCAGTGGGAACTGGACAGTGAGCCCCCCACTCCTTTTGCATCAGCCACCAAGGAGTCATTGGAGGGCCATGGCTTTCCACAGCTAGTGCCCTGGGTCTAATTTGGCCTGTTGATCTAGAGGTGAAAGGATTGTCCATTGCCAATCCCCTGAGCAATCTCGTCCTCACTCCTTCCACGGGTCCATCCTGTTCTTTGTATATGTTTCCCCTCCCCTTTGCTTACCCAATATTCTCCCTTCTCTCTCAGCCCCAAATCATCCTGATCCCCACTCTCTGCAAGTTTGAAAGCTTCTGCTATGCTTAAAAAGTGTAATGGCCAGTTACAGTGATGTCTCCAAGTGCCATACGTTCCCTTTGCTTCACAAGTTAAAGTGGATGTCTTAGAAGGTAGAATGCACAGGGCAAGACACGGGAGGCTTCTTTAAAGGTGACCCGCAAAGGGGGGAAAATGGTCTCTGCCTTTTTTACTTCTTTATGATGGATTAAAAAAAACAACCCTGACAAGTCCTTTTCCAACAATTGTTTCCCTGCACGTTATTTTTACTTTAGAAAACCAGCTCTCGCCTGCCCTGTTTTTCCTAGAAGACTCTATGGACTACTGGGGAACTAGTAAGGGTATGATATCCTCTCTAGCATGGAAAGTAAACCTGGCTGAGGACAAGTGATTTTTAATCAGACTGTTTAAATTTTTTTTGCTTCTTTGTGAACACCTATTTAACGCCAACCCCTGACAAAAAACCCACACACCGTCAATAAACGCTGAGACCGCTCCCAGTCCGCCACAAAACCAGGGAAGGGCAGATCTGACATTCCTCGTATTATAACGAAGGCCTGATCTGCACATAGAGTTACAGCAGTTAAACTACAAGGTGTGTTTTAAAATCATTCTCATTAAATTGGTGCAAAACCTCTCGATGGACATTCTTCATTCACTTTCAACTTGGTTTATTTCAATTTATCTTAAGCTGATCTCTTGGTCATTTAAATTAAATTGATGTAAACCAATATTAAACTGAATTAAGATTCTTCACACCGGAGTTTGCACCACTTTAACTAAATGGATGTAAAAACCAATTTTTGTTCTAGTGAGTGCAACTTTGGAGTGCAAAGGAGCCCAGCGGTTAAAAAAAGAACAAAACAATCTTTTCTGGTTTGTTTTAAGTTGTGGAGACAGTAAAAATGAAACCAAGATTTCTAAAAATTGTTTCATATAGAAATATTTAAATAGGCATATGGGTAGAGAATTAAGGCTGGTTTTCAATGTGTAGTGTGATATTTTACACTTGTACATTGAAGAGATTCAGCTGCAAGTGAATTTGATTATTAAGCCACGGCACTTTCCTTTCACTGTTCACTTCCATAGTTTTAAATGCTCATTTTCTAAAAATTGTAACATGAGTTAGAATTCGTATCTTTTAACATTCATGTTAATTAGTGAAGCAACTTTAACTTAAAGAGTAATTATGTTTTTGTCTGTTAATATAGATTGCAAAGAACTTGGTAGCATGGTAGCTTGTGTGTGGTTGTATAAACCTAAACGTCCAGTGACTTCTACTGGACAGAAACAGAACTGCTCCAAAGCATGTCATAGGCTCTATACTGCCAATGCCTACATGGAGATTTCTGCTGTAGCACAAGTGTTTAGGAGGGTGGTGCTTTAAGAGCAGCAGGCTCAGTGTTTTGTCTCTGCTGTTTACGTGCCACTCTGAATGGCTGTGATATACAGCCAAGTCCTAGGGGATCATGGGTTAGTTGCAATATTTTATTCAGTGGCTATGTAACTCTCTAAGTGATTGTATTGAATCACTGCAATTTTCTTTTAAATCCCAGTCTGGGATAAAGGGGATCGCTGTGCGTGCTCTTGTGTGCAGGAGGTGGAGTGGGTGGGAGGATTTCTTAGGCTGAACTGATTATACTGTGCTCAAAAATTTAACCCTCAGTCAGCTCATTCAGCCTTCACTTCAGAGCGGCTCAGCATGCAGTCCTGGAAGAAACTTTTCTTTTCCTCAGTCAGTTTGTTTTTGCCTTCACTTTGGGAGCCACCGTCCTGTTACAATATGCTCTCTATTGCTCTGATAACTGTAGTTCAGCTTCTAAAGCCTACAGCCAATTTGAGGTCGATAGGAAGGACATTTTAGTTTAAATGAGGGGGTTGGGAGTAGGAAAGGTGCCTCTTCCATCCCATTCCCTTTATTGCCAAGGGAAGAAGGATAGTCTTGGCTCAGAAGCAGCATCCAATTTTATTCCCAGCTCTGCCACTCATTTGCTAGTTTGTGACTGCAGACAAATCATGTAACCACTCCCTGCCTCAGTTTCCCCATCTGCAAAATGGGAAATTAAGGGCTACTAGCAGGGTAACATAGTGGTAACGGGACGTGCCACCTCTCTTATGGGCCTTTCCCCCAGCTTTAAGCTGCTCCAAGTCATGCCGCTACGTTAATGTTACTTCAGCCATGTCTGTACCTATGTGTCTATGAATTAATGAGTCTCCGCTTCTCAGAGCCGGACTGAAAGCTCTAGAGAGCCAGGATGAGAAAGGGGCTGCCTTGGAAAGTCCCCACGTTGTTGCTAGGCAGCAGCATGCTTTAGCTTCCTAATCTGAAAGGCAGCGCTTGGGCTTGGCAATGAACTGGCTCTGGAACAGGGAACCAGAGGGACGTAAAACTATACAAAGAGGCTTGACTTTATTTTGTAATTGTACCATTGCTGGGGTGCTGCAGCCCTCCATAGAGAGGGGTGATGGCAGCGTGATTAGGAGCAAAGCAGCAAGAAATTTCACTGGATAAAGCAGCTGGACCCACCCTTATTTTGAGGGGCAAAAACATTTCATGCCCCTCTGCACCTCCTCGATCCTCAAGGCAAAGCTGAAACTCTGCAACACAGTTGCTCTCCCCTTATTTCCCGCCTAAGCAGAAGCCGGACACCAGAGATTTATGGCCCAACTTTGCAGACCCAAGAGCCTGGGTGGGGCACGCATAGAGGCCTGGAGTTTAAGGCCAGAAGGGACCACCAGCTCCATCTAGTCTGACCTTCTGTACATCACAGGCCACCCGCACCCCTCAACAGCCACACACTAGACCCGACAACTAAAATGAGACCAAAGTATTACACCCCACAGGAGACTAGACCATTATGCACAACAGGCAGAGAATCGAAGGGACTGAGGTGCACCAGTTCTTATCCAAACCTCAGAACCTCTTAGAGTTCCCTCATCCCTAGATTTTACTTCTATACCCAGGGAAAGTCCAGCAGGGGCATACCAGAGAGGTCATTACCAAGTAACAAGTCCATGGCTGCCCAAGACTTCATAGCTACCAACATGCTGTCTACCACAGCTACTTGGAACTTCATGGCAGAAGCAGGGATGGAACTAAGATCTTCTCACTCTTAAAGCTTAGCCCTACTACTTTAGGTAAAAGAGAATCTCTATTTATCTGTTAGCAGTATAGGGCTTATGATACATCTGAGCAATACTAGTTCCATTCACTGAGCTCTGTCCATCCATCTATCTGTTCACTCCCTCCTAAGCCAGTTCATTAAAATATGTAGTATTTAGTCAAGTAATTTTTGGCTTCTTCTTTAAGAGCATTAGGTACTTACATAAGTGCAGCTGCAGTCACAATGAATTGTCTCCCATTTAGTCAGAGGCTGGGTTGAGTAAACATTAGGGCCTTGGTGTCCATGCTAATTTGAAGCTGGCTATTTGGAATGGTGTGAATACATGGTACCTTGCCGGAGTAAAGGGATCTATGAGTGGGAACCCCTGAATCAGCGGAAGCTGTGCAGGGGAGGCTGGGAGGTACCATGCTTACCTCCTGCAAGCAGGGGCTGGGCTAAGCAGGCTGCTTGACAATGCTTTGCTCTTCTATAGTTCAGCTGTGGAAAATGCTTTACAAGTGTCATTGAATTAAGTGTTGTAACTCCCTCTCGCCCCCGCGCTCCCTCGGGGATTGCTGAGTAGTATAAGCTCAGTTTTACAGAGGCATGGACAAGTCAAGTGACTTGCCCAAGGTCACACAGTTTATAACAGAGCTGGGATTGGAACCCAGGAGTCCTGGTTGCCCAGTTCCCTGCTTTAGCAACATTCCCCTCTGAGGTGGGATTAACACCTAGGCTCTCACCACTAGACCATGCTGCCCCCCCTTGTATGCAGTTCCTCCCCTCAGAGCCGACCAGCATGTAAACTTTTTGTCTTGGGAGGACTCACCTTACCCTCCCAGACAGTGGGTAGATATGGTGAGAGTGAGACATCACACAGTGGCTTTGTAAGAGATGCTTGTGGTGAGGACAAAACCCTGTAAGACCCCACGACTCTTAGCTTCTGCATACCCTGTACCATGCAGTTGGTCTCTTTGTAAAAGGACATTTAGCCCCACTAGGTTCCCCGCCCGGCCCTCCCCTCATCTCACTCAGCAATCAAGGGGGGTCTTAAAAACAGGCAGTCGCTTCTCAGTAAATACCAAGTTTACAATAACTCCCTCACAGCAGTGCTGGGAATGGAGCCCTGCATTGTTTTATAGGAATTCCCAAAGAATTACTCGCTGAGCCGGATGGCACAGGCCTGGGTAAGTTCAGCAGTTCTCTTTGTCTGCTTGCACCTAGTTTGTGCTAATTGCTGTTGGAGTCTCTTCAGGGTTAGAGACCTTGGGGCTGCACTGACACCACAGGTTGTGGTTACAGGGCAGAATTCTGGGGCGGGAACTAATACGTGTAGCTGTGACAAAGCCCTTAGATGGCCAGTGAAAATGGTGGATTCAGGCAAGTAACTAATTATATTTGTCAGCTATTAACAGTCCTCAGAGCACCTACACTTTGAAATATACTTGGTCCAAACAAACCCAAATCTATTAGCTTTCAAGACATACTGCAAGACCCATCTCTTTCCCCAGGTATCTGTGGAGGGATGTTTTTGTGGAGGGCTGGGTGCCCTGCCCTGGTATTTGTGCTGGTGGTGGGTGGCTTTTTCTTCCCTTTCCAAGTTTTGGGAGGTTGCTTTGTTTTCTTTGTACTAGTATTTTAAAAGTGTGTTTACTTACAGTAGATTACTTAGAGCTGGTGAAAAAATGGGATAATTTTTTCCCAGTGGATCAAAATTTTTTGGTTTCCATGGGAATTTGTTGTTTTGTTCAGGACAAAAAACTTTTTTTTTTAACCTCAAATGTTTACTTTTGTTTCAGTTTTTTTTAACCAAATATTTGTGGTTTTTTGTTTTTTATTTTAGTTTTCAAATGCTTTGTTCCCCCTTTATGTATTTTGCCTGTTTTTTCACTGGAAAAAGGAAGAGAGAGGTTTAAAAAAAAGTGCGAAAAACTGGGGAGTACCCCAGTCTTCTCACTTTGTTACTATTTTCCAATTGGCAAAAGTTGGAAATCAGACAGAAAGTGGGGGAATGTTTTTCAAGTTGAAAAACAATAGCAAAGTGTAGGAAAGCGAGGAAGAAAACACTTTTCTATACTTGGTTACTGTTTTCCAGCTAGTAAAAAGTGGAAAACAGAAAAGGGGGCAAATCCACTATTTATATACAAAAATAAATGCAATAACTGGTGTTTCCTCCATATTTTTCATTTTGAAAAATTGAAATATTTCACTGAAATATTTTTCCATAAAATATTTAGTTTTCAATAAAGCTCTTATTTTCCAACTACAAAAGTTTGTGTCACATTGTTTTTTAACTAACTCTGATGTTACTCAGCCCCTACTTGTCTGGGTACTGTATAAAACTTCCTGATGAACAAAGGAGATAGAGCTGGGACTCAAGTTGACTTAAGGGAACAAGTGGGAAGCCTGGTTGTCTCTGTAGCTGTTTTCTGTAACAAACTCCTCCTGTTCAAGGTGTATGGTTCCATATTTTATGACAAGTGTGATGTCTTTTTGAATACCTGCTGGAGAAACCTAGAGCCATGAGTAGGTGCTTTTTAAATCTATTATGTAACTCTACATAAATAAATATCATATAAATAAATACGGATAATGGGAACATCCACACTTACATTAAATAGGATATTTTTTTCTTCCAAAAGGAATATTAACTCTCCTGCTTCAGGGCCTAAACCAATCACTAATTGATGGAAATTAGGAAAAAAAAAACTTTCCTGGTGGGCAAGTTCCGAAGAAGTGGGCTTAGTCCACGAAAGCTTATGCTCTAATAAATTTGTTAGTCTCTAAGGTGCCACAAGTACTCCTGTTCTTCAAGAATTGTCCTCTAGAAGGTTTCTTTCACCGTTCTCTGAAGTACTTGGTATTGGCCACCATCAAAGACAGTATGCTAGATGGACCACTGGTCTGATCTGTTACTCCTGTCTTATCTAACTCCTCTGAACCATCCATCCTGTTTGATGTAAAGTGACTCCATGCAGGCTTTGTGTCTCTTCCCACCATACCACTGCTACTAATCCTTGCATTCTGTTTCTCTTCCAGAAAATGCTGCTCAAGAAGAACTGCGGTGCAAAAACAAGAGTTATTAAAATTCGCGTAAGTTGCCTGTTTCCAGATGTGTCTGAATGAGGTGGCACCCTTTGAATCTCTACAAATGAGAGCTGGTCTGTGGAGGTTTCCTTTGGGGTGGGTTTCCTTTGAGTTGTCGGTCCGGAGGATTTTTCCGAGCCTGGACTGTAATCAACATAATTGAGGGGTGGTGCTAAAGGCAATCATATATTGGCCTTTCCGCTCTGGAGACCTTGGGGTCAAATCTTGCTTGAAGTGAAAGTCTATGGCATCCTGTAAATGCATGTAATTACACAAAGCCACTCTTCGATAGAGCACTTCTGATCCTCCTTGATCAAAGATGGACCTGATCTGCAATAACAGGGCTATAGCAGTGCGGGAATGAGATGCATCGGCAGGGCTGTGTGGGAGTCCCAGATACAGAGTAGCAGGGAGCGTGGCTGCAGGTTACAATTGAAGAGAATTGTGTGGGACTCAGGACTGGAATAACCAGGGATGGGAGCTGCAGGTCAGGACTATCTTAAGTATTTTTATGGCCCCCATTACCAGAATATCTGAGCACCTCACATTCTTTATGAATGTATCCTGACAACACCCTAGTAAGGCAGGGCAGCGCTATTAGCCCCACTTTACAGATGAAGAGTTGAGGCACAAAAAGGCTAAGTGACTTGTACAAAGTCACACAGGAAGTTTGTAATGGAGCAGGGAATTGAACCCAGGTTGCCAGTGCCCTAACCACTGGACCACGCTGCCCTTCTCCAAGGGGATATTGAGGTCCATTGGCAGAGCTTTTCATGGGAGGGTTTGCCCAATACTCTCCTAATACATTGACTTTGTTCTAGCTGACACTTTGACTAACCACCATCTCATTCAGAGGTATCTTAGCTCCGTATTGGTGAATAGTATCTAGCAATTATATCTATAGGGCATTGTGGGAGATTTGTGTATGATATCTCACATCTAGCATTCCTGAGACTAAACCAAATGCCTCAGTCGGCTAACAGCTGAGTCCCAAATGACCCTCAGATGATCTGCAGTGTAACTGTAATATACAGGTGAAAACAACACCATCAGCTAACCAGAGAGAAGAAAGCAAACGTCCCTTGTGTAAAAACAGCCACTATCATTGCAGTAATTGCATTCAACAATTAGGCAGCCGTAGGTGATGAATGGCAAATGCAAACCAACATGCATGATAGTGTCTTTGTGGTTTACACTGTATCCTCATGACATCTCAACCCAAAAGCAACTGGAGCATCGAGGCCCTCTGTGTACCCACATCTGCTGCACTACCTTTCCATGCCATCATTTCCCCCCAACCCATCCTAATCCCCTCTGCCAAGGCACTTCAGTCCCGCCCTGCAGGAACCCTAGCTGTGACCCAGCACAACTCTTATCAAGTCTCTTAATCCTGACTTTAAGTGCACCCCCTCTTATTCCAGCCTGAACCTCTAGAGAGCTCTGTCTCTGCAGCTCACTCCTTCCCAGCCACCATCTCTTGCTGTTCCAGTATTGGGCTTGTCCTGCACACACACGCTGCCAGTCTAGTCATGGCCCCTGTATTTTGGTGCAAGCTGTTTATCAGCTTCCTTCTTTTCCATACACCTTAGGCACACACATTTTCAGTCTGCTTGTCTCTTCTGTCCCTGGGCTGGTGGTTATTCCTGTGCTACTTGGGTAACAGGTCCCCACCGGTTTCAGTGGCACCTACTAAGGGAGGTGAGAGACTCAAGGGAGGTTTCCCCAAGCGCTGGGAGCTCATTACACCAGCTCACTTCGTATGCCCTGGAGCATCTGAGACCAAATTATTCCTTCCCTCCCTATTGAGCCCGTGTCAGGCTTCACTAAAACAAACAAGTAGAGCACAACCTTTCTGACAGGTGGGGTGAGATTCATGCTTCTGAAGTCACCCCAGGAAAACAGGGATAAGGACATCTCTCAATCTGAGGTACTTATATGGGCCCCATTACCATAGGATTTGAGCACCTCACTGTCTTTGATGGATTTATTCTCACCTCCCCTCATGAAGTGCTGTTATCCCCATTTGACATCTGGGAAACTGAGGCACCACACAACTAAGTGACTTGCCTGAGGTCACGCAGGTAGTCTGTGACAGAACAGGGAATTGAACTCAGGTCACTGAAGTCCTAGGGGTACCCCAGCCACAGGCCATTCTTGTTGTCTAGCCATATAACCAGCTTCTTACCCATAAGACTTCTAGTGCCATATGCTCAGCGATGAGTGGTTGGGTGGTTGCCTTGGTTTTGTGTGACGTTGGTTCAGTAGCGGCTCGAGCTGGGTCAGTCCTGTAGCAGCATTGCTGATAAATAACAGTGCAGTCCTAATTGGTGATGGGCTAAAAGGAAACCATTTGGAGGTTTAATTGAGAAAAAGAACCAAATGTTAGAAAGGTAGTGTTGTGGTTAGAGCTGGGTCAGAAACCACTGCCTCACTGTGTGACCTCAGGCAAATCTCTTAACCTTTCTGGGCCTCATTTTCCTCATCTATAAAAGGGAGATAATATTTAAAACATGTTGAGATCCTTAGGTGAGAGGCCCTATCGGAGTGCAAAGTATTACTACTCTTGTATTGATCCAACTCCTGAAGCATTTACTCAGCCCTTGCTCTGGCGGAACTCACATGGACTTCACAGAAGTAGAAATCTGTCCATCTGGGTTCTTATGACACCATCCAGGGATGTAAAATAAGAAGCAATATTAGGACCTTTCTTTCTTGCTGCTCTGCGGGAAGAAGCAAGTCTTGTGATTAGACTGTTGGGGTTTTGTGTATGTGAGAGGAACGTATTGAGGGGAAGCCATGTCAGTGAAAGGTTTTGCATTTGTTTCTGAATAGGTGATGTTCCTGGTCATCCTTATCTCTTGTGGAGAGTGAGTTCCATAGTCTAGGCCCAGATTCTGTCAAAGTTCTGTACCCCATGCTCATTTCTTCCCCCCCCCCCAATAGTTTCGTTTTTCCAGTGGAATGTAGTTGTTGTGGGAAGTCATATGTGAGAGGGAGAGATGACCCCTCAGGTAGCTAGACCAGTGCCATTAAGAACTTTGAATATCAGGAGACACCGTGAACTGGACTAGCACTTCTGCCCTTGTGGTCGCACTGTTCCCCCTAACTGCATCATATAAATGTTGAAGACTATGGGAGAGAGGACTGAAGCATGTGTGACTCAGAGGGGAGGGCTTCGAAAGATGCCCATAACAACCTTCTGAGTTTGGTATGAGAAGAAGAATCTGAGTCAGTTCAGGGCATTTCTGTTCCCCCTTCAGCTGGTGGGATAGGAGTACTTGGTGAAGAACAGTATAAAAGAGACAGAGAGACCTAGCAGGATGCTTACGGAGCTCAACCGTCCGAGCAGCAAGGGTTCCGTCTGTACCACGGTGCAACCTGAAACCTGACTTATAGGGATCCAGGATTATGGCAACTGACAAGTGGCCCTGGAAACTTCTTTGCTAGGTGCTTGACTCAGCTTGCCTGGAGAAAGCCGATGAGACACTGAATGGTAATTTGCATAGGTCTCTATCACTGAGTGAAGGTTTCTTTTGTAGTGGTCAGAGTCGTGCATAGTTGAAGATGAGCGGTAGACTTGCCTCAGCAAAGGAGGCATTGAAAATCTGTGCACGTAGGGGTCCCGAACATTTTCTCTTCTCTTCTACCATCCAGGAAGGGCAGGGTCAGAATCACAGGTGAAGGCTCTACTTACCATCAGTGCTCCCATGATTACCGCGTGCGGGAGGAGGCTGGGCTGCTGGAAGGAAGCCAGTTGCATTTCCGTTCCTGTGTGTGGCTTGCTGTTCTTGGTGGCCCATGAATCCAACTTGGAAGTCCGTGATCTTCGCAGTGAACTGAGATGATTGCTCCTCCCACTGAGAGTGCTGGGTCCTGAGTGGAAATGGGAGTATTTCCAAATAAGGATGGTTTGACATTAGAAGCAGGCAAAAATTTCACATTCCAAATATATGTGCATCTTTAAGGCAAAAATGGCCATTTGGGGCTAACTTTTCAAGGTCTTAGGTGCCGGTGTGCACCTGATGGGATTTTCAGAAGTGCCTAAGCAGGTTAGATGCATAAGTCCCTAAGTGAGATCAGTTTGCATTGCAGTAGCGACAAGAAGCCCCAGTCAAGGACCAGGACCCCATCATCCTAGGTGCTGTACAAACACAGAACAAGAAGATGGTCCCTGCTGCAAAGAGCTTGCAATCCCTCTTTAAATTCAGATTGGTAGCAACTGCCCAAATTCTGTAGCAGCATAAGGAGAGATTGCAACAGAGTCAGTCTGAAGTGTAGGCAGGTGGAGAGGCAGTATGGTCTAATCGTTTGTACCGGAGCCTGCGATCACTTCACCTCTCCATGCCTCAGTTTCCCCCTCTGTGAGATTGATACAGTGATACTGATCTACCTCCCAAGGTGTTTTGACGCTTAGCACTATAATGTCAGGGAAGCACTTTGAGATCCCAGACGTAAGGCTTTACAGGAGGGCAGCGTACATCTCTGTGAGAGAGTTGCCATTTCAAAAATATTGTTCTTGTAAATGGTTGTTGTGACATGACATCTTTGGGGTTCCGTTGCCAGTGTAGCCATGTCTCAGTGAGACATTGTGAGGATGTTGCCCGCCCCCCAGGAATATTCGGGACATGAGAGCATCCTGTGAAAAGTAGCACCGCTGAGTACAGGTCAGGATGAGCAGCAGTTTTGGCCCTTCTGCTCTGGAGTACGCCCGCTCGGTTAACATTTAGAAACATCTGTGCTCCCTGGCATGGGCTGCTCTCCTAGCCTGGGCTTTACCTTTGCATGGACTTTGTCTCACCTGGCCAGTTGCACTAAGACGCTGCTTTCCTTGTGCCAGCTCGGGGCGTGTGAGGCCGCAGCCCTTCCATCCTGCTCAGCACTTCTTTTTCTTAAGCAAGGTGATGGGCTATCGATCTGACATGTGTAAGAACCTAGGCAGATTAGTGAAACCCCAAACATTGCAGTGGCTTGCCCTTGTAGGAAACACTTGCAGGAGCACCAGCAGAGCAACCCTGAGGCACCAGGTGCTGTGGTGGAAGAAAAGACCCCCAGAGGGGGTTCAAGGCATAATGGAGTAGGAGGATTGCCACCACAGGCAGGGGCGAATGAATAAATAGGAGGTAACAAATTGTGTGTGAAATACTGATGTGTGCGTGATGGATATGTGTAGTATGTGTCCAGGCAACACCTTCATGTGTAATGGCAGTGCATGTGCACAAGGTGTGGTAAAGTGCGCATTGTGTTTCTCTGTGTGCAACGTTTGTAATGTCTTTATGCAGCTGTGGTGTAGTGCGGGGATGTGCGTGTGTAATGCGTGTGTTGGGGATTTGCGTGAGTGCATGTGAGTAGTGCATTTTTGTGCGGTGTACGTACGCATATGGAATCGCGTGTGTGTGTCTGTGGGTATAACGTATGTGAGTGGGATCGGGTATGGGTGTGTGAAAGGAGGCATCAAATTGGCTGAGGAAGGTGGCTGCGTGATAATATTGGAGAATCTTTTGTCCCTTGCCTCTTGGGGATCACCCTGCATTATTTCCTTGTTCTTCACTCGCTTACTGTGTGTGCAGGAGCCCTGAATGGGAGCCTGACAGAGTTGTGTTTATCTCAGCAGCAACAGGCATGTAGAGAACACAACTGGTGAGTCTCAAGAGCTCTTGCAGGGGAAGGCAGAGAGGGAGTGTGGATTTTGGGCCAATCTGATAATCTGCCCGATCAGGGAGATGTTTTCTGCAATGTGAAAATAAAATAGGGAATAAAAATCAGAACATAAACTCGCTTGTGTTCTTCCCTCAGTCTTATCAGTGCCTGAGAATGTGCCCTGCTTGGACAGGGGCCAGGCCCCGGGAATGACTTCCCCGCCTCTTATCTTTGGCATCTGTATCCTAAATGGCTGCTGCAGAATCGCACCATGTTCTCTTCCCTTAAAACAAGGGAACCTTTCATCTTGGAGCCAAAAGGAAGATGTGCCGGCCTTCGCTCCTTTGGCAAAGGCCTGCGCTGTTTGCAAATGAGAAGTATGCCAGGTGGCAGAGCATCACTGATGCACATCTCCGCTCTGCAATGAGGCGCAAAGAATGTGCCTTCCCAAGGAGCTAGAGGGCAATGGCATTTTGCACATCTATGAGCGCTTTGCAAGCGTTAATGAATTTAGCCTCACAGATCTGTAAATGTCATGATCTTCATTTCACAGAGAGGCAAACTGAGGCCCAGACAGGCGAAGTGACTTTGCCAAAGCCTCGCTGGGTGACGTTGGGCGAGACAGGAAGAGAACCCAGAAGTCTTTAATGAGGTGAACTCAATCCTGTGCTTTAGTCTCAAGACCCTCCGTCCTAATCACGTGGATGTGGGAGGAATGGCTCTAGTGAGGAAGCATCATTGTTCATCCCCTACCGTATAGTGTGACCCACTTTGTACAGGGGCCTGCGATCACTTCACCTCTCCATGCCTCAGTTTCCCCCTCTGAGAGATTGAGACAGTGATACTGATCTACCTCCCAAGGTGTTTGGATCGGGGATTTCCCCTACCGTATAGTGTGACCCCCTTCTGGGGAGCTCGGGTCTGACAGCGCTATCGTGTACTGTAAGGAGCTCCAGTGGCTCATGGAGAAAGGAGTGGGAAGTGGATATTAAGGTTTCCCAAACTCTCCTTGAGATTTTCAGTACATTGTTGAATCTGAATCCAGAGAAGTATACAGATATTCGGCTGCTCCTCCAAACTGAGGCCCTGCCCTTTCTGAGGCTGGCCCAGCACCAACGGAGGCGCCATCCTTGATGTTTGCTGCTGTGCTGCTATGGGAGGAACTTGCGAAGAAGATGAGTTGGAAAGTGCCGTCCACATGGAGAGCTGCAGCAAAGAAGTAAAAAGCCCAGGCCTGTGACAGTTGTGGGGGGGAATGAAACGGGCCTGTGGGATCACAAGTGAGGTGGTGGGAGAGACCTATAGGGTTTCACAGAGGAATTGAGAAGGAGCTATGGGGTCACACAACTAGGACTAGGGCCTGTGAGGTCACCTGGTGGATTCTGGGAATGCGTGGCCCATGAGGTGGCACAGCACGAATGTTTGGGGCGGGGAGGGGGGGAGGAGATGAGGGTTGCACCGTGGCCAGTGGTGCTCCATCAGAAGTCTTCTGTTTGCCATCAGGAAGTAAAATCAGAGGTGGTGGGGCACTTTCCTTGTTCACTGCATCTAGTGCTGCTGCAGTTGTTTCCAGGCTCCCCTTTGTTTGCGAAGCTTGTGAGAACCTGGCTCCCATTCATGCTCACACAATCCACAGCAGAGTAATCCTCTTTCCGTCTGCACCTCGTGTCATCCTACGCCCAGTTACTGTACTTGGCTTCCATGACCGAGGCTGTTTGTCCAGAGGCAAGTGCACTGTGCCAGCGGCCTAGTTATGCCAGGATGATTAATACTCACTTTGCACTGTTAGTTTTGATTCTTTCTAAATTGAAAGGATAATCTCCTCCGTGCCAAACTACCTAGTTCCGTGGAATTGCACTGCCCTGGGCTAACACAGAATGGAGGATGGAGGTCACATATAAGTACGCAACATGTGCAAAACAATTGGTCTCATTGCTCTGCAACTTCCAGATCCAGCTTCTGAATGGAACTAAAAGTGAGCGTAAGTGTCAGACCCAGGCCATGTTGCCTTGTAGAGGGGGTGGATCTCCTTGTCATAGGAAGAGGACAGGGGGGCACTGTAACTTCAGCAGAGTACAGACAAGTGATCAGGGAAGACTGGGTGGAGTTGTAATTGAGAGAATAAGGACCAGGTTGTTTCTTGTCCATACCTGGGTGTGCTAGGAGATCCCGCCTTGTGCCCTCTTCACAGGGGCCAGGCATAGTTGCAGTCTCTGCACTATACAGGCTGCAGCTTATTCGTTAGTACCCCTGGGGCACTAGCTATTCCAAAGCAGAGAGGGACAAAGCAGATGAGCTGTGACCCTGCCATGCTCCGCACTGGCTGGCGCATGGGAGCATTGCGAGAACAGTGTCCAGAATGCAGGTCTTCATTTAGTCTCCGTGGCAAGTGAGCCACGTGGCTTTAGCCATATTGCATTCAGAAGCCTGCCTTGCTAAATGTATTGCCGTTTTCATTTCATCACATGCCCTCTAGGTCTCAGCTTATTAGGCAGGCTAAAGCAGGGCCTGTGATCAGCTTTCTCAAAGGCACAGTACCGTGCCAGAAAGAGGGGAGGAAAAGGCTTGTCTTGTAGGATGGCGTCAGCAAGAACCCAGATCTGGCACATTTGCTGCTCTCCTGGGTTATGGATAACTGACCATAAAGCATCTGTTAGGCTTCTTTGAAGGTCTTTCCAAAGAAGTTCACATATTATTGTCTGGTTGCACCTTTGTAGCACTGCCAGTTGCCACCTGACAACTCTGCAAACACATTTGCAAACACTTGGCAGTTTTGTTTTCCCCCCTCCCTTCTACGAGGACACTGGTGTGTTTATGTGACCTTCACAAGCCGGACTGGCCCTAGCAACATTGCTGTGCAGCGTGAAGTGGGTGCTGGGCAGCTCTTTGCTCATGGAAGAAAAGACCTGGAGAGTTCCAGGATTGTACAGAAGGGTGTGGGGAGAGGGAAAAGTCAGCAAGATGTCTGTAAACATTAGGGACAGGCCACAGCTGCAGACTTCGGCTATGGATCTGAACTCCCTCGAGCGAGGGAGTGTTTGGATCTGGGATTTCATTCCTAACTCCAATGGAGGGAACTGTGTTTACGTATAACCCTGGTCCCAAAGTTAAGTTCTTTCAGGAGACTTATTTTGGATATTATCCCAGACTAGGCTAAACGTGTCTGGGGGAAAGACGTTGGAGGATGGGCTTTTGTGTTTGTAAAGAGGAATATTCTTTGATCCGCTCCAAATCCTCAGCTGGTGCAAACCATTGGACCCCCATTGAAGTTAATGGAGCTACAGCAGTTAACCCTGACTAAGGATCTATATTTTGCAAAGAGCCTGAAGCAAGAGAGTAAATGATAGGAAACTGCCTTTCTGTGGATCTCAGCCCATAGATCACTTGATTAATCCTCAGCACACACCTGTGGAGTGGGGCTTATCCCCCTATTGTACAGATGGGAAACTGAGGCACAGGAGAGGTGATGTGACTTGCTCAGTGCCATACACCAAGTCCACGACAGGGCTGGGACTAGATCCCTGATTCCTCACCCACAGTTTGAGTTTACACATCGAAGTTGAAAGGTCTCTGGTGTTTTGTGACAATGTTGCAGAGGTGACAGGGAGGAGAGAAGGAACTGGCATTAAAAACATTGTGCCCGCCAATGTTGCCACGTGGACTCAGCCAGCATTAACTCTCCCCGACTTACCTGCAGGCTCCCCTGCAAGCGGTGGCTGGGAAACATCCTCCTGCACACCTCTGGTCCTGCCCTGTTACGAAGGCAGAGCACCACAGACAGTCCTTTGCAGGGCCCCACTGTGGACTTTACTTTCCATACATGGAGGGAGGGATCGTATGAGCCTTTACACGGTGCCTTTCATCTCAAAGGACTTTACAAATTGACCTACAAATTTCACCCACCACCAAGAGGCAGCCACCTCTGGTATGCAATGCAGCAGCTATTTAATAGAGCACAGCAGCACTTCGCAACCATGTTGATCAAGGAGAAAAGAAGACTCCTGTGTCCAGTTGAAACTGCAAAGGGAATTTAGGCTGGCAGAGTGTGTGAATTAACCTGAGTTTGAATTTGGCCAGGAAACCAGGGCTAAGTCCCTCTGTCTTATGACAAGGACCAGGAGTTTGTTAGGCTGTCAGGACCCTGGTTTTCTATCAGCTCCAAAAGATGGCATCTCCAGCACAGTACCCTACAGTAGTGTGCTACAGTGTTCGTTCAGCACTGGCTTCATCCTTTTCTGTCCTTGGGTTTTCCTGGGTAGCTTTAGATTTTCTCTCTCTACGGGGCTACGCTCTGCAGCCCTGAACACCATCTCTTCCCCATTTAGCTTTTTCCATGGTTCTTTATTCATGCCTAAGGTATAGGTCAGCCAGGAAGCCAATTTGTGGAGCAGCTGCAAACTCCTCTGCTTTCACAGAGCAGCTAATCTGATGGGCTCTGGAATTCTGGATTTCTTCTGTCATCTTCAATCAGCGTGGTGTCCCTGCCTGCCTTTGGGGCCCCTGGGTCCAGTCATCATCCAGACTTTCTCTAGCTCTTTAGTTAATGTGTTTCAAGATGGGTTTCTTATTTATTGCATTTATACAATGCTGGTAACAGTCTGTTATGGTAGAGATTTGCAAGAGCGTGCATGTGGGAGAACGGACGTCCGCGTGATCGAGTGTGTCGAGTGAGTATATACAAACAAGGCAAGTGTGTGAGTTTGTGTGTGTGCGCATTAGGGCAATGGCTCTCAACCAGGGGCTCCCTGGGGGGGCTGTGAGCAGGTTTCAGGGGGGCCTCCAAGCAGGGCCAGCATTAGACTCACTGGGGCCCAGGGCAGAAAACAGAAGATCCACTGCCTGGGGCTGAAGCCCAGGACCCTGAGCCCTGCCACTCGGAGCTGAAGCCGAAGCCCAAAGGAGCCCCTGTGGCGTGGGACCTCAGGCAATTGTCCGGCTTGCTATCCCCTAATGCCAGCCCTGACTTTTATATGCAGAAAGCCAGTTATTGTGGCACAGGTGGGCCATGGAGGTTTTATAGCATGTTGGGGGGGAGCCTCAGAAAGAAAAAGGTTGAGAACCCTGGCATTAGGGAGTGTATGTGATTTAGGCTCAGGGTACATCTATGTTGTAGATGGGGGTATGAGTGGCAGCTCCTGCTAGTTGGACTCTAACTAGCTCGCTAAAAACAGCTGCGATGCAGCCACAGCAGGGGCTTCAGTACCAGCTGCATAAGCCCGCCTGATCCCCCCGGTCACCTATGCATTTGCACCGCCCACGCTGAAGTCCAGGCTGCAGCTGCTGTGTAAACGTACCATATGTCTTAACTGCAGCGATCACCTGAGTTCTCTACACTCGAGTTCGCCTAGCTGTGCGGTGAAGTAGCACTCCAGCTGCACAGGGTGACTGGATTGCTGCACGGGGCAATCGGGTCAGCAGCTGGCGATCGCGCAAGCGGTAGCCGATACCCCCTGCCAGGCCAGGCAGCTTGAGTTAAAAGCCCCACCCCACTCGCGTGAAGGCTTTTGTGTGTGGCTGGGACTCACGTTAGGGCCACACTGCAGGGAAGACCAGCCCTGTGAGTGCATGCGTGTCACAGTGTGGGGGGGGGGGGCAGGGTGAGCGATCAGTACGTGTCTGTGTGTGTGTGTGTATGTGTACTCGTGAATGTGGGAATGAGAGTGCAAGTGAGTGTGCAAGTGAGCCTACGTAGGCAAGTGTGCCTATCTGTTTGCATGGGTGCAAACGGATGTGTGTGTTTTGAACAGGTGTGGGTCCAAACAAATGCGTGCCCTTCTATCAGCAGCCGAGTTGCTGCATGTCAGCCTGCTCTCCAGCTGTGTAAATAAATTGCTTAATCCATTAAGGCCCCCGGTTAATGATTGCAGCGAACGTGCAGCCACATTAGACTGCGGCCTGTATGAGTCTCCCAGCTGCCCAGAATGCCATTAGAGTGGAGGCATTGCCTTGGAGCATTGAACACCGAAGGGCTGCCTTCCAAGGAACCGCCCCAAGAATCGGGCTGTGGCTGCACCTTAGCACCTGCCAAGCAGGTTTATGGCAAGCTCTGCAAAGACCTGCCAACATGGGAGTGACTTGGATCTCCTTTATCGGCAAGAGTCCTCTCACCTCACCTTCGTCATAGTGCAAAGTTAGAAGCCGGAGGGAAGGACAGGGCTGGTAGGAAAGCTCCTCCGACTAGGTGAAGGCACTAGGCAGAACCAGAGGGTGACTCTATTCTCCCACCTGGCAGTCCTCCTTTCTGGGAGGAGATCAGTAGGGCTTCCTCATCCTGAGTATTAGAGCGAGATGACCACACGCTGCTCCCCCAAATGGTCTCACAGGGTCAGGTCTGGTCAGTAGAAGGATGGGAGGCTGAACTCCAAAGAAAACGCCAGCTCTGCAGGAAGTGGTAATAGCAATTCAGTCAAGGGTGCTCTTCCCTCTGAACCACTACTGAATCCATGGTGCTCAGGGGTGCTGTCCTGCGGGAGAGGCCATCTTTTGGATCAGACATCAAACAGATCCTTACCACCTGAGATTTTAAAAGATCCAGTGGCAGTTTCTGCAAGTCTAAAGGTGTCCTAAGTAAGTTTCAGTTAGAGTAAATCCATACATACAAAATGAGAACTGATTGCCTAGGAAGGAAGGAGTGCTGCAGAAAGGGATCTGGGGGTCATAGTGGATCACAAGCTAAATATGAGTGAACGGTGTAACACTGTTGCAAAAAAGCAAACATTCTGGGATGTACTAGCAGGAGTGCTGTAAGCAAGACACGAGAAGTAATTCTTCTGCTCTACTCCATGCTGATTAGATCT
Source organism: Chrysemys picta bellii (assembly GCF_011386835.1). Taxonomy (NCBI): domain Eukaryota; kingdom Metazoa; phylum Chordata; order Testudines; family Emydidae; genus Chrysemys; species Chrysemys picta. Next base: position 152,824,787 of record NC_088793.1, on the reverse strand, counting down.
CAGATGGAATATTGTGTCCAGTTCTAGGTGCCACATTTCAGGAAAGATTTGGACAAACTGGAGAAAGTCCAGAGAACAGCAGCAAAAATGATTAAAGGTCTAGAAGACATGACCTATGAGGGAAGATTGAAAAAACTGGGTTTGTTTAATCTGTAGAAGAGAAAACTGAGAGGGAACATAACAGTTTTCAAGTACATAAAAGGAGGAGAGAGAAAAATTATTCTCCTTAACCTCTGAGGAAAGGACACGAAGCAATGGGCTTAAATTGCAGCAAGGGTGGTTTAGGTTGGGCATTAGGAAAAACTCCCTGTCAGGGTGTTTAAGCACTGGAATAAATTGCCTAGAGAGGTTCTGGAATCTCCATCGTTCAGGATTTTTAAGAGCAGGTTAGACAAACACCTGTCAGAGATGGTCTAGATAGGGTGACCAGATGTCTCAACTGATCTTTGGGTCATTTTGTCCCGATATTGCAGGACTCGTTTTTTTTTTTGCTCTGCCGGCGGGCACCCCCCCACACCATGTGTCCCGATATTTTCTTCCCCTCATCTGGTCACCCTAGGTCTAGATAATACTTAGTCCTGCTATGAGTGCAGGAGACTGGACTAGATGACTTCTCGAGGTCCCTTCCAATCCTACGATTCTATGATTCTGTCAGCCCTGTGGTTTCAATTGGATACAATATTAACTTCCTGTCCTCAGCTGTTGTGTGGGGCTGTTGTGCACTGTGAACCAACTTCTCCTCAGAGGTGGCTGCATTCCAGTGATTCTTACAGTATAGTCTCTACAGTGCCTTTGTTTTAAAGGAGTGACACAAACGTAACATTATTTATTATTTTTTTAGTATGTCATTATGACCCAGACCAAGAAGCCAGAATCAGGGATGGGGTCCCATTGTAGAAGGTGCTGTACATAGATATAGTAAACAGACAGTCCCCACCCCAAATCCCTTACAACTGAGTTGGCTGGGAAACAGCAGCTGGATACAGCAAACAGGCTGAGTTGAAGGCAGGGCAGCAATGGATCCGTTAGAAGCAGCACTCGGAGCAGACCAGCCTCCTGGGAACTCCTCCTTTCCCACCATGTCTTTTGCAGCTTTCTCTGCTCCACCTCTGCTCTCGTTCTGTGCCGTGCGCCTCATGTTGGGTTCCTCAGGGGGCAGTGTGAAGGCCACTTCGTCCACATGTGGACTCCGGAGGACGAAAGAGCTCCTTTCTGCCCAAGACGTGATGAGTTTTGTGGGTGGCTTTTCTTAGGTCCTCTGGGTCCCTCTCTCCCCAGATCTTTCTCTTGCTGCCTGGGTCTTTGCTACCTTCCAGAAATCCTCTCATTCAGACCCCTCCCCTCATTGTAGCTGGCATTTCAAAATGGAGGACACTGCCAGCTCTTTGTTCCCGTCCCCTCTTAGTATTGACAGGCAGCTTCTTTGCTCAGGAGAGGGACAAATCTGCTGATTTATTCTGCCCCCTTAGCTCTGAATAGGGGTTGCTACGTTACCCTCCAGCTCCAAGCCCTGCCAGAGCACGCACCATATATAACCCCAAAGCAGGTGTCTATTGAGTAGAGGCTCTTAAATATGCCTCTCTTGTTTCTCGTTGGGCCGGCCAAGGTGTCAGGGGAGGTAGCAGGGCACGATTTGTTGGCTGGAGCTTTGGGCCGAGCTGATGCCAGTCACAACCTTGGCATCTTCCATGCTGATGGACCACCTCGATTTGGGGATGAGGGGCAGCCGTGAGTGCAAGGCAGGGCGCACACATGCTTTTGTGCGGGTCTCCTTTTAAAATAAATACCGTCACTTGGGGACGCAGCGGATTAGTGGCAAAGCTGGGACTAGAACCTAGAAACACTGACTCCCCCCTGCACCCCTTGCATCCCACAGCAATCCCTGCTCTCATCGCTAGACTGGAGTAAATGCTGCAGGGGCTGGATGATCTAACAGATTTTTTTCCATCTCTAAGGTGTAACGACCCTATTGACTATCTCAGTTGGCCGGAAAGCCTGCAGGGACAGGCTGTGTCCCCCTGCTGATCACAAATTAAAATCCATCAGGGAGTGGGAAGAGGGGATCAAAGGTTGAGGCCCCTGGGTCTGGTGACAGCCACATGTTAGACATGACCTTGAGGTGTCAGAGGTCATGTCTCTGTACCACGGGACAAAAGAGCTGCTAATTGTTTCTAAAAGCTCTGCTCCCTCGACAAAAGGGACGTCCACCCAGGCTGGGTGAGTAACACTAGCATTCAGGAAAATAGCGAGTCCTTGTTAGGGGATGCAGAGGAGAGACTGCGGGGAGGCTGGAGCTTGGTGCATCCAACTGGCAGTCTTAGGGACAAATGTAGCCCATGGTGGCTTAAGGTGTAGCCCACAGCTGCCCTCTCTCCCAGCCAAACACTGCTCTCAATGATGCCATAGCCAAACTCCCAATGACTTCAGTGGAAGCAGGATGGGACTGAAGGGAGAGGACCAGGGAATGCTAACCATAAGTTGACAGTATCCCAATTCCAGTACATAAACTCTCTGTGGGGCAACACAGGATTTCCATCTGAATGCTCTGCTGCCCCCTGGTGGTGCTAATGGATATCCAGTCCTGGCCAAGGGGAGATGGTGTCATGCTCTAGGGGTAGATTTGTCATTACCTCCTCAGGGGCAGAAGACCTTTGCGCTTTGCAAGGACAGGGCTGAATGCCAGATAGGCTGGAGACAGGCAAGGCTGGTTTGCAAACCACTCTGTGCTGTGCTGTAGCCTGGGTTCGAGGGGATTAAAGTGTCCTCAGTGGGTGTGCCTCTGGGGGTGGGGGTGACTTGCGGGCCTGCAGTGTGAGGGCAGGATTTCTAGGCATTTTTATTACTGCAGAAGATGCTTGGCTGAAAGGGGAGTGGGGCAGTGAGAATGGGACATTCGGTACCGGGCGCTCTATAAGAGTGGAGGGGGCAGCCAGATTAGCTAGCTGGGAGAGTGGAGGAAGGAGGAGTGTGGAGGGCAGTGCAGAGAGCAGTGCGGCAGAGGGACGGTTGAAGGCTGAAGAAGGCGTGGAAGTGGAGAGCAGAGCTGGGGAGTGTAGCTGGGAGTTGGGGGGGCAGAGCCGGAGCTGTGTGGAAGTGGGAGTGGAGCTGTGGGAGTGTGGAACAGGGAGCAGAGTTGGGTGGCATCCGTGGTCTTTCTGGATAGCTTATGTCGCTCCAATAGAAAACAACAGTGAGATTGTGCCTCCCAAAGGGGGGTGAATCTCTGCCTCTATCCCTTGTCCCACCCCTGGCCAGCGGTGGAGCTGGTTGATTCACAGGTCCCAGCCCTGCATTCCAAAGAGACTCCCAGGGAGCAATGTTTTCATCCTGTGGTGCAATACAGCATCACTGCAGGGCCTTTACTTTGTGCCTGTGCTTGCCATGCTGGGGGTTGTGGGAGGAGTCTGTGGGGGCCATGGCACAAACCAGGCTGTGAGGCCCTGACTGTGATCTATAGGGCCCTGAGTGAGCTCCAGCCAACTCCTAGACATTCTTTGAAGGCAGTGTGGTTTATTTTGGGACTGCATTGTCTACTGCATGGAACGGGCTCTCTCTCCTAGCTCTGCAGATAAGATCAGCTCCATTGGTCACCACCCACCCGCTTTCCACCCTGGGCTGTCTTTCAACCTTGTGGGTTGTTATTTTATTTCCTGTTTATTAAACCTGGTTCATCCATGTGGAATTGTTCCCTCGGAGGAAGCCTGGACAGTGATGCTGGTCTGAGGCAGGGGGCTCAGTTTGGCCCAGATAGGGTGACGAGATGTCCTGATTTTATAGGGACTGTCCTGATTTTGGGGGCTTTTTCTTATATAGGCACCTATTACCCCCCACCCCCTGTCCTGATTTTTTACACTTGCTCTCTGGTCACCCTAGGCCCAGAAGGGATGACAGGCTGGATATCTCCATGCCAGGTGTAAAATCCAGAGAAGGCATGACTTTTAGACATGCTGAGCACACGCTGCTCCAGCCGATTTTCCTTGGGAGCTGCTGATGCTCAGAGCTTTTGAAAATCAGACGCATACAGAGGAACCTGCCTATAGTGAACTGAGATAGGGTAACTCCTTCGTGAGGGAGGGAGACTGTAAATCCAAGAGGTTCACAGGCAAACTGTAATCCCGGTTAGAGTCAAATCTCCCCAGAGAAAGGGTGATGTGGTTCTAGGTAAGAAGCAACGTGTGTGTGTGAGAGAGAGAGTGAGAGTGAGAGATGGATTTGATAAGTGATGGGATAGATTGGAGAGACAGACAACAGAAAGCAAGAGGTGGGGTGGATTAGAGAAGGGAAAGTTTAGAGACACATTGGAGATCAATGGGGTAGAATAGGAAGAGATTAGAGAGATCAAACAGATTAGAGAGAGAGGAGATGTACTAGAGAGAAGCTAAAGCCAGAATAGAGAAAGATGAGATGGCAGACTTGAGAGGAAGATGATAGAGATGGGCCCAGGGTGCAGAGCCTGGATCCAGATTCCCAGCGTTTCAGGGTATATGAGCCCAGGGTTTTGGGTCTGGGCCATCTCTAACAGATATTGACTGAAATACCAGAAGCTGCTTATTTTGTGATAATAATCTGGCGTGTCGTGAGTGGCTTGGAATTTACAGGCCTGGGAGCAGTGATTCTTAAGTTCACATCCTAACCCAGCACCCACTTGAGCTAAATTCAAGTTCACTTAGCCCTAACTGGGATGCTTTGTGATTGCTTGACCTGTTCTGGCCCCCCTGACTCTGGTTGCACCCTGTACATCCTTTCCCCTATTTCTCACTGCTGCATCACGGAACTACTGGCGGAGGCTATGGGTCCTAATGGCCATGGCCATTAATCACACAGGTACCCAGGTGCCTCCAGTCTAGTGACATGGTTTGGGGAAGAAAAAAAAGAGGAAATAACTTTACCATTTGTGCTGTTGCTATTAGCTGTTGGTGCAGGGCCTGTGACACACATTGGGGCAGATACGATTGCATCCAGGAGAGGGCAGTCGTGTACGTATCTACTAACCAGTTCGCTGCTTGCAGCGTGCATGAGCACTGACAAATTCCTTTTACCTTTTCTTTTTTCCATACAGAGTGTGAACGGGAGCCGCCCACCATCCCACTTGGTGTACGACCCATCCACCTTTGCCTTCCGTTCCCTCAGCACCTTGAAGCCCCTGAGCCCAATAGCTCCAGTTGAAGAACCGTCATGTGCCTACTGAAGGAGTTTCTCCGAAACCTCAGGAATTGTCGTACCACCCATCCCCCTGGCAGGGATGGGATGGGATGGGATGGGGGACAGGGGGGACAGGGACATCTTTGCAATAGCAATCTCCGTGGCAGTGGAGAAACAGGTGGATTTGCACCAGTGCCCAGTTTCACATCATTGGGAGTGAAATGAGCAAGTCTGCTTCATAAGCTACTGTGGAGCCATGAAGATGGTTTCAGCCACACGGACATGCCAGGTGTATTTAGCCCTCCAGGGCTAGCAGGCAGTCACTGCGTAGAGGGCAGCGGTGGAGACCGGGCAGGTTGCTACCGCATGCCCACCAGAACTGAGTAGATTTCTCCCCAGATGCTTTGCTGGAGGGCCAGCCGCTTCCCCCAAACTGAAGAGTTCTCAAGGCTGGAGACAGAGGTTGCCTAGGGCGCCCTACAAAGAGAATGGGGCCCTTCTGCAAGGTTGTTGAAATGATGCTCATTTGAAGCCCTGCTACAGTTGAGGGACTCTGGGAATTGGGGGGTGGGGAGTGTGAATGTAGAGCCTGCAGGTGCCTACCCTGATTATTGTGCTGTTGGGGCATTGATCCAATCTAAAGATGGTTAAAATGGGCAGGCAGATAGCACCGGCGTTAAGGGAATGCCCGTGTCCTCTGCTGGGCTTTGCAGTGGGAAATCGAAGGTCTGTACTCAGCTGACCATGGATACAGTCAGACCTCCACTTTCAGTCCTCATGCTACAGGGCTCGAGTGACAAACCGAGTGGGGTGGGGCATCCTTGGGGCCCCTTTCCACTGGGGCTGTGTGCACCTAGAGGTGTTGTGGGGTTTGGCATCGGGTATCTCCCTGTGACTGGGGACACCACACCACGTTCAGCAAAGTCCAACATGCTCTCTGGGAAGCCTGCTGAGTCCTCATTCCGCCAGTGCCTTGTAAACTGTGCTGTGGTGGATGCTGAGTCTGGTCACACCAGCAGAGTAAATTTTGACACAGGTATGGCAGGTGGGAGCTCTCGTGGTCAAACCACAGCAATTTCCAGAGGGTAGGCATGTCACAGGCATCTCACAAGGCCTTGTCACTAGTGAGACTTGAACCAGTTTTGAGATCTCGCTGGACAGCCGGGTGGTTTGTGCCATGAAAGATGCAGTTAACGTTGGGCTGCCCTTGTTTCACTTGGCTGAGCTGGGGAGGCTCCGTATTCGGTGCACTCAGATCCTATGTCCCTGTCTGGTGCAGAAGCTCCTGTTCCCTGGATGCTCCCCCGCTCTGAGCAAGCATTCTGAGCCTTGGGCAGGTGCAAGGGAGCCTATTCTGCATCCTTTGCAGGGCTGCAGGAACTTCCTCTCCTTAACTGGAGCACGAGGAGCTCAGTGGAGGAATTGTGAGTTTCTGAAAAATTTCCACGCGCTCTTGTGTAGAGCGCTCTTTGGTGCCCCATATAAAATGAGCTGGTGGGCTCCCAGTCCCACTCTCCGTGGACAGCTCACATGGCAAACCAGTACTAACGGGCCTCTGCTGGAAATCTCAGCAGAGAGGCCAGCTGGACCACGGAGACTGAACTCCCCTTCCTTCCTTGCAGGTCCGAGTTGGGGCACATTGGCAGGAGAGGTGGGGTGGTGGTATTCGTGTCCTGATGCTGCCCTTGCTGTGACTAGAGGATTTCAGGACTGCAGATAAAGCCCCTTTCACCAGCATTAAATAAAGGGCATTGGCTTGATTTATTTTCTGGGTGCGTCTGTTGGGAATGAAAGCTTTAGTGGCTACCGGCAGGGCGTGCTCATTTCAAAACAGATGTCACTCCTAGTTGATCTTCCTCCCTGCAGGGGGAGGAGGGGTTTCTGTTTATACCCTCTTTTGATGATGCACATGATCTTTAACTGCTGCCGGATCAAGCTGGAGCATTGCATGGTGAGAGCTGTCATCTCCTGAGGCCGCACCCCTCCATATTAAAGACGAGGGCAGCCATATCCTGGCTCCCTTTTCTGCATATTAGGTATGGGCCTCAAACTGCAAGTGTGGCCCTCAGTTGGGCAAGGTTTGGGTGCCCCAAACTCTAAGGCTTCAGTCGGTGCTGCTGGAATCAGACCCTGATCGCCCAGCAAGGTGAGGTGTTTTTATTGGCCCGAGGAGCTGCCGTGTGCTGCCATCTCTTACGATATTCCACGAGGTGGAACTGGAGAACAGAGAGTTCCTGTCAATATCGTTGCCTTTCTTTAGTACTTTTGTAACTTTTCTCTCTCTTTTCTTTTTCAATCAGAAAAAAAAATAAAGTTAAACGTTAACAGCTGCTATATTCACGCCTGCTGTTGAGCTCGTCTCTTTGGCTTTTAAGGGTTGGGTGTGTCTACAGAGGGAATGGAGAATGAGACAAACACTGAGGCAGTACGGCCATCTCCAAATCTTCAAAAATCATGAGTCACGCCCCCGCCCCCCCAAATCAGGAGTTTATTGGCTTAAAAACCCTGAATAAATATGTCGGGGAGGGGGGGTATTTGCTTTTTGGTTTCTGAGCCTTAAGGGTGCATTTGGGTCATGTTTTCAAGTTTTTCTCACAGCCATGAGGGCTGCAAGGTTACTTTAAAAAAAATGGATGCTGAGAGTCTCCCCTAATCGTTTGGCTCTAGGAGCTGGGGCTTTAAGTTAAACGTCAAATATCACAATTCTTGCGCTAAGGTCACAAGAGCTGGCAAAAGGGAATTTCTCAATCTCCTACAATAATCGTAATTGAATAAATAGCTTGCATGTGTACAGCTCCTTTCAGCCCTGTGGATTCCCAAGTACCTTGTGCAAACTATACCCAGGGGTCATGTCACCTACTATAGAAATGGGGGTTGATGTGTGAACAAAGCACGTTCTAGCTCAGCATAGCTTCTTTTTGGCTCCTCCTGATTCCTGGGATCTCACAGCTTCAGCGTGAGCCCTTCCCCTATTGCACACAGCTCGGGGGAAGGGGGAGGTTGCTTGTGGTTGAGTAGCAGGGCAGCGCCTGTAACTTCTTTTCCCAGCCCTCACCCCTGCTACTAGTGTCTCTAGCTGGAGACGTGCAGGTGTTTCCCCTCAGAGCAGAAAACAGGCTGTTGGGCTCTGTATGGGAAGCAACGTTGTTGTGCCTCGGTGTGGCCCAGAAGCTCCCATTCTGCTGTCTTCACCATCCCTGGGGAGGCGGCTGGGGAGAGGGGAGCCGGATTCTCCATCAATCTTGGTGGCGTTCCTCATGAATTGCAGTGACATGAGAGGAGAATGAGGCCCAGGGCATTACTAACTGGGCTGCTGTATGCATCACATGACCAGAAAGCCTATTAACTTTAACTGGCCCCATTTCCAGGGCAAAGAGCTTGAGATGAGATCTGACCTTTTGGCTGCTTATCCAACTTGCCAATTCTTTTGAGTTTCATCCATCCCTATAGAAAGCTACTTACTATCCACTTGATCATCCAAAGTCCCCCCTAAATACACTGAGCCATGTCCCCAGACCATCCTATGCACTGGGTTGAGTCACACCTGCAGTAGGCATGTCTTTTTCATCAGCCACACACTAGGAAACGTAAGGCATTTAAAAACCTGCTCCAAACGCTAGCTGGTGTTCCAGCACATTGCTCTCGCTAATAACCCAACATTAGGCAAATTTGAGGGTAAAACAGAAGTAATGCCACTGAAGCAAGGGGACTTACTCCAGGGTGGAACCTGGGTCAGTGAAATCATAATCAGGCCCAAGATAACTAATTGAAAAGCAAACACACCATCATAATCCCTTCTTAGCCAGGACTAAGGGGATATACAGTGTGGAGGGGGCTGATGGGCCTTGAGGTTCCCCTGCTTTGCAGCTCCATCACCGTATGTTTGTAGGTGCAGGGGGGTATGTGTGTGGGGGGTGGGCAGGACATGTGTGTTTGGCGGGGGGGGGGGTTGTAGGTGGAAGTGTATGCAGGTAGGATATGTGTACATGTATTGGGTCCGTTTGTAGGAGCAGGGGAGACAGCAACATTCCTGGAATGGGATCCTGCAGAATTTCAGTAATTTGCACTATGACCTGGCAGACTTTTTGGCACCCCTTGCACAGCTTGTCATGCCGATAAAGTGTCCTCAAATTGTATTGACTGAAAAGTCAAGAATTTTGAGAGCCTCATTCTGCACCTTTGAAGTCAGTGGGTATTTTTGCTGTTTACATTAACAGACACATGATCTGGGCCTTAACTGGACAACTGTAATTAAAAACAAAGATGCTCCATTGCAAACTGCACTTCGTCATTGGACAAAAGTAGTTTTAATTCTGTTTCATAAGAAGTCACAGTCTGCTACCAAATGTTCTGATTCTACTTTCCTTGATGCCAGGGGCCAAATTCCCGCTCACTTAAATGGGTGCAGAGTCAGGCCTCTATTTTGTAAAAGGCTTAGCAAAGCAAGACCTCACTACTGACTCTGCCTTTGAATCTTTGCTGAGAAATGGCAAGAAGCCACCGTGCTTTATGTATGAATTCCACATGGGCATAGTGGAGGTGAGCAAGGATCTATTGTCTGGGATTTGGGACAAGCAAGGGCAGGCTTCCCTCGATAACTCACTGCCCCATAATGCAATGGGCAAGTGGACTCACTGAGGGAGAGAGGAAATCTTCAAAGGCCAATGGCATCCTCAAAAGGAAAATGAGTCAGTATTTGTGAAGAGAACAAATGCATTTAAACAACAGGCATCTTGGCAAATAGATTTGAATTGACTTATTCAAGGGACAAGCAATGAGGTCAGGAAAGAAAAGACGTTGAGCTTTCAGGAGCTGGCAACTGGTGTAGCTGTAAGCCAGGCTGACAGTGCTTGACCACATGTTTTCAGTTAGCCCGGGACAGGATATGCAGATATCTCCGGACATACAAGGAGCCCAACAATCTGTTTTCCTTTTTGTGGCTGCAGCACATCACGGCCCACTATAATAATAGCTCTGTCTGTTAGCGGGTTGGCCAGCTTGGTATCGATTGCCTGTCCCAATGCGACATGTTCACAACCTACTAGCTCCGAGGTCAAATGAGTGCAAGAACTGAAACTGCTGTGGGGGCGGAGTGCTGAGCCGAGAAACGCATAGAGGGATGTGTTTAAAAAGCATCTTATGTCAAATGCAAAGAGTAACCGCTTCTACTGGCAAAACATTCGTCATCTTCAATAGAAGGAAATTTGCTTTCCACAGAGTGGCCCTCTGGGAATTTCAGTGTAATCACTATGCTACACGCCACAGCCACCTTGAACTAACAGAGTAACTGATGGCAGTACTACGTTGTCATCCTCTATCAGTGGTGCTGGACCAGTTTTCAGAGGGGGGGTGCTGAGCTGTGCCACTCCTTGCCCCTGTCCGCACCCTTCACCGCTGAGCTGGGGCTGAGAGCAGGGCCATGACTCTGGGAGGGGGGGACGTGCACGGGGTAAGGCGGCTGAGGCTGGAGCCATGGCTGGGGGCAGATGTGGAGCCCCGGGCTGGGGCCGGCAGCGGAGCACCCGGGTGTGGGGCTGGCGGCCGAGACCATGTGCAAAACCTGGGGGTGCTGCAGCACCCCCCGCACCTCTAGTTCCTGCGCCTATGTGCTCTATGTGGGGATGGGACACACTTTGCCAATGGATTTCAGAGAATTTACTAACAGCAGAGGAATAGTGAGACTCAGGAATATTGGGTTTCATTTCAGGCTCTGAGGGGGCATGTTCTCTAATGGTCATACATCCTTCTGTCCCTCTTCCCCACAGATTAACCTCTTCTGCTCTGTGCCCTCCAACCTGTCGCAGCCCTATATCTTCTACCCCTCGCTCCAGTCTTCCCCCACCCCTGGCTCCTTATCCCAGTCTCCTTGCGCAGGCAGTCCCAGTGTCCCTCCTCAGACCTCCTCGTCCTAGTCCCAGTCTCCCTCCCCAGGCTCTTTGCCTAGCCAGTCCCAGTCTCCCACACAGAGCACCTCATCTGATCTTAGTGTCTCTCCAACACACTCTCACTCCAGTCTCCCTCCCTGGGCACTTGTCCCAGTCTCAGCCGTAAGAAAGTTTTGACATGGGCAAAACAATGTCGTTTTCCTTAACCCCATTCTTAGAAATGGCTGAGCCAATTTTGCTAAAACTTTCCAAAAATAAGTCAACCTCAGGCAGGCACGTGGCATGGAATATTTCAGCCTGAATGTGAATGGTTAAAGTCTGGCAAATGAAAACAGGTTCTTATGATGAGAAGTGTTGGGCAACCCTAGCTCTAGGCAGTGCTACCAATCCACCTATAATAGAACAGAGCCCTGAGTGTATAAATCCTCTTTGAATCCAAAGTGCCTTTGTAAATTCTCCAGCCTGCGAGTGGGTTATTGGTCCCTCTCCTGAAGAAATGCTTTGCCCTTTTCTAGCTTTAAACTAATCCCAAAAATAAATCCACCACTATTTACAGACATTGTTTTCTTCCTTGTGTTCAGTGCTGACAAATAATCAGGCCAATTATGTTATATTCATGTCAGCTCTGGTGGAAAATAATCAGAACAATTACTACCTAATCAAAGTGTGGCTGGTTCTCCTGGTGTCATTAGCATGTCCCAAACATTTTGTTCTCATGCTTTAAAGTGCAATAATAACACAGTCTACGTGCAACACCCTTTCCAGTGTAACTCCCCAGCACTGCAAGCTTCCCAGCCGCGTTCGCCTCTGCCTCCTCTGAGAGGCTGTTAATTTTCAATCATGGCCTCAGCTCCACTCCTACCTCAGGGAGAGTGCCTGTTAAGCCTGTGATTTACCTAATTTACTTAGGTAATAACTGAGCTGGCTGTGTGGCCATCTGTCTGCTATATTATGGTTCTCTCCCTACCTCCACCGGGCATACAGAGCAGGAGCAGTGTCCTTGTGGCAGGAAAGAAAGCAGAGACAACTTTACCTCAGTTATGAAATGGTCCTTGGTGCACTGACTGCAAAGGGTGCTGCTCCTCCATGCAGCACCCAGGAATGGTAACGGTGAACACAGCAGGCCTGTTTCTTGTTGGCTTTGTGAGGTTGCGCCTGCCGATGAGGGTGTCAAGTGCTGGTGCTGTTCAGCTTCGAGGAACCACCAAGTCATTTCAACATCAGTCACCAAACAGACTGTTGGACAATGGACAGTGATAACTTTAAGTCTCTCCTGACCTACACCTGGTTTGGCCCCAGTGATATACAGGTGAAAAGCTCTCTATTCCGATGAATAAGCCCCCAAGATATCCAGTCCTGTTAACTTTGTTTGGCAATGGCATGTCAGAACAGCTATACTCAGGCTGTACAGGGTTCTTGCACTTGGAGAGTTGTTAAAGGCCCTCAGTCTTTGGGTCTGATACTTGCTTGAGGCAAGTTGTAACCAACCAGGTCAGAAACCCAGTTTTGGCTTATTGCTCCAGTATTAATAATACCTGGAACTTCCATGTAGCACCTGCTAGCCAAGAACAGTGAAGGAAAATCTTAATGAACTGAGACTTACAGCATCTTGGAAGGCAAGGCAATGTTATTCCCATTTTACTGATGGGATCACAGAGGCACAGAGAGGTTAAAGATTGCTCCCGGATCATATAGGAAATATGTGGCAGAGACAGGACTAGAACCCAGAACTGCTGAGTCCCTTTCTTCATGAGTGAGCTCAACCACACGTGATTATGACAGTCAGACTAAATGAGTCAATCTGGCTTGACTACATGGATCCACCACCCACTCCTCCCCCTCAAGAGGAGGAGAGTTTTCACAGTAGCATCAGGGGCTATTGCATCCTTGAGATAGTAGAAGTGGCCATGGATTAGCTCCCCTACCACTCCATGGCTTGGCAGGAAGTTTGTAAACTACCAGGGTGTTTGGGTACTCTGCTATGCACTGGATCCAGCATTTGGGCCTAACCCTACTGAACCCTCAGTTGGATGGGGATAACTCTGAAAGTCTCCAAGGGCAGAATTGAGGGCTCAGGGCCTTCTCCAAAGCCCATTTCAGTAAATGGAAAAATAAACACTGATTTCAGAGGGCTTTGCATAAGGCCCATAAACATAAAACCCATGGTGGTGCCACATGCTGCTGTCTATGATGATAAATACTGCATGAACTATATCATTATAAAACATTTAACAAAAAACCCCAGCCATTTGTGGCCTATGTAATATTATTCAAACATATTCACCCACCTCTGTTTCAAAGCAGACATTAAACGAGAGAGGGAAAAGACAGAGGAGCCAGGTCAATGGTAATTCAATAGGACAATTACCTGAGACCGCTGAGAAAAATCCAATACAAATAGAAGCAGAATAGGAATTCAAAGCCATCCCAATTGTATGGGGGGAGCATCTTCATCCTTTACAAATCCAAGAATAAGAGGTGAAAGTGCAGCTTATATGTATCCAACACATTCTTTACAAAAAGAGATGAATATCTGATTACTTACAAGAGTGGAAGGACTAGAAGCCAGATTGATGACTGACTTGGTTCCTGGTGGAAAATAAAAGATATAAGACCACAAGGAGATTGCAGAAGGGAGTCTTACCAGTCAATATAGACCACTCAACTTATATATGTATCTTAGAATGAAGATACAGAAGAAATCAAAGAGTGTAACACCAAAGATAAGGTGGCAAAAACTGCAGGGTAAGGCTGAGAAGGACTTTAGGGAGTTGGTTATGGAGAAGAAGAGGTTGGTACCACATGGAAGGAGTGGATAAATTTTGGGATTTGATGGTGACAAATATATTGGAGAGAGCTAAGGAAGTTATGGGTGAATCAAAAGGGAAAAACCTTTCTTCAAAAAGAAACTTGGTGGTGGAGTGAAGAAGTACAAGCAGTGATAAAAGATAAGAGAAAAAAGTTTAAATTCTGGCAAGGGAATAGGAGCAAACAAGATCTGGAGGAATACAAAGATGTAAAGAGCTTGGCCAGGAATGTAGCTGCAAAAGTGAAAGCATCGGTCTTTGAGGAACTTTAAGTAGGACTAGGAACAAAGGAAGTGGGAAAAGAAGCACACAGACTAGTGAAAACACGGGACAAAAATAACAAAGCTCTAAAGGAAGTGAGGTTCATCAAAGGTGGTATGGTGCTGATTGATAATAGTCAAATAAAGCATTGATGGAGAAGGTATTTTGAACAGCTTTTAGGTGCAAAAAACCCCAAAGCACAACGTGACTTCAAAATAATGAACTTTGGTGTAGTGGAGCCTATCACACCAGATAAAATAAATGAAAAATAATAAGACCCTAGAAGACCCACACAGAATTCATTCTGAAGCATGGGAAAAGCTTGGACTAGAAGGCATCCATCTGCTGACATTCCTGTTCAAGTCAATCATGAGATGGTAAAAGATCCCTAACACATGGAGGTAAAGTATCTTGGTGCTGATATACATGAGAAAAAATGCTGCTGGCAACTGCACAAATTATAGAGGTATAAAGCTGATGAGTCATACAATTAAACAATGAGAGAGAGAGAGAGAGTCATTGATAAGAGACTAAGAAGGGAAGTAGATATTAGTGCAAATCAATATGGCTTTGTGCCAGGAAGGTAGACAGTAGATAACCACATGGTGCTCATTGATCTGGAAAAGGCCTTTGACTGAGTTCCAAAAGTCATCTGGAGGGGAATAAGTGAGAAAATGGTACCAGCACTTTATGTGCGATTTGGTCCAGCCATGTAGCTAAGTGCAATGTCAATCGTCAGAACTTCTAGTGGAGAAACAGCTGAATGGTCAGTAAAGATGGGCGTGCATCTGTGTCCTTTCTTGTTTATCCTTGTCCTGGATACCCTCACAAGGAGCATAGAAAAGGAGGTGCCTTGGTGCATGCAGTTTGCAGATGATATCATTCTATGTAGTGAGGAGAAAGACTGTCTAGAAGAAGATCTTGATAAATTGATGTGTTGGAGAGACATGGACTTAAAATAAGCAAAGGACAAACAGCGTGTATGGTATATAATGTCAATAATCTAAATGCTGAAGAATTATCCTTGAAACTAGATGGGCACACAATACCAATAACACAATTTTTTCAGGATCTGGGTTCCAGAAGCTGGGAAAAGGGGGGGAATGGAGGATGAAATTGGAGCTAGGATAATAAATGCCTGGCTCAAATGAGAGAGACATAAGTGGTGTAGTATGCGACAGGAAAATACCAGGCTATAAAACGGTAGTCTGTCTGGTTTTAATATATGGTGCGGAGTGCTGGGCAACAAAGAAAAAACATGAGCAAATAATCTGTTCCACAGAAATGCAGAGGTTGAGATGGATGAGTGTGTAGGCAAGAAGACCCATGTGAAAAATGCGTATGTTAGAGACACGTTCAAAGTAACACCCATCAATGAAAGAATGAGGGAGTGCAGGCTTAGACTATTTGGTTAGGTAAGTGCAGGCCAGACAATTATGTGGGGAAGAGAGTCCAACAGACCAATATTGAAGGAAACAGACAGAGGCCGACCCAAGAAGACGTGGTGGCATGTCATAGAGGAAGGCATAGAGGATATGGCATTGAACAGCGCACGTTGGAGGGAGAAAAATCAGAAGGCTTCAGCACTCACCCTGAAAGCTGACCTTCCTGGTTAGTAAAAGCTTCTGTACACTGGGGCAGCTCAGTCAGTGGTTCAGCCCTAATACTCCATCCGTACAGCTCTGCTGAACATTGGATAGCCACAGGAAGCACATCATGCTGGTGCGCCATCTGCTGCACTGGTTGTCTACTTCTGGGAGCAATTCAAGGTGCTGATATTGGTCCTTACGGGGCCGATCCTGCGAGGCGCTGAGTGCATTCAACTGCCACAGGGATGTTGTGAGGCTTATTTAGTATTTGCAAAGTGGGATGTTCACAGATCCCATCCACCAGTCACTGTGTTTTAATAACCATACTTTGCCCTGCTGCAGAGCTTTTCATCCAAGGACTGCAAAGCATTAGTAAACAAAGCCTCCAAACAACTCGGGGAGGCAGCAAAATAGCTCGAGCTCCATTTCACAGGCTGGGCAGCCAAAGAGATGTGACTCAAGCTGCCTGTCATCACAAAGAATGTCTGAAGCAGAGGCAAGACTAAAACCCCAAAATATTAACCCCCTCACACACACATTAATCTTGCCACCACCCTTCCTTTATAGTGCGCAGTGTGCCTAACACAGCTGAGCAATGGTTGGAGCGTGCGGCCATTCAAGACTAGCAATTTAACTCCCCCGCCCCCAAATGCACATTCCGCCAGGTGCCATAGTACTGCCGAAAATCTGTTTTCTATTTTCACATGAGCTGCTCTCTGAAGGTGAATATGCCAAAGCTTCAGTTGTACTGGGAAAAGATGAACTGTCCCCTTCAGCTTCCTGCTGGTTGAGTCAGTGGTGGATGGCTGGTAAAGCGGTGATGGGTTCTCTAGCTCCTCCTAGTGGTGATGTGATCAAAAAAAGACTCCCCCTTCACCCCCAAAAGCCTGCACCATCCCTTTGCCCCCCAGATACTCCTATGGAGCTGTGCAAATCCTGGTGGTTTAGCCAGCAGAAAGTTGTGTAAACCTTTTTCCTTTGGTTCACATGGCTTTGAAGCTCTTGAGTTCAAATGCTCCAGAAACTCAAAGCTAAGCTCGGTCAAAAAAAAAAAAAAAAAGGCTTTACGTTGAGGCAAAACCATACCATAAGGGCTCAACCATTCCTCCTTCCAAGGCTCAATGAAAAGTTCACAAACCTGGATTCATAATCATAACCTAGCCCAAAGCCAGGCAAGTCCTCTAAAATCAGGGAGGGACACAAATCAGGACATTTGGAGCTGGAATTTTGGGTGCTCTGGGTTTATAGCTCAGCCCAGGGGGGTTAAGGGGCTATTTGCAAAATACAACCAATCCCCCTCCCAAAGTCCAGGGTTTTGGCTCAGGCCCGTCTGTACTGAAAACTCCACTAACACTGGAAAAATGAGCCAGTAGGATACCAGCTACGACAGAGGGTGACAATTTAGCCAGTAAAGCCCAGATCCTCAAAGGCATTGAATGTCAATGGCAGTTAGGAGCCTAAATAAATACCGTTGAGGATCTGGGCCTAAGAGTGCTCAGTCTGTGCACCTTGCTGCACACTCCAAGAGCAGTACACGCACCACATGCAGCACTGCTTCCTTAGGTACAGCCCCAGCTACGGGGCATTAACTAGTGATGTTAAGAATAAAACTTGGCACCTTGCAGTGAAGATCTCAAAGTACTTTGCAAAGGTGGGGGAATATTATTTTGCCTATATGGCCAGTAAGAGCATCAGAACATTTAAATGACTGGCTCAAGGTCACACAACAAGGTACTGGCAGGGTCAGAAAAAGAACCTAAGTGTCTGCTGCCAAGACCCCTGTTCTAACTGCTATACCACACTGCCTTCCTTCTTTTCATGACTTTTCCTCTTGAGGAGCAGCTATGGAAGGTATCTTGAACCAAGACCTGGCCTTCAGCTGATCAAACTTCAGGAGAATGTTTATTTAGCTTTGATCTACTGCTATTTCAAACGGGATTAGGTCAGCGTGCACTAGGGAACTGATAGTGTGTGGCAGCAGGGTACAGCTTGACACCCCCAACTTGTCGCACACGACCTCTCCAGCTAGACAAACCCCCAGAGCCTCCCAAGTAGCCCGCAGACGGCTGAAGAAGAACTCATTTTTTTCCTGACATGTAAAAGGAATGTACAGGAAGCAATTCAGTACTGGCCACATGCTGGGTATAACTGGCCAAAACTGAAAGATCCAAGCGTCTTGTTATGCTGAATTTCCTCCAGTGGCTGACTTGGAATTTATGACTGTGGCAAAAATGGAATTGGGTGGTTAAAGTGTCTGTTCTATCCAGGAAGCTTTAGATAGATCTTGCAAGATGAGTAACCATCCAAATTACTTCCAGATAACTGGCAGAATCCACAGCTGGAGTTATGTGAAACGAAAAATGTGTATTACCGTTCGCAGGTCATGGGAACCCTACCTCCTTGGGCTTTTGTCCATATAATTTTGGCTCAGGGCAGTCCTGTCTAGGTATATTAATACTAACATTATAATAGTCAGACTTCACACTTACTCACTGGGAACACTGGCCGCTCAGAGCATGTGGCAAAAGGTGACTCTATTGCCCAAGATCACACAGGGAGCTAGTGGTGGGTTGGAAATAGGACCTCATCTCACACAGCTGTCCTAGTCACCGCTGTCTCCTTGCATGGACCTGTTAGACTAGAGGAGATTTCTAGCACTTGCCTGGCAAAACTAAGCTCCTTCCTTACAATAACGCTGTAGCACTTCAGGCCTTACTCGGAGTAAATTCAGGGCGAAATTCATTCTTGGTGTAATCCCACTGGCTTGAACAGAGTTACACAAGAGATAAATTTGGCCCATTGTACCCAATTCTGCCCTCACTGTCGGGGGGCGCAATTCCCGGTGAAGTCAGTCCTTAGCCTGAGGTCATGGCTGCTGCACCTATGTCAATGAGGGTAGGAATAGAGCCCCTGCACTATGCCCTGTCGGATTTGACCCTTTGCGTTAGATCCTTAGCTGGTGCAAATTGACGTGGACTTCAGTGGAGTTATGCCGAGTTACACCAGCCCTTTGGGTGAGATCCTTGCCCTATTGAAGCCAATGGCTTTGCCATTGATGACGGCCTCAGAATTTCACCCTTTAATTTGCATATGTGTTGCTTGGCGCTACTGAGTCTGCCCATGAGGGATGGCTCCACTGTGGCATCTTGCTTTATAGAGATTGTTACAACAAACCTTTCTCTCCAGCCATGGCCACTTTATCCTGAGGTGGAACTGTCTCTGGCCAAGTGCCGTGTCTTTTAAAGCCAGTCCCTTAGCCTGGATACTTCTTGATGAGATTTAGCAGAAGGGAGTGACAGATTTCCTTTTGTTGCTGGCTAGGCTGGATAGCTATATAATGCAACAGAGTGGGCAATATTTCTTCCTCCTTAAAATCAAAGGTTTCTTGATCACAAAGTCATTCCCCATCCCCTCCCTCAGTGTCTGGTTAGCAATCTGGATTGGGATTGGGCCAAAAGAGCAGAGATGAAAACACACAGGATGTAGCTCAGATTATCCTTTCATGTTATGAACTTGGTCTAGCTGAGCTACTTGATATACATGACAGCAACAGAAAAAAAAAAATCAATGGGGCAAAACTGGATTGTTTTCTCCAACAGCCCTCTCTCGATGACTCTGCACACTTGGAGGAGTGAGATCTGGGACTGAATTAGCTCTGGTTTCACAAACCAACTGACAGTGTCATGCAAAATTAAAAGTGCCCCTGATCTGAAATAGCGATGGCCCCGAACAACAAAGAACCGGTTTAAAAAATGTTGCCTAGAGAACTTGTTTCCTTCCCAGTAAATGCAGAGCCTAGAAACCCTAATGTGGGCTCAGTTAATACCAACCCCTGACAGAGGTAGAGATAAAAGGAGTTGTTTCTATGCTGCGGTTTTATTAAGGTTACAACTGTTGGCTCAGTAAAGGAGGAGGACAAAGTGCATCACCGAAAGGGCATCCTGCTCAGAGTCTGGGCTAGAAACGCTAGAGCAGAGGCCAAGCAGCCCTTTAGCCTCCCCGCGAACTGACAGGCAGCCAGCAGCGATAGTCTGACCTGGCATCTCACCCACTGAGCTGAAAGAAAGGTGAAGGGATCGTGGGATAACAAGACTCAGGCTGGCGGCTGGCAGAGCGGCAGCACTTTCAATATTGCAGTGAAATAATAACCCTCAGCCCTGCTGCAGTCTGCCTCAGCTTGGAGATCGCTGTGGTAACGGTCAGCCCTGAAAGATGTGTGAATGATAGAGGAGCCAACTACCTCGTGCTCTGGCCTGCAAGACACCGGGCCTGTTACAAAACAGATGATTAGAAATACAGCTGAAGGAGCTGGGCACAGCTTTAACCCGATGGGGGTGCAAGCAGGAGCCATTCCTGGTAGGCAGACAGAACACCCAGTTGGTCGGAGTCCTGCCCCTGTCTCAGATAAGGTAGGGTTACCATATTTCACAAATAAAAAAGAGGACCCTCCACGGGGCCCTGGCCCCGCCCATTTCCCCACCCCCAGCTCCGCACCAACTCCGCCCCTTCCCCGCCCCAACTCCGCCCTAACTCCGCCCCCTCTTCCCTCCCACTCCCAGCCACGCGAAAAGGGCTGCCCGAGCGCTACCGGCTTCACGGTTTGCCGGGCAGCCCCCAGACCCTGCGCCCCTGCCCGGCGCTTCCCCAGCACAGCTGGAGCCCGGGAGGGGAAGCGCCCAGCCGGGGGCGCAGGGTCTGGAGGCTGCCCGGCAAACCGTGAAGCCAGCAGCGCTTGGGCTTCGGGCAGCCCCTATGCCTCTGGACCCTGCGCCCCTGGCCGGGCACTTCCCCTCCCGGGCTCCAGCGGCACAGGGTCCGGAGGCATGGGGGCTGCCCGAAGCCCGTAGCGCTCGGCTCTTAAACAGAGCCGAAGAGTCAGGGGAGGAGCAGAGCCTCCGGCCGCGGCGGCTCTGCTCCTCCCCTGACTCTTTGGCTCTGTTTAAGAGCCGAGCTGCCCGAGCGCTACCGGCTTCGGGCAGCCCCCATGCCTCCGGACCCTGCGCCGCCGGAGCCCGGGAGGGGAAGTGCCCGGCCGGCAGCTGGGGTCCGGAGGCAAGGGGGCTGCCTGAAGCCCATAGCGCTCGGGCAGCTCGGCTCTTAAACAGAGCTGAAGAGTCAGGGGAGGAGCAGAGCAGCCGCGGGAGGGGAAGTGCCCAGCTGGCATTTTCCCGGACATGTTCGGCTTTTTGGCAATTCCCCCCGGACGGGGGTTTGATTGCCGAAAAGCCGGACATGTCTGGGAAAAAACGGACGTATGGTAACCCTAAGATAAGGAGGTTTGCTGTCATGGTAGCTACTGGAGTCAGTACATGCTGAGCCTTACCGTATGACAGCGGAACAACCTGTTGTAACTCTGGCCCATGTCATGTGACTGGCAGCAGGCAATAACATCAGTCTTATCCTAGCATTACTTTGTGTATCCTCTTTTATTCTAGGGTGGCAGGAGTAAACTTAATCCAGAGGACGTGGTTACTGTGATGAGTTGGATCACAGAAACCCCCTTAAGGCTGCCAACTGATGTGCCAAGACTACTTCTGCCCCTGCTTTCCTGCCCTGGCAGCTTGGGACTTCAGTGCCCTGCCTGGTTTGAGCCAGACCTGCTAGCCTGTTGCAAACCCAGACCCAGGTCTGAACAACATCCCCTAACAGCTGTAGGCTTAATTGAAAGCAGTTTAAGAAGTGTTCCTGTCTCTAACACTCAGGTGCCCAGCTCCCAATGGAATCCAAACCCCAAATAAATCCGTTTTACCCTGTATAAAGCTTATATGGGGTAAACTCATAAATTGTTCGCCTTCTATAACACTGAAAGAGAGATATGCACAACTATTTGCCTCCCCTCCCCCAGGTATTAATACATACTCTGGGTTAACGAATAAGTAAAAAGTGATTTTATTAAATACAGAAAGTAGGATTTATGTGGTTCCAAATAGTAACAGACAAAACAAAGTAAATTACTAAACAAAATAAAACAACACACGCAAGCCTATGCCTAATACAGTAAGAAAACTGAATACAGATAAAACCTCACCATCAGATGTTTCAATAAGCTTCTATCACAGACTGGACGCCTTCCTAGTCTGGGCACAATCCTTTCCCCTGGTACAGCCCTTCTTCCAGCTCAGGTGGTAGCTAGGGGATTTCTCATGACTGCAGCCTCCTTTGTTCTGTTCCACCCACTTATATATCTTTTGCATAAGGCGGGAATCCTTTGTCCTTCTTTGGGTTCCCACCCCCTCCTTCTCAATGGAAAGACACCAGGTTAAAGATGGATTCCAGTTCAGGTGACATGATCACATGTCACTGTAAGACTTCATTACCCGCTTGCCAGCACACATATATACAGGAAAACTTACAAGTAAAACAGAGCCATCTACAGTCAATTGTCCTGGTTGATGGGAGCCATCAAGATTCCAAACCACCATTAATGGCTGACACTTTGCATATTACAATAGGCTCTCAGAGTTATATTTCATATTTCTAGTTTCAGATACAAGAGTGATACATTTATACAAATAGGATGACCACGCTCACTAAATTATAAGCTTTGTAATGATACCTTACAAGAGACCTTTTGCATTATGTTCACACTCATAGACTCATAGACTTTAAGGTCAGAAGGGACCATTATGATCATCTGGTCTGACCCCCTGCATGCTGCAGGCCACAAAACCGTCCCTACCCTTCCCTTGATTCTGCTGATGAAGTCCCCAAATCCTGTGTTTTAGTGACTTCAATTGGCAGAGAACCCTCCTGCTAGCGATCCCTGCCCCATGCTGCGGAGGAAGGCGAAAAACCTCCAGGGCCTCAGCCAATCTACCCTGGAGGAAAATTCCTTCCCGACCCCAAATATGGCGATCAGCAAGACCCCGAGCATGTAGGCAAGAGTCACCAGCCTGACCCTTGCTAGCCATTATACTATTTACCTTCCATAACTCTGTATTCCTCAGCTAATATGTTTTACCATTAAACCATTCCCTCCATAAACTTATCTAACTTAATCTTAAAACCAGACAGGTCCCTCGCCCCCACCGTTTCCCTCGGAAGGCCGTTCCAATATTTCACCCCTCTGACGGTCAGAAACCTTCGTCTAATTTCAAGCCTAAACTTTCCCACGGCCAGTTTATATCCATTTGTTCTCGTGTCCACATTAGTACTAAGCTGGAATAATTCCTCTCCCTCCCTTGTATTTATCCCTCATCAGCATACTTTCATAAAATCATACAGAGTGCAACGTCACAGTTACAATGCTTCCAAATGCTCCTGAGGACAAGTTGGTCTGAAGACAAATCAGAGAGAGTAAAATCTTCCACACTGCATGTGGTTGGTCCAGTGGCGCTGGAAATCTGCAGTACAGCCCATAATGTACATCCACAAATGTCAAGAGTCCATTGATCCAAGCCAGCATGTCAGTTTGGAAAGGCACACTCATTACGAGATACTAGTACCAGTTGAGACCATTGCATGCAGTGCTGTTGTAGCCGTGTTAATCCCAGGGTATTAGAGAGACAAGGTAGATGAGGTAATATAATTTATTGGACCGACTGACCATTGACCATCATGCTCCAGACACAGGTAATAAAGTGAACAGTTGTGTCCATTTGAACAGGTAACAGATGTAGTATTGTTAACCTCAAGTCTTTACATATCATGAGTTGGGCCCCCAAAATCATGAAATTGGCTTAAAAGTCATGAGATTTAAAAAAAAAAATGTCGTGTTCTTCTTTTACCTTTAGGATGCATTTGGGTCTCATTTTCAAGGTTTTTCTTGCAATCTCAAGAGCTAGAAACTTACATTTTGAAAAATGCAAGCTGATGTTTTTATATAATTACCTGGCTCCAGGGGCTGGGGCTTTAAGAAATACACCAAATTTCACAAGACCGGTGATAAAATTGCAAGAGTAGGCAACACTACAAACAGATTAATTACAGACCAAATTACTGGCTTGCTCAAGACATTTACGAAAGGAAGCTGTACAACCGATTGGTTTGTGACACTGGAAGTAAAGGAACAAAGTTAATGCAGCCTGCTGCCTCTCTAGCAGGCAAGTAGCAAGGGCTTGGTTATCTCTGTACATATAGGACCAGATCCAAACCCCTGGAAAGGCTCCCATTGAATTGAATGGGCTTTGGATCAGGCCACTGTGGGGGCTGAAACAAACCTTGGTGTAACTTATGCCACCGTGGAGGGGAACGGGGCGGGGGGGCCTGCTCTAATTTACCACCAACTTCCCAGGGTGGCCTATGGCTTGCAGCGCAAGCCACAATGGCCAAAGCCTGGTATGCGGTGCCCCTGCCCCCACTCCGTATGACATGCCTCCTCCGGCCCCCAACTCAGCCCCTGTGTCCAAGCTGAGGGTGGGGCCTGCACAGGATCCTCCATGGTGGTTCAACATAGTTTCTGCTCTGGGGAAATTCCTCATTTGCACCTTGCTGGCTATCTATGCCCCCGGCAGGCTGCCACAGCAACATAGAGGGGCCAGAGCAGCATAGAGACACCCTCACTCTGCTTTAATTAGCACTTTTAATGATGGCGAAAGAGAGACAAAGGGGGAGGGGACGTGAATGGGGCAAGAGGGACAGGCAAAGGTAAAAAGGAGAGGTGGTTAAGACAGAAGAAAATGGGACTAGTCTGTGCAGGGCAGAGCACTAGATAAAAACGGCCCCTCCATGCCCTGGCGCCTAAACACCCCAGTGCAGCGATGTGTTGCCACAATGTTAACAAGGGGCTCCCATAGAACTAGCACCCCCTTACCAGTGATGAATCCTGCGTGCCACGGGGGCGGTCGGGGGTGGAGCTGAATTTGCAGAGGCGTTCTGTGAGGGACAAGGGAAGCTCGTTGTTTGTTTTCCCATTTAAACAGAAACGCTTTCTCCTAACCACAACCAAAGAAGGAGGCAGTGCCACTTGGCAAACCAAGCTCTGTTAAGTGCACTTGCTGCTGGAAATGTTTAGACTTTGTTCCAGAAAAAGATCCGGAGCATGCTGAGATATAGCACGGTGCTCAGCGAGGGCTGTTGGCGGTGTGGGTGTGGGTGAAGAACTTGTGTGTGTGTGTGATGGGGTAGGGGGTGGGGATCCTCCTTTGGGACATTTCAAAAAAATCTCTGCAATGGTCTATTCCAGAGGCACAAATAATTGCACTTCAGAAATATTTTTGGAGCCCTCGGGATGGTTTTGCCTCATTCACAGAGGAGGTGACTCCATCAAAAGCTAGGACATCCTCTCAGTATGGTGGGAGAGTTTTAAGAATGGTCTCCCCAAGGACCCCACTCTTCTCACATACACCACTGACCCCCATCAGCTATTTTTATCCCTGAGTCAGGGGTTCTGTGTCATTCTTCACTTTCATTTATTTCTCTACTTACACAGCCCCTGCCTACTCATTATCATACTATCTGAGCACCTCATGATCTTCAATGCACTCACTCTCACAACCCCCTTGCTTTTAGCTCCACTTGACAGACAGGGAACTGAAGCACAGGGAAGTGATCCAGGTCTCTGATGTTCCGGGCCAATGCCCTAACCACAGAACCAGCCTTCACTATACACATGAGATGCGAAAAAGAGAGGTCCTGCCCACTTTTGGAGCTAACACTCCCACACAAGATCAAGGCTATTAACACCTTTCTCCTGGCCAAATTGTAACTCAGTTATGACATTCTATTTCCCTAAAATCCCCTTCACACTTTCAGTTGGAGACAGTGACCTACCCTGTCCAGTGACTAGTGATTTTGGGTGCCCAATGGAGACACATTACCACAGCCTGATTTTTCAGGCGGTAAACAAACAGAACTTTCTGAAAAACAAGAGTTGCAAGTGGGATACCCCCAAACGGAGGTGCACACAATTGCTGGTCACTGGTATTCTTCTGCACTTGTCCTAAATTGCTGCACAGCATTGCTGTACACTACAGAACAGGTAGCAAAGTGCCACCCCAGAAGTGGCTGCCTGCCAATGGTGAGCAAAGTGATTCCTCTCTCTGCCGAGTTTGTAATGCACTTTGGGATGAACTATAGAGATGTAAGATCAGTACAATGAGTCTGCTGCTTCTGGGAATGATTTACAAAAGCCCTTAACTAACCCCATCTGACTTCACATTTCCTCTGGTTTTCACCATTTCTATTCCAAACCAGTGCCAGCTTGTTAACTGCAAGGTGGCAGGGCTCACTTGCATGCCCACACTCGGGCTTTTATTGTTTTTTTAAACAAAACACGTTTATGATGTTATGCAACTCTTTCCAAAGAATTCTTTCGACTACATATGAACCCACAGCACCACTAGCTAATACAACCCTGGTGAAAAATGCAGTCCTCTGAATTCAAAGCCCTGGAGGGCAGCCATGTTGAAATTATGATTATTTTGGTCCATGTCTTTCATTAAAGCCTGCCAGATAAATATTTACAGCTGACAATGGATGGGGGTGGAGAGGAGGGACAGCTGCAAATTCTTTGGAGCCTCACTGCTTTTTAATTCCCCCCCCCTTCCTATCCACACATTATCAATGTCTCCTTTCTTAAAATACTAGAGCAAGTACAGGAAGCTTTTTCTGAACATGTGAGAAACAGAGGTATTGGTGAAAGGCTAGGGGCCGGATTCTGATCTCAGTTACAATGGTGTAAATCCAGAGTAACTCTGTTGAAATTAATAGTATAACTGAAAGCAGAATTTAGCCTTGGCTTACTAATGGGTGTAAAACTATTGATTTCAGTGGTGTTACTCTGGGTCTTATTCTCCACTGCCTTTCACCCGGGGGCACCCGTTTACACTCAAAGTAAAGTCAGTGTAGAGTAGATGTAAAATGCTCACAAATCAGGATGATAGTGTTTTCACACCCATTTCACACAGGTGTGTCTGACTCCCACCCATTGGCCTATATTTTCAAGTGACTTGCATGATTTTGGGTGCCTCAACTTTTTTTTTTTTTAAGGGGCCTGATTTGACACAATTTAGGCCTGATTTGCAAAAGTGCAGAGCACCTGCCTTGTGAAATGCCATGCCCTTTAAGGTGTCTCAAGTTGGGATGTCGGCCCTTATCTCCGGAGGCGCTCTGTGCATATGTATGCCCAGCTCTGAAACACATGCAGGAATCTGTAGCTATAAAAGCAACTGCACCACCCTATAATCCAGCACAGATGGAGCTCTCCTTTCATGCTGCACTCAAGAGATTGCTGTGAATTAAAGCAGGCTGTGTTTGAAAGCATTGCTAGAGTTTACTAAACCAAATTAAAAGGGACCCTCAGCAAGCAACTAGCGGAGCTCCAGAGCTCCTCCTCTCCTCCATAAAGCTGGTAGCAAGAATTGACTTCAATGTTGGGGTCAGAACACAAAGCATCTGCAATTTGGCTGAGCTGTCGAAGAGCATCCTGAGGTAATCAATACAGCCCTGCCCCCGTCACCAGCTCTATGAGGAAATAAAAAGGTCTCAGATTCCTGCTTGAGCTTCATAAACTTGTTAACCAAGATCCAAATAGATACGTGAACCTCTGGAGACCCATCGGCAGGGGTTACAAGCTTCAATCAGGATTCCAGCAAGAAAAGTAGAACCTGGCTATGACATTTTGAATGAACTTGCAAATGTGCATTACTACTGCCCTCTATAGGAGAAAATCAGAATGGCTCTACTGTGTGTCATAGGCCCTAGTTTGCAAGCAGATAAGTGGGATCCTCCTTCTGCTCGACTGAGAGCAGCCAATGCTTTTTAGAGCACATAGGTCTGAGTTTTAGCTCCATTGTTTGTAGTGAAGTTTCAAGTAACAGGTGTGCAGGAATGCAACAGTTGTGAAATCCCAGGTTATCACAGCTTTTTTACAATGTAATCTGGGATGATAGTATTTATATAAGCATCAAATATTCAAGATACTTAACGGAAGACTAGAAGACAACGTCCCTGTCTTGGGACTTTACAATCTAAACCTAAAGGGTTTAGTTATAAACAAAGTTTGAGACTCCAGGAAGTAAGTTTATGTCTGGGAAGACAGATTATAAACCAATACCTACATTAGTTGTAATGTCAGAATTTATTAATATATTCAGAGATTTTTAGGCCAGAAGGGACCATTGGGCTCATCTGGTCTGACCTCCTGTATGACACAGGCCATAGAATTTCCCCAAAGTAATTCCTAGAGCAGAGCTTTTAGACAAACATCCCATCTTGATTTAAAAATGGTTAGTGATGGAGAAGCCACCACGACCCTTGGTAAATGATTCCAATTATTAATTACTCTCCCCATTAAAAATGAATGCCTTATTCAACTGCCTTACTCCAGATTTACATGTAACTCCATTGGAATCACTGGATTTACACCAAGTTAAAACTAGAGCACTGCAGTGGAGAGTCAGGCCCATTTATGAAACTCACAGAAATAAAAGCATCTCACTGTCTGAGGACATAGGCAAGATTAGGCTGTTTTCATAGGATGGAACAACGCCACACAGTCAGTGACCCGTTTTCCCATCAGGACCTTACACTCAGTGTTATCAGCCCAGATTTCTGATGGTGATTTGAGTTTTATAGCCATGTTCGCACGTGTTACTTCCCTAAGACCCCCAGTGGTGATATTACCTCAGAGCTGTGACCTTCATCTGGAAGACTCTTGAGGTTCCAAATGTGAAGAGAGAAGGATGGAACCATGTGAAGCTCATGGCAATTTGAAGGAAGCAAGGAAAAACATCTACAGCTCTCCCCTTACTCCCCTCAGCTTCCCCATCTTTCTGCCTCTTTGTCCTTGACCGGAATCTGTCTTCACACTCCCTCCTGTGTGAAAGGTAAAGGCTTTGTCCTGACTTTAACTGTCAGTCCATCTGCCTGAGATTTGTTATGGCATTCCCAGGCCAGCCCTCCTATTTTTGATAGTTCTTCATACTGCAGGCAAGGCACTGAGAAGCTCCTGAAACATCTTCAGTGACAACACAATATCTGACATCTGCTTTGTGATCTTTGGCCTTCTAATGTTGCAATGTGGCATCAAACCACCCAAGTGCAAATGTCTCTGTGCATTCACTTGAGGCTGGGGGAGCAAAATGTAAGCAAGGAAATGTCTTTTGACAGCTCCTGGGATAGTCCATTGAAGCAAGTCGAGATCAGAGGGTGGCTACCTCTCACTGGAGTCCATGCTGCTCAGAGGAGATAGGCACCAGGCTGGTGTTTACTCCCATGCAGAAGTAGTTCTGTTCATCTCAGTGGCTACAGCATGAGAACGGAAGAATCAGTTTGGGGAGAATACCAACCACCAATAGCCACCCAAACTGGGACCTTTTACAGAAGTTCTAAAACATTCAGTAACTTTGAGGGCCAGATCCTCAGCTAGTGTAAATCGGCATAGTTCCCTGGGTGTCAGCTAAGCTACACTGATTCACACTACTTGAGGATCTGGCCCTGTGTCTCTAAACTGGGCTACCAGACACAAACATACCCATTGGTGCCAACGCTCCTGATGTTCTCTCCAACTCAATCCCCAGGCTTGCACTGTAACCACTAGTGCTAGTGTTCATTCAAATGTCCTGAGAAGGGCAGTTATCATTGCATTTCCAACTTGACCTAGGAGAGGTATTATGAGAAATCTCATGAGAAACCCAGTTTTTTCAGGGTTTTCAGAGCTAAGAGTCTTGGCTAAGGTTCAGATGAGAATCCAGGGCTTGATTTTCCTCTCACTGACACTGATGTAAATCAAGAGTAACTCAAACAACATCAGTGGCATCAGACCAGTGTAAATCTAGTATAAGTCAGAGGAGAATCAGGCCCCCAGACTTCTGGATACTCACCTGAATGGAACCCCTGGGACCTGGTGATGTTTGTTTACCTCTAATAGAATGCCCATGAATTCCTTCCAGTCTCTCTTCAGATATGGGACCAGAAGGTTAGTTCCTGTGTCCTAACCTGCTGTATGGAAGAAGACAGCATGGGCTCTTCTCTCCCACAACAAGTGTCAATCACACTGAAGTCAGCCCTCCTTGCTGTAGGCTTCAGTGAATCCTGATGCAGGAAACGGCAAGATTCCTGAGACAGAAGCAAAAAACTAAATGATTAAGCATCTGAAAAGAGAAAGGAGAGAGTGGTTAGAGCATTAGCCTGGGACTCGTGAGTTCTATTCACAGTTCTGCAACTTGGGACCAGTCACAACATCTCTGTCTCTCCATTTCTCCTGCAGCCATCACTCACAATCGAATATCCCTCACTGATCTCTGCCTGACAGAAAATGCATAGTCCACTTCTCAGCAGAGAGCATCTCATCCACAAACCTCAATCAACGCAGCCTTCAACGGCTTGGAGTGTTAGGCTGAGAAGCAGCTGGAGTGAAAGTTCTTTTGAGATAGTTAAAATCGTAATGGAAAAAAAAATGCACAACAGACAAGTGGGATTTCTGCATTCTGCTCAGCCCTTCTGCCTGTGATATACAACCTACATCTGTCTAAACACCAGCCCCTTCCTCCGCTTCCCTGAGATGAATCAACAACAGCTCGGCATGGTTTGCTTCCAGCTCACACTGAGGCCTATAGAGTTCACCGGATCCGCCTTGTCAAGTTGTCTCACCAGGACTTGAACTGTGTCGGATGTCAGGGGTTGGTTAAACTCACTCAGCAGTATTTACAGGAAATTAATTTGCGTCAGATGATTTCTTCGGTCCTTCCTTTGCTTTGCTGTTTTTGGGGGAGCAGAGGAAGGGAATATGAAGAAGAAACTGATTCAATAAGCCACTGATATTCTAACTTACCCTGTCCTCGCTGCAGTGCATGTTGATTCTGGGAACATATCTCCACCAGATCGACTGCTAAAAGCCAGGGTGGTTGCCTCAAAGCATGACGTGAACCCCCTAACTCCTATCCACTTTGGGGGATAGCCAGGCCTCTTACAACCTGGGGCAAATGGGAGTGGGAGGTTATGGAACTGGAAGGCTTGGGCCTGATACTTGTTATGATCCACCCTTTTATGTAACTGGCAGAGATGGCCCTATGGGTAGGTAACTGGCAGAGATGGCCCTATGGAATGTCCCCAGTGCAGGGGGCCTCCCCAGGCAGTCTAGAATGGTGTCCAGGGGCTCCCCACCCAACCCCCAGCTGTTGCCACATTTTCATTTTTTGATATGCCAAAGATTTCTGTGTTGACAACAAGCATCTGTATTGAAAATGCTGTCAGGGGAGAAGCTGGAGGTTTTGGTAGTTGAGCAAGGGGCATGTGGGGCTTTCGGTACCAAGGCAGGTGTGAGAGATTGGTTAGGATTGTGGCACTGAAACCTCAGCTGCATGTTTCTGACAAAATGCCCAACAGTGAAACAGTTAAACAAAACTGACACTGAGGGGGGATTTGATAGCTGCTTTCAACTACCTGAAAGGGGGTTCCAAAGAGGATGGATCTAGACTGTTCTCAGTGGTACCTGATGACAGAACAAGGAGTAATGGTCTCAAGTTGCAGTGGGGGAGGTTTAGGTTGGATATTAGGAAAAACTTTTTCACTAGGAGGGTGGTGAAGCACTGGAATGGGTTACCTAGGGAGGTGGTGGAATCTCCTTCCTTATCGTTTTTTAAGGTCAGGCTTGACAAAGCCCTGGCTGGGATGATTTAGTTGGGCATTGGTCCTGCTTTGTGCAGGGGGTTGGACTAGATGACCTCCCGAGGTCCCTTCCAACCCTGATATTCTATGATTCTATGACACCTGAATCATCATCTTTAGGTTTCAGAGTTAACAAGCTTTTTGAGATGGAAAAAGTTCATCACTCTCAGAGCTATTGTTTCAGGCTCTCTGCAGATTCAGGAAGACGATATTGTATCAATTACACTCAAGTCATATCTTCAAGGTGTTTTTTTCATGACCATAAGGGCTAGAAACATTTTTTAAATTGAAATCTTGGATTCTAGAAGCCCAATTCTGTGGCCAAAATACTGCAGAATACACGGGGGCTTGACAATTAAGAATATTAATGAGAAGCAGTGACTTTCCCTTACACCATGCTTCATGGAATCTCGCCTCCCTTAACTTCATGCTCCCAGCTCCAGGCCGCCCTGCAGACAGAGTGGGCATCAGTTTGCAGCTCAGACAATAAGCTCACAGTTCTCCTACCTCCTGCCGAGAGCCTGTCAGTTCATATCAATTAATCAGGGTCAGTCCAGGTCAGTACGTGGATGTGAATTCTTAAAGGGAAAGCCTGGATATTGCATGATGTGATGTCAGATCAGCAAGTGGCACTCGTCCCTCTGAGTCACGACTGACCATTAGCTCTGCATAGAACTAGGAGGTGCTGTGCTACCGCTGCTGCCATTCTTTTTGCGTGCTTGACTTTACAACCTTAATAATGTTCTTTTAACATACTATTTTGTGTGTGTGTTATACATTTATGTCATGCTTGGAACTCTACTATGTCCATTAACACAGTGGCAGTGTGTTAGCAGAAAGTAATGTGTTAATCTCAGTGGTGTGTAGGATGGGGGTTGCATGCCACACATCAAAGGGAGAATTCATCCCTAAAATGTTTATTTCAAAAAGTGTATCTGTTGCTGTTCTGCAGCCCAACATCTTCAAAGAGCCTCTGATTTACTATCTTAGCAGAACTGGGAGATATTTGTAGAAGATTAATAATGGATGAATTAAGGAAGGGAGCCAGGGATGTAAATTGCTAAGTAAAAATAGGAGCGGTTGCATTAGCTGGCTGTGTGACTTTGTGATTTGTTGGTTTTTTTTTTTTTTTTGCTGTGATTGTAACCCCTGCCCCTCCTTCAGTCATCCTTCTGAGCCAAGGAATCCTGTCTGCGTTTCCATGTGTGGCCACATGGCGTGTATCCTGACAGCTCTGCTATCTCCTAAGTAAACATTGACATTAGCCAGGCATGGCTCTTAGGCAGAAAAACTCAGCACAGGCCAATCGGCTCGGTTTTTATTATTGAGAAGAGAAGGTACCGTTTAATCTCAGCCCCTTTACTCCCACAGCAACTTTCCTTGCAGTATAGTCCCCAATGCAATATATGGCGAAGAAATTAACTCTAAGCTGTGGTCATGAATTTTAAGACCAGAAGGAAGGAACCATTATGGTCATCTCATAGCACAGGCCAGAGAAGCTCACCCAATGATTTCTGCATCAAGCTCATCACTTCTGACCTAAAGCATCGTTTTTAGAAAGATACCCAGCCTTGATTTAAGGCTTCCAAGGAACGGAGCATTAATAGGCATTATCTTCCGAAATTTCACTCGCCTACACATGGAGACAACAAGTCCTGGTGTTTTTTATTATTTGTATTACTTTAGCACTCACAAGCCCCCAGCTGAGATTGAGACCCCCACTGTGCCAAGGCATAGGCACTGACTTACTCAGATCCCGGGGGATGGCTTGACCCGCCACTCCACCCATTCTTCCAAGCCCCCACCCCACTTCTTCCTGCCCCTCCCCCTTCCTGCCCCTGCTCTTCCCTCTCCCCCAGTGCCTCCTGAACACCGCTGAACAGCTGATCACCAGCAGGCAGGAGACGCTGGGGGCGGGGGCGTTGGGGAGGCACTGATCTGCGGGACTTCTGGTGGGTACTGAACACCCACTATTTTTTTCCGTGTGTGCTCCAGCCCCAGAGCACCCACGGAGTTGGCGCCTATGGTGCCAGGCACTCTACAAACACATAGTAAGAGACAGACTCCGCCCCCAAAAGCCTACTCTCTAAATACACAAGACAGATACAGGGTGGGTGGGGAACTTGTGGCACAGAGAGACAAAGTGATTTCCTGAAGGTTGCTCTCACTGGAAGAGTCAGAAGGAGAACCCAAGCCTCCTGGCTCCTAGTTCAGTGCCTTAGTCACTAGCTCACACTACTTCTGGGAGCCCTTTAAAATTCCTCCTGTCCTACAGAGGATTTGCTACCTGCAGGGTGAATTCTCCTTCCTCCAGGACTGGAGGAATTTTGAAGGGCTCAGATTTATGATTCCACACTCTGTAACCCCAGGGATCAGGGAAGTGTGTTTTGATAGCAGACGAAGCTCAAGGCTTTCAGAGACTTGGTTTAGATGAGCACCCAAAGAACAGATGTCTGCACCCCAACTGTGGGCCCAGTCCTGAAAGGTGCTGAGCACCAGCAGCTCCTGTGAACTAGAATGGAGATTGCCCCCAGAATAGGGCGCCCAGACAGCAAGTGTGAAAAATCGGGACAGTGGGTGGGGGGTAATAGGAGCCTTTATAAGAAAAAGCCCCAAATATCGAGACTGTCCCTATAAAATCGGGACATCTGGTCACCCTAACCCAGAACTAATTTGGAACTTCTTTGGTCTGCAAAAATGGGGCTGGACATCTCCTGAGAAGGGCTGTCTGGTGAGCTTTCCAGGATTGCCTGCTTCCAGCCAGAATGCGCCTTCTGCTTCCTCTCTAGCTCAGAGCCAGGATGTGCAGAGACATCCCCCAAATGAAAAATTACAAGAGGGAGCGAGGCAAAATTGATGGAATTTTTACCAGGCTGTTAAAGTCACTGAGGCCAGCAGCGACTAGTGAGAGACATGTTCTAGCATCTACCATAGTGCATGTGATCATGTCTCCCTCTAGTGGCAGGTCACAGTGATTTCAACAGCCTTTTACTAGCCTACACTACTTTAGTTCACAAAAAGAAGAACAGGAGGACTTGTGGCACCTTAGAGACTAACAAATTTATTATACATATGCATATGCATCCGAAGAAGTGGGCTGTAGTCCACGAAAGCTTATGCTCTAATAAATTTGTTAGTCTCTAAGGTGCCACAAGTCCTCCTGTTCTTCTTTTTGCGGATACAGACTAACACGGCTGCTACTCTGATACTTTAGTTCAGTATCAGAGGGGTGTAGCCGTGTTAGTCTTGCATCTGAAGAAGTGAGGTTCTTACCCACGAAAGCTTATGCTCCCAGTACTTCTGTTAGTCTCAAAGGTGCCACAGGACCCTCTGTTGCTTTTTACTTTAGTTCAGACTCAAGTCCTGTGCTTTGGGTGAGGAACATTCTGGGTTCAATCCCCACTCATGACCATTGTGCCCTTATATTTATGCAGGTTAGTAACACTTGTGTGATCATCACACTTTTACCAGTCTGAGCACCTCCAAAGCAGTTCTCACATCTTACCCAGGGATCCTGCTTCCAGCTGCAAAGGCCACCACACTTTAAAAATAGGCATCTCCAATGAGGTTTTCATTTAGATTTAATATCACACTCACGGCATGTAAACTAAATACCACTCGATTATTAAAACCATATTCCTGGAGACTAAACTCCCATGTGAGAGATGCATGTGCATTTAATTGCTGTTAAACCTCTGCAAATATGCTTTCAATAAGGCACTGGTATTGTTTAGCATACGGATAACAACAACTACTGAAATCTAGAGCTGATACTGGAGTTTACTAAGATCGGGTTTCGAATGCTGCACTGGACAACGGATTATTGCGAACCAGTTTTCCGAAGTTGATCAGCAAGGGGCATGCTGTGTGTCAGTGCTCGCCATCTCTGGCCATCAAACCTGGCCTCAAACAACTCCACTGGCTCCCCTCCCTGCTCGTGTCAAGGTCCAGATCAAAACTGCCCTCCTTGTTTTTAAAAATCTTTCATGACAGAGCTAATTCCACCTCTCTCAAGATCCCGGAGCCTGATTCCCCTCTCACTGACATAGTGACAATCCAGAGCAACCCCACAGAAGTCAATGGCGTTACAGGGGTGTAATATCCCGGAGAAAGGAGAATTAGGGTCCTGACATCTTTTTACAGCCCTCCCACCCTCTCTACTCAGATATGCCCTTGGTAGCCCTTCACTCCCTCCCCACCATCTTGGCATTATTGGTGCAAGAGTCTTCTCCTTTGCAGCTCTTAAAGTCTAGAGCAGCCTTCCTGTATCGCTTGGCTTCTCTGATTCTCCATCTTTTCACTTATTCTCTAACTCCCTTTTGCAAACATGCTGTATCTTTACTTCCATACCAGTGCTTCTTAACACACTCCCCACCCCCTTCCCTCCTTCTCCTGCTATTTAATGCTGTAACTGTGTTGTCTAGCTCTGGCAATGGGTTTGGGGGCAAAAATATCTGTGAAAAACACAAGATTTGGTTCTTTCTAGCACCTTTCAGACCCTAAGCATCTCAGAGATCTGTGCTAAGTGATGCCTTAGACACTGAAGAGTGAAGAGGTTCTAGCTCGATCCATTTGACTAGGGAGGATAGGGATTGGGGGAAATGGTATTTTATAGGGTGAATACATCCAAAGAAATATGGGTCTCATTCAGGTTCTAGACTCATAGTTTCTTCAAACTCTTATTGCATCACAATGTGTTTACATAGTAACATACATATCAAATGCCATTTACTCCCTTTTTCTGTCTCCCCTCTCCATCCTTCCCCCCACACTTTTTGTGGCCTCTAGAATATTGTGACCAACACCCATAAAGCTTAGGGTGACCAGATGTCCTGATTTTATAGGGGTGCTTGTTCTGAGCTAACAGTTGTTATAAACTTGTGAGCTTGGAAAAAACCCGTGGGTGGGGTCTGAAGGACTGTTCACTGGCCAGAATCCTTGTTGGAGTTGGGGGTGATCTCTGGTAAGCTTGTTATCACTTGTGTTTTATTGTTTAGCTGTTTTCTCTGTAATGCTTTTTCCTTAAGCATAAATGTGCTTGCTCAGAAAGGGCTGCGTGGTGCCTTATACCTAGGGGCAGTTACACTGTTTATAGCCTCTGAGGGGAAAGCAAAGCAGGCCTCCTGAGGCAGTCTGACTTGCTGGGGAACTCACAGTGTAGTCAGGGAACCATTTAGCCTGAACATACCCCAGTCAGGAGGGAGCAAGACGTGTGTGTCCGCTCAAGAAAGATGATGACAGGGGAGCTGGGAGTCTGAGTTCGGGTGCTCTTGCTGGACCATGGAGTGGGGATACAGGTGCTGTTGTCCTGAACTGTGACATTTATCCTCCCGCCACCCCTGGGAGGCAGGGCAGTACTATAATTCCCATTTTACAGATGGGAACTGAGGAATAGAGAGGCAAAGGCCCAGATCCACAAAAGGTATTTACATTTCTAACTTCCATTGAAATTAGGAACTTAAATACCTTTGTGGATCTGAGCCTATGTGACTTGCCCACAGTCACAGAGGTGGTTTGGGGCAGAACAGGGACTTGAACCCAGCTCATCCAAGCCCTAGGCTGGTGCCCTAGGCACTGAGACCATGGTTCTGTATGTCATGAGACTGACAAGAAGCTTGTTGATGCTTCACAGTAGGTGGCGCTCTTCTCTCTGACTCCCTATTAGAACCATGTCCCAGCATGCTGATGGGAGGCACTGTGCTGCTGGGGGTGCAGTCTTTTGGAGGACAGGTGAGATCAAGGTCCTGACCATGCCAGGGCAATGAAAATCCCATGACAAGAGGGGGGTGCTTCTCTGTTCTTGGAAAATTCCAGTTGGGATAGTTACATTCTGCCTACCTTAAATTCCCCCCAAAATTACAACTGGATGCAATTGCCTTCATCTCATGAATGAAACTCTTTAGCATCATTGGGGGGTGTTCTTCTGGATCTGCAATGCTCCCCACTAGTAGCTTCATTGCAGCAATGGACAGAGTGATAGTTATAAACTGTTATATAGGTTTATAAAGAACTTTGGGATCCATTTGGATGAAAGGGTCTATATAATGTAGCAGAAGACAAGAACCCTTGACCCCAACTGCAGATCCTAGATACAAACTTCTCATCTTGCAAAGGGAACAAGCCAAACCCTGCCTGGACCTGTGCAATCCTAAACATTGGGATTGCAAATCTGAATTGTCACCGATTTCAGGATGATGGAAATTGGCGTTTGGACTTGGCTCACCTGGATCCAGATATGGTTCTGGCCTATCTTTAATATAAAGATTGCTCTCCTTCGCTAAATAGTCCCATGACTAGCTCAGGGAAAATATGGAATCTGACACGAGACTAACCTCAGCTCAGCTTCCAAAGAGGAAAGGTTAGATCAGAGTTGCTGGAACTATGGGCGCTGCCGCACCCCATCTTGAAGTGGTTTCCATCATAGACAGGGTTTACAGATTAGTTCAATGACTCAGCACCCCCGCTATACAGATTGTTCTAGCGCCCAGGGTTAGATATTCTAACCTTGTAAGGGTGATCAGATAGCAAGTGTGAAAAATCAGTCAGGGGGTGGGGGGGTAATAGGCGCCCATATAAGAAAAAGCCCCAAATATCAGGACTGTCCCTATAAAATCAGGACAGCTGGCCACCCTAAGCCTTGTGGGTGTTGGTCACGATATTCTAGAGGCCACAAAAAGTGTGTGGGAAGGGTGGAGAGGGGAGACAGAAAAAGGGAGTAAATGGAGTTTTTTTTCTCCTTCCAAGATGCTTTAGGGCGTGACACAAAATGGCCTTCTCAGAATGGAAACAGTGACCTCTCTTCACGCTAAGTATTGGTCTGTGCTTACGAAGGGTGGGAGCAAAAGTTGCTATTTACTTTCCATACGGTTTGTGTTTGTTGACAGCTGGCACGCGAAGGGCCTCATAGCAACAGCCCCTCTTTTTAACTCTACCTGGCAAAGCGCTTGGCCAGGGAGGGACAGCCATCAACTGACTTCCCAGCATGCCTTTGGGGGCAGAGAATCTATCAAACCCACCTGATGTCAAGGGCATGGAGAGAGTGAATTGTGAAACATACAAAGAATGTGAAGCTGCATGGGGAAAGAGGTCCGAGGAGAAGAAAAGCCAATACATCCAGGACCTAACAGCAAGGTGAAGAAGAGCTCGATGCGAGACAGAAAGGAGGAGGATCTATGAAAGAGAGCGAGTTTGTGTGTGTGCATTTGTAGATGGGCTCCTATGTTTGAATGTCACTGGAATTGTGTGAGGGGGCTCCCCCCACACAAAGATAGGCTGTTCCAAACTCTCATCCCTTGCTTTGGGGTGGAAAACTCTCCTACAGCCTTTGGGGAGCTGGGAACTTACCCAGAGTCACAGAGCTAGTCCAACAACTTCATCCGCATGGCCAGAACAACACTATCATTAACTGGCACAGTTAATGCAAGTAGAATGAATAAAGCCAAGGTGCTTAACAACGGAGCTCTAATTCCATCAGTGACCATACAGTCCAATGGCTCCTCCAGCTTCAACCCACCAGCTCTCAGAGCAGAGGCTGATTCTTGAGTGAAGTGCAGTGCAAACCTAGTGACTACATACTCAGGCACACATCCCCTTTCCCCCGTTCTTTTATAAAATGGCCTTCCCATCTTCCAATGAGATTACAGCTAGCAACAGGACAGGGTTAACGTTTCCTACCAGAAGCCATGATGGGGATGGTCAGGCGTTATGGTCAGAGCTGTGGGGCCAGAGCCAGAATCAGGAGTCCAGAGCAGGGTTGGAGTAAGGCCAGAGTGAGAATAAGCCTGGAGCAGGACTAGGAACAGGTCTGGAGTAGGCTAATGTTTGGGGAGTCTGTTACCACTGTCAGGCAGGGAAGAGCTCCAAACCCTGGAGTGCCATTGAACAGACTGAGCTGCTAGGCCTCTTGTGAGGCTTATATACCTGCCCAAGAGTCTCCAGACCAGTTCCTAGCTTGTGGATTGGCTGGAGCCTAGCACAGGAATGACTCATCACCTTACACTACTCAACCAGGGCTCGGGGGAGAGGAGTAGAGAGCATAGGTGCCGACTTCTGCTGGCGCCGGTGGGTGCTCGACACCTTTCTGTCCCCAGCCCCACCCTGACTCCACCACTGCCCCGCCCCCATTGCAACCCCTTCCCCAAACCCCAGAGGTTTAGGTTGAATATTAAGAAAAACTTTTTCACTAGAAGGGTGGTGAAGCACTGGAAAGGGTTACCTAGGGAGGTGGTGGAATCTTCTTCCTTAGAGGTTTTTAAGGTCAGGCTTGACAAAGCCCTGGCTGGGATGATTTAGTTGGGGATTGGTCCTGCTTTGAGCAGGGGATTGGACTAGATGAGGTCCCTTCCATCCCT
This sequence comes from Chrysemys picta bellii, assembly GCF_011386835.1. Lineage (NCBI taxonomy): Eukaryota > Metazoa > Chordata > Testudines > Emydidae > Chrysemys > Chrysemys picta. The sequence goes on along the minus strand of NC_088793.1, from coordinate 152,785,203 downwards.
GATATTCTATGATTCTATGAGTCTGTGACACGTGTCAGTCTGCAGGGCTTCGTGCAAACCCCTGGCCCTGCCCACCCCCGCCCTTGTTTTTCAGGGTGTGTGGGTTCATACCCTCAGTCTGGGGTTTGGCTTAAAATGATACTCATTGGAAACTGCTAGCTGCTGCATGGTTTCAAAGGGAACCATAAATCTTCCCTGGAAGCCAGGGATTCACTTGGAACTGGGTGAGAGAGGCCCAGATCTGAAACCAGCAGAGTGGATGGGGGCTTTTGAACAAAAGGCTCCCATAGTTCCCTTGAGGAGCTCCAGTGTGAGGCCTGGCAAACGAATGGACTGACCCCACTGCCCTCACTCTCCAATCTATTCCCACAGAATAAAGACCTGCAGTTCGGTGGCTTCCTGAAATGGGCTCTGTGTATCGCCCAAAGGCTGCCTCTGAGCAAATCACCGAGGCTCACTTCCCATTAAGTTCCTGCCTCCCCCATTCCTCTTCACAGGTCAGACAGCATCTGTCTGACTAATGACTGACTGGCCCGAAGCATCAGGTTTCAGTTCTAAAAGTGATGGACAGTGTGCGTGGAGAGGTATGGCTATATGGAGGAAAACTGGACAAGATTTACCCTGCAGGGGTCACGTTCCTACCCTAGAGCACATGGAGTTGCACCAACAGTGAGTTAGGATAGGAGGCTTTTCTTTAATTTCACATTCCCTGATAGAAGCGCTGACTGCTTTGGGTGTTTGCTTCATGCCCACTATAATCCTGCTGTTGCCACCAATGTTATTCCCCCACATGCCACCCCCTGAAGACCAAGAAATGCCTGCTGAATACATTGCCTGGAGGGGCACTCTGCACAGTCAGACCGGCCAGCCACTGTTCCAAACAAGGTACTAGTATTTCACAGACCAGATGTTAAAATAATCCCACCCTCCCCTCTCTGGGTTTTTAATTGATTCCTCCAATAACCCAGACTCCCTACAAAAGGACTGGAGGCCTTTACTCAGATTAATGAATCCCAGAGCAGGATTTTCATTCCTTCAGCTGGAGATCATTAGAAACTGTTATGGCTCCTTCACCAGAAGAACCCCCCTCACCATCTTCACCCCTGCCCCACAACCAATGGGGACTCACTGCTGCTGCTTTCTTTATCCTCCTCCCTTTGCTTTTGGCCACCCCTCCCCCTTTTCATTCTGGGATTTCTACTGAATGTTTAGGCCCCAGTGGAATATCCGCCTCTCACAGCTCCCCGCCACCCCACTCCACATGCATACGTGTGTCATGCGTCACCTTCATCACAGTACATGCTGGGGAAATCTGCTACATGGAGCAAGGGAGGGTGACCTATTCCTGTCAGTAACTCAGAGGCCCCCTATATCTGGCCCTCGCTCTTAGTCTCTATCAGTCCCCTCACTTTACTCACTCATGATTCACAATGTTACTTAGCATAACCCCCCAGTGTGGAATACTTAGCTATAGAACAGGCTACAGCTTCCTGGATCTTGGGGGATCAGCACAGTTTAGGGGTGAAGCGCTGCTTGTCTCAGGGGAGTGGTAAACCTTAACCCCTTGATGGAACAACTGGGGCAATCCTCTGATAGGGGAACCACATGGAATTTGACTTCTCCTCCTCCCCACTCCCCTGTCTCTCCTTCCACACACTTTCCCTGGGGGAAGCAGTGATCTGGCCCAAATACTCAAGCTGGTCTAATTCCACACGGCACAGGGCAATGGTGCATGTACAGATGTCCTAGATGGCTAGGCTAGGCTGTTAACAGCTGTGAATGGAGCATAGCACTGTGATGGAGGTGCATTCATTTTGATGGCACTTTAGTCTCTGCTTTTTCTGAATGGGGCAGTGCCTCAGATGCCTCGCTGGCAGGCCAGCCACTGCCCTTCCTCCTGTGCATAGTATGGAGCTCACGGTGGACTGCAGAAGCCACTCCTCCCTCGTGGGGGAGAGGGGGAGAAATTAAGCTGAGCAGACATCACTGAGGTGGTTCTAGCCATTCACCAAGGACCAAACCTTGTGCCCTCTTGAATGGGTGCACAATGCCTGCAAAGCATGGGTTCTGCGGTGAGGGAGGTCAGGCCAGAGAAAAGCCCTGCAGGAGGCACTCCTTATCCATGTGTGCTGCACAGCAGTGTTCTGGCAGCACATCCCAGACTGGCACCCATGTGTTTTTGCAGATGAAGGGGTTGCTGGAGTGTTGGGGAGATAGGCAGCAGGGGTGCAACTATGTGCATCAGTGGCCCAAACCACTTTTTTATGTACATGGGGATGGGGGTGAAGGAAGTGCAGGCCACACTATGGCCTATGGGCTGGAATAGCAGCAACAGAATGACTGCACTGGTGTTCCATTCCCTGCCATTGGGGATGTCTCATGTACTTAGTGTTTGCAAAGGAGAAACAGGATTTGGTCCTGAGGGAGAGGAACAGTCTAGTGTCCTGAGAACAGGGCTGGGAGCCTGGAATGCCTACAGCTCTGACACCCACTCCGTGAGCTGCTTTGGGCAAATCACACTGAACTTGTCTGACTGTGAGCCCCTCTGTAAAGTTTGCTCAGTTGTGGGAGGCCAGTGTGATAACTGATTAGCTAATGTCTGCAAAGGGCTAAGTACTTTTAGCCAATGCACCTGGCTTCAGGCTTACCAGGGCCAATGACAGAACAGTGTTTGCTCTGCTATGGTACTCTAGGGTGTTAGCAGCATGTGAAATTACAGCCCCGCGTCAATGGCACATGTGTGGTCTTATTACTCCTTATTGCTACACACACGTCCACTCCCTTGCATGTTAATTTATATATCCCATGATGCACTTGTACATCTGTTCCTTATTTCCTGTGTCTGCATTTGCTTTCCTAATAGTTTTGAAAATATTGAAGCAGAGAAGGTGAAATGCATTGAAAATTTTGATTTACTATTTAAGTCTTTCATTAATTCCTTTAAAAACACTCCCCATTTATTATGGCGGGAAAAGCAGCTAAAAATAACGTTAACAGTGAATTACGGCGCACACACACTAACTCTGGGGCAAGCCCTCGTCACATAGGGATCTCTGGAATCCTGGAGTGTGCTTGCTCCCCACTGACTGGACACACTGCAAGGCACTGATATCACACTCATACTATAGCAAGAGGCAAAATCCCCTAAGTGGGATTTGCAAGGCCTTTGGCCAAGCATGGAAAGCAATATATTTAAAAGGTGCCTCCCATGGATTAGAGGTACTGTTCCAATTTCCCATGTTCTGATGCTCCCTATTGTGTATTGCAATTGCCTTGAGAATATTTGCATTTGACTAGCAAGTTCCACAGGGGATCAGTATGAGGCAGGTGCATGACTATACAGTGACTCCCTATATTATTTTATATGCTCAAAGGTCATCACAAGTTGCTCTGTAACACTACGAACAGCGCATGACACATCTCTCACGCTCCTGGAATTATGCATCTATTACATTGTCACTCATTATAGCAATGTTCTATACCCATGCACACGGTTCAATCCCTTCACCCAGAGATTTTCTGTTTGATTAAGGTTCAACACACATCTGATGACTGTGTATGTAGGCTTATCTAGAACAAAAATATTCCACTTGACTCAAGAGCGTTACACCAAGGATGAATTTGGACCCTCCCTCTTCTTCTCAGACTCTCCACTACATTCCCTTCCTCTTTGCTTCTTCAATCCCGTGTCAGTAAAAGTTAACAAGCGTAAGCCAAGGAGATTTGTTACCATGGGAGAGAAGGACTAACTCCATCCAAATATGTGTCTTCAAAAATGTCCCCCTCCCACTCATTGGTTGTTAAAGGCAAACAAGATGCACAATGGGAGGGTATGTGATGTTTCCCAGGTGCATCCAATTCAGCTTTGTGAATTCAAAGGACGCAGTTTAATGGGTTGTGTATAAATGGCAAATAAAGGCAGGCAGACAAACGGGGGGAATTGGGAAGATGAGGTCACACAGGACCACTGGTGCGTTACCCATGCAGCAAGCAGTCACTCAGCTATGAAACTCCCTCTCGGATAATGGTGAGCACTAATGGAGCAGTCAGTCTCTGATGCAAAACCGAGGACAAACTTCATCCCATTAATGTTATGTGCCACAGCCTGGGCAATGAATGTTGCATTGTGCACATATCACAGCACCCTTGCACGCACCACTGGGGGGTGGGTGGGAGGTGGTAAATAGAAAAAGAAAAGGAGGGGATCGCACATAATGTAAAAGTCACGGCGAGTTCCAACATGTCATGGTACAAATGCCGCTGCTCTGATTCACACAATGGAATGGCAACAGCATATTGAACTGGTTTAAGAAGGTGAGGACTCTGACTCTCCTATTCCCTTCCAAGGAGGGAGAACTCCGGGGCTAAAAGGCCCACAACTACAGGTACTCCCTTAATACCAAGCTTTTGGCTAGAGAATAAATCCCTCTTCCTCCATCTGGAAATTCATGCTCAAAAGCCAGGCTCTCGACAGGTTTGTCCTTCCTGGCCCTGAGTCTCCTAGCGGAGGCTAGGAGAAGGCTGGTGTGTGTTGCTGATTGGTGAGGAATTGCTTTGTCAGCAAACAGCTGGCTCCAATTCCCACAAAAAGGAGCTTCTTTCATTCTGGAGTGGTAGCTAATTTCCTTCCTGGTGCCCTTGTCAGGCACCATCACCTAAGGAACAGGGGGCTTATCACAACACCATTTGGAAATGTGTATTGGGTCATAGCTCAATGGTGCTGAAGGGCTGGAATTCGAGCAGATTAGGACTAGGGTTCCCCAGATAAGGCTCACAAGGAGCCCAATCTTGCACCAATGATGCCAATGGGAAAAGGGGAGGACCACATGCTGAAAGATAGTTCGTGTTCCCCATGCAACCTTCTAGTGCGGAATCCCCCACGCCCTGGTTCACAGGTTGTGCTGCCCATTTACCTAGGGGCTGTCTCACTTTGATCCTGAATCTGGAGTCTCAAAGGAAAGCTGTTTCTCAGCCTGTAGAAAATTCTTTGTCTTGGTACAGGCACTATTTGTTTGGGTAGCAGTTGGCCTGCAGGTGTCTGGGTCCACTGTATCACACCCGTGTAAAGTGCAAACTCACTGCCTGTCTGGGCTTTGACCACAACAGTAGGATAAGGCTCAGCTCATGCCTTCTGCTCAAACTTGGCTGCTGCTAGGGTTCCTACCACAGGATTGTTCAACCCACACCACCTACCTCGCTCAGTGAGCAGATCCTACTTAACTCTTTCCAAGAAGGATTAATCCCTGCTCACAGGGTGGGGAGTTTCAGACAAATGCTACCACCTTGCTACTAATCTTAGACCGGCACTGGATTTCACTGTTAAAGGAAGCCAATAGTTAGAGATCCTCACCTTGGGAACTGTTCCCCAGTTCATGGGACCACAAATACTGGTTTCCCTAACAATCCAATTCTTTGCATAACAGAAGCCTAAATTCCCCAGAACATGGCAAAATCTACTCAAGGTAGAGCTAGTGCAAATCACTGACATGAGCTCAAAATCCGAGGAACTATGGCTGCAAGCCACGTTCACAGCTGGACTCCTCTGCTGACCAAATGAGGTTGACCCATCAGATTTCGACCCATTGCATAGAAAACTATTGACTGCGCAATTAAATTAAGCTAAAGATCATTTCGCAGCTTGACAGAAGGATTTGTTATGTACACAATGAATTACCAGCTATTTCAGTGTAATAATTGTTCACACATTGTTTCTCTGCCTTTCACTGGCTTTTATAATTCATGCTGTGCAGTCGCCCACTTGACATTTCCCAAACCATTCTAAAGCACAGCCTTTTTCTTTTTGTCAACATGAGAGAAGTGTTTTCAATCACCATACAACCTTCATGTTTTCCTGACAAAAGGTTACCTAGGAATTATTCTTAGGGAAAATATTTGCTTGTTTAGAAAGGGTGTGTGTGTGTTGGAGTTCGCATTTACTCTGGTTATTTAAAGGATTCTGAAATAAGAGCTTCGCACCCACTCACAAGGGGACGAACTAGAGCTATAAATGAAAAGACATTATTTCAGGCTGAAGGGAGTTCAGAAATGCCCTACGTTTCTGTGCAAAAGGTGACAGGAATTAAAAGGAAGAATAAGGCCAAATCCAGGATCTCATGAAAAGGGAGTTAAATGGGCAACAATGCTTTCTACCTCATTCAGTGCTAATTTCTAACACTCTTTTATCGACAGAAGAGAATCATTTAACTAGTCCAGAGAGCTGATCATTTAATTAAACCGTAATAACCATCTACTGGTGTCACGGAGTCACAGTCTCGGTGCTCTGGAACCGCTCAGAATGAAGTCAGACAGGACTCTAGTGTACAGGGCCGGCTCTAGGCACCAGCCGACCAAGCACGTGCTTGGGGCAGCACTTCAGAAGGGGCGGCCAATGTTGGGGTGGAGGGGGGCGCTCGAGGGTTTTCTGGGTTTTTTTGTTTTGTTTCGGCTGGGCAGCACGGGGGTGTTTCAGCGGCGCGGTGCTGGAGGGGGGCGGGGGTTTGGGCAGCCCGGCGCTCCGGGGGTTTGGCCGGCCTGGCCTGGCACTTCGGGGAGCGGGGGTTTGGGCGGCCCAGCGCGGCGCTCGGGGGTTTGGGTGGCCCGGCGCAGCGCTTGGAGTTGGGAGGTGTGTGTGCCAGGTTTGGGCAGCCTGGCCCGGCGAGGCACTGGGGGGGGGGGAACGAGGGGGTTTGGGCGGCCCAGCCCGGCGCTTCGGGGGTTTTGGCGGCCCGGTGCGGCGCTGGGGCAGGGGTTTGAGTGACCCGGCGCTCCGGGCAGCCCGGCGCGATGCTGGGGTTTGAGCAGCCCAGTGCTCCGGGGATTTGGGTGGCCCGGAGCGGCGCTGGGACGGGGGGGTTGGGCGGCCTGGCGCGGTGCGGTGCTGGCGGGGGGTGGGTGGGTTGGGCAGCCTGGCGCAGCACTGGGGGGGTTTCGGCGGCCCGGCACAGCGCTGGGGGGGGGCGGCGGTGTTACAGGAGGGTGGTGCTCTTCTTTTTTGCCTGGGGCAGCAAAAAAGTTTGAGCCGGCCCTGCTAGTGTAGTATGTCTCCCCTCAGAGCACACTCTCATGAGGGCAAGAAGCCTCCTCAGCTTCAGTGCCTCCTGGGTCTGACCTTGGAGCATTCAGCACCCCTGGTCACAACATGAGCTTCCCGCAAGGAGTCCACCTGAATGGGACACCTGGGGAAGCATTACACCCCCCCCCAAAGGGCAATGCACCCCACTTCACAGTCAGCAGTGACCCTCAGCCAGCATTGGTTTATTAGTCATCGGGAACACAATGCAGAACAGAGCTTGTTAGCACAGAAAGCAGGATGTTACAGCAAAGTCCATCTTGGGGGAAAGGGGAGAATCCAGAGCGCAGAGCTCTGCCCCTGGGTCCCAAACCAGGAGACTGACCAGCTTCCAGCAGCCCAGCCTCAGTCACGACCCCCTACCCCGTCTCCATCCTTTGTCTCTTTCCCGGGCAAATAGGTCACCTGGCCTGCACCTTCAACACCTCCAGCTGATTCTTGCAGGGGATGGGCCCGAGACATCAGCTGCCAGGATACAGTGTCAGCCATTGTCTGTGCCCAGGCAGCCAGACAGCAATCACACCTGCCCTCTTGGGGTCTCTGCAACAATCACACACCCTTGTCCCACCACCGAGATACTTGAGTAACACATAGGGGAAACTGAGGCATACACAGAGTGTTTTGACAAAACATTAAGAACATTCCCACTTCATCACATCTGGCCAGAAGATTGCACTGAATGATAGAATCACCATGAAAGATTAGTTTGTCCATCCACTCCTACCAGGACAGGATAGCTTCCTACAGGATGTTCTCCCCTGCTTTTTCCAGTCTGCTGTTACATGACTAGCTATGAGCCAGATCTTTCAAACACACAAATGAGTAGCATTACTCACAGGAGTGGCCCCATTGCATTCAGTGGGACTATTTGCATGAGTAATACTACTTAACATGCATGTTACAGGATCAGGACCAATGGGGATTCCACCATTTCCCTGAGGAGACAGTCCAACCAATAGCAGTGGTGCCCAATCTTTTTGGGCTCAGGACCCATTTGTAAATATTCATGGCCTATCACAACCCAGTAAATAAGTCTTGGGGTGGGGTCCTGGGGTGGTTTCAGTGGGTCCTGCCCCTCAGGGGAGTTGGGTCCTGCCTGACACTCACCCCACAGTGGCAACTCCTTCCCTTTGGAGCTGGCAAAGCTTGGCTCTCCACTCTGGGCGTTGCAACCTCTGGGGTTGCAGTGCTGCTCAGGTTTGGCCCTGCCCCCCGACTGGATCAGATTTGTGCGAGTGGAGTTATGACCTGCCTCATGGGGTTGCAGTGTCACTCACTCAAATTTGGCCTACCTTGATTCTTGTTATCATGACGGCTGGGCCAAACCTGAGTGGCGCTGGGATCCCCGATGTTGCAGTGCCCTGCAGCAGGGAGGCAAGCCCAGCCAGCCCCGCGAGCCAGGAGCTGCCACGCGACTCTTCAAAATGTTCTGGCAACCAATTTTGGGTCCTGATCCATTGGTTGAGAAACCCTGGTCTATAGAGTCTGCCTTGCTGTGGATGAATAACTCTGGTGTTTGCCTCTTTCCAGTGTTGCACGGCCCCTCAATTCCTTTGTATTCTTTATTTAGATTTATCTAAAACACGCCCCTTCATGGCTCTGAACACACGGACACTTTTTCAACCCTACAGATATAAAAACAAACTAAACAAATATTCACCGATAAAACCCTCTCTAATCAACTCAGGCCATGTCCACACTGGGATTGTCTTGAAAAACATGTTCACTAACACAATGTTGAGCACATTTTAGCACCTAACACAGACCCAGGCAAGTCATGATTAAAACATGTTAGCTACTCTTGGTTAAAGCCTAGAGCCACCATAGGTTTCTTCCTAACCCCCATCAGTTAGAGGTTGGCTTATGCCCTAGAGCATGACATTTTTTATTCAAATGAGATTGCAAAACTGTTTATAATCCTAATTATATAGTGGTCACCTTCTGAGAACACTACAGATGTGGCAAATGGCAATGACAAGCTATCAGAACATGGTTGCATACAATGCATTAGATAAAGTAGTGTGTGTTCTTGTTTGGGTGGATTTGGGACTAGGTCCCCAAGTGGAATGAAACCTCCTGCTCTTTCCTGAACTGGAACAGAAACTGGAAAACCTGTAGTTTGCCACTCTGATCTCTGAATGAGGAAGGTATCATTCTTGATTTCTGACAGTCTCCGTTCACTGATTGACGCTGGCTCATGTGATCCCAGCTTGTGAATGGAAGATTAGAGAACACCAGGTGGATGGAGTTCCTACACGTGATAGCTGGTTTGGGTGGTAGTTATAATGATGGAGGAATTTCTCCCATGTGCAGGTAGTGGGCTGAATATCCATTTCTCTGCTAGAGGGATTTCTTTGGGTTCAACTGTACTGTATTTTAAAAAATGAACAGAGCTGTAGTCTGTAGAATTTACTTCTGATCCCCAAAAGACAACCTCTATATTTGTTATCAGGGAACTCCATTACCATGGTGCTTGTTACTTTTAGACAGGATACTTGTGGCAGGTGTTTTCGGCAGTGATACTGCAACCCCATTGTGACAGAGACGCCCATTTGTGGTTCACTATTCTGTGTCAGCAACTCTTGTCAGGCTGGACATACTCACTACACCTTACAAACTGGTGTCATGATATACATACCCAAAAGGCAGCATGTAACAGATTACTGGAAAATTAATAACTCATGCCTTGCATGATGTGTGTACGAGGTGTGTACAAAGAACTATGGCTGTGTGCTAGAATTACGTACTTAAAATGTTTGGCAAGCAATGCATAAGCCCAGTCTGCCCTAGAATGTGTATCTGCTTGGCTGAGTAGCCGCTCTCCAGGCAGAGACAATGAAGGTGCACTTACATAAAAGGTAAACAAAGACATCAAGCTAACAAGGAGAGGAGGTAAGGACTCAACTATCACCAGCAGCGAAGGAAGTCTTCACCCGACTACATGGCATCTCTTCCCAGAAGGAGAAAAGGAACTTTAATTGAGAATACATTTCAATGATTTACTGCACTATAAAAAGAGTAAACCAAATGATAATTAATTGAATCAGCTGATTTATACAATGGTACTCTATTATAAAAGTGTATCAGGTAAAATCTTATATGAAAGCTAATGACACACTGGTGATTAATATCATTGTAAAATGTACATCTTAACACTGCATCAGGAACTATGAATACACACTGATGATATGCTTCAAAGCATATGACCAAAGGGATAAACAGCTTTCCTCCTAGACAGGAGGGAAGGAAGCAATTTACCTGTCACCAGTGAAATTAAGCTAGGTGTGACCAAAAACAATGGAAACCCTATTTACATACAAATCAACAGGGGGATGGGCAGTCCACAGGAAGGGAAGAACAGCATGAGGTCAGTCTGAGTCTGGGGACGAAAGACTGAGTTTGGGAAGATTAAAGAGACAGAAGCAGCCATCTTGGCTCCATCACTGACAGGGCCGGCTCCAGGCACCAGCCCAGCAAGAAGCTGCTTGGGGCGGCCAACGGAGAGGGGCGGCACGTCCAGCTCTTTGGTGGTAATTCAGCGGCGGGTCCTTCACTCGCTCTCGGACCGAAGGACCAGCTGCCAAAGACTGAAGTAGCGGGCGGTAGAGCTGCCGCAGATCGCGCTCACGGCTTTTTTTCTTTTTGCTGCTGGGGGTGGCAAAAAACCCTGGAGCCGGCCCTAATCACTGGACAGACACAAGGGACAACAGCTCTTGCAAACTGAGAAAGATGGGTCCTTCAGCCTGGGGGGGTTGAAGTCTCTGGGAAATGAAGATAGGTGACAAACCTGCAAAGATCTCTCACTTAAGATGACAAAGAGAATCAGCACTTTCTACTTATGTGGAAGGTCTTGACTCAGAGAAAGTCAGACATGGCTGCAAAGAAAGGTAGGTGAGATATCAGCTGCAGCTAATTAAGGCTTAGACACTAGAAAGCAGAATTTACTTTTGTTTGCTTGTAACCATTTTGTCTTTTCCCCTTGTGCTCAAACTCACTTAAAATCTCTCTCTTTTTGTTAATAAACTTGTTTTACCTTTAATCCAAACCAACCCAGTGCTGTATTTGAATTGAAGGGATTGTTAACTCCAGTTAAAGCAACAAGCTGCTGTGCTTTTGTCTCTTTAAGGAACAATGGACCTTATTACTCCTCCGAATCTTACAGGAGAGGGCTAGATGTTTCAGTGCAATTGGTTTTGGGGAAATTAGGGACTGAGGGAGCATTGGGGTCACCCTGCAAGTAGTAACCAAGGCTGGGGGAGACCAGAGTGGGGCTGTGGTGTTGTGGGCGGGCTGCTGGGGTCCAAGTGCTGAACCAGGGCTGTGCAGCACACAGCCACTCAGGGAACTGCTTGCTTGCCTGCTCGCTGTTCCCGGACTATGAGCCACAGCAGCAGAGCATTTAAGGCACCCAGGGTTACAGGGCAGGCGGTGGTACAGTCTCTCACTGGTCTGAGTTGAACCCCAAAATGTGACACCCAACCCATTTGGGGTCTACCGTCGGCCCTTCACCGCTTTCCAAGTTCTGCTTTTCACCCTTTTGCTCCCCCTTTGCTAGCCTGCATATTTCTTCCTGTAAGTGGCCCAGCTTGCATTTGTCTAGGCAGATACTCTAGCTCTCATTGGATTAGTTCCCTATTTGCATGGGTGTTCACACCACTTCTAACAATATATGCAGATTTTGGGTGTGATCACGAGGTGCTAGGCCTCCTCATGGTTTGACTTCAGATCTCTAAATAATAATAATGCATTCAGGTTTCTCTTCTTTCTTGCTCTATTCTTCCTAGCATCTCCATGCTCTCCAGCTGCCACATTACTCCTCATGCCACTTCCTTTTTATGCTCTCATCCTAGTCCTCAGTACTGGTTTCTGACGGTAGCTTCAGCTGCTGGTTCACACTCCTCCTCCTTCTAGACAACAGAGATCCATTTGCCCTTCAACCATACTTACCCTCCTCTGCTGCTCTAATAATACATTTGACATAGCACCTTTCAGCAGAGGATGCTAAAGCACTTTCCAAGCATAAGATGAAACCCTGGCCCCATTGAAGTTAATGGGAGTTTTGCCATGGATGTCACAGGGGTCAAGATTTCACCTGTTAAGGGCCTGGCTAGACTAGAGAGTTTACAGCAGTGCAGCTACACCAATGCAGCTGCGCCCTTGTAAGCTCTCGAATGTAGCTGCTCTAAGCTGGTGGGAGAGAGCTTCTCCCGTTGACTTAACTGCTCCAGCCCCTGCTAGCAGAAGCAGCTCTGTCAGCAGAGAAGCTCTCCTGCCAACATAGCACTGTGCACACCGGTGCTTGTCAATGTATTTTATGTCGTGTGTGTGTGTGATATTTATTCACCCCTCCAGAGTGACATAAGTTATTCCAACGCAAACTGTAGTGTAGACATAGCCTTAAACAGAGGTACAGTGATTAAAATGGAGATAAGTAACTTCTTTGCAGAGATGTCGAGAGACTTAACAGGTGGAACGTTGACCCCCTGGACATCAGTGGCAAAACTCCCATTAACTGGGCATTCCTAATGCCTACATTCTGATCTTGACTCCCGTGCCTGAAGTCAGAGAGAGAATAGAAGTCAAGTTCAGAATATAGGAGTTACTAATACCCAGGCCTGAGTTTAAGCCACTGGCTCACACTTAGCACTTATCTGAATGACTTGAAAGACAGAAGAGATACTGCAGCTTATCAACTATCAACACATCACAGTACATTTCCTTGTATGACTGCTTCTCAAAAACAGAAGCCAGAAAACACAGTTTGCAGGCAGAGCTGCTAATTTTCAGAAAGAAAACGGTTGTATCCGTTTTGTGGTGAGAAACACCTGAAGCTAAGGGAGCTGTTTTAGAAGCAAGAACAAAATGGTCTGCGGTGCTTACAGCTGTCGCTTTCAACACTGGAAAATAAATCAGCATTTCAACAGACCCCAGCATAATTACATACAATAGCCTGTAAGAGCTGCTAGGGTGTAATTGGCTTGCTGTTATGAATCTGCCTTGGTTGATGTTTCTTAAAGACTGTTAGGAAGGTTATTTATGGTAGGGGGATCAAAAGGTTGATAAGCAAGTTACAAGCCTTACAGATTCATTGTACCGTTTTGTTCTGACATCAGAGAAACATCACTCACTTCCTATCATGGGCTTATAGCACTGCCAACTACTTTTTGAGGAAATTCCCACGGACAATATGCTGCTGCTTCCAAAACAGAACAGATGCACGACCGTTCTAAAAGGGAACTATTTCGCTAGTAGATCACCATAGCTTCTTGTATTGTTTCACTTCACATTACTACAATTTTATTTATAGAGCAGTGCGCACAGCTCTGTACAAAGACAGACATGGCTCCTCCTATAAGGAGCTTGCACTGAGACTCCAGTCCTGCAACTGACTCCAGGCAGCTGCAGGGCTCTGCCCACACAGTTAGCTCCAGGCCCAGGCCCTAAACCAGACAGACACTACAGATCAGCTGATAGGTTACCATCAGGGTGGGCAGCTTTGAAGGATCACTGATGAAAGGCTTTGTGAAAAGTGCATCCCGAGGATAATTTGAGTGAAGGTGAGGATATACTAAAAGAAAAGGGGTGATATAAAAAGATATAAAACGAATACGCAAAGGGGGAGCAGGAGAAGGGCATGAAAGGAGGAAACCTCAGGAGTTCCGACTGCAAGAGGAAGTAAACACAAAGATATTGGTAAGGTAAAATTGTGCTGTGCCTCAGAGGGGAGGATGAAAAGCTTGAACTTGATCTAAAGACAAGGGGGTGGTGCTGTGACAGGGCAGATCAGGGAGACGAAGCTAGTAGCTGTGCTCTGGAGTTGGCAGGGAGCATGGGATGCAGAGTCAAAGGAAATCAGAAGCTATTTTCAATTAGAGTGCCTAGAGGGTACCCACTTCTATACTGCAGAGTAAAGGCAAGAACATCTTCCCTCTAATAAAGATGTAATAAAGACAGTTCACACAGGCAATGTTCTCTCTTCAGAAACCATCTGTACTATATTTACACAATAATATTGATAACTGTATAGGGGGTGTTAAGGGTTGAGATGTGTCAATTACACCTGTCTCTAGGAGTGTGAACCTGGTACCTATGAAAGTGAGGGGCTAGTCAGATTAGTGCAGATAAGCACTATGCAAGTTTCTCCTGATCTGGAATTTCACAATTGCTGAAGTCCTGGGCTCCCTCCATACAGTTCCGCCAGTGCAGATCAGGTGTGACCTGCAGTTCCACTATTCTAGTCTAGGACATTCTTGAGAAGTTGTGCCAGAGTGGGTCAAAATGTATGATAGTTTGGGAGAACAATCTTATTTTCACTTGCGATCAAAGACTAGATTTGAAGCCAGGCTCCAAGTGAAAGACTAGTCCGCTGAACTACAATTAGGCTGCATTTTTATTGAGTATGTCTAGTGAAAACATGAGACTGAACCTAGGTTTAACAGGTCATCAGAACCCAGAAACAATGCAATATATTCATGGTGGAGAGTATACATACACATGTATATACATATAGGCACACACACGGGGATATCAGAAAAAGAGAACTTTTGACATTTCATTGCACTCAATTTCTCTCATCACAATGCTGAGAGCATCTAACGCTAAATGTCACACTTTTAAATTAGAATGTAAAAGCTTGTAAAAACCTAGGGCATTTATATAACTATATTAAATGTATAATTGTTTGACTTGAAACAGCAGAATGTGTTATGCAAATTATCAAACGAACTGCTTCATGCACAGAGCTCCAAACCAAAAGATCTTGAAGTCAGCTGGCCAGATATTACATGCTTAGAGGGCTTTGGGTATGCCCTATAAATTAAAATATATTTAACAGGTGAATACATAACAGGAAGTTTTGTAGCAAGGGAAAGTGATTATGATAATGAGGTAAACATGTGGCAGAGAATACAATAATCATGTGCTCTGCACAGGAAATGGCAGCTTTGGACAATTGGTCCTTGAATGCTGGAGAAAGCACTGTATCCTGGCCAAATGTTGACACAAGCAGCGAGAACAAGTGTGTGGATACTGTAGCTTACTGCAGAAGCAAAGACCCCTCTCAACAGCTGGGTGGGTATGAAATCACTCTTCTACACCAGGGTTTGATTTTAAAGCCACTGGCATAAGTGTGGGTGAATTTTCAGCTTTATTAAGGGGGGGGGGTTAATTAGGAAGGGAACACTTCAGAGGTCCAGAGGAAAGGAATTCGACATAATACAGCTCATAGATGGAAGAGGCCTATGACATAGCATTTGTCTGTGCTTCGCTAGCTCCATCTGCAGGTATTTTCTCCTTAATTATGATTTTGAAAGAACTGGTAAGAGGACACTGATGTGAGTGGACTTTGGTTACCAGGGAGAAATACTCTCAACTAAGTGGTGGCTTGAATAGGGGAATATGAAACGCATCTGCCCAAACACACGATGCTGAAAAGACAGAAAAGCCGGAACTATTCTAGACATCCTAGAAACATGTCTGATGAAAGAGGAAGGTGAAGAGACATGGTCAGGATAAAATCCATATTTTTAAAGAAGAATTTCCTTATGCAGAATACAAGCACCACTGTAGCATTTTATAGAGCTATTTTACATAGGAAATGTTGGACTGGCTCAGACCTATGGTTGATTTAATCAGGTATCTGGTCTCTTGACAGTGGCCAGCATCAATGCTCTAGAACAGTGGTGGGCAACCTGCGGCCCATCAGGGTAATCTGATGGCGGGCCGTGAGGCATTTTGCTGACGTTGACTGTCCGCAGGCACGGCCCCCTGCAGCTCCCGGTGGCCGCAGTTCGCCAGGTTCCCGGGCCGCAGGTTGTCCACCACTGCTTTAGAAGAAACTACACAGTTGGCAGATGTAGGGTAATCTGCTCCCTTCAAGGCCTCTTCCTAATCTCTTATAATTTGGAATTATTTTAAGCAGCAGGTTTTGTATTATATATAAATTAGGTATTAGATCCTTCCAATACTCTTTTTCAGCATTAATTTTTATAATTCTGGATATTCTTGTTATCTATAGAAAAGTCGAATCCCTCTTTAGTCCTCACTAAATTCTTGGCTCCAACAACATTCTGTAGCAATGAGTTCCACCATCTAATTATGCACTGAGAGAATTATCATCTTTTATCAATTCTGAATGTATCATTTTTCAAATTCATCAAATGTCCCAATGTTCTTGTGTTACGACACAAGGAGAACAGAAACTCTTATCTCCCTTTTCTAGAACATTCATTTTTTAGGGGATTTTATCATGTCCCCTCAAATTTATCTCTTTTGAAAGATAAGCAATCCAAATATTTTCAATTTGTCTTCATAGGAGAGTTTTTCCATGCCTCTAATTATTGCATTTTTCTCAAGGTTTCCAGTCAATTTCATTCTCTGGTTTTCTTGCACTATTCAGTGCTGAAATGCTTGAGTTTCAAAGGTTGCGAAGGATTTTTTTTTTTTTTTTTTGGGTGGTTAAAATAGATTTCCTTTGAAATAAAATGTTTTTATAAAACTTGAACTTTGGGTCACATTTGCCCTGACAATGCCATTTTAAGTATAATTTGGAGGCAAAAAACACTAGTGTTCTCATTTTTATTGGATAAAACCAGCTTGGTCTCACCTCATCAAGCTTATAAACATAAAGCCCATAAACATAAAGCCCTTGCAAGTCTAACATACTCACACTGAATACAACGACCAGGCCAACTGCAGAAGGAAGAGGTGGAAAAATTTGTGTGCAAGGCTCTGGAATCCTTAAAAGTGTTTTAAAAACAAAGAACAAATGCAATGCTTGAGATAACCGTCCGAATTGGTGCTGATGCCATTCAATCTGGAACAACATCCGAGAAGCCAACTCTTTCAACCTTCACTCAACTCTGTGCAGGAAGCTGTCCAAAGTAGCACGCTCCCTTAGACCTCAGAGCCACTGCGTGGGGAAGTAGCACGCTCCCTTAGACCTCAGAGCCACTGCCTGGGGCCTGTGAAGCTTAATAGCCATATTTTTCATTCAGATGAGTCTTGCCATCACCGCTTTGACCTGATTGATAAGAGACAAAAAAACTATATATATATACACACACACACATATATACACACGTGCTCTTCCAAGATCGACTCAGAGCAAAGAATGAAACGGTCTACAACACAGAGCATACGTTCAACAGACGGAAAAGTATACCAACCCACACGATGGATACTAAAATACTAGTCTCCTTTTGATACGTAATTCCTGACAGCTGGGAGTCATAAGCCTTTACAAGACTACATAATATCTTTCCTGTTTATTTGGTTCCTCCAGTGTCCCCATTATGCCAGCTCAGACAGGAGACAAATCCTCCCATTAGCAACTGGAGACAGGAAAAGAGAGCTCCCTCAAAAAAAAAGGAAGCTGGCTAGACACACCCAGGTCAGCCCGTCTTCTGGTCAGCTGAGCCAGGAATTTTGCTCTGGTTTTTACTAGTGCTAATGGAGTGCAGTCCTTTTGTTCACTTAACTCTGGGTTAGAGCTCACCTCCCTCCCTGTGAGGCTCAGCAATGTTTTAAACCTCTAATTATCTGTAATTTTGAGAAAGAGTATCATGAAACCATATGAAATCTAATCTATGCACTTAATATGAAAAGCTATATGCATAAGCCATGCTCTTATTAAAAAAGTATAATTGAAAATTCATTGCATCATTAAAAATAACCAGAGAAGGTTAAATCAAAACGATTTGAAGGTTAATTAGAAAAAAGTTAATCTTTACCTTTCACCCTCCACACAAATTGGATTTGTGCCCCTATTAAAAGTCATTCCATATCTCTGCCACAAGAAGTTAATAAGGCTTGTCTCTCCAAAACATGTGATATGAATTGTAGGAAGGTTTGTGTTTCAAAGTTTTGGTCAAAGAGTCTTCAAGAAGTTTTAGAGAACCATTCCATTTGTTGCTGAATGTCCCAATGACTTCAGTGAAAGTTGAGGCTGCTCAAAACCACACAGGCTTTGATCTCCCTTTCAAATAATAAAACCACCACCATACTTGGTGTAATGAAGCCGATATAGAACTGCAGGAACGAATAGTAGCATATCTAACAGCGTGAAAAGTATGTGTTTGTGTTCCACCCATCCCAAATACCACGTATGTGTGAAATATCCATACTGGTTGATTTTTTTTTTTTTGGCCACACTTCAGTGACCTCAGGACTATTTTGCAAATGGATTCCTGATTTACTGGCGTAAGAAGTTAGAGGAAATTGCTTGGTACCTGCAGGAGGCATCCACACACAGTAGTCTGGGTCATCTTCTGGGTACTGCGAGGAGGAAAGCGCTTGCTGGAGCTGCAAAAAATAAAAATTGAGCTGATATTTTTAAAAATACAGCATTCCTAGCATAAAGGTTTCAAGTGTTTCAAACAGTCAGTTTTAAGCTCACGGAAGTGGTGTGGAAGAAAAAAAAGCTACTGAAAGGTGGGAGCAGTTTTCCTACTGTGAAGAGTCAACGAGGAAACACAACAGGAGTGCAGTGGACAGGTAACGGAGCAGGTCTCAGAGCATAGATCGAAGGAGGACGACACCCTCCGATACAGCCATGAAATCTCCAATGAAGTCAGAAGGAGCTGAGTGTACTAATGAGGGCAGAACTGTTTGTTGCACTTAACAGTATTACAGATAATACAAAACACAGGATTATAATAATAATAATTAATGGAGATATCCCATTTCCTAGAACTGGAAGGGACCTTGAAAGGTCATCGAGTCCAGCCCCCTGCCTTCACTAGCAGGACCAAGTACTGATTTTGCCCCAGATCCCCAAGTGGCCCCCTCAAGGATTGAACTCACAACCCTGGGTTTAGCAGGCCAATGCTCAAACCACTGAGCTATCTCGAGGTCTAAATATGGAGATAGCAAGTTAAGGTCAGGTTGAAAATTTAGGTGCCACCAGACTCCTTGTTGTTTCAGTAATCTTTTAACTGCTTTCATCTTTTACTTCCACAATTATGTAGTCAAAATCTAACAACTCCATAGTGAAATACTGAAATCAGTTAAAAACCTCCCCACCTATATTTAAGTCTTTAAATCATGATCTGAGGACTTCAGTAACTCAACCAGAGGTTAGGGGTCTATTACAGGAGTGGTGGGTGAGGGTCTATGGCCTGCAGTGTGCAGGTCAGACTAGATGATCATGATAGTCCCTTCTGGCCTTAAAGTCTATGAATCTATATTTTATTTACTAAACATTGAATTTATGTACTGGTTATAAGCTAAAACCTTAATACAGATATACCAGCATGACCAAAGCAATTTTTCAGTCCCTCAAATCTGTTTAATTTTCTAAAATTAACCTGGATTAGAGACCTCTAGAAGATCTAGCCTCCTGAAAAGTGTCAGCATGTAAAATTCAGCTATTTTTATTCTTGTGCACAAAAAAGTCAAAATCTTTTCAGAAAGAGAAAAGACTTTTTCCATTTTTGCATGACTCAACAGTGTATAAAAAGATTTGTTCCTCCAACTTTTTAAAAAAATGCTACCTTTGGGCTGAAACCTACTATGGAAAATATCAACCAAAAGGAGACTTTTAAAAAGATAGCATGTGCAACAAGTGATTTGTAATGGGAACGTGAAGATAATCTAAGGTATTTAATATTATGAGAATGCTAGAATAATAGACTGCTTGGAGTGAATTAGTGCTGGTTAGAGGTGCTGGGTTTGACAGCCCTGGAGACTGATACTTTCTAGTTATCCACAGAAGGGGTACAGCATAGATTGTAGCAGTGCAAATTTATTGACACTTCCCTCACTAATATGCTTCAACCTAGCTACGGAGGGACAACCTCTGAAGGATGTTCCCATTCAGTTCTTGGCCCCTCTGCTGGGATTGCTAACAATGGAATCAATTAATGCCAAAGGAAGTATTTTTTTGGATTAGCAGATCCTGCTAGTGCCTGATGGGCATTATGCCTCTTTGCTATGTGATGCAGTGTATTTGCACAGCATTCCATCAATTACAAAACCTACAACCAGAATGTGCTGCGTAGAAATGGCCACACTTGTATTCCATCTAGTCCAGTACCCTGTCTCCAACAATGGTCAGTACCAGATGGTTTAGAGAAAGGTACAAGCGCCCATGATGCTAAATTATGCAGTAATATGCACCCAGGAAAACGTTCTTTCTAACTCCAGGCAGAAGTGGTTATCTTTATGCCCCAAAACATGGAGGGTTTATATCCTTTACAGATTTTTATCCTAGAAACAACTCTGTCCTCCCTGTGAATGCACTGAAGGACACTTACACCTTGGGTCCCCGTTACAGTAAATTCCACAACACTAATAATGGCCCCTTTCCCAAAAGGATGAAGTTATATTAAAGGCAAGACATGTGGACTAGAGAGGTGGTCCCCAAGTTTTCCAGACTAAGACCTTTGCTGTGTAAACCAGTGCGTGCAACATTCCACGCTAATCAACAAGAAAGCTCTACAATCACAGGTCTGGGCCTTGAAGCATGCCAATTTTTAAGGCAAGTTGGAGCACATACAAGTGAATGAGAGACCACATCACTGTGACCCAGCACAAAGTGTTATCAATACAGTTGGAAAGGAAGCTTTGATGAATAGACTGGTGGTCTAGTTTGCTTGTAGCTTTTACAAATCTCTGTCATTCCTGAAATGCTAGCTCATAGCTTCTCAGCAGGCACACTCCTTGGTGACTTGCAATAGCTCTCTATGCCTACTGCAGCAGTAGTGCATTAGAACAGTGGTCTCCAAACTTTTTTGATCCCGCACCCCTATCAGTAAAAATTTTTGGAGCCTGTGCCCCCTGCCACGCCGCAGGGCCAGCTCTACCATTTTTGCCGCCCCAAAGGATGCTCTTGCGCACCCCACTTTGGAGACCACTGCATTAGAAGACTAGTTTCATACACCATGGAAGAGACATCACTGTCACAAAGCAGTACTCCAACCAAGTCACCAGCCCATTTCACTCAGAGGGAATCTTTTAAATTAGATTGTTGACTTCTTGGGGCAGGGACTGTCTTCCTCTGCGTGAGAGAGCTTCAGGTATCATTACTTACCCTGCTTGGGCCATTAACTTTCGTCTTTTTCTTGGGGCTCTCTTCAAATGTCCTGCATGTTCTCTCCGACGCTGGGAAGAAAGAAGATCTGTTTTATAGCACACCGTATTGCTCCTACATCACGAACCGGCAGCTTTATCAGAAATAAGTTTACAAAAGGCCCACTTAAAAATAGACCTGTCAAAGGAAATGATTCATTAACCTTGTTGTACCAAAATTCAGTTCTTTTATCTGTTGAATAGGATCTTATGGTTATTAATTTATTGAGATTAAATACATTTAAGTGACAACTGTAGTTTAATGTATTCAGTCCTCTAGCTGGCACTCCATATATCCACACTTGTAAGGGGTTAGGATCTAATAGGTCTTTTCCATCTACAGTTACTATAATGATAAATTCTAGTAGTCAAGCAATCGTCTCCCTGCAGATTACAAGAGGATATAATACTGAAGCTGGAGCATGGAAATCTTGGACTTTGGCCATCAAGGGTCTATACATTGGGCCACGAAGACCAAAAGCTACTTTAGGAAATACATGGAACCAACATACAAAAATGCCACTTCACTGGGTACAGGAATATCAGTTAGTGAAAGAGAACAGTGACGGAGCATGTGACATGAATAGCCTCGACTTGCCTACCATTTAACCTAAGTGACTCAAGATCTCAATCTCATGCGACATCGAAATTCACCCCATGAGACAATAAGAGGACAGTCTCCCTGAGGAATCTTAGGCTGCCATAGACTGTCAGGTGGGAGAGCAGAGCAAAAGAATTCATACAGATCTCTTCCAAATGTTTTGCTTGCCAAGTCAGGCCTTGATCTTGAGGATCAGATGGATTTTTGTAAAACGCATGGCGACATCTGAGCAGCTCAGTGTGCATGCTACTGCCAGCCATATGTTACTTGAGATTTGTATGGTACAAGTCTTCACACGCACTTCCCCTCTGACCAATTCTTAAGACAAGGAGGAGAAAAAGGGGGCATCATTTTTTACACTTGGTTCTTCCTCACAAGATCCTGCTGTCAACTCTATTGCATTAAAATGATTTTGTATTTACACAGTGTCTTTCATCCAAGGAACTCAAAGCGCCTTACAGATTTGGAGGGGTGAGGAGAATTGAAACAGAGATGAAGTGACTTGCCCAGAAGTCACATATTTAGGCTGTGGCAGAGTTGAGAATAGCCCTTACATCCCCCTGGATTCCTAGTTCCCTGCTTCAGAAACTAGACAATGCTGTTTCCTTTTGCTAATTTGCATAGACAATAGCTCCTTTGGATACATTTTTAAGTCCATAATCTCCTGCACAATTGCTGAGCCCCACATTGCATTGCTCACCTTGAGACTTCTCTTGTGATAGGTCCACCTGATATTCATTCTCTGGTGTCTTTAACTGCTTGCTGATGGGCTGAGACTGAAAACCAATCCCTGTGAAAAACAGCCAAAAAAATCTACAGAATACATTTATCAGGCATCCTAAGAAGTAGAGCACTAGTATCACTGAAACACAAGACACTAGAGAAAACTTAGCTGCATTCATTTCAGCACTGACATTCAAATAAAGGGACAATTCTCTATAAACACCCAAAGAGATTAAAACGTAGAAAGACTATTTCAATGCAACATTGGGAAAGGAGTTTAATTAACCCATAGAGCCAGTTTAAACTAACAACTTGGCCATATTGCACATGATACTATACATTAAGGCAAGGAGGCAGAGTTGCAGATACGAGGGAACAAAATAACTTATTGCAATGTCATGGCTGAGTTTTCACATGCACAGAGTTGGTGAATGCAAAAGGCTTTGAATTTGGATATAAGCTCCATAGAGACAGTCAAGATCTGGCCATTATGGCTTTTAAAATATTTTACCTCCTCAGTTTATAAACCTTCAAAGGTATTCTTACTCTGAAATCTGTTTTCTTTTTAATTATGTTCCCTTACAACAATGCCATGTACTAGTTTGCTAGTAAGACACTCAAGTGCTGCACACCCTGGTTAACAATATGGCCTGTCACAATACAGAAAGATTTCTTTTCTTGTCTCTTTTTTAATCCCAAAAGGATGGGAAATTTGCTGTTGTGCAGAGCTTTAATACAAAACCAGGTGAAACTCAGTTGTGTCTTGGATCTGTTTGTGCCCAGAATGCTGAACTCATAGGCACAAAGCTGTGAAAAGGAAATCTGCAAAGTGTCACATGAACATCTGTGAAGCAAGTCTCCATAGTTTTGTGCAACTCTGAAAAATCCAGTAGTTTATACTCACATAACCTAATGCAGGGAAAAGGAAAAAAAGCGGTCACTGTTTACCATGGGTAGGTTCTAGATTCTTACTAGGAGAACTGGCAGGAAGACTCGTCTCTTGTTCTACTTCTTCTCCTGCCATTTTCGTCTCTGTTTTTTGTGTCCCAATGTTTGCTGCTTTGATTTCCTGCTCCTCATCTTCATCCTCTTCTTCCTCCTCCACTTCAGGCCCATCATCTTTCATTTTTAACAAGCTTTCAGGGATATCTGGACGCCTGACAGGCAACTTCTGTGGCGTAAAAGCAAACTGATGTAGCAGTGCTTAGGCAATCTGGTGATGAGTACTATAAAAAACCCTAAGATATATAGACAGGTTGATACAGAATGGCCACAGACAGACAAGACAGGACAAAGCAGCATGCATGTTCCACTCATAGGAAGAACTAGGAAAGTACCACTAAACGGAGGACGAGCTATTCTGTCCTAAGGAAAGGTGCAGGTGAAAATTAAGAGTGAAAAGAGATACAGTCATTGTCCCCAGGAGAGCAGGTCATAGTTTTTTGATAGTCATATTGGGAATTAAACCAATAATGCATTTGAATTTAACTAAAAAGCCAAGAAGAATAGAAAAGAAAGTGAAGGGGAAGCCAATGACCTAAGGAAACAAAAGCAAGGAATACCTTAAAATTGCTCTCTTCAATCATACTTACCCCTAGGTTTCCAGTTTTCAGTTTGAATTTTCTTCCTCCCTTCATTGCACCAAAGAGAGGCAACGTTAGCTTTTTAGGCTTGCTCTCTAGTTCCAGACCATGACTCCCAGTCCTAACAAAATTAGATACAAAGAAAAGCGATTAGCACATACAAAGCCTACAGTAAATACCTAGGCATCAATCTCTTCTATTTAAGAACAGAAACATTTGCGGAACAAAGGTGATGTTATGGAACAAGAACTCAAACCTGTGCTGTGTGATCCTTCTACATGAAAGGTTATTAAGAAACACCACTGTGCGCGTGCACACATACACAAAGCAGGTGCTGATCTTACTGCTTTAACTCCATTGTTGCTGCATCTCTCTGTAGCATTCCTCTAACATGGCAATGGCACACTGACATGCCAAAGTGACATCTCAGACATAGCATAAGAGATGGTACCCACTGTATATTTTGCTCTTTCTACATTTTGGTAGCATTCCACTCACCAGGACAATTTCATATGGACAATACAGTGATTATTGATGTTGACTCACTGGGGCTTCAGCTCTGGCAGTTCCGCAGGTTTAACAATCTTTATTAACCCTTTCAGTCTCTGCTGTTCTTTCCTCAATTCAAAGGTCCGCAAATGAAGCTTCTTCCTCATTACGCTGTCTAAGGAGCAGCCTGATTTTATTTCAGTCATGAATTCATCCAAGGAATCCTGAGAAGCCGGCTGGGGTTGGGCTGGGCAAGATGATTGCAAAATGCACATGGTAGAAGGGGGAAAAAAGGAAAAAGATGAGTCTTATATCCACCAAATTTAACCTTAAAAGATTGTGAAGTGCGTGATGGGGCCATATAAGTACCCAAGACAGATAACTAGCTAATATACCACCCTTTGTGCAAAACCCTCCTCACTATTCAGCTAAATAATGGGCCAAATTTGTCCCTGGGGAAGAATTCAACGGAGTTCCCTAAAGGATTAATTTGATTCAATACATTTTAATCTGTGTAAACCCATTTCTGAATTTGTGAACGTTAACTCAAGTAATCACCCTCTTGAAGTCTGTAAGTATTTCCTATCTTACCTAAAAATTACTTCATCTGTGACTCCTGTTCAGACAGCCTTACATACTGTTGTTACTTTGCCAATGTTTTCTAATTGGGAAGGCTGATGTATATTTGGGAAAATAAAAGATATGGGTTTTTTTCCTTGGATTTTGACAATGCTACACAATTTGCATCCTCTGAGTTATGTCAGAGGCAGACAATGAAGAGAACTAATTCTGTGTTGTCAGAATTTCTGAGCCCTTTGTTGTCCGGTAAGAACTTCTGCCTTTTTTTTTTTTTATTATACGCTATGCTAAAATTCACACAAATTTAAATCTTTGTAACTGTATGATTAAGTGTGCATGTAGATATGTACGTGTGTCTGTACACAATTATGTAATTTGCAAATTTTTAAATCCCAACCCTAATTATAAGCCAGCCCTAAGTATTTTAAATTCCAGCCCTAATTAACTCAGCCTTAATTATAAATCAGAATTGGTTGAATGTAATTAAAGATGATTTCTTTTTTTGGCTTTGTTTAATTTTTTTGTGATGAGTATCTGTTTGAAAGTGATTGTAAGGAACTATTAAGCATTTCTTCTAGTTATGCAAACATTTATAAAAGGCCTCCGTTTATAAACTGGATATTTCTGATATAGAAGAAAATACAGTTTCACAGTTAACAAACACACAAAAGCTGTAGCAGCATGTAACAGTAATTACTCAAAGATCGCTTAGTTAATAGGATGCAAGGAATTATTATTACTTGGTATGCTATCTGCCCTAATGTCCCTTAGGAAGACGATATATCAGCATTAATAAAATTGTATTGTAAGTAGTCCAGCCAAAGGAGCTCTCATTAAGTCTATTTCTCTCATATATAATTAATAACTTTACACAGAGTGTGAATCAGGACAAAAGCTACCCACAAACTGACTGTTTGAACCTTTTAAAAGATAGAGATACCATATGTCAATATTCTCCCTTATTATTACTATGCCTACAAAATAACCTTGAATTAAAAGTGTGTATATAGACACACACACAGAGCACTTTTACTACGAGACTTACACACATTCTGCACTATAAGATGGATTAGTCCATTCTTAGAGAGATGTTTAGCATACCACCAGATTAAGTATCTGAACTTTAAAGTTAGCCAGCGAATAGGCATGCTCTAGACTCAAAAAGATCCTGACCTGGGAAAAACCTTGAAGAGTCCATGGGAATTAGGTGCTCAGCACCTCACAGGATTGGGCCTGAAGTTGGGCACAATGGACCAGCCCGGAAAATGGATACATATAACCCTGCCCCAAAGTAGAATGGCTTAGTTGTCTCTGCCTAAAGTGCTGCCACCATTTCAACATAGAGACTCAGTAATGTGTAAGTGGATTTGGCAGTTTCAGCATTGGGTGGCAATTACAGAGGGCAGCCGTGTCCCAGGTAAATACAGCTTTGGACAAACCAGTCTCTCCTCTGGTGAGCAGATCCACAGTAGGATCTATTACCTCAGCATCACAAAGAGAATCTCTACCCCACTGCTGGGAGGGACTAGATTTCCCAAGCTCAGGCTACTGAATGCAGTTCACAGTCTTTCTTAGGATGTGATATCTGCAATAGCACAGAAAATTGCTGGGGAGACTAAAATTAGTCATCACTAGGAGCAGGATTAATCATGGATATTGTATTTTATGTTATAGGGACAAACGCTCTAAGGCCATTTACTTCACTATTAGTTTGTCCATGAAGAACATTATTGCTAACAAAAAATAAAACTGAAAATCTCTGTGTATTTGATTTTCATTCAGCTGCACCGAAGTATGAGAGAGTTATCAAGCTTCCTCATCAGTAGTTAGTTCAAAATGAGTTTAGGAAGCAATCTGTAAATCTCTATTGATGTCTCTCTGACAACCACTTAATCTCTACAAGTGCTGGGTAAGAGATGCAGTAATTCAGCCTGTCACTCACTCATCCATCCTTCTGGAGTGCTGCTCTTAGAGGCCAGGCATGTAATCACTTAGAGAAAGCCAAAGCTTGATAAGGTTTCACAACCTTACGTGCTGTAATAGTATTGACAGACTATCAATACAACGATAAAAAAAAAATCACCTGTCATTAGTGTACATGCTCTAAGAAGCTGTAGGCCAGCACCTATGGTTAATGTGAGCTACCAATTTAAATTACAAAGAAAAAAAAAAGCAGCCAATATAAGGATTAAAATAGACTGGCAAGTGATACAAGATTAGTTATAGTCTATCCTGGCCCTATGTGGGGAAGGCATTGTTAAACTGAGGTACCAAAGTAGCCCCACTACTGTTTCAAAGTAAGGTCCGATACCTGGCAGTCTGACAGGTCTAGCAATAAATGCTGGCATTCCCAGTTTTCCAGGGCTATAAAGGATTCACATCCACCTCAGTGAGTCATGACATGCCAGAATTAACAGTACTAAATGCTTTCAGGTTCAGACAGATTTTCCAAGCAATGGTCCTGGACAAATGACCAGAAACAAAATTGTTGATCCAAACTAGCACTGGTATTGGGTTGATTTACCGAAAGGAAATAGCTGACCATATCACGCAGACATAGAAGTACAGCTACCATAAGTTGAAATATATTACCACCTGGAAGACGCTACAATTTTCAGAGAAATCTTACTCACACAGGGACGCCCCATTCTTTGTTTATGCAAACTATTTCTGGTAGAAAATGTATAAACACACGCCTAAGTACATTTCCCCCAGATATCACCTGGCCACACAACACAGCCTACAAGTACATTTTGTCTCAACTTTTTCTGGTGGACTTTTTATGTGCCCAATATTTGTTTTGTTTAAAGAGACAGTCAATTTGAATTTTTTGAAATTCAGCTTACAATTTAAAGGCTGTTCACTAAAGATATTTATTTTTAAATTCCTTTTTGATAAAAAAGAGGGGAGGAGAGTTTGCATTTCCTTGCTGCATTATCAGGGTCTTTGAGTGGGCCCAAGAGCAATGCCACCAAATGTCCTTGGGAATGCACCTGCCTGCTGCCTCTTCACTTTAAGCTGTTGCTAACAATAAATACCTGCTTGCAGAGCCTGTGGAAGAGTATAATCTTCTCCCTCCCAGCTACAACATCTCATGAGAGTGATGCAACTGACCATTAGAAAGCAATGTGACTGACTACTCAACAAGTGCTGTCAAATTCACAAAGTAAATCTGAAAAAAAGACAAAAATATGCTTTCCCCTCTGATCTTTCATTCTAGTAACCATAGCAGTTACTATAACAAAAGTTTATATATATGTATAAAATTTGCAGATGGAAGTAGGATTTTTGAGTGACAGCATCCTTTTAACTACCTCTCTGAAATGCAAGAGCACATGATTGGCAGACAAATTTAACATACTTACATACACCTATATTCAGGGGTCATTCCACAAGGAACCCTGAAGACAGAACCTTTTGTTTCCAAATATGTTTGCAGGGGATGAGGGGATTGGTGAAAGCTCTCTAGGATCCCCTAACCTATTCCCCACAGAGTCTCAAAAGCTTTACCTGACAGTGCTCCTCTCTTTGAGGAAGGTTAGATCTGACTCAAGTTATGGAATATGACCATCTCACCTGACAGTAGCTTTCCCCTACACAATACACACCCAACCCAGAAGAGGCTCCCCACCCACTCCAGAAGAGCAAGTCCGGAACCCAAACTCTGACCTCACATGGCAGCAAGTTGCAAATTCACCAGACAGACACAGGGTCCTAAACTTCAAGTATTGTCACTGTGTACTTTTCAGTTTTTCTTTCCTTTAAACTTTTACATCTGCAGTGACAAAGATGACCTGAATAGAGATCATCTGCAATTGCAGAAGCCTTTGGTCTTTTGTTTCCTGCAAAAGGATTTGGAGGTTGTGGAAGAATTATCTTCAAATAGGGTTGGTCTTACAAACATGGTTAACACCAATGAGCACTAGTTTACCTTGTTAAACTCATCTAGCTAGTACACCCGCCACCCCTTACCTTAGATGTTATGTACTGTTAAGATACTCATTAATAACAAATGCAGGGAAACTACGCCCATATTGTATACTGATGGATCCTGTGTACTGGATTAGGTACTCTCTTTGGGACTGGGGTGAAACAATAGCCAGCAAAATGACCTGCAAGTCCGCCTGCTTCTAGGCTCCACTCCTCCATTTTCATTTAGCAACTGTATGTTAAGACATGTGTACGAACTCTGCCCTCTCCCGCACAGCGCTCTCTAAAGCTCTTCAATCAGGGATACTTGGTGCCTTACCTTTCCCTGAAACCTTCAGCTTCTCGGTTATCTCAGAAAGTTCTTTTTCAGCTGCATTTAACTTTGCAACCTACAAAGAGCCACATAATTAAAAAACATTTTCATTTTAAAGATGTTTTTAAAATAAGTTATTTTTAAAACCAATATTCTACCACATTATCCTGTCTTTACACTACTGATCTTTGGCCAGGAGGTTACTGGCTCAAAGGACTGACTCTGCTCCTAAACAATTTCTCATCTCATTTTCCTCCTGAAGCATCAAGATGTGCACATGCCTGGGTAACCATGTTATATTATTGTCACCCTTGTCTTTCCTTCTCACCCTCCTTGTCTGAGTATGACCCTAACTTGTCAAATCACGTTCAATCCAGTTTGTATGGTCTTTGAAACGGGGATCGGATCATCTTGTTTTGGGAGGTACCACGTGCACTTTTGACACTTGGAAATTATTTTGTGATGGCCTGAAGCTGTTTGTGTGTCTTTGTTCTGATACTCAATTCACCCACCTCTCTGCACTGTCTTGTCAAGCAGAAAAAAAAGCTGCACAGGCAAGCACAATATAGTACATTTCCCTAGAATAGAGAGTGTGCACTACATTCTGGTAACTCATTAGATGAACATTATTTTCACAGCTCTGATCAATGAAGTTGCAAATTCCTCTTGCCTCCCCTAGTTTGCATGTGTGAATTTAGGGCTCATGCTGGATGACTGATTGGCCTGGGGACTGAAGTCCTCTATCCAGAGCAAACTTCCGCAGTACTGCCTTCCCTATATGCCTCAACCTTAAGCAGGAACAGTTCTAGGATGAGAAGGCTTGTTCTCCATGCACAATCAATCCTGCTCCTTTTTGCTGAGGCTGCTAGTAGAAGTTAAGTTATACCAAAAGTGGTGGCAGTTTCTGTGTTCACTCAGTTAGACTGGGACCACCAACTAAGTGCACACACGCTACTGAAGTGCTGGTAGCAGCAGCTTTCTGACGCTTCCACCCTGTGCTGGAGTCAAAAGGTTCCATGCATACACCAACACCAATCTTCAACCCTCCAAGTCTCTTGTTCTATGGACACTGAGCCCTACTGACTCCACTCTAGGCTGATCAATTGGTAATTACAGGCCTGAGATGGTATCAGAGCACTGTCTAATACAGAGACATTTAAAATCCCTTTGATCTTTCTTTCCAGCAACTGTGTATGCAAGACTGATTATAGCCTGAAGCCAACAATGCCCTGTCTGGCTGTTAACCCGAGGTGGTTCTTACCAGTGAATCAAAAGTCTCCGGCTTCTCTTCTATTTTTCCAGCTTTTTTCATTCTGTTCAGTCGTTTCTTTTCAACAACCCCAGTTCGGTCAAGGAAGGTGTCATCATCACTGTCATAAAAGTCCTCCTCTTCCCAGTTCTTTGCTTTCCTTTTCCGGGATACTGAGAAGGGTGAGAGGGAAAGGCGAGGAAGCAAAAAAGAGTTAAAGCTCTTGAAAAAGAGAACGGTTTGAAGCTAGTCATTTACATCATTGATTTAAGCCTACCTGGTCTAGTTAGTATCACACAGTTGACCAAATATGTAACACACACACTGGAGAATGCAAGATTGTTTAAATTAACTCTAGGCTTATGCAGCAGGCTCAAGCTTTCTCAGCAACTAGAAGCCCTCCCTCAGAGAACATCTTCTAAACAGTTACAAAAGAATGTGACCAGTTACTAACCTGCCTCTTGCCGCAGCACACCTCTAGCATCCAGTATTCGGCAAGCTTCCAATGCGCACTGTATCATTGCTTCCTTTTTCTTTCCTGAATGGATAGCTTCTGCCACCAGCTGCTTCCCTGATGCATCATCCACAGGCAACCTGTTCAATTCCGAGTTACACAACAGCTCTGAGACACTACTAGGCTCCTATGTTCTTTGCGTTGGACATCACTCTTTCCATCCCACCCTATTCTCTTTTTTGGTAAATATTTTCATATTACATTTTTTTTTACAACATTAGTCAAACCAGTTAGTTTCCACAAAACATTCAGGCAAATCTTTAACTAGCCTGAGGAACAGGACTTCCTACATTCAATCCCAGGTAACGGCAGAACAGCACTGACAAGCCAAAAGGAACTAATTTAGGCTCCAAAGTACTTTTAAGCACCTGTATCTTGCGAATTACCAATGCTAGAAATTAACATTATGCCATACTGGAGTAGAGATTCTCAAAATGGTATAAGCCATTCCAAGCTATTCTATTTGGTCATAAGATATCAGACCTTAAATGACACGTCATTCCAAGTACTATCTTGCTTTCCCCTCCCCAACACCAACATGATATTAGTGGCCTCTCTGAAGAACCCCTGAAGCTAGAAACCACTGTTTTATACCAACTGAAAGGCAGGAATCAGATTTCAAATAGTATAAAGCATGAATTTCTATCTCCATTGGTTTGTGAGATACTGCTAGCTAAATTCTTCCTCAGATAATATTTCAAATAGTTGCCTTTCTCACAGCAGGGACAATTGAAAGCATTGTCACAATTTGATGTTCCTGAAGGATGGAAAATAGCAAAGCAAGAAAGACTGGGGGAAAAGAGTACAGACAGTAAACTGGGAAGTGATCCATCTATCATCCTTCTATTTCAATTTCAGTGCTTAAGCCTAATCTCATTTTGGTCTCAGCTGCAGATGTACCAATCAAGCAAATTACTTTCTCCACTTCTGCTTGTGAAACTGAAAGGAAAGCCTCTAATTTCAGAAAGTCAATGCACAATATACCTACTTAACCCTGCAGAGCCAGGTATTGTGTCCATGGTCATCATATTCATACTCTAGTTCTTCTCCTGCACAGGAAATAGAGAAAAAAGTTGATGCAGCTGCCCACGTTGTAATAACCAGCAACCACTACTTGTGGTAGGGGACGACAGCGAGAGTTAAAAGGAAAATAACCCCTTTTCTGCTTGATACTCCCCTGCTTATACATCAACAGATTGGATTTGCTCTTAGCCACCACATCATCCTGGGCAGTTGGTTATCCACTGTGACCTTAAGTTCTTTTCTGAGTCATGACTTTCCCAAACACAGTCCCCCCTTCCCCTCGACCCCATCCTAAGAGCAACCTGTATTCTTGGTTCATCGTTTGTGACCTTGCATTTACTTGTATTAAAACATATGCTGTTAAAATAAGCCAAGCTTACAATGAGATCCAGATCTCTCTTTAGAGCCAAGCTGTCATTATTTAACACTCCACCAATATTTGAGTCATCTGCAAACTTTACCAGCAATGATTTTAAATGTACGTCAACTTGTCACTGCTGCTCTATAATACTTTCCCATAAAACCTCATATCACAACCACCATCCCCTAACCAGATGGGTCTGAACTATGATGCCTCTGGATCCCTTAAACTTTACTTTTGAGAGCTGGTTGTAGAAGGAGTGTCACTCAGGAATGATGCAAGGTGCTTACACAATTCCTAGCCTGGGAGCCAGAAACAAAGTTTGAACTCTGAACTAAGGCCCTGGATCCAGAGACAAGAGTTTCAATAATAAGGTAAGAAAAGCCATACTGGGTCAGAACAAAGGTCCATCTAGCCCAGTAGCCTGTCTTCCAACAGTGGGCAATGCCAGGTGCTTCAGAGGAAATGAACAGTACAGGTAATCATCAAATGATCCATCCCCTGTCGCCCATTCCCAGGTTCTGGCAAACAGAGGCTAGGGACACCATCCTTGCCCATCCTGACTAATAGCCATTCATGGACCTATCCTCCATGAACTTATCTAGTTCTTATTAGAACCTTGTTATAGTCTTGGCCTTCACAACATCCTCTGGCAAAGAGTTCCACAGGTTGACTGTGCGTTGTGTGAAGAAATACTTCCTTTTGTTTGTTTTAAATCTGCTGCCTATTAATTTCATTTGGTAACCCCTAGTTCTTGTGTTATGAGAAGGAGTAAATAACACTTCCTTATTTACTTTCTCCAGCCCAGTCATGATTTTAATAGACCTCTATCATATGCCCCCTACGTAGTCTCTTTTCCAAGCTGAAAAGTTCCAGTCTTATTAATCTCTCCTCATATGGATACAATACACTAAAGGAGAACAGAAAAGTTCAGTTCCTACATTCCAAATGCAAGGCAGAGTGTGACAAGTATGGCATCGCCGCATGCACCACTATGGGGAAATCCTCAGCTGATAAAGGACAGACACAATACACATACCTTCCCTGTCAAAGAAACCCTGCAGCGCCTTCCTAGGGTCCTTCAAATAAAAGGCTTCTTGCTCCTCCTGAAACTCAATGGCAATAGGATTTTCTTCAACCTCATCTTCCTCGGCATCTTCCCCTGGACGAAAGCATACACAGAAGTGCAGATGAAATAGGAAAGGAGGTTGGGAAGAGATGCAAGTAAAATTCAGCATTCATCAGTGTGAAAGATATGAGCCACAATTTAGAAAAATCCCCGTGTAACAAGTTTTGCTTAACTTTTACATTCTTTTGATAAGTTACCCTCACAGATTCAACCTTACTAACAAAAGACAGGTAAGTATATAATAGTAGTTTATGTCTTTAAAATGATACTTTAAAGTATTGGAACTTTAGCTATTTAAAACTATGGTCCACTTTGTCAGCTCTGATATGCTGACTTGAGGGGTTCGGTTTTCTCGAGAATTAAACCACAAAAATTAGAAAACCCAACCCTATGGCCAAACACACAGATGCAAAGAAATTCAGTTAGGACTAACTCCACTGTGTAGGGGTCTCAAGCAATTGTACACACTACAACTATTTGTTGAAATAATACGCACAACATAGCAAAAGTTAAGGACAGAGTGTAAACTTCAATTCTTAGTTTCTTGCCTTTTTGGTTTGAAGTCAGACCCTTAAAGTTGTGGGATTTGGGTTTTTTGGGGGGCATAGATCTCCCTTTGTCTTTTCCACACACAAACCTACTTACACCAGCAACCTTTTTGTAAAAAGAAAATGATTATTGTCTTCAAAAAAATCTCTCACTCATAATACACCACTGCAGCTGGAATTGAATGCTTAGTTTTCATCTATCTAGTTTCCGCTCAAAAGACTTTAAGCTCTTATTTTACCAACTTCATTCAGAGGTACAATATCTCTTACCCATTCCCCACGAGCAACTCATATCGTTACTCTGACTGCTCTCATTTCTTTTCGCTTCCTTTTCTTCTTCTTCTTCATCTTCATCTGAGTCCTCGCCTAACATTGTCTTCTCTAACTTTTCCTGTTGCTGCTTGCGCAGAGCCTTCAGCTGAGTCACAGTTAGTTCCGACTCAGACTCCTGATCCTCCTCAGGTCCCTGCAGCACAAGACACAGATAATACCTTTAAAAGTGCATCTGGAAAAGATACCATTTTGTAACAGAAAAGCAAAATTATTATATGATACCGTCAATCTCTCTGTATAGTTTTTTTTAATAAAAAGTTCACTTTACCGATTGTATTCCACATCCCTAAATCCCCTGCTACTGGACACAGTAATTTGCACTTCCTGTCTACAGAAGAGCAACATACAGATGCAGCGTTCAATCCCAGATGTGGCTGTATTTTAATGGTAGGACAGGTGACCCCTATATATCCTTTAATTCACAAGGGTGTGGCGATGTATGAGTAACTAATGCTCATTAAGTGCTTTGAGGGCCTTGAAAGAGCCTGTTATCACAACTTTTAATAAAAATTTTCCTGGGCTGTTAGGCATTAGTATTTTAACTCCTAGAAATACGATACTGCTAAACTAGAATTCAAAATGAAACTGATTGCGTTTGCTCTTTTTTTCTTTAAAGCAAAAAACACAACCTCCCGCCCCAACAAAAACAGATCTGAACTCTTAAATTTGATTCTTTAATTTAGATTACTTTCATAAACTCTGCATTTGCCAAAGCAGCACATGCAAGCTTTTCTGCAAAAATGATATGCATCCAATTCTTCCACTGCAAATTATGTTGCAAGAACTAAACATACGATGAAGACAAGAAAGGCATTCCTCATGTAATTTACACTACAGGACCATATAGCTAAACTTGTCACTTTGGAAAAAACAAATACTAAAACAACAACAACAAAAATGTTCCATCTAGTTTGATGCTGTTTCCCAGCAGTGAGAGGTACATCATGCTTCAAAGAGTGATTTTTTCCCCCAGTTAATAATCAACCAACCCAATTATAGAGCATTTTTACGGGTGGTAAAACAAATTCCTGCCCATTTCCCACAACTCATGAACTTAGTTTCTTAAGTTGCTGAATAAATAAGTTAAGCTACATGAAATAGTGTCCTTAAAAGGATGCTGTCAGTTTGAAAGCTGGTCAATTTCAGGGTTGCTAACTCTTGCAACTTTATCATAGCTTTTACAAGGGTAAACAGCGAGGTGGCAAAATTTGCAGATGATACAAAACTACTGGAAGGTTTGAAAGCTAGAAGCCTCTGGTAAGTGGCTGAGCCTTCATCAGTGGGCGGGGCATTCATACAGGCCAGGGCTTTATAAAGCAGCGCACAAGCGACCAGGGGCTGCTAACAGGGAGTTTTGCAAGGGAGTTCTCCAGGTGAAGGAGGAGCAATACAGCACCCTTTTGGGAAGGACCGTGTGCTGTGGCTGGCAGTTGGAAGGTTTGAAAGCTAGAAGCCTCTGGTAAGTGGCTGAGCCCTCATCAGTGGGCGGGGCATTCATACAGGCCAGGGCTTTATAAAGCAGCGCACAAGCGACCAGGGAGCTTTGCTAACAGGGAGTTTCGCAAGGGAGTTTGGAAGGGGAGCAGGAAGGGGGCGAGGGTCCCTTGCCAGTTCCATTGGTTTTCTCTTGATTCCCCTTAATACCTATAAAGCAACTACATTCATAACTTTTTGCTTAAACAACCCTTTCAGCTGACAGGGGGCTGCAGACGGGAGTTTGACAGAGGGAGGCTTACGATGGTTAGGAAGACCCGCAACACCTGTGCCAGCACTGCTACTGTCTCCTCCACCTGTGCCTGTAGCCAGACAGAGTGCCTAAGCATGGATGCTTCTACCCAGATCCTGGTGTGGTTTTGCAAAGACTGTAACTTGCAATTTCCACTTACTGATATCCAGGCTGGGGGGACCATCCAATGTGAGAGGTGCCTGCTGGTGGAATCTCTCAGGCAGCAGGTGGGAGAGCTACAGGAGGAGGTGGCTAGGTTGAGGAGCATCCGTATCCACGAGCAATTCCTCGACAGTGTCCATGTGGAGACAGCTGAGGTAGCTGTCCCAGTACACAGGATTGCTGATACACCACTGGTGGAGGAGGAGATGGCTCAGGGTGGACACTGGCAGCTGGTTACTTCTGGCAGCAGGCAGTGCTCCACCCTTGCTCCGAGCCCTCCTGCCGTGGTTATAGGTAACCGTTATGCTCTTCTTGATACAGGAAAGAAGGAATCACTCCCTACAGTAAAGGAGGAGAAGCCTCGTACCCCTAAGGCTGGAAAGTCTGCTGCCACCACTGCGAATAGGAAACGTAGGGTAGTGGTGGTCGGAGACTCTCTGCTGAGGGGGACGGAGGCGCCCATCTGTCGCCCTGACATTTCATCTCGGGAGGTATGCTGCCTGCCGGGGGCCCGTATCCGAGACGTTACAGAGGCATTGTCGAGGATTATCCAGCCCTCTGACTACTACCCCATGCTACTCATCCATGTGGGCACAAATGATACTGCGCGGTGTGACACTGAGTGGATCAAGAGTGACTACAGGGCTCTGGGAGTACGGGTGAAGGAGTTTGGAGCGCAGGTGGTATTCTCTTCAATTCTTCCTGTCAAAGGTAGGGGCCCGGGCAGAGACAGATGCATCATGGAGGTGAATGCCTGGCTGCGAAGATGGTGTCGCCAGGAGGGCTTTGGCTTCCTAGACCACGGGATGCTATTTGAGGAAGGACTGCTAGGCAGAGATGGCGTTCACCTTTCGAGGAGAGGAAAGACCCTATTCGGACACAGACTGGCTAACCTAGTGAGGAGGGCTTTAAATTAGGTTCGACGGGGACAGGTGAGCAAAGCCCACAGGTAAGTGGGGAACATGGAGACCGGGGAGATGGGTCGGAAACGAGAGGGAGTGTGGGCTATATTGGCAGAGAGAAAGGAGAGTCAGGACAAAACTGGGAGGAAAGATCAAACCAGTATCTTAGATGCCTATATACAAATGCGAGAAGTATGGGGAATAAGCAGGAAGAACTGGAAGTGCTAATAAATAAATACAACTATGACATTGTTGGCATCACTGAAACTTGGTGGGATAATACACATGATTGGAATGTTGGTGTGGATGGGTACAGCTTGCTCAGGAAGGATAGACAGGGGAAAAAGGGAGGAGGTGTTGCCTTATATATTAAAAATGTACACCCTTGGACTGAGGTAGAGATGGACATAGGAGACGGAAGTGTTGAGAGTCTCTGGGTTAGGCTTAAAGGGGCAAAAAACCAGGGAGATGTCATGCTAGGAGTCTACTACAGGCCACCTAACCAGGTGGAAGAGGTGGATGAGGCTTTTTTCAAGCAACTAACAAAATCATCCAAAGCCCAAGATTTGGTGGTGATGGGGGACTTCAACTATCCGGATATATGTTGGGAAAATAACACAGCGGGGCACAGACTATCCAACAAATTCTTGGACTGCATTGGAGACAACTTTTTATTTCAGAAGGTTGAAAAAGCTACTAGGGGAGAAGCTGTTCTAGACTTGATTTTAACAAATAGGGAGGAACTCGTTGAGAATGTGAAAGTAGAAGGCAGCCTGGGTGAAAGTGATCATGAAATCATAGAGTTTGCAATTCTAACGAAGGGTAGAAGGGAGAACAGCAAAATAGAGACAATGGATTTCAGGAAGGCAGATTTTGGGAAGCTCAGAGAGCTGATAGGTAAGGTCCCATGGGAATCAAGACTGAGGGGAAAAACAACTGAGGAGAGTTGTCAGTTTTTCAAAGGGACACTATTAAGGGCCCAAAAGCAAGCTATTCCGCTGGTTAGGAAAGATAGAAAATGTGGCAAAAGACCACCTTGGCTTAACCATGAGATCTTGCACGATCTAAAAAATAAAAAGGAGTCATATAAAAAATGGAAACTAGGACAGATTACAAAGGATGAATATAGGCAAACAACACAGGAATGCAGGGGCAAGATTAGAAAGGCAAAGGCACAAAATGAGCTCAAACTAGCTACGGGAATAAAAGGAAACAAGACGACTTTTTATCAATACATTAGAAGCAAGAGGAAGACCAAAGACAGGGTAGGCCCACTGCTTAGTGAAGAGGGAGAAACAGTAACAGGAAACTTGGAAATGGCAGAGATGCTTAATGACTTCTTTGTTTCGGTCTTCACCGAGAAGTCTGAAGGAATGCCTAACATAGTGAATGCTAATGGGAAGGGGGTAGGTTTAGCGGATAAAATAAAAAAAGAACAAGTTAAAAATCACTTAGAAAAGTTAGATGCCTGCAAGTCACCCGGGCCTGATGAAATGCATCCTAGAATACTCAAGGAGCTAAGAGAGGAGGTATCTGAGCCTCTAGCTATTATCTTTGGAAAGTCATGGGAGACGGGAGAGATTCCAGAAGACTGGAAAAGGGCAAATATAGTGCCCATCTATAAAAAGGGAAATAAAAACAACCCAGGTAACTACAGACCAGTTAGTTTAACTTCTGTGCCAGGGAAGATAATGGAGCAAGTAATTAAGGAAATCCTCTGCAAACACTTGGAAGGTGGTAAGGTGATAGGGAACAGCCAGCATGGATTTGTGAAGAACAAATCATGTCAAACCAATCTGATAGCTTTCTTTGATAGGATAACGAGCCTTGTGGATAAGGGTGAAGCGGTGGATGTGGTATACCTAGACTTTAGTAAGGCATTTGATACGGTCTCGCACGATATTCTTATCGATAAACTAGGCAAATACAAATTAGATGGGGCTACTATAAGGTGGGTGCATAACTGGCTGGATAACCGTACTCAGAGTTGTTATTAATGGTTCCCAATCCTGCTGGAAAGGCGTAACGAGTGGGGTTCCGCAGGGGTCTGTTTTGGGACCGGCTCTGTTCAATATCTTCATCAACGACTTAGATATTGGCATAGAAAGTACGCTTATTAAGTTTGCGGATGATACCAAACTGGGAGGGATTGCAACTACTTTGGAGGACAGGGCCATAATTCAAAATGATCTGGACAAATTGAAGAAATGGTCTGAGTTAAACAGGATGAAGTTTAACAAAGACAAATGCAAAGTGCTCCACTTAGGAAGGAAAAATCAATTTCACACATACAGAATGGGAAAAGACTGTCTAGGAAGGAGTACGGCAGAAAGGGATCTAGGGGTTATAGTGGACCACAAGCTAAATATGAGTCAACAGTGTGATGCTGTTGCAAAAAAAGCAAACATGATTCTGGGATGCATTAACAGGTGTGTTGTGAGCAAGACACGAGAAGTCATTCTTCCGCTCTACTCTGCTCTGGTTAGGCCTCAGCTGGAGTATTGTGTCCAGTTCTGGGCGCCGCATTTTAAAAAATGTGGAGAAATTGGAAAGGGTCCAAAGAAGAGCAACAAGAATGATTAAAGGTCTTGAGAACATGACCTATGAAGGAAGGCTGAAAGAACTGGGTTTGTTTAGTTTGGAAAAGAGAAGACTGAGAGGGGACATGATAGCAGTTTACAGGTATCTAAAAGGGTGTCATAAGGAGGAGGGAGAGAACTTGTTCACCTTAGCCTCTAAGGATAGAACCAGAAACAATCGGTTTAAACTGCAGCAAGGGAGGTGTAGGTTGGACATTAGGAAAAAGTTCCTAACTGTCAGGGTGGTTAAACACTGGAACAAATTGCCTAGGGAGGTTGTGGAATCTCCGTCTCTGGAGATATTTAAGAGTAGGTTAGATAAATGTCTATCAGGGATGGTCTAGACAGTATTTGGTCCTGCCATGCGGGCAGGGGACTGGACTCTATGACCTCTCGAGGTCCCTTCCAGTCCTATAATCTATGAATC
The DNA here is from genome assembly GCF_011386835.1 of Chrysemys picta bellii. Lineage (NCBI taxonomy): Eukaryota > Metazoa > Chordata > Testudines > Emydidae > Chrysemys > Chrysemys picta. The sequence continues at coordinate 152,744,896 of NC_088793.1, read as the reverse complement.
TACTCAAGATAGTTAAGTCCCAAGCAGTCTGTGAAGAGCTACAAAAGGATCTCACAAAACTGGGTGGCTGGGCAACAAAATGGCAGATGAAATTGAATGTTGATAAATGCAAAGTAATGTACATTGGAAAACATAATCCCAACTATACATATAAAATGATGGGGTCTAAATTAGCTGTTACCAGTCAAGAAAGAGATCTTGGAGTCATTGTGGATAGTTCTCTGAAAACATCCATTCAATGTGCAGCGGCAGCCAAAAAACCGAACAGAATGTTGGGAATCATTAAGAAAGGGACAGATAATAAGCAGAAAATATCATACTGCCTGCATATAAATCCATCTTGAATACTGCGTGCATATGTGGTGACCCCATCTCAAAAAAGATATATTAGAATTGGAAAAGGTTCAGAAAAGGGCAACAAAAATGAACAGGGGTACAGACCAGTTACCACATGAGGTGCGATTAATAAGACTGGGATTTTTCAGCTTGGAAAAGACAACTAAGGGGAAATATGATAGAGGTCTATAAAATCATGACTTGTGTGGAGAAAGTAATTAAAGAAGTGTTATTTACTCCTTCTCATAACACAAGAACTAGGGGTCACCAAATGAAATAATAGGCAGCAGATTTAAAACAAACAAGAGGAAGTATTTCTTCACATAACGCAGTCAACCTGTGGAACTCTTTGCCAGAGGATGTTGTGAAGGCCAAGACTATAACAAGGTTCCAATAATAAGAACTAGTTAAGTTCATGGAGGATAGGTTCCATCAATGGCTATTAGCCAGGATGGGCAAGGATGGTGTCCCTAGCCTCTGTTGCCAGAAGCTGGGAACGGGCGACAGGGGATGGATCACTTGATGATTACCTGTTCTGTTCATTCCCTCTGAAGCACCTGGCATTGCCCACTGTCGGAAGACAGGATACTTAGCTAGATGGACCTTTGGTTTGACCCAGTATGGCTGTTCTTATGTTCTTACAATGTCTAGTGCATTTCTTAATGCTCCAGCTCCTGGAATCACGTGAATGTGAGAGACTCTCAGCTCTTTTAAAAAGTGAGTTTCTTGCCATCACGATTGCAAAGCAATGCCTGAAAATGTGACCCAAGTGCACCCACAAAGGCTGAGAAGCCAGAAGACCAAGAGACTCCCAAATATTTTTGCAAAGTCATGAATTTCAAGGGCTTAACTTATGATTTTTGAACACATGGGTTTGACACAGCTGTGACTGCAAAGATAGAGTCAGACTCTGTGTACACTTACGGAAGCATGTAGAGCACAGGAACAACTACCCACAACAGTGAAAGGCAGGCTGCATCCCAGGGTGGATAAAAATCAATGATTTAAAAAAAAACACAGATGTTTTTGATAAAATGCTTTTTGAGGAAAAAACCTATCTAAAGATAGTTTTTAATTAAAATACATTATAGCTCAAAGATATCTCATCATGGAACAGGGATTATAAATTCAAATTCTATAGTATGAAACAATATATTCATGTAATGTTTAAGAAAAGTTTTGTAAATAAGTTCCAATAGTTCATGGATTAGGGATCCAATTTTATAGGGTTCCAGGGGCTTCTATATAGATTTATTTAGGTTAATTTTTCTATCTATTCAATGGGACTCAGTGCTCAGTCTAGAAGATACCTGTGGATTTGTGTCTCTGGAGATAACATGCTTGTTAACAGCAAAAATGTTTTTATATATAATATATGAGAGAGAGAGAGAGAGAGAGAGAGAGAGAGAGATGAAAAATAACAGACCTCAACCCTATTGTCCCTCACAAATTTATGTACACAGAATCAATCCCTTACCTCTGTCTAAAAACGCAAAGTTTCAAAAAGTTCAATGAATAGAAGATTGTTAGGGCAGAATAGATCTGGACAAGAGGAAGTCTGGAGATAAACGTGAGTTCTCAACACTGGCTTAAGAGAAATGTTGAACACATGCTAAGTACCCTGAAGCCTATTTCTGTAGCCTTGAACAAAATGCAGGGAAATAGCTGTTTTATTGCTGACGCTGTTGAAATTTGGAAGGAACTGAGTGAGATCTTAAAAGAGAAATATGCAATGACAGAGTTAAATTACAAGCAAAAAAATAAATGGAACAAGCACTATCTCCAGCTCATTTTCTTGCAAATATTCTCAATATTCGGTATTAGGGTCAAACCTTAACTGCTGAAGAAGAGGAATTGGCTATGACATGGACATCCAGCAATCATTCCTCCATAATGCCAACTATAATAAACTTCAGAGCTAAGGGTGAACCACTCAAGAAATATAGGTTTGCTGATGATGTTTTAAAGAAAGTCACACCAGTGAACTGGCGGAAGTCACTTAAGCACTTGGATTCAGAGATTGTTGAATTGATAATCTCACTTTTAACAGCAGTAGCTTCTTCTGCCAGTGTAGAAAGAATATTTTCTTCCTTTGGACTAATTCATTCCAAATTGAGAAATCGTTTGGCACCCGAAAAAACAGGAAAGCTTGTTTTTCTTTTCCAAATTATGAACAAACAGGAAAATGAAACGACTGAATTAGCTGCAGAAGCCAATATTTTAAGTTTCTCATGTTGACCTGGCTGATGTAGTCGATTTAATTTTTGCTTTGTTTTTTTAAATATTTCATTTAACTATTTTAGTTAAAAACAATTTTAACAAAAACAAACCTGATTTTAAAAAACATGAATGTTAAACTAAATTCAAAAATTCATATGCTTGTTTTGTTAAAATATTATATGTTTGCTGTTGAAGAAAAAAATCCAGAATACATAACATTGTTGTTTTAGTTAAATAAAACAATTTAAATATCTGTCTGATGATGTTCTCCTCCTAATACAGCATGGCAAGAAAATCCTCAAAATATTAATGATTAACCTGTTGAACTGGAGATAGTTCATCTCCCAATGACTTCATAAATATCTGCTTCAAGTACCTTTGGTAAATTAAATAACCAATCATTCATTTTCTGATATAGGTGTAAAACTATTCTGAAAAGTTTTCAAGATAACTCACTTTAAAAATGTATAGTGTGTACCTTCTAAAAATGAAACCTACATCTATCTCGGAGTTGTGAAGAATATGTATTATGGTTATAACAATCAACAAGAATGCACTTTTCTGTAGAAATCCATGATTAAATCGAGTCTTTCTGACTAGGTGCACGGACCCTGCTGCATCCATGTTTGTCAGATGGTGTGTAGCTACAAGGGTGGCAGTAGGATGCTACACAGCAATAATAGCAGCATAGACCTGAGAGGCATGGTTTGGGTGGGTAGAGCCCTGCAGGCAACTTACCTAGGTTCAGGTACATAGGGCACTTTGCTCTACTCCCTTAAGCAGTGCCTACACTGCTGTTTATACCTGTGATAACTGGGCACACAGTCTGTACTCTGCACATCACTGCAAGTGCAGCCCCACTTTCAGAGGCATTTTCAGGTGCTGCCCCTGGACAGTTTTGGGGGTTTACAGTCACATTTCTCCGTTCGGAGACAGGCTGCCCCAACCTGCAGGCAGGGCGCCGCCCCCAGAACCCCGCCTCCCGTACCATAGGGGTTGGTACTAGGGGTGCACCGCACCCCCTGGCTTGAAGTGGTTTCCACCATAGACAGGGTTTACAGTTTGGGTCAATGGCTCTCAGCGCCCCCGCTCCGCACCCACCTGCAGCAGGAAGAGGCGGGAGCTGCCCCCGAAACGCAGCGCGTGCCCCACGCGCACCCGGCAGTAGGTGCGGGGCGGGAGCCGGGCCTTGTTGAGGAAGGTGCCGTGGGTGCTGTCCAGGTCGTAGACGTAGAAGCCGGGCTGGGCCTGGCCGCGGTACTGCAGCACGGCGTGGTGCCGCGACACGGAAGGGTGCTCCAGCGCCAGGGCGCAGCCCGGCAGCCGCCCCACCAGGAACCAGCTCCTGCCCTCCAAGCGCAGGGTGCCCACGATGACGCCGCCCTTCAGGGTCTCCAGGCCGTAGCCAGCCTCGGCTGGGGGAGCGCTGCCCCACGGCGGCTCCTGGTAGCGGGGCTGCGGGGCCGCGGCGGGGAGGGGGCCAGGGGCCGAGCTCGGGGCCTGGGGCTGGGGCGGGCTCTCCGCCGGCGGCTCCCCACCCGCTGCTTCCCCCTCGGGGTCCCGGGGAGCGGCGCCCACCTCCTTGCCGCGGAGCGGGACCGCCGGCGGCAGCGCCGGTCTCTTGAAGGCCCCAAACTCGGGTCCCTCGGCCACCGGCTCCATCCCTCTGGGCTCGGCCGCTACCAGCCTAGCGGGTCCCGCGAAACCAATCCCCCCCGAAACCTGCTCCACGGCAGCTCGGGTTCCGCCCACGTCTCAGTGCCGCAAGGGCTCCGAGCCCCGGAACCAAACAGCGAGGTAGAGGAAGAGCGCGGCGAACACCCCCACCCTCCAGGCAGCGCGGGACTCCGGGGGACCATTTCCGCCAACGGAACATCGTTTACATCCGGGTCAGAGGTCAGCGGCTCAGGGGTGATCGGAGTCCGTCGGTTGCGAGGTGTCAACAGCACGAGGCTGCCGGCGTCTGTTGCGGGCCGGGGCTCGGTAAGGGCGGGGCGGGATCCTCTGCGCCGGTCCCTCCCCCTGTGCTCCCCGCAGGGCTCAGCGTGACCTACGGGCGCTTCCCCCCGAGCCGGTGGTGTCTCCGCTCCCCGACTTCCCTCCAGCCGGGCCGCAGCGCTCACAGCTCCGGGGTCTGCTCCCGGCTTCGCCACCGACTCCTTGCGTGGTCCTGGTCCGTCCCCTCTCAGCAATTGGGGGCTGCTGTCCCCAGCACGGTGCAGCCGCAGGAGGGGCCCAGACTTCCCTAAGGTCTGGAAAGCCTATGGGAGCCTGCTGGGGAAAGCGCTGCACAAGTTCAAGGCGCTGCTGGGAATAATACTTTGTGTCTCTGCACCCAGGCTGGGGTTCCGTCTCCTGGGGGTGTTATGGACCAGTTCAGGCTTGCAGCTGAGTGGGGAGTAAATTAAAGCAGTAAGTCATATGGTTTGTTCTGAGTTCTTACTGCTCTGATTTACTGAAGAAAGATCTGTGTGGAGTGCTCAGATGACTGATCACTGAACACCCCCAGGAGCTAATTCCGTACACACAGTGGACCCATTGGACTTGTAAACTTCTGAAATTTCTCCTAGACAAGGCAAATTGGGTTGTCAGTTCTCCCTCACCTAAAGAAAGAATTCACAGAAGAACTAAAGTCTGCATTATAAATGTGAAACAACCTTACAGCTGTCTTTCTTTTTCTCTAGGGGCAGCAGCCATGTAATCTCTTAAGAACAGCACCCTCTTGCAAGTGTTCTGAAGATCATACTTCTTCTCAGCATGTCCTCGAATGAGAATTTTTTGCTGTTGATAACTGGAAGGGTGCTTGGAGTTTCCTAACTCCTTTGTTTCTTCTATCAAAAGCCCACCGTCTTCTCAAAAACCTTTCTCTGTCACTTTAGGTGCTATACCTTATTTGTGTCAAAATGCTGCGATATTGGGGTGAGATTCCAGTGTCGACCAGTCAGGCCAACCGTAGCTCCTTTGATTTGCTTCAGCGTGAGTTTCGCACTGTGGAAGTCCAAGATCCTCCATTACATCAGCCCTCTGCAAACAAGCCCAGGCCACCCACCATGCTGGACATCCCCTCGGAGCCCTGTAGCCTCACCATTCACACTATTCAGCTCATCCAGCACAACAGACGACTGCGCAGCCTCATTGCCATGGCTCAGGCCCAGAACCAGCAGCAAGTGGAGGGCATAAAGACAGACGAGAGCGAGCCTCTGCCATCCTGTCCTGCCTCCCCACCCCTCCCTGATGACCTGCTTCCTCTGGATAGCAAAACCCCCAAAATGCCATTTCAGCTAAGGCACAGTGATCCAGAGAGCGACTTTTATAGGTGTGTTGATGTCACTTTGGATTAAGTCTCTGCACGCAACTTTATATGTACAGAGGCAGTCAAGGTGGATCCTTTTCCGGGGAGTGGCTGTCTCAGAGGATCATTAAGGAGGGAGGGAGACTAAGGTATAGTGATTAGAGAAGGAGACTAAAGTCGGAAATCTTGAATTCTACTCTTGCCTGTGTATTCATTTGCTATCCGTAAAAATGTGTTTAGCAATTCTGATTGGTCTCTCAGCAGGGTGAGGCTTAGTGTTTGTAAATGTGTTCTGACATCTGCTGGAAGGAGCTGTAGAGGTTCAATGATAGTTTTTGATCTTTAGATTCCTCATTTAAATCCAGTTGCTGATTCAAATCCAGTTTAGAGAATTGTATGGTTATAGACACTGAATTCCCTTCTCCCTAAAACTGGCTTTTCCAACTGAGGGCTAGTGGGACAGTTTGTAGGAAACTTGCATTGCTTCTGCCTCTGCTCCACCTGTTCTTTGGGTAAATAGGGGTCCAATCTCTGGGGTTTTCAAACAGCAATCTTTATTTTGCCAGCACTACATTAACAAGAGAGAGTGCGTTTTCTACAGGATGCCGAGGTGCTTTACCGACTGTATCGTTTTATTTACAGAGATCACTGTCTCACCATTATAATACAGTATGCTCTTAGGTGGAATAAGGTAGACACTCCATATATGTTGTAGGAGAGAAGAATAACTTCTATTGAAATAGGGGGAATTTAGGTCAACATAAAGTGATTAACCAATTGTGTTTGGATAGGACCTTAGGGTTAACACCCTTTCTTCTCCTGCTGTGGGATCTTTAATGACCACAAATGGCTAGGAATTCTACTTTCTGTCTCACTTGAAAGTAGAGCAGGGCGACACTTTTCAGCCAAAACCTTTTCCAGTGAGAAATGCAGATTTGGCAACACCAAAATGTTTTGCTAATTTGTATCAATTTTGCCAAATTGTTTGGTTTAAAAGCAACAACAAAACACATACAAAAATGAGAAAAAATCAAAATGTTTCGGCACTTTCAGAACAATATTGTGTTATTTAAAACAATTAAAACTAAGTCCAATGTTTAAAATGGTCTAAATCAAAACAAAATATTTTGATTTTGTTGAAACCAAACAATTTGAAATGTTTTTTTTGTGTTTGGATTTGCTGAAAATTAAAAATAATAATTTTTTTTTTTTGGTTCAACCCAAACCAATATTTTAAATTGCCAGTGAACCATGTTGGGGCACTGTTTCAATAATCACTTTGAAAGAAAAACATCATCTTGTAAAGAAGAAAAGGTCAGCAGTATAAAGATAAGATTGGGAATGCCAACTATGTCAAGAAAATAGTTGTTTATATCATCAAGTTAAAATAATAATAGTCATGTGTACTTCAGTATGTTGCCTTATACCTCAGGACTTCATAGTGGTTTGTAAATATCAGTGAATCAAGTCTTGTAGTACTCTTGCAAAAACAGGCATCATCCATGTTTTACAAATGGGGAACAGAGGCATATGGGTGAAGTAGCTTTTCCAAGGTCACTCAAAAACTCATGTTCCCTGCTAAGTCATAGAGCCTAGATCAGGGATTGGCAACCTTTGTCATGCGGCTCGCCAGAGTAAGCCCCCTGGCGGGCTGGCCGGTTTGTTTACCTGCTATGTCCACAGGTTCAGCCGATTGCGGCTCCCTGTGGCTGCGGTTTGCCGCTCCAGGCCAATGGGGGCTGTGGGAAGCGGCTTGGGCTGAGGGATGTGCTGGCCGCTGCTTCCCGTAGCCCCCATTGGCCTGGAGTGGCGAACTGCGGCCAGTGGGTTCTGCGATCGGCCAAACCTGTGGATGCAGCAGGTAAACAAACTGGCCTGGCTTACTGTGTGCCAAAGGTTGCAGATCCCTGGCCTAGATCATGACTTGTAGTTATGTAATTTAACCATTAGATGCAATTAATGCATTTGCCCTACTGACTTCCTTTTTCAGACCTCCTCAGGTACCTAAGATGAGAAGTCAAGTGAGGCTTACTTGGATCTTGTTTGCACGCAGTTTGCATAGCTAATTCATTCTAACTTGTTTCATTTCATGGATGTGTTAAGCTTTTTTTTTTTTTTAAGTTGAGCTTTCATTGTAAAGGTTCAAAATGTTTTTGATCAGATTTCACTTTGGTTTAGACAAATGTTGTAAATCCCTTTCATGTTTAGAGGGAATGAGTAATTAAGATAGTTATTGATAAAAACAGAACCTCAACCCTCTCCTTGTCTACTACAGTCATTGAAGATGGTCTAGGGCAGGAGTTCTCAAATTGGGGTCAGGACCCCTCAGGGGGTTGCAAGGCTATGGGGTGGGGGGGGGAAATGTGTGGGTCGCGAACTGTCAGCCTCCATCCCAAACCCCGCTTTGCCTCCAGCATTTATAATGGTGTTAAATATATTAAAAAGTGTTCTTAATTTATAAGAGGGGTCACACTTAGAGGCTTGCTATGTGAAAGGGGTCCCCAGTACAAAAGTTTGAGAACCACTGGTCTAGGGAAACAATATTTATAACAGTTAGCCACCTAGGAAATCTTAAGGTCAGAAATGTGAAAAATTGGTGCAGTGCAACTTGGGAGTGACATGTTTTGTGGGTTACAAAGAGGGAGTTTTTAATGGGCTTTGGTGAATTTGGAGTTTAATGCAAAATATGGTTTAATTGTGTGCCTCACAGATTAAACTGTTTTAAACTCTTGCAGGACAGGAACTTGAAGGTCCATGTAGTGTATGTTTTTATTCAGTTCTAGGATAGAATAGAGAAAATCTCTGTGTTGAATTGACATTTTATGTGACTAAAAATAGCAGCTGCAGTTACACTAGCTAGAATAAAAGTACAAAGGTTGTCAGCCCTCGTTCTTCAGTGATCATAAACAGAGATAGGGAAGACATTTCCTCTTTATGATACGGTTGGCTTTTATATTTTCCTCTGAAGCATCCATTGTGTTCCACTGCCAGATCACAGTATCAGACTAATTGGATGACTGAACTATTCCAGTTCCTTTATTCACTGTAATAACTCCCATTCTAGAGGAAACAGAGTGTGTATATACTTACAAAAAGAAAGACTAGCAGGTTTTCATTGGTGTAGGAACTGAAAACAGAGGGTTAAGTTTTCAGCATTGAAAGTTTAATGTACAGCAGATTTATAATTACCATCTGAGCTGGAGACTTCTACCATAACATGACTGCTAGTTTTCTCTCTGTCTGCCTCCAACGGCTATGGAATCATCTTCAAAAGAGAGACAACCTACTCCCTCACTCTTTTCCCCCCCAAAGCATCTCAAATACTTTTTCTCACTTGCCGATAGAGGTTTCTTAGCTGGCCTCCATTGCTGTTCTCTCTGACTCTGTTAGTGGCCTCCCTGACCTTCTGGTTCAGGTGCAGGCGCCACACTCCTCCCAGGCTGGGGAATGGCAGCAGGCAGGAAGTACCCACTAATGGTTAGGGATTGATTTTTTTTCCAATGGAGTTGCAACTTGCATGGGGAGAATGTGCTGAAGATCAGGATTTCTGATAGTAGAGATTGGGGGATGCAGAGCAGATCAGCTCTCTTTCTCTGGACTAGTACAGCATCTTATCCTCAAATCCCAGCCAGTTTAGGTATAATCCACCTGGGAACTTTTTCCAAGGGTGAAATCAGCACTAATTATACCAGTTCCTGGCTATCCCTGGACAACCGGGCGCAGGCAGATGAAAGACAATGGAGACACTTAAAAAGAGGTGTATTCAGAAAGGAAAAAGAGGATTGGCCTTCACAACACCCTCTGGCAAAGAGTGTTGTGAAGGCCAATACTATAACGGGGTTCAAAAGGGAGCTAGATAGATTCATGGAAGATAGCCATTGATGGACCTATTAGCCAGGATGGGCAGGAATGGTGCCCCTAGCCTCTGTTTGGCAGAAGCTGGGATTGGGTGACAGCGAATGGATCACTTGAGGATAACCTGTCTGTTCATTCCCCTTGGGGCACCTGCCATTGGCCACTGTCAGAGGACAGGATACTGGGCTTGATGGTCCTTTGGTCTGACCCAGTATGGCCGTTCTTATGTTCTTAAGAGTCCCCTTGCCCAGCAAAGCTCTCCTTATTGTAATCATTGTGTTCTCCAGCTCTGTGGCTCTCAACCTTTCCAGACTACTATATCCTTTTCAGATGTCTGATTTGTTTTGTGTACCCCCAAGTTTCACCTCATTTAAAAATGACTTGCTTACAAAATCAGACATAAAAAATACAAAGGTGTCGCAGCGCACTATTACTGAAAATTGCTTACTTTTTCATTTTTACCATAAAATTATAAAATAAATCAATTGGAATATAAATATTGTACTCATATTTCAGTGTATAGTATATAGAGCAGTATAAACAAGTCATCTGTATGAAATTTTAGTTTATACTGACTTTGCTAGTGCTTTTTATGTAGCCTGTTGTAAAATTAGGCAAATATCTAGAGGAGTTGATACACCCCCCTGGAAAACCTCTGGTTGTGAACCACTGCTCCAGCACACTTTGTATCTAATTTAACCTTGTTTTTCCAGCATCATCCTTTGCTCTTTTGCATGGGGGGGAAATGGTTCTCAAGTGATGGGAATTTTTGCACCTCATTTGGTAAAAATCAGCTCAGCGGTGTAATGTTTCATAAAATTGAAGTGCTCATGAGAAAATAATCTTTTCTTTCCCTAGACCTGATGCTAGTTCAGTGCTCACCTTTGGCAGACTATGACTTCCTTCCATTATTTTACATGAGCCAACCTCAGTTGTTGCTCCACGTATTGAATTGGCCCAATTACCTTCACTTTAACATGCTAGTTAAACAGGAAATGGCCCACCAGATTTTCCTTCCTTTAAAGGAAATGGCCTTGCTAGAGAGCGGCTTGGACACAAGAATGCTTCTGATTGCTTCATATGGGGGCAGTAGATAGATGGCATGCTGTCATGTTAAGAGACTGCCACAGAAAATGTGCCATTTTATGAGGCTGGCAACCTCATTTACTCTGAAGGCTAAGTTTGATTGATCTGAGTTGGCAGATTTGTCAATTTGCTAAAGTGATATTCTGTACATTTCGGGCCCATTGACGGGGATGGGGAAAAACCAGCATTTCAGTTTATATATTCTTAGGTTGGGTAGATGGTTTTTCCTCCATATCGTCTACCGCAGTGGTAGTCCATAAAAATGTAGAGGTGTTCATAGATCTTTATGTAGATCTATGATGTAAATGAGGATCTATTATTGTCAAATGGGCCAGTATCTCATAGTATTTATGGTAACTGAAAATAGCCTGGATACTCTTCTGCAGAGATGATCGAAATCTAAGCCACCAAATTACACACTTGCAAGTCTGGGACTTGCCAACCCATGGTGACTAAATCTTAGGGGTAAAGATTCTTCTGTTTATTCATAGCTACATGATACTGATTAAGTGTTAAGCAGGCTCAGGTTTGGTTGGTAGCTGGATGGGAGACTTCTTGGAAAGCATTAGAAGCTGTAGGAAGTGGCATTCTGCTGTCAAAGTCAGTAGGGATAAGTGTTTAGGAGTGCTGTGTTTCTGGAGATGCCAAACTTTGAATGAGGTGTAAAGCCAAGGTTCTTACTAGTTATGGTCATTTAGAAAAAAAAAAATCTTATGGCCTTTTTTGCAAAGGTTTGTTGCTACAAGGACACCTTCAATGTAAAATTCGCTCTTCTGTCTGAAAATGTTTTTCTTTTGATACAAGCACTGGCAAATATGAGGCTAGCTCAAAGGAGTTGAGTGGGGGAATGTTCTCTCTCTCTTCCCCCTCCCCACCCCCCCCAAGTCTGTTTACACGGGGCGTTTGACAGCACTTTGTGTATAGGAAATTTCACTGTTTCCCCTGTATAACTAATTCATTAATCACCTTCTCCTGTTGTTCCTGTGAGGAAAAAACACCAAAACAAAAACAAACAAAAAACCAACCAGGAAACTGTGTTCACGAAACTACAAAAATTGGGATGGAGAGACAGAGAGAGGCACTGTACCTGGGAAACTGTCTGTTTCTGTCTCTTTTTCTCGCTCTCTCTCTCTCTAAATGGATTAGATTTTATATTGACTATATTCCTTTGACCTCAGTGTCCTGGTCACATGGTAATTAGGTTCTTTTCCAGCATTCTTCTTTGCTGCTAAATGTTGCTGTGCATCGTTAATCAGTAGCTGGAGGTGGTGGTGTACCTCAAATGGGCTAACTGAATTATGTCTCTAGTGTTTAAGCTTGCAAAGTGCCTCATTTGACAGCTACTAACTATATTTAACCATGCCTCTCTACCCACCTAAAAAGAAAGGACCAGTCCCTGGCTTTGACAGTGGTTCTCTTCCGCTGTGGAAGAAAGTGGAGAACGAGTCCCCCTGTGCTGATATTGTAAGAGGCATAGGGCTCTCCGTGAGCTACTGAAGAGTATGGCAATACAAAAAGGGTACAAAACAGCATGGATGATGCTTGGGCTACAGAGAAACCAGATGATCTTTCAATTGGTGTATCAGAGCCTGCTTTCTCCATTCTAAGGCAGATGGCATAATTAAATAAAAATCCAGATGAGTCACTTCATAGAGATTAATAACTAGGAGGAGTTAATGACCTGGGGTCCACACAGCTATTCTTATTTCCCCAGGTAATACCCTGATCTGAGGCTTTTCCTGTACTATTAATTGTTTACTTTAACTTTATTATTTAAAAGAATTTCATACGAGTGAAAAATGTGGTGTTGAGAGCCTGGCAAATGAAGCCCTCTACTAGGTATCCACAGAAGGGTTTTGGTACCGATAGCAATAGTGCATGCTTCCCTCTCACTATGTGACACACACATACCATGGCTCAGCCCTGTTTTGCGGGGGGCCTCTTTAAGGATCAGAGGGGAGTTGAAGCTCTGAGGCCATGCATTTTTTTCTGAGACTGAAAGGTGCCAGTTGTGATGGTATGTTCTATGATGTAGACATCTGCATTCTAGGCATTGCAGTGAGACCAACCTCTCCTCTTAAGCAAGCCACTAAGCAGTTAGCAGATGATATCTGTAAGGTATCAAGTGGTGGCAAGTTATTGGAAACATTTGGTGGTGCAAGTGTTTGTGGAGGAGGTGAGGAATTAGGAAGTTGGGTTTGTAAGGAGATCAGAAAAGGAAACTGATCAGAAACTGAAGGTGAAATTAACTGGTCTAGTTTAACTGCTGGAACTGAGTGAAGTATTAAAAAGCAAACAAAAAACATACCAAGTGAACAGAATTTTAAAGTCTGTTGGGCCAGGCATATGCTCTTTTGTCTTTCAAATTCCTCAAAACTTTTCTTTCCCCTGTGAAACTCTCAAATACTAACCCACCTCAGTAAAAAATTATCACCCACTCATTACAAGAATATTGTAAATGTTGTAAGCCAGTGGTTCTCAGCCTCTCCCATACCTCTCCTACCCTCTGCTTCCCATCCAGGACCCCATCACCCTCAATATGAGGAAGGGCAGTGTGGTCACAACCCCTAAGCTATGAATCCCTGTTCTAAGACAGCGCCTTTCTCTGGATCTCCCAGCATGCTTTGTGTTACATTGCAAATTGTACTGTCTCTCTCTTCCTGCTTCTTCTATAGTACCAAGTGCATTGCTTAGAGGTGACCTGGAAAAAATGGGCTTGTACCTTTTTGTGCATACTTCACGATTTAACAAAGTGTGTGTGCTCTGGTTGTTTTTTTTAACATTACAAATTTACATCTTGTCTGTCTTGGAAGCCTCTGTGGATGACTGGAGAGCTAATAGGCCTGTGACATTAGAGATAACAAGGAAGTGAAACCTGATTAACTGAGCGGGGAAGAGATTTGCATTCAGGTTGTTAAAACTCCTTCTTTTGTGTGTGTGTGTTTAGCACCTGTTTAATTCAGACCTCTGGGAGAAAAGCTCTTGGTTTAATTAAGGGCTGAGAAAGCTCAGTCCACATTTGAGTCACTCAAGGAGTCTTCCAGCATAAAAAAGAAAGATGAGATTCTACATTTCTGATATTTGTCAGGAAAAAAAATAAGCAGCCAATAAACCTTCTAGGCCTCCTCCATACATAACAGAGATGCCCTAAAGGACCCAAACCCAACAGCTTTTCCTTTGCAGGTCACCTCTGCAAAATTAATGGCACAGATCTTTTAACAGTCAACAGTTTTTTCCTCTTCCCTATTTTCCTGAGGTGCGCGAAGGCCTGCTCATGTTGTCCTCTCTGCTTTTAGAGGGAAAGGGGAACCAGTAACTGAGCTGAGTTGGACCTCCTGCCGGCAGCTTCTCTACCAGTCCATGGCCACCATCCTGGCCCATGCGGGGTTCGAGTGTGCCAATGAGAGCGTCCTGGAGACCCTGACAGACATTGCTCATGAGTACTGCTTGAAGTTCACCAAGCTGCTGCGCTTCACTGTGGATCGAGAAGCTCGGCTTGGGCAGACGCCTTTCCCAGACGTAATGGAACAGGTGTTCCACGAAGTGGGCATTGGCAGCGTGCTCTCTCTGCAGAAGTTCTGGCAGCACCGCATTAAGGATTATCACAGCTACATGCTGCAGGTAAGGATAGAGATGTAAAAAATGCTGCTTAATGAAAGACACTCCCACTGCAATCTCTTGTTGCTATACAGAGAACTGTCTGGATCAGCGAGTTAATGTCCAACTAGATCTCTTATTTTGGGGGGTCAGGGAGGGTTTTAGTAAAAACTACCAGAAGGCGAGGCTAGGAGTGTTGTGGTAGTAGCATGCCTGGCCTTTAAGGGAGGAAACCCCTTAGCTGTCTGCCCCTTTGCCGATCTAGAAATATGTGGATGGTTGGCCCGGGAGGAAGCTGTGTTTCTGTCCAGAAAAGTGGGTCAGCCCAATAAAGGAGGTAAGAAAGGAAAATTGTTTGGACCTTCCCCATCTTCTTTTCTCCAACAGAAGCTTCCACAACTTGTTTAATATTGAAGAGTTCTATTGTTTGAAAATAGATGATCAAACAAGTAAATTCTTCTACAGAGAGAGCCTATTCAACCAGAGAATTTGTGATTAAATTCCCTGCAGTGATAACATAAATTTATATTGCATTTTTCACTCCAAAGAGCTTTATCAAATCCAGAGTTGTTTCACCCAGAACCAGGAGTTGTTTCAGCATCCTGGATCCATAATTTATCTGATCTTCCATGGATTTGTGTAAACCACCCAACAACAGAAACAGGATACTTTGATTTCCTAATGTTCTCTAGAGTCTAGTTGAATAGAATGGTAATCATGCAGTGAGTGAGGAGATATGCATAGTACTAGAAAGCCCCTGGTATTTGTCAGAATGACTGAGTGAGTTAAACAGTGTTCAGCTTGACATACAAGTGAAACAATTTCCATGTAAGGAAAACAAAATTCAGAAGAAGGAAAAAGTCAGTACTGATTTATCAACTTGATTTCTATTTCTGTGGGTCATTGGGATGTTCCGATGTATTTTAGTAATGTAAAGCAGTGAGCGCACAAACCAACCTAATTGTAACATATAGCTTGTGAAATAAGGTGGTTTGTTGAAACTGTACAGAAAGTTCAGTCTGAGAATACACTGCTGTGTAGTCTTTCTGTGAGCTGTTAAACAGCTGCTGCCTCCTATTCCCAGAAGAGGCTACATTTTTCAGTGAATGCTGAAACAACTCCTGGTTCAGGGTGAAACAACTCTGGATTTGATAAAGCTCTTTGGAGTGAAAAATGCAATTTAAATTTATGTTATCACTGCAGGGAACTGGTTTCTTTTGAACTAGTTTTTCCACAGAGTTAAACGCTGGCATATTGTTTTAGTGACCTAGATATAAAGATATTCTCCCCTTCATGGACTCATGTAAATGCTATGAATGTGAAGGAGAATAATATTGATGCTCATTGAGAATTGTACCTCCTGTAGAGTCCATGACCTGAGGCAAAATCTGCCTCATCTGATCTTCCTAGGGATTTATTCTGTGCTCCCTACCTTGGTTTTTGAGAGACTTTTGGGGCAGCTCAGTTGCACTTCCACACTCTTCCTGCATGGCAGGACTTGCACAGAGTTTGCATAAATCAGAGACCTGCAAATGTCAGTGGCATATAAATTGTGAGTGGTTCTGATCTTTTAAAAAAAAAAAAAAAAAAAAAAAGCTACATCATCTGGATTCCTCTTCACTAAAAGATTTTTTTGTTCAAAAATGAAGATTGTATTGGTTAAAATAGACTCTTTTTGCATTATGAATACTTTTTGTTCAATTTGAATGTTTATAAAACAGACTCTAGCTAGTAATCTCAGTCCCCACCTACAGCACCCCTTGCTGTTTTGAGGTCTGGGTTTCCCGCATAGCTGTACCACTACAGCTCACTCTTGACTTGCAGTAACCTCTGCTATTTTGGGGTGTGTCTAGATGAGAAAGTAGGTTTTGTTTTAAAACAGCTGTGCCACTGCACCTCAGTCTAGACCTGTAACAGTCACTGTAATTCTAACCTGGGCCTTTCCAGAGCAAAAGGCTACTGAACATTACAGAAATGTGCAATACAGACAAGCACTAGTAGCAGCTAGACTTCGACTGCAAAATTCACTTCATTGATGATGTATGGTTGATAAGAACCTAAGTTTCTAGAGGTGAAGGGTTGCTGCTGAATTTCATCCCTATATTCATTTCACTCAAATGGCTGGAGAAAATGTTCACTGTATTTCTGTTGTTGATTGAACAGAAGATAACCAGGTTCTGTAGGTTGTGATTAAAAATGGTGACAGATAGCTCAGAAGTTAAGTAGTTAAAGTTTAGGAGTGGGACTCAGGACACACATGGGTTCTATTTCTTGTTGTGACCCAGACTTGCTATGTGATCTTGGGTGGGTGAGTTTGTTAATTTCTGGGCCCCCGTTTCCCCATCTATGAAATAGGGCTGCTGATACTTATTCACCAGACAGGGGTGCGTTAACCTTATTGAAGCCTTAATGAATTAACCCTGTTGAAGTCCTTTGAAGTCATCAGAAGTTGTGAAAGGACAAAACATCATTATTATTATTAATGTGTATAATTTATATCTGCCTGAGTACCTGTTTCCTTTGATTAGAAACCAGTGATCTGTTGGGGAGAGGGAACACTGCAACTCAGTTGCTTTCACTGCTTTGTCTGAAAATTCCAGCCTTTTTGTCTCCAATGATCACTGGCAGGTTAGCAAGCAGCTCTCCGAAGAGTACGAGAAGCTTGTCAACCCTGAAAAGGCAGCAGAAGACACAAAACCTGTGAAGATTAAGGAGGAGCCAGTCAGCGATATCACCTTTCCCATAAGTGAGGAGCTGGAGGGAGATCTGGCATCTGGTGACCAGTCTTTGCCTGTGGGAGTCCTTGGAGCTCAGAGTGAGCGTTTTTCTGCCAATCTGGAAGTAGAGGCGTCCCCCCAGGCTACAGGTAAGGGGCAGCCTTCTGCTGTAAACTCCCTCAGCTTTTCCAAATGGCCTCATGTATTTTACTTTAGCAAAGCTACAGCTGATGGGGGGTTGGTTTTGGTCACGTGGGAGGAAGGTTCTGTTTTAAATTAAAAAGCAGCAGTGAAGTTTATTTAAAACCTTGCACAAATACAAGACACAAAACAGGGAGCAAAATGTAATGTAGTCAATGAAGTGCTAGAGACTTACCCCATACAAATAGATTGGCGTATTCGGCAGTAATACTGCAAGATGCAGAGTTTGCACTAATGTTACTCTAATGATAGCAGCCATTGTGTTAGCATAAAAAGTATACAGTAGAAAATATTCTACAGCAATGGCTGCAGTCACTGGAAGCATTAAGCCCTTATGATGTTCCATTCTACAGTAATGGTTCAAGCACTGCAGCTTACAATAATATTACTCAAGTGTTTGCTGCTACTAGCATAGAATTATGGTCATATATGTTTGAATAAGGGTAACCTTCTGCCAATCCAGTATAACAAAGGGAAAAGACTTTTGAACACTTGTAAAATGTGTATAAGAGGAGGGCCAACAGACTTTCCTTTTGCATATGAAGCAACAACACACAAAAAAGCTGCTTTTTATTCTGATTCCTAATGAATAAACAGTTACAAAAAGAATCCAGTTGATTTTCTGTTTTTGAGGTGGTGCCAGGAGTTTACCACTTCCTGAAATGATCAGCACAGAAATAGTTTCACTTGCGATGAGGAGCTTGTCTGAGGATGCCTGTTGCTGGATTAGTTTGGGCTTGTTTAGTTCTGCCAGCTGGCTGCTGGGGGACTGTCTAGTTTGTTAGTTTTCTGTGAAGGTTTACAGTGCTGAACACACTAGCATGACTCAAGGCCAGAACTTTCATGTAATCGAAAAATTGTGGTTCACATTCTTTGACCTGGGTATAAGAGCAAGAACCAAATAACGAGGGAAGGGGGAACTGGTTGATGGGACTTAGAGCTCACCTCCAGGATTGAATTTGGCCCAAGCTGGTAGTGATTGATTGTCATCACCTTCTGATTGCTATTTGATCAATTATGTGAAATGGGCTGGCAGCTCTCCGTCCCATTCTAGTAGAATCACAAAACCACCACTAAATTAGCAGCTTCAGCAAGGACTGATTGGGCCATGGAGACTGAACTCCCCTCTTGCTCCTAGAAGTCATCACTCCAGGTCAGAATTGAGGCATGTTGGTTGATGGGGTGGGAGAATCTTGTACCACTACCGCCTGTGTTTGTACCTGTTCTGTATCTACATACAAGTTTCAGTCTCTATGGCTATCAAGTCAGCACCATGCACTGACTCTGAGTTCTCTGGAAAATTATGAAGAACTCCCACATTCAAAGAATGTGTGTTTTGATTCGTATATACAACCACCTGAACTCAGCCATTCCCCGCAGAAATAAGTGTTTCACTCAGAAACCCAGTTAAAAGTGATGAGGTCTCTTCTATTAACCTTAATCCAAGTTACATGTGCACTGAGGGGAGACTAGATGTCAGAGTCTACTAGTTGTTTAAAGAATAACACACTGTTGAGTTTTAAAAAACACAAATCGCTCAGATGTTTTGCTGGGAGCTTGTATTGTTTTCTGCAGTGCCTCTGAAATGTGAAGTACTCTTATTTTGTGTGGGAGGGAATGGTGAACTACTCCTGGGCCATAAGGGATTATGACTGATTCATCCGAAAAGCTTGCTATTAGCATCTACCACTTGAGAGACCCAGAGGATAACATACTAGCTGTATATTAAATGCCCTGTGCGCCTCTGATATCAGACTGATGTTTTCTAATTATGAATAGACGTGTTCTGTTCCTCTCTGAAGATCCCTGTTCACACAAGGGCCTGTGTGTGCTGGAAACCACATCTCTCTCTAAAGGAATCCCACTGTGGAGCTGGGCAATGTTGAGTGCATAACATCAGATGGAGGGAGAGGAAGCTACTTGAATTAGAATATGGGCATCTTCAAAATGGGAATTAGCCTATTAGGGAGACAGCAATGTCCAGTGGTTTGAGCACAAAACTAGGAGCCAGGGGCTCCTGAGTTCTAATCCTGCTTCTGAGTATGTCCTGTGTTGTGGTCATGGGCAAATCACTTCATCTCTTTGCAGATGGGGGAACTTAGACAAACATTGGGATACTATTTCGTTGTCATGTCATGAGAGTGTTGTGAGGATTAATACGTTAATTTGTTACGTGCTTTGATGTTAAAGTGCTCTGAATGAAATAATGAAATGTCCTGTGTAAACGTTAAGTAGTTTTACTCACTGGTGAAAACACTCCATGACAAAGGGAGCTAAAGGGAATAGGCCTTAATGGTGAAGAGAAATTGGTGAAAGAAGGAAACCCTCCAATTATTGTTTAGACTGGGACTGTAGCCTTAAGCCTGATAGCATGTTAATGATGTATCCTCATGGTTGAGAAGAGGATAGATTCACTTGTAATGAACATAATGGGGATTTTTAGTGAGGCTTCTGGACACCAATAGGCCCTGTAGTTCTTCCTGGCTGTCTAGCTCCTAGACCAAAACAGCCTGTGCTGCCTGCTGCCCACCACATAGGGTCTCCCTAAGCCCTGGTTTGGGCTAAGCAGTTGTGGAAGGTTTACAATGCAAACACCGTTGTGATGTTAATGGAAAGATTCTCTTTGTATAATTACTAGTAACAGGGGAAGTACAAAATGTTTGGCTCAGCACCCAGAAGCTTAGATGCTTATTCAAACTTGAGGTAAGCCTCTTGAGTCTGCAGACTAGGTTTGGAAATCTCCCAGGCTGGCTTCTTAGTTTGTATCTGCATTTTATTTTTCATGTGAATTTAACCCTGATCTCCAGGGATCAAATTTCAGGTGTGAGAGAAGATTTCCGTCTCCCTTCAGTTCTTCGTTGTTATGCTAAGACTCTCAACAAGGGGCCCAATTAGTAACAGTTGTGGTAGTGGGTTTTTTCTTTCAAAATAAATTTGCAGAAATAACAAAATCTATAATTATCCCTCTTAAGGACAAAATTAAAACAAAACAAAATCCACCCATCACTGTGTTTGGAAAAAACAACAACAACAACTTGGATATAATCTTACACAAAAGGCACATCGATCCTAGGATAGAAATAAAATAACTAACTTCTTGATAGTGTTGGGCTTTGTGATGTGGACATTTAGCCACTATGAACTGAACTAAGAACCACCCAGTTCCTTTCATATGGGCCACTGAACAGATATCAGATGACTGATGGCTTAATCACTATTTACCTGAATAGGGTTTAAACCAAGTGACCAAGAAGTGAAAGGTTCCATATCTCATGGCCAATCTTCTGAGCCTCTGAGAAGAGACTTGCTTGTAATCTGATGCTTTTTTGCTTCTGGTCAAGTCAGGGATGTGGTGTGAATGGTCCTCTTCTTGATTTCAGACAGGACCAGAAGAGCTGGCATAAAAATGAAAAATGGGCAAAGGTTTGGTGGTCCACTATCCCAGTTTTCATTGACCTCCTAAAGGAGTTCTTGGTTTAAGTTTTGGGAAGAAATTATTACTTTTTTTTTTTTTTTTTTTTTTTTGCATTGTGATAGCACCCAAGAATCCCAAATAGACTCCGGACCCCATTGTGCTAGGTGCTATACAAACACTTAGGACATCACAGTCCCTAACCTGAAGCACTCAGTGTAACTGAAGAGAAGATGCAAGAAATGAGTGTAACAAACAATAAGAGGGAAGGGTGGGAGAGAAGATGAAGGTGACTTTAAGAACATCACACAGTGGCATGGGTGAACAATGTGCATAACCAATAATAATGAAGAAGGTTTATAACTTTTTTTTTATCCAATCACTTTTAAAATTCCTTATGAACTTCTGGGCTCCTTAACAACTGCCCTTCCTCCTCCCTGAAAATATGACCTAGGTTTTGCTGCCTAGTTTGTTGTTTTTTTTCTTTCTATACAGACTATCCCCAGTTGGCACCTACCAGGAATTATCAGTTCCTTTAAAATAAATACAAACTATACCCACAGCCCCCTCAAACAGTGCCTCCCACCATAGAGCACCTGCTGGGAAGCCACTGTGGTGGTGAGGATTTCTCTGCGCCCTGTGGAGAGAAGGGATGGGTCCCTGCAAGTGTCAAGTACTGGAGGGCAGGAAGTCCAGTGATCACTTGTGGAGCTCTGATGTCCCTCCGTTCTGAGACTGTCAGGCTACTATCTGGGAAAAAAGCATCTTAACTGGGAAGTAAGAACTCAGCAGCATCAGCTAGTGCCAAGAGCATCACAGGTTTAGCCAAGATGTCCTGGTCCTGCATGGAGCTAGGACTTGGGGGGCACAGCAGTATCTCCATAGGGTGCTGCCTTTACGGCCTCAGGGAGTCACTGAGGAGAGGATTCCCCCATTTCCCATCTCTTCACAGAACAGGTTGGACCAGAACACTATAGGGCCTACAGAGGCCATAAAGGCATCACCCCATGGTGATACTGCAGTGTCCTCCAAGTTCGGACTCCATGCAGGGCCTGGGCATCTTGGCCTGACCCCTGTGCTCTTGGCACTAGCTGATGCTATTGACTTCTTGGAGGATGCCTGGCCCTTCTAAAACTGACTCATTCTCTTGGGAAATTCCGCAGAGGGCTGCAGTGAAAAGAGGCGAGGGGCAGTGCGGGCTTAGTCAGCCCCTGCCGTAGGAGGGAGGTGATCAAAGGAAATACTGCTTTTATATGCTTTGTCTTTTTGTTTCACAGCTGTTCTGTCTCCAACCTTGTGAGCCCAGCCGTAGGGGTTAGCCTGCTCTTGTTCTTTCTCCACTGATCCTGCTGTTCTTTGCACCTGTACATCTGTTCCCATGCACTCTTTACTTGGTGCTTAATGAGTACTCTTTCTCTCTCCAGGTGCCGAGGTCAATGCTTCCCCTCTCTGGAACTTGGCTCAAGTGAAAATGGAGCCTCAGGAAAGTGAGGAGGGCAATGTTCATGGGCACGGGGTCCTAGGCAGCGATGTCTTCGAGGAGCCCATGTCGGGCATGAGCGAAGCTGGGATGCCGCAGAGCCCCAATGGATCTGAGAGCAGTTATGGTTCTCATTCTCCTGACAGCCTGATGGGCTCCTCGCCTGTCTTCAACCAACGCTGCAAGAAGAAGATGAAGAAGATGTGAAAGGGAAGAGGACTTTTTTTCTTTCGAATCCTGCTAATGTGTGACAGTGACTTGAAATGAGCCAATAGGGCCCTTGGTACCTCGGGGACTATAATAACCAGTGCTGGCCCTGGGTTTTGGGGAACAGTCTGTGAAATTATCATGTGAGGTTCGATCTGCAGTGCACATCAACCCACCCATCTTCATTCTGCCCATGACTCCTCTTCCCATTAGGCTCTGCTTTGCATCCCCATCCACGAGATTGCAGGAGAACTCAAAATGGGAACCATCCCCATCCTACAAACGTGGCAGTGTCACCAGATCTCTGGCGGGATTGGAGTGCGGGAGAGAATGCAGGCTAGTAGTCTTGTTGACAGTGGCTGTTTATACTCACTGAGCCAGGGGAGTCTTGACAGTGAGCTTCTCAAAGTGGAACCAGAAGCAATTAGCCTTACCTAACGCTGGCCCTGGTAATAAATGGTTTCCTTTATTTTGTTGGATTGTATGTGGCAATTTCAACCCAACTGAGTTGCCCTGTTTGAAGCTGCTATCTTGACATTTGAAATAGCTTCTGTTTTGGTTCCTGTTTTCTTTTAATGGTGCAGCTGATTGATAGCAATAATTATTTTTGTTCTGTGGATCCACAGCTAATGTTCAACTCAGAGCTTTTAATTTGATTCATTTGAGTGTCTCTCTTAACAAAAGCTGGAATGATCATGAGTCAAGTAGGAACACTGGCTTAAACCGGCTCTATACCTATAACCCATTGGAAGGTTCAAGGGAGGTTTACTGAGCCTCATATTTGTCCTTACAATTGCACATTAATCTTCTGAAAGAACAAGCTCCAGGCACAGTGTTTTTGTTTGTTCATATAACATTCATGGCCCTAATTCTCTTTCTTGATTGTATTTCATGTTCATTGTACAGAAATAGAAGCCAAACAAATAAAACTCTCCTGTGTTTCTAATAAGACTCAGTGGCCATAGAGTTTCATGGACATCAGTGTTAAAAACTGTTGTCTCAATGTTAAAGGTACTGTCTAGTGGTTAAAGAACTATCCAAATATTTAAAGCATGGTTGGTTAAACAGAGAATTTGGGAAATGGGAAATCTTTGTTCTGTTCCCACCTCTGTCAGTGACTCCTCTAAACTAGGGAAGATGCAACCCCCCCTGATTTTGTTTCCCCACTTATAAAAAGGGAAAAGTAATGTGATGGGTTTGGTCACAGAGACCCCCTTGGGACTGTCACCTGATGTGCTGAAATTACCTCTGAGCTCGTTTCCCCTGCCAGCTTGGGACTTCCAGAACCCTGTCTTGTTGAGCCAGACACACTAGCCTGCTGCAACACAGATCCAGGGTCTGGTCCATGCTCCCAAAACTGCAGACTTAACTGAAAACATCAGCAAGTTACCTGTCTCCAGCACCCAGCTCCCAATGGGATCCAAACCCCAAATAAATACGCTTTACCCTGTATAAGCTTTATACAGAGTAAACTCATGAATTGTCTGCCTTTTATAACACTGATAGAGAGAAATGCACAGCTGTTTGCTCCCCCAGGTATTAATCACTTACTCTGTGTTTATTAATAAACAAAAGTGATTTTATTAAGTATAAAAAGTAGGATTTAAGTGGTTTCAAGTAAAAACAGAACAAAGTAAGTCATAAAGCAAAATAAAACAAAACGTGCAAGTCTAAGCCTAATACATTAAGAAACTGATTACAGGTAACATCTCCCCCTCAGAGATGTTCCAATAAGCTTCTTTCACAGACTAGACTCCTTCCTAGTCTGGGCCCAATCCTTTCCCCTGGTAGAGTTCTTGTTAGTTCGAGCAGACATCTCAGTTGGTAAGCAGAGTCTTTCTCATGACTGGCAGCTTTCTTAATCCTGTTCCACCCCCTTTTACAGCTTTGGTACAAGGCAGGAATCTTTTGTCTCTCTGGGTCCCCACCCCCCTTCTAAATGGAAAAGTACCAGTTTTAAGATGGATTCCAGCATAGGTGACATGGTCACATGTCACTGTAAGACCCCTAGTCTCAATTTTTCTTGGGTTGGCCCACAGGTACACAGGAAGGCTTGCAGGTAAATAAACCATTTACAACCAATTGTTCTAGTCAGTGGGAGCCATCAAGATTCTAAACCACCATTAATGGCCCACACTTTGCATAATTACAATAGGACCTCAGAGTTATACTTCATATTTCTAGCTTCAGATACAAGAATGATACATGCATACAAATAGGAGGAATGTATTCAGTAGGTTATAACCTTTGTTATGATACCTTACAAGAGACCTTTTGCATAAAGCATATCCCAGTTACATCATTCATAAGCATATGTCCATAAACAATATGGAGTGCACAAGTAATCACAAGTAATACCTGCCTTCCAGTGGTGGTGAGGCTTAATTAATATCCATAGAGCACGTCGAGATACTCTGGTGAAACGTATTATGGGAACTATTATAACTGGGTGGGATTGTTGCTGGATGGAATGGGGAAGGAAAGTCCCGGCCACTGAATGTTTTCAGGACTTTTAATTGGCTAAGGATGAAAGAATAGTGTATCTGCCACTCTCTGGAGCTTTAGAAGAATCTCTTAAACCTCAGTCATAAGTGCTTTTTTTAGATTGCCCAAGTACACTTACTTCTCTCATTTTAAATCATGTTTTTGTATTTTGCTTCCCTTCCACACCCATTTCCCCCATAATACACACTTTGTAACAAGTCAGGCCTGCATGCTTCAAATGTATATTTAAATACAGTGGAAATTCACCCTGTATTGATTCTGCAGTGGCAGAGATGTGCTATTGATTCTCTTTTTTGAGGGTTGTTTATGCAGAGATTAGAAATGCACCAGCGTACTTTGTATATTTTAAAATGATGGCAAAGTATATTCATAGAATATCAGGGTTGGAAGGGACCTCAGGAGGTCATCTAGTCTAACCCCCTGCTCAAAGCAGGGCCAATCCCCAGACAGATTTTTGCCCCAGATCCCTAAATGGCCCTCTCAAGGATTGAACTCTCAACCCTGGGTTTAGCAGGCCAGTGCTCAAACCACTGAGCTATTAAAATCTTTATCTTCTACCTCCCCCCCTTATACTAAGTGTCGCTTCTGACATTTGTCTGCTTGGTGCTTCTTTCTCTTTTACAGATGGAAACTTTAAATTCTGGGCAAGTAATTCCCCTGGAACAGTCCATAGATTTACAAAGACATTTATCATGCACAAAATAGTGACATTTCAAGCCTCACTTTGTCCATATTATGATTTGCCATGTGCTCTTTTGAGGAATCAAACAAGATTTCACTATGCATGAATGCATGCTGGGGCTCATAGCAGCTAGTGCTGTGTCTGAGGAGTCCATAGCCCCATGGGTATAGTGAGATTATGGTAGGAGTTAGAATTGGTGCATTAACAACTTGATCATGAAAAGGAGCTCTCCCACTGTTTATTTTTGTTGATTCTTGGGAAAGGGCTGTGCTGAATTAACCTTTTCAGAATCCTCCAGTTTCACTGGCTGCCTGTTCTTCCTCGCTTCTGTTTTTGGCTGCGAGCGATAGTGT
Source organism: Chrysemys picta bellii (assembly GCF_011386835.1). NCBI lineage: Eukaryota > Metazoa > Chordata > Testudines > Emydidae > Chrysemys > Chrysemys picta. The sequence continues at coordinate 152,718,953 of NC_088793.1, read as the reverse complement.
GGATGGCCAGTCAAAGTGCAGAATATTGACAAAGCTCTGGTCTCGGCAGGGATCTGCCCTGCTGTCTAAGTCAATAGTGAATATTGCTATTGACTGGGCGAGCCTGCTCCATACTATATTTGTAGGGTGTTTTGATTAGGGATGGAGGAAGGGCAGTTCAGATAAGGTCCCTCTCTCTCTCTATATATATATAATGCATGCTGAGGTCTCAAATCTTTTCTCTCTTGAAAGCTCTCCCTATCCTCCCATCTGGATACCAATGTCAGACGAGGGTTTGCCTGAGGCAATATAAGGTTCCCTGCAAACACCTACACAGGAGCCTTTGTATGCAGCTCAGAATCCCGCTGTAGCTTGAACCGTAACTTCAAGACCAGCCTTGCTGCCTTAGATGTGCCTGATGCTTTACAGAAAGATCGAGATTTCCCCACCTGGAAGAACTTAAAAGTTGCAAAGAGAATGGGTATCAAAACAGAGGGAGGAGGGACAAATCTGATTAGAGGCTCACTGCTGAGGCTAAGGCATGTGTCTAGTGGGTGATGAAGGGTATTTTAGTTAAAATGTTATTTTTTTAAATGTATAAAAGTGAAATATGCAATTTGGGCTGTGTTACAGGGGAGCAAAAGGTGGCTTGAAATGCAAATCCTTTTCTTTTTACTTTATTGAAGGGAGTTCCCAAGAAAATAAAAATTCCATCTCTTGAATTTTCAGAATGGTGGTGGTGGTGGTGGGGGGGGGGGGCGTGAAATGGGGATTGGGTTAAAATGAAAGCTTCCCTGTAAACATCCCTCCAGCTTTTGAACTTGGGTAAGCTGTAATAATAGTGCTGTAGCACAGAGAGCGCCCCAGTGGTTTGTAGCACTTGTCTGTTTGAGAGCTGAGTAGGCATGTGGGCATTAGAAACACCATAGAAAAAGGGGGTGAGGGCAGGGAATATGACTCCAGTGCATTTCCATGGGGTACCACCCAAATTACATTAGTGCCAGAAGAATTAGCCCCTGTGAGCCTAAGATGATGTACTGGGGCTCTGTTGCTTCTGCAGCATAAGCAATTCAGTGCCTCAGAAGCCTTATTATTCTTTATTGTATTAGCACCAAGGAGCCTTAGTCAGGCATGGCTGCCACCTGTCTCACATGCTAGCCTGCTAGTGCTGCCGATTGAGAGAGAGAAGAGAGCACGTTCCTGTCCCATCGTGGAGTAAGTAGTGCTTGGATTGCAGTGACTGATGGGGAGGATGATCCCCCAGTAATTGAGGGATGGAAGAGTTATTGCTCAGACTAGGTGACCTCATCAGACAGTTAAAAATAGAATGTGGAGTAAAGCAGGGAGGTTACAAAAGTGAAGGGCTCTGTCACTTGGCCTAAAGAAGATCTCCTTTAGCCAACAGTAGTAACAAGTCCCATATCTGCTCTTTGGACCAACCACAAGGGGGGCAACATTGCTCAGACACAAAACAAGTGACTCATGCTAAATCTGCAGTCAGCACAAGCCTAAACCTGGGACTGTAGCACTGTATTGACTCAGCAACTCATGGGCCAGCCTCGCAATCTCCTCACTCTGTCCTTGGAAGAAGAAAATAATCACCAGACCAGATCAAGGCCCCAGCTTGAACAGTGGCACCGAAGCAGGAGCTAACTCATGTCCTGATTTTAACGCCCTTCTACTCCAGTAGCTGGACTATTTATAGCAATTTACCCTCAGGTTCAACCTAATACCCTCTCACTTAATGGGGAAAAATGGATGAAAACAGTGAGCCCAGTTGTGCTCCCTTTGAAGTCAATAGGAGTTTTGCTTTTGACTTTGAGCATCATGTCTGGGGGATGCTTGATTGGGAATGGTGGAGTGGGAGCAAAGAGACATTCCCATTATGTACATGCTGAGATCTCAGTTTCCCCCTCCTGAATGTTTCCCCCACGCTGCCCTCGGGGATACCAGTGGCTGAACTGGGGCCAGCCTTGGATTGTAATAGGGAGCCAAAGGTAAATGAAGTTCTCGGCTAACATCAAGATAGTGGCCTTTACATGCAACTCTAGGTCAGAATCCTAGAGGCAAGTGCTTTAATCCTAACACTGGCATTGGATCTGTGGCTGGGATCCTTGCAATACAGGATTCTGCTGCCTTTTAGAATATGTGATGGCCTCAACTATTCAACCTGCTAGAAATGAGAGCATTTAATATCTGATGAGAACTCTGTGATGGGGCTATGCTCTGCCATATAGGAGTGTGGACTCAATGCTCCCCTAAGTCTTCTCCATCTCTTTACGTGATCCTAAAACCTGATGCTAGAGGCACTTGAGTTTTACATTTTTGGGGCTGGGGTGAAATTTTCCCCTTTGGTCACACGGTGGCACTGGCTGCACATGTGTGAATTAGGACAAGCCTGTAGACAGGAGGCAAATTTCAGTGCAGGAATTTGTTTGAAAAAACCAAAACTCTGTCATTTTCAGTGGGGGTTTTAAAGTGGAGATTAGAATCGCCTCCATTTGTTGCTATGGAAACACCCGAAAGAAAGAAAACTACCTTATTATTATTCACACTGATGAAATCTCCTCTGGGGTCTGCTCGGTGCTGTGTTCCTGTTGCTGCTGTTGATGGGGCAGGGGTGGAGGGGATGACTCTCTGCTGGAAAGTCACCCCTTTGAGTGTTGATCGTCTCTGGGCCCAGCGATGTGTGCGGTATGAAGTGCAATAGGATCCCTTGGTGCAAGCGCTTTGTTCTCGTTTGTCTCAGTCCTCTCCTTTTTGGAGGACACAGATTCATTGGACTGCAGACAGCCTCTGTTCACAGAGCCACCCTCCTGATGCAAGATCATCTGCGGGAGCAGCCTGGCTTTGAGTCACTTCTGTGCCAAGGCTGATGATTGATAGTTTTTGCAGAGTTGCGGCGTTGGTGAAATAAACAAGATGCCTGGTATCTGGGGCTAGAACCTGCCCAGTGGGGGAGAGGGGAAGCGAGGAGGAGGATTTGATGTTCTAAAGGGTCTTCCCCTTTTGTTGATGTCCTTTAGGTTTCCAGCCTGTCCATTTCTCCCTCAACTTTTTCTTCCTTTGCTATGACCTCCATGCCAATGATTCTCCAATCTACCTTTCCACCCTTGACCTCTCTTATATCCCCAGCTCTTTCTGCCCTCTCCTTCTGAATGACTGACCCCCTTGAGCTCAACATCTCCAACCCTGAACTACCCATCCTTTCCTGTAGTCCTCCTCTGCTTCCTCTTCTTTTCGTCATGGTTGAGAAGTCCATTCTCTCCTCACCTCAGCTTTGGGGTCCTATTTGACTCTTCTCTTTCCGCCATATCCAGCTTCTCACTAAACCCTGCTGCCTTTTTTCTTTCTCATAAATAAAATAGACCTGGCTAGGAAGCAATTTTTTTTCTGTCAATTATTTTAAAAATGTCATTTTAAAAAAAACTTTTCTTAAATATCAAACTAAAATTTGGAGGTGCTGTGAAACCCTTGAAAGATGCCATATAGAAGGGCTGAGGTTTATGATGATGGTAGTGCTTCATTTAGGGGAATTTGATCAGTGCCATTGGGTCAATTTGTCCCTTCTTTACATGGGACTCCTCTTATAAGAGGGCTTTGGGTGGCACACTGGCTGGTGGGGAGAACTCATGGAGTTTCCAGTTCCCAGTGTGGGGTTTTTCGACCCAGGGGATGCTCTAGCTGTTCCCTATAATTCACTGGTCTGTGTAGATCAAATGCTGATGACTTATGTTCAGCTGAGGGGTGCGTGGAGATTGCATCTCAGGTGAGTTTTGAACTTCTACCATTCATCTGCCAACTTCCCTCCTGATCTGTTCTGCAGATTGCATCCCATCAGGCATACAGCTGGGCAAGCTCACGTCCCAGGAGAAATAGACCATGAAATCCTGGCTTATACATGAGGCTTATTCATCTGTAGTGCAGCCCCCAGAGGAGGACAGAGCTGAAAAAGGGCCTGGTGCAGATCTCGCTTGTCAGAGATTGAACTCCAGGCAGCATTATGTGCCTTTGTGCAAGTAGAGCATGGAGCCTGTTGCTAGACTTGTGAGGAAGATGGCGGTCACCACTGTAGCCCTTGGGCTGGGCCTAAGGACTGTGGTTTTGCTGTAATGAATGAAAATAAACAATTCTCCTCTCAGTTGGATGCGCAGGATACCATGCAGTGTGAAACTGGACGACAGCTGGAATCCCAGAAGGAGTAGGGTCTGGGGATAGTCAACTTTACTACTCTGGGTGAAGGCACATCCTCTTGTGGAGGAAATGCAGCAAAACAAATCCTTCCTGGTCTCCTCTGCCTACTGCTGTTTTAATCAGGAGCAGGCATGGGAAAATTCTTCCTTTTGCAAGCCCTGCATACAAGCACCATTCAGCCTTGAGCTGGCATTCAGACTGCCATCAAAGAGAAGGAGTGCAAGGAAACAGTGATCTTACGGCACCACTGGCCCGCCCTCTGTTGTCTGGTCCTGAGGGTTTGGGAAGGAAGGGTTAAAGTTTGCCAAACAACTTGGCTATGTTACTGTGGACTTAATGAGTGAGACCTTGTTTTCACTTCTAAAAAAGTTTCATGTTTTACCTCCTGGAAACTAATGTGCATGAGCTATCCTGAGAAAAAATGCCATGAAGACAAGACACTTGAGTTTTACCATGAAGTCAGCCCCAAGCAGGTGTATAGGGCTGACCTCAGTGAGTTTGCCTCATGATCAAATGGAAGTGTCTTGCTTTTACCTCAGGATAGCTCGTGTGTGTTTGCCTGAGGTAAAAAAACTATACAATTTTAGCAGTGAAGACAAGGTCTGAGAGTCCTGTTTCCACCCCATTTTCTTTCCAAATGCCATTCAAGGAAGTATCTTAATTTGCAAACAGCTCCATTAGTATCCCCTCAAATGCCTTAGGGGTGTTCCTCTACTTGGGCCTGGTCCTGCTTTTATTGCATCAAAGAAAATGTTGCCATTCAGTGGGAGCAGGACCATGCTGTGTGTGGGCGGAGAGTGAATTTGAGTGTGTATTAGCCAAAATTTGCAAAGCCGGGTACATATTAGAGGTGACCAGGAAAGGACTCCTTAAAAAGTCAGGTTTGTCCTTTTTCTGCCTTTTTTTATGGTGGATAAGGAAGGCCATAAAAGTAATTGTTTTTTAAAACAATAAACCCTACTTTTGTTTTGTTTTTGGTCTTATGTTTTTAACCTTGGAAACAACAGGAATGTCAAGTTTGGTATTTTCTGGCTTTGCCAAAAGAAATCTTGAGGTGATCAGAGCGTGCGTAGTGCAAACTCTTTCCCCTCCACTGAAGGGAGAGTGATGTTGGACCTTTAACAGAAACATCCTCTCTCAATCATTAGTGACTGGAGTCAAATAGGTGTTAACAAAACAGACAGCAGAATTTTAAACGGCCTCTTTTGATATCATTTCACTAATTCTCCAGTAACTATAGAATCTTCCCCTAAGACTTGAAGTAAAAAAGAAACCTATGTACTTGTAACTCTGGACTCTTTATGTAAAACATCTCACCCCTATTGATTTTGTTAATCTTTAATAAAAGGTTCGTGACTTAAAACAAAGCAAAAACAACTTTCAGGACTTTCTTATGCACCATAAAGAACCAAACAAAGGTATGTGCCCTTTGATGCCCCCATTGAGGGTTACATTGAGAGTACAGTATCTCAATCTTTGTTTTGGCCTGAATTTCAGAGGGGCTGAGTATCTACAACACCCACTAACCATAGGTACGCAGCATCTGCAAACCAGACTACTGGCTTAGGTTCCTAAATATGGATTTAGGTGCCTAGCTTTCAGCAGCAAAAGTGTAGAACCAAGGAAGCCTGGCCCCCAGTTCTGACCATTCAGCTGCCACCTCTCAAGTTCATACAGTGTCATTTCAGACAATAATTCGAGACAATACAACTGTGGCTGTCTAGCCATTGACTGAATTTTCCGATGGAAAAGACTGACAAAACCAGTTCACCTCAACAAACCCTAGTCTCCAACAAAGGATGAGACTCATAGAAACTGGAGAAGAAATTAAAATCCTGAATAAAAAAGATCCCCTGCTTTAAATGTTTAGAACAAAATTGCTCTTCTAGCCTCAGCGACTTTTGTGCACTGGCTTCAAGTGTCTTTTAAAAAATGAGCTTTATGAAACAGATCAGCGGGGGCTCTTTAGCTCCTTCAGTGCTGTAACTACAGCTCATTCCAGTGTAATTCCTTTGCCTCTCCCTTCAGTACCTTGCCATTCATTTTAATTTTGCAGGATTGGTGAGCTGCAGTTCTCCTGTGTGGATGCAGCATGTGTTTCCAAGACACATCCCCCATGAGGGTTCCACTGGTACAGAATTCCTAGTGTGAAGGATACTGGCTGAGGGCCTGAGCATGCCAGGTGCTGTGGCTGCCTGAAATGAATGGGAGGTGAGGATGCTCAGATGCAGGTCAGAAGGATATTTGTTTTGTAACTTGGCACTCGGCCCATAGGCATGGATCTGCCATCTGTCTGGATTCATGAATCCTTCATTATCTTGATATTGTCTATGCTCCATGGCAAGTTTGGAGCCTAGACCCAAAAGTGTTCACACATCTCTAACAGGGGGGTAAGTACTAGGGGGGGTAAGTACACATCTGGATGTGGAGGTATTTTTGCTGACTCATGCTGAGGTTAGATGAGATATGTCCAATTAGCTCTACTCTAGGAATTTAGAAGGGCTGAATTCCCCCTCTCTTAATAGCAGAAGGAATGAGAGGCAAAGACAGTGAGGGCCTGTAAGGAAATTCTAAAACAGCAACACTTAAGGAAGATTAGGTTATGAGTTATGTTATTTCAGTTACCAATAAGACCAAACCCCAGGAAGAGGGTAAATATGGACTTTATAAAATGGGGCTGTACTCTTTGGAGGAGGGTGGGAACTGTACCTGTTCAGAGTTGCCTTAAAGCAAGACCTACTCTTATGAAGTCAGGGAATATTTTACATAGCAACAATCTGAAGAAATGGGGATAGATCAGTGATTAAGGCTTATACATATCAAAGATGTGGGTGATCGTAGCAGATGAAGTCACAGAGCTAAATGTGAATACCAGCATGATAAAACCCTTGCTGCCAATTTTCCTCCCAGAATGCTTAAGATTTGATGACTCAGGGCATTGGCAGAGCAGCATAGTTTGGGGGTGTTGAGTATCAGGATTGATAGGCACTGGGACTGCTATTGGGGTAGCTCAAGTATGACATAGGAAAGGCTCCTGCTGCAGGTTGGGTTTGAAGAATCCCATGCACTGCTACAGGCTGGAGACCAACTGGCTAAGCAGCAGTTCTTCAGAAAAGGCCCTGGGGATTACAGTGGACAAGAAGCTGGATATGAGTCAGCAGTGTGCCTTGTTGCCAAGAAGGCTAACGGCATATTGGGCTGTATTAGTAGGAACATTGCCAGCAGATCAAGGGAAGTGATTATTCCCCTCTATTCGGCACTGGTAAGGCCGCATCTGGAGTATTGCATCCAGTTTTGGGCCTTCCACTACAGAAAGGATGTGGACAAATTGGAGAGAGTCCAGCGGAGGGCAACGAAAATGATTAGGGGGCTGGGACACATCACTTACAAGGAGAGGCTGAGGAAACTGGACTTATTTAGTCTGCAGAAGAGAAGAGTGAGGGGGATTTGATAGCAACCTTCAACTACCTGAAGGGGGGTTCCAAAGAGGATGGAGCTCGGCTGTTCTCAGTAGTGGCAGATGACAGAAAAAGGAGCAATGGTCTCAAGTTGCAATGGGGGAGGTTTAGATTGGATATTAGGAAAAACTTTTTCACTAGGAAGGTGGTGAAGCACTGGAATGGGTTACCTAGGGAGGCGGTAACCATCCTTAGAGGTTTTTAAGGCCTGGCTTGACAAAGCCCTGGCTGGGACAATGTACTTGGGGTTGGTACTGCTTTCAGCAGGGGGTTGGACTAGATGACCTCCTGAGGTCTCTTCCAACCCTAATCTCCTATGATTCTATAAAGGGTACTGACAGAAGTGGGAGCGTATCCAAAGCTGGAATAACAAGGGACGGCAGAGGTCAGGAACGTGGTACATTGTGTATGGTGAAAATGTATATAGCACCTGCCAGCACTATAACTGTACCAACTCTTCTTATCCCATTTCACGGTCACAAGTAGTGAATTCAGCCACAAACTCTAGGGATAATAATGGTGGCAAAGATGGTCTTTGATGAGCTATTTACTGGTCACTAGCACTGAGGGGAATGGAGGTGCCCAAGTGATGGCTCTGGTTTTGGCATGCTTTGCCAATGGAAACTTGCTGCCAAGTGGTTCTCATAAATAAGACAGCTGCAGAAGTGGCTGTTTGAGAACCTAAAAGTGCACGATACTTTCATTGCCAGGGCAGCCATCAGAAGAAAAGACACTTCAAGAGCAGTGATTAAGTGCCACTCCCTCCCCTGGGGTAACTGAGTCAGCACCGATAAGTCCAACAGTAAGTCTCTAATTCCATCAAGGTGTTTTGGGGCTCTCATAAATGTTAATGGAGAATTTGGGCTTGGTCTACACTAGGAACTTATGTTGGTAGAAGTACGTCACTCAGGGGTGTGGAAAATCCACACCTCTGAGTGATGTTCTATTGAGCTGACCCTTGGGAGAGCTTCTCTTGTTGATATAGCTACCACTCCTTGGGCAGGAGTATCACCTATGCTAATGGGAGAAGCTCTCCCTTTAGGGTAGGTAGCATCTGCACTAAGCACTACAGTGGTGCAGCTGGACCAGGGCAGCACAGTAAGTGTAGACAAGCCCTAAGTGTGTCTCTTCAGAAACCTGCAAGGAAACGTCTTGCATTGCTGTTATGCATAACAGTGTCTGCTAAAAAGATCCTGATGCATCAATGAAAGGCTGTTAGGAAGGCACTACAATTAGAATCCAATATCTCTGTCATCATCATATCCTGGTGCCAAATATTGATGCAAATATCATTTACAGCAGCCAGAGGAACTCAGGCCTTTTCTTATATTTCGAGAGATTGACAATATGTCTGCTACATGGGGTGCCTGGCCAGGAGAATTGTCAGGAAGTGGCGTATCCATTGCACTTAGATACCACAGTGGAAAGGTTAGCGCTGAGCACTCATAAGGTTTGATCCTGCAGAACAGCTAAGTACATGCTTGACTATAAGCATGTGAGCAGTCTTATTTACTTCAATGAGATTCTGCACATGCTTTGAGTTAAGCATTTAGTTAATGGCATTGCTGGATCAGCACAGTATAACCCAGTGATAGGTACATTAGAAATACTTATTGTGACTGATTAGATAGCAGGAATTTCAATACTTGTCTCTGGACACCAGAATGCCTCTAACTAGCTGGCAGGATTTCACTGCTATGTGAATGATTTTATATGTCGCTGCTCTGACAGTATCCATCAGTTCTTCATACACAAATGTCCACGTCACTGAACCCTCACTGCCATCATTAACATTAATTGGCTCCCTTGCAGGCAGCCTCCTAGAGTAGCCAAGGAATGAATGGAGACTGAATGGCCCTCTCCCCTCAGAGCAGCATTGAGACACACTGTTGAGGCAGCCAGTGTGTGTAGGTTAGCTTACACTGTTCATACTGAACCTGTTTTCTCTGGATACAGAGGAGGTTTCAATAATCAGAGATATCAGTCTGGCTAGTTTTCACCAGCACAGACTCCGCACACACAAACATCAAAAGAAAAAAGTGTTAAGCATTTGTAATATTTACTTGCAGTGATATTATTCAGCCACTACATGGGTCTGTGCACTGTATAGCATAGCAGGCAAACTGTGGTCCCTGGCAAACAAGACAGACAAAGCTGGAATGTGAGCTGAGTGGAAGCCTGTTTGATGGTCTGTATGTAGTAGCTGTTTATTGAAGAAAACACTTCACATTTAAGATGTCCTGTGATTTTTATGCATCATGTTAGGGAGTGGAAAGGAAAAAGTTATCAACTTCTTGTCACAGTGAAATAAGTTAATTTTTAGGAGAGTTTTTATTTTTTTCAAACTCACTTCAGAGTCCTTAGTGAGAAATCTCTGATTGCTATTTCCCATAGGCATTCTCCCTCTTTAGCATTTCACCAGGTGATCTTTAAACACAATTTCAGTGAGTGTCAATGCTACTTTCAGAAATTAAATAAAAGAGTTGCCCTCTGTCTCGTGGAAAGATTATTCTATTTGCTAACAGGAAATGCCCGTTCCTGAACTTAATGAGAGAGATAGGAAGGGAGAAAGGAAGACGCATGGTTATCGCCAATAATCTTTCATCCAGCAAAATTGGATTCCACTATGTTAGCTTACTTGTTAGTATTTATATAAATAATGAGAGAGAGCGTGCACGTGCATGCCTTGAAGTCCATCTTTAAAGAGTGTGAAAATGAGATTGTGGAGGAGGGAGTGGCAGTGTCTTGATTTCATTCCAAGGATCCTGTGGAGGGAAAAGCACAAAGAAAACTCTCGACAAAAAGGTATTGCTGTTTCCCTGGTTCTCTCCAACCATAGTGGGATTACTCAAGAAAATAAAAATGCCCAAGAGGCAGAGAAATTATTTCACATATTTTCAGAGTCAGTTTCCATGCACTGGCTTCTATATTTCCTTTTGATCTTGTCAGTTTCAGGCCTTTTTCCTTTCTGCGTGGGGTGTATGTTAACTGTGACATCCTCTTTGCTCTCTTCCATCCCATTTAAGGTCTCCGTTTGGTTTCCAAGCAAGGTGCATACAGATTTATTATCTAGCACAAAGCAATATCAATATTCCATACTGAACTCTACAGCTTATACTGCGGTCTCCTGCCAGCTTTGTTTTCATAAGTGAATGGAATGCTACTGAAAGGTGCTGCAGGGGGAGCTCTGACAATTGAAATCCTCTGTTCATCTCCAGAGCAGGTACTGCACAGACAGCAGCAAGTAAGTGGGATGGATGCCATCTTGGCCAATGGTGGGGCTTGAACTGGGGACACTCCAGAGCTAGAAGCATGAATGGCTGTACAACCTGGACTGAAGAGCCAGCTTCTGTAACAGGTCCATATTCTCTGTGTATGAAGCACATAAGGGGGTGTGGGGGTCCACACACAACACAGAATGGCCCATGGGTAACATTTCACCCGGACAGAGGAGGCTAATTCCAAGCATCCGAGTTCCATAGCATTTGAAATCCCAGATGGGCCCCCACTTAAGTGATGGCTGTTGTCTTACCAACATGCTAGGCACTACAATTCAGTCGTAACCTAGAGGGAAGATAAGTCACAGTCACGTTCAGTTCTTGGCTTCTCTGCAGAGCCTGCTGAACAGGGGTCCACAGGGAGACTTGTGCTTTAGCGATGTTGATGCTGTTACAGTTACCAAGCTAACTGCACCTCTGACTCCTCCTGGTCTCATTGAGCAGATTCCTCCCCCACCCGCCCACCCATATACACGTCTCAGGCCTTGAGCCATTATCTCTATCTGGGTGACAGGCCCCCATGTATCAACTGTGATTACCTCAGCAGATCTGACTGCCCCTGCGATTCTGTCCTCTCCGGGACCAGTGACAGTGGTACCCAGTGACCAGACAGCCTTCCTAAAGCAAACTCTTATTTATTACAACAAAAGACAGAGAAAAACAGTCTGTTTTATTATTTTAAGAGCTATCTGCTTGTCTGGCTTACCGGCTATCTAACCATCTTCCCAGGGGGGACCCTGGTTTTATAACTTCTTATGGACTCCTCTGCAAAGTCACATTCTGCCTGGGTGACAATCTCTTCCCAGAACACTCAAACCAGTACACTTCCTCCCTGCTTTGTGGGAGGAGGGAAGCATGTCTTTATATCTTGGCCAGTCCTCTTATAACCCCCCTTTCACAGGAATCAAGTCACTTTTTAACTGTTTATAGCCATTTGATTTGGTAACTCCCAGCTCTGGCAAGACAAGGCTGGTGACTTGTTGGAGAGAAGGTAGGATCCTTAAAGCTAGTAGCTTTTACTATGGTCTTCCAGTGTGTATCTGGATGTTCATCTCTGGGGAGTCACTGTGTCACCATTCTGCACAGTCTCCACTGAATTAAAGGATCATAGGCACATAAAAACCATGTCACTACCTCCAATAGGAGTTATACAGTCTATCTTAATAGCGAGGTTACATATCAAGACTTAGATTTTCACATAGAAGCCCAGTGACCATGTCAGATGCTTACCCGCTAGGAAAGGGGTTGAGAAGAAGATTGGATTTAGAACTTAGTTGAGCCCCCAATGAAGTAATTTTTCTGGCACAGTGACCCCATTCATTCAGTCTCTAGTAGCTAGTAAAAACTAGACTGGCCAAACACAGAGAATACTGCAAGGGACTAGCCAGCTTGCTTCTAGAGAGGGGCTAACAGGCAGCCAGTGTGCTCCAGTAGGGCAGGCTGGGAGTTAGAAGCACTGCATTATTTTTCCAGCTCTGCCACTGACTTACTGTGTGACTCTGGGCAAGTCACTTAAGTGCTTTATGTCTCAGTGTCCTCAGCTGTAAAATGGGAGCTAAAGATACTTCCCTTTGTCTGTGAAGTGCTTTAAGAAATACAGATGACAAGTATAATTAACAGAACCTTTCCATTACTCATTTCTAGGATTCCTCTTTCCCCCACCAATAAATCCGCATTCTCTACACTCCCTCCTTCTTCTTGTCTCTGTTCTGCTGTGTGTCTTATACTATGCTCCAAGCACCATTGCATCTGAGCACCTCTACTTACTGTCTCCTTCCCTGTGGTCAGGAGGAGATAGTGGATAGTCTTTTTTTCCTTTCTTGTCCCCTCCCCCACATGATGTGATCAGGCCTTTATTCCAAGTGACCCAGCAGGGAATCCATATATTTACACTCTATTAACCCTGCTTACGCAGCCCCCACAGTCCCATGCAGAATCCAGGACCATGCTGAGAGCTAGACATACCCTACAAACCAGGCCCTGTAATCTACCTGTGCCCATGGGTTTTGTGGGTCCTAAAAGCCAGAGCTGGCAGGAAGACTCCTCTGGCTGGAAAGAGGAAAAGATAGCTGGGCTGGGATGCATTGCACTGGAATGTGTGAGTTGTAATACTTATTACAATTGTTCATTTGCTGCAAAGCAGGTGTTAGCTTGAAAAAAAAAAAAAAAAAAAAGCTGCATTCTGCATTGTTTGTTCCTCGCTAAAATGATCTGGGCCCCTGTGGGCATGTGTTGCCTTAATATTCTGGGGCTGAGAAGTGCCACATTTTCATAATGAAAGCTGTTGTCGGAAAGCAATTCCAGCCTCAGATAAAAAGAGAAGATTACACTTGCCACTTGAGTTACGGTATTAGAACAACTGATTTTATTTGTTTTCATTTAATTTTCCCCGTCAGCTGCTGCTGAACCTCTGTACGACGTTCTTTGGAGACGTTAATTGTATTCTGCATGTCTGGATCCCCCTAAGAAATGACAAACGCTTTCGCTCACAAATTAGATGTCTCTTTTCATTTAAACACCAAAAAGGGAAGCTAATTTAGAAATGTTGGGGCCAGCAAGGGCCCTGGCTTATGATGGAAACTGACAGATAGATGTGGAGCAGTGAACTCCATGCTGGGAATGCAGATCTGGGAGATACTCATTTAATTTTGCCCCCAGCTGGCACGCCAATGGAAAAAAAGACTCAGCTCATTCCTGCCTGCATAGCAATATAACATAATCATAGGGATAACTACCCTTAAGTTAATTTTAAAAGGACACAATCAAGTAATGTAAGCCCAGCATTTAAGGCGCCAAGTACTGCAGCCTGCTGAAGAAGCTCCCTGGAACTCCAATGGGTGCTTTGCCAGAGTAAAGATTGCAGGGTTTGGTCTATGTTTTGGCAAATAAATAAATGAAAGGGAGGAGGAGGGGGAGCAGGCTTTGTACAAACCAAACACAAATAGAAATATTTTCTTGAGAAGGAAAGATCTATCACTACAGATTGAGCAGAATGGGGTGGGTGGATTGTGAACTGCTGCACAGAAACCAGAAAGTGACAGTGGTTTGAAAGTGAAACTGACCGGTCTAGTTTCACTAGGTCCACGCTGAGTAAAAGGCTAATTAAAACGTGCAGAAAGGGGAAAGAACAGAAGGTCTTTTAACCCATGTCAGAGGGCTACTTTTGTAACCTACAGAACATCCAGACTACTGAGCAGGACTTTAGAACAACCAAAGAAGAGATTGTATCAGAGGAGTAGCCGTGTTTGTCGCTTTTTACAGATCCAGACTAAGAGTCCTGTGGCACCTTACAGACTAACAGACATCTTGGAGCATAAGCTTTCGTGGGTGAATACCTACTTCATCAGTGGGGGAAGCGCTGGGAGGGAAGGGGAGGTCGCAGAGAAGAGGAACTTGTGCAATGCTCCCTTGTAAAGTCGCTGCTCTTCCACAGAATCTTACAAGCAGAGGACACAGCAGGCAGCCAAACGACTTTATAAGGGAGCATTGCACAACTTTAAACGAGCATGTTCCCTAATGGAACAGCGACGTAACTGTGAAACAACGTTAAGCGGGAGGACATTAAGTGAGGAGTTACTGTAACTCAAAACCCACTGCTTTATGTGGCAGAAATGCAGTGATGACTTAATTGCAAGAGGTTGATTTGATAGCCAAAGTCATAGGTGAATCTAAGCAAATCTCAGAGGAGTGCAAAATGTCCTGATTATCGGTCTCTTTCCCCAGCAAAGCTTACATTTTTCTCAGTAGGTTTCTACACAAAATGCTTTCTGACTCTCACAGTCAAAAAATCTCTCTTCTCACCCATTAAAATGTTTTTTAAAATCAACTCAAGATTACAAATTCATTTCCAAAGAAGAAACATTTATTACCAAAGCCACTTGCAGGATGTGTTGTGTTCCAAGCACAGTGAATGTAAATGAAACAAGATTGAGAGAAAACAACCAGATGAAAGACAGCTGTTTACTCTCAGTAGGCACTTGTTCCTGATTGTCACATAGACCTTTGAGAGACATGAGCGCTACCTCCATATCAGCTGCACAGTTGTGACTGAGCCAGAGTTTGTGCATGTGCAGAAACTCAGCAGGAGTCCTGAGTTAAGGAAAAGAAAATCTCTGTCCAGGCTCTTTTGAGGTGCTGTTAACTTTGTGTGTGGCATTAGTGAGACCATTACTGAAACACTGTGTCCAGCTCTGAGGCCCACACTTCAAAAAGGATGTTGAAAAATTAGAAAGGGTTCAGAAAAGAGCTTCAAGAAAGATTTGAGGTCTGGAAAACCTGCTGTATAGTGAGACTAAAAAGCAACAGAGGGCCCTGTGGCACCTTTAAGACTAACAGAAGTATTGGGAGCATAAGCTTTCGTGGGTAAAACCTCACTTCTTCAGATGGAAGTAATGGAAATTTCCAGAGGCAGGTATAAATCAGTGTGGAGATAACGAGGTTAGTTCAATCAGGGAGGGTGAGGTGCTCTGCTAGCAGTTGAGGTGTGAACACCAAGGGAGGAGAAACTGCTTCTGTAGTTGGATAGCCATTCACAGTCCTTGTTTAATCCTGATCTGATGGTGTCAAATTTGCAAATAAACTGGAGCTCAGCAGTTTCTCTTTGGAGTCTGGTCCTGAAGTTTTTTTGCTGTAAGATAGTACCTTTACATCTGCTATTGTGTGGCCAGGGAGGCTGAAGTGTTCTCCTACAGGTTTTTGTATATTGCCATTCCTGATATCTGACTTGTGTCCATTTATCCTCTTGCGTAGTGACTGTCCAGTTTGGCCAATGTACATAGCAGAGGGGCATTGCTGGCACATGATGGCATATATAACATTGGTGGACATGCAGGTGAATGAGCCGGTGATGTTGTAGCTGATCTGGTTAGGTCCTGTGATGGTGTTGCTGGTGTAGATATGTGGGCAGAGTTGGCATCGAGGTTTGTTGCATGGGTTGGTTCCTGAGTTAGAGTTGTTATGGTGCGGTGCATGGTTGTTGGTGAGAATATGCTTAAGGTTGGCGGGTTGTCTGTGGGCGAGGACTGGCCTGCCTCCCAAGGTCTGTGAAAGTGAGGGATCATTGTCCAGGATGGGTTGTAGATCACTGATGATGCGTTGGAGAGGTTTAAGCTGAGGACTGTAGGTGATGGCCAGTGGAGTTCTGTTGGTTTCTTTTTTGGGCCTGTCTTGTAGCAGGAGGCTTCTGGGTACACGTCTGGCTCTGTTGATTTGTTTCTCTATTTCCTTGTGTGGGTATCATAGTTTTGAGAATGCTTGGTGAAGATCTTGTAGGTGTTGGTCTCTGTCTGAGGGGTTGGAGCAGATGCAGTTGTGCCTCAGCGCTTGGCTGTAGACGATGGATCGTGTGGTTTGTCTGGGGTGGAAGCTGGAGGCATGAAGGTAGGTGTAGCGGTCGGTGGGTTTTCGGTATAGGGTGGTGTTAACGTGGCCATCGCTTATTTGAACTGTGGTGTCTAGGAAGTGGACCTCCCATGTAGATTGGTCCAGGCTGAGGTTGATGGTGGGGTGGAAGCTGTTGAAATCATGGTTGGAAGCATGGAAGCGGCGCGGGTGAGGGATGTGCTGGCCGCGGCTTCCCGCTGCCCCCATTGGCCCGAGACGGCGAACCTCGGCCAGTGGGGGCTGCAATCGGCTGAACCTGTCGTGTCAGCTGGTAAATAAACTGGCCCGGCCTGCTAGGGTGCTTACCCTGGCGAGCTGCGTGCCAAACGTTGCTGACCCTTGGCCTAGCACAATGGTGCCCTAATTTTCTTTTCTTTTTCTGTGTGTGGGGTCGTTAGGTGTTGCAGCACTCGAAGTTATGCAGTTTCACAGTCCTTAAATACAAAACAAAAGCATATAAATGGATCCACTCATATCTAGAGCGATGCCCTGTGTCTTGATCCCTGGCTTGTTCTGTCCCCCTGAAAGGAACTTAGCTCCTTTTTAAGGTGCTGAGCCTAACTAGCTACATCTCCAATTACTTCCAGCTCAGAAAGCCACTCTTTTTAAAGGAGATAGTCTAGTTCAATCACAGGTTGTTGGCCTTGATGCAAGAATCGCTGGGTGAAATTCTATGGCCAGCCTATATGATCATAAGGGTTCCTTGTGGCCTTAAAATCATGCCACTGTGTGGTATGGCAAAGCCTACCCTGAAGGGCAATACTAGAGCTAGGTACAACATGGTTGTGGGTCCCCTCCACCAAAAGACCTATGCGTAACATCAGGCCCTTGAGTGGGTCAGTGGCTGTGAGGTTTGAAACTGGGACCTTTGGATCTTAAAGCAAGAGCCTCTATTCTGTTATCCAAGGCTATAGCAGGCACATCAACCTCTGTATGTGCCCCAGCCACTGCTAGAGGGGGACAGAGAGCACTCTGAGTGGGTTATATATGCATCCTGTCACAATGCCCCCCAATGGAACCTGGCCACTTATAGGACTTTGAGTTGCATGAAGTGGTTACAGATGTTGGTCCCTATGATTACCCCTGCTGTGTGATATGGAGCCTTACCAATTCACATAGAGGTGCTGAAAGCCATTGAACAAAACTAAAGGATTCAGTTGCTATTTTTACTGCAAGTCAGGGGGTGCTGCTGCTGCACCCACAGCACTCCTCCTTCCAGTGTCCCTGAATTCAGAGAAATCCCACTGAAGTGGGTCTAGTGGTGGGGGCACACAAAAGAGAAATGAGGTTGCACAGAACGTTTCCTCCCTCAAGGTAGCTACCACTTTCCAGCCCTCAAATGCTAGATGGCCGAAGTGCACGTGAAAAAGGGGGAGTGGCCCTGGCAGAAAGGGAGGAATCTCTCTCTAAATGGCACGATACCCTCTGACAGCTCGGCTTCCTGCACAGGTTTCACAGTAGGTGGTCAGGATCCATTGCTTTTCATTCTCATTTTCTCATGTCTGTATAGCTGTGCTCCTAACAGAGACAGCTTTGCAGTGTTTAGTCAGCAGACACCTTCCTCCAACCCTCACATTGCTTGTGAGAGTGCAACAATCCATGACTAGAAACAGACAGATGCTGGGTTCCTCAGTCAGCGGCACACTGGCAGCTCCACGACACAGTTCTGAGCCAAGCTCTGCTTGCTTCAGTGCTTGTGAAATAATTCCACCTTGTTGTTGTTGTTGTTGTTGTTGTGGGATTGCTAGTTACAACAAGCCCCATTAGGATGGAGACTCAATCCGGCCACTTAGAGAACAGAGTTTTTCTTAGCTGTAAGTGGGCCTGTGCAAGAGGCACCAGCCTTCACTCACTCTAGGGATGCAGTAGGCTCAGGATTGGGGGAGTGCAAAGGTGATTTCAAGCTACCTTGGCTCCCTTTTTTTGACTTGGGCTGACAGTAGCCTGAGCCCCACTGGAGAATCTGGCCCCTAATACAGAAACTAAAATTAATTAACTCTTAAGTGCTGAGCTGATGAAGTCAGAGTGTCATGAAAAATTCCACTTCAGATTTCTAATGGCCCCATGGGATGGCTGAGTGCGCTAGAGAGCTGGTATTCTGGGGAGATCAGTGGTGGCATGGTGCATTGTTTATAGTGTATTTTTTGAGCTGATGAACACATGCGTTACCTTCCATTGTAGGCTATATGTTTTATGGGGCAGATCCTGCCAAGCTGAGTAGTACATTACTTCATGTGTGGTCTTATTATATCAGTGGAGTAAGATACTACTCAGTGCGAGTAAGGCGAGCAGAATCAGGTCCTAAATAGTTGGAAGTTAAAAATCTGGCAAACAAGCTAATTAGAGCTCATTTGCATACAAATGGCAATAAGTCAGAGAGGGAAGTACCCTATATGAGTGCAAATGCAAGCAATTAGCACAGCACCATTACTATAATGGCTGTGATGATTTTTTATTATTATTATTGAAATGCATTAGCCATATCTTTAAAAAAAATGTAAATACACAGTGCAATCTTGGGTCTCTGCCAGAGCATAAAGTAACCCCATTTCAATGCTATATGCAAATAGCTTTGTGGAGGAAATGTTAGGCTCTTCACCACTAAATGCAGTGGATATTAATATAGGCAATACTGGGGAACACTGGAGGAAGGCAGCAGTCCTTATTTACTGACAAAGATTTACTGAGGCAGCTATACCAAAAGTCAAACTTTCCAAACACTGTCTAGGAATCCCCACCACTCTTTCCCTAGCTCCATGGCTAGGAAGGGTGTTTCCAGAGCTGCCATTTCTCTCGTTTCCCCAACAGGAAGTTCACTCTGATTGTGTGGATTAGGACTCGGGGAATTTCGTTCCTGTTTGAACATGAGACTGTCAGAATTTTATTTATTTGGGGATGGATCCAAAGCCTGCTGAAAGACTCCCATCAATTTCAGTGGGATCTTGCTGAGGCTTGGTTTTGAAGTTCTATCTAGCCAATTAGCATTTCTAAAATGCTTGCTACTGTACTGAGAAGGTTTGTGATAGGGTTGGTCAAAAAGGAGGAACTCTTCTCTGTGAAAAACGTTGAATGAAATGAAGCATTTTGGTTTTGTTTGATTTTTTTGAGTGGAATTTTCCCTATTTTTGATTAAATGAACAGAATAAAAAATGGTGTTTTGTCTTTTTTAACCCTTCCCCCCCCCCCCATTTTTCCCCCTGGAAAAGGGAGAGAAAGGAGGGGAACCACCCCAAAACTGGAAAAAAAATTGTTTCAGTTTGATTCTAATGGAATCAAAAATAAATTTTGTTGTATTATTATTAGTAGCATCATTACCCTAGCCCCCAGGAGCCCTAATCATGGACCTGGACCTCGTTGTACTGCATACTGTACAAACACAGAACAAAAAAGTTGGAAGTTTTTGAACGATGAGAAGTTTTTATGAGATTTTCAAGCAGCTCAGCCTACTGAAGCTTTGTGAGTCTGAGAACGCCTTTCTCCATTCACCAAAAGTGGTGCCACCCCAATACTTTGTGGCTCTCCCAAAAGTCTTCATGAATTAATTTGAGGGCAGCACTGGCCATCACTCGAGAACTGCTGGCGTAGTAGTTCTCTATCAAAGCAGCCTTAGAGAGACACAAGACATTCTAAGGCCCGTCTATATTAGAGATGCTCCCACCAGTGTAAGTTCCAGCTGTTCAGATGCCTAAGGAAAATACGCTGCACCGATATCAATCAAGGCTAAAGCCTGTGCAATTTAATCCACTAAGTAAGTGTGGTTACACCAGTGCAAATTTCTCTGATGTAGACTGGGACTAAGACCGAGGGAAATGTTCCTTGGCATACCCGGGGAAGTCTCCATCCTCTTTGAGTGCTGAACAGCACTTTTTGATTATAAATTAGGGACCATTTGGGGGGGAGGGATAGCTCAGTGGTTTGAGCATTGGCCTGCTAAACCCAGGGTTGTGAGTTCAATCCTTGAGGGGGCCACTTTGGGATCTGGGGCAAAATCAGTACTTGGTCCTGCTAGTGAAGGCAGGGGGCTGGACTCGATGACCTTTCAAGGTCCCTTCCAGTTCTAGGAGATGGGATATCTCCATTGTGACCAAACCTTGCTTGCTTGCCTTAGGCTATGGCCACACTAGAAGCCTTGTGCTGGCGTAGCTATGTTAGTTAGGGGAGTGTGGCTTTTATTGACATAACTCTGCTGGCAAAAAGACCCTATCAGAAGCAGTTGCACTGGCAAAAAGCACAGTTTTGCAGTATAGCTGTGTCCCCATTAGAAACGGTTTGCTGGATAGCTACATTGGCTAAGCCTTCTAGACACAGCTTATTGATGCTAGTAGCTCTCCTGCGTTCAGTGCATACAGTGGGGCTGTTGGTGTGAGCAGAGGATACTTCCGTAGGGCCTGACTGCAGTTAAGCTATTTAAGATGAGCTGGATTTGGCCTGATGTCAGCAGACAAGCAAAAGATGGTTGCTTTTAAGCCAAATTCTGTCCTTGGATACATGTGCATGGCTCCCAGTGAAGTCAATGGAGCTAAAAGTGCCCCGCAGACATGAGGGAAGGGGGTGAGAAGACTTATTTACTCTTCTGTATAATTAGATGAAGTGATTCCATAGTCCTTTGCATCTGCTCTCACCCCTGGGTGAACCCCTCCCCACCAGTCTCCACTGCTCGCATGGGGGCATGTGTAATTTATAGCTCCCTGGACAGGTTTCAGTGAATCTGAATCTGGCCCATAGCTGGTCTGAGAGATGCTGTCCGGAATAAAGATGTATCATATTTTCAAGCTGCTGTTTGGGATTCAGCGATATGACAAATAAAAGCCTTTTATTGTATTCTTACAACTGCTTATCAGGGGCTATCTGACAAAGACCAGAGAAGCAGCCCTGGATGGTGCACTGCTGTTATTTATATCCAAGGCCATTTTCAGTAAATGTTAATAAAAACCTGAGTGAAGTCCTAGACTCCACCAAGCCAGCCTTCCAGAGATTTCTCTTCCCTAGGAGCTCATGTAACTCAGTGCAGTTTCTGGGGCATCTGCAACCTCCATTGATTTCAGCTGGAGTTGTGGATATCCAGCACCTCAAAAATCAAACCCTACATTTCTCTTTCCAATGCCATTCAGAACTCTTGCACTCAGGATGCTAATGTCTGCCTGCAATTATTAGAGGCTTGGTTCAGCAAAGCACTTAAGCACATGCTTAATTTTAGGCAAGTGAACAATCCCATTCCTATTCACCAAAACACTTGAATTTGTGCTTAAGTTTATGCACATGAATAAACCCACTGAGGTCAATGAAGTCCCATTGCAGGTAAACATAGGGAGCTGACGTGCTTTGCTGAATCAGGGCTTCAGTTTGCTGCATCTGCTTTTACGGATTCTCTTTTGGCTACTGTGGTTTATTTCACATAACCTGTGCAATGTAAAGGTAGATCTATTATGTACATACATACAGGCATAACTTTGTTAAAGATTTAGGTCTCAATTCTCAACTGAATCCAAGCAGAGTTCAGATGCAGGAGACAGGGGCTACAAGGAGCTGGTTGCAGCTCCCTAATCCTGCATCCGCTGGTGAGGAACAAGCTTTTACCAGTGAAGGTTAGGTATAGCAGAGTTCCACTCTACCTCATCTTCTTCCTGCCACTAGTCTACCCCCAGGGACCCTCTCCCAACATGTTTTCTATACTGGAGTTGTGGGGTGGCTGATGGCGGAGGTGACTAAGTCATCTCCACCTGCTTCATGCCAGCAGAGAGTTCCTGTGTGCAAGGGGAATTTTCTGTTGACCACCTTTGGTTAGAATACGGCCATTATGCATTGCCTGAATGGCACAAAGTGTACTTAGCAGACCAAAGAATGCAGCTCTTAATGTCCAATGCACCATAGCTACTAAGAAAAATAAGACAATGCTCAGCTTTTATAATAGCCCCTGGCACAGATAGCCAAGCATTTTACAAAGGTGGTGTTAGTATTGTTATCCCCATCATGTCTTCCTGGCGGAGCAGCGTGGAACCCAATGAGAAGGCTTACTCCAGAAGGCTTACTCCAAGCTGCCTCTTCTGGTAGGGGTTTCCTAGTGCAGCAGGCAGTGCTTTCAAATCCCTCCTCAAAACTCCCTACTTCTGCATGCCCACAATTCACAGCTATAAACGTTCTCCCTTCCGTTCATTACATTTAAAATAAAGCTCTAGGACAGAACCTCCTATCTGGCAAAATAACCCCAAATGCATGATGCAAGGACCATGAATGGAACAGGCAAGAGTGTTCTTTACTAGCCACAATCTTTGCATTAAACCTTGAATAATCGTTTCCCACACAACCAACTGTGACTCTGTACAGACACCACAGGGATCAAACCTGAGCTCTCAGCCACCTCCCTCCGCCACACAAGCCCCAATGCCTTGAGCTCCAGAGGTAAGGTCTTCATCTGTAAGTAGTAGGTTATTACAGCATTTCAGATCAGCCACCAGAGGGAGGCAGGAGAACATGGACTAAGCCAGTGTATTTCAGTTTCACCCTCTATGTTGGATCCTTGCACTTTTACCACTGTAGGCTTCCACTGGGTCTCCCAGTACAAAAATAATGAGTTTGATTTCAGGAGATTTTTAGAAAGCAGCAGCAACAACATTTGGGGTTCTTTTGGTTTTTGAGCCTTTAGAGGTCACCTTTTCAAGCTCTTTTTTCAAATACAAGGGCTAGAAATTTAACTTCTTTAAAAAAAATGAAAGCTGAAATGCTATTGTATCCACATGATTCCAGGAGCTGGGTCTTTAATAAAAAAAACAACAACACTAAATCTCGGAAGACTCCCGATAAAGTCATGAGCATTGGCAACACAGTCTATTTAGACTAGTAGCTTTTTGAGACCATGCCCATAACTTAGTCTCGTACATGGACGAACAAACTGCCAGTGCTCAAAGAATGATAATTAATAATGGATGAACACTTAAAAATAACAAATTGCTACATCGTGAAACCAAATAAAAATCAATCCCTTCTTCTGTTACCAGTCAAAGTGTCTGTGTTAACAACCACATGCAGCAGAGTAGTAAGTGCAGGGAAAAGCTGAGTTAGGACCTATTTATATGCACTTATCCTTTGTTGGGAGATTGAGTCAGAGGACCATCCGGTTATAACCGTTATAAACCATGCTCTAAACATGTCATTGAACCATGGATACAGCCGTGATATTTTCAGGGGGAGGTGGAGTAGGCAATGTGATTTGGCAACAAGGCTATCCCACATTCGGTTCTAATGATACAGTAAAGATCAAAGTGTGTGATAACATTCTGGGGGACTGAGGTATTATAAGATGATGCCCACAGTATGAGCAGGGACTGAGGTGCTCCACATAGGTCACAGGTGGATGCACTAAATCCTAAACTCAGGCTTTGTCCAGTTAATTGGAGGGGGAAAATGTTTTTCCAATTGTTTTGCTCTGAATGATAATCTGTTAATTTTTAAGCCTACATGTGTATTTTCCTAGTGCTCTGGGGCATTAAACAGGTTTTAAACTTCCCAGTTCACATTTAGTATTGATTGCAGAGGGGGAAATAAATAAATAAAAAGAGAAGACTAGAATAAATTAAAGAGATCCCAGGACTGATCCAGCTCCAGACTGGATTTTCTATAAAAATGACAACTTTTTTCACTCTTTCTGGGGCAGAGAAGGGAGTTTGTAAACATCTAAAACTAACCTGACTCCTGCTTGCCACAGGCATAGCTTCTGCTGCTAATTTGCTCAGTTGAACGAATTGGTACCCATATTAGCAGGCCTAGCAAAGAGACAAAATGCCAACAGGGTATGGAGGCTGAGCTTCTGTCCCCCCCTTAGACATGATCCACCCAGGTTAGGAGAGGGGCACAGTGTGGGAGAGGATTTTGTACTGCCAGTGCAAACATCATCCTGGGTATGTGGACTGAGGTCTGCATGTGGTTGTATTTTCCCCATATGCACATACTTTTCCCCTTTTAGGTGACTTTGAGACTAAAGAAAACAAGAAGCAAAGAACAAACAAATAGGTCGCTGTGAGCAAGAGAACATTCTGCACCTGAAATGAAACATTTTGATTTCTCTTAAAGAGCCACTTCTGCTGTCCTGCTTATACTGAACTGAATTGACTTGTACATTGTGATGGGGTGCTGTACTCACTGCTAGGATGGTGCCTCCTCCTGGCTGCTCTGGGGATTAGATCTGTGAGGCCAATAACCCTTCCTGTGGTTGAAGGCCATCTCTCTGTCCTTCCTCTCCAGGTCTGCAGCCTCTCTCTTGCTGCAGGAGCTGCCTCTTCTTGACTTGGTCCTCCAGTCAGGTCACTAGATGCATTTTCCCCTTCCAGAATATCAAAGTCTTTCTACAGCAATCTTGGGCAGTCTTCCCACTTATGGCGCCATGGTGCCACGTCCTCGGTGGCTGGCAGGGGAACATGGGCCCCTCTACTCTGGGTTCTGGCGCAGGGACCCTCCAGTCAGCAGCCCAGGTTTGTTCCTTTTTAGACCTTACTACCTTTCCCTGAGCCCTTTCCTTACCATCTGGCACTCCCTGCTCTCTGGGTTTGCCAGCCTTCCAACTCCCTCCTCCCAGGGAGTAACTAGGTTACCTGTCTCTGCAGCCCCAAACACTCCTCCCAGGATGTGACTGCAGTCTTTCCTAGCAGCCCCTTCTACTGCTAATTTCCTGTCTTTATATAAACTCAGCCCAGGGCTCCCTCCCTCTGTCAGGGGATTGCTTAGCCACCTGATTCTCCTCAGCTGTGGCCTGTAAGGTTAATTAGCCCCCTTCTCAATCTGCTTTAACCCTTTCAGGGCGAGTGTGGGGTAAACACCCTGCCACATACACAAAGGGCCTGATTCAGTTACACTAAGGGGCTGGCTACACTTTAAGCAGCGGATGTGCTTCCCAGCTTGAGGAGACAAACTCGTGCTAGTTCTGATCGAGCTAGGACCCTAAAAACAAAGTTAGGTCCTGCAGCACATGTGGCGGGGTGGGCAAAGCTGTCCTGAGTACCTGCTTAGGGTCTTGGACAGGTACGTACTCGGTGCAGCTAACCCCGCCCTCCTGCTGCTCGCACCACTGCAGCTGTGTTCTAAGTTTAGCACACTGGCTCCATCAGAGCTCCCTCGAGTCTGTCTCCTTGCACTGGGAGTCACATCCCTCACCTTGTAGTGTACATGTACCCTAGCACCCCTTTTCCCCACTCTGGTAGGATAAAGGGGCTTTAAGGTAAGCATAAATTACATTTATGGCCACCTTAGGACCGCTTTACCCTCCCAGAAGGGCAAACATTGGCCTTAGTGCAGATAAGAATCAGATCCAAATTGTCAGTTTTTCCTCTAATCTCGGTCTACTTGCCTGCTTGTCCTTAGAGTGTAAGCTCCTGGGAGCAGCCTTCCTGAGCATGTGGAAAGCACCTAGCCTATAGTCCAGGCTGCTGTGAATAAATCATGACAAATTACAGCTCTTGCTCTTATTTAGGGTCAGTTTTGATGACCAGTGTTCATAACTCCCAAGTTGGGATTCCTCACCCAGACTTTCAAGGGGCTTCTTGTGGGGAGCTACCAAAATGAGAGGGAGCCGAGAACTTTCTGAGGCTAACCAGAAAACCAGAGAGATTATCTGCTTCCATTTGGTTTCTTAGACCAGAGGTTCTCAAACTGAGCTCCATTCAGTTGGTCCGCAGATAGTTCCCTCTAAGGTGCGCGCCTGGGTGGCTGCACACAACAAAATGAAGGGCCACCCACCTAATTAGTGGAGCCACGCCTGCTCCACTAATTAGGTGCCTGGACCCTGGAGAAGACGCATGTGTAAGGTGAGGTGGTGGCCTTGTGGGGAATAGGGGGTAGGTGGGAGGGGGCAGTAGGATGAGAAGAGGGGGTAGGGGGGATTTGGGACATGCAGGGCTATGGTGGCCAGAGAAAGAGGCGACTTTTCCGAGCTCCAGGGCTGCAGCTGCTGAGGAGATACCCTGCTCCTTCACTAGCCCCAGCTCGGGGGCTGCCGCGGCAGGAGAGAGAGGGAGAAACCCCCTCCTTCCCAGCCCCAGCTTCGGGGCTGCTGTGGTGAGGGCACATCCATCGCATTAGAAAGGTAAGACTACTGATATTAAAATATGAGTTGTGTGCTTTTATTTGTAGAACAAAAAACGTTAATTATTACTAAGGTTTTTTTTATATAGTGCTTTTATCCAAAGCGCTTTACAATAGTTAGCTAACTGTACAAACAACATTTGGAAAGATCATTTAGTGCTCCGTCGAGACCCTCAGCAATTTTCAAGCCGTGAAAAAAAAAGTTTGAGAACCACTGTCTTAGACAAAACTCCCCTACCTTTCTACTCAAAAATTCATCTTGGTTACATAATACTTTTTAAGCACTTCTGTAAAGTTCCTATACTCCATTTCACCCATATGGTAACATAAGTCTTTATGCGCTTTAATTATTACTTTTCCTGCTAGTGCTCAACAAAGAGATCTCTTGCCTCAGTTCTCAGTAGTATTTGCATAAAAATACCACACAAGCTTCAAATTCTTCATTCTTTTCATTAAGCTGGAAACCTTTCATATTTCCATTCTACCTCTCCCTCTTTTTAACCAGGAGAGCTCTTCACCCCACTTCATCGCTTTCTCTGACCTCTTTCTTCTTTTTTCAATCCAACCCTAGTCACCAGATTTCTCTATTTGCACAAACACAAAGGAAAAAGACCACCTTGTATTTCCTCCCATCCTTGATGTCTTTTTGGTCAGCTTAATGAAAACAGTGAACAAAGAAAGAATGAATATAAAGTCTCCATTATAATTACAATTTATTATTTGCAGTGTGGTAGAACCTGGGAGCCCCAGTCATGGATCAGAACCCCATTGTGCTAGGTGCTGTACAAACACAGAACAAAGAGATTGGTCCCTGCTCCAAAGAGCTTACAGAAGTATAATACCTTAGATAACAGGTGGATACAGATAGGGCAGCACAAGGAAACAGTGAGACTATATTGGTTAGCATGATAGGGAGTGGTATCAACACATCAGGGGCCAAACACACACAAATGCAGAGTCACATTCTTCATTGGAGCTGAAACACAAAAGACAAGCTGCCCCTTATAGAGAGGAAGGGGGACTCCTCTGTATATTAAAGATGCAGTATACTGAAACCCAAAGGATTCCTTTGGGATGGCCTCTTTCACTTACATCACTACATATGCCACAGCCTTCATTACCCAGGTTTCTTTATTCAAGACCTTTAACTGGCACTTAAATTTACTTGAAAAAAGAAAAGGGGAAAAAAATGTCACGTCCTTCATGGGTGTAACTCCTTTTCTGCAGTTTGAGCCTGACACCAAAGTTATTGGCTGTCCTGGGGGGTTTAGTGGAGGGGAAACAAGGGAAGAAAAAATTTGTGAGGTTTCCAATTACAAATGTAATGGCCTTCACAGAATAGAACGCAATATCTGTCTGTAATGCAGACAGATTGAAATAGAAGACGGAGAAGAGGAATAATAGAAAGGAGAAGGTGACACACACACATGCACAGACGCTTCTGACATCTATCCCCCAAAGATCCTCTGTCATTATTTGCCGAAAAACTCAATTTACTTGTTTGTGGAAAAAAACAGAGCCGGGGGGGGGGGGGGGGGGGGAGGGAGCATTCTGCCTCCCTTCACCCACCACTTCCATGCTTTCTAGGAAGTGGAGCCCTCTCAGACAGTGGATGCTTTATGCCATGTACCTGTTGGCAGCCTTTCTTTCTTTTTTTTAAAAGCGCTCTGATGACAATGACTTTGCTAGAGTCACTGGGCCTGATTCTGCTCTTAGTTCCGCCAGAGAAATTGGGGGGGTTGCTCTGGAGTGACACTGGGGTAACCGAGATCAGAATCTGGCCCCAGGGGGACAGTGAGGTTGTGTGCCAGCTCTCCCATCTCAGAGAACAGAACTTCCTATGGGAAGCGCTTCCCAGCATCTGGGAGGAATCAAATCCATATACTTTGCTGGCTGTGCAGACCATGAGAGTCCTTGTCTGGTTTTTGGTCATATTTCTTGATCCTGATTTGCCGCCCCCCCCCCCCCAATTCTCCCCAAAACAAACACCCTTTTGACCTCCACTGTTTTCCTTTCTCCCAAGAGCTTGTGTAACCGAACAGCTTAAAACATTTGACTCATAGAGTGCATTTGTAGATGCTGCAGAGTAAGAAGGGAAGTTAATACAACAAGCAGACATAACAGTTACACCCTGGGCTTGTCACACAGTTTAGATGCTATTTTCCCCGCTGCTGGAGCATCAAGCCTATTTTACCATTCCTCCTGCATGCTGTCATCTATAAAATATTTGACCCCAGTGCATTAACAGGAAAGGGTTGTTTCTGTCTGTAATGAGGGCAGCAGTTCTGCACTTGGGCTTGGCGTGAAGCCAGTGGAAAGAGAAAGCTGTGGGAGTCTGGGTAGGAGGCTCGACATTGTCCCCTTTGATGAGATGAGCGATTGGATGATTCCAGCTGGCAGTGTTCAAAAGTTGCACTAGTGCACCAGAGATGACAAGGCAACAGGAATGTTTTAAAGCAGTGCTGTAGTGCCATGAGCAAGATGCACCTGAAAAGGGAAAGGCTTTAAATGTAAACGGATAAATAGCAGCCACGTGACACCAGCGGGACTGTCAGCAGCATTAACAGAGACCTCGCATCAGGGAGCTGAAATCGCTGTCCCCATCAGAACATGGTGCTCTTATCCAGCGCCTCTCACCCAAGGGCCCCACAGCACTGTCGCCAGGAAGAAGTTGCCTCTTGCAACACCCCTTGGAGAAAGACAGGGGTTATTTGTCCTGTTTTACTAGTGAGGAAGCTGAGAAGTGGCAAGGCTGAAGATGAGCTGTGAGCGAGTTAGTGCTTTAAGACCACTGGATGATACTGTGTTCTGTAACTCCGAGGCGCAGCACACACAGGTACAGCCACGGGGAAGTGGTGACTAAGATAGCTTTAAGCTACCTGTGCACCCTCCTTATTCAGGGCTGCTGTGAAGGACGGTACAGCCCATGACAGAGTAACTCCCACCTCCCTGGCTGCCTACGGGTTATTTTGCTGCCTACAGCAACCAAGAATTCCATAGCAGTGTAAGCTATGGGGACACACCCTCCATGCCAGGTTGGCAAGGTGGCCTGCACGGGGCAGATGGCAGCAGCATACAGGTGCTGCAATGGATGGGAGAACCCCTCCCATCTTAGTTAGTTTTGCTCCTCTCACCTGTAGAAAGGTGCTCCAAGAGGGTTTCTTCCTTCTTTAAACATTTTTTCTTTTATGTTTTTTGGAATGTCGCAATGGCAGGTTTTTTAATTCCGTTGTGGGGTTTTTTTTTTTTGCTGGAGGACTCCTTGGCTCACTGAGGCTTGGCCTACATTGAAAGTTTTGCTAGCATAGAAAATCACATCCTCATACGGACATAGCAGTGCTGGCAAAAAGCCCAGTGCGGACACAGTTATACCAGCCAAAAAAAAAACCCTTTTGCTGGTGGTGGTTGTTTCATTCAGGGAACTGGCATAGGCTATTCCAGCAAGAAGAGCTCTTTTGCCAGTGTAAGCTGCATCTCCGCTTGGAGGGTTTGCCCTCCGTTCTAGCCCCAAAGAAAGGGAAGGCGGCTGTGTCTTCCTTAAAGCAGTTCATGACCCTCCTGCCAAGGTCATGACCCCTTCCTCCAGATTGAGAACCCATAGTCTAATACATTCAGCTTGGCATGAGGTCTCTTGACCAATAGTACTGTCACAGCATCTGTAAAGCCCATGATGTACCTTTCAGGGGCTGTTTCTCCTTGGGTGTTCCTCAGTCCTGGTCTGGAACATAGCGGGGATACTGGCGGATGGTACAACTAGTTGCACTGAGGTACCATGTTAGTGTAGCAAAGTGGATCTGAAATCCAGGTGTGTTTGGTTCAGGAGATCACTTGGTTAAAACACCACTGTGCACTGAAAGCCTGCAGGTGGCTGAATATGTACAAGGGGCTCCATAGCATGATGGAACACAGCATGGCAGCATAGACAACTCACTCCTAGTGTCCCACTGAAGAGCCTTGTTATCCATTTCATACACTGTAGGCCAGAGGCACCGACAGCTATTAAGTCTCATGTCAGTCAGCTGTTCCATTGTAGGTGATCTTGGTGATCAGCTCTGGCAGGCTTCCTTTACCATGACAGCCAATAGGCTTGCCACTCAGACCATGATGCACTGTGCTTCAAGAGGGGGGCTAGACCATGAACAAACCTGGTGCAAAGATTGAATTGATTTCACCATATAGGTGGAAGGACACAGGGACATAGGACCGGAAGGGACCTCCTGGATCATCAAGTCTTGGCCCCAGCTATCACAAGCAACCATTTCATATAGTCCCTTTCATAAACGTATCAAGCTGTATCTAAAAACTAGTTAGGTTTTTTGCCCCCACTACTCTTACGGGGAAGCTGTTCTAGAACCTCACTCCTCCGATGGTTAGAAACCTTCTAATCTCCAGCCTAAAGTTCTTCATTTATTCTTGTACCCACATTGTCCTTTAGCTTAAATAGCTCTTCTCCCTACTCCGCAATGTACTTACCACAGTCATATCCCCTCGCAGCCTTTGTTTTGCTAGGCTACAGTTTAGAGCCCTGTTCATGAGACTCAATTCAGAACAAGTGCAGTCTGGAGTTAGTGGAGAGGGCACACTGGAAAGCCCTGATGAAGGAATAACTTAAAATGATCTATTTAATGTTGCTTTGGTTCTTGTGGGCATTGTGGCAGCAGTGAATTTTTAAGGGGTCCTTGAATGTGGAGAGGGTGGAGGATGGGTGGACCCCGATGGGAAAGGCATTTTGTACAATGAAGGCAGCATGGAAAAAGACACATAAGCTGAAGGGGAAGAAGAGGAATGGGATCTCAAGGCTGACATCACTGGTAGGGTGGAACTCATGAGTAGAGCCCTGCAAATCCGTGGATATCTGCTTTATATCCATGGACCATTTTTGCGGATAGCCGCTCGGATGTGGATACAAATTTTGTATCTGTGCAGTGCTCTGACGGTAAGAGCCGGGCAGGCAGCTGTGAGGAAATACGGCATGGACCCTCCACGTGCCCTGGGTGGGGAGTCTGGGGGGCAGGGACACGGGCCAGGGGCTGCTCGGGCCCACCACCCATGGCAGGGGGAGGGTCCACCGCGGCTCCCCACAGCTGCCAGCGTGGCTCTGCCTGACCCGGCTCCGACGGGGGCAGTCGGGGGGGAGGAGGGCAAGGAGCTGCAGCCCAGCCATGGTAAGAGCAGGGCGGGCAGCTATGGGGAGAACCACGGTGGACCCTCCACCTGCCCTGGGTGGGGGGCCCGAGCAGCCCCCGGGCAGCTCCACAGGTCACTGCACAGCAGTGACCAGTGATGCTGGAATGAGGAGGACGGGGGGAGGGGCGCTCACCTGTCCACTCTTCACAGGGGTGTACCCCTCTCCCTTCCCCTTTTCTTCTCCTCTGAGGCCCTCCCCTCATCCCTCCGGCCAGGCCAGTGTGCAGCCCAACCGGGGAGCCGTGAGGTGCCACAGCGGACCTTCCACCTGCCTTCGCTGGGGGCGGGGGGCTAAGAGCAGTCCCCAGCCGTGTCCCTGCCCCCCAGGCTCTGTGCCAGGTCAAGGGTAGGTGTAGGATCTGCGACTCCACACCGGCTCCCCACGTGGCTCTCTCCCACCCGGCTCTGGCAGGGGTGTGTGTGTGTGTGTGTGCCTCAGAGCCTCAGCCCGGCCACGGTAAGGAGAGCCCTGCAAATCCGTGGATATCTGTGAATGTGGATGGATATCCACAGACAATTTTTGGGGATTGCGGATTGGGTGTGGATACACATTTTTGTATCCGCACAGGGTTCTATTCATGAGGGGGGACAGAATGATGCAGGATGAAGATGGGAGATGCAGGCTGGACCAGAATTATGAACCGTCTCTCGTCCCAAAGAGGGACTGCAACCTTTCTCCCCTTTCTCCCTGCAATCTCCTTCTTTTCTCTTTCTCTTATGACACTGCAGACTTGACTGGATAGTCTATAGCCACCACCAGTTATAATTCCTAAATACCTAGCAGTTTATATTCTCTCATTCTGCCCTGTGTGTTTCAGGTCATGTAACAAGGTTTTTCTAATGCTATCCCAGTTCCCTGATATTATTACTAAATAAAGTAATGTAACTTTTGTTACCTTAAGCCGTTTAAATTGCTCAGAAAGCGTTTCCCTTTCTTTATCAAACCCTAGCATATCCATGAAAGACTATCAATTATTTCTTCTACCGTACAGAGCACACGTAGTCCATCTTTGTGTCTACTCATTCAAAAAAGTTTTTTTTTTTTTCCAACCAAAATGGCTAGTTAGTACTATAAACTAAATCACTTCATGTTTCCTATCTGGGCACTGAAGTGTGTCATTGTCCTCAACTCTAGGGCACAATTTAAAAAATCTGCTTCCTCCTTTTTTGTTGGTCAATTTATTTATTTATTTATTTTTGCCATTTCTCCTTTAAATTTTCCTGTACTGGGCTTTTGAATTCCTGTTTACTCCAGGGTATTTCTATGTCAGTTCGTCCATTTCTTACAGTGTTTTTAGCTGCTCTGTCCAGCCGTTTCATTCCCTGTTATCCTGATATATGCTGGGATCCTGGCTAATGCTACGTGTATGCCCATCTGTACTAACTCTGTTAGTAGAAATATCATTGTATTGATTAAATCACCTTTACATACTAAGACACCCTTTTTTATTGTCATAAGCTTGATTATGAGTCTGAAAAAATGACCACTGCTGCTGGGTGTACATCCCAGATCCAGCTGAATGCTAGCATTACTGTTACTAGTTCACGACAGCTAAAAAATCAGACATTCTTTTAGATTCACTAATTCCTAATTTTGGTATACAATATGCTGTCCCTATTTGTCCTGTTTTTTTCTTTTTGGACCCATTTGTATATATTTGACAAAAACGACTCCACTTTTCATCTATATCAGGGATCGGCAACCTTTGGCACGCGGCTCACCAGGGAAAGGCCCTGGTGGGCCGAGCCGGTTTGTTTATCTGCCGTGTCTGCAGGTTCGGCCGATCGCGGCTCCCACTGGCCGCGGTTCGCGGGAAGTGGCGTAGGTTGAGGGATGTGCTGGCCGCTGCTTACCGCCGTCCTCATTGGCCTGGAGCGGCGAACTGCACCAGTGGGAGCTGTGATGGCCCGAACCTGCGGATGCGGCAGGTAAACAAACCGGCCCGGCCTGCCAGGGGGCTTACCGCGTGCCAAAGGTTGCCGATCCCTGATCTATATCCTGGTACACTTCATTTTTTATACTTCTTGTCTCCTTTTTACTCTTAAGTTTATAAAGTAAATCAAAATCCACATTTGGACATGTGGCTTTCTCTCCAAAGCTAATTTTCTCATGACAACAGAGTTTGACTTTGTTTAGCTTTTTCTTGTCTTTCAACGCCTTCCTCCACATTTTAACTCAAATGGCATGAGGCGTTCTAACAATGTGTACTATAGGTCACTATTGAATTTCCAGCTATCCTCATATATTTGGTACTTTCATCATTGTACTTCCCATTAAATTTGGCCCAGACAGTTAGATCCAATTGTTTCATCTGTAGTGTAACTGGCATTTCACTAACAGCTATCTATAACATATCGGTGGGTGTTGTAATCAATGCACCCTCACACAGCTTGTGGTGCCTGTGTTTGTATTAAATCTCATTTTGTAAGTTCTCACTTTGATCCTGACCCAAAATCTTGGCAGTCATAGTCAATTACTGGCCTGATTAAGTCTCTGTATACCATGAGCAGTGTTTTCTTATCTGCCTCCTAGTTAGTCTCCGCAATACTTTTAAGCAGGTTGAGTCTTCCTTTGCATTTATCTTTAACATAATCTATATGATCTCTCCAAAGTAATTTAGTGTCAAATATTATCCTTAAACCTTTTAACTAAGTGTATTTGTTCTCCATACAGTTACAGTTTATATTCCTTTGTAGCTTTCCTTTTCATAAAGATCAATCCTTCGGTTTTAGCAATGGAGAACTTGAAACCTCCCCAGTGTGAGTATCTTGTAATGCTTTGCTGATTCTCTGTTCTGCCACCGCAAAATTCACTAACCCATAGAGCACAATCATCTGCAAATAGAGTGATACCTACCCGTGCACTTCTTTGTTTTGGAAGATCATTTATTGTAATATTAAATAAGGTTGGGTGGATAACAATTTCCCTGTGGTGTACCATTTTCAATATTATATATTCAATATAACTTTCCCAACTCTGACCTGCATGGTCCTTTTACTCAAAAATTCTCTAATCCATCCATACATTCCTCCCCTTATCCCTACTCTATCTACTTTGCCATAGCATCTCAGTCGCTTTTTCAATATCTAAAAAGGCAGCTATCATGAAACCTTTGTTTCTCATACTTTTTGTATTTCAGTTTCCAATTTAACAATATGATTGATGGTGCATCTTCCTCTCCTAAATCCACTCTGCACCTTATCAATAACACCAATGTTTTCCAAATAGGCAACCTTCATTCATCATTCTCTCCATAATTTTACCCAGTCAGGACATAAGGGCAATTGGTCTATGGGCATCCACTTTTGTGGATAGTTTGCTTGGTTTCTGCCCTACTGGTACCACTCCGTGTTCCTATCTAGTGTTACATAATTCCAAAATAACCCTCACTCTGATATCTAAACATTATATGGCATATATTATCTTTACCTGGGGACATATTTTTGCTTATGTCAAAAACTTTCTCAAATTCCCGTACATAAAATCTTTCATTCAGTACAGTAGCGTCAAGTTTTCTGCAACTACATAATAGCTCATGCCTCTTTTCAATGTATTATCTTTTAATTTGGCGGAAGACTGCAGGTTTAAGTCCCCTTCTAATCTGTACTTCCAATCTTCCTAGCCACAACCCAGCTCCTTCCCCAGCTGGATTTTATCTTTAATTAAGCCTGGACCACCCACCAGGTGCAGCCAGGCAGCATGATAAGTTTCTCAGGTCTACATTAACCCTTTCCTGTTTGTGTTGGGTACATACCAATTTGTGCCTCCTGATTAGAGTTAAATGAATCTTTTGGTGTTAGGATCTGTCTCTTACTCTGTGCTTGTACAATGCCTAGCACCACAGGGCCATGATCCTATTGGGACATCTAGGTGCTACCATGATCCAACTAAATAATACTAGTTATAAAGAAGTCATTTTGGCTCCAAAATGCAGGTTTTACACTTCCGCTGTGAGTGTTTCGTTTCAGGCTTTCTCCGGCACTACTGTGAGCCCAAATGCAGCAATGCTGTGCTAGTGCGTGGGGTCCAGGAAGTAAAACAAACTACTAAGGGAGCGATTCTCTGTTCACTTATGCCAATTTTCCACTAGAGCTACTCTACTGACATCAGCAGAAGAGCCCCTTATTTATCCCAGCATAAGTCAGAGGAAGCTCGGGTTTTGGATGTGGGCAAACCCACGTGGTGGGGAGGTATGCGGAGATATCCTTTGGATTTTGGCCCCATCTCTGCTAAGCAGAGCACCATAATTTCACCATCCAAGCTGAGTGAAGTCACCTTGATCGATCAGTCCTTCAGCCCTCGTATAGATTGCACCGATCACAAAGTCTTCCATTCTTCTCATATCCTGGCCTTCCTTCTCCATGTGCAGCCATGTCTTTTCACAATAAAATCTTCCC
Source organism: Chrysemys picta bellii (assembly GCF_011386835.1). NCBI lineage: Eukaryota > Metazoa > Chordata > Testudines > Emydidae > Chrysemys > Chrysemys picta. The sequence continues at coordinate 152,683,006 of NC_088793.1, read as the reverse complement.
ATCTCTTTGGAGTTCGGCCAAGTGGTTGTTTCAGTTCCCGTGGGTACCACTCGGCATCCATCGATTGTCAGTGAGCCTTGCTATATGCCTGGCCCATCGCATTTTACAATGTCTGCTCTCAACAACGACATCCTGCACTCCACTCTGCTCTCTGATCACTTCATTGGGGACTCGGTCACAGATTGAAATTCCCAGAATTCTTCTTTCCAACGCCCTCTCCATGACAGGCAGTTGCTGCTCCTCTGTCTTCATCAGCACCCATGTTTGCTGCCGTACAACATTGCTGGCAGTACTGTTGAGTTGAAGAGACTGGCACGTGTTGCCTTGTTGATTTTTTTCTTGGAGGACACCCTTGATAGAATTGAATGCACACCAACCTGCTTTCCTTCTCTGTGAGAGTGCTTCCTGATTGTGGCACATGGTAATTTCTTGGCCTAAATAGACCTATTGCTCAACTTCTTCTATTTGTTCTCCCTTGATTGTTATTTGGGCTTTTGCTAAGGTATCAGGACCGTTTGGAGCAGTTAATTTTCAGTCCGACTTGGCTGCTTTTTGTGTTGAGTGAAGTACAACATCTAAACCAGCAGCAAAAGTAAATGAGATTTAAAGAATGGTTTAGCTCACAATCAGAAATGTGGGCTGGAAAAGAGTCAGGTCTGAGACTCTAACATGCTTTATTAATAACCCAGGGGAGGAGATGATACATTTTTAAATGTGATTTGTTGTGGCAGTCTCCCTTTAAGAAGTCAGAAGTGTAGTACCAATATTGAAAGGCTTCACTCTCATCAATAGGCCCTTGCTGTGCGGGTTGTTGTTCTGATCTGCTTTGACATCATATAAAATAGCATTTATTCTCCAAGTAATCTTAGAGTCTCTTCAGAACTCATGAGATTTAAATCCAAATAATTACATTCATTGATCTCCGTTGTGCGAAGAACATTTCCAATCTAACACAGACTTGTTTGGCGTGAAGCCCTCAAATTAGGCCATGTCAGGAGTTTCTTTCTTTTTCTGTCTTTTTTTATTTTTTTGGACATGAACTTATTTCACCCAATATTAAAAGTCATCAAATCTGCTATGGATAAGTAGGTTAAATGAGATCTGTGTCACAGTAATAAGACTCTGTAAAAGGCAGTGCAGCCTAGTGATTAGAACACAGGTCTGCCACTCACTCAGGGTTCTTGAGTTCTCATCCCACCACGGCCACCAACTGCCTGTGTGACGTTTGGGAAATAAAATGGGGATAACACTTTCCTGGGGTGTTGTGAAGCAGAATCCATTGCATTGTGTTAAGTGCTTTCAGCTCCTTAGATGGAAAGTATCATAGGTGTCCTAAGCTCTAATAATAATAGTTGGGTGGGTCAAGACATGAACAGAAGGAACCACTTGTTGCAAATATTTTACTAGGTGGAGAGGACATCTGTTCCTGCTCTACTGGCCCACTGATCATAGAATTTGGGGAAGAATTGGAAAACACCCATAAGTGTGGCCTTTTTTTGCACAATCCTTTCACCTCTATGAAAAAGGAATTTAAATTCCTGTTCAAGTCACAACTGAATTGGTCTCAGCTAGTAAATGGTGGATTCTCTGTCACTTGAAGTCTTTAAATCAAGTTTTGAGGACTTCAGTAACTCAGCCAGAGGTTAGGGGTCTATTATAGGAGTGGGTGGGTGGGATTCTGTGGCCTGCATTGTGAGGGAGCTCAGACTGGATGATCACGATGGTCCCTTCTGGCTTTTGAGCCTATGATCCTCCATTCTAATTTGCCCATATCATAAAGCCCCCACACAAGCTGATGTGATTACCATACTCGTGCTGAAAGAAACTCAGTGCTGGAAGAGCAGAGGTTGTTGTGGATCAGGAGGACTGAGTTGTGCCAGTGAAAGAACCATGTGGGAATCTTGGTTGAGAAAGAGCAAAGGTTGCTGCCAGTCTGGATTGAGGTGCATTGGCAGAACTGCATAGGGACATTAGGATTGGAATAGCAGGAGGGGACTGAGGTGCACCAACAGAGCTCTGTGGGTATCCAGGAGAGGAATCTGCAGTGTCAGAGCTGTGTGGGAGAAACCGGCACAGCACCTGTTTGTATGCCTGGCTCTAGCCATCACAGATTCACCCGCCGGTTGTTAAACGGGAGCGTGTATGTGTTTGAGACAATGCCGAGTGTGTATTTCTTTCGTTTGTTCCATCACTATGGACTGCACAAATCACTAAATGAAACTAGCCACACTGTGCTTCACTTGTTACACGCGATGTGCTCATTAAAATCAATAGCTATATTACTCCAGGGGAATGGAGCAATCAGATTAGCCCTGTTGAGGAAGGGGTTCCTTGTGAGAGCTCTGGACCCCATGAGACATTTGTTGCAGCAGAACCAGAGCTACTTTCCTCCAAGGAGCAGGGCAGGACCTGGCAGAGGAATTTGTCACACATTCTATCAGAGCCGCACCCATAGCATCTCACTTCTACCTGCCTGATCAATGATGAGGCATTCTCCAGTAAGGTGCAAGGTGAATACATCATTTAAAAATCGATCATTCTGATCACTTTCAGCAAAGCTCGGGGCCCAAGAGGGAACCTACAGCTTGTTTTGGAGATTCACTCTGTTTCTAGGGGCTTGTCTACATGGGGAATTATACTGGTATAAGGTTAGGGTGTGAAGTTAAATAGCTATAGTTATACCAGTATAACTCTCCATGTGGACACTTGTTCTGGCATAAGCGTGCCCTTTTCTGGGTTATTTTATGTTACTGTGGAAATGGGGTAAGCTAAACTGAAAAAGCCACTCTTATTCCCGAATAAGAGTGTCCACACAGGCAGTTAAACCAGTATAACTATACTGGGCTAATTATACTGGTATAACTGAAAAAATCATCCATGTAGACAAGCTATAAGGCATGTGTCCAATTGGAGTTCCAAACGCAGGCCCTGATCTAGCAAAGCACTTAAGTTTGTGCTTAACTTTTAAGCATAAGAGTAGTCCCACGGACTTCAACGGGATGCACAGTTTCTTAAAGATCAATATGTGCTTAAGTGCCTTACTGGATCAGGGCCACTGATACCTCGATGGATGGGGACATATAAGAGCCTAGGCAAAAATGATGGACAGCAAGTCTACCAAATTATGTATTAAGATATTGTACACATGTTGGATTTTTGTAAGGCAAAGTAGAGACCTTGACGTTGGCTGCTAGCCCTCTCCCAAGCTTTATATTTTTCACAATCCATTGCAAGCACTCCCCACTTCCCAGGGAATGACGCCTAACGAGTACTTCCTGTACGAAGGAGGACTGTCATTAGAACTACCACTAGAGGTCACCCCAAACACTACATTACGCTTCATCTTAGGCAGGCTGGTATGTGGATCTCTGTGCTCTGCAAGTGATTAAGCAAAGCAGGAGAACAATGTTTGTGCTGCGGGCTTCCTTGGAGACTGGAAGGTGTTGGCAACAGCTTAATAAATGATGCCTTCCCCGAATACGCATTTAGATTTAGATCTCAATTTAATAAGGCAGTCGTTGCATGTTCTTTCAGTGCACATGTATTATTTAAAACACATTTATTAAGGATTAATGTAATCTGGAGCCCCACTGACACAAATCCCCATCATCTTCAATGCCACAAGCCAAAACAGCCCAGCTTATGCTGAGAAACCCTTTTTATTTGTGTGTTTATCAGTGAATCTGGCATGGGAACAATATACTAGATTGACAGTCCTTTGTTCATTCACAGACAAGGAACAACGCAGGCAGTGGTAATGCAAGCTACCGCCATGCTGAGTCCTCAGGACTTTGCACTGATTTAGCGTTTTGATCTCGGGATCTTCAGGCACTTTATAGGCATTGATTAATTAGGCCGGCTATCACATGGGCAGGACATCTATGGTCTCTCTGCCTCTGTTAACCATCAGCAAACTGTGTCACTAATGCCTAGCCCTTTGAGATCTATGGATGGTAAGGACTAGGGGGCTACTGAGGTGTGAGCTGTCACCATTTGTAAGTGGTAGATAGCTGTGCTTTTGCAGTAGGAGAATCTGAGCTTGATCCCTGCTGTCACTAGGCGGTTCCCAACAGCGACGTTGCTACCTGACCACAGGTTTGTCACCAGGGGCGGCAGGTTTGTAGAAATTTTGGTGGTGCCCAGAACGCCCAGAGCCCACCCCCCACCTGCCTAAGGCTCTGGGAGGAAGTTTGGGTGGGGGGAGGAGGTCTGGGGTGCAGGCCCTGGGCTGGGGCGGGGGATTGGGGTACAGGAGGGGTGCAGGGTGCAGGCTCTGGGAGGGAATTTGGGTGCAGAAGGGGTGAGAGGTTGGGCTCTGGGAGGGAGTTTGAGTGGGGGAGAAAGTCTGGGGTGCAGGCTCTGGGACGGAGTTTGGGGGCAAGAGATGGTGTGCAGGAAAGGGGAGGAGATGCAGGCTCTGGGAGGGAGCTTGGGGGTGGAGGGGGGTGGGGAGGGGGTGCAGGTTCTGGGAAGGGGTGTGTGTGTGTGGCGCTTACCTGTGGTTCCTAGGCAGGGCGGGCTGGGGGTCTCCGCGTGCTGCTACCCTCAGGCACTGCCCCGCAGCTTCCTATTGGCTGCAGGGACGCTTGGGGCAGGAGCAGCGTGCGGAGATACAGACACCGCCCTCTGTCCAGGGGCCAGCAGCCACGTGGAGCGAGCAGGCAGGAAGGTGCTCAGCTGCGCTGTGCTGCTGGTGAGGGGGCAGGCAGGCCGTTTTAAATCGTGGGGGGAGGAGCACCCGGGGGCGGAAGGCGGGGCCGAGGGATAGACCCGGCCTCAGACATTGTTGGAGCCTGGCCCCGGGCCAGGGATATTCCTGGTACCCAGGCACCATGGGGTCATAGAACTCGCCGCCTATGTTTGTCACAACAGCTCTGATGAGGGTGACAACAATATCGATGTGAAACCCATATTTGGGATCCTTAATTTAAAGCAGTACTGAGCTGTCAGCCTACTGGAGGGGCACATTAGCTCTAGGCTGTGAATCCTACTAGCAGGCATGTGCTGGGAGGTTTCCGTGGCATCCTAACATCTGCTTCTCTTTGACTGACATCCAGAGTGCAGGGACTGTCTCAGGTGATTGGAGTTTGCCCATTACACAGGCTGCGGTGTAAGGTTCATACAGTGCCTTGGGCTACATAAAGAGTAGGGGACTCATTTCAATGTTTCCCATAACAGCCAATGACAGAAATAGCAACTACACATGTTTGTCTTTACCTGCATTATGCCCCAGTGTTCTGTCATTGTTCTGACAGATCAGTGTTCCTCACTAGACAGTTCTGCTGCCGTCTGCCTAATCCAATAAAATGAAAACCAAAAGGCAGGACACACGACCACGTCTGACTGGTGGCTCTGTCACTAGGTATGTTTTCTCACTTATTGTTTCTGTACGGATGTTTCCGTTGTATATGTGACCTTGCACTTATACATCGCCTTTCATCCTCCAACCCCTTCAAAGGGATCACTTCGTCCACTAAAGAAATGCAACCACCTCTGTGGTGGAACATGGCAGCTGAGTAACAGTGCGCAGCAAAACCATGCAACGGTTTGCAACAGAAAGTGAAGATGAATCCAGTCTTTGGTTGAAAATGGGGATGGGTTCAGGCTTGGAATTAACCAGTTTGGTGACACGCTGGGTGGACAATGAGAGTTTGTCTCATCTTAAAGTGGCACCATTCAGCTGTAGAGTGGCACCCTATTGAGGCATAATTTCAGTGCTCAGGGAGGAGTGCCACCAAAACCACTTCCTGCAGTATTTAGGTGTTCCTTGGAAATCTCCCAAGGATACACTGCTGACCCTGATCCCTGCCACAGAGATCCGTTGAAATCACTGGAGGCGGCATGAGAGCACTTTAGCTACACCCTGGGAGGCTGACACCTCAGACCCAGAAACTTCTGGGCTGCTGAACTCCTACGTTAGGCTGCTCAGCTGGGTGGAGGGCAGAAGTGACAGGTATTTCACCCTGTGTCCCCAGGATCTGAGCAGAAGGAAAGATGCAGGATCTGGAAAGCGTGTCAGGATCCAGGAGTCAAGCACAGGACATGCTCACTAGAGAGAGCTCTAGAGCACATCTGAGGAAGAGAGCGATGCCTTCAGCAGCCAGTCTCAGCCCTGCAGTGGGAAGGCACCTGAATGGAGTGGTGCAAGGAACAGCAAAAACTGTCTGGCTCATCCCAGGCAGGAGTTAGCAAGCCAAGCTCACAGCAGAGGAGGCAGCTCTAGGTTGCGTTTAGAGGAATGGCTGGGACCCAAGTTTGAAAGAAGCCCTATATCACTGTGGCATATTGAGATGCACTGTGGGGTAGGATTGGGCCCCCTAGGGGTTCCACTGCTGCTGCATCTGAAAGAGCCAGAACTGCACCAGGACTCATTCAGACTCAGGGGCTGGGTTCTGTGGGTCACTAAGCGCACTTTGTATTGCTTACACAGAGCAAAGTGAAATTGCCCAGAGAATTTCCCCTGCACAGGGTGAATCTCTGCCCAGTGTAAAGCTGTGCCACAACCTCCTATGCCCACTCCACCAACAGAGCATATTGGAGGCAGGGATGGGAGACAGAGGCTGTATCAAGGAGAAGAGGGGAGACGGCATGGCAGAGCAAGGTTCCATTACACCAGATCCTCTCCTGGGAGGAGGTCTTCCATTAGCAGGGTAACTTAAAGCTGCCCGGCTGAAACTTTACCTTATGCAGGGGTTGGGCAGAGCAACATCAGGGAGCCACAAATGAGTCCTTGTCAGTCCCCACCATTCAGCAAAGCTTGGGCACAATGGAGAATTGAGCCCAGGATATGCAGACATGGACTGTGAGCTGAGTTCTGCTAAGCTAAGTAGCAGCTGATGCAGGCAAATGGACCTCATCCCACTGTGCCTCCTTTCCAGCTCTCTTCTATACATATATTTATCAGAGCACAAAACCCTCATTAATGCTCCTCCCCCTTTATGCAAGAAGTACACGAGAGTGTCCAAAGCCATAATCACTAGAGCCGAGTCAGACCTCAGATCGAGGGCCGGCTCTGGCTTTTTTGCTGCCCCAGGCAAAAAAGCCTCCCGCCACACACCCCTAGCGCGGCAGGGGAGGGTGCCGAGCCTGGCTGCGGGCCGCTCTCTCCGACCGGCTGGAGCGCTGGGAGGAGGGCGGCGAGCCCGGCCAGGGCTCCGCTCTCCCCAGTGTCCAGAGTGCCGGGAGGAGGGCGGCGAGCCCGGCCAGGGCTCCGCTCTCCCCAGTGTCCAGAGTGCCGGGAGGAGGGCGGCGAGCCCGGCCGGGGCTCCGCTCTCCCCGGCGGCCAGAGTGCCGGGGGGGAGGGCGGCGAGCCCGCTGTGGCACCGCTCTCCCCCACGGCCAGAGCGCCGGAAGGAGGGTGGCAAGCCTGGCCGGGGCTTTGCTCTCCCCCGTGGTGCTCCGGCTGCCGGGAGGGTGGCGAGCCCAGTCGCGGCCCCGCTCTCCCCGGCGGCCAGAGTGCCAGGGGAGGGCGGCGAGCCCACTGCGGCTCCGCTCTCCCCGGCGGCCGGAGCCAGAGCACCACGCCGTGCCGCCCCCCTCCAGGTGCCGCCCCAAGCACAAGCTTGGTGGGCTGGTGCCTGGAGCCGGCCCTGCTCAGATCAAGCGGCTATTGAAAGCAGCAGGAATCTGGCCCGAGTAAGAGCTGCAGGATTCAGCCCTGCCATTCTCAGGCTACTTTATAGTCCCGGTACAGAGTACTTGTTTCTTTTTCCAGTCTCTCTTGCAATTCTGAGGACAGCAGAATCTCTCTTGCCAATGCTGCTGGCTTCCTCTCCTGAATTTTGTAGAGAAGCTGCCCAGTGATCAGGGAAGTGAGATCCCCTTCTAGTCTCTCCTCTTTACTGAATGATCCACTTCAGTCCTTTAAAGGAAGGTAAGCAGCATCATTGACCACATGTACAGATGGGAAAACTGAGGCACAGAGAAGGCAAGGGACTTGAGCTCAGGCTGCAGAAGCACATAAACCACTATCCACTGGGGAAAATAGAGCACACAGGGCTAGCGTGGGTTACATATGGTCATACATTGAATGGCATGGCAGTCAGGAATAGATCCCAGGTCTGTGGCTAGTAGGCTTCTGTGCTAGCCAGTAGGCCATGCTGGCTTGGTTACAGTGATATTGGACCAGTGGCATGTATTTCTAAGCACTCTCTTTTGACTATGTGTATGTTTTAACCTACGGTACATTCTTGTGCAGTAACTCTCCCAGTGACAGATCCTTCGAGATGCTGAAGGTGCTGAATGCTCACAACTCTTGTGGAATCCAGCTAGGGACCGGGGCACTCAGCACCTCGCAGGATCTGGCCCTAAATTTATTTAATTTAATTGATCTCTGTAGTTTTCCCATTAAATTAAAGATGGTGTCTGGCATCACTTTTCTGAACCCCCCCTCCACTTTCCTTATCTCTGATCTCCAGGGATTTGGATAAAATGAATTGTAGGGTGGGACAAAGATCTTGCAAAATCCAAACAACTCCAGCGTGGTCCATCTCTGTTAAAACAAGTGGTGAGCCCTTTCCAGTTCTACACCTGATTACAAGATTCAGAGCTTCCCTTGCACTGCAATAGGTTGGGCGGTGCTGTTAGAATCAGCAAAACCTCCTACTCAAAAGTGAGTTGGTTTCTCTTATTCTGCTTTGTAGCTCTTGAATATCTGCTTGGTTCCTCACTCAGTGGAGGAGGCAATGAGGTGGGTTCACTTTGTCATTAGCATTTCAGAAAGCAGCTGATCATTAGCAATCAGGCTTCATTTGGACTCAACATCTTTGCAAATTATTGGTGCACTTTTATTTTATTCAATAAATCAAAGTTTGGTGCCAACGCTTGTTAAATTCCTCCTGCCCCACTGTTTTCTCTCTATCATTTGGGAGATGAAAGTTGCGAAATATGTTGAATAATGAGGACAGTGACATGTCTATGGAAGAGAACTGTAATCTAGAAAGATGATCAAAGATAATGCATTAGCTTTGATGAGGGACTATGGTGTTGCTAATAGGGTGGCTGGCTACTGGTATAATATCAAAAACCACTGTAATACTGATACAATCCTATGCTGCACTTCTCGGGAATATGATAGCTTTGCAGAAGGGGTGCCATGGAAACATGTCTATGGTACTTTCATGTCTTACATAACGTGGTAGGAAAATTCAGTTGGATGAGCCAGACTCTTGCCTCTGGATCTAAAGGCTGTTGAGGAGATCAAGTTGGTCAAAAAAATCCAATTTCTTTTTCATGAAAGGTTTGGGGAAAAATGTAAAAAATTCTGTTTCATTCAAAATGTTTCATGATATTTTAATGAAAAAGTTTTGAACTAAAATGAAAATGATTGTTTCTTTGGGATTGTTTTGGTTAATTTTGGTTTCAGAAAACTGAAAACACTTCAGTTTTTGATTTTCAGTTTCAACATTCCATTTTGTTGACGCTTTTCTCCCTTTTTACTCCCCAGCCCTTTTTTCCACTTGTTAAACTTTTTTTATTTTTACTTTCCCCTGCTTTTTCAGTGGAGTGAGGGAAAGCAAAGAAAGGACGGGGGGAGGGAGACAACCCAAAAATGAAAAAAAGATTTGTATTTGTTTTTGATTTTGAAAACTCAAACATTTTTTTTCAACTAAATACAAATTTTTCATTTCATGTTTTAATCAAAATATAAAAATGTTGATGGGATGGAATTTTTTGCTGAAAGTTTTAGATTCTGTCAAAAACCATTTTTGGCAAAAGAGTTTTCAAAAACAACAACGAAGATGTCAACCCAAGTGGTACTGACAGACTTATTCGGTGCAAAATATGTTGAGAGGCACGTTGGGTGAAATTCATCCCTAATGTAACTCCACTGGCACAGCACGTGGTTGTCTGCCTGCTGGGAGGTATTTGCCTCAGGAAACATATTGCAGCTGTATTTTTCAACAGCTGCATTGGCTTCCTGTAGGTTTCTTGGTGCAATTCAGCTTTGCTCCGTGAATTCCTATATGATTTGGGGCCTGGCTACCTGAGAAACAACCTCTTCCTCTATATGCTACCATAGCAGTCAAGGTCAGCTGAGGTAAGAATATCTTGATTTAGGCATCTGGGACCTGATGTCAGGGCTTTGTCACAGTGGAGAGCCCCTGATGCTGGAATTCATTGCCCTAGGCTGGTTTGAATGGGGCTGTGGCTAGGACAGTTAGACCCTAAGTTCAGAACATTGGTGAGGCCTCATCTAGAGTACTGTGTCCAGTTTTGGGCCCCACACTACAAGAAGGATGTGGAAAAATTGGAAAGAGTCCAGCAGAGGGCAACAAAAATGATTAGGGGGCTGGAGCACATGACTTATGAGGAGAGGCTGAGGGAACTGGGATTGTTTAGTCTGCAGAAGAGAAGAATGAGGGGGGATTTGATAGCTGCTTTCAACTACCTGTGTGACGTTGTGCAGTCTATATGGTTTTATAAAAACTTGATAATAAGTCAATATAATGTAACTGAGATAGTTTTAGAGAAAATACGGTAATAAGTGAATGTAAGTAACTGGGATATGCCTCATGCAAAAGGTCTCTTGTAAGGTATCATTACAAAGCTTATAATCTACTGAGTGTGATCATCTGATTTGTATAAATGTACCACTCTTGTATCTAAAACTAGAAATATAAAATGTAACTCTGAGGGCCTATTGTGATTGTGTAAAGTGTGGACCATTAATGATGGTTTGGAATCTTGATGACTCCCATTGTCTGCAGATGGCTGTATTTACCTGTGAGTCTTCCTGTATATGTGTGTGCTGGCAAGTGAGTAATGAAGTCTTGCAGTGACATGTGATCATGTCACCTGAACTGGAATCCATCTTTAACCTGGTGCTTTTCCAGTGAGGGGGGGTGGAAACCCAGAGAGACAAAGAGTTCCCGCCTTATGCAAAAGATATATAAAGGGGGGGAAGAGAACAGAGAAGGGGAGCAGCCATCATGAAGAATCCCCTAGCTACCACCTGAGCTGCAACAAGAGCTGTACCAGGGGAAAGAATTGTGCCCAGGCCTGGAAGGTGTCCAGTCTGAGAAAAACTTACTGAAACATCTCTGAGGGTGAGATTATCTGTATTTAGTTTGATTAGGCATAGATTTGCGCATTTTATTTTATTTTGCTTGGTGACTTACTTTGTTCTGTCTGTTACTACTTTGAACCACTTAAATCCTACTGTCTGTATTTAATAAAATCACTTTTTATTTAGTAATTTACTCAGAGTATGTATTAATACCTGGGGGAGCAAACAACTGTGCATATCTCTCTATCAGTGTTATAGAGGGCGAACAATTTATGAGTTTGCCTTGCATAAGCTTTATGCAGGGTAAAACAGATTTATCTGGGTTTAGACCCCATTGGGAGTTGGGCATCTGAGTGCTAAAGACAAGCTGTGAGCTGTTTTCAGGTAAACTTGCAGCTTTGGGACAGGAGATTCAGATCCTGGGTCTGTGTCTGGAGCCAGACGGGAGTGTCTGGCTCAGCAAGACAGGGTGCTGGAGTCCTGGGCTGGCAGGGAAAACAGGAGCAGAGGTAGTCTTGGCACATCGGGTGGCAGCTCCCAAGGGGGTTTCTGTGATCCAACCCGTCACAGTGGCGTAGTCGAGCAGGGTCTGTGCACAGCTGATTGCTTTGAGATACTGGTAGTGATTTTAAGTGAGTTTTAAGTGTGGTGGCTGGAGAACAGACAAAGTGGTTACTGGTTTGTTATTTTCTGTTTGCTTATTTCGGGAAAGGGAAGTAGGGACAGAAAAAGAAGCAAAATAAGTAAGAATGAAGATCAAAAGAAGTTAAAACTACACAAGTTGCAAATTGCCCAGAAAGACTGAACAATGGGCGCTGGGAATGTCTCTGTTAACTAAGAAGCCCCTGAGCTGAGTGCATCTCAGTTTCAGTGAACTGCAGATGGGTGTGGCCCAACCTCTGTCTGTGCTGAAGCTGACTGGGGTGTCTAATTTAGCAAGACAGGAGTGGAGGGGTGCCTGTTCTGGCAGGAGGGTGTTCTCTGTGGTATCCCAGCTCATCAAGTGATGGTCTCAAGGGAAGACAAATGGAAATTGATGTACAATTTGCCTGGGGAAAGCCTGACCTGGAAAAAGGAAAGGCTGCCCACCAGCCTGGACTTAAGAGACAAAGCAATTAAGACCCAGAAGCATGACCTGGCTGTAATGGAGTGGAAGAGGTGCACAGAGACATGTATCCTGGAGCTGGAAGTTGGGGTCCTGGTGACTGCTGCGGTGGGAACAAACCCCAAGGACTCTAGCTGGAAGCAAACCCAACCTGAGTGAAAGGGGGGGGGGATTTTGCTGGTCAGCGAAAGGTCCCTCATAGCTGGAAGCTGTGAGCCTACAGCTGGGTCAGGGTCTCTTTCCCTTTTGGGGGACACAGGAGTGTCTGCCCCATAGGGGAGCCCAAAAATGAATTTTAGGTATACTGCCTCCGCCATGGTCAGTGTCCAAGTCTCTGGCAGTAAGTTCAGGAGGAGGGTGTGACGTTGTGCAGTCTATATGGTTTTATAAAAACTTGATAATAAGTCAATATAATGTAACTGAGATAGTTTTAGAGAAAATACGGTAATAAGTGAATGTAAGTAACTGGGATATGCCTCATGCAAAAGGTCTCTTGTAAGGTATCATTACAAAGCTTATAATCTACTGAGTGTGATCATCTGATTTGTATAAATGTACCACTCTTGTATCTAAAACTAGAAATATAAAATGTAACTCTGAGGGCCTATTGTGATTGTGTAAAGTGTGGACCATTAATGATGGTTTGGAATCTTGATGACTCCCATTGTCTGCAGATGGCTGTATTTACCTGTGAGTCTTCCTGTATATGTGTGTGCTGGCAAGTGAGTAATGAAGTCTTGCAGTGACATGTGATCATGTCACCTGAACTGGAATCCATCTTTAACCTGGTGCTTTTCCAGTGAGGGGGGGTGGAAACCCAGAGAGACAAAGAGTTCCCGCCTTATGCAAAAGATATATAAAGGGGGGGAAGAGAACAGAGAAGGGGAGCAGCCATCATGAAGAATCCCCTAGCTACCACCTGAGCTGCAACAAGAGCTGTACCAGGGGAAAGAATTGTGCCCAGGCCTGGAAGGTGTCCAGTCTGAGAAAAACTTACTGAAACATCTCTGAGGGTGAGATTATCTGTATTTAGTTTGATTAGGCATAGATTTGCGCATTTTATTTTATTTTGCTTGGTGACTTACTTTGTTCTGTCTGTTACTACTTTGAACCACTTAAATCCTACTGTCTGTATTTAATAAAATCACTTTTTATTTAGTAATTTACTCAGAGTATGTATTAATACCTGGGGGAGCAAACAACTGTGCATATCTCTCTATCAGTGTTATAGAGGGCGAACAATTTATGAGTTTGCCTTGCATAAGCTTTATGCAGGGTAAAACGGATTTATCTGGGTTTAGACCCCATTGGGAGTTGGGCATCTGAGTGCTAAAGACAAGCGCACTACTGTGAGCTGTTTTCGGGTAAACTTGCAGCTTTGGGACAAGTGATTCAGACCCTGGGTCTGTGTCTGGAGCCAGACAGGAGTGTCTGGCTCAGCAAGACAGGGTGCTGGAGTCCTGAGCTGGCAGGGAAAACAGAAGCAGGGGTAGTCTTTGCACATCTGGTGGCAGCTCCCAAGGGGGTTTCTGTGATCCAACCCGTCACAACCTGAAAGGGGGTTCCAAAGAGGATGGATCTAGACTGTTCTCAGTGGTAGCAGATGACAGAACAAGGAGTAATGGTCTCAAGTTGCAGTGGGGGAGGTTTAGGTTGGATATTAGAGAAAACTTTTTCACTAGGAGGGTGGTGAAGCACTGGAATGGGTTACCTAGGGAGGTGGTGGAATCTCCTTCCTTAGAGGTTTTTAAGGTCAGGCTTGACAAAGCCCTGGCTGGGATGATTTAGTTGGGAATTGGTCCTGCTTTGAGCAGGGGGTTGGACTAGATGACCTCCTGAGGTCCCTTCCAACCCTGATATTCTATGATTCTAAGATGGTGGAAGGCCTTTCTCTCATCCCAGGCTTTTGCCTCAGGGAGTGGCAGGTGGGTTGGTGATAGCTTTGCTTTGCCGTGTGTCCATCCATCAGTGCGGCTGATGAATAATGGTGTGTATCTGTAACAGGGAATATCTAATATGGAGCACTTCCAGAAAGCTTGGTGACATGGCTGTGAGTTCTCGTCACCCACAAAGAGCTCACCACCCACTCTGGTGCCTCCAGCCACTTCTTCCTTAAAGAGAAACTTGTCATTTCTTCACTCCTTCCCCATTCCTGGGGTTCCACCCTCCTTCCATTTGCTGTTCTGATTGCTCTGCCCAAGCTGTGCAGAGTGTGATCAGTGCATTTTGGTAGCAGTCCCTGCTGTGGGGCAGTTGCAGCAATGCTCTGAAGCAGGCCTAGTTCCAAAAGTACCAACACTAATTAGCACAGATGTAGTGCTTATTATGGTCAAAGGACATTAATGCTCCATAACTGCACCCCTGGGTGGCAGGTAAAGATTGTGCTCATTTTGCAGATGTGGAAAATGAAGCAAAGAGGTGCAATGATTTGTTCAAGGTCATACAGCAAGTTAGCATCAGTAGTGGGATTAGAACTGAGGAGCTCCTGGCTGTCACTCCTGTGCTCAGGCCACTACACCATCTATTAAAAAATAGCCTTCAGAAAGACTAGGCCAGGAGTGCAGCACTCAGCCATAATCCAGGCAAGGAGTAACTATAATTTCTGCATATAATAGAGCTAGGTGTTTGCGTTTCCCTTACAGGTAGAAAAAGATTTTGCTACCAAATCAGAAAGCAGGTCCCATAAAGAAATATGTAAATATTTACAAGGCATAACAACTGGTCGAATCTGTCAATTGCTTTTCATGGAAAAATTTGAAAGAATGTTTCCCCCCCAGTATTTCCCATGCAAATTTGTTGTTCCTTCAATGAAAATTAGAAATGTTGCAGTTTGCAAAAAATGAAGTTTTTGGATTTTTCCCTCTCCCTTTTGCCAGTGGCAAAATGGAAAACAGAAAAAAAGATTCCCCCCCCCCCCAGCTTTGGATTTTTTTTTAATGAAAGACCCCAAAAATGTCAATAGAAATGAAAATTTTCCATGAAAATGTTTATTTTAGGGGGAAAAGGCCTTCTTTTGTCAAATGTTTTTGATGGAAACTATTCAGCCAGTTCTACTATGTCCCACTACGAAGTACAATCAGTCCCCTAAGAGGGTACTTCCTTGTGCTGAGCATCTCTTCCCTGCTCATTTATCCAATGTTCTGATGGCTGATTTTTTTGAAAAATAAAAAGTCCTGCTAGGCAGAGCATAACCTTCTCTTCCATCTCCCACCTCCAATATGTTGGTACAGACCCAGTGCAGAAGAAATTCCTGGTGTTCCCAAATGGAAGGGAGATGGAACAATAACGCCAGTGCTCCCTACAAAGCAGTACAATGTATGTGGTAATTGTATTATTTCTCCTCCCAATCTACAAAATAGAGAGTCTGCTAAGGCATGGGGGAGAAAGAGGGAAAGAAATGGGGTGAGGGGAGAGGAAAAGTAGGACAGGGACATGAAGAGGGATGGAACAAGCAGAGTAGAGTGACCAGATGTCCCGATTTTATAGGGACAGTCACGATTTTTGGGTCTTTTTCTTATATAGGCTCCTATTACCCCCCACCCCTGTCCCGATTTTTCACACTTGCTGTCTGGTCACCCTAAAGCAGAGGGAGAGAGATTTGAGAAAGAGGCTGAGAGAAAAATGGAAAGAGTGAAAAATTAGACGAGAGAAAGGGAGTAGGAGGCAAAAATCAAGGCAAGATGGGAGATAGAAGGAAGGAGAGGCAAAGTGAGTGCAGCAAAAGTGGGACAAGAAGAAAAGAGAGATTGGGAAAGAGACCAGGGGAGCTAAAAAGAGGGACTGAGAGAGGGAAAGGAAGTGTGGGGAGAAACAGAGAAAGAGCCCAATTCAAGGCAACGGAAAGACTTTGATTCACAACTTCAATGGCCTTTGACTGAGGCCCAGAGGCTGGGGAGAGAAAGGGAGGATGAAAGGAGAGAGGATAGCAAACCCCAGATGGATGTCTCTGATTGCGTCAGGGATGCACTCCAATGACATCTGCTAAAGACAAACCAGTAACAGAGAGCTAGGAAAGCAGGGAGGAGGAAAAGCATCAGTTGCTATAAAAGGGTTATAGGATCACAGAGCACCTGGCATGAGATTTGCAGTCTCGTTCTGACAGTGGTGGAGCCAGACTAAAGCCACAACAGATGCAATAACTGCTTCCCATGCTACTTAAAGCTCACTTTGCTCTTCCCATAGTACTTTAAATGATATGTCTCCTATAAGGATTGAATCTGATTTGATAGGTGGTTGGTTAGTGTATATTGAGCCAGGCTGGTGGGGGCGGCTAGAGTGGGGGTGCTGGGTGAAGAGGATGCTGAGGGCCTGTACGTGACAGCGGAGCGGTGAATGCAGTGTAATGCCACCCACTGCTGCCTCACCTGTGCCAAAGCGTGTCCAGAGCAGGGCCTTCATCTTTTCTAATGGGCGCAACTCTGAAGGTTTTCAGACAAGCAAGAGAGGTCAATGCATCTCACTGACTCAGCCCCAACTGGTTGCTGGGAACATTTTCTCACGTTCAGCTACCCTGCTGCAGAAAGGCTTGAATTATTGGTGGTGACTATCTGATGAATTTTCAGAGGCCCTTTTAAAAAATCGATATCTGCTCATGACTGAGTCACATTCCAATATTACTACTATCCAGCTATCTCAGCAATTCATGCTCCCATCCCCATGGCATCTGAGCACCATTCACCTCAATTGGGTCAGTGATAGTAAAGTCTCTACTGGACTTTACTTGAATGTTAAATTACTGGTGAGGGGCAGCCTTCCCAATGACAGGAGCTTTAGCTTACGAGGCCATCAGCTCTGTTGTCTTGATGTGTCGTCAACTGCTGTCTTTGCTCTGCCAGCATCGCCATCTTTCACTGCCTGCTAGTCCACGTCTCCCATAAGCTTCTCTGCCCTTTCTCCCATCGTGCCACCTCCTTCAAATTCCTCCTTAAGACACCCTGTGATGCTACAGAACAATGTCAGCAGAAGAATGTCTTAAGGTGGAATCTGAAGGGGCATCAGGCAGGTGGTGAGCTACACCTGTCCACAGTTGGTCTATGTGAAAACATCCCAGTATTATTGTTACATCTTCTCTCCCACCCTACCTGTTTGTGTCACCCACCTTTTGCATCTTATTACTAACCAAGATTGCAAGCTCTTTACGCCAGTGTGTTTGCTCCATGTGTTTACAGTGTGTAGTGTAACCTGCTGGTGAGTGTGTGTTACAGGTCCTCCTCTGTGCTAACCTGCAGGGGAGAGGAGTCTGTTACAGCCCCCAGCTACAGAGCTTTCTCATAAGCTGTAGCAGTCAGTGCTTTTATCTTTGGAGGTTCACTCCCGGGTGCGGTGGCCAAGATGGTGACTGTCCCACTAGCAGAATAGGGCCCTGGTCCCTGACTGGATCCTCTAGTTGCTATTGCAACTTGCACAGGAATAGTAATAAAATTTCTGTGTGTAGAAAAACACAAGAATTCTGGCTGCAAGGAGGTGACTGTGGGTATCCGAGATCCAAAGACCACAGTCCTGGTTGGAGCCAAGAAGTGCAGCTGGAACAAGGAAAATGAAGAAAAAAAAAAAAAGTAAGTGAAACTTTTTCCAATCTCAATAATGTCGCTTTTGGGTCCTACAGTTAGTTCTGATTTGATCAATACCAGTTCGCCTATCTCCCTACCTGTGACATTTGCTTATTGCCTCTGAGAGATACCAGCCATAGGGTCACATCCCTTCTAAGCAGTCTGGGGAAAGTTCTGTATTTCTTCGCTTGGAAAATTAAACATGTGGACACTGGTAGCTGCTCCTCTGGCAGTTTCTGTTAATGAAGAAGAATTACCTATTATGTTAGCATCAGGCAGGTTTGACAATTCCATTACATATTACTAATAGTGCTATTAATGCCTAGTAGCTTATCGTTATAGTGGGTGCATGTGCGCGTGTGTGTGTGTGTGCGTGTGTGTGTGCATGTGTGGTGAGGGCTGGGGAAGGATGGACAAATAGAACAGGAGTCTGTGTGTTCTGAATGCAGCAGCCCCTGCTTTCAATAATTCATGTTATCTGATGCTGAGACCAAGCTGACAGGGAATACGCCTGGGCTGAGTAACTGGCTCTCGTCTATTGGTTTTCTCCAGGGAGCCAGATGGGGAAAGAGGAAGCAAAGTGGGAACAGGGAGGCTGATCTTTGATAATTCATGAGGCATAGCTCTTGGGCACTCTGTGTGACAAAGGTCACCCAGAGTACATGCTGATAGGAGATTAGGGAAGCTGATTACCATATTCCCTTCTGTTGTATGCATGGTGTCTCGCCCAGTCAGCTGCTTCGCCCGGCCTCCTCCCTTCTGTCCTGGTCTTTGAACTGCGCACAAGTGAACTAGTGCTTTTTCTGTACTGAAGTCAATAACCCCATAGTTAGGCCAACGCTGTGCGCTTTTGAAAATCTCACACATTCTGTCTAGATAACAAGCAGCTCCACTGTGTGTGTAAAACTGTACAAATTTTGTTCCATTCACCTCCCCCTGCCCTTCACATGCCTGGAGCAAAAGGGGGGCAATTTGAAATTAATGACATGCGTCTGTCGTTATCCTGATCCCTTTGTTTATATACTACTCTTTCTCCCTTTGTCTGTTTAGATTGCAAGATCTTTTGGGCAGAGACTGCTTCCTACGATGTGTGTGTGTGTGTAGGATGGAGTGCCTAACATAATGGCACTCCAATCCTGACTGGGGCCTCTGGTGGCTCCTATAATACAAATAAATAACAACAATAAACTGCTACTGACTTGCTGTGTAGTTACTCACTTATCTGCTCCCTCCTCAGTTTCCCCACAAGTGCAATAGGTGTGATACCATATACCTGCTTGGCATTATGAAGCTTAGTCTTTGCAAAGCACTTTGAGAGCCTCTTGAATGATAGTTTTATATTTTGGCAAAGTATGGTGGCATATTTAATAAACAGGCCTTATTTCATGACTTACATGTTTTGTTGTTACCAAACCTATTAAATGTATATGATTGAAACCACAGGGGAGCTAATGTTGTCTCTGCCTGAGAAGACGCCCAACAAGCTCTGAGTAGGGAAGACCTCCAGAAGGCTTGGCTTTAGGTGCAGGCATCCCAAGGTGTAGATAATTACCTGAAGCTCATCCAAACTATCTGAACATTTTGAGTCTGAGAAACTGAGATGGATGTCACACAAACAGGATTTTATGGCACTTTCGCTTCCAATCCCATCCAGAAACCAGAAGCCAACGCTCTCCAAGAAGATTAATTTTGGCCTCTATGCTCAATAATGGATTTGATGAAGAGCGGCGGTGGTAGAGAGATTCTTTTAGCTGGCTGTATTTTGCCCATTCTTAGGATTAATTCCACTATGTGGAGGGCCATTGCTAGACCACTTGGCTGCTGTCACACACCTCCCTCTACATCAGCTGACTGCCTCCTGCTCTGAGAAGAAGGAGATTAGAAGGGGATCCAATCATAGAAAAGCCAAGGCTGATCTTACAACTTTTGGGCCACTAAGCAAGAATAGGAGAGAGCCAAAGCTGCTGGAGAAGGGGGATCAGGACATGAGTTTTTAATCTTCATCTACTCCCTTTTCTGAATCAATATGCGTGTTGCCAAGACAGTGCAACACAAGAGGGCTCTCAAGTGGTCATTTGTGTTGCTTAGGCCTCAGGCTGGCCGGGAGTGGAGCATTTCACAGGGGGTGAGAGCCAGATAGTCTTCTTCTAGGGGGGACCAGTGAATGGCTTGGGGCAAGACTCTGTGCTGCACGTCGTAGAGACTTGGGGGAGGGGGATAGCTACTGTGGTGTTAAGCCACATTTGCAACCTGCTGATTGTGGGCTGTTCTGGGGACTGGAGAGGCCTGCAGCGTAACTTAGACAGCCCTGGACCTAAGTTACAGCAGCCTCCTCAGGCTGCCCTATGGACTGCAGTACTGAGGGCCTGACCCTGGCACTCCCCACTTTCCCTGGCATGCCTCCTATGAGGGGGTGTACTGAGGACAGGTCTACTGCTGCTTTCTGCAGTGCATGCACTGGGGGAATCCTCCCTGAGTCAGATGCAGGCTTTTAAGGCCACTGTATGCAGTTCCAGCCCATTTGTCTGTTGTAAATGGGTCCAGTTGGGGTGAGGATCTCACCCTAGAGGTTTTATATTAGGGTGACCAGCTGTCCCGATTTTATAGGGACAGTCCTGATTTTTGGGTCTTTTTCTTATATAGGCTCCTATTACCCCCCACCTCCATCCCGGTTTTTCACACTTGCTGTCTGGTCACCCTATTTTATATTAACTGTTTCATCATAAAAAGGGGGGAAGGTGGGTTAATTATGCTTCTGAGGAGATACCTCTCCCTTGATTTTCCCTCTTCTCCTGAACTGTCTGCAGGAGAAATATGGTTGGAAACAACCTATGGAACAACATAGGTGATTTTTTTTTTTTTTTGTCTCTTGAAAAATGGAACAGTACCTTCCCACAGATTTTGGTTGTCATTCCACATCCAAGCTGCCCTCCTACTTTCAAATCAATTTGTACTTCACTGAGCCATTTGGCGTCATCTTATGACAGAACACTAACTTTTGACCCTTCAAGGCCATTTGTCTCTGTCCATTTGTAAAGTCAGCAAAAATCACTGTTCTCCGGCCCCCCCAAAGTAATCTGTCTAGTGAAGGAAATTATAAGGTGGTGTTATGTGTGGCATTCCTTTTAAAAAAGTCCCCAGTAATTTCAAGAGGATTCTGATAAGCTGGGGCGGGGGCGAGAAGGGGGTGTGTGTGAAATTTCAGAGGTGTTGCAAAATTCAAGTCTGAAAGCAATCAAGGAAAAGCTTGAAGTTTGTATTCTGGAAATGTCCCCTCTTTCTGAATCTATTTACCGAATTCTTCCACTGTTACTGAGCAGGGAAAAATTAATAATAATCTAAGCAGGCTCCCAAGTGGTGGTTGGCCATGAATCTGAATTGGAAGGACAATTTATCTCCTTAGCCACTTTGAAGCCTTTTAGCCTGGGGGAGATTCCTTGTCTAATGAAATTAATTGAATGCATCTGTAGTGTGGATACTTCAGCTGAAGTTCAACCTTTCTCCTTATTTAGAAGTTGCAATGGATCCACTCACTGTCCAAAGTATAGCGTGTGAGCCTGGACACACACACACACACACAGCCACAGTACAATCTCACACATGAGCCACACACCCACAACTATCTACACATGCAGAAATGTATACACAACCAGACATGCACCAAACTGCACACTCTACACACCATCACCCAGCATTGTGCACACACAGAGAACCAGATATAGACATGCAACCACATGCCTACACTTGCATGTTCATGCACGCCACATACAATTACACCACCCCAATCATACATTACTCAGATGTAATCACACTTCTACAGTCACTATCATTTGTACACGCTCACACAAACCACTGCTGCTCAGAGGTTTTTGGGCACCCGAGGCCAAAATCTGAAACTAAGGCTCCTCCCCTTCCAAAAAAATTACCATGGAGACAATAGAGTTTAAGAAAAGGGGAGGGCATGCGGGGGCTCAGAGAGGGCCTAGGCCTGTGGAGTCACTGTTGCCCCCATGGGGAATGAAATCCACCAATTTCATTTCACGTTTCCAGTGACCATCGGGGAACAACTTTTGGTCACTGCTGGCAGAGGGGTGGTTTTGGAACCAGTGATCTATCAAATGAAAAGCTTTGCAGCCTGTTCCCAGCTCCATGAGCCTTTCAGGGAGAATTTTCAAACCCTGAGCTAATCAGAACACGATGGAATACAAGAAGAGGCCGGGTTGCTGCTGGCCATCTACATGATGCAGCGTTCATGCCCAAAGCAAACCCCTGCATCGTTTCAGGCACACTAGTACCTTTGTGAGATCCAGGAGCCAGGTATACCGCGAGCTCGGTGGGATTTCAGGATGAGAGGCATCCCCGAGCAAACTAGCTCAAACCTGGAGGAGATTAGTGTCAAAAGCAATCCTATACTAGTGTAGGGCAGGTAGTGGATGACACAGCTGGCCCAATGGGCAATTCTCAGCTCTGCGTCAAGGAGTCCATAAGAATGCTACAAAAATGTAAGTGCATTTATATTTGTCACATTTATGTTTCAGCAGCCCCCCCCCATCCCACCTCAGTCAATTTTCATGTTTTCTTTTGACGGGATTATCTGATTTTGTACAGATTTAGTGTACGTGGCTCCTGGATCTCACAAAAGCACTGGTGTTTGCTTCGGCGGGAACATTGCATTATGTGGATAGCCAGCAGCCAGGCCTCTTTTTGAATAGATGCAAATTTGCTGTGTATAGATTTGTGCTTATGTGCTGAATGATTGTGCCCTCACAGCTCTGGGAGCTTCCACGAGGCAGTTGTGTTTGCATGACAATCTCATTTTTTGCAGAAAAACAAAGAGCTTGTGTAGATGCTTTGGAATCTAGGCAGACGCATAAGGAAGGTTTTACATTTTCACTTAAGGTCGCTCGGATATCAGTGCCAAGGGAAGCAATCTCTGCATAGAGAGTCTGATTTTTTTTCAAAGGGGCCTCAATCTTTGCATTTGCAAAAATATGGGCACAGATACTTGGGAAGTAGCTGACAAAGCTTTTAATAACTAGATTCATAGAATATCAGGGTTGGAAGGGACCTCAAGAGGTCATCTAGTCCAACCCGCTGCTCAAAGCAGGACTAATCCCCAGACAGTTTTTTGCCCCAGATCCCTAAATGGCCCCCTCAAGGACTGAACTCACAACTGAACTGGGTTTAGCAGGCCAATGTGCAAACCACTGATGTGCAGCCCTGATCCAAAACCCAGTGAAGCCAGAGGCATTTAGGCTTTGGCTCAGACCCTCTGTGCAATCAGGTAGCTAGATGTATAAAGGATGCCAGCTGATCCTGCAAATATTTGTGTCCAGGTCCCAGAGAGAAGCCACTTCCTGCAATCAGGCCCTTTGTCTGCAGAGTACCTTAAGCTCGCTTGAAAGAGAAGATGTGATATAAATATACGTTTTTGTTATTCCAAGGCTTGGCAAACAATGAACTGGCTCAAATGCGGTGCATATAAAAGAAAATCTGTATTCTGGAAAGGAAACAAATGGCTTTTATTGGATTTGCACAGGGATCCATTCCACTGGCTTTAATTCATTCGTTGTCGGTTGTGCAGAGACACTGCAGTTCCTGTTTCGCTGGGTTGTTTTTAATACAAAGTAACCCCTCCTTGTATCCTTCTCTTCATACCTCACATATCTGCTTAACAAACCTTTTCTTAGCCTTCTTAAATATGTTGCTCTCCCTCCTGCTTCCCCCTGACAAACGCCGCTGTAACTTACAGTCAATTAAAAAGCAGCTCCATTCTGTTTGTGTTCTTAGCACTGGAGTACTTAATCATATGGCAAATCAATACATATTCCAGATCAGCTTGCCCTACTCTGCCGGGGGTGAAAAGGCCAGTGGTAGAGATGGGGATTTAGAGTGGCTTCTTCTTCTGTAAATATACTGAGATTAGCCTGAATTGAAGCTTGTATGGCAAAGATCCAGCTAATTACTTTTCTTTTTCTCTCTCTCCTTTCCTTAAAACAAAACAAAAGGAAAAAATAAAATGTGGCTGTAACATTTTCTCATTAACTGAGCATCTATTCAAAGCAAACACATTCTTCCCCAGACAATGCCTAAGCACCATAGGGGTCCTGGCAACACATGCTTATATATCAGACATACATGGTGCACTAGCGCCTTCTGTAGGTGAAGATGGAATTGAATGGCAGGGACGTGACATACCGAAGAGGGAAGGTTAGTGACACAGGGCTGTGCCCCCATGTACAGCATCTAGCTTCAGAGCCTTTAACCCTCTGGCTGGAGGGGGCCAATGAAGAGGTAGCACATTCAGAGAGATGTTAGCATCCTCCCTAGTGATCACTCCTCCATCCAAAGCACGAAGCATGGCATTGGTGACCTCCAAAACAAGCCCCGCCCTGCCCTCCTTGTTGTTGCAGTGATGTGGGCCAATGAGGAGGGGAGTGGGAAGTGAAGGGGATGGGCTCTTGGGGGCTCACGTACAGTCATATAAAAGGAGCTGTATGACTTGTTTAGTGGGAGGGAAGCTCAGTGGCAGGAGGGCCGGAGTGGAGGAGGCACATGAGCAAACCGACAGTGACACTCTCGTTTTTCTAACCACATAAAAACCTTCTCTCTGGAAAAAATGACGAAGTAGCAGAAAAGTCTGAAATGCTCATCAAATATCCCCCGCATGTTGTTCCTGGCTGGAGATTCTTGTCCATTTATTCCCTTCCACTGGCTTCCAATAAAAACAGAGCTGGGGAGATTTTGCTTTTCTCTTTCAGTGGCCTTGGATACAGTTATGTCTGCATATGCTTGAGCAGAATACAAATCTGAGCCTTCCTTACGTGCTGAACAACCCTTCCACTCACAACACACACCCCTTCTGAGATTGACTATATTACGCACTGCCTGGCAGGCAATTAATGGTGGTGTATTGTACTATAGCCACTTGTGCTTTTAGCCTGAAAACTCCACAGGGCAGTGCTTATGTTCTTCAGCTGACTAACCGACTGGCTGTAGAGCACCAGCACATCCTACAGTGTTAGGTGAATGATAAATAATAATGATTGTTATCAGTAATACATACTGTGAGGCCTGGACAAAGTCACCTCCAACAGGCAACCCTGTTAGAGTTTCCTCCAGCCTTCAAGTACAGCTTCTTTGCCTTTAACTTAAAGAGCCACCTGATTTCTGCAGCTTCACTTTGTCAGTTAAGATGAGTTTCATGTCCGCATACGTGGCACAAATACAGTACCCCTTTGTGGGACAGAGCCTAGAGCATATGGTTCAGTGGCTGGTCAGGCAGATCTTTCTCGGGAATGGCTCACAGTTTGAAACTTGCTTCTTTCAGAGACCCTGTGGGTGGTATGGGTCAGAGTTCACATACACTCCACATCAGTACCTGGCCTGGGCCGGGGAAGCTAATGATCCAACTAGTGGACCAATTCAGTGATGAAGCCTGGTCATGTGCCACCTGAGGCACATTGCGCATATGCTAAGAAATCAGAGACCCAGTGAAGCCTGAATCTCAAGGCCTTCTGTTGTGATTGTGATGGGTGGCAATGAGTTGAGTGTAAATCAGGAAATCTAACGATTGTATACAAATCACGAATGCCCTAATATGCAGATTTGATGCCTGTGTTTACCATGCTCGCATAAATACTCCCCACCATCAAATCAAAATCCATTAATGTTTGTATCATTCATTTTCATGAATTCATTGATGCAGTAGAAACCTCAATTTGTCAATGTACTGGAGGCTGCTGAAGAATTTTGTGCCTGCTGCATCGGAACGCTGCAGAAACCAGTGGGCCTTTCACAGGATGTAGGTCCATCTTGCAGTGGTACATGGGACCTTGATAATACGTGTGCAGTGGCAGGCACAGTAGAAATATGATGGTCCACCTTTGAATGATGATGCTCATGCCAACTTTAGTTCCTCATCCATGTCTTGGTTATTGACAATGATTCCCTCTGAACAGCTTTCCCTTTATTATTCCAGGGACATGTTTGCATACTTCAGCTCCAAGCCTGGCTTTCAAGGATTCAGGCATTATGCAAAACCCCCTTCGTCTAGTGGCTTCCTCTTTACTAACTACATTATAGGGTTTAGAATGGTCTGTCAGCCAATAGATTTGAATAATCCTTGAGCACAGGTGGATAAAGCTAATTTCCTTTTGAAGGACTCAACTCTTTTCTGTCTCCCTTTTGGATAATTTCAAATTGAGGGCTGAGGAAATGGGAAACAGGTGTTGTATGGGATCAATGCCCTAGCCTTTTACCTTTGCAGACCTGAGTTCAAAATCTGCTGGTAGTCTCAGCCCTAGGACTGGAATAGCAGGGGGTTAAGATTGAGATGCATTGTCAGAGGTGAGGGGGGCAAAGACATGCAATAGTGCTGCATGTCAAGATTTGAGGTGCATTAGCAGAGCCATAGGGGAAATTTGTATGGTGCCCATCTTGCCTAATTCTCACTTTCATAAGCACCAAACACTCTGCAAATTCAGGCCAACAGAGGCATATTTCTTCTTGGCAACCAGGATAAAAGCTTACTTAGCATGTAACGTCTCAATAAGCTAAAGCTGGCATCCAAGTAGCTACTGTAATCTACCAGCACCCAAAGCTGGAATAACAGATAAACAAGACTTTGAAAGAGTCTCGTGGGATAGTATCAACCTGGAATTCCTTCTGGAGAGAAGATCCTTGTCTGTGGGATTCTCCGGGTTCAATAACACCAGTTGGAGCATTCATCTGCCTGGGATTAGAGCTACCCTCTCTTCACCTACCATTATAGCCACTTTCACATCCATATTGTAGAACCTATCACTTGAAATTAGGGGTCCAGATCCTTGCTGGATGTAAATGATGGAGTTTCCCTAAGGTCAATGGAATGATGCTGGTTTGCACCAGTGGAGGGTCTGGCCCAGGAGGGTTTCTTTAAATTAGTGAATGATTTCAATGGAATTCCTGTTCCAGAATCCTTATGAATGGAATCCGACTAAACTGGAAGCCTAGGTAATGCTAACAGGACACACCAGATTCCAGGGGTAACCATTGGACTGGGAGGCAAAGGAATCAAAAGCATGGTTTTATCTGCCATAGCAGGGATTTATGGTGACTCTCAAAAAGCTCAGAGCTCTGGTTCAGGGCAGAGAAGCACATACAAGATGAAATGGGGCTCAGTGCTTCTGTTTGATGAAATAATAATGATAATAATCATTATTTATATAACAGTAACACCCACAGACCTCAACTGAGCTCATGGCTCCATTGTGCTAGGTGCAGTACATAAACTTAGTAAGAGACAGTCTCTGCCCCAAAGAGCTTACAGTCTACATTGAAAAAACAGTCAAAGGGGGGAAACAGAGGCACATAGAGGGGAAGTGACTTGTCCAAGGTCATATGGCAGGTCAGTGACAGAGCTGGGAATAAAACCAGGTCTCCTGAGTCCCAGTCCAGTGTCCGATCCACTGGCCACCAAGACATCATCTCACCAGTCCTTCATGCAAAAGATGGAAATGCTACACTAGTTAAGGGCCTGATTCAAAACCCATTGAAGTCAGAGTCTTTCCATTAACTTTAATGGGCTTTGGATCAGTCCCTTAATGAGCAATTGTGAATGGTGCATAGAACTGAGTTGTCTGCTACTTTAGGCTTTCAGCTTTCTGTGTGGGACTGGAGCCATATTTGTTTTCTCTGTTGTCTCAAATAAAATTCATCTAGGCAGGAAGAATATGGCTTGGTTCTTGGTGCATTGAAAGGCAGCAAGGGGAGATTCAGTCCTAATGAAGACAGAGTGCTGCTGTTAACAAGGAGGAGCAAATAAAACCCCCAGATACTTCATGGGCAGGTGGAGTAAAAAATTTCCCTGATTGCATCAAAGCAAGTTTATTTTAGCCTTGTCTGCTTAATAAAGTCCTACTATACTTTTCTCATCAGCACTACAGGGGAATGGGGGTGGGAAGAAGAGCTGGGTTGTGGGAGGGTCTCTATTTTTTCATATATCCACAGCATGAAGACGCTTGAAAGCCAAAGTATATTGCACATCTGTGAATGGCTGGTCTAATGCACAGTGGTCCTGTCAGTCACAGAGAAGGGGAACATGTGCTGACAAATCCCACAGGAAAAAACTGACAGCTGAGTTGTGAGTTCTAAAGTGAGGTTATTATCCCATATAATCAAACTGTCACTGATTAAGCTGAGTTCCTTGTTTGATTTGCACCCTTTCCCATTCCTCCCATTATTTGGGCTGCGTTATCTCTTGGTAGCTTCCTATTTTACATTCTGTTTCCTCCTGTCTCATCTGTTTGCTTGTGTGGTAGTGTATTCCTACCTGCAGGAGGTTGCAAAGAGACCAAGTAGACCCTTCTTGGCAGTGCTAGCATCTTCCCTTGCACAGCAGTTGCTCTTTAGAACAGCTGCATCAAAGCTCTGGAGTGCAGAAGGCACATCCCAAGCTGGGTTATATGTGAATCCATAACATTTGTGACCTTTTCCTCATCCCCTCCCCAAGCTGAAAGGCTTGAAACAAACATCTGAGGCCAGATTCTGTGCTGCATTTCATGAGAATGCAGCCTAGGGGGAAGAGAGGTCTCTGGAACTTCCTTCCCCCTTAATCTGTCAAAGCCTGAGTTTGTTGACCTGCACGACTCATCTGTTTTCCAGGCAGATTCTGAAGGGGGTCTCTGAGGAGGTTTGGGGGGCATTAGTTTGACAGGGGAGTTGTTTTGTCAGCAACAGGTAACAAGTCTAGCTGACATTTAGCTCCGGTGCCTCATAGTTCATTATTGCAAATGCACCTGGACATTAACACAGAGGCACGTTCTATAAATGGTAAAAAACAATGATGTTCAAACCCTACTGTTGGCTTGTGCTGCCCACAACCCTCTCTACCCTTCCTCAGAAGCAGGCTGCTGAGACAGGGGGAATCTTTTTCGAGCTATCTGCAGTGAGTCGCTGGCAGGAAGCTGAAGAACCATGACCGGCAGAGACCCGTCTCCTAGCAAATGATGATGAGAGAGGTTAGGGGCGGGCATCATTTTTCATACTGTCCCTTAGTGCCTCCCAGCTTTCCAGAGGCTAAGAAAACAAATTGCCTGTGGACACAGCAAAGGTCAGGGGTGCCAGCAGCTAAGCGAGAGAACTGGCAGTAAAAGCACCACTGACATTTCCCTCTGCAGCAGCAGCTGTCAGCCCAAGGGGCTTTCATTAGCAGTGGGCTGGGATGTTGTGGGCACATTTTGTATTTCACCTCAACAAGAGGCAACTCGTACCTGTCACAGGAAAGTTGTTCCCTGGGAGCTAGTGTCCAATGTGCAGCGAGGAGACAGACCGAGCGGCTGAGATACACATGGCAGCGGTTCACTGAAATGAGGGCCACACAGGTCCTGTAAAGGGAGGACAGAAATCTTACCAGTCAGATGGGCAATCAGAAGGCACCTCTGGGGGCTGTCCCATCGTCCCTCTGGAGACATCTCCCAGGAGAGGTGAATCCCCCACCCCCCCTTCTTTCCCTCAGGGTCTGGCTTGTCTTGGAGATCTGCCCACCCACCAATCATGACTTTGGCTGGACCAGATTGTGTGACTATGTTAGACTTAGGGTGAAATCCTGACCCCATTGAAGTCAATGGGACCTTTGCCACTGACTTCAGTGGGACCAGGATTTCACTCCAGAACTCTGACAAACAGCTTCCCATTTTGTGCCTCCAATTTTGTGCTGCCATGGAACTATGGGTACTGGTCATTGTAGGCACAAATGATGGGAGTCTGATGTGTAATTTCCTGCAGCATTGTGTAATTTCTTGACTTTAAAAATCAGGTTCTAAATGTCCCTCTTTCCTGGAACTTCTTACTGGAGACATGTTAGAGTTGAGGTGCTTTGGTGTATTCATTTAAATATCAGCGAGTAATGAATACATCCAGCACCAGATCCCTCTTCCGCTTTCTCTTGTGCTTCCATCTTAAATGAATGGATGTCTAGAGGCGTCTGATCTGCTCAGCAAAGGAACACAGGATTTGCTTAATGTATCAGACCATTGCTCTAACTTATCTTGCCTCCTATAGTGGCCAACACCTACATAATACACTTAGCCAATTGTGAAATAATTCAGGTGGGGAAAATTCCTTCTGGGTCCCTTCAGGGGAGTAGAATGAAGCATGAGATTTGATTACCTTTATAAGCCTCACTTGCATGGCTGCAAATGCCAGTTAAATACATTATCTGCGTGGAAAGTGTATGTGTGGGGGGAGGGGAGTGTCACAAGGGGCTGCAGATCCAGCAAAAAAACAAATTTAAAAATCAAGCTGGATCACTGAAGGGCGCACTTTAAGCACTGTTTTACCAAAACTGCTGCCACTCCCCAGCATCGCCCTAACTCACTTTTTCCAGACCACTTAAAGCACTGATTATCATCTAGCCTTTTTGGAAGCCAAGCCACCATCTCACTGAGTAACTGGGACAGTGAATCACTGAAGCAGACTATCTGCTGGGGAAACTAATTCCTGTTTGTTGGGACTGAAGCTTTAACTTCTCCAAGTGTCTGGGGCAGGTTAACAGGGAGGGACAGATCTGTTTTCATTCGACTCTGCAGAATTGTTCACACTTCAGTCCATGCCCTGCTAAGAAAGCATGTGCCATAAGAACATAAGAATCAGTGGCAGTGATTCTTACCCACCTTTGCAGAGTGCTCTGAGATGTGTGGATCAAAGCCAGTAGAGAAGTGCTACGTAGCAGTAGTAGATGTAGCAAGATCTACTTTTAGCCTTCACTGGTTACGTTATTTAACAAAATACAGCTGTCCTATTACAGCTAAGCTTCCTAAGGATGTGGCTCCCTTAATGCTAGTCATGAATTAATTGCCATTCTTTGCAGTCCAGTGGAGAGGTGTGTGTGTATTTTGTATCTAAATACACCATCATCTCTGCTTTCGTGGCCTCCTCCCATACCTGCCTCAAGTGCAACACCCCCTTTCAAGTCAAGTCTTCTGGTTTCTCCACCAGCTAATTAGAGAACCAACCCAAAGAGATGCCATGGATCGCAGCTGTATTCTACTGCTGTATAAATTCGCCTTGTCATTAAGATGGCCTTGATTTCTCCCTGACTGTAATAGGATTTGGTGAGCAGGAGAAGGGAAAGTCTTTTGCATTATTCAGACAGGACAATGAACACGTGTGAACTGCAGAGCTGCAATCAGCATGGGAGAAGCACATTGTGCAGGGAGTGAGTGGAGGGCTTTAACATCTGGAGGGCGCACTGCTTAGTGGTTAGGCATCGGGAGCCAGGGAATCGGGGTTCTATTTCTGGAACTCTCATGGTCATGCAGTGAGTAGGGGCATGGAGTAGAACCCAGATCATCCAACTCCCAGGACCCTGCTCTGTGCTGCCTTTATTTGGCAGGGACCTTGTGGCTTAATGGTAGCATGTCTGACCCAGCTCAGATGATCATAAGTTTAAAATCATACTGGGGGTCATTGCTTCTGTAGCGAGTCCTGAAGTTCACTTGGTAGCAGTCTGTGCCGCAGTGCTCAAGCTGATAACACATTTGTGCAGGTGTTACAATTGCCCGTAGTTGAATTTGTTTGAGTGAAATTCTATGACCTGTGTTATGCAGGAATTCCAGTTAAATTATCATAACTGTCCCTCGGGGTCTTTAAATCTAGGAATTGATTGATCAACAGATAAAGGAAAATGTGATTACCATTCAGCTGACTTTAGAAATCCCATGAAGACAGCTTTACCTTCTAGATTAATATATAGTTACATTAGGCACAAAACACTATGTTAAAAGAACATAATTGAAATTGCAAAGTCAAGCACTCAAAAGATAACCTTAATTCTGGCATTTCCTTTCTGAGCAACCTTAATTCAGCCCCCTTGGGTCTATGCATTATGGCACAGTCTTTGGTTCCATGATAAAATGTTTTTTTTTCTTTTCTTTTTCTGTTTCTCCACAGGAGTATTCTCTAGTGAGCACGGATTCTTTTACTTGTTCCCCCCATGCTTGACCCTTCTGCCCCATCCCCTCCAGCCTGTCTGGTCCCAGTTCCTGTTTTTTCCCCCTGCCCAACTGTCTGTCCCAGTCACTTTACCTAGACCATCCCAGTCCCACTGTCTCTCTATGGGCTCGCTGTCCAAGTGTCAATCTCTACCCCTACTCCCAATTTCTTCCCATATCCACAGCTAGTCCTTCCCCACCTGCCCATACTCCCTCTCCCCAGCCTCCTTGCCCAGCCAATCCCAGTTCCTCCCTGCGGGTGCCTCAAACAGTCCATCTCTCCCTCCCCAAGCTCCTCAGCCAATCTCAGGCCAGGTCTACACTAACCCCCTAATTCGAACTAAGGTACGGAACTTCAGCTACGTGAATAACGTAGCTGAAGTTCGAAGTACCTTAGTTCGAACTTACCTTGGTCCACAGGTAAGCTGTGGTCAGCAGGCAGGCTTGGTCTTACCTTGGTCAGCAGGCAGGCTCCCCTGTTGACTCCGCGGTACTCCTCTCGCCGAGCTGGAGTACCGCAGTCGACGGCGAGCACTTCCGGGTTCGACATATCGCGTCCAGACTAGACGCGATAAGTCGAACCCAGAAGTTCGATTGCTCGCCGCCGAACTACCGGGTAAGTGTAGCCAAGGCCTCAGTGTCCTTCCCCATCCTGACTCTGGCTCCTTGCCCCAGTCTCCCTCATCCTGGGCTCCTGGTCCCAATCTCTTCGCCCAGCCAGTTCCAACTCTCTCCTGGCTGCTTGTCAGACCTGTCTCCCCTCCCTCTGCCCATTCCCCAGCCCCAGCCCAGTTCCTATTCCCAGTTTCATTCACAGCTTGCAGGCCCAGTCTCTCCTCCAGTCTGACCTGATCATCACACACAATGTCCACTTGCTTTGAAATGAGCACTTTTCTGTTAAAGTTCTTCATTTGCAGCCCACAAGGCTTCTTTCTCCTTTGATGAGCTATTACAGGGGTATACACAATGTAAATGTTTGCTCTTACATTACAACAGGATACAGATAAGTGAAAACAAGGTATGCAACATCCCAGTAGTTTTCTTGAAGTTTAAACACCAAATACACTCTTGCACATTATAGATCAAAGTGATTCTTCAATAACACACAAGGGAATTGACCTGGGGCTTCGGCATGAGCTGGCACCTAGTCTGCCAGCATCACAGGTGCTATCAGCCCAGTCTACAATATAAAACCGCTTATTGGTGATAGATAAATAGAGGTGTATTGTGATGTTCCCTCTGGTGTAATCTGGACCGGTGATCTTCTAGGTCACTCCAATCCTCAACTCTGGAAGCCAGCCTTACCCTGCTCTGCTGTGAGAGCCCCCACTCCTGGGCTATTCATGCACAGCCTCTGGCATGTAAGCTGCTTGGATTGTGCAACCAACTGACACTAGACAAGATCTCCAGTCCCAGATACAATCCTAGGAACCTCCATCTTGCAGTGTCCAGTTATACCCACTTTAACAAAGAAATTGTTATGTACCAGGCTTGTTATCCCAAGGGGAGTCTCTGACATGCTTCAAACCAAGCACACTGCTTCAGGAAGAACAAACAAATTTATTAAGTACAAAGATAGATTTAAAGTGATTCTAAGTCAAAGCATAACAAGTCATATTTGGTCAAATGAAATAAAAGCAAAACACATTCTAAGCTGATCTTAATACTTTCAGTGCCCTTACAAACTTAGATGCTTCTCATCACAGGCTGGCTGGCTGCCCTTCAGCCAGGCTCTCCCCTTCGATCAACACGTCAGTCGCTTGGTGATGTCATCTGTAGATGGAGGTGCAAGAGAGAAAGAGCATGGCAAACATCTCTCCCTTTTATCATGTTCTTTCTTCCCTCTTGGCTTTCCCCCCTCCCCACCCTTCAGGGTCAGGTGAGAATTACCTCATCGTAGTCCCAAACTGACCAAAGGAAGGGGGTGACTCACTCGAGAGTCCAACTTTGTTGCTGCCTAGACCAGTGTCCTTTGTTCCTGTGAGGCTGGGCTGGGCTTGTCCCTGTAGAGGAGTGGACTCACCCCTGCAGCACCTCCTGCTGGTCATCCAGGGAATTAGCTCACCAGCCTCTGGAGCACCCTCTGCAGGCCAGTGATCTACCTTGTCCTCTGCACTGGCCGCCCGTGTCCCTCCCAGGACCCCAGTGCCCCTTGCTCTGGGTGCTGCCCCCTGGTAGGTATTGCCACACACTAGGTCTCCCCTCCCAGGGGAACCCCCACCCACCTAACCTCAGGATAAGGCCACTGCCAGTCACCAACTAGCCCCCACTCCCTGGGGCAGACTGCAGTATAGGCCACTCATCACTGGCAAGGAGGGTTTGGACCTGCTGCCTTGGCCTAGCCCTGGGCTGCCCTCTGCAACCCCCAGTACCCCTTGGCCTTCCGCTAGGCTGCAGCCTGGGGCTATCCAGGCTGGAGCTCCCCAGCCTTTCCCTGGCCCTTCTTCACTACAGGAATCCTGTGTCTCACTCCCTGCAGCCAGGCCCTTCTCTCTCTGGAGATAGAGAGAGACTGCTGAGCAGTTGGCTCCCAGCCTTCTTATACAGGCCAGCTGGGGCCTGATTGGGGCATGGCCCAGCTGTGGCTACTTCCCCAATCAGCCCAGTAGCTTTTCCCTTTGCTCCAGCCCTCTGTCAGGGCTGTTTTAAACCCTTCCAGGCAGGAGCGGGGTAACCACCCCACTACAGTCCCATACATGCCCTGATGAGGTGTGAACTGCCCCTCTGCTCTTGGAGAGTTTTTGCCTGGAGAGTTTTGCCTTTTGCTCTTGGAGAGTTTTGTTTTAAGCTATGAGAACACATTTTCAGCCTCATAACTATATACATGAAATTACAACCTATAACATTACTATAACAACAATGCTCAGTGCATCATGAGCCTTCCGAAGACACCCGATGTGACCAACTTTGCATTGGATACCACACAACCATTTTATAAGGATGAACATGGGGGTGCCAGGGGTTCCACCCCAGCACAGAGTGTCACTGATCTACAAAACCACACAAGGGAATTGACCTGGGGCTTTGGCATGAACTGGACTGCCAGAGTCACAGGTGCTACCAGCCCAGCCTACAATATAATACTCCTTCTTGGTGATAGATAAGTAGAGGTGTATATATTGGGCAACACAGATGTGAGTAATGAATGGCATCCTCACGGGCTCAGTCCCAAATTCTGTACATAGCCCAAACTTCTACTGGCATCAATGAAAGTTTTGCCAGTATAAGGAAGATAAGATTGGGCTTGTTACAGGTGTGGAAGAAGGGGACATAAGAGGAATAGCTCCAGTCCTTAGGTTATCCCTATCTTTTTTGACCCTAGATTTTGGAAATTCAGCTTCCCTGGGCCCCAAACCTTCTG
Source organism: Chrysemys picta bellii (assembly GCF_011386835.1). Lineage (NCBI taxonomy): Eukaryota > Metazoa > Chordata > Testudines > Emydidae > Chrysemys > Chrysemys picta. The sequence goes on along the minus strand of NC_088793.1, from coordinate 152,648,010 downwards.
TCTACACACGCTAACCCTAACCCGCTTCCTATGCAAAACGTAACCGCCCCACCGTGGCTGCCTTCATCATTACAAATCCTTTGGTGATACTAAACCACCTCTTTTCAGACACCATTACCATAAAGCACTGGCTTTGATTTAATACATCCAGAGCAAAGATGTGACCCTCATCATTGCCTGAACTGCCCTCAGTGCACGGGGAAGGACCACATTTGAATGCCGATAAAGGGTCCGCTCCTACAAACCTTATTCACACAAAACTTCAATTGATTTCATATGGGAGCTTTGCATGAGGAATAAATGGGACTGAAAAGACAGGGCAGAGCTTGAGAGAGCTCTCTGCTGCTTTGGCTTCTGGCAAAGCCTTAAAGCACATACATATGTTAGGTTTGACCACTCATCCCCATTGGCTTTAGCATTAACCAAAGAGTAACAGCCACACACAAGCATTTAAAAAACAAGACCACCAAACTCCTATTGACCCTTAGGGAACTGGCCAGTTACCCAGTACCTGTGAACAGGTTTGGAGATGGTCACTGTGGGGAGGTGTACAGTTGGGTCACTGGTGCCTGGGAGGCAGGGCTGGGGTGTGGCTTCAGGATGAAGCAAATCATGCCCTGCTTCACATGGAGAAAACCACTGAGATGCAAAGTGTTAGATCAGTGCAAGAAATAAGGGGAGGCAACTTCCTTATCCTGGGGTTGCCAGGAGTCATTTTAACCCCTAACTTATGTTGAGGTTGCTGCATGACCCCTATTGGCCTTCTCGGAGCTGGGAACGGAAACCCCAGCCAGGCCCCCTCCTGATCCCAGCCCATCCCCAACATGCTCCATCTGCCAGAAGTTCCTGGGCAAGTGGAGAGAGCAGAACATGCAGAGGTGACTCTTCACCTGCTGGGAAGGCTATGGCCTATGCCATAGATTTCACTGGGAGAATGGGGATTTACAGCTGCTTTGTAGCCACTTTATGGCTCCATTGGCATCAGTTGACTAACATGCCCCCCTGAGTTCAAGGGAGTTACTCCTGATTTCCCCGGTGTAAGAGAGAGCTTGCTAATCAGTCACGATAGCAAAACAATGAGGACAGGGAAAGTATATGGCCAATTAATGGGGACTTCCCAAATGTCTGTGACTTGAACCTCTTCCTTATTTTCTCTATGGGGGTTCTGTGTTTGTCCAAAACACACTGTGCTGTGGGTATGATTTAAATGCACATTGCTTAAATTGCCATGTTATTTATGTAGACAAGTTCCTTGTTAAACCGCACTGATGACTGGGAGTACTATTCCAGATGGCTACATTTTGTTAATAAAACAAATACACATAGGGGCAGGGGGAAAGCCCAGAGGATAATACCTTACAAAAAGAATCTTTTACACCTGAATTTGACAAAGGTATTTTCATTTAAATTTCTTATCATAATACTTCATAATGTATCCATGAATTTACTATAGTATATTTTGTAAGTATAATGGTAATCTGAAACCCTAAAATGACTAGTCTGCTACTAAATCTTCACTGGGTTATTAGGAGAAACTACCACATTTTGGTGAGAATTATTAGAATCTTAATGACAAAGTATTTATTAGGAAGATTCTGCAGTATAGTGAATCTAATCCCTCTGTAACGGGTTGGATCACAGAAACCCCCTTGGGAACTGCCAACTGATGTGCCAAGACTACTTCTGCCTCTGCTTTCCTGCCCTGGTAGCTTGGGACTTCAGTGCCCTGACCGGTTTGAGCCATACCCACTAACCTACTGCAAACCCAGATCCAGGTCTGAGCCACATCGCTTAACAGCTGCAGGCTTGAAAGCAGCTTAGGAAGTGTTCCTGTCTTTAACACTCAGATGCCCAACTCTCAATGGGGTCCAAACCCCAAATAAATCCATTTTAAATTGTTCGCCCTCCTTAACACTGATAGAGAGAGATGCACAGCTGCTTGACCCCCAGGTAGTAATACATACTCTGGGTTAATTAATAAGTAAAAAGTGATTTTATTAAATACAGAAAGTAGGATTTAAGTGTTCCAAGTAGTAACAGACAGAACAAAGTGAATTACCAAGCAAAATAAAATAAAACATGCAAATCTATGCCTAATACAGTAAGAAAACTGAATACAGATAAAACCTCACCCTCAGAAGAGTTCCAGTAAGCTTCCTTTTACAGACTAGTCTCCTTCTAGTCTGGGTCCAGCAATCACTCACACCCCCTGTAGTTAATGTCCTTTGTTCCAGTTTCTCTCAGGTATCCTTGGGGGTGGAGAGGCTATCTCTTGAGCCAGCTGAAGACAAAATGGAGGGGGTCTCCCAGGGGTTTAAATAGACTCTCTCTTGTGGGTGGATACCCCTCCCTCCCCCTGTGTAGAATTCCAGCTACAAGATGGAGTTTTGGAGTCACATGGGCAAGTAACATGTCCATGCATGACTCAGAACTTACAGGTAGCAGCCATGGTTCTCATGCTAGTTGAATGACTTCATGTAGACTTATGTGGATTGGAGCCTTCCAAGATCCATTGTCCATTAAGTGCTTCTTGATTGGGCACTTAACTTGCAAATTCCTTTCTAAAGAAGCTGACCAAATGCCTTTACTGAGGTTATTTAAAATCAAACAGCCAAAATTCATAACTTCAAATACAACAATGACACATGCATACAAATAGGATGAATATATTCAGTAGATCATAACCTTTACAGAGATATGTTACATGGCATATGTAGCATAAAAGATATTCCAGTTATGTCATATATATATTCATAAGCATATTTCCATAAAGCCTTATGGGGTGCACCATCACACCCTCTATCTAGGCACAAGGGAATTGCCAGATTGGTTCAGATCAGTGCTCCAGCTGATTTAGTACTGTTGGAAGCCAGAGATCAGGTGTTACAGAGGAAGGTGTAAAACCCTCACAAAAGCCCAGTTTTGCAATAACAGAGCTGCCACAGAGCCTAGTGAGTCCCCTTCCTGGCTACCAACTAGAATTGCCATGTGAGGAATCCAAGCTTCCATGCAAACTAATATTCTGGAATTGTAGTGGCTTGTGTCCCTTCTTTTTTACTTTGAACTTTGGGTTTGAATTAATAGTAAAAAAAATCATTGTGAAACTCAACCCCAAACAGCCTAACTGGTGAGCGATAACCTCTCAGGAACTGGATGACTCAAGGGATTGGTGTTAGAATACAAAACCCAAAGTTGCCAGCTAACGTGGTGTCTCATGATAACTTGTGGTTTTTTTGTAAAACCTCCAAATTGTTTTAAAAAATTCTAGGCCTCATGGTGCAGTGAAAAGCTTAGAAATGTGACCGAAGTGCAGCCGAAAGGCACACAGGCCAGAAGGGAAAACAAAAAACAACCCAAAAAATAACCCCCCAACATTTTTTATTTTTAAGTGTCTCATGATTTTAGGAGCCTGACTTATGATTTTTGAGCACTTGTGATTGGCAACACTAAGACCTTTTCGCCACTTGACCACTGGTTCTCTTCCAGTGCCTTGTGGGCCCTCTAAAAAGGAGCTGGTGGCCCAGTCGAGATCCAAGCCGAACAGTATCTATTTACAATTTTTAAAACAAAACTCTCTGAGACTCTATTTGCACTGCAAAAGCAACAGAATCAGGAGACCCATTTATAACACGGTCAAAAAATGCTGGGGCCAGGTCCTTCTTTCACATAACTCCATAGGCGTCAACAGAGCTATGCAGATGTACACCCATGGAGGATATGGACTGCAGCATAGACGACACTAACCATGTTCTGTCACTGTGCTCGAGACCCACCTAAACAAGGCTAACACTATACCCAAGGCTTTAGGTCAGTTATCAAACATCACTAAGGTCTTGGCTACACTACGCACTTTAGCTGTATCAGTGATCAAGTGGGTTGTAACTTGGTCTTCGGCTGCAGTGAAGTTTGTAGCATAGATAGCACCCACATTAGCAATCTAAATAGAGATATGGTCAATAGCCCACAGACACTGAAGTGCTCTCCTGCCCAGAGGTAAGAGTTGAGGAACATTGGTACGTCAGGTTGGGGTTGCATCTATCCTGCTGATAAACAGAGGAATTTAGGGCCAGATCCCCTGCTGATGTAAGCTGGCATGATTCCATTGACTTCAGTGCAGCATTGCCAATTTACATGAGCTGAGGATCTTGTACTCAGCCTGCAATACAATCCCTCCAGCCCTTTTTATTCACTAGCCCTAAGCAAAGAAATTCTTTTATGAAGAAAACTGGAGCCTGTTAGAGAAAGCCAGCTTTGCCACCTTCTAATTGACCCCATGGCATTTTCAGAAGAGGCAAAAGTTCTAGACTGGACACTGACCAGCTGATTTCTTAAAGTCATGTATTTTGATGGCAGGATTGTGTGCAAACATTTGCAAGTAATTGCAGGTAATATGAATGGTGTGTCAAAGCTACAGAATTGGGTATAAGTGATTTATACTTCAAAGGTATCACACTAAATACTAACTCAGACATCTTAGCCTTGATTCCACTCTCATTGACACTGATGTAAATCAGCAGTAGTTACACTAGGGTATGAGATCAAACGCAAGCTCATTAAGGGAGGTGTGGTTTAACTGCCACCTTACCCAGAACTAACTTGAAATATGCCACATTACTTAGTAAGTAATGCTGGGTGAGGTCCTATTAATTATTATTTATATGCTAGCTTCTCTTCAGAACAGTGTGGCCTAGTCGATAGAGGGCTGAGACTCAGGAGATCTGGGAGCCATTCCCAGTTTTGCCACTGGCCTGCTAGCTGATCTTGTGCAAGTCATTTCACCTCTATGCCTCAGCTTCCCCATCTGTAAAATGGGGATAAATGACACTGCTCTCCTTTGTAAAGAGCTTTGAGATCTACGGATGAAAAGTGCTGTATAAGAGCTGGGTATTATTACTAATTTGCTAAACATAGACAATATGGTCAGCTCTGTATAAGACACAATATGAAAATAGTCTTTGCACCGTGGAACTTGCCGGCCAAAAATATTAGGATACTAGATCTACACCACGAGGTCACCTGGGCCCCAATCCAGCAAAGCACGTACCAAATGTGTAACTTTAAGTGTGTAAGTTAGCACATTGAATTCAACCTCAGTGCAGTCAACTGGTGTAGGACTGGTGTAACTGAAAGGAGAAACAAGCCCAATAGCTACATTTAAGGGGATGTCTTAGGAGTTTGTGCAATTGGAATACCAATCTTTTCAAACACCAGTACTTCATCCTTCCAAGGTATTTAAAAGAAGAACCAGCATGCAATTTATTGTGTGCGCAACTTTGGATGAGACACTGAATACCACACTCCTGCCTGCTCTGTGTGGAACTTTTTGTGAAGATATGGATTTGCCCTGAGATCCTCAGTCCCACACTGTGATTTACTGACTGCTGGTCTCCATCACAAAAGTGGCTGCATTTCACAACTGCTGTGTATATAGCTAGTTTATGAAGCAGCTGTAAAGTTCTTTGGGGTGAGAGGTGCTATTTAAATGTAGGATATTACTCTTTGGCCTTGTAACTCAAAGACTAAGGGAAACCTTTGAGTTAGACTGTCTCTCCCATCATCAGATGAAGGATCAGGGAGCGAGTGTGAGAGTTCTCTCATTACTGTCAGATAGGTTTCTCCGTGAATCTTATAAAACATAATGTCAGACTCACCAAATTATACAAAAAGAAAAATACTCACAGCATTTACCATTGTGGTAGATGCCTCAGAAAAATCTGAAATCTTGAAAGGATTCACAAAATGATTATCAATGGTTTGCTGTCAAACTGAGGGGACATATCTAGTCCTGGGTTCAGTACAATCCAATATTTTCATTAATGATTTGGATAATGGAGTGCAAAGTATGCTTATAAAATTTGTGGATGACACCACGATGGGCAGGGTTGTTAGATCTTGAGGAAAGGGTTAGAATTCAAAACAACCTTGACAAAAATTGGAGGATTTATCTGAAATCAAAAAGGTGAAATTGAATAAAGACAAGTGGAGAGTACTACACAGGAAGGGGGGGGGGGAATCAATGTACAACTACAAAGTGGGGAATAACTGATTAGGCAGTAGTATTGCAGAAAAGGATTGGAGGTTATGGTGGGTCACAAATTGAATGAGTCAACAATGTGATGCAGTTGTGAAAAGGGTAATATTCTGGGTTGTATTAATAAGAGGGCTGCATGTAAGACACATGGGGCCAACTGAGGCCTCTCCAGTGCTGAGGAAAGCAGGAACATTGTATCGAGTTCTGGGTGCCACAATTCAAGAGAGAAGTGGACAAATAAGAGAGAATCCAGAGGAGAGCAACAAAAATGAGAAAAGGTTTAGAACACCTGACCAAGAAGGAAAGGTTAAAAAAACTGGGCAGGTTTCGTTTTGAGAAAAGATGACTGAGGGTGGGAGAGGGGGACATTATAACAGTCTTCAAATATGTTAAAGGCTGTTACAAAGAGAGGGTGATAGATTCTTCAATGGACATGGAGAACACAGGACAAATAGTAATGGTTTTAATCTGCAGCAAGGGAGATTTAGGTTAGATATTAGGGAAGCCTTTTTAACTGTAAATTAAGAACTGGAATAGGCTTCTGAGGGATTTCTCCTTTGCAACTCTTAGAAAGGGCTGCTCCTCACATCACCTCAGCATTGCCTAGCATTTAGAGCAACCAACCAGGAGTCTGGAAACCTGGGTTCAAATCCTATCTCCCTGTATGGCTTATCATCTAATCTCTGCCTTAATTTATGAGCCACACAGAGTGTTGTAAGGCTTAGATAATGTTTGTAAAATGAGCTGAGATCCTTAGATGAATGGTGCTATAAAAGATCAAAGTATTTGTTGGGAGCTGCTGGACTGACATTTCCCTCCAAGCTACATGTCTATAATTTTTTCTCTGAGTGTTCCTGTGACAGGTTATCATCCAATGCTGTCTCAGACTCCAATGAAGTATCTAGTCTTTCCTTTGGGATACAAACTCATCACTCATGAGCTGAGGGGATCAATAATAAGGATGGACAGATCACAGAAATGCTTTGGAAACAACAGGATGATATTGTAGCTTCTTTAGCCAGAATGCTCTTTAAACGCCTCAAATTACATGTGACATTTCATTTAAAACCTACTGTCCTATACAAGAAGAATCCCTTGCTACAGTAATGGTGATAAATATGCAGGGCAAGTCTTCAGACAACAGGATTTGTAAAGTTGGTATTAGGCAGCTTGAGAGTTATTGGAAGCAGCTGAGCAGTGGTGTGGCAGTCTCAGAACTAGGATGACCGAAATACCCATGTCACAATCAGGATCTGTCACTCGTGGGCCTAGCAGTTTTCAGGCAGTCCAATTATTCACATCTTTCATTGCGAGCACATACTAATGTGTGTGTGATGGATCTGCTAAGCAGGGGACTACACTGCCATCAGCCCCCCTCCCTGCTGCACATCCCCTTCCTCCTGGCCAGGTATGGGGAGAGATCCTGAGCCAGGAATTGGCAGCTAAGTGGCAAAGAGGAGCTGTAGGGAAGCTGAAGCAGCAGTCACTTGGCAGCAGGTAGCTGGAGAAAAGCCCAAGGAACTCTGGACAGATCCATGTGTGGCATAGCTTGGATGCTGCAGCTCAGTACAGGTCGGTGTGGGACTTATGGGGGAGCAGCAGCTGGGCAGACAGCCAGTGCAGACAGGCTCCAATGGAGACACTAACTGAGCCTGGCCTAGAAACCTGCAAGTGCCTATTTGCTTGAATAGAGACCAGACTGGAGAGGACACTCTACACCTGAAGAGCCTCTACTCTTGTTTGGGCTGCACTGGTGGTTGTTCACTTTGAACTGTTAAGGCTGCTGCACCTAGGCTGTTTGCAACCTTCCTCTTTCCTGCCAGCCCTAGTAAAATAACCTTTCCCTTAGCCGTGTGGCTGAATGGTTCTTGGGAGTCACCAGGGCTAGTCCCTATGAAGGCCTAGCTGCTGAAGCACCTACAATGCTTGCCTCCAAGTTGTGGTCCATCTGGCACACTACTGGCCCTCTACTGGCTTGGGGCATGGAATAGCCCCAGTAATTACAGTTGTTTCTAGGAAGCGGAATGGAGGCTGAGATAGTAATAACTGGCACATGCATGGCTGCCACAGCTATAGTCGTTGGCATCTGGGATAGACTGAATTGGTTTGCTTATGCCTCTAGTATCTCTACTGAAGTGCTGCTCTTGCTAGATCTCACAAGCTAAGTAGAGTTAGGGTGGGTTACTTGAATGGGAGATCTGCCAAGGAATCCTGGGAACATAAGAACGGCCATACTGGGTCAGACCAAGGTCCATCTAGCCCAGTATCCTGTCTTCCGACAGAGGCTAATGCCAGGTGCTTCAGAGTGAATGAACAGAACAGGTAACCATCAAGTGATCCATTCCTTGTCGCCCATTCCCAGCATCTGGCACACAGAGGCTAGGGACACTTCAGAGCATGGTTTTGCACCCCTGTCCCTGACTGGCTATTAGCTAGAATGGATCTATCCTCCATGAACTTATCTAGTTCTTTTTTGAACCCTGCTATAGGGGGCTGTGGGAAGTGGTGTGTTGGTTGTTAAATAGGTGTCAATGAGCCACTACCAATCTGATATACCAGCAAATTGTTAGGGGCTGGAGGTACCATCTTTCAGATATGAAATGAAAGTGAGACTGTAATTACTTGGGATCATCAAAGATCAATTTTCGCCTTTCTTGTCAAATTGAAGGCGGATTAATTACATTCTCTTCCTTCCTAATATTTCACCTGTAGTTCCCAACAGAAACATTACTCTTTAATTTCCATCTTAAACCACCAATGTATAGTGTTGGTGCAAATTGGATGAGGCAGCTGCATTTCAGTGGTAGACATGTGAGCCTTATATACACACAGCCAGATTCCCTGCTGGTGTGAGCTGGTACAGCCTGAGCCTCACAGCTTTTAAAATCCTTTGGGAGCCTGCAGGACAAAATGCTTCCTTTTCAAGTCTTTTATTCAAATTCTCCTCTTCCAAAATGCCTACAAACCCCCATCCCCAACCTCCCCCCCCGATGGGCTAGCTAATCCACTGAATGATTAAAATATGGATAAACCGAAACCCACCTACCAAAACCAGGAACTCTTGCTCAGTCCACTGCTTAGCCCTGCTGCTTTTGGCCACATCCCTAAAACTCTGTCCCTTGTTTGTAAAATTCTCAGGGCAGGGGCCTTGTTCTCATATCTGTCTGTAAAATACCAGGCGCACCGTTCCTGATTATTTTTGTTTCATGTTAGCTATAAAAAGGAGTAAGTTGTTGCTGTTCATTTCTTTTCGGTACAGATTCAGTGTTGCCTGATCACATTCAGTACTGTAGACTCAGGAGCACAGAATGTTTCTGTCCTGGTGTCACAGGGTCTGCTCAGGTTTCCACCCTCTCGTGCCTGTGCCCGGTGTTGACTGGTTAAATAAAGAGACCCCAGGCCTTCTTCAGTGCCTCTCCCTTGTGTCTTTATTTACAGTGCCACAGTGTAGTCCCCTTTCTTCCCCCAACAGCTCTCCCCAGTCAGACCCCTCCCAAGGTCTCCTAGCCCGTGAGGCTTCTTTCCTTTCATGAGGAGATAGAGCTACAACCCTCCTATCCCCTCCCAAGCTAGCCTCTTCACTGAGCTTTCCCTGGGGCTTTTATAGCCCCGCCTGTCCTCAGCCCAGCTGTCGCTACTTAACTCAACTCATTGCGGTGAGCCAGTCCTCATTAGGGCCTGCAGCTGGGCTCTCTGCTGACTGCCTGGGCCCCCGGCCCTGGCCTCCCTACCAGAAAGCAGGGCTTAGCCAGCATTTTAGCAGGGCATTCCAGGGGTTTCCCTGCCCTGCTACACCCGGTTATTGCAATTCAGAGTGTAGAAATGTGTGTAATACAGGAAATGTGACTGGTGCAGTGGATTGAGCACAGCACAGGACTGGAACACAGGAAATCCAGTATTCTGTAACGGACTTCTCTGGCGGCCTTAAGCATATCACATAACCTCTCTTCTGTTTCTCCCCTCTGTAAAATAGGGATGATACCATTTCTTCACCTCACAGCGGGAGTGAATATTTGTAAAATGCTGTGAAAATGACGCCCGCTATAGCTGATAACTATGTGATACAGGCCATGGCCCATTGGTGTGGCCCTGATGGCCAGCCTTGCATACTTCATGACTGCTGCTGACCTTGGTGGAGTGAATAATTGTACAGTTCTCTGCTGCAGCAGATGTAGGACCCACTGGAGACTTGCCCAGCATTTTCTTGCAAACGATTTTTTTTTTAATGAAAGCATTGTTTTGTTATCTTTAGGAAATTAGACGTTTGAAGTAATTTTCCTTTGATCGGTGCTGTCTGTTTCATTTAGCACCAGACCGCCAGTTTGACGCGAACAGGCACATTTCCCGTGTTTGAAGGAGAATTGAGCCTCCTCCGCTCCCTGTCACTGTTGCCTCTTGGAGATTTGGTCTCCTTGCTAGGATTGCTGAAACTAGCAGCGATGGAATTCTAGGTACTTCTCTTACTTTTGTGAATATAAGAGAGACAGCTACCTGGCACTGTCAATAGAACAAGTACCTGCTGGTGCAAAACAATACATCTTGGTTCAAGCTGCCATGAGCACATCATGTCTGGCTCTGGTCCCTTCGCTGGCTTTCAGACTTCTTCTGCTGCCTCTTTAATGCCTTTCACCACAAGTACCATGACATTTATGGAACAACCTCCCTTCCCCAGCCCCCTGAAAGCCACTCCCCCCGTAGAGCTTTCTATAAACCCAAAAGGGAGAAGAGCTGGACACTCCATGAAGTCTATTAGGGAGTTCTCTGCTGTCAATGTGATTAACATAAAAGGCATTCAGATAACAGTGATGAGTGATAATGCAGAACCATAAGCTAGCTGAATAGTTCAAAAGAAAAACAAACCCGCTTTCAATTGGAGACCTGAATTGTATAATTCTAGGACCCCCAGTGATACTGGTAATTAGGTGGGGTAAGCTAATGGTAAGGGTAATCAAATCTCATGCCCCGGGCATAAATGCTAAGGTGTCAGTCAGCATTCCTTTCCTTCTCACCATAGCCATACAGCAGATGTATTTAGCTAGGTGCATGCTTGGGACATTTTGCCTTCCAGCGATACAATAGGTATTTGCCCCTGCTGAAGGCAGAAAGCTATTCTAGATGGGCCTTTGTAGCATGGTTTGTGCTCTGTTAGCATTGTGCAGTTACTACTCATGAGCAATCGGGTAGCTTTGGTTCACTGAAGGTCCAAAGAAAGAAGAGAACCAGAAGGAAGTACAGGCAGCTAGAAGTATCCAATTGTTACATTCAATGTGGAAACTGCAGAAAACATTTCTGAAGAGTCAGCTGGTGAAATGGAACAGGAAATGGTATATGACATCTGTGGATGGCTGCTCAGCCCAAACTGCAAGACAATTGAGTGTGCCCAAGAAGAGATCACTGGCAATCCAGGAAAACAGACAATCCTTGTTGGAGCTTCTATACTAAGAAGAATAAAAGAATGTTTTGCAAGGGACAGGTGGAAAACAGGATAGCTAGCTGTCTTCCTGGAGACAAGACACAAGATGTCACTCAAAGACTAGATAAGCTTACGAAGCTGGTGAGCAGAGATTCACTGATGATGGTGTCTATCAGCACGAATTATACTGCTTGACATGATACCTCATAGATAATAGACAACTTTGAGAAACTCAGAAGGTTTCTGAAGGGGAAGGAAGTCCAAGAGATCTTACAGGAAATAATTCCTGTCCTGCAAGCAAGGGAAGACAGAAGGCAGAAGCTTCTGGAAGTGAACGACTGGCTAGGTAAGTGGTGTAAGTTAGAAGGTTTTGGTTTTATACAACAACGGTCCACTTTCTATAAGAAGAGAGGGCTGTATAGTTTAAATGAGCTCCACTTCAGTAGGAGGGGACCAATTCTTCTTGAGGCAGTATGGCTAGGAGTTGTGAGGAGGGCATTACACGAATAAAAGAAGTGGGTAAAAAGAAGGAAGAAATAAGCCCTCATTTAGCACACAATTGAGACCCTGAGAATAAAATTAATCAAGGAACCAAAGAACATGAAGAGAAGAAATTCTTGAATTCCCTGTACACCAATGCTAGGAGCCATGGTAATAAACAAGAGAAATTGGAATTGCTCATTTATAAGCATAAATTTGATTTAGTTGGTATTACTGAAACCTGGTGGGATGATTCAAGTGATTGGAATGTTAAAATCAATGGTTATAACTTAGGAAGGATCAAGTGTTCAAAAGGGGAGGGGGAGTAGCACCCTGTCAAAAATGACATCTGTTTTCAAGTTCTTCCACCCCTCCTGGGCTCCACTGAAGTGTTCTTAGTGGCCCTCCATCAGGGCCTCCCGCCCAGGAGCCTAATCTGCTCCTGTAGCTGGGCTTGCATGTCCCTTCCTCAGGGGCTGGTAGGGGAACCCAGGCCCACCCTCTAGTCTGGATTCCAGCCCAGAGACCCTGTATTAACCAGCTACATCTGCTCCTTCAGCTGCATTACTGTTTCCCTGAGCCACTTCCTACCTAGGCAGGCCACTCCTCCAGTATTAAACCAGACAATTCTGCTTTTCTAGGGTTAGGCCCCTATCCAGTACTCACACCAAACCAGATGTGGTTTTGTCCGGTATCAGACAGGGGGTGCAATTTTGAAGAGCGCGCCACTCTGCCCCCACCAGTGTGACCCCACACGCAAGGTCATGCCAGCAGGGGCAAGCTCACGCCATTCCCAGAAGTACTGGAACATCTGGTATTCCAGGAATGCATGAGTGGCTATCCTATTCCTCAAAAAGAAGAACAGGAGTACTTGTGGCACCTTAGAGACTAACAAATTTATTTATGCATCCAAAGAAGTGGGCTGTAGTCCACGAAAGCTTATGCTCTAATAAATTTGTTAGTCTCTAAGGTGCCACAAGTACTCCTGTTCTTCTTTTTGCGGATACAGACTAACACGGCTGTTACTCTGAAACTTATCCTATTCCTATCTCTGAGACCTCTTGTGCTGCTTCCCTGCAGTCTGCGCTTAACACAGACTCTCCTCTGGTTCCTAGGCCTCTGGCATCATCCTTCGCTGCTGAACTAATAAGTCTGCCACCCCTCTCAGGCTCCACTAGAGTGCTTTGACTGACCCTACTGCAGGGCACCCCCAGGAGCCTAACTTGCTTTTGCAGAGTTCTTTTCTGGTTGCTTCTTGTCTTAGCAGATTTTCCCTCGCTGCCTCCTTTCACCAGAGACTCTGCCAGCTTCCCCTAGGGATCTCCCTGCTCTTACTTGGTTCACTCTTGCTTCTCACAAGATGGCCTCTTTCCATGGAACACACAGGATCTTTCAGGCCCTAGTTCAGGGCTTCCCCCACAGGAGCTTATGTTGCTCCCTGTGGGTTGTCCTACCTGATTTCATGCCTGTTTAAACCCTATCTCAGGGCTTCCACTCACAGGAGCCTGACCAGCTCCCCCGGGGTTCTCCTACATACACAAGAACAGTACCTTCTCTGCAGTCTCTCCCCCTAGGCTGAATTCCCTGCTCTATTTAAGAAGTCCTTCCTGATTGCTGCAGCTGGGGTCACTAATACCATTAAGTTGCCATGTCACCATCATCTGGGGACTAGTTGGTAGGTCACAGTCAAGACTGAGCCTGGCTTGCCTGGGCCAGCCAGCCTATGACAGTGAGTTTTACGATACCTTTACATCCTCCTCCTGGCCAGATCACAAGACTTGGCCCATGGAATTGTGCAAAAATTGTGAAAGATCACCAGAAATTGAAAGGTCACTGCTGAAGGTGGACAAGCCCCACACTTAACCTGCTTTAAAAATGCCAGATACTATATATACACACACATTCCATCAATCACTTAAATGATCTTATCCTGAAGAATCTGTCAGCTCCTCAAAACAAGGGCTACAACACACATAAAATGTTAACTTCTCTGCCAGGCAACCTGCTGATCACAAATGGAAGGCTGGGATGTTTTGTATCATAGGCGCTGGTATGGGCATGATATCACAGTCTTCCGTATCAGTCTTCCTTTTCCAAACCTAATTGTTCACCCTCAAACCCTCAACCCCCTACTCCTCTCCAGGATTAGTTTGATTCAAAGCAGAACCTTACTTGGTTCACTCTTGCTTCTCACAAGATGGCCTCTTTCCACGGAACACACAGGATCTTTCAGGTTCATTTGCGGTAGCATTGTTTCATTATCCTTTCTGATAATATCTACTGTAGACAATTAGCTTGTCTTCCCAGGTGGGCTCCCTTTGGGTCTCCTTATGTAGTCTCAATACTCACCGGACACACATGCAGCCAAGCTGTGATCTTGATTACACTGGTGTAAATTTGAGTAGTGCCATCTTCCATGATCTAATGATCCGTGTTCTTCTTGGCACAAATACCTTCAGACCTCAGTTGAGACTCCTGCAGTGACAGAAGGAACATAGAACCTGCACTATATGTGGAACTGAGGGTCTCAAGTCGGAGGTCAGGTACTGTAACTTCCTTTATGTACAGCCCCGAGCACACTGTTGGTGCTCAATTAATAATGAAGCAGCTCCAGTGGCTCACTTGGCAATGGGGCAAGGAGAATAAATGCCTTGGGGCTTGGCAGTCACATTATCTTCTGTCTCAGTTGCCAGCATTGCTTCTGTTGGCAGGGCTCCCAAATAGGAACACACGCACACAGTTTTACAAGGAAAAAAAAACATTTTCTGCAACTGTCTGTTCTCATTATAGCCCTTAAGTTGTCACGGGAACAGATTAAGGCTATGTCATTTTCTGTTCTCATTACTGTCTTTGTCAAGATAATGAGTTGTCAGAGAATCTTGAGGCCTGATCTCTTCAGAATAGGTGCTCCTCTTAGCCTAAGACTTGGGACAGTTGTAATGAGAACAGACAATGATACAGAATGAGCACATAACCAGGAGTGGTATCTCAGTGGCACTTTCTGTGTATTTAGATTTTTTGATCCTGCTGGAATTTGGAGACATGCTGAACTATCCAAATGTAGCCTGATCTATAGATTATGTATTATATTGATTATTTAAGAATTCCCAGTTATCACTTTGAGAGTTGACAGGTTCTTGTACCAAGATCAGACCCAGTATTATTACAATTACTATATAGTTGCGAACCCCAATGTGCACAGTTGCAACACTCATACTATAGGAACTCTTCTATATTTACAAAAAGTTTATTAGTACATTTAGCACAGTCACAAACACTCTGACTTAGTAAGGTAGATAGAGGCACTCCAGAATATACATCTGAACATCCATATCCTCACACCATCCCTTGCAAAATAACCTGAAATATTAGCCATCATCTTTTTCATCATCATCACCTTCCCCCCCATCACCAGTGGCCATCATTCTGGCACCTCCCAAGGGCTACATTTCTCTTTTATAATATGTTACACTGGTGCCACTCTATCTAATGCATATTCAGTAGGGGTTTCTCCCCTCTTCCTTATTTGTATTTCCTCACCCTACTAATGTTGAGGTAAACTTCTTCTATAGGTTAGTATATTAATGATTTCAACTTATCAAATTCGTCAATTCATTGCCATGGCACTCTTGCGGTTGGATGTTCTTTCCAAAACTCTCAAAAAGCTGGTGTTAGCTCATGTTTCTGTGGGTTGCTGGTGTCGTTATAGACAAAATTCCCTTCCCTTCCATACTCTATTTCCTGTTCTCCAAAACTTAGGGGTGACAGTTGGGCCGTTTATTTGTGCCAAAGTTCATAGGCCTCAAGCCCAAACCTCTTACAGGGTACAGGCCTGTAGGTTCCTTGCATTACTGCTGAATAAAATAAAGGCAGAATATAATGAAGGCAAGGCAGTGAATATAATAAAGGCAAGCTAGCCCTATGGGCTACACAAGAAACAAAATGACATCCCATCAGGTACCATAACCAAAAAATATTCATTAGGACAAAAAAAAATTGAAGATCATAAAATAAGCAAGTAAAGAGATTGCAATGCTCTGTGGCAACTGATTCTGAGAATGTCCTCTCATTCACTTACACACAGTTTATGTGTAAGTCCATATTTGTATGGACAGAGATACCAAGGCATTTCACAAAGGCCAACAAACAGCCATCAGATGTGAAGAAGTTTTTGTCACTAAGCTGGATTGGAATTGGTGACCTTGGGGTGGAAGACTCCCCTGCCCTATAACCAATCCTCTTAGCCTTTCAATCAATCTCTATTTTGAAAAAAAGAGATTATATTTATATCATGGCCCTTCTTTTGGAATGAATGAGCCATGATTTCACCTTGAGTAGTATATTATATGTACTATCTTACAGCCTCGTTGTGGTCCTGTATCTAGATTTTATTGCAAGGACAGGTTTTTGGCCTACCGCTTATCCCCCCAACCTAGAGATGGAGGAATGAGGTGTGACAAGTCCAGAAGAGACTTCCGTCTTCCTCTAAACATCTTCTCGCTTCACTGAGAGGTAATCAATAAGGATGCATGTGAAAAAAAGATGGGCACAATGCAGAAAATGTGGGGTGACTCTTTATATGAAGGTTACATTTATAAGTAGCTTATAAAGGGTTAAGGAATGATTAACAGCTGGTGTTAGCATGAAATAGACATGAGAAGTATCTGTTATTGATGGGTCTAAGCTATCATAATAAGAAACTTATTGAACTGTTCAAGACTATAGCAATTGATTATTTATTAAAACATCTATTAATCATTGATTAGTCCTTTATAAACTGTTTATAAATGTACCTATAATATAAAGCATAACTAGTTGGGATACAGATTTCTAAAATCCCCATGTTCAGGGATATTCATATCTGGGACTTTAGTTCGGGGCGTTTGCAAAAGTTGGCTCCTGACCTGAATTTGGATTTTGAATATCCTCAAAGTTGGGGATTGCTTGGCTTCAGGGTTTTGGTTCAAGCTCGCTACAGTGGGAGTGCTGTGTCAGTGAGAAAATCCAGTACGTTTTCTCAGTCAGCTTCCCAACAAAAAGGATATGGAGCCTTTCACCTCTTGGTAATCAGTTGAACTCCAGCCCTGGTCAGTAGTGGCTTTGTGACAGATGTTCAGTGGCCTTTTTAACATGGACAAAAAGCTTCAACGGTTTTGTCCTCATTGTGCATGATCTGTCCCCTCACAGCTCCTACTGGTGACCGGACTGTGCATGTCCATCACCACAGAGTGATGCAGCATACTCCTGCCCAGGGCTATGGAAGTGAAGCTTTCCTTGTAATTGCTGCTAACAATTGCTGGATAACAACCTCCTTCACTACACAACTCTGATCCACCCCTAGAACAGGGCCATCCTGTGCACTGAAGGAGGCAGGAGTCCTATGGAAAAATATGTGAACATGTAACTAGAGACTGTGTCATAATGCATACACACAATAATCATAGAATGGCAGGACTGGAAGGGACTTTGAGAGGTCATCTAGTCCAGTCCCCTGCACTCATGGCAGGACTACATTTTATCTAGACCACCACAACAGGTGTTTACCTAATCTGCTCTTAAAAATCTCCAATGAAGGAGATTCCACAACCTCCGTAGGCAATTTATTCCAGTGCTTAATTACCCTGACAGTTACGAAGTTTTTCCTGATGTCCAACCTAAACCTCCCTTGCTTCAATTTAAGCCCATTGCTTCTTGTCCTATCCTCAGAGGTTAAGGAGAACAATTTTTCTTCCTCCTCCTTGTAACAACCTTTTATGTACTTGAAAACTGTTATGCCCCCTCTCAGTCTTCTCTTCTCCAGACTAAACAAACCCAGTTTTTTCAATCTTCCCTCATAGGTCATGTCTTCTAGACCTTTAATCATTTTTTTTGCTCTTAAGAACATAAGAATGGCCATACTGGGTCAGACCAAAGGTCCATCTAGCCCAGTATCCTGTCTTCCAACAGTGACCAATGCCAGATGCCCCAGAGGGAATGAATAGAACAGGTATACATCCCAGTTTCTGGCAAACAGAGGCTAGGGACACCATCCCTGCCCATCCTGGCTAATAGCTATCGATGGACCTATCTTCCATGAATTTATCTAGTTCTTTATTTTAAATCCTGTTATAGTCTTGGCCTTCACAACATCCTCTGGCAAAGAGTTCCACGGGTTGACTGTGCATTGTATGAAGACATACTTCCTTTTGTTTGTTTCAAACCTGTTGACTATTAATTTCATATGGTGACCCCTAATTCTTGTGTTATGAGAAGGAATAAATAACACTTCCTTATTTACTTTCTCCACACCAGTCATGATTTTATAGACCTTTATCATATCACCCCTTAGTCCAAGCTGAAAAATCCCAATCTTATAAATCTCTCCTCATATGGAAGCTGTTCTATACCCCTAATTATTTTTGTTGCCCTTTTTCCAATTCCAATATATATTTTTTAAGATGGGGTGACCACATCTGCACGCAGTATTTAAGATGTGGGCATACCAGGGATTTATATAGAGGCAATATGATATTTTCCATCTTATTATCTATCCCTTTCTTAATGATTCCCAACATTCTGTTAGCTTTTTTGACTGCCGCTGCACATTGAGAGAACTATCCACAATGACTCCAAGATCTCTCTCTTGAGTAGTAACAGCTAATTTAGATCCCATCATTTTATATGTATAGTAGGGATTACGTTTTCCAATGTACATTACTTTGCATTTATCAACATTGAATTTCATCTGCCATTTTGTTGCCCAGTCACCCAGTTTTGTGAGAACCCTTTGTAGCTCTTCGCAGTCTGCTTTGGACTTAAACATCTTGAGTTGTTTTGCATCATCTGCAAATTTTGCAACCTCACTGTTTACCCCTTTTTCCAGACCATTTATGAATAAGTTGAATAGTACTGGTCCCAGTACAGACCCCTGTGGAACACCACTATATTTTTCCCTATCTTTTAACCAGTTACGAATCCATGAGAGCACCTTCCCTCTTATCCCATGACAGCTTACTTTGCTTAAGAGCCTTTGGTGAGGGACCTTGTCAAAGGCTTTCTGAAAATCTAAGTACACTATATCCACTGGATCCCCTGTCCACATGCTTGTTGACCCTCCTCAAAGAATTCTAGTAGACTGGTGAGGCATGATTTCCCTTTACAAAAGTCATGTTGACTCTTCCTCAACAAATTACGTTCATCTTTGTCAGGGGTTCTCAAATTGGGGGTCGGGACCTCTCAGGGGATCGTGAGTTTATTACCTCGGGGGTTGCGAGCTGTCAGCCTCCACCCCAAACCTGACTTTGCCTCCAGCATTTATAATGGTGTTAAATATATTAAAATGTGTTTTAATGTATTAGGGGGGTCGCACTCAGAGGCTTGCTATGTGAAATGGGTCACCAATACAAAAGTTTGAGAACCACTGATCTATGTGTCTGACAGTTCTGTTCTTTACTATAGTTTCAACCAGTTTGCCTTGTACTGAAGTCAGGTTTACTGGCCTGTAATTGCTGGGATCACCTATGGAGCCCTTTTTGAAATTTGGTGTCACATTAACTATCCTCCAGTCATTTGGTACAGAAGCTGATTTAAATGGTAGATTACAAACCACAGTTAGTAGTTCTTCTCTGGACTTTCTCCAATTTGTCCATATCTTTCCAGAAATGTGGGGCCCAGAACTGGACATAATACTCCAGTTGAGGCTGTATCAGTGCAGAGTAGAGCAGAAGAATTACTTCTTATGTCTTGCTTACAATACTCCTGCTAATACATCCCAGAATTATGTTTGCTTTTTTTGCAATAGTGTTACACTGTTGACTCATATGTAGCTTGTGATGCACTATAACCCCCAGATCCCTTTCTGCAGTACTCCTTCCTAGGCAGTCATTTCCCATTTTGTATGTGTGCAACTGATCGTTCCTTTCTAAGTGGAGTACTTTGCATTTGTCCTTATTGAATTTCATCCTGTTTACTTCAGACCATTTCTCCAGTTTGTCCAGATCATTTTGAATTTTAATTCGATCCTCCAAAGCACTTGCAACCCCTTCTCCAAAAACTTTATAAGTGTACTCTCTATGCCATTATCTAAATCATCAGTGAAGATATTGAACAGAACAGGACCCAGAACTGATCCCTGTGGGACCCCACTTGATATGCCTTTCCAGCATGACTGTGAACCACTGATAAGTACTCTCTGGGAATGGTTTTCCAACCAGTTATGCAACCACCTTATAGTTTTCCAACCAGTTCCATTTAGGTTGTATTTTCCTTGTTTGTTTATGAGAATGTCATGTGAGACAATATCAAAAACCTTACTAAAGTCAAGATATACCACATCTACCACTTCCCTCCATCCACTAGGCTTGTTACCCAGTTAAAGAAAGCTATTGGGTTGGTTTGATATGATTTGTTCTTGACAAATCCATGTTGGCTGTTACTTATCACCTTATTATCTTCTCCTCATTTGCAAATTGATTGTTTATTATTATTTGCTCCATTATCTTTCTGGGTACTGAAGTTAAGCTCACTGGTCTGTAATTCCCCGGGTTGGCCTTATTTCCCTTTTTTAGATTGCCTTTTCCAGTCCTCTGCAATCTCTCCCATCTTCCATGACTTTTCAAAGATAATCACTAATGGCTCAGCTATCTCCTCACTCAGCTCCTTGAGTATTCTAGGATGTATTTCATCAGGCCCTGGTGACTTGAAGACATCGAACTAATACTTATACATAATAGCCATATGTCAGAACTTGCTACCCCTGCCTCAGGGGATGGCGGGCAAAGGTGAAGGGCTGCAAATTATGACAGGGAAGCAAAAAATAACAGCGAATGTCGATAAGGGCTGCGATGGACAGCAGTTTATGATACTATTACCCTCCCTTCTCAAGCAGTTCCATTTTTTATATTGTGGCTGGTCCAGCTCAGTTGCCTCCACTGTGTCACTATGACACTGGGAGAGAGACAGGTCTCCTAGATAACCAGGTCCCAAACCATTTAGGGCCTTATAGGTCCAGAACACCACCATGAGCTCATGCTGGAAGGCCACAGGCAGCCAGTTCAGCTCATGGATCACCTGTCACATACACTCCCAACACGGAAATCCACGGGGTGCCGCTCAGTTACTTAACTATGGCAGTCTGCAGAGTCTCTGATCAAGGCACCGAGGAATTCTAGTTCCTGCTAAATGGAGGCCACCGAGTAATCACCCAACTATGTATTTCAGTAACTGAACCAACAAATCCAAGTTTGCTCAGGTTAAGGAGATCTCTAGTCCTACTGCCCATTCTGTGACACTAGACCTGCTAAGACACATTTGTTACCAATTCCAAGGGGAAGGGGAAAAAAAGCCAACGTCAGCAATGCAAATCAAACTGATTTATATTCTGATGCAATCAACTACAATCACGAAATCCACTTAGCCGGGTGAGGACTCCAGCTACTTCGTTCAATTATGCAATTATCATATTCCATTTAATCCCCAAATCAATTCCTGTCTTTAGAATTAGTTAAGATGCTTCAGCAATTATAGCCAATTAGTTTCCATCAGTAAAGTAAATAAATGCTGTGATATGCCAATCATACAAATGCACCAGCCACTGAAGTAAAAGGAGCTACACAATCTCCTGCTTTGGTGATTACGCAATTTATTATTTGTGTATCACAAAGTAATTTGCATTGCCTTTGTGAGATCACACACACACACACACACACACACACACACACACGGCCAAATACGTTTCTGGTTCACTGGAGTTATCCCCAGGATGAATTTGGCTCACACAGGTTAGGGTGGGATGAACTCCTCTGTTAATGCAAAAAAGCAAAAGAGATAATAATATAATAAATGGAGATATACCTATCTCATAGAACTGGAAGGGACCCTGAAAGGTCATTGAGTCCAACCCCCTGCCTTCACTAGCAGGACCAAGTACTGATTTTGCCCCAGATCCCTAAGTGGCCCCTCAAGGGCTGAACTTACAACCCTGGGTTTAGCAGTCCAATGCTTAAACCACTGAGCTATCCCTCGGATTTAAAAAGAAAGACCAGAATTTTACTCCTCGGGTAAATTTGTGGTTGGACCGATATATGGAGTCACAACAATGCCCTCTTTGGATAATGAATGGAAGAGCCATGCTCTCCTGACTCTTGCCCAAATGAAAATAACCAAGAAGCAGCCCTAGATGACTTCTCCTCCTACCAGACATTGTTGGAAAGATGATGAATAATGCTCCCAACTTCTGGTTTTGGAACTGGTGATGAATGCGTCACCCCGGTCTTCTAACCATGGATCAGATGAACCTCCAGTGATAGAAAACATGGATAAGAGTCCAAAAAGGTGGATGTTTGTCTGAAATTTTGGAAGGGTTCCCCACCAACTTAATTCCCCCAACAATTCCCTTCTCTTAACACGTCTACATATGCCCCCCAACCTACCCCCAATCAGGCTCCCATAACTATGCTTCCTAGTTGAAAGATGAAGGGAAAGTTTTCCTAAACCTTTTGGGGTTGGGATAGTGGGTCTGCTCACCCCCAGAACAGTTGTGGGGTGGTCATGCAGGCTTGCTCCTTCTTGCTGATTTCAGGTGGCTGCCAGCAGGCTCCCTACCCTCCCTGAATGCATAGATTCATAGATTTTATGGCCAGAAACGACCTTTATGATCATCTAGTCTGACCCTCCTTCATAACACAGGATAGAGAATTTCAGCCAGTGGTTCCTGCATATAGCTCAACAACTTGTGTTTGAACTAGAGCATCTTTTCCAGAAAGTCATCCAGTCTTGATTTCAGGGTTCCTAGCGATACAGAAATCACCATCTCTTTTGCTGATCTGTTCCAATGACTGACTAACCTCACTTAAAAATTTACCACTTTTCAGATGAATGTTGCTAACTTCAGCTTCCAGAGTGTGACATTGCATCCCATAATGCTTTGTAGAAATATGCTTATGAGTGTAAATATGACATAATAGGAATATGTTTTATGCTAGATATGCCATGTAACATATCTCTGCAAAGGTTATGATCTACTCAATATATTTATACTATTTATATGCATGTATCATTTTTGTATTTGAAGTTATGAATATTGGCTATGTACTTGTTTGATTTTAAGTAGCCTCAGTGAAGCATTTGGTAGCTTCAGCTTCAGAAAAGACTATTCTCAGTAAGTGCCCAATCAAGAAACACTTAAGCTGACAATGAACTTTGAGAGATGCCAATCCACATCTGAGCTTTCCTGGGAATGTGGTGTTGGCCTGTAAAGAACTGAGTCATGCATGGACATGTGACTTGCCCATGGGACTACAAAACTCCATTTTGTAGCTGCAATCTGCATAGGAGAGGAGAAAGGGTTTCCACCTACAAGACAAAGTCTATTTAAGCCCCTGGAAACCCCTCCATTTTGTCTTCAACTGGCTCAAGAGATAGCCTCTCCACCCCAGCGAAAGGCCTGAAAGAAACTGGAACAAAGGACAGTAACTACAGGGGTGTGAGTGATTACTGGACCCAGACTAGAAGGAGGCTAGTCTGTCAAAAAAGCTTATTGGAACATCTCTGAGGGTGAGATTTACCTGCATTTAGTTTCCTACTGTATTAGGCTTAGACTTGCATGTTTTATTTTATTTTGTTTGATAATTTACTTTGCGCTGTCTGTTATTACTTGGAACCACTTAAATCCTACTTTTTGTATTTAATAAAATCACTTTTTACTTATTAATTAGCCCAGAGTAAGTATTAATACCTGGGGGGAGGGAGGCAAACAGCTGTGCATATCTCTCTATAAGTGTTATAGAGGGCGAACAATTTATGAGTTTATCCTGTATAAGCTTTATACAGGGTAAATCAGATTTATTTGGGGTTTGGACCCCATTGGGAGCTGGGTATCTGAGTGCTGGAGACAGGAGCACTTCTTATGCTGTTTTCAGTTAAGCCTGCAGCTTGTGGGGGACGTGGTTCAGACTTGGATCTGTGTTTGCAGCAGGCAAGTGTGTCTGGCTCAAAGAAGGCAAGGTACTGAAGTCCCAAGCCAGAGGGAAAACGGGCTTAGAAGTAGTCTCAGCACATCAGGTGGCAGTTCCCAAGGGAGTTTCTGTGACCCAACCCGTCACACAGCGATTGGCTCTTTTCATGCCTTTGCCTGCTAGAATAAGGACTCCTCTATGTATCAGGCAGCCTGTTAAGCTTGATATCTGCAATCCCATGTGGGAGTAGCCAGACATATAAGGGCAACTTTCCTTGTATTATTTCACAAATTTTGTCTCTCGTTTCAGCTTCAAACCAGGAGTGGGAAAAAACTGACCTCTTCAGAACCTCCAAGACTGGTTTTAGGTACAGGTGGCTTCATTCACAAGTCACTGCTCCCCACTGTGATTCTCTTTGAAGATGCTGTTGTTAAAAAAAACCCTATCCCTGGAGCCCTGCTATGAACTTTAAAGGATCTTAGCCAGTTGCTTATTGGCTTTTCTTTACCAATATCCTCCAGCAATGGAGGTGTTGCTCTCAAGCTGTTTTCAGGGCTTGATGTTTATTATGAAGTGGGAATTTTTGTAATATTTGTTATGAATTCTGTGAGTGACTCAGTTTCTCCTATACAGTGCATTGCTTCCCAGTAGGGAAAAAAGGGATTACGTTTGCTCTCAAGACCGACAAAGAGACATAGCTGTGTGGGGGGGCACCTCCCTGTCTTGGTGGAATGAAAGTTGGTAAGGAATTGGTTGAAAGTGACCCAGATCAACAACGGGGTCTGAGGGGCAATACAAGCACCACTGAGTCATGGATTTCCCTGCCTCTCAGCAGGGAAGTGAAGCAAAGACCCCATCTTGAGAAAAAAAAGACTGAGAGGTGTAAGGTGAGGGGTTAAGTCTGAGGATGGAAAGAAGCTTGGGAGTTCTCTCCTCTGGGAACTGACTAAGGAGGTCAGACTGGGAGAGACACATAGAACCTGAAAATGGAGTTCACTACCGCTTGGCTGGGGCTCTGAGTTGAGCAGAATGGACTGTTTTAACCTTCCTTTCTCTATGCTAACCTCTGGACTTCCTAGGCTATGCTCCAGCTGACTAATAAACCCAACTGTTTTGACAACACTGCGGAAGCGTCACTATAAATATTTGATGAGGTGCTTCAATCCCTGAAGAGTGTACAAGTCTCTGCCAGGAGTCTATCTCAGATGGACTCGCTGAATGGAGCTCACGGTGTGAAGCAGGAGGGCAGAAGCCCCAGAGATTCTGTCTCAGGAGGCGGTGAGGCCATGTGGCCTATTTTGAAGGATGAGTGAGATCCTTTGGAGTCTGGCACACTGATGGGCTCCTCCTTGAGACTGTTCTAAAACTGGGGACGTCCCATTGATCCTGTGGATCTGTGACAATTTGTAACTTAGAGACTATCATCTTTTAAACCGGATGTACTGAGGCAGAGTGAGAAAGCATCTCACAGAAAGGGAGACTCAGTTCTTGGATTTCACATAGCTCAGTTGTCCATGCTTGGCCTTTTATTCAGGCGGATGCCACATCTGGTTTTATAGTCTGTAAGGCAAAAAGGTAACAAGCAGCTTCTCTCATGGCTTCCATCAGCCATTTTACCTGCCCACTTCATGTTTTGAAAAGGGCACTGATGAGATAAAGCTGAGATCAGGCTAGTCTCAGACATATCCTGGATCCTGATCCTTGCAGGGGGATGGAGATAGGACTAAATTAAGAAACGCCGTAGCAAGGAAATATAAATTACGCCTGCCTGTGCCAGCTGAGCTGCCTGCACTGGTGGAGAGATCCCCATGGATGGTAGCACCTACCTTCAGTGATCCTGCTCCTCCACAGCTTTAACTAGGGTGACCAGACAGCAAGTGTGAAAAATCGGGACGGGGATGGGGGGTAATAGGAGCCTATATAAGAAAAAGACCCAAAAATCGGGACTGTCCCTATAAAATCGGGACATCTGGTCACCCTAGCTTTAACTGAATTATGGTAGAAGAACTCCACCACTGGGTCTGCCGAGAAGAAGTGCTGAGTCAGCATGCTCTCTGACCAAGCAGGCTATATGCTCCCTTTTCAGCCAGAGCGGCCTATTTTTGAGGGTCCCTGTAGCTCCTTTGGAGCAAGTGAGGTTTCAGTGCATAGGAACTGCTACCACCTCACCCCCCCACAAAGCGTGGCTTGCCATTGGGACTCATCACATTTGGAAATACCAGCTCAGCTTTTTACCATTGGTCCTTTTTATTTATTTTTCACTTTCTGTCAATTTCAACCTCTGGTTTTCCATGCACAGGGTCGGTGTTTATGTAGTGACCCCTTGGTGGATTGGAAACAGGGTTTGAACCTAGGACCTTTAATGCCCAAATACAACCCTCTATCACCTGAGCTAAAATATGATTCCATTAATTGGAAGCAGTAGTAGACCACTATCTTCTCTGCGGGCCAGCCATTAAAGGGAGTCATGGCACACATTGTGCAAGTGTGTGATGTTTACCTTACAAACCCAAAAGAGCTTTATTATATTTTTAATAATATGATTATGTATATTTGCTTTTATAATTTTTTCATTTTCTTTTCTTTTGCAAAACCTAAATGATGGACCTAAATGACTTGACAGTGTCCCTTTGAACTGCAAAGCACAAATACCATGTAAAAAGAACAGGAGTACTTGTGGCACCTTAGAGACTAACAAGTTTATTTTTGTTAGTCTCTAAGGTGCCACAAGTACTCCTGTTCTTTTTGCGGATACAGACTAACACGGCTGCTACTCTGAAACCTGTCGAAATACCATGTAACTATCCCTTACCCACATAGCAACTACAGAAGGGTTCCTGGTGAATAGCATGTAATTATTGCACATAGCAATTGCAAGGTGCTGAAGCTGGCTCAGTAATTACACTTAGTGGGTCTAAAAATAATTGCTATGTAGCCTGTGCTCCATGGAGCAGAGCGAAAGTATTTACTTTGTACTGTCCTTACCTGGTGTTAGCTCTGCAGCCACTTGCACTGTCTGACCCTCCAAAGGGTCAGTCAAACAGCTAAAAGTTCAGATTCTTCTTCCAAACTCCTTTGTTTGGAAATTGATGTTGGGGGAACAAATTTCCTTGGGCCTTATTTTTGGAAGTGTCTGAAATATCGCAAGAACAGACGATATTGGTGCATTTTGATACCTTCTTTATCAGATGAAAGTATAAGAAGAGAGGCATAGAGTCTGGTTCTTCTCTCACATACCCTGAGGTAAATCAGGAGTGACTCCACTGAACTTGGTGTAGATGAGATCAGCCATCAACCTCTCTCTAAGCAGCGCACAGCATGTAATTAAACAGCTAATGGTTAGCAGGCACGTCCGTTCAATTTAAGTCCCTGTAATTTTGAGTGTTATTGAGGAAGGAATTGTTTTTACTCTCACTCTCTAGATCTAGCTTCCCATTTGAAGCTGAAAAACATGCCCTTAAAAGAAAGCTCTACAGAAAGCGGGCATAGAATCTTCAGAATCCTCACTGCTCCATTTAGCTGTCACACAATGGCACTCAGAGCTTCCTTACTCTCTTCTAGATGCAGCCCACCATTTATTCTTCAGCACCTCTGTACAAAGCTGTGCAAAGACAGGACCATGCAATCGCAAGCCCAGACAGCGCGAATGCCAAGTCCTGTACCTAGGTACCCCTGTCCTGCAGCTCTTCATCAGCCCAAACTCTCTTTGTTTTCACAGGGTGTGGTGGAAGCATAAAGACTGCAGGATCAGGCCTCTAGCAAGGACATCAAGTAGGAAAAGCAGTAAAGCTGTTCCAGTTTTCTTTTATTTAAGTATAGGCAGCACCACTGCAGCATCCTGTAGATCCCTACATGGGCCAATCATAGTTCCCCCTTACTAATGTCTGTTTAGACCTAGATCCTGAGTAGGGACTGCAAGATCAGACCCTCAAAAGTACTGTAAAGTTTTTAAAATAATAAATAATAAAAGACATAGGCTCCCAAATCAGTTACAGAACAAATAGCTAAGAGTGAAAAATGACCAATGTTACATCTTAGAAAAAATACATTAGTTCCTAATTTAATTCCTTTCCAGCCAAAACAAGAGTTTGGGGGCCTGTGTTGTAACATATCTAATTTATCCCAGGCTCAGCCATGTTACGTCAGCACCGCATGCAGAACACATTCCTGCACAGTCTGACCTGCACTCGCTCTTTGTGAAGTCCTCATGCATGGCACAGGGAAAAACGCTCAAGGGGGCTAGTGGTTAGAGGCCTCAGCTGGGATGTGGTAGGTCAAATTTGAATCCCCACTCCAGAGCAGGGACTTGACCCCAGGTCTCCCTTCTGCCTGGTAAGTGTCCTAACTACCTATTCGTGGGGGAGGGGGTGTCTTGCTCTCTCTTCTACTGAAGCAGTGCCACGTTGTATAAATAATTAACTATTCAGTGGGGCAGGGACTGAAACTCAGGTGTCCCACACCCCTAGGTGACTGCCCTAACCACTGGGCCATAGCATCATTCTTCCTGGCTCAGTGACCATTCACATATTTCATACCAAGTGGAACAATTTCACCAGGTGTTGTTGAGAAATACCAATTCCAGAATAGCCAGTAGCCTGTTTTTTAGGGCAATCACCTTGGCTGTGGAAACCAGAGCTTCTAGTCTCTGCTGTAGGGTAGCGATTCAAACCTGCATGTCTCACATCCTAGATGCATGCCCAACTCAGTTGTTTAGAGGTTATAAGGCGGGGAGGGGCATGTCTCCCTTGAGAGCGTTTTGTGAATTTAGCCCTTCATTTCTTTTGTTCATATTAAAAATTCCTGAAACAAAACATTTCACTTTGGGTCAAACAAAATGTTTTATTTAACCTAAACTTATTTTTTTTTTAGATTTTTCCAGAACGGCCAGTGAACAAAACAAACAAAAAATCAGTTATTCACCCAGCTCTAGTGGTGACCCTCTGCTAACTTGCTTTAGCATATACATGTCTCAGGAAACCAACAGATTTTGGGGTAGGATAGTTCCTTACAGATTTTCTCAAGTACTTCATTCAAAGTTGGTAGCCCTGTGGATGTCAGACCCTGGTGATTCAGCAGCCTAATAGGATGTTGAACGGTTACAGATGACGTGCTAGTGGTTTGCTCAGAGATATATTATCCTCCTGCCTGAGTCTTGCAGAAGATGCTGCAGTCAGTGGCACAGTTATTAAGAACCAGCCCAAATGATATTAATAGAAGTACTAACATTACTGCTTAATGACATTGCACCATTAAAAAAACATCAGTAACGGGCTGGATGGCATCACACACACAGATAAGCAATTGTGTGTCAACAAACTAATGAATTACTTTTATATCCCTGTACATTAATGTTTATTGATGAGTTTGCGGAAAACAAGGGAGACTGTATGTTTTATGGGCAGGCCCTATATTAAAAATAATTGGAGTTTGTGAGCCAGAACATTTCCCTGCATTAAGTATATCTGTTTCAGAAATCTACTTTCAGTGACTCCATTCTATAGCTAGCTACAGCAGCAGCACTTGAATAAAAGAACTCAGAGGTAGAAATGACGTATTATAATTATTATTATTCTCATAGTTCAAAGCACCATAAAAACACGTCACGATGAATAGTAAACTCAGCACACAGGAGGCATTGGCCAGTAGTCTTCCTCCACTACTTTTGCAGCCTTCACGTAGCCTTGAGAAATGTGCCATACCACATCCCCTCCAATTACTCACATTGTCAAACCATATTAACTGCGTGTACCCCGGACCCATGTCCCTGCAAATCTTGTTTCAGCAATCTTCCTCTCATGTCTCCTGCAAACTCAAGTTTGCTTTGTCTGATCATCTTCATGATATCAGGTATCACCCGGGTTATGCTGTAGATTCGGACGATTACCTCTTTGTTAGTCCTATGTGAGGTACAGCTAATGTGCATCAATTGCCTGCAGCATTTCAATTCAAAGGTAGAAGCTGCTTAAGGCCTTGTTTCCTTAACACCCATGTCTCAACTGCATGTAGCAAGATACTGAATACAAAGAGATGGCAGCAATTTCATTTTACACTTCACAGTAATTCCTTTGCTTCTCCAAATGTGGCTGAGTGTTGCTAGAACAGCAACCACATGCCCAAGTTTACGCTGCATTGCTAAAGGTACCTCTACATTGCAATTAACCACCCACAGCTGGCCTGGGTCAGCTGATTCAGGCTCACAGAGCTCAGGCTGAGGGGCTGTAAAATTGTTGTGTAGACACTTGGGCTTGGGAAGGAGCCCGAGCTCTCGGACTCTGTGAGCGGGAAGGGTCCCCATGCCTGGGCTCCAGCCCAAGCCCAGACATCTACAAAGCAATGTTTAGCCCTGAAGCCTGAGCCCCGCAAGCCCGAGTCAGCTGACCTGGGCCAGCTATGGGTCTTTTATTCCAGCAAAGACGTTCCCCATGTGATGTTTAGTGGCCCTTGTAGTCCTGCTACCTGGCATTTGAAATGCTCAATGCACTGCAATGCCTCCTCAGATCTGGGTAGGAATATCATCACCACTGTCTTTTCATATGCTATCTTTAAACCTAACTTCTCTGCTTCCACCACTCCCTTGGGTCTGAACCCAGCTTGTTCTTCAGCCAGAAGGTTCTCTCTGTAACAGGTTCTCTGCTCACCACTGGAACACTTCCTGCCTGGGGAATAGTTCTGCCGAGTCTGATGCCCCTTTCTGTTTCTTGTTTACCCTAGAGTCCCTCTCACACTTCAGAAGCTACAGTGCTTCCTCTTAATGATTGGGGGTGCTCCCTCTTTGTGGCTTGGCTCTCCAGCAAGGTCAGTATAGTTTTCCCCTTACGGGGTATCAAAGTCTCACTGGACTGGCTGACCAGGTACTGTTCCCGGCAGCTATCGAATTCAAGGCAATGCCACTTCCCCAGTGGCTGGTAGGTGAACCTGGGTCCACCCTCTACTCCGGATTCCAGCCTAGGGTCCTTACAATCAACAGCTGAGGTCTGCTCCATTGCAAGATCCTGCTACCATTTCCCTGGGCGGCTTCCTATCCACATCTATCAGGCTTCTTTCTCCACCATGCCTCTGGGCAAACCCTTCCTGCAGGGCCAGGATCCCAGGGCTTCTACTTCCCCCCCCAGGTTTCCTCCTTTCCCTCTTTAAGCCCACAGAGTAACTGCAGGCTTTCACACTGCTTCCCCCTTCTACTCTCCCTTCCTGACCTTATATCAGCCCTGCCTGTTCCTGCCCAGTTGAGTTCCATCCTGTCAATGCTTGCTTATCAAGCCTAAGTCTCCCTCAAGTGTGGCCTAGCAGGTTATTTAACCCCTTCTGAGCCACATTAGCCCTTCCCAGGATAGTGGAGGGTTGGGGGGGAAGGGGAGAACGCCCTATCACACTCTCTCTCTTGGGCACAATTCAGTTCAGGATGCTGGGCAGCAGTGTTTTGCTAGGGTGTATCAATAATGAGGTTGGGTGGTAATTTCTACAAGCAGCTGGGTCCATAGGTGCTGGAACTAGGGGTGCTGCAGCACCCCCTGGCTTGAAGTAGTAATAATGACCCCAATACATGGTTTCCACCTTCAGCACCCCCACTGCGAAAATTGTTCCAGCACCTCCGTCCGGGTCCCCCTTTTTATGAATAGGAACATTCAAGGACTGTGTCCATATCTTGAGCCATCTTCTTCCAGACTCCCTATTCTCTCTGACAAGCTTATGGTATGCCTGGACGAGTGTACCTCCATCCATTTTAATTAGTTCTGTTTGTACGTTATCCAATTCAGAGGTTTTAGGACTTTTTGGTGTCCACATTCCATCCTCAACTTTGATTGTAGGAAGAGCGTCATTTGGATAAGTTGAGCTTCGCACATAGATCTCTCCATCGTTTTTCACATCCATCTTAGAATTTGTTGTGCTCATATTATGCCGTCATCAGCAATACCTACCTTGAAGGGTGGGTAAAATGATATTTTTCCTGCCAGAGAAACCATTTGAAAGAGTCTTGATGGCTTGTTGTGGACCCTCATAGCGTCTTTTGCCGCAAAAGAGTTCTTTATAGTGATGCACTATTGTTCAAGCCAGTCTTCTTTTGCCACTTTAATCAGTGCATCTATTTCTCACACCATTCAAGAATACTGCTCTCTTGCAGTTTCATCCGTCTTCCTTCCATCTTAGGTTCTATCTAATACATCTTCCTATCCAGCCAATTCAGGATTGTTCTTTACCATCCATTATCTAGTGATTTGCGCCGCTAAAGCAATATTTTTTAATCAGAGGGCTACCAGCAATTGGGTGGGTCTGGCTTCAAGCTTAGCCAATTCCTTCCCTGAAGATAGGAAGGGTGGTCTAGTGGATAGGACAATCATCTATGGGCTCAATTCTTGGCTCAGCAACAAACTTCCTGTATGACCTTAAGCAAGTTATTTAATTTCCTCTGTGCCTCAATTGGCCACCTGTAAATTGGGGATGATACTTCCCATAGCAGGTGGTGCAATGGATTCCCAACTTCTTAGGGGTGTTGTGAAGACAAATCCATTAATAATTGTGAGGTGCTACAGTCATGAGGGCCACCTAAGTACCTGGCTTTTATCTCTAGATTGCTAGTTTGAATCCACCACAGATCTCTGCTAGTTGATTTCTGTTACCATCTGAAGGCTCTTTGCTGGTCGATGCAAAGTGAATTTGATAGTCTTGCTCCATTAATTAGTGGACACGTGTCTACATTACAGAAACTATATCTGTGTGTTATACCCCAGGGATGGATACAGTATAATAAATAGATGGACAGACAGATCCAATCTATCATATTTCTAATGCATGTTGGCTGTCTTAGTAGTGAGGCTGAGCACTAACTGGACCATGGAAACTGACGTAGCCCTTGGGATGATGCCCCAAGTTCAAAGCACATCAGTGGGGCAGGGGCCATGGGAAACTTGCACTCCTGCTGCTGGCACTGTGCCTGTTCTAAAGTTAACGGGACCATTAGGCCTCACTCTTCTCTCATGCACGTTAGTTTTACACTAGTGTGGTCACTGACCCCTTCTAGCGAGTCATGAGTCAGGCCTTGCGACTCCTAACACTCTCAGTCAAACATAAGATTAATTTCATAAACCAAAGCAAAATGGAGCCTGCAGTTAAAATTAATGAAAAGTCTTGGAGAACCTTGCTATAAAAGGTTCCTAGTGGTTATCTCCTCTGAGCCACAACCCCACGCCACATATCTATCCCCTGCGGTACAAAAGCAACACCACTCTGAATTGTGAAAGTGAAAAGTCAGCTGGTTCTATGAGTTGTTTTTCAGACTGCTTATTGTCATCCCTTGTATAAAAGGTGCTAGGGGGTAGGTCTGTGCTCCTTGTGAATGGCTTAAGATATATGAACGTTGCACTAATGTTTGACCTTTATCTCCGCGTAATGATGGGGACATTTATTACAGTTTCCTCCATCCCGCGTACATGTCTATAAAATATAATGGGGCCTCACGCCAGTGCCTTTAGTTCTTCCTTGTTTCTGAGAAGTGATTAACGCAGTGAAGTAGCTAATTAAACATTTTGTCAGTGTGGCATTCAGAAATAATTGAGATTTCTAATGATAGCGCCGTGATAAATGAAGGAGTTAATGTATTCCGATGGCACCCAGACAATGCAGATAAAATGATCAAACTGCATCCTGGTTCCTCTTCTGAATGTTCTCCCACCTCCCCACCGCCGGCTTTGCCCTTCTAAGTGGGTCAGATCTCCAAGCCAAAAGCGCAGAGATCTGTTGCAAATGGAGCAGCAGGCAGCTTGACAGAGACAACTTGCAAAAAGTGCGCAGGTTGGGGCACTTCTCCCTGCCATCGAAGAGACTAGGCAATGGCAGATCATCCCCCAGGAAAGGACACGTCTCAGGACTGTTCATGCAGGCTCAAGCTTCCTTTGCACAGCATTGTCTCCATGCTAAGGTAGAGGTCGTGGGGCTGAGTGATGATTCTGCTCAGGCAGTGCT
The DNA here is from genome assembly GCF_011386835.1 of Chrysemys picta bellii. Lineage (NCBI taxonomy): Eukaryota > Metazoa > Chordata > Testudines > Emydidae > Chrysemys > Chrysemys picta. The sequence goes on along the minus strand of NC_088793.1, from coordinate 152,614,196 downwards.
CTTGCGAACACAAGGTGGAAGCAAGGGAGACAGAAACACAGGCACGGACCCTCCATGCCACGTCAGCCAGACTATAGGCAACCGAGTGGCCATCTGGATGGAGCAATATGAGGTTTTTGCTGTTTTCACCTGCTGCTGCTCAGCTAAAAATAAAATCCTGATGTGTAAGTGAAAGGATTTGGATTAACTTTATGGGGGACAGATTCTCTTCTATTGCACTGGTGTAAATCCACTGAAGGAGCAATGTTAGCCTGTGGTCTCTAAACGTGCAGGGGAGGCAAATAAGAGCAGAATTTGGACCTGAAGCTCTATTGATGAACAGATTTTGCGGTAGTTATAGAATGACCTTCTGGTGTATGTGAATCTGACTTGCGGCAGTGTTGTTATAAGCGTGCTTGAATAAATGTAGCATTTTGCCTTCCCTTTGGGGTGTGCATGAAGGTAGTGCTCGCAAAACTGCTGGCTTGACAGCTTTGGAGACTGAAGTCCATCTGTCTGTCAGAGTTACTTGTTTCACCATAATCACTGTATTATCCTCTGTTAATCCACAGAACGCGCACGGCATTAACAGCAGAGGACAAACGTCTCCCACCCACAGAGCCTGATTCAAAGCCGACTGAAATCAATTGGAGTCTTCCCATTGATTTCAATGCACTGTGGATCAGACCTGGCGTCCATGTTCCTCAGCTGTGACTTGAAAGGATGTGACTTCTATCAACGAGAGTTCAGTTCAGTTTCCTCGGCCCACTTAGTTCTTGGCCCTTCTGCTGAAACTGCTAAGATAAGTAGCTGGTTATAAATCCCTTTCTAGCAAAAAGATCTTGGAACTAGAAGAACATCAGGGGTGTATATGGCAATAGCACTGCCAAATTCTTGAAAAGAAAGAACAGGAAAATTAGTAGCTATCAAAAGGTTTAAAAGGGCTGCAGCAGGTCCCCTAAGGCTACGACTACACTACAAGCCGGGGGGGTGACTCCCAGCTCATGGAGACGTACTTGGGCTAGTTCTCATCGAGCTGGCATGCTAAAAATAGTAGTGCAGCTGCCATAGAACGAGCAGCAGGAAGCGGTGGCATGGGCTAGCCACCCAAGAACACACCAATGGGATTCAGGCAGGTTTGTACTCAGGGCAGCTAGCCTGTGCGGCTGCTGCAGCTGCCCATGTCTCTGTGGCTACACTGCTCAGATGAGAGCTAGCAGGAATTTGTCTATGTAAGCTGGGACTCAAACCTCTAGCCTGTGGTGCGGAAGTAGCCGAAATCTCTCCTAACACCAGGCTTAGCTTAGCTGAGATTATAGCTAATCAGTTCTTTGCCTTGTTGAGACTAATGTGCGTGGAAAGTCTTTTAATTCTCTAGAAGAAGGTATAAAAATCAACACACAAAAAATGAATTTACCATAAACCCTGCCCTTTTATTATTAGTAGTATTTCTATTGTGATAGCACTAAGGACCCAAACCAGGGTTAAAGCCCCACTGTGCTACGCATTCTACACAGAAGTATAGCAGAGAGATCCAGATCCACAAAGGTACTTAGGGCTTGTCTACATTACAAAACTAGGTTGACTTAAGTTTGGTCTAACTACAGCCACTGCAGTAAATAAATTGACTGTTGGTATCCACACTTGCTCCTTCTGCCGGTGGTGTGTGCCCTCCCCAGGAGCACTTGCACCAACTGAAGTGGGGCGTTATGGGGCACTGATAGTCAGAGTGTGGGGCACTGACAGCTACGTGGGACTTGCAGTGGGAGCCCCCTGCCCTGGGGCTGACAGCTGGAGACAAAATGTGAAATAACAGCAGCCCTGAATCTGACACGAATGTCATTTTCACTGCTGGTAGGCTCCCTGCTGTGAAATTGAGCCAGGCAGAGCTCACAGGGCTATCAGCCCCAAGACTGGGGGTGAGGAGCCCTGGGGCGGGAGTGGGAGCTCCTGCTGTGAGCCCGGTGCTGGGCTGACAGCTCGGGCTGTCAGCCCCAGGACAGGGAGAGGGGAACAGCTGTGATCCCAGCTCAGGTTGTTAGTGCCGGGAGGACGGGGGCGGGAGGGGGAACTCCTGTAAGGTGATGTAAGTAACATGGTCTCTACACAGACACTGTGTTGCTCTAATTACATCGACCTAAGCGTTATGTCTCTCATGGAGGTGGTGTTAAGTCAATGGAGTGGGCGACTTACATCGGCGGGAGCACTATTGTAATGTAGACACTGACAGAGTTAGTGCCTTATGTCTCCCAACTCTGTAATGTAGACCAGGCCTTAGGCAGCTAAGTCCCAAATTTAGGCACCACTGTGATCCACAAACCTCCTGCTTGGTGCCACCTAACCCTGTATGTGTCTAAACCAGAGGTGAAAGTAAGCCGGTACGGGCCGGTAAGAAAAGGAGACTGGCTGAGGGAGGGAGAAGCCTGCCCCCTGCATAAGAAAGGTTTAAACTCAGCTGTTCCCTGCGCCCCCGGGGTTAGGAGCCATTTCTGTAATGCTTATTAATTTCACTCACAGTTCCTGGGGGGAGGGGAGGGGAACGGTGTGTGTGACCATGGCAGGGGCAGTTCTTTTCTGCCCCCGGGATGAGGGGATCTCCTATACACAAAAAATACAATCAAAATCAGGAACCATTTCCAAGTTCAAATCTATCCCATTCCCTCCACAACAGAGGATCATGGTTGTGATGTCCAAACTGCTTGCAGATCCTCTTTGAAATGTTACTGTTTAAAAAAACACACACACACACACACACAAAAAACAGGGAGAACATGGTGGGAAGATGTGTCATGATGATTAGGGTTTATTTTGGGCAAAGCAATTTTGCTAAAGCAACTAAAGATTCACAGGGAAAGGAAATAGCCCCCATAGACAAAACCACAAAGGGATTGGAGGGGAAAACTGGATATTCAGGGAAATTATTGTGCCTCCTTTGAAAGAAATAGTAGTTTTCATTCCACCCTCTTTATATATTGATTTAAACACCTGAAATGTCCTTAGGACATAGGGCGCAATCTCAGATCTCGTTTTGGTTTGGTCCTGTCTGCAGAGTGCAGAGGCTGAAATTGACAAAACTTTCTCTAAATATCTTGTATATTTCATGAAGGCTATTCCAGTTGTCCTTCATTCACCCCTGCCTTCCCCTACTACTAGCCACCCATTGGTGTGCCCCCTGCACTCTTTTATGTGCCTGGAAGGGAGATTAAAAAAATCCTTGCTATCTGACTTTCTAGGAAATAGGGAGGATCTAGGGAAAGCGGGGCACTGGTGGGCATGGTGCAACGCAGTCCCTTGCCCCCCGGCTCCCTCCCTGGCTGGCTGGCTATGTTTTTTGCCCTGGTTACTTACTCCTTGGCAGACCCAGCCCAGTGGCATCTGCTGGCTCTCTGCAGGCAGCATCAGCCCACAGGGGCCGGTTGCTGGGGTCGCTGCGGGTCGGCAGCAGGGTGCAGCTGCATTGTTTGTGACACATTCATACACATACACATACATACTGTATGTATTACTATCCCGTGGAGAGGGCGCTGGTGCCCTTTTGAGGGGTGGGGGGACAGGGGAGACAGTATTTCTGCTGCTCACACCTCAGGAACTTCTGTAAGAGGCAAGGTCTGGCTGGGCACTGCCAGCGCATCTGTGGGCATCCAGCTTTTGGGTTGCTGCTTAATGGTGTCCCCAGGAAAACTTCCAGCCTCAGCAGCTGCTGTTCTCTCTTCCAGGCAGTGGGAGGGAGCTGCCCAGGAGACAGGGGAGGAGATGGAGGTCTGGGGGGCATGCAGCAGCAACAACACAAGCAATAGGGGGTGGCAGGTGGGGGGGCTGCAGCTCCAACGGGAACCACTACCCACAGCAAAGCCGCCCCAGCCCCCCGGCTCAGTCCTGGCACGTGGAAGGTGTGAGTGGGCCAGCCCAGCGGGGGCAAGAAAGGGACATCCATGGGAAGGACTGGATGGAGCAAAGCATCCTTATAGCAACTCCCACATTGGGTCATACAGCTGCTCTCGCTGCTCTGTCTGTTGTCGTGCCATGCCTTGAGATGAATGTGCTGCACATTGGCCCTTTCCAAGCCACAATTTCACATATGGCATGGGATTCCACTGAGTATAAGGAGATCCCACACATGAAATGAATAGCAAGTCCGCCACATGACGAGTGGTAAGTGCAGTCCGTTTCACTGTAATGTTGTTGTTCATCGCACAACATTGCAGCAAGGGTGTCCACTGCAAGGTCGAGTTTTTTAAGTTTACCAGGAATGTTTTTTCCTCCAAAAGCCTTGAATTCAACAAATTCCTCAGTTGATCAGCCAATGCTCTTATTTCCTTTCCTCAGAAATGGGGATTCTCTGGATTCTCTTGCCATTTTTTGGGATTCAAAACTGACAAATTGTTAATTAAGTTCTTATAATTGGAAGACCTTTCTTCATGTGTGCTTTGATCGGCTTTGTTTGAGGCAGTTGTAAATAGCAAGCCCACGCGATTCCCATGTGGGGGTACCGTATGGCACTCAAAAGCTAACTTTGGAACATCCACATGAATGTCTTCCTGGGAAAACAAAATCTTCTTGTCTTGCTTCACAGATCTAAATCTACTCTGATCCAGGTATATTCTAAATGTATATGTACAGTATGGATGGATCTCTCAAAAAATATAGCTCTTCAGTGTAGGAGTTGGACCAACAAACAGCCCCCTAGGGAAGGACGGACTCCATTAAGCAGCACACATTAAGCAGAAGTTCCTGAGGTGTGTTAGCCCAGAAACACTTGTCTCCCCCCCACCCCTTAAAAGGGCACTGGCACCTTCCCTGCAGGACAGTAATACATACAATATGTATGTATATGAATGTGTGTGTCACAAACAATGCAGCTGCAGCTTGCTGCCGACTGCCCCAACCCCAGCAACCGGCCCCTACTATTGTATTATAGTAGTATTGGAGATCCCCTCATCCAGGGGGCAGAAAAGAACTGCCCCTGCCATGGTCACACACACCTTCCCCCCGCCCCCTCCCCAACAACTGGGAGTGAAATTAACAAGGATGCCAGAAATGGCTCATAACCCCGGGGGCTGAACTGCCCAGAGAACAGCTGAGTTTAACTATTCTTATGCAGGCAGCAGCAGCAGGCATCTCTCAGCCAGTCTCCCGGCTCACTGCAAGCTAGAGCCTAGAGGAGATCCCCTGCTGAGTGGGGGGTGGGGGAGGAACGCAGAGCCCTACTGTCTGCAGCCTGGCTGGAGGAGGAGGGAGGAGACGAGAAACCAAGGTGACAGTGAGTTTTCCCCTTCCACCTGCTTTTATTAGCTCTGGATTTAAGCTGTGCAGCCAAATGCTTGTATTTGTTATTTATATTAGTATTGGAGATCCCCTCATCCCGGGGGCAGAAAAGAACTGCCCCTGCCATGGTCACACACACCCTTCCCCCCGCAACAACTGTGAGTGAAATTAACAAGGATGCCAGAAACAGCTCCTAACCCTGGGGGCTGAACCGCTCAGGGAACAGCTGAGTTTAAACTATTCTTATGCAGGAGGCAGGCTTCTCCCTGCTGCAAGCTAAAGGGGAGTCCCTGCAGCCACTGCTGAGTGCCAGGGAGGGGGAAAGCACGGCCTAGCGTTGGCAGCCTGGCTGGAGGAGGAGGGAAGACACAGAGAAAAATGTGACAGTGAGTTTTCACTTTTTCAGGCTTATTCCAATATTAAAGTTTTATTACAGACAGTATTTTTAGTAGTAGTAGCAGCTTTATTTTCTATATCTATGTCATGCAATGGGAGGGATCCATGAAGTAGGTAGGAGAGGTGGGTTGCTTGCTTGCGATTGGACTATATGGGTAAGAAATGTAAATTACTTTCACCCCTGCCCAAACCCCAGGGCTCCCAGCTGCCTCTGCAACTGGTAGCTCTGGGGGTGATTTAAAGGGCCCGGGGCTCCTAGCTTCAGCCGGATCCCTGAGCCCTTTAAATTCTGATTTAAAAGCCCCGGGATTTAAAGGCCCCACCTCTTCCGGTAGAGGCCACGCCTCTTCCAGTTGAGGCCCCCTCCCCCTCCGCAGGACTCTGGAGTTCCGGTAAGTCCTTTAAGTTACTTTCACCCCTGAGCTAAACTCACTTGTCACCTAAATTTTTGCTCACTTGTCACCTAAATTTTGCTAGTACAATTTCACTAGGCACCTGAGTTTCTGCCTCTGGGAATGCGCACTGCTGCCTCAGACAGGTGCCCAGATGCCTATATCATAGCTAAAGCCCAGTGTGATCTGCAAACCAGGTGAAGATAGATGCTGCCCTGCCTGTCTCACCTCTGGGGCCCTATTCAGCATGCCTAACTCCACACAAAATGGGAGGGCAGAGGGAGTGGGAGGAGCAGCAACCCCATGTCCATTTGTGGATGTGGGCCTGAGTTCCTTCCCGAGGGAGTTCACACTTTAGACAGCATGCAGTGGGAGAATAATCCCACAAATAGGGGCTAGGAGGGTGGGAGTCTAGATAACAGTAGGGAGTTTGTGCTGATCTCCTCTTAGTGGCCGTGGTGAGTGTTCTAAGCCTGATGAGTCATCTGAGGTAATTACCTGTGAGTCCTAAGGATCCAGCCAATCCAAAAGCACGGGTCTAACCAGGTGACCCCAAGGCAGGTATATAGGCTCCTAATGGAAGCAGCCACTCCAGTCTGCTCAATATTGCTACCTTGCTGAGGATACTCCCAGCTGCCTGGTAGTTCTGACAGAGTGCCCCAGCTCCAGCCATGGCTGGTTGCCTGGCTGTGACAATCTTACCTCTTGTCCATAGGAAGTAATGGAGTGGCTATAACCCCTTCCAGCTTTAGAATTCTCTCTTTCGGGTAGGCAGTGAAAAGGGGGAAGAGGGGTCCTGTGGTTAAGGCTCTGGCTTAGAACTCTGGCAAGCTAGGTTCAATTCCAGGTTCTGCCAAAAGACTCATGTGACCCTCACTCTCAAGTCACTCTCACTGCACTTCAGTTCCCTGTTTGTACAATGGGGTGTGTGTGTGTGTGTCATACAACATAATCATGATCTCTCAGGGCTGTGTCAGGGATAAATCCATTAACAGAGACCACTAAGGCCTCTTGGTTGCAGGTGCCATGGCAAGGAAAATTCCTGTAAGCCACCCTAGCTGTGTGCAAAGTGCTCAGATAGTATGGTGATGGGAACCAGATCAGAACCTAGATAGACGAAGCCATGCAGACTGAGAACCCCGTGACTGGAGTTGGTTTGCAATTCCCAATAGATTTGTAGGGTGGGTTGGCTAGAGGGTAACCCATGGTCAAATGTAACCCAGGGAGTCCTGAGCAGAATCCGCTGCTGTGTCCATGGAGGGTAGTGTGTGGTGACTATGATCTCCATGATTTGAGCAGGGGATGTTCCATCTATTTAAGACTAAGGTGCCTATCACATTAGTAGCTAGGAACCTCTCTGAAGAACAAGGATCATTGCATGATGGCATTTATGGTCTCTGTAGGTCCTATTAAAGATGGAGATGGTTTCAAACTGACATAGGTATGATCCTTTAGTTGGGCAAAGTTTGGTTGCCCTTGGGATAGGGGAAATAAAATTGCTAGAGAGGAATAAGCTATATGTTCTGTAATTCTCTGGGCTTTTGAAAGATAAGATGACAGGTTTTGGGGGGCTTTTGTGTTCCCTCCCTTGTTTCTAAGGATACAGCAATTAGTGCAGTCGTGTTGCTAATTCTCTCCTAGGCGTACAAAAGAATTTAAAAAAATTAAAAAAAAACATAGAAAACCACCAGGATATGGTCTTAGAATTAAAGCAGCAGGAGAGCTTTGTGTTCATTGTATTCCATGTACTCGGTTTGCTGTGATTTGCATAGCTAATATCAGTGCTTTGGACAATCAGAGGCAGCCTGTAAACTGTGTGCTTCAGCAGAGCCTCATACTGTATCAAGTTGAGGATTCGACCCAGAGTGGCTCAAAAATAGTGGCTGAAGAGGAGGACATTTTATGGAATAGGATGCATATATTCCATCACGTCCAGAGATGAGAAAAGGGGGCACATTTTCACCCTGAAAACTCATGTCCCAGAAGTGCTGGGGCTACCCATAAAACTATAAAGCAGCACCTTTAACATGGCTAAAGGAAATATTTTTAGTCCACAGTATATAATAAACCTGTGGAACTCCCCGCCACGAGGTATTATAGAGGGAAAGAGTTTAGCAGTAGGATTTCTTAAAAAATGTTTAGACACTTCTGTGAAAATAAGAATATCACCCACTGGATAGGGTAAAACTGTATAACTAATAGCATCCTTCATGCTTCAGGACATCAGCCACTAATTAATTATAATGGTTTGTAATTAAATAGCAACCAGCAGCCTGTGGGGAGAAGTCTGCATGAGCCCATCGCCAGTAGATGAGGCACCATTTCAGTCATGAGCTGGTGCACCTAAGCATTGCTAGCATCCTTTGCATAATTCAGAGGGTCGGTGCCTCCAGACATTTTTGCATGTGAAATGGTTGTGCTATGTTCTCACACAACAGTTACCCCTAAGAGGTTCAGCCCCTAGCCCACTTTTTGTTTCTCTAGTTTGGAACAGCTTCTCTCGTGGTGTTTTGGCACTTGCAGCTGGAGCCAGGAAATATCAAGGCCAGTCCTTAGTCACCCATCCCTAATAGCCAGACACAAATGCTGACCACAGTCCATTGCAGGTGTAAAGGAGGGCAGATGAAGGCTATTTGTTCACCACTGGTTGGGAACAGAAACTTTTACGTGGTAGCTCTTTAGGCTGCCTGACTGCATTTCAAGCAGAGATATCACCCTACAGAGTTCTGTGCTTAAATGAGGCTGACATGCCAGAGACCTGATGTGGACAGACAAGAGAGTAAAGGCAATGCGATTGCTACAGCATTGAACCAACCCCCCTACCCCACTCATCTGCCATGTGCAGTCTATCTGCCCATCCCAAGAGGGACGGGAGCTGTGCTTTCCTTTATGAGGGAGGCAGTCTCCATAGGAAAGTGCCAGATGCCTAGATATAATGAGGGCAGGCAGGAAGAAGTGGTATCTACTGGCCCATAGGTATTTTTACATGCCCTCAAAGCTTCCAACTGCCTCAATGAATTTAGGTCAAGGGACCCGCCATGCAGATTAATAGAAGCAATCTTGGTCCATAGGAAACACTTGTTGGGCAGCATCAGAATACTGGAGAATGGGTTACCTAAGGTTCCACTGAGCTATGTGTTGTGTTGAATCACTTTCAAAAACAGGATGAAGTGCAACGGGGCATGGGCAAAGGCAAGCTGACGTGTCTCAGGCACCGTGTTTTGGCTCTTGTAGCTGCTAGTAAGTCTTAGAAATTGCTTGCTGCTGTGACGTTGATTCCTGGCAAACACTGGATGGTAACTCTCCAGCAAATTATGCCCAAGAAGAAAATGGTTTATACTGATGGGTCAAGGGGTTTGTCATGTACATGTGACCCTTGTTACTCTAAGTTTGCCATTTGGCTACATATTGTAAGTGGCCCCTTCCCCATGCCTGTATCCCAGAGAACGCTGATGATTTGCACTGAGGAGGGGTTTTAGCTTCCTGTATACAAATAAGGGGATGAGGGTGTCATAGCAGAGCTTAGAGATCAGTGGAAAGGGCAGATTGTAGTGATGATAACTGAAGGGGAATTAGTGACTAGATTTAGAGACTGGGTATAGGGGGAGAAGGAGAGTGAAGAGGGCCAAACAATGCCAAGACCTTAATCCTTGAGCCTGGACACAAGGACATTGGACTTGTCAGTAGTAATAGAGAGAACCGTGTCTGATATATCTTCTGTAAGGTGGTATGGGCAACACTAGGGGTATCTTTAGTTCTTCTTTGAATGAAGCTGGTGCTAGACTGACAGGCAAGAAGTTCTGGATTTATCCATAGGACAGGGATTGCACGAACAGTGTCAGTCCAAATAGCCACCCCTCGGTCACTCCCTCTGCCCTACCAGTGTTCTCCAGCCCTGATATGCTTCTAGGGAGAGAAGGGAATTCAGTCTCTTTGGCCGATTTGGTCCTTGTTGCTTATGCCAAGACTGACGAGTGGATCTGCCTACCCTCCAACTTTCCAGCTGGTTCCTTAGCTCCTGGCCTTCCTGCTTGGTTTCTCATCCACACTCCAGATCTGCCTCATCTGGCCACCCTGTTAGGGAGTCATGGACGTTTGGACAGCTGTCAGAGTGGGCAGGGCTGATATCTGAAACTCCTCCCCTCCCTCACCAGCAAATCACAGTCCTTTTATAGGGCCAGATGTAGCTTGATTGGGGCATGGCCCCAGCTGTGGCTGCTTCCCTAATCAGCCTAGCTTGGCTGCTTCCCCCCTGTTCTCCAGGAGTGCGGCAGCTGCCCCACTACAGGACCATAGTTCAGGTTCCAGGTGGGACCCTTTTTCTTTCATTCAGATGATTTATTCATTAATATTCATACCTCTGTCAGATAATGTCCAGGTGTAAGCCTATAAATATTCAAAAGTCACTGTTTGTGTGTGAGCATAAATCTACATTATCTAAGCATGAATGTGAAATTGCCCAGACAGACCATGAATATTCATAATCTAAATAAACTCAGAATTGCCCATAAACTGTCTTCCTTTTTTAACTCCTTGAGCTAATGGTTCTTCCATTACTAGTCCAAGGCTTCGCAGCAACAGGTCAGAATACAGACAATAACATTTATCACTGCATCTGCTGGTTACTCATGAAGTGCTGATCAGTGTTCAAGATGAACCCAGAAAGATCTCGCACTCTCTAGCTCAGTGTAGATGTAATCGGGAAAGGGCTACTATGTAAATCAAATCTGGGTTGCATTCTGTCTACATTCTCTTTTCTGTGACGTCTGGACTAAACTGACTCACTATGAGTCAAAGCAAGATTTTGCTAATTTATAGAGCCACAAACACAGTGGATTTAGATGTGGTAACACTTTGGATAGATGTAAATGACTACTCTAGGGAGTGGGATGGGTGGAGTTACTCTGGGACTAGTCAGAAATTGAATAATCATTATTAATAGTTTGTAGTGGATCAGGGTCCCACTGTAGTGTTCTAGGAGCTGTATAAACACACACAAAGACATGGTCCTCGCCCCAGAGGGCTTCCAGTTTAACTTATTTGTGATTAAATTCTCTCCTTTTTCACTTGTTGTAGAGGCATCGGGGGCAGGGTGATTTCTCACCTAATTCATCACTAGTTTTTAATGCTGTGGAGATGGGGTCTGATAAAAAACAAGACTCCCACTGACTTCGCTGAGCTTTGGCTCTTGAAAACCTAAAGCAGACAGAAGTCATAGGCGTTTTGCTTGGTGTGAGACTGCAGGATCAGCCTCTGTTGCTCCAACCACACCAACCCGCCCTGATTATGTTCAGTTCTCGGCTATACAGCACTCTGTGTTTTACAGCTAACAGATTAGCTGCTGCAAATCAAATATTTATAAAAACTCTGGCACAGGGGAGGCTCGGGCCTTGGCTTCGGCTGGAATAAGAAATATGTTTTGACATCCTGTTGGAATCTCATTGCACAGCACGGACAGGGAACAAGAGAACAAAGAGTGATCCAGAGTCCCTTTTGGAGAAGGCAGGGAAAGAAGAGGGAAGAGCAGCATTAAGGGATCACAAGGAACAAACGAAAGTGTAATGATTTACCAACTTGGCCCCGCATGAGGGTAACGTGCTAGGGCACAACGTAAATAATAAAGGCTGTGCTCAATGGCCTGGAAAAAGCAAACAACTTAAATCCCTCGGGAATGGGGGTGATTCTGACAGAGACCAGTTTATACCAGGAGGCATGTGACTGCACAGGGTTGGACGTGTAGCGGCATGATGGAAATGCGTACAGGACTCTGACTTAGATGTAAAAGAAGTCATGGACTAAACCTCTGTGAAACTCTTGGTGCCTGAACAATGTTAGCAGATAATATCTTCCCTTTTATATTGCCTTTTAGCCTGAAGCCACTACACAAGACACACTGCAACCATCTCCGGGGTGTTGGCAGCTGTTTAACAGTGCACAGCAGGGCTACACAACAGCTTAGGAACTGAAGAATTCTGCCTGTCATTGAAAATGCAGTGGGGTCTGGTATTGGCTGGCTTGAAATTTGGTCACGATACCAGGGCTGACTGCAAAAAGTACCAGGGGATCTGGAACAACCTTCCAATATGAATAGTGGGGGCAAATAATTCAACTAATTTGAAGATGGAGCTTGATAAGTTTATGAAAGGGACTATATGATGGGATTGCCTGTAATAGAAGAGGACTGGACATGATGACCGAGGAAGTCCCTTCCACTCCTATGTTCCTATGTAATGATCTCAAAAGGTCATGGCGTTGGTTTACCTGCAGCACGGGTGTCCTGCAGCACCACAGAAGCAATGGTTCAGGGTGGACTCAGAGAACAATTCCACCTCTGATTGCCCACCCTGAGGCAACAGTTCAAGGTGAGCACAGAGAAGAGTACCATTAACTCTGTGCCCTGTAGCATCTAGCTGTTTCCTTGGCGTCCCATCCCAATATTTCTCAGGCCAAAGCCACCTCGGTTGGTGAGACCCATCAGAATTGCAGCAGAGTGGAAGAACTGTGTGGTTATAGTTCTATAAAGAACAGGGTCCTGCTGAGTGGGTGGAGGAAGGACTCAGGGAAACTGCAATTCCAGCAAAGGGCAGGGGAAATAGAAGTTTCATCCAGAAAAGAACCAGTCAGACAGCTTTGAGTTTCCTTTGTGTTAACTAAATTTGGTTGTAACTTCCCAAGAAAAATTAGGGAAGCTCCATTGCTTAACTGTTGTGGAAAAAGAACTGGACAAGGTGACTGGTGAACATACTGTATTCAGACATCCTGCTTTGGCCAGATAGGAGATGAGCAAGATGAACTAACAGGTCTTTTCTATTTCTCATCTCTATGATTCTAATTGCTTAAGCACATTTTGTCCTTGTTTAATTAAAGTAGGTACATTGCGTTACGATTCTGTAATTTGGCTCTTGTCAATGGTCTTTAGACATCTCCCATGACTTGTGGTGGCAAGGGGCTGGGAGAATAAAGGACTTTTCAGTTTAGTGGTTGAACAAAAAAAAAACATTTTGATTAATTTGAAATTTTTTTCTTTTGTTTTGTTTCATTTGGTTTTTTAAAATGTTTTATTTAATTAAATGGAGGTAAATTCTGAAGTGAAACATCTTTCCAAATGAAAAGGCAAAATATTTCCAAATTTCTGTTTTCATTTCATTTTTTGTGGCCGAAACCATTCACTGAATTTGACCCAATTTTGCGAGTCGTTTCGGTTGTCCCGAATCTGCATTTTTGGGGTGAAAAATTATGTGTGAAAAAATTTGCCCAGCTCCAATACTGGCCACAATTGACTACCCCTAATGGGACAATTCCCTCTGGTCCTTTCCATTAAGAACCCAGTGTAGATGCCAGTTGTCCCCTTGTTACTACTTCTTAGAGGTAGAAGGTTTGTGGTCTCTCCTGGGATAGGCTGCATTGATTTCTCAAAAGCAGCCTCAGACCACAAGGAGTTTCATTAAACAGACAAAATCATATCAAAGTATTATGAACCTGATTCTCCTCTTGTAGATATTCATGCCTACGAGGTATTGTTTCAGGCTTTTGGCAGACTCAGGAAGACAGCGCTACCTTAATTTGCACTTGATTCACATTTAGAAAGTTTTCTTTGCAAACATGAAAGTTAGAAACTTAATTTTTTTTTCTTTAAATGGAAGCTCAAATTCTGCAGAATCTGAACAGGGCACGTGGGCCACACAAACACATCAACATAGTAGGGCGCTTGGCACCACTAGACTAACTTGACAGTGGTCAGGAAGCTGGTGTGCTAAGACTACTGCTGATCATATTGACCAATATTGTCTCATTGTTTCCTTGAGCTTGCCCATCTTTCTGTTTCCATCTGCTGTCTCTTGTCTTGATTGTAAGCTCTTTGGGGCAGGGACTGTCTTTTTGTTCTATGTTTGTACAACACCCAGCACAATGGGGTTCTGGTCCATGAATAGAGCTCCTAAGTGCTACCACAATACAAATAATAATAATAATTAAAGTTCTTAAGAGAAGAAACAGACAAGAAACTGCTCAGGAGAGCCGGCTGTGTTTAGTTCCTATGGCCTTGCAAAGTCTGACAAGCCTGCCAGATTACAAGTCTCATCCAGGGCTGTGGCAAGGGATGCAGCTCTTATGTTTCCACTGAATATTTCTAATTGGCTATCTAATCGTATTGACTGTAAGACCCGTAGACAAACAGTTTTGGTTCTTGGTTTCTTGTAACACTGAGCAAATACTGGTATCACCGCCTCCCCATTTTCAGGCTTCCTATCCATATTTGCCAGCAGGCCTATTGAAGCAGTTGGCACCTGGCTCATATAAGGGGCACATCTCTTCTTGTCCTAGCCTAACCAAACATCATTTGGAATGTGAATTGGTTTCTCGCAGTCTTGGCTCAAATTGGTGACTTGAAGCCAATTGTCAGCTTCTGCCAAATCCCGAAACGTAGAGAGAGGGCCCTGGATTTTCCAATAATTCCACCTCAACAGTAATGTATTTTCCCTGTCTTTTATGAATACTTGGTGGATGAAAATCCGGCTGCCACACAGTACTAGGAATACAAACAACCAGATAGCGTTTCTCTGGGGTTTCGGATTTGATGGCGGTGTGCACATATCCTTCTCTAATAAAAGTAAAGTGTCCATAAGGAATGCTACACCTTTAACTTGCACTTTAATAACTGGGAAGAGAACTGAAAGTAAAATATGGTTAAAGCTGCAGAGTACCTTCTGACCACGATATTTCACCTTGAAATGATCATGTCTTGAACAGAAAGTACTTAAACTATAAGCTCTGTGGGATAGAGACTGTCTTTACATTTCATGTGTACCTAGCACAAAGGGCCCTGACTAGCATCTCTAGGTGCTACTACAAGTACAAATAGTAATAGTGTAATCTCCCCGGATGATGCACATGCAATGCCAGTCTGAGTCCCAAGACAGGACCTAATTGTTGGCCCAATTCCTAGCTTCTTAAATGTTTCCTTTTAAGGGCTAAGACCCTGATTCTGTTCTCACGTACATCAGTTTTACACCTGCAGGATTCCATTGACTTCAGTGTACAGCACCAATGTATTACTGATTTACATTGGTGTCATCCAGAGGAGAATCAGGCCCTCAGTTTGAGTCCAGAATCTTCCTGTTCCTACATGAAGGCAATCCTCTCAGATCCACTCCCTGCATGTATAGGAAGGGATTCTCAGCTGGTGAATCTGACTGGTTAAACCATCCTTTCCCCCCCCCAAGGCCTTTTCTCAGATCATGCTCTTTCTTTCACCCTCAGATTGAACAGACTTCGGCAAGAAAGTGTTGTCTTGTTCTGTTATTTTTCTCACTTTGCAAACCATGTCCTAACAGATTGTTTAGTGTGTCACCTCCCCTTGCTATTTTCCAATCACACTTTTACCACGTCCCTGTAGCAATGACAGCAATTGCTTACACAGAAAAATAAAAACCGGAAAGTTGTTTCTCTGTGTATTCTTTAATCTTTCTAATGTGATAAGAGCACTGTCCTATTTGGAAAATGAATTGCTCTCTCTCCTTTTGCCTTTTATTGCATTTCCTCCTGCCTCTGTTCTGTTCCTTCCTCTCTCTCGCTGCTCCTGTGAGTGCCGTATGTGGGTCTCAGCACTGGGAGTGAGAATCCAGGTCTCTCTCCATTAGCTGTTCCAGAGTCATGGGCAGTCACACAGAGCCAGTGCCTCCAGGACATTAGAGTACTGCTCTTTGATGCTCTTTTTGTTGGCATGTATAATATACAAAGCTGTGAAAACTGAGGTAGTTGGGCCTTGTTCCGAAACAGGGTGGAAAGGTGATGACTCATTTTACCAGTGACCTATGGAGGAAGCATAATAATTGTCACAGGTTAAACTTGGTGTCTGGTGATGGGTGAAACACCTAAGGCATTCAGTTTGGATAAATATCCACAGCTTCAGAAGTTACTACGTGCAACAAATGCATGGGCCCATCCTGCTTTCATTGAAGAAGTCAATGGGAGTTTTAGCACTGACTTATCTGGGAGCAGGTTCTGGCCCCGCTATTCATTGATGATATTCAAGACGCTATTGTACAAAGACAAGTTGGGAAGATAAGGCCTCGGATAACTTGCATTAGCTGATTCTTTAATCTGAAAACAGCTACATAAATTTTCTCAGTCTACCACATGCAGGGGGCAGGTCCAAAAGTCTGTCTCTGCAAATAACAGAATTGTAATCTGAACATTGGATACCCTCTTAGGCAGAAGCAAAGTGATGGAGAGCTGAGAATTAAACATGACATTGTCAACGTCCTTTTCACATTCTGATTGACTAGTGTCTGCTTCCTGTCACAATGCTGGGGAAGGCATCTTATTAACAATGAGAATGGAAAAACTGAAGGCCATTGACTTTTATTGTCTAAGTGTGTGCTATAACACATTGTACACATCTACAAGGTGGGGTAAACACCTGCATGTCAATAACTGGGAAGAACGTTCCATGTATGTATTCACATAGATTAAGAAATCAAATAGTTTGTGTTTACATTAGGAAATTATCAGATCTTCAATAGAAATGCCCATTGACCCACCCAACCCACTTCTCTCAGAGTGATAGAAATACTGATGACATAAATGTAATATTTAATACAATGCTTTCATTTGGAAGGTGTACAGAATGACAGTGTCTGGTCAAAGCAAGACTTTAAATGGGCTAGTCCACACACAGGGTTTGTACAGCTTTAACTATATCGTTTGAAACTAGCGTGGACACAGTTATACTGGCATAAAGGTATGTGGTAATGGTTGGGACTACAAATTTACCCTAATTGTGAGCTCAATTGTAAAAAAGTATGTGGAAGTTCATAAGATGTCACCATAACCTATAATAACAAATGTGGATGGGAAAAGGTACAAAAGGGAGCTAGAAAGACTGAATTAGTCCAAACAAGAGGGCCTATTGATATAACTCAAGGACTGTGTTAAGCTTATGCTTGCTACACAAGAAAAATGTGGAACCAGAAATCAGTGAACCAAAATTGGTGTGTCAAAAACAAGGCCTAATTGGTAAATAAAATATCAAGGGGATGGGCTAGTCTGCCCACTACTCCCTTTTGCAGTCCTTGAAGAAAGAGATTTTGGGGAATAAAACTGGCTAGTGGAGCAAGCTTCACTATCATGGCTGCCACCCCCCACCATCTCCTGGGACCATGGACCTTCTCCATGCTGAAGGATGTCCTGAGCAGACCAGGCCAGAGAGAGGGACCCCGATGACGTCACCACCACTGCTGGCTCTTGCTGAATCCCAAACACCATCAGGGATGAAACGGGATTGGATTTTAACAACAGCAGCAACAACAGCTCCAGCCCATCTCAACTAACTTCTCTTTTCCCCAAAAGGACAATTATTGCCATCTCTGAGACCCAGTAAGAGACTATGAGACAAGGGGGCTTTTCCTTCTAAATACTCTCTCCAAATAAAAAAAAGGGAACAAAATATTAAAATAAAAACCTGACTTGACACTTTAAAATTCAAATTCCTTACCTGTTTTTCCCTTCTTTTCTTTATCTTTAATAAAAGGTTTAAAGGATTTTAATTGTGTGTTTTCCATAGTGCCTAAAAAGCTAATGCCTTTATATACCAGCCCCTGAACCTTGTTTAACACTGTTTAATATTAAACAGTAACTAAGTTATGTTCACACCTTTGGTCCATATATTCCAGCTAAATAAATACAACAGTTGTTTATACCTGTGTAGTTTAGGCCCATACATTTACAGCTATAAGCTATTACAGTCGAGGATAGTCTGGTGCTTAGGGAGACAATGTAGTCAAATAAATCAAGTATTGGCCAGGGTCTGAGAAGAGCTGGGTTCTAGTCTTGGTTCTACCACTTGCCTGCTGCGTCAAGTCATATCACTTCTTTGTGCCTCAATTTTCCCCAACTATCAAGTGGGAACCATGGTACTTGCCTCCTTTGTGGAGCACTTTGAGATCTACTGATAATAAGCCATATATATAAGAGCTAGGTATTATTATTGCTAACTGAGTTAATCCTGCCTTAATTCTGACATCGCCCACCTTTTGAGTGCTTGACTTTGTGACCCTAACAGCATTCTTTTTAATGTGAGGTTATTTTTTAAAGTAATATAAATGTAGGTCACTACTTGTGCCTATGTAAGGAAAGGGAGAGCCAGTTTGGCAGAAAATCACATGCAATCTGCTTTGGGAATGTTCCTTGAGAAATGAAGATTCTGTTTGCAGGTAGAAACAGCAGCTTCACACTGTCCAAGGAGCAGCAGGACCCAAGGTCCAATGGGTAAGCACTTCCAACCCTATCACATTAGGGAATGGGATGCACTGCTAGAGACCTGTATGAAATGCCACAGCTAGGATGACTTAGAGAGAGACATGTAGAAAAAGAGGAGAGAGTGGGAAAGAAAGGAAAAAAAAAAAAAAGAGAGAGAAAGAAACCAGCCTATGAAACAAGCTAATTCACATGCACTAGCAGTTTGGTACTTCCTCCCAGTCTGAGAAAGGAGACAACAAATGCAGGCGTGCTTCGACGACCCCTGAAATACAAGACCTCACAGCAGCCAAAAGAAATGGAAATCCCTCGAAGTAAAACTGTTGAGGGAGGAAATGGAAATCAAAGGGAAGGTGGAAATAATCCTTACATGACCTTTCAGGCTAGACTACCTGGCGGATGCAGACCCAGGCTGCGGCTCGGGGTGGCAGCAGAGGGGCAGGCGGGGACTATGTTCCATACAATGCATTAAGTCCCTTTCTGTTTTCACGGCATGCCACATGACATCCTCCTCACTTCGTTTTGCAACTACCTTTATTTTTGTTTTTCATCGGAGTAGATTCACCTTATTTCTATGGCTGGCATCTGCACCTCCTCCTTTTCCCCGTAGGAAAAAAAATTAAAACAAGTTATTGGTTCTGCTGACGGATTGCCAGTTAATCCTGCTCGGGCTGGTGTTTCCCTTCTTTAAATATATATTGGAATTTTACAGTCAGATGCCAGAAGGCAGGTGGTGTTCTTAGCAATTTCGCTTAGGCTGTTGCTGTACCACACTCAAGGGGACGTGAGCTGTTCTAAACGGCTAAATTGTGTTATTTTTCTTCAGCCTTTCCTATTCTTATTGTTCCCACTTAAAACTAAGTGATTTCAGTGCTATTGGAAGCTAGGAGACTGACAGTCCTGGAAAATTAACTCCTTTTCTTACAGTTTAGATACTGCATGAGCAGTGGCAATGCAAGCTTCCTCCATGCTGCCTTGCCAATGTGTCTAAGGGTAGGGCTACACTCAAGCAAGAGGTGTAATTTCCAGCTTAGGTGGACATATGTGCACTAGCTCTGAGCAAGCTAGCACTAATAATAGAAGTGTAGCCATGGCATACGGGCAGTAGGAGGAGCTATCTGCCCAAGTAAGTATCTAGGGTCTTGAATGGGATTGTACTCAGGGCAGCTAGCCCGTCCCACTGCCTGCCCTGCTGCAGCTACATTTCTATATTTAGCACACCCACTCAATCAGAGCTAGCACATGTATGTCTACCAGAGCTGAAATTGGGTGCCGTTACACTGGTATAAAGGTGCTTATGTTAGTGTAGCTTTCGTAAATTTACAGGAATAAGCTATACTGGTTCACGCAGCAACATTCTGGTATAACTGCGTCCACAGTCGGGGATTGTACTACTTTATCTGTACCTCGTTCAGACTGATATGCTGTAGTTAAAGCAGCTGCTTAAGTGCTCAGCTGGATAGGCAGGACCTAGGCATAAGCATGAGTGGCTTTTTCTGAGTGACAGAGTGTGGTCCAGTGGATGGGGGACTGGGTTGGAACCCAGGAGAGCTCAGGTCTGTTTCTGGTTCTGCTGCTGCCCTGCTGGGTCATATTAACTTCGCTGTGCCTCTGTGTCCCCTCCCATCCATTGTGTGTCATGTATTTAGATTGGATGCTCTTCTGGCCAGGACTTTCTCTTAGTATGTGTTTGTACAGCCCCTAGCACAATGGAGCCCTGAACACAGCATGGGTCTTCAGTTACCACCGGAATATAAATAATAAGTGCTTTACTGAATCGGGGCCCAAGTGCCAGCTGTGTGGTGGCTTACTGCAAGGTGGCCACTTACCCATTTAAAATGGGATTGCCTCCTCCTGCAACATGCCCAGGTTCAGAGCTTTAATTGTAGGGGTTGTTTCTGGCTGCAGATTGAGCAAGAGTAATACAAGGCCAGTTCCCCAAGGCACCGTTTAAACTGCCTTATTTTCCACAGTGAAGTTCCCCCCACATCCCCACTCCTCTTCCTTCATACTAGCGCCACCGTGGAGTAGGTGTAATTAAATAATCATTTGTAAATTAATCCCAAAGCCAGAGGACCTCAGGTGCAATGATCTTTCCCACTGTTTGTTTGTTTTTCTTTAATCCAGAGAGAATGAGATCCACACCCCAGTGGAAACAGAGGCAGCCTCCTGTAGGCGTTTAACCGGTTGTTGCAGAGTCCCATCTCATGAGCTTTCTTAAGGGAAACAACTAAAAAGGAGTCTGTTGTCTGACATATGTGCTTTGCACAGTCGTATGTTTTTTAGTTTGGCTTGTAAAGGATTAAACATATTCTCAGCAAAGGCCCTGCCTGGGTTTAACTAAGCAAAACCCATGTGGATTCTGTGTTCTTATTGTTTTCTCCCCACCCCCGCCTCTGTTTGGAAGCCCTGGAGCCCTGTTAGGTAAGTCAGCACTGCAATTAGATGCCCATGGCTGGCCAGTGCATGGGGCTGGGGGTGGGCTCAGGCTAAGGCGCTGTTTAATTGTGGTGTAGATGTTCCGGCTTGGGCTGCAGCCTGAGCTCTGGGACCCTCCCACCTCGCAGGGTGCTAGATCCTGGGCTACAACCTGATCCCAAACATCTACACTGCAATTAAACAGCCCCTTAGCCTGAGCCCTGTGAGCCTGAGTCATGGGCCAGCCCTGTGGGTTTTGATTGCAGTGTAGACATACCCACTGTGTTTCCATGTCCTTATTTCAATGGCGGGAATGGGGGAGAAACTGCTTTTCCATTTGGAGGTGAAAACAGTAGCGTGAATGAGAGCAATGGAGAGAGAATCCCCCAAGGGGCATCCAGCTCACATTGCTGAACTAGAAGGAGGGTCAGTACTTTATCTGCTGCTCCCCTTTAGAAAGACCTGGCAGCTGCTGCTATAGCAGCAGCTGAAGAGCATCGGTGCAGCTTGATGGCATTCCACGGAGCCTGTTTTGAACACTCACCCTGGCACAGTATCAAAAATGTACATGCTGCAGAAACCAGAGAATTTAGAAGGTTGCTGGACACAGCATTGCAGCAGCAATCGCATCAGTGCCAAACACAGAGGAAAAGTAACCTCTCTACTCCTACTCGAGATGCCCCTGTTTATGCATCCAAGGATTGCACTAGCCCTTCAGGCCACAGCATCACACCACAACCCCCAAATCTTTTTCAGAGCCACTGCTGCCCAAGCCGAGTCCCCATCCTGTAAGCCTGGCCTGCATTCTTTGTTCCTAGGTGTATACATTTATATTTAGATGTATTAAAACACGTCGTTTGCTTGCAGCTAGATTACCAAGCGAGCCCCATTAGTCTGCACTAATGACCTGTCCTCTTCATTATTTAGCACACCCCTAATTTTTGTGTCACCTGCAAACTTTATCAGTGATGATTTTATGTTTTCCTCCAGGTCACTGATAAAAGTGTTAGATAGTGCACTGGTGCTGAGCAGTGGGCAGCCGTGCTAGATCCTGCTGGTGGCCATTTGCTCTCAACCTGTTTCTACTTAAGGCAGAAGCCTTACAAGAGGGGTTGGGAAGTATAGGGCCTGAGCCAATCCCACTGAAGCCTAAGGGAGTCTTTCCAACCTTCCAGCCTTCAGTGGGATTTGGAACAGGTTCATTGTCTCAGCAAAGGTGGCTCTTCTGAAAGAACCACCCTCCTGGCATTGGGAAATGCTGGGAAATGAAGAAGGGCCAGGATAGCAGAGTGTAGCTTGGTCATGGTGCAGAATCCTTTGGGAACCTAGAGTAGCGCAATAGACCAAGGCTTTAAACATAACCACCCCTATTCGTGTGTGTATATATAGTACAGATAGGCCAGAGCTGCAACGTTCTGATGTGGTTCTGAATTCCATGAGGGTTCAGGGTGACTTGGTTCCAGGATTATAGAGATGGACTAGAGCTAAGAAGCTCCGATCCAGGTTCAAATATTCCAGGTTCCAGGTGTAGGTTGGGGGTTGACCCCCCCCCCACTCCAGTCCCACCTCTAATACATAGCTGTCAAATTCTGGTGTTAATCTATTGCCCTTGTTCCACATGCTTTGTGTGGCAGGGTCCCCTTTCACCATTTATGGTTTAGGATAATAAATGCCCTGATCTTTATCTCCTCTGTCTTTGAGCTATCAATCATCATCATCATCCTAGCACCTAGGAACCCCAGTCATGGACTAGGAGTGGGATCCCAGGATACTGTAAGCCACAACACCACACTTTTTCAGGAGTCCACCTTGCCTCTAGTGGTTGCAGCTGTTTCCATGTTGATTAACCTGCTGCAGCTCGGTTAGTTGCGTGCTTTTGTTACGTAATAAACACTGCTGTTGTATTGGGCCTTTGGTGAGTTGCTGGGAGCGCTTCACAAGAACTCTGTACATCCTGCTGCTTTCACCTGTGGTGGGACAGATATGTGGGGGTGCGTTTTTTATTTGTTTGTATATTTTTATAATGGCGTATTCACCTTTTTACAATCAGCTGCCCACTTTTGTAAATGAAGTTTTTCCCAGGACAACTGACCAAACTCTCTTGTTTCTTAAGGTTGGCATTGTCCACATGTATTCCACTCTGCAGTAAATAATGTCAGAAACTTCCCCCACACTCCCATGCAGGAGGACTGAAAATGAAATAACTGCTCTGGAAAATGATTAGATTTTAGCCTCTTCCGTACCTGCTTCCCCATCGCCAACGCAGGGTTACAAACACAAAAGGGACTGCAAAAATGACGTGGTGGGACCTGATATTTATTCTCCCGCAGTGGCTTCTAGATCCAGCTTGCCTGGGTCGCAAGTCAGAAGGGCCTGACGCCTCACAGGCTTGCTCCTTGTCACATTATTTACATCAGTGCAAAGTGGCTGTAAAACAATACCAGGCTGATCTGACAGCATTTTACGTCCACTTGCATGGGGCTAAGTGTGCGAAGCAGGGAAGTGTTGGGCTAGTGCTTCTAAGTGGCAAGTCAAACCAGTATCTGAGAAGTTCTCATCTGCAGTAATAGAGTCCACCACTTGAATGTGGTGGCTAGGTCTGTAGCTATGGTGTGGGGAGGACTGTTTGAATAACAACAGAGCTTTTATGACTCTGTGATTAAGCAGCTTGGATAAGATTCCTGGCTATTTATGGAGTCGTTCTACTCGCTATTCACAAAAATTTCAGTGGTTGCTGGGTACTTGTGAAAACATTTGCCAGCAGTGAATTCCTATTTCACTGCTGCTCAAACCATGCGAAAAGGGGGATGATCATATTTTGGAGACGCGCACAATCTCTGCTACGAGCCACAGCTTGAAAGTGGGAGTCCACCCAGGTCCTGCTGATGAATATTTAATCTCTAGCTAATGAGACTGATTCATGAACCAAACAAAAAAAAAAAAAAAAAAAAAGGCCAATGTTTATCAGATGTTTGGTTCTGTGAATACTATTGAACAAGCAATAGGCGGGAGGTAGGAGACAGCTAAATGTGTGCAGAGGTGTTTCCTAGGAGACTGTGATGTATGTGAAAGCCATGAAAAGGCTGATTTTGAAAAGGCTACTGCTTCCGTAATGATGGTATCATGCCCTCAGGGTGTGATATGCCAATGAGTTTGTTCGCCTACTGCAATGTTCATATAACCTGCTACCCTGCTTAGAAGGATTTGGTGAGTGGCGTGGGACCAGCTTGCTCATGCAGTTTCAATTCAATACAGTTGAATTGAATCTCTCATTCTTAATAAACTCACGCTCTCTCTTCTGGACTCTTAAATAGTATGGCTGCTATTCCGTGTTGTGTGTCTGGGGGGGGGGGGGGGGGGGCTGAGAAGGCAGGGCCCTGGGTGACTTTAAACTGTCTTTATGCCCACAGGATTATGGGCTGTTCTGTCTGGTCCCCAGGATAAATGAAAGCTCCCAAGAGCTGCTCTAATATATAGCATTCCCATCTTGGCTGCCAAGGGGTTGTTCTGCTGCCCAGAGCAGGCCAGAATTCCGTGTAGTCAATCCATCCTCCTCATCATACTCCACACCCGAACATAGCCACTTTATGAACTTCATACCCTCATATCTCAATGCCTGTACTTTGACCCATCAACCCTTTACCCCCAATCAGGGATATTGCAGATTATGTATTCCTTATGCCACCTGATCTTAAACTGAACTTCGCACCCCTTGATAATCCGTACGTTATTCCCTGATAACCAGAAACTTCTATGCTCAAACTCTGTTCACTTCTTTTTTAACATCATCTTAATACATTTTTTAACTCTTGTGCTATGACTCCACCCTGTTTGCCCCAGCACACTCCCTGAATCGGTGCTTGTGAGGGGGACAGTGGGACTTCTTATTATGGACCTATCCTGTGGCTGTGACAGGGGAATTCTCTCCTGACCTCTTGCAACACAGTTCTGGCCAATCTGTGCTGCTCCAGCAGCACAGAAGGGCTAGGTCTGGGGC
Organism: Chrysemys picta bellii; assembly: GCF_011386835.1. Classification (NCBI taxonomy): domain Eukaryota; kingdom Metazoa; phylum Chordata; order Testudines; family Emydidae; genus Chrysemys; species Chrysemys picta. The sequence goes on along the minus strand of NC_088793.1, from coordinate 152,589,494 downwards.
ACACTCTGTCCCTATAAATCCAAAACACAGCAGAGGCCTAACTAGGAATAATGGGCTGAACTTAAGAGGACGCAGAATTCTCTATGACTCTAATTGCTAAATCCAGGCACTGGATGACAAGAGATACGAGTTCTATTCCCCAGTCTGCTCCTTTAATTTCTGTTTTAGTTTTCTCAGCTGTACATTGGGGATAATGATACTTGCCCACCTTCTGTAAAGTCAAATGAAAATGTCTGTACAATGGGCTGAATAGCAGGGAAAACTTTCTATTAGAGTGTGGAACGGTTTCCAAAGGAAAGTGGGATCCTTAAAGCAAAAGCTTGGGATATTTAGGACATACCCAAAGAAAGCACTGCGGAGGAGAATATACAGAAGTGAATGACAACCCTTCACTAGCTAAGCTGGGGGATGGACTACTAGACGCAAGCTATTAAGTCTTTTCTATGTTTAACTTGTATCTCTGTCATTGCCAGTCCCATTTGAATAATGGCTATAACAGTTTTGGTTGTAGACGGAAAGAAAAATAGAACCATCTGGAAGCAATGAGTCAAGAATAATGTAATATGACAATTAATTCTCTTAAATCAAATTGCATGGGGGAGGGGGAGACAAAATGAGAAGAACCAGGAGTAGAAACGCTGCCAGTCAGCCAGCTCCTGAGATTCGGCTCACCGAATAAGGAGAAAAAATAACTCACAAACTCCCCCATGCACAGCCCACAACTGGAAGTGTGTGCATAGGATCACACCGTGAAACACAAGCCAGATCAGCAGTGGGAGTGGTGGGACAAGGGAAATAGCCTATTAGGCCTCTTAATGCCAGCTTACAAATTCAATCCCAGCCTAGCTTGTCGTTGTGGACAGCCACACTAGGTTCTTCTGTGGCCTGTGTGACATACGCATGCAGATCTTCATCCTGTTCCTATGGGACAGGTATTCGCTGCACAAAAACTCCGCCATAACCGGAACACTTGGATATCAGCCAAAAAGCCAACAGTTGAATGGGCCACAGCGGCTGATGGCCCCTGCCACGTCTACAGGGGGCCCCTCCAGACCAGGCTTGTGGCGCATGGGGGAAAAGGGCGCTGCCCATGCTGCACTTGGTTCTCCTGGAATTCTCTCTCTTTTAAAATAACAACAGAAGTAAGCTCTTGTAAGGAGCTTTACACATTCAAAGCACTTCAGAGATGGTAACTAGCCCTCACCGTACCTATGTGAGGTATGGGAGTGGGTAAGTAGTAGTAGCCCCCTTTTATATAGAGAGACACAGGGACAGGTGACTTGGCCAAGACTATTCAGCACAGTTGTGACAGAGCTAGGACTAACATTTGTATCTCCTGATGCCCAGTCCAGTACACTAACTACTACACCATCTGGCTCCCTCTCTTTTTTTGCTTATGGGATGGTGAGTGGCTGCACCACAGCTGAGGTTTCAACAGCTTTTATCCTGAAAGCTGAATTTTCAAAATTTCTGACATCCACACAGGGGGTCAGGTGGGGTTAAAAACTGGCAGTGGCAAGACATTAGCACTGTAGGGAAGGGGTGGGGGGGACAGGGGGTCCTGAAAATGTGGGACTGAAATAGTGCTCGGACAGTGATCCTCACCAGTGACCTGGGCCATCCTTTGGGCTCTCTGGTGAGAGCCTTCAGCCTCCCGCCCCTCAGTCTCTACCCTGATTGGCTGAGCAGGGGGTGGGTTATTGACAGGGAGGAGACTCGGGTCCTTGTTGTTCTCTTTTAAGACCAAGTAAATAAATCATAACCATTCACATGTTTGATGAATTTTGCTGCTTCTCTGCATTAATTGTCTCTGAGCAGTGCATGATTCTCTCTAACATTCCAGTTCTCCTAAAATACTTGCTGAATAATTACTATGAACTGTTGTTGGTCTGGACCTCATCTGAGAGCACTTTATTCAGGTCATTCAATGTATGAAATTCAAGATCCGATGGTTAGTTTGAAAGTCAGGGCTCTTGGGATCTATTCCCAACTCTGCCACTGACTGGCTGTGTGACCTAAGACAAGTCAATTCTCCTTTCTCAGCCTTAGCTTCTCCCGCTTTCAAGTAGGGATAACGATCCGCTCTTACCTACCTCATGGTGGGTGGAGGATGGGGATGCATTGGAGAGTGTCACTAGGAGCAGTGCATAATATGAGGTGTCCTATCACGTTTACTCAGATCAGATTATGACATCATAGAATAGCTGAAATATTCTATTTTATTTGTATTTTATTAGTTTGAAATTGCTAGGAGCAGGAACTACTTAGCTCAGACTGAAGCATCTTATCTAATTTTCGAGATCTAAGTGTCTCCTCTTTGTGTGCGATGAGACAATTTAACACACGGTGACAAACAGAAGATGCTTTTGTTTTTGTTTTGCAACAAAATATTGTTGCAAAGAATTTTCATCCCACTTGTTATGATTTCAAGAAACAAACTGGTTTAGTCTGAATGGGATTTTCTGACAGAAACGGTTTCAATGAAATTTCCCCACCATCTCGATTCCTGGGCTCTATCCCTGCCTCTGGGGGAGGGAGGGGTTGTTGTCTGTTAGGACAGAAGTAAGGATTGGTGGCTTCTCTTTCTGGCTCTGCCACCGCCTTGCTGTGTAGGCCCTTGGGTAGGTCACTTCCCTTCTCTGTACCTCAGGCTCCCCATCTGTCCAATGGGAACAGGGACAATTCTCAAACTCTGGGCAGTCGTGAGCCTGGGTGAGATAAGGGACGTAAAGCCCTTTGTGAAGGAGAAAGGGGAGTTTCACGGTGTTGAGCACCAAGGAATTCTAAACTTTGCTAAAATGTCTAGTCTGCGGAAACAAGAAATGGTCGGGAACAAATTTTAACCATTGTCTTTTTTTAAAGCCCATTCAGGGATGTGAGTCCCACTCTTTTAGGTACCTGGGGTTCTTTGCCAGGAGGAGAGAAGAGGTTCCTGCCTCCATTTTTTTGGCCTTAACAAACCAGGTGCTGTGCTCCAGTTCTCGTCTGAGATCCCCGAAAAAGAACATCTTCCCATCTGTTAACAAGACAGTACCTATCTTTAAAAGCGGAACAAAGAGAACCCTGGGACTTACAGACTAGCCAGCCTCACTTCCATACCTGGAAAGATACTGGAACACATTATTAAACAATCGGTTTGTCAGCACCTACATGATAATTTGGTTCTTAGGACTAGTGAGCTAGATTTCTCCGTCCCTTGGCAATAAGACAGACTCTTGTTTTCACAGCCAGTCGATCGCCCAGTGTCATCACCCTGCCTGCTGGCTGGGCAGGGTAACTCCTCAGGTCACCACCCTCTCCAGCCTTTCTTGGGCTTGGAGAGTGAGGAGGAGGGTGGACAGCTGGCGACCGTGAACATCTGCCATCCATCGCTCCATCACCTACAGCAAGTGACTGGCATTAGGGTTCCTCTGTGGCGTCCCCTGTCTGTCGACCGTGAACATCTGCCATCCATCGCTCCATCACCTACAGCAAGTGACTGGCATTAGGGTTCCTCTGTGGCGTCCCCTGTCTGTCTGGGGAGAAGCAGAAAGAGTGGGAGAGAATTTATCTCAAAGAAGATTGGATTTGCAAACTGCCACCAGGAGCCCCTTGCTCTCAGACTGTGGAGGGACTTCTTCAGAGCTGTCTCCAGTGTGTTTGGAAAGGTCCCAGCAATGGGGCTCCCAGCCCTTCCCTTGTGGGAGACTGTTCCCCAGGCTGAGAGTCTCTGAGCTGGGCCAGACCCGGTGAGCTGCTGAGCATGGAAATCAATGGGAGACGAGGGGGCATTGGGCTTGCTATGCCTAGGGACTTTGACGTGTGGAATGGTTTCCCAGGAGAAGTCCAGACTCCTGGGTTCTGTTCCTTCTCTAGCTTGGCAGGGAGTGTGGCCTGGGACGGCAAGAGGGAGCTTCTTGTCCAAAGTGAACGATGGTCTTTGTGACTGACCCCAGTGCTTGAAAAGGAGGAGACTCCCCGGGTATTGCAGCACCAGGGATGACGAGGGGGAACGTTGGGAGCACATCATGCAATGAATTCCTGCCAGTGTGTGGAGCTTTCACTCCCTGCACCCCTGTGGGGGCAGGAGAAGCTGCTCTGGCTGGGGCAAGGATGGGGACAGACCAAAAAGACTGGTTAGTGAGAGGCTGCCTTGACCCCAGACTCACGCCTGCTCCCCGCTCGGTTCCAGGATGGCCAGGCTCCTGAGGATGTTCAGGAAGAAGGCTCTGCAGGTGGCCCCAGAGCCTGAGGGAAGCAGCTGCCGTCTTCCCCAGGAGCAGAGCGGCCCCTCTGTCCCCGCTGGCAAGGAAGGAGCTCCCAGCTGGGCCAGGAGGTGGAAGTGCCCAGCCTTCTGGCGGAGGAAACCCGCTGTGGGAGAGGCACAGGCCAGGCTGAAATAGAGCTGGTCCAGGATGCGGCGGGGCAGGCAGGACTCAGCCGAGGAGGGGAGCCGGGCAGGGTGGCTCTGGGGCTTGTTGTGTGGGAAGCACCAGCCCCAGGAGCCCAGCCCTGATTCCCAGCAGGAGGCATCGCCCTGCCCGGTCACTGAGGACCTTCCAGCCTCCCCAGGGCAGGAGGTGGAGGATCCCTGTCCCAGCACCAGCAGCTTGGCCTGCTCCCCATGGGACAGCAGCAGCACCTGGGACTCAGGCAGCAACGAGGCCGATGGGCGCCGCTGCTTTGTTCCAGGTGAGGAACCAGGCTGGGCTCAGGGAGGGGTGAGGAGGGGGCTGTGAACACCCTGGGCCCAGGCACTTGACCAGTGCTAGGGGGGCGGGTCCCCAGCCCAGGTGTCTGGCCTGAGCCACGGGAACCTGATTGACACTAGATGCTGCCACTTTGGTCTTTGATGCTCCAGTTGTGTGTGTGTGTGTGTGTGTGTGTGTGTGTGTGTGGTGGGGGAGGAGGGCTGGTGGGGGGAGGGCAGGCACCTCCCAGGGAGTCCAGGTCAGGGTGGGGGAGTCTCTTTGCTATGGGCTCCTGAAGGAGTTGGGGGCTGAAGGCATCACTGAGAGGGGGAATGTGGGGAACATTGCCCCACCATGCCCGTCCTTCCCCTGAGTGGCAGCAGGCATCACCCTGTCCCCTTCTCTCCCTGGTTCAGGGACCCCCAGGGACTCAGATGATGATGAGGAGGAATGGGTGGACGTGGCCACAGAGGAGGCTGCTCTCAAGAACATCCAAAAGCAGCTCCAAGGCCAAGAAAAGGTATGAACATTCCTCAGCTGTGCTGGAACCGAGATTGTCCTGCCCCTTCCCAGGACCCTGACTCCCTGCAGAGGGTCTTGTCTCTGATGATCCACCAGCCCTAATGGGGACCTTTCTCCTCCATGATCTGGGCCCCCCAAGATGGAGGTGTTTGTCACACACCAGCCTGGGTCTCCTCCCACAACAGGCACTGTCCCAGTTCCTGACCCTGTTTGTGTAGGAGTCGTGGGTGATTTGGACAATGGGCGGGTCCCTGTTATCCCCTATTCAGGCCTGAGTCCTGAAGCTGGTGTGGGTGGGTCAGGGAGGGCCCTGGCTAACTGTCTCTCTCTCCCCTAACCCCACTCCTGGTGGGTACAGGATGAGGCCCAGCAGCTCATGTTCCTGCACGCCATCCACCCCGTGTGTCTCGCTGCACAGCAGAGAGGGCAGGACACATTGGAGCCACACTGCTGCAAGGCAGCTGTGGTGAAGAGGATTGTGGTGAGTGAGACATGGCGCCCAGCAGCTGGAGGGAGGACAGAAACATGGGAGGGGCAGGGGTCTCCCTGGGCCAATGGATGGGGGATGGCTGGTGCTGGAAAGGCATCTGAGGGCAGGGATTGCTAGGGCTGAAGTTTGAGGAGAAGAGATGGGAGAAATTCTGAGATTGGTCACTAGTGGGCAGGAATCGGAGGAGCGGGAGACAGCTGGGGGATCCTGCTGGCTGTGTGGGGCGCTGGCTGTGTAATCTCCTCACTGGGAAGCGTCAGTGAGGCCCAAATCTCACACGCTCCTTTGTCTCCTTTGGGTCTCACAGGAGCTCACTGAGGAGCTTCCTGATAACTCTCCATCCGGCACCTTCCTTGCTAACTTCCTGATTGCTGTGGACAACCTCAGGTACCGAGACCCTCCCGCCCGGTTACCCTAATCCCGGCGCTGCTCAGGCCCAGGGCTGGGAGTCACTGCCCCTCCCACTCCCAGATCACCTCCCAAGGGTGACTTCTCTGGCAGAGGTGGTGGGAAGGTTCACTCTCTCCTGTCTGGGCTGTTCTTTCCACTCCAGTAACATTGCAATGGCTTTGGGGAGAGGCTCACTCCAGGATCAGATACAGGAGGGGCAACAGGGTCCAGGGAACAGGCACTATTCGTGCCCTGCCACTGTCTGTCTGGGAAACCTTGGCCTTGTCATTCCCTGGCTCGGTGCCTCAGTTTCCATTCTTGCCAGCTGTGCCTATTTCCCTGCAGTTTCACGTCCTGTTGGTTCCAATCTCACCCCTGCACTGCACAGTCTAATACTGGCTCCTCTCTCTTGCCAGCACCATGACACCTGCCCTGGAGTCAGATCTGGAGACCCACCTCCTTCGAGCTGCCCTGCATGCCGTCTTTACCCTGGGCATGGAGAAGGACACCACCCAAGTCCAGGTAGATCATGCTAAAGTCATAGATTGAAGAGCCAGCTGTCATCCTGCCATGAATGCTTGCTAACTGCCCGCAGTGGGATGTGAATGAGAAAGGCCAGGATATGTGTTTGGGGGTCTCCCCAGTGCATCCCAGAGACCCCTCTTCCCATCCTGTGGCAGGTGTAGCCCCAGTTTCCCTAACTCTGACCCATGGCTCTCCCTTGCTTTGCAGGATCTGCATAGAGTCTTGCCAGAGCTCCTGGATGCCATGCTGGGGAGGTGAAGGACGAAATGGTTGGCACAGAGATGAAGCAGACTGAAGTAGGGACAGACGCCAGGGTGGAGCAGTCCATGGTGGGTTCTCAGACCCTGATGGGAAAAGGTTTTGTTTTAAACCTGCTGCCTATTAATTTCATTTGGTGACCCCTAGTTCTTGTGTTATTTACTTTCTTCATACCCATCATCATTTTATAGACCTCTATCATATCCCCCCTTAGTCATCTCTTTTCCAAGCTGAAAACTCCCCCCAGTCTTCTTCATCTCTCCTCATTTGGCAGCTGTTCCATACCCCTAATCATTTTTGTTGCCCTTTTCTGAACCTTTTCCAATTCCAATATATCTTTCTTAGACAGGGTGACCACATCTGCACACAGTATTCAAGATGTGGTCATACCATGGATTTATATAGAGGCAATATGATATTTTCTGTCTTATTATCTATCCCTTCCTTAATGATTCCCAACATTCTGTTCACATTTTTAACTGCTGCTGCACATTGAGTGGATGATTTCAGAGAACTATCCCCAATGACTCCAAGATCTCTTTCTTGAACGGTAACAGCTAATTTAGACCCCATCATTTTGGAGGTAGAGTTGGGATTGTATTTTCCAATGTGCATTACTTTGCATTTAGCAACATTGAATTTTGAACACTGAACATTGCCATTTTGTTGCCCAGTCACCCAGTTTGGTGAGATCCTTTTGTAGCTTTTCGCAGTCTGCCTGGGACCCTTTGTTTCCTACCTTTTAACCAGTTACCAATCCACAAGAGGACCTTATGATGTACCTGTATGGCACAATCATTTTGCATTGAATCAGTTGATTCAATTGCTTATTCTTTGGGGTTCAGACCCTCTGATTGTCATATCTGTCTTTCAGGCTCTGTCCCAGCCTCTCACACAGTTGTATCCTGCCGCCAGCCCAGCACAGGGAGCAGTGGGGACAGGCAATCTCATCTTGTCAAACCAAGCAACATGGGTCTCATTGAGGCTCAGATGGAAGATCCCATGCATCTCCTGGAGGTAAGAACCATTCACTCTTCCTGTCACTTGGGGTTCTTGCAACAAACAGGGGGCTCCTGCTACATATCCTAGTTGGGAGCTTTCCCTATCCCTGGATCCCAGGCCTGGTACAGAGACCTATTTCTCATCATGATATCCTCATTTTATTCTCAGAGGATGCGTCCAGGATCCTGAATAATGTTTTCTGCAGGAGGGTTGAGCGGGGAAAGATCACTCACTGTCATGACCCAGGAGTCTTCAACCCGGGTCTGTAGGGTTCATGGGAGCAGCCACACTCCATCCCTCCACCTGGAAGCCTGCTGAAAATTGCTTACCTAGGACCCATGAAGTTCAGCCCCAGTTTGGGGCTCCACCCCTGAGGTCCTATTGGAGGAGTCCCAGAGAAGCTAATTGGCCCCCTGGCCCTGCTTAAGGCAGCAGCAGGAACAGAAAGCTGACTGAACACCAGGGCTGCTCCCTGTTCTGGACCGTGTGCTGCCTGATTCTGCTGCCGCTCCACTGGCTTGATTTCCTGGTATCTGATTTGTGGTTGTGATTGCAAGTTTGTCTTTTGCTTCTGATCTTCCAGTATCCTGACCCAGCTGACTCCTGTCATGTGAGTGTGGACTCTGGCGCTGACCTGTAGGTCTGGCTGCCCTTGGCCCAGCTGTGACATTGACTTTTGTACAATTTTTCCAATGCCCTTTTCTGGTCTCCAGCAAAATACACCAGTACCTTGGCTCCCAAAGTCCTAGTTGCCTGCTATTCAAGGGCCGAGGGGTAGTGCTTGTATTGCCCTGACCCCCACCCCAGCTGCTTTTCCTATGGGAATCTCCCTAGAGCACAGGAGAAATCTGCTCTTCTCTTAGGATCAGTCCCAGCAGTAATTCCACCCACCCTGGTCTCAGCTCAGCTACTTTGTTTACCTGGGATCAGGGACAACTTTTGAAGCCCTTAGCGTGTGGGTGGAGGTGGGAGCAGAGGCTGAAGCTCCAGCAGTTTCCACCAAAGAACACCACCCTGTCTTTCTATTGTCTGACTAGGGCTCACCATCCATCTTAGAGCTGAACACCAGATGGGAGCTGATAGATTGTCCTTGGTAGGCCATGTTCTTGTGTGTGATGGAGCTGTGTGCCAGAGAAGGCCAAGAGCAGATGCACCACACATGGTCAGGACCAGGCTAAACAGCCTGTAGTGGTAGGTGTGTGCCATGGCCACATATAGAAACCTTGGGCATCCATGGGGACTGAATCTGGGTGTTTCACTGCCTCCCTCTCAGGAAGCCATAGAAGGGACCATCTGCTGTGCTCCCCTTTGCAATGCCACTGTCAGAGACCATTGTTAGTGGATGCCAAGTGACTGAGCAGGGGACTCCTTGAGAGACTCCTAGAGACTTGCAGGTGTTTCACTGTGACCCTCTGGGAGCTGTGGAAAGAGAGCTGCATTGAAGAGACTCTCCTGCTCTAACAAAGGGTTTCTGTTCTCCTAGATAGTCAGCCAGTGAGGCCAGTTGGCAGAATGTGGAAAAGCTGTTTGGTGATGGGTTGGAGGATTCCTGTAGGTGGCATCAGCTGCAGTGCCTGGGGTTCCCATGGGCCAAGCCTCCACTCGTGACACTCCAGGCTAATCTCCCACTGCTCTCAGTGGGGCTTTGGCTTTAGCTGCTGGGCCTGCGTGCCTAGACAGAGGACTCAGGTATTTCCATCAGGCTGCTCAATGGCAAATAGAGTCATCCACAGAAGTGAAGAAGAATGGAAGTGAAAGAGCAAAGCTGGACCATCCACTGAGCTGCTGCAAACAAGTGAGCAGAGCCAGGGAGAGAAGAGGAAGAACTCGAAGGTGGCTGGCGGCAGTAGGGAGGAAAAGCAGTTTGGGAGCTAGGAGACTAGAAATAAATAGTTAATGATGAATACTGCGGGCTTTGTCTTGTGTGGTGAAGGGTTGAAAATGGGTCTCTTTACTATCACACTAAACTTTAAAATAGCTGTGTATGATGAAAGGGCAAGTCTATAAAGGTAAGAGGTCACTCTAGGGGCTTGAAGTCCCAGATTCTGTAGCTATTGCATGCTTCTATCAGCTGATCTCAACCCAATAAACCCCTGAGGCGGTAGCAGAAGTGAGCTCTTGTCTTCTTTTTCTGGACTAGCCACCAGAAAAAGGACACGATACATGTGGTCAAGGAAATAGAGAGGCATGGGGGTCGCTTGCAGTGTTGCCTGTTAATATGGCTCTTGTGGGGGAGCACGGCAGGTTACTTTGGACTAAGTAGGAGCCACATGTCTCCAAACCTGCATATCCCGAGGCTCCAGAGACCTCGCTTCAGATCCCAGAGCTTCCTCAGAGTCCTAAGGAGCCAGATGGAATCTGGCCTTTCTCCCCCCAACTCAGCAGTCCAGAAAAAGCTATTTGTAGACATGTTATGTGTCCTCTCCTGCCACACTCACCTGTTGGTGAGTAATGCAGTCACAGAGTCCAGGCTCAGTGTCATGCATTTATCTGGGCTGTGACAAGCAGGAGGACTTGAGCTGCAATGGATCTTCCTGTACATGGGCTGAGTGGGCAACCTCTCTACTGCATATCTGGTTTCCAACCCACACGCACTAAGGAAGAGGTGATGGACTTACCCCAAAGGTGGTGTGGGAAGAAGCAGAGGGAAGAGGTGATCAGAGAGCCATCCCATAGCATTCCTCCTAGAGTCACTCCAACCACCACCTGGCTCCTTCCTGCCATAGGCCGTAGACCCTAGGTTCCATAGGGAATTTCTGAATTAACCCTCTAGAAAGCTGCCTCTGGCTCTCTACAAGCTCTCACACAGCCCTGTCACGAGAGATAAGGAATAAGGTCCTGCCTCCCCCAACTGCTCAGGGGAATCCTCTCAGAGAAATCAGTGCAGGGCTTTATGCATCTCTACAAACAGATCCCTTTGTGTGGTGTTGACAAGAAGCTGCACACCCCTTGGCAGTTCTTTTTAGAGCAACATTAACTCCCACAGGGATTTCTGCTCTAAATGCTCTGGGCCTGAGAGAAGGATTTTGCGGAAAACAGGCCTTTCCCTTGCTCGAATCCAGGCTCCGCTGTTCTGATGCTGCAGAGCTGATAGGGAAGGCTTGAGGGTTCCTGGAGAGCATGCTGCAAGGCCAGAAATCCCATGCTGCAACGCCACCAATCCCATTCTGCCGCAGCCCAGGGGACATGTTCTCTTTCTCCAGTGGCGGCTCTAGGCACCAGCGCTCCAAGTGCATACCTGGGGCGGCAAGCCGCAGGGGAGGGGGGAGCTGCGGGAGGTCTGCCGATCCCACAGATTCGGGGGCAATTCGGTAGCGGGTACGCCGAAGCTGCAGGACCGGCAGACCGTCCGCAGGCATGCCGCCGAATCCGCGGGACCGGGGACCTCCCGCAGGTATGCCTCCAAAGGCAGCCTGCCTGCCGTGCTTGGGGGGGGGGGGGGTAAAAAACCTAGAGCCGCCCCTGTCTTTCTCCCCCAGCACCTTCCAAGGGAGGGCAGAAAGGGACACGTGAGATGGAGTCTCTCCCTGTCTTACAGCTAACCCATCCTGTAGTAACCCAAGTGTGGACTCAGGGGAATGGTGTGCTGCGGTGTATGTGCCCTGCAAGATCTCACTTGTGAAGGGAAGCAACACTGCTCTTGGCACTGGCATCTGGGCAATAAGGAAGAGGAGCTGGAAATTCTCCCTGGGGAGGGGAAATGGGGAAACCCGATGGGACGATGTGTATGACTGGAATGTTAGTGTCGCTGGTTACAACCCATTGAGGTAGGGGAGAAAGGGTAAAAGTGGTGGGCAAGGTGGCACTTTACATTAGACCAGGGGTTCTCAAATTGTGGGTCAGGACCCCAAGGTGGGTCGCAACCCCATTTTAATGGGGTCACCAGGGCTGGCTTAGAATTGCTGGGGCCTGGGGCCAAAGCTGAAGCCCGAGCCCCACTGCCTGAGGCCGAAGCCAAAGCCTGAGGGCTTCAGCCCTGGGCAGTCAGGCTCAAGTTGCAGGCCCCCTGTCTGGGGCTGAAGCCCTTGAGTGTCGATTTTGGCCTCTCCACGCAGGGTGGTGGGGCTCGGGCTTTGGCTCCTCTCCCCCTCCCCCCACCGGGAGCGGTGGGGCTCAGGAGGGCTCAGGCTTTGGTCCCCCCTCCTGGGGTCGTGTAGTAATTTTTGTTATCAGAAGGGGGTCGGAGTGCAATAAAGTTTGAGAACCCTGCATTAGACACTCATTACCTGTTTTATGTTCTCGGTCATTGAGAACCCCAGGACCTCGAATGGACGGGGATCAATCTGCTAACACACACACAGCCCAGCAGGGGAACTGGTGCGGGGCTGGTACAGTTCACTGAATCCAAACCAGAGAGCGGGAAACGTTTCTCCTTTTGCACCTGTCTGTGACTTGTGGGAAGAAATGAGGTTAGTGCTGGGGACTTCCTATTGGGAGAGAGACAGGGCAGGTCTCACATAGCCAGGAGTAAATCATCCTGGGAGATTTTGAAAAATTATAGATATTTTTCTAATACAAAGTTTTGTACCCAACTGGGATGACTCTATTGTGGGCCTCCTTGTGGTGGATAAAGATGAACTGATCACTGGACTGGATGTTTGTGGTTGCTCTGGGGCCACTGATCATGACTTGACTGTATTCAGTAAGGAGGTTTTGGAACAAATTGATAAATTAAACAGCAACAAGTCACCTGAACTAGATGGTATTCACCCAAGAGTTCTGAAGAAACTCAAATGTGAGATTGCAGGACTACTAACTAACTGTGGTATGTAACCTATCCTTTAAATGAGCTTCCGTACCAGATGACTGGAGGATAGCTAATACGATACCAATGTTTAAAAAAGGCTCCAGAGACGCTCTCTGCAATTACAGGCCACTAAGGCTAACTTCAGTACAAGGCAAATTGGGTGAAATTATAGTAAAGAGCAGAATTATTAGACACATAGATAAACACAATTTGTTGGGGAAGAGTGAACATGGTTTTTGTAAAGGGAAATTATGCCTCACGAATCAACAAGCATGTGGATAAAGGTGATCCAGTGGATATAGTGTACTTAGATTTTCAGAAAGCCTTTGACAAGGTCCCTCACCAAAGGCTCTGAAGCAAAATGGGATAAGATGGAAGGTCCTCTCTGGGATAGGTTACTGGTTAAAAGGCACGAAAGAAAGGGTCTGCCTAAAAGGTCAGTTTTCAGAATGGAGAGAGGTAAATGGTGGTGTCCCCCAGGGGACCAGTACTGTTCAACATACTCCTAAGTGATCTGGAAAAAGGGGTAAACTGTGAGGTGGCAACATCTGCAGATGATACAAACCAACTCAAGTTCGTTAAGTCCAAAAGAGACTGCAAAGTGTGACAAAGAGAGCTCACCAAACTGAGTGACTGGGCAACAAAATGGCAGATGAAATTCAATGTTGCTAAATGCAAAGTAATGCACATTGGAAAATAGAATCCCAACTCTACCTCCAAAATGATGGGGTCTAAATTAGCTGTTACCATTCAAGAAAGAGATCTTGGAGTCATTGGGGATAGTTCTCTGAAATCATCCACTCAATGTGCAGCAGCAGTTAAAAATGTGAACAGAATGTTGGGAATCATTAAGGAAGGGATAGATAATAAGACAGAAAATATTATATTGCCTCTATATAAATCCATGGTATGCCCACATCTTGAATACTGTGTGCAGATGTGGTCACTCTGTCTCAGAAAGATATATTGGAATTGGAAAAGGTTCAGAAAAGGGCAACAAAAATGATTAGGAGTATGGAACAGCTGCCAAATGAGGAGAGATAAAGAAGACTGGGGGGAGTTTTCAGCTTGGAAAAGAGATGACTAAGGGGGGATATGATAGAGGTCTATAAAATGATACTGGGTAGGGAAAAAGTAAATAAGGAAGTGTTATTTACTCCTTCTCATAACACAAGAACTAGGGGTCACCAAATGAAATTAATAGGTAGCAGGTTTAAAACAAACAAAAGGAAGTATTTCTTCACACAACACACAGTTAACCTGGGGAAACTCTTTGCCAGAGGATGTTGTGAAGGCCAAGACTATAACAGGGTTCAACAAAGATCTAAATAAGTTCATGGAGGATAGGTCCATCATTGGCTATTAGCGAGGATAGGCAGGGATACAAAACCATGCTCTTGAAGTGTCCCTAACCTCTGTTTGCCGGAAGCTGGGAATGGATCACTTGATGATTCCCTGTTCTGTCGATTCCCTAGTGCTACTTAGAATCAAACACCTGGCATTGGCCACTGTGGGAGGATAGGATTCTAGGCTGGATGGACCATTGAGCTGATCCAGTATGGCTATTCTTATGACCAATAGAGGGCAGTCCCAACCAGCAATATTTATATTTGTTGCACTGAATGGGCTAACTTTCCAAAGCTGACCAAAATGATTAGTGAAAGTGTTTTGGAGAAAAACATTAAACAGAACAACGTGAATGAAAATTGGGAGCTATTGTTTAATGAGCTTGTTAGATGGGGCATAAACCACATTGCATAATTAGCTGAGCTTGCAATGGCCTTCCACTCAACTTGCTGACATTTCTCCATCTGTAAATGTGGTAACTGTTTTAAAATTTAGATCCCATCAATTACAACATGTCAGGGAACGTTCTAGGCATCAATGGTCTGATCATTGGGTTAATGGCGGTAAATGAGATTCCCATAAAACTCCCACCCTCCCTCTCCCCAAGAGCCACCTTCATCCTCTTTCCCCTTTCTGCCCCCGCATCCTCTGCAAACTTTCAAAGACGGATGCCTCGTGATGGCCTTCGCTCGTGGGGATGTTGCCTAGTGGTCAGGGTTTTGGCCCTTTGACATGCAGAGAGGGGGAGGAAGGGCGCGGCGGATGGTGGGGGAGCCCAGGGCCTCCCACTGGGCTCTGACCCAGGCCACTCTGAGGGCAACACAAGGGTGTGACACTTCCTACCACCCTGCTATTGTCCAAAGTTCACAGTTTATTACAGGAGGCTCTGCTGGGTGTTAAACTCACTGCTTGGCACCTCTTCACGGCCAGGGGTGGCATGGCAGCTCTCTCCCTCTTGGGGTGGTAGCTGCCTCTGTAACGCTGACAGACCCCTGGTGTCAATAGGTGGGATTGAACCGGGGAGCTCAGGAGCTTAGTGCATGAGTTAAAAGCCAACTGGCTGTTAGCTAAGGCTGTAGAGCCGACTCATTTTCTCTCTCTCGCTAAGTGGTCTCGGTGCCACTAGATGGGACACATCACCACACCCAGAAGGTGTGTGGGTTACATACTTCCCCTAGCTGAGGAAGCGCGTCCTGAGCTTCAGAGACTTCCCAGTTGAAATCCCGGACGCCCCCTGTAACGATGCGGCCTCTGGCGGGATACTACTGAGAGTATCAATTCAGGACAAATTGCTTGGAGCAGAGCAGTCACAGCCCAAGGCTGGGTGTCCTTTACTATTAAGGCACGCCAAACCAGCCAAACAGAGAGGACTTTGGTTTTACCCCACTGACTAACCAGAAGTCATACAAGCAATTCCCTCAGATACTCCAGTTCCCTTTTATCACCACCAGCACCACTCCTTATGGGGATGAATGGTTATGAAAACCAATACCCCAGTAAAAGAAAAAGGTTCTCCTGATCCCAAAGGACCAAGCCCCAGACCCAGGTCAATACACAAGTCAGATCTTACCCACAAATCACGCTGTTGCCAATCCTTTAGAATCTAAAATCTAAAGGTTTATTCATAAAATGAAAGAAATATAGATGAGAGTTAAAATTGTTAAAGGAATCAATTACATACTGTAATAGCAAAGTTCTTGTTTCAGGCTTGTAGCAGTGATGGAATAAACTGCAGGCACAAATCAAGCCTCTGGAGTACACCCACAGATTTGGATGGGTCATTCAGTTCATTGTTCAGAGCTTCAGTTTGTAGCAAATTTCCTCCAGAGGTAAGAAGCAGGATTGAAGACAAAATTGAGGGGTGTCCAGGGACTTTTATATCCTCTGCCATGTGGAAGGATCCCTTTGTTCTTACTGTGGAAAATCACAGCAGCAAGGTGGAGTTTGGAGTCACATGGGCAAGTCACATGTCCATGCATGACTCAGTTCTTTACAGGTAGAGCTGCCATTGCTCACATGCTACATTGAATATTCCCAGGAAGGCTTCTCATATGTGTATTGGAGTCTCCCAAGGTCCATTGTCAGTTAAGTATTTCTTGATTGGGTACTTTAGCTGAAAATTCCTTTCTCAAGAAGCTGACCAAACGCTTCACTAGTGCTACTTAGAATCAAACACATTGAGATATATGTACATAGCCAATACTCATAACTTCAAATACAAAAATGATACACACATACAGACAGCATAATCATAACCAGCAAATTACAACCTTTTCATAGACGCCTCAGTTGACTTCCTTTGTACAAGATTTGGTGCAATTATAGGACCTTGGTTGCAACAATGATCTATATGGTAACAGTTCATGTCAATGACGTCACAACCCCCCACTTGTAACACCGACAGACCCCGGTCATCTGCGGGCAGGATCGAAACTGGGATCTCTGGAGCTTAGTACATGAGCCTCTATCGCATGAGCTAAAAGCCAATGGCTATTAGTTAAGGCTGTGGAGCAGACTCATTTAACTCTCTCTCTAAGTGGTCTCAGTGCCACTAGATGGGACAGAACACCACACCCTGGTGCAACAGGAGCAGGTCCTCCCTTCTCTCAGGGAGAGGGTCCTTCAGGCAGTTGCTGAGGGAGAGATCTTGCCTTCCTTCAGGGCCTGCAAGGTAGAAGTCCTTCTTCTTGCCTGATCTGCCCACAAATCCTCGTCCAGTCTGTGCACCCCCTGCAGGTATGATGGAGCTGGGCTGGCTGAGGCCAGAGCAGCTTTTTAACCCCTTGTTCCCCAATGTGGGGTTTGTATTCCCCACTACAAGTCCAAACAGAGGGGGGGAAACCTTGAAGATACAGCTTTCCACACTATTAATGGCTAACAGATCTAGCATGCCTGAGGGCGTATTTTTCTAAGGAGAGCTTTTTGATATCTTGGGTATGCCAATCTAATGCTGTAGATGCATATTTTGGGTATTTCCAGCAGTGACAATGTGAATTTTGAATCCTTTTTTATCCTGGCTTCTCTTTAACTCCTTGGAAGGTGACTTTAGATGATGCATTCTATTGACCTGTGTCGTCAGGGCTTTTCTGTTGCTGGATTTGGGAGGAGGGTTGGTGAGAATCCACTCTGCTGCCTGCAGAACGCTGCATTCTCACCAAAAGTATGTTACTTTGGGTCCTGATTTCCTTCTGTTCCTGGAAGGTGATGTTTGGAAGTTTTTTTCATGGAGCATGAAACAAAGTCAGAGTCAGTACTGGTAAATGTCCCCAAAACACGACTTCAGCCTACCCTGCATCAGCCAGATCCAGCCTCTTAATTTCTTTGATATTGATTTAAAGTAAAATCAGTGTTACTCACCTGCATAGGGTGTACGTGTGTGAATCCTCCACGGACAGAAGTGAGAAGGAGTGTTCATGAGAATTTATGAGTGATATCGAAGCATTCCACAATGTTGGAAATCATGGCCTTGTGGACAGACAGAAAGCAAAGCGGGGGATTTTTTCTCCCTCCCCCATGGCAATACAATGAACATACCCTCTATTTCATTCCATTGGAAGACACTTCCACGCCTGCTGCCTGGGACTGCGGGTGCTCAAAGTGGCCAGCAGTGAGCCAGAAGGAGGAGGACCATGCAGGAGCTTTTGGAGATAGAGGCAAGGAGGAACAAGGAACACCTTGCTTTCAAAAGAGCCGAGGAGGAAAGGGACCATGAAGAGAGGTCCATGAAGAGAGACTGCTCCAAGGGTTCCTGGAGGAAGAGCAGGGAGCAGGACTGACTGCTCAGGGAGAGAATGCTGGATATGGGGGCCAGCTGGGTGGTTCATCCAGCTCATGTCACTGCGCCAGCACTAGTGCATGTGCCGGCTGCAATGTCTGCAGGTGCACAGGTACATGTAACTATGACAGTGGAATGGTGTTCCTGGTCCTGGTTCACAATGGTTGGAGTGGAGTTTGTGGCAGGGCCAGTGAGCAAAATTACAGATGGGGTTTCTGTTCCCAACTATTGACAGTTGTGTGTCTCAGAGAAAGATTCTCTCACCCCTCTCTCCAAGAGACGTATCCTTCTCTCCAAAACCAGTGAGGTGGCAGAGCGCATACTGGTTTATGCCATAGACTACACATTTTCTGGCCAGCCTTGAACTCTCCAGTTCCCTGATGAATGTTCTTCTGACACTTAATGGCTTTTATATTTTTGCTCTAGCGATAATTCAGACACAGCCCAATCAGCCAGGTCCCGCTTCCACGTGGTGCCTCACTTTCCCCCTCTCTAAAGTGGGGATAATCCTAACCGGCAATTAGACAGTGTTTGAGCCTCAGATCTTGCTTCCCAAATCCCTGCCCTCCTTGCCCAACACCCGCCTCTCCCCCATTTCCCCAAACTTCCAGCCTATGTTAGTGCCTGTCTCATCCCCCAACTACAAGGTCTAATACACAGTCTCCTTCCAGCAAGCTGAAGCTGCCCCTGGCTCTGGAGCTGGCATCACATGCCCTGAGAGCTTCCCTTGCATGGTGTATTCACCATGGGCATGAGAAAGGACAACACCCATATGCAGGTAGAACATCAACCTCCACCTCTGCCCCAGCAGCAGGATGGCCTCTGGTCCCTGCTCCCTCGGACTGCTGGAGCTACTGAGAGATGCGGTTGGCAGAGCATGAGAACAGCCCATGAGGTTAAGAAATGGTGAGGAGAGCCTCTTCCCTCCATGGGACATTACATTGTCCCTCCGTGGGCAGTCCTTTCTTTCCGCAGGCTGTGCTTTGGTTCCTGGATTCTGCCCAGAAGCCCAGCTCCCATCCCTAGCAGCTTGGCTGTTCCATACCCTACTGTGCACCAGGCCCTCTGCAGAGAGCTGCTCTGGGCAAGGACTGCAGAGCCAGCTGGCACCCTGGTAGGTGTAGCCCCAGGTTCCATAACCCTGACCCATGGTCTCCCTCCACTGGCAGGCTCTGAGCAAGGCCTGCTCAGAGAACATGGATGACGAGCTCTAGATCCTGCTGACAGCACCCCCCAGCACAGACAAACTCCAGCAGGGTTAAGATTCTGTGGTGGAACAGTGTGAAACAGCAGCTTTTTGTAAGGTGTCTTTTTTGTGTGTCAGTAACTCCTCTGGTGGAAGGGTGGGAGTGGGGAGGTTATGTGGAGAGACAGTAGCTGGGCACTTTCTGGTTTTCTAATCTCTGTGGGTGAGGTTTTGAACCCTTATGGCCTGAAAGGGTATGGGGAACAGAACGCCCCGTTGTGTGACAGTGACTTTAATTCCACACTAACAAAGTGTTTGGAAGTGAAAACTGGTTGAAGAGAGCTGACTAGGTTCTTTTGTTTGAAAATGTGATTTCCAGCAGGGGAAAAAAAGGTGCCACTCTGAAAACCAGACTATGTATTTAGCTACCTAAATATGGGTTAGGGTACCTTGCTTTGCCCAAGTTTGAAAATTATGACCTAAATCCTCCTCATCTGGTGCTTTTTGCCTTTAATAAAAATCTAATGATGATAATGGTCGGTTCCGGGCTTTTGCAGGGGCACCAGGTGGCTGAGATGTTTCATCATGCAGAGGTTTTCAGTGCGTGCTTGAACAGTAGACTCACCTTTCCTTTCTTCACACACAGCACTCACCATCCTCTGCCTAGTATCTCTTAATGGTACGTTGCAAGAGCTGGAGGTTACTGAAATACTTCTATTCTTCCTCCCCTGAAAACTGCCGAACAGTTACAAACAGCCGCAATGTGTTCCTCTGGGGGAAAAGGCGGAGGGAGTCATTCTGCTTAGCGTTCAGTATTATTACTTCCTTGTCCATGGGCTGGGGGAGAACATGGCTATCATTCCAGCTCCATTTCCACTCAACCCTTGTTCAGGGTTATATTCGGGAGTACCTGCTATTCTTGGGATCAAGGCAAGTGCCATGGAATACACTGAGGCACTGGAACTAAAGTGATTCTGCAGGGCATGGGGTGGGGACAGGATGCAGAGCCCACATAGGGATCTGTGCCCTTTTCATGGCCTGAGACACTGCTCTGTGGAGGCTCAATCCATTGTAGTGTGGAGGGACTTGGGGTGGCAGGCAGGAGCATGGCCAATCAGTTCAGAAGTAGGTGGCCCTCTGGCCAGACCCACCTCCCTGCATAGGTGACACTGAAGCTATAGCAGTCCCTGGACTGCAGTACCAGGCACAGAGCAGCTCTGCTGACAATCAGCTGCCTAGGAAGGAGGATTCCATCCCATATGGTCTCTGTGAAGCATAAAATGCATTTCACCAAGAAAGGATTTGTAACTTAGTGCACTGGGAGAGCTTTTCCAACAAGTGTGTCCTATCATCTTAATTTATTTGCAGCCCCATCTGAGCTCCGGATCCCATTATGCATGGTTCTGTACATGCATGCATAGGAAGAGACATTATCTGCTTCACAGAGTTTACAGTGGAAAAGGCAGGCAGAAGGAGGGGGGGCAGGATGCATTATTGCCCCATTTTACAGCTGGGGGACTGAGCGATGGAGAGGTTAAGTGACTTTCCCAAGGTCACAAAGAGATTTTGTTGCAGAGTCAGGAACTGAACCCTCCAATCCAGCCATTGTGCAGAGGTTTGATCAATATCCAGAAAGGAAATTCTCTGTGTGTTTCTCACTCTAACCAAATGGACCCTCTTGAGAAGTGACAAACAAGGGAGTGTATATTAGAGGATGAATCCAGAGGTCTGTAGGTTCAGGTTCTACTGCTGACCATACATTCTGCTGCCCCTTCACTCAAAATCCTCTGCTCTGAGAATTGGCAGCAGGGTTATGGCTCTTCCCCACGTGAAGTGCGGGTTCACTCTGTCATTCTTGAATGTGGGCTGGGTCTGGAGGAAGGTAACTGAGGCAGTCCTTGCTTTTGATACAGGGAGGTTAATGTTCTGCCACAGAAACCCTGATCAGTCTAGTTTCCTGATGGAAGAGGACACATTGCACACCATAAATCTTTATATTCCTATAGCCAAAGTCCAGCTAAAGTCAAGATGAGCTGTGGGTGCTTGTCATCAGGGTTTGCATGCAAAACTTTTTCAGTACCAAAGTACAGACATCTCCCATTTGAGCTTAAGGAGTAACTCCATTAGCTGACAGCAGTAGTATGCTGTTATCCTCTATTAGGATACTCAGGGTATGTCTACACTACCCGCTGGATAGGCGGGCAGTGATCGATCCAGTGGGGATTGATTTATCGTGTCTAGTCTAGACGCGATAAATGGACCCCGAGCACTCTCCCATCAACTCCTGTACTCCAGCGCCGCGAGAGGCACAAGCAGAGTTGATGGGGGAGCGGCAGCGGTTGACTCACCATGGTGAAGACACTACGGTAAGTCGATCTAAGTACGTTGACTTCAGCTACATTATTCACCTAGCTGAAGTTGCGTAACTTAGATTGATCCCCCCCACCCCCCAGTATAGACCAGGGCTTAGATAATACTTGTTCCTCCCTCAGTGCAGGGGACTGGACTAAATGACCTACTGAGATCTCTTCAACTCCTACATTTCTATGAGGACACAATACACATTACACCAACCTCTTGTGTAAGCAGCTCTGAAACTGGCCCTAGCATGTAATTGGCATAGTCTTTTAACGGTGATGCCCTTCTGAGGACAGGGAAGAGGAGTGCTGAATGCTGGGGAACCAGAAAGAAAAGACACTAAAAAAACAACCCACCCCACTCCAGAGAAGCAACAGGAGTAGGGAGGAGGCACAGGCTTTGGGAGCTGGGACACCTGGAACCTATATGATCAAATTAGGCCAGGAAGTCTATCCCACAGCTGTAAATTCCACTTTTTCAGTCTTTCCAGTGATGAAACCATCTTTGGAGGAATCAGCACATATGGGAGCAGCTGCTACATTGTGTGAAATCTTAAAATCAACAAAAGTCTAGCCCTTTCTCCTGTTGCACTCCTTTCTCTCTCTCTCCCCATCTCCCCTGCCTGTACATCTGGCTAGATTCTGGCTCCCATTGTAGGCTCAGTGACACGGAGGGGAATTTTCCCAGTTCAGGAGCAGTGTAGGGTGGGCCCTCTGCAGCTCCTCCTGGCGTGGGTATGCAGGGGTGGGAATGGGTGTGTTGGGGATGTGGCCACAGGGCTGTGTAGGTCAGCTATTGTGGGCTTCAGAGCAGCCCCATGGCAACTGTGAGGAGGCTGCCTTGAACTGGAACAGCCAGGGGAATGCTGTAACTTACACTGTTGGCCACTTTAGCCCTGCTCAGAATATTGCAGGCATAACAGTGGCTTAAAGCCATCTTCATTCCCACTCTTCCTTGGGCTGCACCTCTTGAGAGGCCCAGCCCAGAATCCAGCCCATTGTCTCTCTTCTCAGCCTTCTACAAACCGATCTCCCCGCCTCACCTCTCCCACTCTGCAGCTATTTCTTCCCCAGCTACTCTTACAGGATGCAATGGTTGCTTAGAGGCACGAGATCCCTCCCTCCTTTCCAGAAACAGCTGGAAATGCTGCCTAGACCCATATCTCCCCTTTTCTCCCTTTCTTCAAAGCTGGTAGAAGCTCCATTCTCCTTGCTCCTGCATGCAGGTTTCAGTTCCCCACAGATGGAGTTTTCATTTAATCAAGCTCAGATTAAATGAAAGCAGCACTATTAATTAAACAATGGCCCATATGGTACATTTCAAGTAACTACAATGCTGGAGGATTAATATCAATTATACCCGAAGCTGGGAGGGATGGGAAGATGGGGAGAGAGAGAATACTTGAGTTGCTTTAGAAGTCGAGAAAGTCAGGAAACAGTGTGGCCCAGTGAGGGGGCTCTGGACTGGGCGCCAGGACTTCTGGGTTTCTGTCCTGACTGAAAATCAGACTTGCTGGGTGGCCTTGAGCAAGTCACATTAGTTTTCTGTGGGAGTTGGGTACCTAACTCCCGTTTGTGCCTTTAAATTCTTCCCTTTAACCTCTTTGTGCCTCATCTTCCCCATCTTTAAAATGGGATAATAACACTTACTTGTCTTGTTGATGTGCTTTTGGATGAAGCTACAGAGTATTCATGGAAACAGTTTTGAGCTGCAAAGTTTGGATGGAAATCCTAATCCAAACTTTCTCCAAGTTTAGCTTCAGCATCCAAGCCTTCCAACACAGGATATGAGTAACTGCCATTGACAGTCACATCCGTGAGAGTTATTCATAGCCCACATGAAGACAACTGGGGGCTGACCTCCAGTTGCTATAGAGCGTCTCCTCAGATTCATTTATGTGAACAAAAAAGAACAGGGAATAGAAATTCCAAAGACCCTTCTCAGGTTTTTTTTTTTTATGTCTTTTCCTGAAACTGTCTGGCTTTATTGAGGAAAGAAGCTGCACATTGTAAATGGCATTCTGAAGAACCATTTCATACAGGGATGGGGATGGCTCTTTGCTCAACAAGAGAGGAGAGCAGGCAAGTTAGTTACTGGTGGTGATCTAGCAGCTGTTAGAGTTCTGTTATCAGAGGGTAAAGTTTGCCCTCTAGCCTCCATTCTAAGCTCTACAAGGCCATTTAAGAGTCATCATAGGGGGCTGCTTGAACCAAGATTCCACACGTAAGACCTCTGCCAATAACTCAAACCTAGCTTTGCTTCCTCACGAGGCAGACTTGCTTTCCAATTACAGATCGGCGGGTATTTTGCTGTAACGAGGATTATGTCAATCAGAACCCAACACACTTTTACCTAATAGATTTCAGTAATTATTTTGGCTTCAGGCAGAGTAAATCCAATGTCAGGCGTGTTGGCCTGCTCAGATTTAAAAGCTGCCTTGGGCGGAGGGAATAAAGCAGGGGTGGGGGAAGTGGTTTGGAACAAATAGGAACTGGAGCAATCCTCCGACTTCATAGCCAGCTGAGCTTGATGGAGTTTTGAGATCAGAGGAGTTTTAGATGAATAAATATTCTTCTGCCTCACCCCATGATTCCTATCCCAAAATGGTTCCTCTCCCAGAGCAGACCTTTGATGGACTGGTGCTCTAGGCGGAGGGAGTATTAATCATGTTTATTATGGTAGTGCCTAAGGGCCAACCAAACATGCGGCCCCATTGTGCGAGGCACTGTACAAATACCATAGCAGACAATCCAGGCCCCCAGGAGCTTACAGTCTAAATAGACAAGACAGAGGATGGGAGAAGGGGTGAAACACACAAGGCGAGAGATCAATATGATGGCAGCGAACAGTATGTTAGTACCACAATATTTTTGGGGGGTTGGTTTAGTTGGGAGGGGAAAGAAAACTGAAGAGAGGGGGCCATTGGAGGGAGGGAGGGGGCAATGAGATAGGGCTGTGGGAGGGGCAGGGGGCTCAGTTAGGCTGAACCAAAGAGTCGGTAAGGGAGGGGGAGGGAGAGGGTTGTCACAAACAGCCAATCAGTACAGGGCCAAGAAAATCCAGGTCAGATTAAACAGTTCTCTGAAGGTCCAAAAAGTCCCTGCTTTGGCCACCAAGGCCAAGATGTTGTGGTGCTCCCTCAGGAACAATCCTATCCTGGCAGGAGGAATGGGCTAGCGGTGATCTAGCAAGATTTCTCCATCTCTTGCTTCTATAGCTCTGTGCTGTTCTGTAAAGAGAGGAAATAGGAACAACCTCTCACATATATATAGGGTGGGTGAATTCAAAGAGGCTCTGGATTGGGCAGCTGAGTTTGGCAGACTCTGAACATGTTAACATGATCATGATGCAACAAGAGAGCTGCCTGGGTCTTGTGCCTTAGGGATGGAGTCAGGGCCAGCTCTACCATTTTTGCTGCCCCAAGCAAAAAAAAAAAAAAAGTCGCTCGGACTGTGCCGCCCCAAGAATGGACGGAATGCCGCCCCTTAGCATGTGCCACCCCAGGCACGTGCTTCCTCCGCTGGTGCCTGGCGCCGGCCCTGGATGGAGTGCAGAAGACCATTGTATGGCCATCCCGCTTCATTTCGTACATGTCAAAGGCTGAACATGTGAACTGTGGGATGCTCTTAGCTGACTAGTTCCCAGCACAGCCTCTTCTCCCTGTGTTTCAGGAGATGGGCATGTGGAGTGGAGGGATTTTCTTCTGGGCAGACTGCTTCCCAGTGCCCTCTGACACCTGCACTCAGGGGATGGGCTCACAAAGAGCAGACTTTTTCTGGGCTTGTGCCACAAGGGAGTAACACAGCATCACTTGAGACAACTAGGTTTAAGACCCCATGCTCTGCAGATGGGAATACCCAGGCAGTGGAACTCTGCCGCGGTGGCATGCTCTAACTTCCCTCCTCACTGTGTGGAATCTCCTACTTGCAGTCCAGGCTTCACAGACGTGGGAGAGGGGTCCTGTACAACAGCTGGCGGGGGAAAGCCAGTGCAAGGTAATAAAAGCTAAAGTTCTATTAAGTTGTGCTAATGCCCCCTTCATTCTGTGGAATGTCCCTTTCAGGACGCTTTCAGAGGGCAGCTATTGTTGGAAGAGGCCCTAGAAGCATGGGTCCTTCAGGAGCTATGCTCTTTAGGGCCAGCAGAAGAGCCAAGACATCTGTATGGATGCTCCATGTTTCCTGTGGCTATCCGGAGATCTGTGCAGATCTTGGGGGATTCCCAGATTAAGGGAACAGCATGCCCATTTCTTCCAAGGGCTATTCCCAAGCAGATGCAATGAAACTTTTGTTTAGCTTAATCAGATTGGGTAGATTTGACTGAGTTTGTAATTTTTGCCTGACCCTCCTCAGTATCATACCAGACTTGGGCTCTCCACAGAGCTACGGTTATGTCTGGATGCCCCAGACACTGGAGCAGAAACCACCTTTCTCAGGCAGGACTGGCGAATGGCAGCTCCTGTTATTAGTCACACCACTCTTGCTTGTGTATCTCCCCTTTTAAAATCCACATGTTTATTTTTATTGATGTTTTTACAGTTTGACAAATACATTTTTCTATGAAGAGAAACATAATTAACTTAAGCCATTTATATTAATCAGAAGGGGGAAAAATCATGCAAAGCAGGGGTAATTTTGCACCGAACAACGCACGTTATCTAATGAATATAGATTATGCTGATTTATGTGTTTACTGAAAAATAAGAGCGGGCTGAGGGGAAGGGGGAGAAAGAAAATAACCCAGAAAAAAGGGCTGTTAAATGATGCGTTACAATTTCTGCAGAGTCCTGCTCACAAAGTGTTTAAAATTTAAGTCTAACTTTTGAATGTGTTTATTGGGCCGAAATGCAACACAAGACGTTGCCCTTGCAATCGCTGAATAAGGGGCTAACTCTACCCCCTTACTCATATGAATAGTTCTCACTGACAGGTAATTCCAAGGACTTTGTTGAGTTAGGACTTACAAGATTGGCCCAAGCAATCTCAATCTTTGGCTGGTCTCTCGAGACAGAATTTCAAGAGTGCTCAGCTCCCATTGGTACCAAATGAGTGGTCAGATTTTCAAAACTGCTCAGCATTTTGGGTGCATGTTGCATGCAGAGCACTTTTGAAAATCTGGCCTCAATTGTGGGTGCTGAACCCTTGAAAATCTTTCCCTTGGAAGCTGAACGATCATATCTCCTCCAAAATGACAGGAAGGTGAACAAAGCCACCAACGGCAGCTCCAGCGCTCCAAGCGTCTGCCTGGGGCAGCAAGCCGTGGGGGGCACCCTGCCAGTCCCTGCGAGGGCGGCAGTCAGGCAGCCTTTGGCGGCTTGCCTGCGGGAGGTCCGCTGGTCCCGCAGATTCGGTGGCAATTGGGCGGCAGGTACACCGAAGCTGTGGGATTGGCGGACCTCCCGAAGGCAGCCTGCCTGCCATGCTTGGGGTGGCAAAAAAGCTAGAGCCGCCCCTGAAAGCCACATGACTTTCACTTGTGGGCCACTAGACCAAATTCAGTTCAGGTTCTAGAGTGACCATTGGAGGTTGTTTGGGTAATAGAAGAAATGAGCTTGATGGATCTCAGTGCCAATGTCCACCTCAGAACCTGCCAGTGCAGCTAGTGTGACCAGATGTCCCGATTTTATAGGGACAGTCCCAATTTTTGGGTCTTTTTCTTATATAGGCTCCTATTAACCCCCACCCCCATCCAGATTTTTCACACTTGCTGCATGGTTACCCTAAGTACAGGTAGCACTAACTGCCCTCCTTTTGGCTGTCTCACTGGAGAGGCCAAGGACTGAATGAGCCATGAAGAGCGAAGTTCCCTCTCACCACTAGAGACGATCCCTGGCTGACTGGAGCCGCCAGGGTCCCTTTTTGACTGGGCGTTCCGGTCGAAAACCAGACACCTGGCAAGCCTAACACCGCATTGTAGAAAATGGATTTACGTACAGATGGCAATGACTTTCTATAATGCTATGCAAGCGTAACAGAAACCCATCCAAACGCACAGTGCCATCTAGAGTCAAATGCACAGTGCTTTTTGAGGACCTGCGTGTCTGGAGGAATCAGTTTTGCTAGTTATTCATTGCTGTGGGTAAAATGTGCACAGTATATTTTTTCCCTAAAGCTTCTCACCCCCCTGAATACATTCTTCGTCCCTCCCCAGGGGGCCCACCCTATAATTTGAGAACCTTTGACCTAAAGTACTCCACAGTTTCAACTGCATACAGTACTCTTTTTCTCCTCACCTACGGAGCACTCCTGTTTAGTGTTGCTGGTGCATAATGACTGCCTTTCCACCACGGAGAAGAAAAGGAAAGCAAGGGCTGCTATACTAGAATCAGCCCCTGGACAATTTAGTCCAGTATCCTGTCTCTGATGGTGGCCGATAATGGATGCTTTGGAGGACGGTGGAAAAACATATAGGATGAAATCATGGCCTCACTGAAGTCAATTGCAAAACTCCCATTGGCTTTGAAGGGGCCAGGATTTTACCTACCATACAACTTGCGGGAGGGATAGCTCAGTGGTTTGAGCATTGGTCCGCCAAACCCAGGGTTGTGAGTTCAATCCTTAAGGGGGCCACTTAGGGATCTGGGGCAAAAAATAAGTATTTGGTCCTGCTAGTGAAGGCAGGGGGCTTGAATCAATGACCTTTCAGGGTCCCTTCCAGCTCTATGAGATAGGTATAACTCTGGAAGTTTATTTTTAACTGTCCAGCTCCACCATACTTTACTATAAAAATGGAAGGAAATTCTTCCTGAACTCAGCTGATGCCCTAAAGCATGACTACTGAGAGTCTATATCCTAGGCTTGTGGTCAGTGCATATGCTACTCATATATGTACAAATGTCTCAGTCTTTTAAAAAAACCTTTCTAAGATAGTAGGAACAAAGGATTTGCCATAGGAGATGTGATCATTTGTCCATCTAATCTTGTACACTGCACCTGATGCCTCAGAGAAAGGCAAACGAATCCCTAATGTACCTACCACGTGTGCAATGGATTCTTATGCTTCCTCCACTGACAAAGGAAACCAGGAAAATTGCAAGCACAGGACTGTTCCTAGATTCACATCTCCAAGAGGAATCTATACTGCAGATATTCAGCGTCCTTCTGGCAGTACCATGTCACATTTTAGGGGAGGGATCTAACACCCCTGCTCCGGCCATGGGATCATTTAGTGACCAGGAGAGGGTTGGGGCTTGGCTTATACTGTATCTTTCATCTTCAGGATTCTGTTTAGAGGAGTCACTACGTTCGGCTTTAATAAAAATAGCGAGTCTGTGGCTTTTAACAATGGGTACCCCCCTTCTTCCATTACTGCAGTCAGCATGGGGGTCACAGGTACGTGTAAATTTCCAAAATGTAGTTTCTTCAGGCATTCACGCCTCAGGGAAAGGCTGATGAGTGGGATGGAGCTTGATAAAGTGCAGTGCGGGAAGTGAAATTTGTCTCTCTTTGCCGACTCACAAGCTTTCTGCTGAGGTGCGTGGCCACATGGCAGTCGCCCCTCGCTTTCTCTGTCTTCTCACTAGAGAACTCTGTCATATATCACTGTGCCCAACAGAATTGGTTACTGCAGTGGCTGAGCTGACAAATATTAGAGAGGCATTCAATTTTGCAGTGGGGAATAGATCATACAAGGCCCCCCAGGGCCCTGTAGATAAGGTACCATTGAGATCTGCAGTTATCATGGACATTAAATCCTTTGTGGCCGAAAAAATAATGCCTAGCATCACCCAACTTGTACCGCTTGTTCTTAGGGGAAAGGTTGAATTTTCAGGGGAGTTCAAAGTGCAGCTGTTCTGTAGCTGTTGTATTAAGGAGCCGTTATGAATGACCACTCTGAGAAATGTAACCCCCCGAGTCTCTGTTTCCCCTCAGATCACTCTAGCTAAGAAGCTGATAGGGTTCTGAGGCTTCAACATTTCCACTCCACCTCGGGCATATACCATTTGTTTAGCAGTAATAATAATAAAAAAACAGGACTTGAACATGCTTCCCCATGAAACAAGGCTGAAGGCAGATTTTTCTGGTGGTGATTTATTTCTTTGGGAGGGGACAGAAGGGAGCCATGAGGCTGGTTCACCGACACCCTGGATCTCAGGGAATGTCACTCCTAACTCCAAACTGATCTGCAACAAAAGACAGCTTTCCTAAGGGTAGCTCCCCACCAATGGCTAACTCCCTACTACCACCGGATTTGATTTTTTGTTGTTATTTTAATAATGGGGAAAATGTATTTTTTAATTTTCAAAAATCGCTGACTAGTTTTTGCTCAAACTTTCAATAAAATAAAATGAAAATCTCCCTTAGGCAGAGACCAGGCCTGGAAAATTCCACCCTGAAAGGCGGAAGCTTCTGAAAGTTACGAATGACGAATGAAAATTACGAATGAAAATCACGTCTTGAGACTTTCTAACTGGGATCTCAGTCACTAGAATTGCTGTACCTGTGCAAAACCCTAACATAGACACAGTTTATAGTGGTCCAGCTTTATGCTGGTTTGAAACTACAGTAGGGCCCTGTCTATAATAGGCTTTTCTTCTTTTTTTTTTACACCCATTATACTACATCATTGCAAACGCCCAGTGTGGTGCACTACACTGGCATAAGATGGGGCTTGCACTGTGGCAACTCTCCCCATTAGGTTACTGAGGCAAGTTGCACTCAGTGCAAACCCCCTTTTGCACCCACACAGCATGCCTATGATGTGAGGTTGCACTGGTATAACTACACCACTGTACCTACACTGGTGCAAATTTCCCTAATCTAGACAAGCCCTGAAATGCTGCACTGCTAAAAACCATGTTGCACAAGTGTACCCTGGCTGTGTCTACGCTAGAGGCTTTACAATGGTGCCATTAGACATGTGACTGGAATCCCAATATAGACCAGGTCTTAGAATAGAAGTGGAGAGAGACAAATGGGTGTTTTGTGAATTTTGCACTTTTGAAAACATGTCTGAAAATTGTCATTCATTACCTTCCTGCTTATCATCTTTAGACAAAGACTAAAAAAATTCACTACAATAGACCCTTTGAATGTTGTCAGCATTGTGATCGGATGCTCTCCAATGTTTAGCTCTGCAATCATCTCTTTCTTCTTTTCAGTAAATATGTAAGTGGCACTGCATTGTAGATAAGTGGCATTGTCTGGTAGTATTCTTTCGGCATGTTGGTTCCACACCAACCTCCCCCGCACAGCTGGGGTGGCTCTCTTTCTCTTCACTGAAATGGGGGTAAGAAAGGTGAGTGGGAGTTCTGAGGATAAAAAAAAATGGTTGGTTTGGGTTTATAATGAATTCCAATTAGATAATTGCTAGTATAAAGCCCCAGCAGTAACAAGTGAATTTGGTGTTATCCCTCTTTACACTTAACCATTCACTTCTGCTCCTCCCTCTCACTTGTTTTGAGACTCCATCATTGGCCTTATCTCTCCTTCCTTTCCTCTGGGTTTTCTACTACAGGGGAGGGCTGCTCTTTGACATGGGCTGCTCCGTGACTATGGAGCTCCCTCCCTCTGAGACACTTCCTTTTGCCTTCACACTTTCCTTTCCTCCTGTATGGCTCTCGCACTGCATCAAACATCTTTTGTTATGCTGTGTACCAGGGATGCTGCATAAGATCAAATGGCTTATGCTGTACGCTTTTATTTTTCTACATGGAAATGGAAGAGGCCTTTGTGAAACACTCTAGCGGATACGACTTCCAAAGCAGAACATTGTCTCTGATTTTGACTACCAGAGAGACAACTAAATCAGTTTATGTATCTTAGGCTCTTGTACGGCTGCCACTTCCTGGGGAAGTACTACTCTCATTTTATAGATGGGAAACTGAGGCACAGACACAGGAAGTCTGTGGTGGAACAGTGGCCCTGGATGTTTAGCTGGCCAAGGCAAAAAATGTTTCTGGTTCACCAACCCCAGTGACCAAGGGTGAGGGAAAGAAGGCCAGCCAATCAGAGCAGAACTTCCTGGGATCTGGCACTGGGAAGATATGGGGTAAGTTCCCTGCTCCATCCACCCAGGGCAACCCCATTGCTCACCCACCCCGAAAACAAACTTGGGTGAATAGAGCAAAAAATGGACTTTTTGGTGAGAGGGCAGCATGCTAAGGAGTGGATTGTCCTCCTCCCCCAGAGTCTATTGGGCTAAATTCTGTTTTCATGTATATTAGTGTAATGCCTTTGAAATCAATAGAGTTACTCTGGTTTTACACTGAGATAACTGGGAGCAGAATTTGGCCTACTGTGACAAACTAATTCCTGCTGTATCTCCAGTGAAGTCAATGGAGATACACCCAGGAGTGGCGCCAGGGTTTTTGCCACCCTAGCGCTCCTCCTCTGAGCATTCAGGGGGCCTGGAGTCTTCGGTGGCGGGGGTCCTTCCGCTCCGTGTCTTCGGGGCACTTCGGCAGCGGGTCCCGGAGCAAGAGAAGGACCAGCCGCCGAATTTCCACCAAAGACCCGGAGCGGAAGGACCCCGCGCCGCCGAATTTCCGCTGAGGGCGGCAAAATGCTGCCCCCCAAATCCTGCCGCCCTAGGCGACTGCCTAGGGTCGCCTAGTGGAAGCGCCGACCCTGGTTACACCACAGATGAATTTGGCCCAAAGAAATCTGAGGGCCTGGATGTCAGAAAGGAGCAGCAATAGGACAAAATTCTTTGTTTCTACTGTGAATCTAGCCTGGATCACCGACGACCAAAAGCTTTTCCCATCTGATGGGTATTCAGTGTCCCGTGTGAAACAAGTCTGGCGGATCTCAGACCAGTTCTCAGGAGACAGATGTCCACATCTCTCTAACTCGCTCTAATGAGCACCTTCTTGTCAGTCACAGCAGAGGTGCCAGAGCCTAGAGACTGTACTATCCCCTCATTCCTAGAGGGGTTTCCTTCCTCCAGCTCAAGGACTGAGCCACACTGGCTGGGCACTGCTGCTTCCCCCTGCTGTATCCGTTCTGAAGGTTAACAGAGGATTTCAGTCTCCGGGGTGCTCCGTCCAGCACTTTCCACCAGAACTAAAATAGTTTTTGTTGCCTACTCTACAATGGTAAAAGGGTCTGTATCGTGCACATACAAGTACAGACCTCTCTCACTGGCAATCTGAGATTGCTCTGATACAGTCTCCTAATCACCCCCTCCTCACCACCACCACCTGTCCTATACTGTATCCAATTGCCTCTTTCTAATGTTTTCCATCTTCAGCATTTCATACCAGGGAAGCCATTGGAGACACTCTGGCTATTCCACGTCTGCACAGACGAGCTGAACAAGATCATTAGAATACAGCAGAGCTTTTTATTGCCAAGGTGCCTTACCTACCTGCAGAACATGACAGATGTCAGAGTCGTCGTGCCATACAGTTTGGAGCATTATTTTCCAATCTGATAAAGAACTGACAGCCTGTGCTGAAAGCAACAAATCAGCCCACTGTCAGGGATGAAGAAGCAAATCAAAGGCTATGTTGAGGCCTAGGAGACACATCTTCAAACTCGTTTTTCATGTAGCAAGCAATGCATACAATCTTAAGCCCATAGCCATACCACTTCATGCTGGGACCAAAAGAAGCTGAGTCAGGTGTGATCAGTACATGGATGGGAAATCTGTAACCTCAAGGAAAACCCAGCTACTGCAAGAAGGTCCTGACCA
The DNA here is from genome assembly GCF_011386835.1 of Chrysemys picta bellii. Taxonomy (NCBI): domain Eukaryota; kingdom Metazoa; phylum Chordata; order Testudines; family Emydidae; genus Chrysemys; species Chrysemys picta. Next base: position 152,556,590 of record NC_088793.1, on the reverse strand, counting down.
TTTGTGGTCATAAAGTTCTGCTGGAATTGTTTCAAGCATACTAATTCTGGTGTCCTGGTCAAACTCCTATACAGAGGATGTCAATAATAATGATACTTTGCAATCAGATAGCATGTGTCATTTGTTAGATCTGAAGGTATTTTACAAAGAAAAGGAGACAGTGGTAATATCTATTTGACTGATGGATAAAGTGAGGCACAGAGAGGGGAAGTGACACATTCAAGGATCAGTCAAGAACAGATCTCAGGCCTTCTGACGATCTCTCCCCTACTTAGTCCCTATAAAAAGCTACCCTCTCCCATACTGCCTACCAAATTTCTCCCTGTAGTTCTAACTGGATAGGGTATTTCTTTTCACTTCCTGTCCTAAATTGTTGTGCAGTGTTCCTGTGTGTTCTTAGACATCTGCTTCAGTTCACTCCAGAGGTGGCTTAATTCTGATAGTGGAATGTTTCCTGTGTATATGTCTGTTTATCATTTTGAGGCTTTTTCAATGGAAATATGGTGTTACATATATTTAAGTTAGTATTAGAGATGAACCCAAGTCCAAACTAGAGATCTGAACTTTAGAGGTGTTCAGAATCTGAATCTGGAACCAAATTTTGCTATAGATTTGGTGAATAAAAAGACCCTGGATTTGAACTGCCTAAATTTTGGAGCACTTGAAATTTTCTTCCAATTTTTGCATCTTAGGGAAATTTCTAGGTATTGTTGTCATAGGTCAGCAGTTCCCAAAGTGTGATCTGCAGTGCACTTTATCAGCGGCGGCTCCTGGCACCAGCGCTCCAAGCGTGTGCCTCGGGTGGCAAGCTGCGGGGGGCGGCGTGCTGGTCCCCGTGAGGGCGGCAGTCAGGCTGCCTTTGGCGGCATGCCTGCGGGAGATCCACCGGTCCCGTGGATTCGGCGGCAATTCGGCGATGGGTACGCCGAAGCCGCGGGACCAGTGGATCTCCCGCAGGCATGCCGCCGAATCCGCGGGACCGAGGACCTCCCGCAGGCATGCTGCCGAAGGCAGCCTGCCGCGCTTGGGGTGGCAAAAAAGCTAGAGCCGCCCCTGCACTTTATAGTGCTCTGCAGAGAGCTGTCTGGTCACATAGTGCTGGCTCTTCCCAGCTCCTATTTGGTATTAAAAGAAGCTAAAACATCCACTGAACACTTTCCTACTGTTACTTTTCCCTGTAAGCAAAAGGAAAAGATGGCACAGTGATCCACAGTGATTGTGAATGGGAGATGAGGTCTGTGAGATTTTAAATGGGAAGACAGGTGAAGTCTGTAGGATTGGGAAGATGAGAGAAGGTGGCACACAGGAATCTCTGTCGAGATATTGTTCCCACTATGGAAAAAGTTGGAGAACCCCTTTTATAGGAGGCTGACCAAAGATCAGATTTTGGTAATCAAATGGGTTAAAAAAATTCAACTATTGCCACTGATTTTAAAGAGCTCTTAGCTATCATGAGCCCTTTTGTTCTGAAGCTGTTTTATTATCTGTGGATAGTCTGTATATCTATCCATCTCTCTCGCTTCATGTCTATTGAAATATAAGCTTCAAACCCAAAAGTTACAGTCAGAATCAGAACAAATCACAGATACAAAGAGAAATCACCTGAACCTCCCCATCCTACCTTACCCACTTTGTCCTGAAAACTAGAGGATCAATGCAGTGGCTTATGTCCCCAGGCCAGCCTCCATTCCACCAAAATCATTCAGTTTTTCTCCACCATTGCTAGTGATGGAATAACTTCACAAACAGTGCGAACTACAGTTTCAGGTGCATCGTTCTGTGCCGGAAGACAGGCTGAACAGCAGCTCTGCCAGTACAAAGCCACTGCATTAACAACTTCCAGAGTCTCAGAGAAAATACATGGGAAGCGTCTGTCTTTCTTTATTGAGGCAGTCAGATGCTCAGTCCTCGTGTCTGAAAAAGTCCAAAAGCCGATTGTCTACAGGTCTGACCATGCAACAGAAGGATTCTCAGTTTTGAAGCCCACAAATCCCAGATGTGGACGTTAATGGGGCAGAATAAGGAAAAGTACTCCATTGGGACCTCTGATCTGGAGCAGGCTTCATGGGGCAGCCTTTCTACTCAGTGCTTCCCTTAGCTGTTACCTCTAACATGCAATTTACCATGAAGTACCCACCATCCTATATACCTGTGCTTGAAGGGAGCTCTTTTTTCAAAGGTACAACAATGCCCCACTGAGACAATCTCCTCAGCAATTAAGTACTGCTAAACGTCAGTCTGAAATTTTTTTCTTAAACATCCTCTGGTATAGCAAGCTCTAACTGTGAGCCACCATGCTGGAATGCTATCACTTGAATGTGCCAATGGGAAATGCACCTTTAAGCAAGTTGTATGAAAGAGGGAGCCTGTAGGGCTGTTGCAAGAAAAGAATATCTTTTTAGGGTCTCCATCCCCTTTTCCCTATCAGTTATTCCATTTTTTTCCCCTGTGACATTTCCTAGTAATGCTGGAAAATGAGTGGTCACCCTCTACTCACAGCTGCAGAAATCCTTTGAAAATTAAAAACACAAAAACTACACCATCAAGAACATTTCAGGGCATACCAACCCTGCCCCCCTTTTTAACTAGCAGGTAGACTATACTTCTTTTCACTGGGATACATTTATTGTCCTAGAGCATCTGAAAAAATAACCTTGTCAATATGACCAACAATTTTCCAGGAGGAGGAATCACAAATGCCACATAAATGCAAAGAGGTAGCAGGAATGTTTTAATTCACATCACCATTTTTGGCAATTTCAGGGTCCATCTCTTCCACCTCATCACCTTAGCCTGGCAGGAGGCAAACTGTTTCTCCCAGTACAACTCGATTATTGAATCACCACTGAAGGTGCATCCCAAAATATCTAGAGCTCTGGGAGGGCTTGGTCACAATCTGCAACGTCTCTGGAAGAGCAAAAGAGCACCCCAAAATCCTCACTCACAAAGCCTTGCTCTTCTTCATGTTGATCACTACTCCTGCTGCAGAGTTATGTAAGGTATCCAGATATGTGTCCCTATCTTTGGTACTACCCACATGTACTGTGATATCATCCACATGGGTGAACATTTTTATTCATAGGGTGAAATTCCTCTCTTCCTTAATCCACTCATTTAAGCCCTGAAATCCCCTGTTACCATCCATAGCCCACAGTAAAAGGGTCCAAAGTAAACCAATACAACTATGGACCCAAGGGACAATCTTGCCTGACCCCAGCATGTATCAGTAAACCTCTCCACTCCACCCATTTACAAAGGGATGCACAGTGCATGAACATGCAAGACCCACAGGCAGTTAATAAACTGTGGAGGAATACCATATTGAGACAAGTTCACTCTATCAAAAGTTTTGGCGTGATCCAAGATCAAAACATAAATTTCCCATTCTCCCCATGGCCAATTTCAAATACTTCCCACAAACAACTCAAAGTGTCTGCCACTGTGTGACCTTTAACTGTATTAGATTGACTGGGATGCAATAATTTCCCAGCTACTTTCCCCAATCTCTTTGCAAGAATAAAAGCCAAATTTTTGTAATCTATGTTCAAAAGGCCCATAGACTCCAGGTCCCCCCTTTTTTTTTTGGCCAAAAAAGTCAAAAGGCCTTCATAAAAGGAAAATTCCAATGAGCCTCTAGTCAAGGCATCATCGAAGGCACATGACAGCACCATACAGAGAGAGAATCCATAAACTTCTGATAAAATTCATCAGTCAACCTGTCTACTCCCAGGGAAGTTCCCTTCTTCAGTGACAAGCTAGATGCAAGAACCTCCATCTGTTTTCATGGCCTCACAAGTGAGTCCTGTTCCTCATCTACCAATCCTGCGATACTATACAAAAACTCCAGCTGCTGGAAACAAAGAATGGTTTGTCCCAGAAAGAGCTCACTGTAATATTCTTGAACTATCATCAACATGCCAGCAGGATCCCCATGGATCTGCCCAGAGCTATGATCCAGTAACCCCACCACAACCCACTGCAGTTTTCTTTCCTCACATCCTGCAAATATATCAGAGGAAGCTGCCCCACCTTTTGTCCTAAAGTCCTTTGCAAATTTAGCTGATTCCGGATTTCTCTGTTCATACTGAACCATTTCCTTCTTAACTTCCTCTGAGACCCTTATTTACATGCGTTCCCCACCTTGCAGTTGACTGTGAAGCTCAAATAGTTCTGCAATGCTACATGATGCTTGTAATCAGATTATTACAGATGTCCTAGAGAGGTCGCCAGGCTCCTCTTTGTCTGTTCCCACCATTTCATCAGGCATGCGTAAAACTCCCAAACTGTTTCTCATTCCATAAAGATGCCTTTAACATTTCTAACTTCCACTGCACTAATAAGTAAACAAGTATTTAATTTCCAATAACCATGGTCAAAGGCCACTCTTCCTAACTCCCCGAGTTCAGAAGTCAGAAAACTCTACAGGCTGCATTGCACATTGTCTGGTTACTGAGGTAGCTTTCACATACACGCTGTCCAATTGACTATCAGATTCCCCTCTAAAAAATGTAAATGCCCCCTTCCCCCTTAAATGAGGATGCTCATAAACATCTTTTAGCCAACGGCATCACTCACTGCTTGTAAGTACGCTCCATTAGCTCATAACCCTTTAGGTTGCTTCGCTCTGTCAGTCACTTCAGTTAAATAATTAAAATATCTCATCAAACACAACTGTCATGACATCAGTAAAAAAGAGCTTTCCTCAGCTTCAGATGCTATGGACCATAGATGGTGACATGACAATACGTCACACCCAAATAACAGAAATCAACTAATGAACTCCTTCCCGGCAATTCTATCATCCTCTGTGGTGATACTGAAAATATATAAAAAGCAGTACCCCTACTTCATACATATCAGGGCCCATGGACCAAAACGATGGTCCTCTCCTCAAATCCCTTTGAGCTCCCAAAACATCATGCCTAGAACAACAGATTTGTTTCCTGGAACTAGATTCAAATCCTGCCCCTCAAAAACTGGAAGTTCACCTGGCCTTCGATGCACACTCAGGATGGAGCACGCATTCCAAGTTGCAATTTTCAATATTATTATCTACACAAAGGCTCAGGTTGTCACAGACCCTTGCAATCCCTGCCTTGTTGACTGCCTTGACACTGCTACTAAACTCCTTGACTTACCCCTCTCTCTCTCACCTCTTTCCTTTTCTTTAGCCACTTTTTACTTGTTGACTAGTTCATTACTCCCCCCCAGGGGGTCTCCTGAGTCCCCAGATCCTGATCCCAACTCTGATGCTCCTTTCTGAAGTTGCTCAAGCCAAATAATTCTTGGATACCTTTCCCCTAGTGAACGTGCTTGTAACAGGTCCACAAGCTCCTCTCTGCTCTCCCTCATCTGCAACAGCGCCACAGAGAGAAAATCTGTTCTCTGTCTGAATTGTGAAAATGCTGTGTGGTTAGGAAAGTTGTAAGCCACCCTCAGTTATCCTCTGAGGTCTCCATGGATCCTCTTTTTCCCTGTGACTTCAACAAACTCTTCCATTCCCGAGGTTGAACACATTGAAATCTGCCCCCAACTACAGGGTCTGCCGTACCCATAGCCTGCCAACCCCTCCCTGGTGACTGGGATTCCTGCATAACCAATTGTGCCTGTGGATGTTCTTTCTACAGTTTCTCTTTTTCCTCCTCCCCATCATCTCTGATAATCTCCCCCACATTACCAGTGCTCATGGGTGGCAAGTATCATAGGCTAGGGGAGGCTGTGCCTCCCCAAACAGCCAGGTGTGGCCCTGCTCATGGTCCGCCCTTAGGTGGCACTCCCATCACCTGCCCCTTCACCTCAAATCAAGGGTTCTCAAACTGAGGTTGGGACCTCTCAGGGGGTCATGAGGTTATTATATGGGGGGGTTGCGAGCTGTCAGCCTCCACCTCAAACCCTGCTTTGCCTCCAGCATTTATAATGGTGTTAAATATATAAAAAAGTGTTTTTAGTTTATTGGGGGGGGTCGGACTCAGAGGCTTGCTATGTGAAAGGGGTCACCAGTACAAAAGATTGAGAACCACTGCCTCAAATTCTTCCCCATCCAAGTCAGCTTCCCCACAGGTTCCTTCAGCCTGCAGGCACAAGCCCTCAGGCATCACAGGCACAAGGTTTGTGACATCGACTGATTGTGCCACAGGACCCATCAGTCTGTACACAGTAACTTCTGTATCAACCTCCAAGCAGACAGACTCCTTCCCCATCAGATCCAAAGAACTTACGGGAGGAACAAAGCCTCCTTCGACCCCACCATTTGAGGCTGCAGCCATCTTGGCAGGATATGAAGAGGAACGCTCTCTGGAGAGTTTTGTCATTGCCCAAGAACACTTTCACATAGAACGTCCACAGCCTCTTTCCATTCCCTGTCAGATGCCCTCGACTAGCCGTGGTCTGCAGGAGGCATTTGCTGTCAGAAAGGATTGGTTCACCCAGGACTGAAATGGCAAGGCATTCATATTCCCATACCATTGCGCAGACATTCTCAGACAATTAAGCAGGGGAAATGAATTTGAAATTGAATACTCTTTGGCATGGCTTCTTGAAATTACTTTTATTAATCAACATTTATTTTTTTATTTTATTTTACATAATAGTGTCATATTTTTTCCTGCTAGAGAGGGTAGAAGGGAACCTGTTGAAGGCTTGGAAACTAATGAATCTGATTTTATATTCCATGTGCTGTGGTCCAGAAGCTGGGGCATGACAGATTTCTTTATTAAACCTTCTGGCAGACTTTATGTGCGAGCTGTTTTGTAAAAGAGGGTTTGCAAGCCATGAGCACAGAAAAGGATCATCGTCCATGGCAGTGGACACTTCAGGAGACCGATTAATAATAACATACAGAGCCTTTTGCTTTGAAAGTCACCCATTCAGATTTAGCCCAGTCTGATGGTGACAGGAATTTCTTTGTATCTTATAGCTGTTAGGCTACCAGGTGCAAAGATGATGAACAGAAACCCAAGTTGCATGCCACACCATCAGCAATGGCACTAATTGTCACCCTTGCTGGCAGGCTCAGTTGAAAGCCCAAGGAAGGAAAGGGCATGGAGTGTGGACTCACCTCCCAAAACTAGATGTGGCCCTTCCAAGCTCAAGCTGCAACTAGCCATGTTGTGTACATAGAAAATTCATAAACGTGACTAATCTGATTATCATAACCCTTATCCACCCTTAGCTGTCTCCTCCTATTATTCTCCTGTCTTGCTTCAGATTCATTTGTAAGCTCTTTTGGGCAGGGATATTGTCTCCCTGGGTTTGTGCAGTGCCCAGTACATTGAAATGCCAAATATCTTTGCTGCCTTCATTTATGCTGTGGTCAAGCCGGAAGTGCAATACATAATAATGAGGCAATATGAGGGATAATTTCACTGCTGCTGCCTTTGCTGTTTTACAACTCAGACTTCAGTCTCTGCAATTGGACTGTCCATCCATTATGAAAAGTGAATGGAAGAAATATGCTGGTGTCACAATCATGAACTCAATGTGTTATGGGTGCCCAGAATTTTGAGAGAAGGTCTGAATGTGCCATATCAGGGGGCCTTGCTTATGAAATCAGAAAAGGACCCCAAAGGAACAAAAGTTTTCTTGGGGTTTTATATTTATAAGGACATTTATATTAAATGTCCTTATAAATATAAATGTGTGCTAGTCTGACTGGATGGATTCGAATCCATCCAAGAGTGTGCAGAACAGTTAGATGCCCAGATTCCTCCTTGGCTCTGGGGATGTAGCTGATTAGCTATACTAGGGGGAAAGGCAAAAACAACAGCACTTGATAAAGTGGCTCTTCAGAAGCCGGCAGGAATGAGAACCGCAGCTGTTTATTGCTGACTCAGCATTGTCTAATCATTCTATTAATCAGAAAATCAAGAGCAGACTGTGGTATGATTGTACCAATTAATTCATTTAAATTAATGGAGTACGGGGGGGGGGGACGGACGACCAGTGGTGGGAAGTGTGTGTGTATGGAGGGAAGGGGGAGCTGATGCTTGTCCCCTTTGCTATATTCTAGGTGCCAATGGAATTTGAAAGATGAATATTAGTGGCTTTGTTGGAGTTCAGTGAGGTAGGAGTGATAGGGTTGTCTTGTGTAAGTGAATGCAACATTCAGAAATTATTCCCCCTATCCAGAAGGTCCACACTTGAGTCTATGAACCACTCAAGCCTCATTTTGAGCATTTATTTGGTGCATGCTGGCCAAGTGTGGCTTTGTCCCCCTCTAATGGTTGGCTCACGTAAAAAGGTTTATGAGTGTTACAGTCTCCAAGTTAGTAGAACTGATCCTTAAGCTCAAACAGTAGCAACTTGTGTTTTTAGATCTAGAGGTTCAATCCCTGCAGACAACCCAGACAGAGGAATCAGTAATAGGCCTTATGCAGAGTGAATTACACCCTATTTGCAAAAACAAAACAAAACAACTAATCTCCCATCCCAAAACCCATCTCCTTGATAATATTACTTTGTACTTCCAGTAGGTGGATCCCCAGAGTGCCTTTCAAACACTAAATGAATTAATGAATTTAGCTTAATAACCTCTCCAGCCTCACTATCACCCCTGAGATGGGATTACAGAAGCTAGGGGTGTGAACTGAAAATTAGATATTTAACTGTGTAATATTCACAGTTGGAATGAGCTGCCAACCTCAAATCAGCATTAGAGAAATCCCCAGAAAATTGTGAATAATGAATAAATTTGACAGGTTTCAGAGTAGCAGCCATGTTAGTCTGTATCCGCAAAAAGAACAGGAGTACTTGTGGCACCTTAGAGACTTACAATGTTATTTGAGCATAAGCTTTCGTGAGCTACAGCCCACTTCATCGGATGCTTAGAATGGAACATACAGTAAGAAGATATTTATACATACAGAGAACATGAAAAGGTGGAAGTACCCATACCAACTGTAAGAGGCTAATTAATTAAGAGAAGCTATTATCAGCAGGGGAGAAAAACTTTTGAAGTGATAATCAAGATGGCTCGTTTCAGACAGTTGACACGGAGGTGTGAGGATACTTTAACATGGGGAAATAGATTCAATTAGTGTAATGACCGAGCCATTCCCAGTCTCTGTTCAAACCTAAGTTAATGGTATCTAGTTTGCATATTAATTCAAGTTCAGCAGCTTCTCGTTGGAGTCTGTTTTTGAAGCTTTTCTGTTGCAAAATTGCCACCTTAACATCTCTCAGATAAATTTGTTAGTCTCTAAGGTGCCACAAGTACTCCTGCTCTTTTTGAATAAATCTGAAAATTTCCCTACCTGCCCTTGGACAAAGAATGAAATTCACTGAATAATTTAATTGTTGTGAAGTGTTTTCTCGGCCCTGCTCCTGAATCTGTGACACTGGGCCAGAAACTTTTAAAATCCAAGCAGACCTCCTCATGAGATTTTCAGTGCCACTTATTTCAGATCTAGCCAGACAATACAATGAGGACAACTTTTCATGTGATATTTTGGAATATCCAGTCCCAGTGTGATCCCAGAAATGCAGAGGCAAAAATTAAATTAAAACTAATGGAGGTGGAAGAGTTTTAAAAATGCTGTTGTTTAAACACAAGTGGTTGGGCTTGATGCAGGAATTACTGAGTGAAATTCTCTGGCCTGTCCTATTCAGGAGGTCAGACTAGATGATCACAGTGGTTCCCACAAACCTTGAAATCCATGAATTTTAGAGCCTTTGACGAGGTTTGTATCAAGAAATGCCTGAAGATGGCAGCTGTACCCATCTTTCCCCCAGGACTGGTTGGAGACGTACAGAAGTGGGTGGCTGTAAAAAGCTCTGCCAGCCCCTCTCCAGCACACAACTAGGACCACTCCCACCCAGAGGGAGGCTGTAATCCCCCTTTTTGGGGGGAGAGCTGCAGGCACCCAGCCCTGTCCCAGTTGTCGAAGCTCTCCCTGGCCCCCTACTAGCTGATGAAACCCTTCTGAGCTCCGCTGTACCCTAACTGTGCTGACCAGAAGTTCCAGTTGGCCATGTTTGTCCCAGTTTTGAGGAGCAGGTCCCAGACCTCTGATGGGTCAGTTGAAACTGGGAGTTACAATGAAATGGGCCATCTGGTTACTCCAGGGGCTTCCCAGCTGTGCCCTCAATTCTCAGTATGCTGCTATGAGCTTCACAAAGCAGTACCTTCAATGACTGCCTCTTAGGCCTTTGTGTATACTAGGATCATTTTGACTGAGGAGATTTGGGAGGTGGCAGGGAATGAGAACAAAATGCAGAAGGCGTTGGACTGAAGATGCAGGGAGAAGCAGTCTGAAATAAGGCAGGATTTGGAGTCAGGGCTCAGGGCTTTGAGGAGAGGGTTAAGAGGATATGCCAAGAAGTGGGGAAGGAGAACATAATGAGGGCACAAAGGGGTTGATACATTAAACACCCAGGTTGGATAGTATCACATAGATGGTGGGGATAGTGAGAGGACTAGTGCGAGCACTAGTATGGGTCCTGTCATTACTCAGTACTGCTAACCCCCAACCATGGAAAAAAATTATGAGTCAGGCCCCTCAAAATCATGAAATTGCTTTAAAAATAATCAGATTAAAAATAAACATGAAAATTAATGTTGAGTTATTTTTATTGGCCTTCTGGTTTGTGAGCTTTTAGGGCACACTTAGGTCACATTTTCAATTTTTTCTCCACAACTATCAGAGCTAGAAAGGTACACCTCTACCCCTATATAATGTGACCCGATATAACACAAATTCGGATATAATGCAGTAAAGCGGGGGGGGGGGGGGGGGGAGGGGGGGGGCGGGGAGGGGAGGGCTGCGCACTCTGGCGGATCAAAGCAAGTTTGATATAATGCGGTTTCACCTATAACGTGGTAAGATTTTTTGGCTCCCGAGGACAGCATTATATCGGGGTAGAGGTGTACTTTAAAAGAAAAAAAGAAAGAAAGCTGAGATTCTCATGAAATCATATGACTCCAGGAGTTGGAGCTTGAAGAAATACACCAAATATTGTAAGACTCATGATGAAATCACATGAATTGGTACCACCGTCACTGCTCCTTCCCCTGAAAGGCCTCATTAGCAAATCTATTTTTTGTTTCCAGATGGTAAGTCATACAAAGCCCTTAACTCCTTTTCTAGCCTTCATACTAATTGCACAATCTCCCTACTCCTCCCTATTTTGTTCCCTGCTAGAAATATAATGTTTTTAGGTGATGGGGAGGGCTCCTGACTGATTGTGGAGTACTCTCTTTAAATTGAAACTGAACATTAGTCTGGACTTCTATACTTCAAACTCAGACTAGAGAGAATAGTTGACATTATTCTCTCCGTGACTTCAAGTAAAGCCTGATTGGTGGAGTTGCTATAGCAATCGGCTTGTTGATCAAATCAAGGTGTCAGATATAACAGAGGAAGGTATAATTCAAAGATTATTGTAAATACTGTACACATACAGACAAGTACTAGATAGAAAAAGAGATGGGGAAAGAGATAATAGATAGAGCAATATTTAAGAAATCAACATGAAGAAAATGGTTAATTTGAGCCTCTGTTTAATGTGAGTAAAACAAATACCACATCTTGCAGCATTTGCTTACCTCGGTTTTGATGACTTATTGTATAATATTGACCATTAATGTGGAATGATCCAAATTTGGAAAGAAACCGAATAAGAATGTCTGAGCCAAGTGATAACATAGGACAAATAGAAAGCACTGGGTTATTCAGGCATTGTTATTGACAGCAGCACTACCCTGTGCGATGCAAGCTGGTAAATGGACCAAGGTAGTTATATGGGCAGCAGGTTTAGCCACTTCCATCAAAGCGAAAGGAATGGATTTGATTGAAATAAAAAGGTTGCTGTGGACATTCTGCTTGCATGAACTATCTGATGGAAACACCTCCCAGTCCATTAGGATTTGAAGATCAGGCCATATGTTACTGGAAAAGTAATTTCCTTTAGATGCTCAGTAAGTTTGTGCACTTCACCTTTGACTTCAGAGTCACTAGATGTTGATGATCAAAACACAGGTAATACACAGGCAAAAGTCCAAGTCCCAGGGTACACTCAAAAATGCAAGCAGAACCTCCCAGCTAATTTGCATACACAATTACTCCGACTGTGTTCACAAAATTCAAATTTGCACATGCACATGTCATGCATCTTTCTTGCTGGGTATTTGCATACACACTGATGCTCCAATATGCAGATGTAGTTTTATAACCTAACTAGGTGCACAAATGTGTGTGTATGTGAAAGAAAGTGAAAGATGACAACTTAGGTCTGCTGCAACATTTATCTTCACGACTAAGACAGAAAGGTCTGGAGGGTTAATAATGCACATAGCTAAATACATCTAAAACTTGCACTAAAGTATAATGCTGTAACGGGACAAATTATATGCCTCGAAAGCTTCCTGATTACATATTTATCCTCTTTTTGCTATACATCTACTCAAGCCTTAATGTGTGCATCTGAGTGACTGGAACGGCTCTCAAGGTTAATTACTAAACTAACGAGAGGTCTTGACTCATCTGGAGCTGATGAAGACCACTGCACTTACTTCCCAAATTTACTAACCAAACACAATTATGTTGCTTGTCACAAATGTCTTGACTAATAGCATGTGCACATCGTGCCCTGGCATGCAGCCTCACACCCATCACTCCCAGGCAAACAGACTCTCACATACCGCAGAATAGGAGCTGGTGCATGAAGGGGAACAGTGCCATCCCAATGGATCCATTCCCTGTGTTTCTGAAATTGAATTGCATATCTAGTGACTACAGAAATGTGTGTTATTGTCTTCCTTAGACCTGGGGATATATCTGCAAATAGTTCTTCCTAAGCAGGAAATTTCTGATTGTAGAATACAAAGTAGTCTAGCTGGCTGTGTCAAGTGGGTCAATAAACAAGATGAATGCACATAATTAAGAACTTTAAAGTGGTATCTGAACCAGCTGTCAGTGAACTTGCACTAAAGTTTCCAGAGACTGCATGAGCCGCAGAGAGGAAGGAAAAGCCTCCCCAGTCTTCTGAAAAATTGGGTGCAAGGTCTGATTTACTGAGATAACACCCACTTGTCAGACCTGTGTAAGAGTGGCAGAGTCCCTGTAAGTGAAATTGCTTGTCAATAGGCAACACACTAGACAAACCAAAAGTTCCACTCATAGTTGCATGAGTCACTTTCAATGTTTCATTTCCCCAACATTTATTCGCTTTGTCTCAAACAGCAGAACTGTCCTTGTTAAGAAGTCGTCTTGAGCAGGAACTTTCTTTTCTTAAGGTTTTTTTTTTAAACGCATAAATTCAGTCTGACGTAGGCACTCACAGCCCTCACAAGTCCATAGCATCCAAAGTTAGTTACGTGATAACAAGATGTTCCCTTCTGATGAGGTAATAAATATATCCCGTAAAATGTGACTGTGGTCCCCATCCAGCAAAACACCTACGCCCACACTTAATTCCATCCTTACTAAATAAAGTTCTTCCGCATCTGTATAGCTCCTGCTCATGTCCAGGCTGAAGTGCGTTGCTAAGCAAGGATGGAATTAAGCACATGTTTAAGTGCTGTGTTGAACTGGCACCCAAATCATTACGTTATTTCTTTGAAAGCCCCTCTATAAAATCACTCTTAATATGAAATAATGAAGCAGGATGCAGCCGTATTATCAGCATGATGACTCTTATCAAGAGAGGAAAATCTGAGTTCTGCGTTCTTTCTGGGCAGTTTTCATTTTTGGTTCAGCATGTAGATCTACAGAGTATCGACATTTCTTATGTAGAAAAACCAGCGGGAGGCTCCAGTCCTTCTCCACCTCTAGCTGCAGCTCCCAGTGTCCCTGACAGCAGCTCTGATCTTCCTGTCCTCAAGCTGAATTTCCTGCTGGAATTATCATTCAAACGACATTGCCCAGGAATCCTGCAGCTGCCCATTTCATATGCAAGGAGACTGTGAAATATTTTCAGGCATTTGAAGAGGCCATTTTGCAACTTGCCTGTTTAACTGAATAGCATTCAGTCTGATGAAGTAAATTTCCCTATAGCCATTTAAAGCAGTAACGTAAAATAAATTGAATCACCTTGGAAGACTAGGTGGGCTTTGTGAGGATCCACTTAGTGTCTGGGTCTGTGCACTTGTTATGCAGAGAGAGACAGTAGAAAAGCCAGCCCGCCATTTGTCTACACACCCTTCACCCAAAGGAAGACCTGGTGCATTTTAACCATCAAAGGGGCTGTGTAATTTAGACAGCTTTTTTTTTAGGCAGAGCAATTATAAGCACTTATGCGCCCAGTGATGTGTTTATTAGCACACGTGTCTCTGTGCAGATACAATGTTGCTGCCAGACCGGCCGCCGCGGTGAACGTCAGGACCCGTTTTTCCTGCGAGCTGGTGTGAATGAAAGGGGCTTAGCCGTTGCACAGAGTGAAAGGCATTTTCTCTCTCTAAATGGGAGGCAAATCACAGGAGTCAGTGCTTGTCAGCAAGACACTAAGATGAATGAACCTCTTGCACTGTGCTAATAAGAACAGAGGTGCTTAGTCAATGCAGCCTGAGGAGATGGGCTATACAGGTGTGTGTGGCTTGTCAGGTGGCTGCTGGCAGCACTTCTGGATGAAGGAGAAAGCTTCTGGTTGTCTGGAAGGCAGCCAGACATACTGTATGCAGATTAGGCAGCCCACACCTAGGGCTGAATAGACCCAGATCTGGAGCACAGGGAGGTGGAGGTGACTTGTTCCAGGTGGAACTGTCAGAGGCAGGCGTCTCCAGGAGCGCTGGGGGAACATAGGGTAGAACGACACATGTGGGGCAAGGTAGGCTCCCTTCTGATTCAGTCTAAGCTGTGAAGGTGGGCTGTGGGCCATGCCCCCTTGTGCCCAGTCCAGCCTTGCTTTGGAGAGAAAAATGCTGGTCTCTGTGGATTGCCTGTCCTAGGCCGTGTCTGCAGTCAGGAATAGCTCTAATTCTGCAACTGACACAGTTTTAGAAAAAAGCAAGTTGGAAAAACAGAAATTCTATCACGTGGAGCAATATTGACTCCCACATGGTTCATCAGTAGAGTCGGAACCTTGAGATGCACAGCACAGACTTTGACCACTTGAGCTAACAGAATAATTAATAGCAATAGTGAGTTGTCATCCCCCTGTGTGTGCCAATCATTAGAAGAGATGAGGCTCACTTTTTGTCAGTGGATTTCGCAGCTATTTGCTGGGAGCAGAGGAATATTGAGACTTAGGAATTCTGAGTTCTAGTCTAGGTTAAATGAGGAGTGATCTCTAATAGTTACATACCTGTTCTGCTCTTGGCTTTTCCAATCTGCCCTTGCCCCAGTCTTCCCATCACCACCTGATTTCACACACACACACAACTACTTTAAAAGAACATTAAGGCTGAAAAGTCAAGCACTCACAAGTAAGGAATTACCAGAATTACGGTTGCCTGTACTATCTTAATTCAGCCCCCTTGTTTGTATGCTGTGTATTATGATAGTCTTTTTAATTACATGGTCTCAGACTATGCTTTCCACAGGACACCTGCCTCCCAGATTTACATAATGTTTCAGTATCACAGAATTTCCATTTTTTTTTTTTGGCTGAAAATGTTCACCCAGCTCTCCTCCTTTGCCAGCCCTATCTCCAACATAGCACAGAGAATATGGCGGGGCAGAGCTCTGCTGTGTTGATTCTCCAAAGGGGTAAGGTCCTCAGTGGTGTAAGTAGGGAGGGAAGCCCCTGTGCAGCCAGGGCTGAGCTGTCTTAAAATCAGGGAACCATACCTGGATCGCCCCTGAACTCCCATCTCCTCCTCACCTGGGCCAACTGTGGCTACAATACAATGAGAAGTCTGAGCCCTGTGTGACTTAGACCGGTCCTGGGTTGGGTTAGATGATGTGGTGTTAGAAATCCTGGACCAGGTTCTCAGCTGAGGTAAATTGTCAGAGTGCCATTGACATACACTGAGCTATGACAATTTACACAAGTTGAGGGCTGCTGGCAGCTGCAAGGAGCATTGTCTGCAGTAGTTGCTATCACTGGGGGAGTAGAACCAGAGTTAGCAATGACAAAACATTTTTTTCCAGAACCCCCCCTAGAGTATATACAGCCTTAGTATAAAAAAATTAGGCCACTCCTTTCAGAAGACAAGAGCAGTACTTTGCTATCCAGGGAGGCCCCATGATTTCAACTCATTTACTCACAGAGTGAGATGTTACTTATTCCACATGAAGATATGTGACAGAATCCAACCTGGACTGATTGCATTTAAATCAGTCAGAAATTACCAGTTCAATACACAAACAAATGAACCCATCCGATTTTCCGCATGCGTTTTTCCTGCATATTCTTTAGCTTTGCCTTGGCATTTATACAGCAACGGGAGACTATTATCTTGTCAACAATGTTCCATTGCATTGACATTATCTCTTAATTACACAATTACTTTGTTATGTACTGTAGTACTAGCAATAAAATATTTGAAGTACTTCAAGCAAATCTAGGTTTAAAGGTTGGGTTTTCTTAATTTACTTGATTCAAATTAACTGCTAAATTTAAGTGGGTTTTTTGGGGTATTCTTGATGTACTAAGGAAGGAATTGTACAATGGGTATTAGAAAATGGATTGGTAAGATGCTGATGGCTGACATATGGTCTGACTCCTGTTATGATTCAATATGGGCAATGGAACACTTTTTAGCCATATTACTCCTGGTCATACCACTACGCATGTCATTGCAGTGGCCTGTATCCCTATCACTACATACATAATAGCGCTAACCATCTCCACAATATTTTGCCTCTGATAAGTTATCGGAAGAGTGATCCCAAAATAGAACACAAGAATGAAACTAACAAAACATTGTTAACCCAGTTAATGTAATTATATACACACATAAAGGGCCACGTGCTGGTATAGATCCAGAATATCTTCATTGGTTTCTCATTGCAATGAATAATGCAGGGGTACTGAGGAAATTCTATGGCCTGTGAGATGCAGGATGTCAGACTAGATGACCTAATGATCCCTTCTGGCCTGAACATCTAGTAATATAACCGGATGTAACCATAGCCCTGAGGGAGAATATAGATTAACAAATCAAAACTCATAAAAGGTGAAGAAAATGAGAAGAGATCAAAATTCACATTTACGTGCCTCCCATTGCTGTAGTATCTGAACAGAAACATTAATTAATTGATTTTCACAACCCCCTGTGAAGTAGGCAGGGCAAAGCTATTATCCCCATTTTACAGATGGGGAACCGGGGCATAGAGAGACTAAATGACTTGCCCAAGAAATCTACCACACAGCCAAGTTCCCAGATCTCCGGAGTCCTAGTCCTGTGCCCTCTCCACCAGACCATTCCCTATTAACAGCTGACCCAGTCTAGTCCCATTCAAGTTAACGGGACTTTGCCAGAGACCTGAATGAGAGCAGAATCAGATCCTCATTGCTTAGATAAACACACTGCAAAATCGATGAGTTCAAGATACAAAAGAAAACTCCATAGCCCTGTAAATATAGAGCACTGCACAATTTCAGACTCTGCATCATTTTTCCTATATCCTTGGCTTTGCCTCCTGACAAATCAATATTATAAAATAAATAAAAAATAAATAAAAATACAGTGCAGGCATCTAAATCGGAAAAAGTAGCAGTTTGCAGAGTCATGCATCTTTAATCCGGATTTAATCAGGCAGATAGAGCCAGGCTTGGCTGATGCCCTCAGGCAAAGCATTCAACAGACTTACTGCATTACACTTAAGAAGTCTCTCAGCCCTTTCACATTTATGCATTTTTAAAGGAGTCACAAGCCAGGTAGGTTTCCAGTCACCTGCTTGTCCTAGATCTTGGGACAATGAAGGAATATAGCAGACATTGCTCTTCGCTTGTGGCACAGATGGCTCAGTGGACAGGGTAATACCAGTGGGAACTGGAGACAGAGGACTAGCTCTTTGATAGGTGTTAATTGATGTTGCTCTATTGGCTTCAATAGAACTATATTTATTATTTCTATTGTGGTAGTGCCTAGGGTTTCCAAACAGGCACTGTACAAACACATAACAAAACACAGCCACTGCCCCCAAATGCTTACAATCTAACCCAGTTACACAAGCTGAAGATCTGGACCAAAGCCTTTTTGGTGAATGGTCCACTGCAGTGGAGTTCCCTTCCACAGTTAAAGAAGAGGATCATAAATCTGGCTGCCTTCATGTCAACATGCAAGGCCCATCTCTTTGCTAAAGCTTTCCTGTAATACCAATGAGACTTCCTTTCAAGAAGTAAGTGAGCTACTCTGCCGATTCTAGGAGTGGGGAAAAGAAGAGCAGTGAAATGAATTCTGAGAATTCTTCCTGCTACAGAAAGGGGGTGAAGAGAGAAAACCCAGGTCTATAGTAGACCACTCACGTGGATTGATATAGTTTTGAAAGACCCGGTCACTGAGGTAAGATCTTTTATTGGACCAACTTCTGTTGGTGAAAGAGACAAGCTTTAGAGCTTACACAAAGCTCTTCTTCAGGTCTGAGGGAACACCACCCAGGCCACCATGGATGTCACCTCCTTACACACTGACAGCCCTCACCATGACAGCATTGCTGCCTGCCTCAAATATCTACAAGATAATGGACCACACTCAGATGTCCACCCCAAACACATTGCCAAACTCATCCATTTCATCCTCACCCATAAGAATTTTCCGTTCAACAACAAACCGGAGGCACTTGGGGATGGGGGGGGGAGGGAGCTGATAGGGGGCTGCCGGTGGGTGCTCAGCACCCATGATTTTTCCCCCATGGGTGCTCCAGCCCCGGAGCACAAACGGAGCCCGCGCCTATGACTGTAGAGGTGATTTGACTGCAGACAGGGGTACCATCACCCCCAGGGAGGGAATTCCAAGTGTAGGGGGAGCATGGAAGAAGAGACCAAAACCAGAATGGGAATTTACTGGCCAGCCACAGGTGTGAGTTCTTCCCAATAGTCTCTGAACCTGGAGCACCGAGCCCAGCTGCTGTAGCCAATAGGTCTGCATGGACTTTGCACTGTGTGTTCTATGCCCTGCCTAGACTGGAGCGCCCTGCTTTTGGATGCTAATAATGTTTTCATAATAGGATTTATGGGCTTGCTGTTGTTGTGCCTGGTGATGTTATAATGCCAGTGACGTTCAAAAGCAAGGAGGTGTTGACCCCAGCCCTTTTTTTCCCAGCGGGAGGTGAATAACAGCTTTCAGTTGGAGTTTACACAAAATAATTCCCTTTGAATGACAAAAACAAATGGCATGCAAAGAGCTCAGTGACCAAACTAGAAGGTTAAAGCAACCGAAAGGCAGCGAGCCAAGGAGAGAATAGCTATTTCAAGCGTGTGTTTGGACCTGATCCGCAGTGCTCACCCCTGCTTTCTCAACTCCATTCCCACCTGTGCTGTCCAGGCGCTCCCCTGCTTTCCCATCTGCTCTGTGCTCTGCTCCCCAGCTCAGCCTGGCCCTGCAGCATCACAGGAATTCCCCTGTTCTCCCACAGCTTTCCCTCGTTCCGGTCTCTTCTATAACAAATCTAAAAATTCTTACCCACCCACCTGTCTCTTCCTCTTTCCTCTCCTCCCTTTGGATTCACTTTCTGCTTTGTCTGCATTTTTGTGAATGATCAACTTTTTACACCTTCTTTTGGGGGATGAAAAAAACAAAACAAAACAAAACAAAACCAAGCAGCAAACAAACAAAAAATGCAGCAACAAATGAGCCCAGTGAAATATCAGGGGAAACTGGGTAAATGACAGCCTTGAAATCGGCACCTTAATTGCATCACTAATGGGAGTTTTTAACTAATTGAAAAGCAATGAAGTGAATCATTTTTTGTTGTAGTTCCCATTAAGCATTGCCTGAGAAGCAGAGAAACCACATAACAAATCTTTACAAATGATGGGGATTTTCACTGAGGAGCAGAATAGCTGGTCCTGCATATCACTTTGCATGGCTAAAATTAGTTCCTGACTTTGCAAAGTTCCATGTGAGTTTTAGGAAGCAGCCATTGGACTGGGTGGACTGATTGGGTTGTATATGCACGCCTGCCCTGTATTGGCAGGGCTGTATAATATCTGCTACACTGTCAGTGAGCTGGAAGAGTTGATCCTTCAGGCTTCTGGGGAGAGAAACCTGGTTGTGGGAGATTGATCTGATTTTGTAGTGAGTTCTATTCCCCCCTCCATGTGCGTGGTTGATGGCTGGTGTGGCCTGTTACACTGTGAGCATTGCTATATAGCCAGAATACAGTGACCTTGGCACAGTGGGGAAGGGTCTTTCAGTCAAAGAAGAGAAAGAAAGAAAGAAAGAAGCATCCTACTTCCTGGGATCCGTTGTGTGAGGCCAAGCTGATGGGAGAACAGATGGTGAGTAGAATCTTGAGGGACATCTACAAACCTGCTATGGAATCAGATGTGGCAGTGCAACCTGTCTTTGAGAAGTGACTGCATCTGTGTAGAATTAGCCGCTAGTCTTTCGAAAAAAGGACTGGGCTTTCTCCCCTCTTGATAAAAGAGGATAATTTGTAGCATTTTACACCCAGTGTAAATGACAACACAGGGTGCAGGGCAATAGAGAACCAAGCCCAAATTGTGAGGGGTTAACTGAGACTCTCATTCTTAGCTCTTCGCCAACCTGTCACACGAGTAGCCCTATGGCTTTCTTACTTTTGCATTTGGGAGTGGGATATTGTTGTATCCACCAGGCAAAGTATTAACAACTTCAACAGAACTTTATTTACAGTGCAAGTCTCTTCTCCAAGCTGTAGCTGCACACTCTGTAACTCTCCCAGCCTCCTCAATTCCTCCCCTGTCCTTCCTGTTTCCTGTCCTTTCAGACTCCCAACAGCCAGTGCTCCCAGTTCTAATAATTACAAGCAGCATCTAAACACCACATTCCCTCCTCTCTTAAGAAACTTTCCAAATTAAAATAAACATTGTTGTTCTAACCCCAGGAACAAATATGAAACAAAACACTATACTGTTGGCAGGAATATTACACTGAAAACACTGTAGATACTACATAATATAGTCTTTAGTCCAGGCAGGTGGTCGTCTGAGTCTGACAGGCCGTCTCTCGAGCCCCGGTTCCAGTGCAATGTCTTGTTGTGTTGGTTCTACAGTGAAGTCATCCAATGCAGACTGGGTATTGGCATAATCTCCTCTTGGTGCATAGGCAGGTGCAAGATAAGAAGCATTCCATACCCGCCCATCAGAAAGTCGATAGGTGTAAGGTCCCTTCTTCTCTATGATTTTAAGAGGAGCTGTGAATTTATGGTCCCCTTTGCGTAAGATTCCAGGTTTTCGTATTCTAACAAAGGAACCACACTCAAACTTTGGTTCCTTAGCACCCCGCCGTTTGTCTGTGAAAGTCTTAGACTTTGCTTGGTTCTGTTCAACTGTCTTTCTCACATCATCCTTGTTTGGGGCATCAGATCGTGCCTTTAACAATCCAGCAATGTTCAGTTTAGTAGTCATCTGTTTCCCATGAAGTAACTCTGCGGGTGATCTTTGTGTTGTGGCATGTCGTGTAGCCCGGTATGCTTGCAAGAAATCAGTAGTGAAGGGTATCCACAATCGCCCTTCCAGTTTAGCTGTTTGCAAACTCTCTTTCAAACTTCTATTAAACCATTCGATTTCTCCATTGGCTTGAGGGTAATATAGGGATGACCTCCTGTGTAAAATGTTCTTCTCTGCTAGAAAAGTTTCAAACTCCAGGGAAGTAAATTGACTACCATTATCTGAAACCAGTTCTTTGGGGTTACCTTCCCAGCTAAAAACTGAAGAGAGAAACTTAATTACTGTAGCAGAAGAAATTTGTGATGTAAACGCTACCTCAGGCCATTTGCTGAAATAGTCTATTAAAGTGATGGCATAACGACAATCAATTGGAGCAGTGTCAAAGGGTCCTACAATGTCAATCGCCACTTTTTCCCATGCAGATTCAGGAAGAGGAACAGGCTGTAATGGAGGGGTACATGTCACTGCTGTCTTATCATGCATTTGGCAAGTGACACAGGATTTTATGAGTGCTTCAGTTTGAGAGTCCATCCCTGGCCACCAATACAAATCCGGTAGTCGTTGTTTGGTTCTGACAATTCCTTGATGAGTATCATGTGCCAGGTGTATGAGTTTTGACTGTAATTCTTCTGGCACAAGTAGCCCGTGTGTACCTCGTAGCACACAGCCATCGAGTAAATAAAGTTCATCTCGAACTCTAAAATAAGGCAGCAAAACTGGGTCAAGGTTTTTAGGGTTACTGGGCCATCTCTTTGTCAGAAATTCCCGTAGTTTTTGTTGAATTGGACACGCTGAACAAGCAGCTTGAAATTGTTCTCTTGTAACTGCAGTAAGAGTGCTTGTAATAAGCGCAACTACTACATCTTCATCCTCTGGTGGACCATCTGGTGAAGGCAAAGGCAGGCGAGAAAGGCAATCAGCTACCACATTTTCGTTTCCAGGCTTATATTCCAGTTCATAATTGAAAGAGAATAGTCTTGCAGACCATCTAGCAATACAATATCCTGCTCTTCCCAGTCCTTTCGTGGTGAGCAACGTCGTCAAAGGACTGTGGTCTGTGCGCAACTTGAACGTGCAGCCCCACAGGTAAGTTCTCCATTTTTCAGTAGCCCAGACACAAGCAAGTGCTTCTTTTTCAACTGTAGAATATTTTCTCTCAGCATTACTTAGTGTCCTTGAAGCAAATGCAACAGTCCTCTCAGTAAAAAGAAGAACAGGAGTACTTGTGGCACCTTAGAGACTAACAAATTTATTAGAGCATAAGCTTTCGTGGACTACAGCCCACTTCTTCCAGCTTATGCTCTAATAAATTTGTTAGTCTCTAAGGTGCCACAAGTACTCCTGTTCTTCTTTTTGCGGATACAGACTAACACGGCTGTTACTCTGAGTCCTCTCAGTGTTGTCCTCATGAAGTTGTGTGAGGACAGCCCCAAGTCCATAATCAGAAGCATCAGTAGTTACAATTGTGGGCAATGCGGGACTGAATAATGCAAGTACTGGACTATGTACAATCAAGTCTTTCACTCTTTCAAAACTAACTTGTGCATCCGTTGTCCACACTAAGGTTGAACTTCTCCGTAGCAATTCTCGTAACGGTTCAATGACAGAAGCATAATTGGGAATGAATTTTGCATGCCAGGAGGTAAGACCCAAGAAGGAATGTAAGGTTTGCAAATCTGTTGGAGGAGGAGCATTTGAAATTGCCAGGATATGGTTATCTGGATCAGGTTTTAGTCCAGCCTGTGAAATTGCATGCCCTAGAAAGGAGAGTTCAGTTTGTCTAAATTTGCATTTGGACCTATTGAGCTTGAGGCCTGCTTTGCTGATGCAGTTTAGTACAGACAGCATGGTTATTGTCATGCTTCTCAGTAGTATTTCCAAACACAATAATATCATCCAAATAGCACTGAATTCCATGTTGATTCTTCAGAATCAATGACATCATTTTTTAAAGGCACTTGGGGCTGATGCGAGACTGTATGGAACACATTTAAAATGAAATAGTCCCTCATGTGTAATAAATGCTGTGAGGTCTCTGCTATCTTCATGCAACATAACCTATGCGCTCTGCAAATCAAGAGTAGAAAACATCTTTGCTCCACGGAGTTCTGCAAATACTTCCTCTATGTGAGGAAGAGGATGGCTGTCAATCACAATAGCTTTATTTGGCTCCCTTAAGTCCACACAAAGGCGAATGTCTCCACCCTTCTTCTGCGTCACTACTATAGGTGAAACCCATTCCGAGGAGTTAATCTCTTCAATAAAGTCCTTTTGAATAAGTTTTCTAAGTTCCTCTGAAACAGCTTCCCTGACTGAAAATGGTAAGCGCCGTAATTTCTGTCGTACAGGCAACACATTATTCCGCATTTTAACTTTATGCAGAAACCCATAAGCACCGCTGAGTTTCTCCTCAACCTGGAATTGGGTCCCAGCTGAAACTGGTGTGTTTACCGCAAGAGTGCTTTGCTGAGGAAGATCAATTCGTCCATTAACTACCCTGAGATTTAAAGCAGCTAATAAATCTCTGCCGAGGATAGCAGTGCCTTTGTGGACAATGTAGAACTCCGCAGTTACACAGCGATCACCAAAGTAACTATTGCTGGCAGGCAGCCATGTACTGGAATATGTTTTTTCAAATAGCATACCAAGTGAAGTTTGGGTTCAGTAAGAGGCACATCTTTAAAGTAATGCAAATAGATGGAATCAGGTAGTATAGATACTGCTGAGCCAGTGTCCAACATTAGCTGAATAGAGTGTGATTTGCCTGAGGGTATGGCAGAAACATTTACAGTGCACTTTATCTGTTCTGGAATATGTGCAGTAGTGATTTTGTCCACACTCAGCACAGTAACATCTGGTATTGTAACTGCATGCACCTGTTGATTGAACTGGCTACTGCGACATACTTTAGCAAAATGCCCAATCTTTTTGCAATGATTGCACTGAGCTACTTTTGCTGGACATCCTGTGTAGCTTGCAAGATGTTGTGGGGATCCACTGTGAAAGCATGCTTGTACTGTATTTTGCATTCGCTGATTCAGTGGCTTTTCATTAGTTTTCCTTTTGCAATTGTTTGTCTGCAGTGATAGTGAACTTTTCTGCAAAGGAGTCACAGCCTGGACTGGGCCTCTTGTACCCTGGCTCATTATTTTGGCTTCAGCTGTAGCTGACTCAATCTGAGTAGCAATGGTTATTGCTTTTTCTAGCGTAAGTTGTGGTTCTAGAAGTAAGCGTTCTCTTACATGAAGCATTGTTGTTTTTTCAATGAGCTGGTCTCTAATCATCTCATCTGCCATATTCCCAAAGTCACAAGTTACAATCAGACTCCTCAGGGAAGCCATATACTGCATTATAGTCTCCCCTGGTTTCTGCTCACGCTGGCAAAATCTGTAGTGATTAGCTACTACATTCACTTTTGGCACAAAAAAGTTCTTTAATGCAGTGAGTGCAGTCTCATATTTATCATCTGCAAGGGGAAAATTGTAAAATATACACTGCCCTTCTGCTCCAAGGCAGTGGATTAGCAGAGCACGCTTTCTTACTTCAGAAATCTCTGTAGCACTGATTGCAAGCAGATAAGTCTCAAACATACGGATCCAGGCAGTAAAAGCAATTGGAGGCTCACCTGGGCTTTGCGGAAAGGGTGCAGGTGGGTTCAGAAGCAGAAGATCCATCCTCGTCGCCAAAATGTTGTATCCACCAGGCAAAGTATTAACAACTTCAACAGAACTTTATTTACAGTGCAAGTCTCTTCTCCAAGCTGTAGCTGCACACTCTGTAACTCTCCCAGCCTCCTCAACTCCTCTCCCGTCCTTCCTGTTTCCTGTCCTTTCAGACTCCCAACAGCCAGTGCTCCCAGTTCTAATAATTACAAGCAGCATCTAAACAACACCACAGATATGCTGTTTGTTTGGAAGTGGAAGATGTCAGCAAACTGACACAGTGCTTTAGAGCTCATGCCCCTTTGACATTTATTATTGGTGTTGGTGCACATGTAAAGCAAGTGGTAGCCTGACCAGGGCCGGCTTCAGGCACCAGCCCAGCAAGCAGGTGCTCGGGGCGGCCAACGGAGAGGGGCAGCACATCCGGCTCTTCGGCGGCAGGTCCCTCACTCCCTTTTGGAGTGAAGGACCAGCTGCCGAAGACTGAAGCGGCGGTGGTAGAGCCGAAGTGCTGCAGATTGTGATTCTGGCTTTTTTTTTTTGGCTGCTTGGGGCGGCAAAAACCCTGGAGCCGGCCCTGAGCCTGACTGCATTCGGGGGATTCGAGGGATCAGTTCAGCAAATAAACAGACTCCAAGGTTGTTAGCTGCACAAACACATGCAAAGAAAATGCAGAGAACAATAAATAATATCTTCAGTTTCTGTAGAACCTTTGGTTCCTAAGGGCCCCTCTACAAACTGCAGGTACAGAAAGAGATCTTGTCACACGCCTCTGGAGCTGCTCGCAACCACCACAGTTTGTTCACACAGTGTCCTTCAGAACATCTCAAGGTGGTGTACAACTAGCCCTAATAAAATGTAATAACACAGAGTAATGCTGCACAACCACTTAGGACAGCGAGTTGAGAAGAAAACTGTATCCACTTGCATCGGGAATTAGGTTGGCAGAATGTAATTACCTAAGCTGGGATGTGAGGCAACTAACATCCCCATTCTTGTACACAGTGCTATGGGAACTTTTATGACAATAAATAGTTAGGAGTTCTTTGGGTTTATGTCCTATCTGAAAGACATCGCCTCCAGCAGCACAGTGCTCATGATAGATCCACACTGGGCGATGGTTCAGAACTAACTCCAAGGGAAGAGCACCACCGGCTTTGTCATCAGCATCGCTGCCTCTACCACCTTAATTTTTCCTGGGAGCACGTCTGGCCTCTGATGGGAGAAGAGCCTCAGCAGAAATGCCAGAGTGATTAGTAGAGCTGGCTGGGAAACTGAATTTCAATTTTGTGGAAAATTTCCAAGCTTGGGGAAAAAAAATTGAATAGAGTCAGGATTCTGAAATTTCCCATGGCAATGAAATTGCACAATGTTTCATTTTGGAAACACTGCAACGGGAATGGTTCATGTCTCCAAAATGAAATATGCTCCCTGGGCTTCCAGGGAGCCTGGAAACCCTGGCTTCATGGCAGCCCTCCAGGTAAGTTGTCAAGGAGCCAGGGAGCTGAGTCTCCCAGGGCTTCCAGACTCTTCTGTAATACACCATACTCCAGAATTGCCCCTAGGAGGGGCCCTGCCAGACCAGACAGTGACCTGGGGATTTGGGGGTAAAATCCCAGCAATAGTTTTTCGAGTTCCTCCTGGATCTGAAGGTGACTGGAGCAAGCTCTGGGCTTACTCTGAGGCTCAGCATGGTTGGCTCTGGGCACAAGCAGGGCACAGTGTTTGGCTGACTAGAGGTAAAAGGCAAGCGGGCCAAAGCCTCAGCTGGTGTAGATTTGCTTAATTTCATTGATTTCAATGCAGCCAGGGCAATTTATACCAGTTGAAGATCTGGCCCAGATTGTTACAGTGCATTAAGTGAACGTGGCTGGGGATTTTTTCTGGTTTGCGTTACTTTGGCTAACCTCTCTGTAAATAAACCTGAAATCCCAGGGAAGGATTCTGTTGACTTTCTGCAGAGCTATGCAGATCCGGATCCTATCACAGTATAAGAACAGCTGAGCTCTGAGGTTCTCCCACCTCGCAGATAACACCTATCCACTAGAGCTCGTTAAATAGTTTTGAAAAATGAATAAAATAATAAAAGCACCAAGTCTGGTTTGCTGTGATTTGTGAGGCCATATAATCCATCATCCTCCAGTGTCTGGCTAATCGCCAAGTATTGGTGAAAAAGTTTCACATATTTTAGTGCAGTAATTTTTCAGCTGAAAATTTGTACCTGAAAACATGCAGTGTAGTTGTAGCCGTGTTAGTCCCAGGACAGACTTGAAGAAGAGTTGTGTGTGGCTTGAAAGCATGTCTCCCTCACCAACAGAAGTCAGTCCAATAAAACATATTACCTCACCCATCTTGTCTACTTGAAAATATGCTATTCACTATTTGTTACTCTCCCATTTAAAAAGTTTCAGACATTCAATCAAAAAACAGAAACAATACCATGTGCCTGAGACAGCCAACTATACCATAAGAATAATGAGTAGTCAAGTATACAGATTGCAAACAACTTGGTGGCGAGTACCATATAAAAACCTAAGAAGACTAGAAATACCATAGTTTGAAAATGATTGTTCAGCTAAATTCTAAAACAATGCTATTAATTTGACCTGCTCTCAGCTGCACAAAATTTTCCCAGTTCAGCATGTGCTTAACTTTAACTTTAAGCACATGAATAACCCCAGTGAAGTCAATGGGCCTACTCACATGCTTAAAGCTAGGCACCTTCACACTTTCTTTCATGCTGCCCTGCAACAAGGTGCTTTGGGTGGGCAGCAGGCCTGGTAGCCTGAGCCTCCATCTCCAACCTTTCTATTAGTTCAAGGTATCCCAGTCCTCTGGATGAGATCTTAGCTGGACTGGCCTCTTTGGTGGTAACCCCTAGCTCTGCCTTCCTTGGGGTTAAGGTCATAACCCCAGGATAGGTAGGTGGACCCGGGCCCTCTCTCTCTTTCCATCGGGTCCTGGCCCAGGACCCTGAAAATGAAGTGGCGTGCACCTGCCTAAGTTTGCCTGGCTCACTTGCTCACCTTCCCCTGGGCCGCGTCCTACCACCCCTGCCTCTCAGTTTGGGGTGTGGTCAAAGTAGACAAAGTCTTTGCTCCCAAACCTCCAGAGCCTAGGGCCACTGTCTGTGGTCTTTTCAAGCCCTTGCCTGTGGTTCTCCCTCCCTCCTGGGGAGAGTCCAGGGGTGGAGAGGGGACACTCACGGCCAGGTCCCCTCAGTAGAAGCTTCCTCTTCTGTTGCCGCAGAGTGGTGCCCCTACAGGAAATGGACTCTTCTTTTCTTTCGTGCCCCCCCACCCCATCTGGGGATGCTGAAGCACTCTTTATACTGGTCCTCTCCCCAGGAGCATGCTCGTCAGTGCCTGAGGGGCCTGACCTCCCCGGCCCAGTACTGCTCCAGCCTTTCCATGGTTTTGGCCTTAGGGCTAGTCTACTCTGGGAATTTACATTGGTATAGTTATGTCTATGAGGGGGTGTGAGAAATCCCTACTCCTGAGCGACATTGCTATGCCAGCCTAACCCTCGGTGTAGCCAGTGCTAGGTGGAGGGAAGAATTCTTCCCTCAACCTAGCTAATGCTTCTTAGGAGGGTGGATTGTCTGAGCCAATGGGAGAACCTCTCCCATCAGTGTAGCTAGTGTCTACACTGAAGTGCTGTAGCAGCACATCTGCAGCTGTGCCGGTGTAGCATTTTAAGTGTAGACAAGCCCTTAGTGGGGTATTTGTAAACCCTGTCATATGCCCTTTATTGTTTTTATTTGTATTACCTAGGAGACCTAGTCATGGACCAGGACCCACAGGGCTCGGCCTTGTGCATGCAAGGAGCTCCCCTTAAACATCCATTAGGGTAGGATTTAAATTCTCAGAGACTATTTCCTGGAGCCCCTATGTCCTCATGCCCCCTTTTGGGGCTCCAGTCTTCAGCTGCGGGGCAGAGATCTTGCGGGCTTCAGCCCCGCGGGGAGGGAGGAGGCGCCAGTGCTGAGGACTTCAGCCCTGCTGGGGTAGGGTGGAGCACTGGGGCTGGAGGCTTCAGCCCCACAGAGGGGCGCCCCCAGGGCTAGGGGCTTCACCACATGAGAGGCGCTGGGACTTGAGGTTTCAGCCCCATTAGAGTTGCTGGGGGTCCTCTGGGTTTGAAAATATTTACTGGATCTCTGCTCTGGACAGCTCCGGCTGCATTTAAGCCCTGCGTTAGGGGTCCTCATTGTTCTCCTTCATTTCCCTCTTTAATGCAGTCCTCTGCTGTGAGATCAACAAAAACCTCAGCAATGGTTAAGCAGCTGGTGCACCGAGACCACTGCCCATTAAACTGCAGAGTACTGTCTCATTGTTTCCTTGTACTCCCGCTGTCTGTCTGTTGCATCCACTTCCCTCATCTTATACTTAGATTGTCTTTTTGTTCTGGGTTTGCACAGTGCCTGGCACAGCTGGGGCCCTCACCCATGATCGAGGCCCTTAAGCGCTACTGCAATACAAATAAATAACAATAATAACCTTAATACTCTGCACAGGATGTGAGCAATTTGGATTGGATGCGGAAGTGTGTTCAACAGCCCTTCTAGAATGGATGGGCTCTGTCTACGGAGGTGCTAACAATGGAGAGCCTATTAGAAAGGAGCTGGCAAGAGACTCTTCCTGGAGCTAATAATAATGTTAAAGAACTAAGCAGGGAAAATAGAAGTGATTAAGAACGAAGAGAGTTTTTAAAGTAGAATAGGAAAGTATTTAAGAGAACAGGGGATAGATTAGCAGAGGGAAATGCTGATGAAAAATATATATCGACATAAATAGGCTTATGATTAAAAGCTGAATTAGTGAACATGGCTAAGAGGATTAAAAAGAAAAATTAAGCTAAATGGCTGAGATAGGACTATCTCTGCTGCTATGAACAGCCAGAGGTTTATCATCCTGCAACAAGGTTCACCGTGCAAGGAGAGATCACAAAGAGCTGCACTGACGCATTTTGCTGCGTGACAGGTGTGGGCCACCGCAGCTAGTAACAATCAAGCCTGTATGTTCCCCACTTGCCACCCCCACCCCTCCTTTATGATTAGCCTGGGTTTGAAGCGCAAGAATATTGCCCTCTACTGGTGTGCCACAAACAATCCACCAGGGTGGAATTCCCTCTGGAGGTGGGAACCATCATTTCTAAAATTGACAATTTGGGGGTCCTTTATTTTCCTGAAATTGAAACAGTATCTGGAGACTGGGATATTTCAGTGGACTTGAGAGCCAAAATTTTTAAAACTGGGTGCTTAAGGTTAGATCCCTACATCCAGATTTAGATACCAACCAAGGCAAGGCAGCCTGAGGTGTTAGAGCACCAGCATCTCGGTCTGACTGCCCATATCCTTCCTTCCCTTCCCAACTGCCTGCCTGTATCCTTCCCCCCACAGAGTGAACTGCACTGATTCCATTATGCATGGTCGGCAGGGACATGGAGGTCAGGGTGGGATCTCAAGGGAACACCCTGATTCAAGAAATATAAACATGCAGTCTCATTCACCCATGCAGGCTCGAGTTCTCCCCTCAACATCCATGGGCAGAAAGGAAATAATTCCCCTTGGATCGTCACTCAGGGAACTTTGTGGCACTGCAATCGCTGGGACCCAGCAGAAACTCCTCGGGGCAGGATGGGTGGGGAGGATGCAAGTATCATCCTTCTGCCAACCCCTGAAGCAAAAGCTAATGGTGACAGAGGCTGGGTTCACTTTTTCACTCCGCATCTCTGCACTGGGCAAACACCCCAAAGGAGGGCTCCAGGAGCAGTTACCAGTAGGGGAGCCTCTAGAGGGAAACTGCCCAGGAAGAGTACAGAGGAACCTCCATTCCTGAAGTGTTTACAGTCCTCCATACATACTTTTTTCAGCCCAGAGAGTCATTTGGGCCTTAGTCTAAAGAGCAGTATTTCCTGACTGTAACATGAGAAACAGTGGATGTTTCCACTCCACCCCACCTCAGAGGTCAGTGCAGGATCTCTCCCTATAGTACAACCTCCAGTGCTTTGAACCATCCTGATTTAGAGGATCAAAGTAATGGAGCTTCCACTACTAAGCTATTCCATAGTCTAACAGATCTTCCTCTTAGCACATTTTTCCTTTGCTTAATCTCATCCCATTGAACACACTTCTACCCTCCTTGAACCATGCTAAATTATTCCTCTTTTGGGGATGATACTCTTCAAAGTACTTGCATGTTATTATTATTCCCTCACTAGCTCCATCTCAGTTACCCCAACAGATAAAACTACAGAGATGCTAGAATGAGGCTGACCCATGGGTCTGATTTAGTAATAGGGATCCAGGATGCTAATGTACTTGCACATAGAGTGGACTGGAGAACTGCAATTCCATTTCATGGCAGCTCCTGAGGTTTTGATGTTTGTTTTCATTCCATACTGGGATGAAAACAAAATTTTCTAACGTATTTGTGAAACGGAATTGTGTCAAATGTCCATTTTTGGACTGAAATTATTCAGATCTGTCTGTCTGCCTCTCTCCACCTTGGACCTCAGAAATGTTCCTGTCAAAAATGTTGTCAAAATTGATCCATCTCCATGAAAGATTTCGTCTTTGACTAAACATATTTTGACCAAAAACAGTGTAGTCAAAAATATTTCCACCAGCTCTACCTGTAGGATTGTTCTATCAGAATTGGAGCAGGAAGATTTCCCACAAAATAGTTATTTTCCCATGTGCTCACTGCTCCTAGAGTTTACACTTTGCTCTTGCTGGCTGAGGTAAAGTTTCTGTACACTGTGGGCTAGATCCATGATGGTTGTAAATCATCAGAGCTTCATCATCTTCAGTGATGCTATGTTGGCTTACAGAAGCTGAGATATGACCCACTGACTTAAATGAAGCTAAGTCAATTTACACCAATTGAGGATCTAGCCCACTGCCTTCAATGCAGTCATGTTGATTTATACCAGCTGTGGATCTGGCCCTGTATACGTTCCCCGGGCTAGTACGTATTTCTATCTCGTCTTAGGGAGCACTGCACAAAAGAGAACTGGATTTTTTTCCCACTTCACCAAATTTGATTCAGACTTCCATTTATCACCTTCCTTGTTGATCCAACGGAGCTAAACTCACATCCCTCATAGTCCTGGACTGTGTGACAAGGCTCCCAGGGGACATTACCTGCACACTGAATGAATGAACAGTTCTAGAAAAGGTCAGATAGTTTCCTACCTAATTTTGACATCTTTATCATGCTGCTTGGGCCTCCTGGAAAATTTTGAAAATGGTTCTATTTAGAGACAGTTCTGCCCATAATTCATCTATCTTCAGAGCTTTTTCCTTCCCCTGTTTTTTAAAGACTAGGGACATGATTATAAAAATACTTCATGCCTAGATAGTGCCTTTCATCAAGAGATCTCAGAACACCTTTCAAAGGTGGGTAGTATTATTATTCTCCTTTGACACATGGGGAAATGTAGGCGGAGAGAACTTAAGGGCCTGATTTTCATGAATGCTGAGCACTCACAAGTCCAACTGAACTAAGACCTGCAAATACTCAGCACCTTCCAAAAACAGGCCCTAGGGTCTCAATCCAGTCCGCTGAAGTGGATAAAAGCCTTTCTATTGCTTTTAATGGGAGCTGGACCAGACACTAAGTGACTTGCCCAAGGTCATACAGGGAAGCAGTGGCAGCTCCCACCTTCATTGAAAAGTCCTATACAACTTAACAGAAAATAATCATGTTGTGACGTTTTGCAGTCTATATGGTTTTATAAAAACTTGATAATAAGTCAATATAATGTAACTGAGATAGTTTTAGAGAAAATACGGTAATAAGTGAATGTAACGTAACTGGGATATGCTTCATGCAAAAGGTCTCTTGTAAGGTATCATTACAAAGCTTATAATCTACTGAGTATGATCATCTGATTTGTATAAATGTACCACTCTTGTATCTAAAACTAGAAATATAAAATGTAACTCTGAGGGCCTATTGTAATTGTGTAAAGTGTGGACCATTAATGATGGTTTGGAATCTTGATGACTCCCATTGTCTGCAGATGGCTGTATTTACCTGTGAGTCTTCCTGTATATGTGTGTGCTGGCAAGTGGGCAATGAAGTCTTGCAGTGACATGTGATCATGTCACCTGAACTGGGATCCATCTTTAACCTGCAAAAAGAAGAACAGGAGTACTTGTGGCACCTTAGAGACTAACAAATTTATTAGAGCATAAGCTTTCGTGGACTACAGCCCACTTCTTCGGATGCATTAGAGCATAAGCTTTCGTGGACTACAGCCCACTTCTTCGGATGCATATGCATATGCATATGCATCCGAAGAAGTGGGCTGTAGTCCACGAAAGCTTATGCTCTAATAAATTTGTTAGTCTCTAAGGTGCCACAAGTACTCCTGTTCTTCTTTTTGCGGATACAGACTAACACGGCTGCTACTCTGAAACCTATCTTTAACCTGGTGCTTTTCCAGTGAGGGGGGGTGGAAACCCAGAGAGACAAAGAGTTCCCGCCTTATGCAAAAGATATATAAAGGGGTGGAAGAGAACAAGGGGAGGAGGGGCCATCATGAAGAATCCCCTAGCTACCACTTGAACTGCAACAAGAGCTGTACCAGGGGAAAGAATTGTGCCCAGGCCTGGAAGGTGTCCAGTCTGAGAAAAAACTTACTGAAGCATCTCTGAGGGTGAGATTATCTGTATTCAGTTTGATTAGGCATAGATTTGCACATTTTATTTTATTTTGCTTGGTGACTTACTTTGTTCTGTCTGTTACTACTTTGAACCACTTAAATCCTACTGTCTGTATTTAATAAAATCACTTTTTATTTAGTAATTTACTCAGAGTATGTATTAATACCTGAGGGAGCAAACAACTGTGCATATCTCTCTATCAGTGTTATAGAGGGCGAACAATTTATGAGTTTGCCCTGCATAACCTTTATACAGGGTAAAATGGATTTATCTGAGTTTAGACCCCATTGGGAGTTGGGCATCTGAGTGCTAAAGACAAGCGCACTACTGTGAGCTGTTTTCAGGTAAACTTGCAGCTTTGGGACAAGTGATTCAGACCCTGGATCTGTGTTGGAACCAGACGGGAGTGTCTGGCTCAGCAAGACAGGGTGCTGGAGTCCTGAGCTGGCAGGGAAAACAGAAGCAGGGGTAGTCTTTGCACATCTGTTGGCAGCTCCCAAGGGGGTTTCTGTGATCCAACCCGTCACACATGTATATGGCTTTTTTAAAAGAACATTTTATAGAATTGAATAGATAATTATATCCCTGCTTTAGAATTCTATAGGATGGTCCAAAAACCTATCAAAAGGATCTCATTAACTTGGAAGTTCTTTAGAGTAATTTCTCTAGAATCCATCTGGTTTTCTTCTATAAGGGACATTCCCACATAGGTGCATTCAGTAAATAGTATATAGAAGCAACTAAAATTCAGTTTTGCAGCCTGTGCCTATATCGTTCTTTATAGGTACCAAAGAAATCTGTGTGTGTGTAAGAAAAAGGCCTAATGCTAATCTACTCTTGTGTGTGAATTTGGTACAAGGTGCCAGATTGGCACCCCCAGAGAGTTGCATTATGGACAAAGTCCTATTGAATTTCATGGGGATGGAAACCCATTGAGTTCTATAGAAATTTCTCTAAAAACCCATTAAATGTACTAGGAAATGCTAACTTTCCAAGAGGTTTTTTTTAACCAACCTGTAGCATTGTGTCACAGACATATCATTCTTTATGATGCTTAAAGAAAGCCAGTAGACACTTTCCATTAAATTCGAGAGGATGCCTCCATAAGGGTGATGTCCTCTTTTAAACCAGAGAACAGGTAAAGCATAGGCAACAGCCATACAAACTTCCCACTTCTCCTACTGTGCCTCAACTGTGCTCTAAAGCGACCGACTCCAGGCAGGAGCTGGTACGTCATTCTCCATGGCCCATGCAGGCCTTGACATCAGAATTTTTCATTTATTTATTTAGTCATTTAGATTTAAAATAACACTGCTCTACAGCCAAAATGATTCTGAAATAAATGTAGTCAAACTTTACTAATTCTGGGTCACTGAGAACAAAAATGATGCTTAAAATTGTTGATTGGCTCTAGTTTTCAAGATATGCTATTGGGTCAGTATATACGACCCTTGACTTGGGAATGGCGGAGGATAAGTGAGTTATAAAGGGAAGGGATCTCAATTTAAACCAGAAATGACTAAAATACATCTTTGACTGGGTCTATGAATAAATCTATGACTGGGTTTGGACAGTACTTGCTTTTTAGGCAAAACAATGAATGATGCAATCTGAAGCTGGTATTGCACCATGCATGATATGAATTGCATCATGTTATTCCTAGAAGTCATGGATGATGCAATCATAACGAAGCTTACATCACTCTGCTGAACAAATTGTCCTATATCAGCTCTAGAAATCATACAGTGTCGTGCTCTCTTATTTGTCAGTGTTTGATTTTGCAAAGGGACACGTTTCTGTTTAGCCAAAGTGAGCAGAGATGTCTCATACTTGTGTGAACAGTGCAGATAACTTCTGCTATGTTTGTTGGGAAGTGACTTTTGCATCACAAAAGCACAGTATAACCACTATGGTTAAGAAAGCCTATCACCTTTATTTTGGCTGCAAAATTGGAGATCAGGACAAGAGGTGGGCCCCACACATATGCTGCAACACTTGTGCAACAAATCTTCGCCAGTGGTTGAACAGGAAAAGGAAATCTATGCCTTTTGCAGTGTCAATGATTTGGAGAGAGCCAACAGATCATACCAGCAATTGTTACTTCTGCATGGTGCCTCTAGTTGGGAAAGGTGTGTCAAAGAAGAAAAAGTGGACTGTGCATTATCCAAACATTCCATCAGCTATACGCCCAGTACCCCACGGAGAAGGACTGCCGGTTCCTGATGCACCAGAATCATTCTCACTTGAGTCAGACGAGGAAGAGGAAGAGGATGAAACTTCTGGTCCTGAACCATCAATGTCACAGGACCCACATTTTTTTCCATCCTCCTCCTCTGAACCACACCTCATAACACAAGGTGAACTGAATGACCTTGTCAGGGATTTGGAACTACCCAAGAGTAAGGCAGAGCTGTTGGGCTCCAGACTACAGCAGTGGAATCTCCTGACAGGTGATGTTAGGGTTTCCATGTTCTGTGACCGTCAAAAGAATCTTGTCCCAGTCTTCTTCATGGAAGGTGATCTTGTAGCCTGCAACAACATCGATGGTGTGATGGCAGCCCTCAACATCGTTCACGATCCAGATGAGTGGAGACTGTTCATTGATTCATCGAAGACGAGTCTAAAAGCTGTTTTACTGCATAATGGCAGTGTTTTGCCATCAATTCCAGTTGGTCATGCAGTCCATATGAAGGAAACCTATGACAACATGAAACAACTTTTGAGGTGCATAAACTATGACCAACATCAGTGGCAGCTTTGTGGCGATTTGAAGGTTGTTGCTCTCTTGCTTGGTCTGCAGACTGGATACACAAAGTACTGCTGTTTTCTCTGCGAATGGGATAGTCGTGCAAGAGATTCCCACTACATCAGGAAAGATTGGCCATTCTGACAGTCATTGGAGCCTGGGAGGAAAAGTGTTCAGCATTCACCACTTGTTGAATCAAGGAAGATTTTGTTACCACCCTTACACATCAAGCTGGGTCTGATGAAGAACTTTGTCAAGTGAAAAATCAGGAAAGGGTGTGGTGGTGGGGGGTAATAGGCACCGATGCAAGACAAAGCCCTGAATATTGGGACTGTCCCTATAACATTCATTGTTCTGAGAAACATGCCCCCAGCCCTCTTCAGAAACTTGATCAAACAAGTGTTTCTGCAGCATGCTTGGGAGGTCACCAGATTCAAGCTACTTTTGGATCAAGGGCTAGGGGGAAGCAAGTTCCGGAGTCCTGGAGCCCTCACAGAAAACACCCTGGCAGCCTGTTAAACACCCTGTATAACAAGGTGAATCTAGCTAGAGTGCTTCTGCTGACCACAGCGTTGGCAGTATGGCCTAGGGAGAGAGGGAGACTGGTCACAAATCACTTAGTGCTTCATAGGGCATAACCCACACTTTAAACAACCTCCAGAGACCAATGAGCAGCCAGTCTAGATTCTGGAGCACTGGTGTTACATGCTCCAGCGAGTGAGCCGCCACATTCTAAAGTGCATAATGGGGCTGCAGTGATGGTGGCTGTGTGGGACGAATACCCGTTCAGTAGCAACTGGCCTGAGTCTGTCCTACACCTCTTTTCACATAGTCCCCCAAATAGCAATCAGAGAGTCACTTTTTTTTTTTTTTTTGGCCCTTACAAATATAGGCTGGATTGGAACCAGTGTCTCTGGAGCCCATTCTCAGTCTCCCACAAAGATAGCTAGACGACCGCTCCCCTGCCCGCAGCAGCAATGGTTTGTGGGAGAATCTGCCACCACTTCCCTTTGCTCTTATTATTCCATTCTAGCCAAAGCTGAATAAATCTGATTTGGAACTTATCTTTCCTTTCTCTCCCTCCTTCCTTGCTTCCCCTTGCTCTTCTCTTTTGTACTGTCTGTGTGACGCTCCACTTCCCCTCTACACACACCTTTCAGGGCTGTCT
Source organism: Chrysemys picta bellii (assembly GCF_011386835.1). Classification (NCBI taxonomy): domain Eukaryota; kingdom Metazoa; phylum Chordata; order Testudines; family Emydidae; genus Chrysemys; species Chrysemys picta. The sequence goes on along the minus strand of NC_088793.1, from coordinate 152,518,866 downwards.
TTCAAACAGGGGATTTGGGAGAGATTAAGCAGGCAGACAATATCATTAGTGTCTCCTTCCCTCCAGGGACCTGAAACCCTTTGAACTGAAATACACTCCCTGCTGACATTTGCATATACTTCTTGCTGCCTGCTCAAAGATGCAGAAAGGAAGAGATGTTTCCCTGTGTCCTTTCAGAAACAATACCTTGCTGTAGTTGTTGGCTAGCGTGTAAACCGGGGTGAATAGAAGAGCTGTGTGAATAGTTCATTTTTTGGTTCACTGGTAAATCCAAATAATAGCAAAAAACAAAACAAACAAACAAAAAAGAAAAAAAACACACACCCCACAACATTTTGGGTCAAAGAAAACTAAATGTATCATTTCATATTAATACTTTCTTTCCCTCACACCTTTTAACTGTCTTATCTATTTAGACTGTCAGCTGTTGGGGGGCAGGGACTGACACTATGTCTACATATATCAACTCCCCAGGAGAGGCATGGAGCACACTACGTAACCCTCCACAAGACATGCTGAGGGAATGGACCAGCCTCAGGCACACACTGACAGATTCCCATTACAGATCAGTGCAGCCAGCTTCCCAACTCAGCCTGGCCTAGCAAGAAGAAAAACACACAAAGCTTTCTAGTGTTGTGGGCTGAGCCACTGCAAAGTGAGAGATGCTAATAAAGACACACAGTCACAGTGAAACAAACCCATGACCGAAAAGGATTTCATAACTGTCACTCCAGGACTGATGAGAAACCACAGAGCTCTGCTGCCTCTGTATTTGTCTTTCTGCGTCTATTAACTGGAGTCATTAAAAAGGTCCATAATACTCCCCAGAGTCATTCAAGATGAAACTACCTTTTTGTTGACTCTGGTTATTATTTCCCATCCGAGGTGGGTTCCCATCACCCAGAGGCCTTTGCTGTGCGTAGGGTATAAGTGATGATCTACGATGGCTGAGTGATTCAATTCTAAATCTCCGGCTTGTTGCACATGGTAGGTTAGGATAAATACAATAAATTCTGGCATGCTGGTAATGGGAAATAAGCAATGAAGCTAAGTCCAAAACAAGAACAGGACACTTTGCAAAGGATAAATCAACATTTGATAGATCAGTAGTAACCAAAAACCATGACAGTCTGATGGCTGTTTAGTGGCCTGTGTGAAATGGATTGGGGAAGGCTTTGTCCAGTTCCTAGCTAGGAGTCGATATCACAAAATAAACATCACTACAGCTGCTTGTTACTGTCCTGCCAGAAAGGACCAGGAATGAGTGGGCTCAAAACATAGGACTCTCCATCTCACCCCTACAGGTAGATGCACTCAGGTCAGAGGTCAGCTATACTGGTGGGCTAGTCTGGGGACAGCTTGCATTTCTACAAGACAGACAGGGTAAGTAAAATAAGAAAGGAGGTCACCTTAATTGTGTGTTATATGGTTACAAGTACAGCTGGCTGAAATATTTCATTCAAAAATGTTTTTGATACAAAATGGCCTTTTCTTCTAACTGAAAGTTTGTATGGAAAATGTGTATCTTAAGAAATGTTCCAGTGTTTCAACAAAACCAGAAAACCAAGCATTTTCCATTTTTCTCCTCTTTCTTCCCTTTTTTCTTTCTTCCGTTTTGTCAGTGGAAAAGGTGGGGAGGGGGAAAGAGGAAAAATCTGAAAACTCCCAAATCAAACAATTATTGGTTTTCAAAAACTGAACATTTTCAGGGGTTCTTTTCATTAAGAAAACAAAACATTTTCACCAAAAATATTCAGTGAAAAACAATGACCATTTTCCAACCACTTTTCCATATAAGGTGGCTAGTCTGGTGGAGTGACCAAAAGATTAGACACAGGAAGACCTGAATTCTAGTCCCAGCTCTACAGCTGACTTGTTGAATGGTTTTGGGCTAGTCTCTTCACCTCTGTGTCTCATCTATAAAATGAGGACACTACCCACAACACACCCTGGAAGGTAGGAGGGTCAGACATTAATAAGTGAATGTCAATACAGTGCTATAGAAATACTAACGATTGCTGCTATTATTACAAGGGAGGAGCACATTCAAGAGGGATCTGCCATGTGTGTGTGATGTTCTGGAATTTACACAGGCCAGTATGGGATTTGGTCATTGTCTGCTAGGCGGTCTTATGGCTGTGCAGTTTTGGTCCAGAATGCTGGCCCCAGCAATCCACAAGCCTCAATTTGCCCAGCCTGGTTACTCCTTGCAGGTTGACCTTAGTATCCTTCCCATGCCAAAATCTTCCCACTGTAGGGACCAGTCCTCTCACTGGACTCTCACAGACAAAGTGTAAGGTTTGCTCCTTCTTCAGAGACCGTAAAACACTCCAACCTGTCAGCTTCCTAGGAGCACACACTTTACTGAACTAAGGCTATGGCTACACTGCATAGCTTACAGCAGCGCTGCAGCTGCACCAATGCAGCTGTAGTGCTGCTCTAAGCCGATGGGAGAGAGCTTTCCCCTCAACTTAATTATTCCAGCCCCGGCAAGGGGTGGTAGCTATGTGGGTGGGAGAAGTTCTCCCGCCGACATGGCGCTGTCCACACCAGTGCTTAGGTCAATAGTAACTTACGTCGCTCAGGGGGATGGCTTATTCATCCTCCCCCCACGAACGACACAACTTATACCAACCTAAGTGGTAGTGTAGACATTGATAAGATGGTTTCTCTCACCCACAGTCTACTTTCCAGCCTTTTCCTGGCCAGGAACCCATCACTGAGATCAAAATATTTGGTTTCGGTGTCTCCTAAGGTGAAGGGTAAAGATGGAGTCTCTCTCTGTTCCTTATATCCCCAAAGGCATTGTCTTTGTTTTACAAGTCAGGATTCAGTCTCCTGTGTCTCTCCGGGGTAAAGGAGCACGTTAATTTCATCTCTGGAGTTCAGGATCAGGATAACACCCTCTGGTTTTGCTCAATAGCTTTGTTTATAGCCATTATGTAAAACTGAGGTAAACCCACATTCCATTGTCTAGCACAGACCTGTTTACCACCTTTACTTAGGCTAGGCTGTCTGGTCTTAAACATGTTCTAACACCATCATACAGAGGGAGTCCATAACTTCACATATAACATTAACACATGCATTTTACAACGGTATTAATAACCAGCATGCTGCTAGCTTTCAGATGATACCTCACAAGGCATATTTTGTACAAATATTATTGTAGAAGTGGGTAGGGTACAAATACCAAGGTGCCTAGGATCACAGTGGGTTAAGTCCATTTAGTCTGGTGACATATACCCCCGGCGGTGACCAAAACCTCATGCTTCAGAAAAGCTGCAACATTGCCACTCCAGTAATGTACCTGGCTAATTGTGAAATGGGGGAAAAAGTTAATTCCTGACCCACCCCTCCATTTAATCATCTCGCAGCAGCAGAAAGCATGCGAGTTTATTACCCTCATTTTCTTAGCCTGCCTAGCTGCCAATGATATTAGTGGCCATACAATTATCCAGGCCCTTTTTTAAAAAGCCAGCCCCAGCACCCAGTCTCCATGGCCTTCTGAAGCATTAGCTCCCATAAGCTGTGACGAGAAACTGGGAGACCTTTAAAAATAACAGACTCTCCCCATGTTTTTTCATAAATATCTGCATGCAATTTCCCCTCATCAGTGGACAAAAAGACCCGGCAAGCTGGAAAGCATGCAGGCTGCTGTCAGCATTTCATGTAATGCCTTCATCGGATTAAATATTTGAACAGTTCCATTAATCTTGCAGTTAGTTGCACCAAATTGCATTACCCTCAATAGCGACAGCTGGAGGGATAACTGCCTAAAGCCACCATCATATTGCTAACATATTTACCCTCTCTGCCCATGATGGATTCCATGGTAATCTAATCTCTGGAACCCTCTCCGAGAGACAATGTACCCTGCCGAAGACTATTTTGCCTGCAATTCCCCGCTGTAATGGTTTGATTGAAATAGATACTCTATTATTATTTTTCCCCCTTTACCTTTCGGCAGGCAAGCAGCATCCAGCCTAAAACCTGATTAGCAAAATGTGCAGTGTTTTGAAGCAGGAGAGCGAGAGAGCAGAGGAATTATCAGGCAAACGTGCTCCTGCTCCTATCCTTCCCCCTTGTCGCTGACTATTTCACTCCAAGAGGGATTTAAAAATGTCATTGCACACTTGTGCATCGCTGCAGTTTCAGACTCTTGCTTTGTGTCAGTTGCAGGTGTAACTGACCACTGCCTTCGAACCTATCTCCTACCCCACCCTGCCTCTTGCAAATGTAGAAGCCTCCGCATTAGAGGGAAAAAAATCACTCAGGGACACATCCTTGGTGGGTGTAAATCAGAATTACTCCTCTGAAGGCAACGGAGCTATGCCAATTGACACTAGCTGAGGATCTGGCACAGAGGGTTTGATTCTCCTCTTACACCAATTCAGTATCTCTTGTAACTCCAACGACTGTAGTTGAGTTATACACTGATGTAAATGAGAGGCAGTGATAAGTAAGAGGAGCATGTGGCCCAGAGAGAGTCAGGGCCCGGGGGCCCACCTCTATTGCTTACGTCAGTGAATGGTTTGCAGCTCAGTTTGGCAGAGCTGGCCCTGTTATCCACCACATGATTCTCCAGCTGTATGTGAAATCAGAATCAGGCCTCTAATCTTTATAACATTTTGCAGCATTTACACGGTGATCTAAATTGCCACAAAGTGAAGTAAATGCCTCACCTGAAGAATGTAGAGGGGGTGGAGAAAAGCAGAAATAAACTCTCTGATAAAATGCCAGCATTGGGTCACTCACTCTTATTTAGCAGTCGTAGGGCCCAATTCTGCTCTCTGTTATAGTCGAGTCAGGGCACCCACTGTAGGGTTACAGCTGTGTAAATCCATCATAGCCAAGGAGAGAAGAATCGGGTTTTTAAGCACAGTATAATCATCCGGCAGTTTCTACAGACTGCATAATGAAGCTGCTTGGAGCTCAAGTGATGCACAATTTCTGGTAATTCTGGAACTACCGGTTAAAACTGTACATTCCCCATTCTTCAAAAAGTGACATATTAAATTGTGAATATTGCATCACATTAAGGAGCAGGAAGAAATTGCAAGCACCATCTGAAATTCACAGGTACAGAAACATTGTCGGCATCCTTAATATGAAAGTTTTTAATTTGATAGTTTATATTCCATTAGCATCCCTCATCTATCAGACTTGAAGTGCACAAATGTACCATAGGACACACCACTTTGCGTTTGCAGAGACAGAGCTGTGAGGTGCATAAGAAAATATTTCTTGAGGCTCAAAAACAAAAAACAAACCCTCCCACACAACTCTCTGCCCCCAAACCAAAAAAAGAGATGGGAAAATTAGTGGTGAGCATGAGGTGCAGACAATATTGAAAACCAGCACAGTTATATTTCTGCAGAGTCCCTGGAAAAGGTCATAAATATATATGAGCTCCCAAGATCTAATTAGAAACAGAAGATCTATAACAGCAGATCAAGCTAATGGTCCATTTGGGGTGGTATCCTATGGTCTCCAACATGACCAATGACAGTTGGTTCAGAGGCAAACAAGAAAATAATACTTATAATGCATCTGACGAATACTCTCTCATGGGGAAGGGTTCTTCTCGATCTTGCAGATGGTGACCAGTATAGGCCCTGAATCTTGACCAGTGACACCCTTTGTACTTTGGATCTTCTAACTGTACGATCCTTAATCCTGGTCTACACTTGACAGTGTTAAAAAGCCATACCCCTTAGCGCTGTAGCTATGCCGACCTAACCCCTGGTATAGACACAACTATGTGGATGGAAGAATGCTTACAGCTACACATTTGGGGAGGTGGAGTTCCTACAGTGATGGAGAAACCCCTTCCATTGCTGTTATATGCATCTACAAACTGGGATTATCCCAGCATAGCTATGGAGCCGTAGTTCTGCCACCATAGTCCCTGTAGTGTAGAGAATATCCTCAATCATGTGAATATCTACCTACATTTTATTTAGGTACTCGCTTTAATCATATCCCGTGGCAGAGTTATGCTGGTTAATTATGTTACATTAAGTGGTATTTCCGTTAGTCCATTTTAAATGTGCTAGCCAAGTTTTTTAAGTGACTAGTGAACTTGAGTGCCTCACTTTTGGGGTATGCAACTTGAGATACCTCAAAGGGGCCAGATTTTCCAAGGGCAGGCTCTCAGCACTTTCTGAAAATCGGGCCCCTTTAAAGCATCTCAAGTGCAAAACCTGAGCCATCCCAGATGACTAGGCATTTCTGAATATCTTGGCCGCTGCCCTTTGGTGTCAGGAGTGTGCTCCTGGGGCGAGTATAATCCTCTTCTGTAGAAATAGACAGCATTCAGATTCCTGGATGAACCTTCCCTACAGCCAGGTAGGTTATGCTCTCTTGCACTTGAGTACTTTGATTTGATTCACCCCTGCTTGCAAGCTATTGTTGTTATGCTAAGGATTACCCATACGCTATATAGGCATTTTCTACATAATATGATTTTGCAAAGCCAGATTATTCCCTCCATTTTACTCTGTTCTACAATATAAGAGCAAGTGACCACTCAATAAAATTAAAGGGCAGATGCATTTAAAGAACCAATAAAAAATATTTCTCCAGGAAATGCGTAGTGGACCTGAGGAACTCAGTGCTGCAGGAAGCTGTCAAGACAAATGTAGTAGTTGGGCTTTCAAAAAGGGTGGATACTTAAGACCACTTGAGCTGTGCAATCGAAGATATAGGTAATCATATCTCATTGTTCAGGACAGTGTCACACTTTGATTTCAAAACTAGAACAATATAAAATGAACATGGCACACATTAAATGGACTAAAAACTGGCTAACTGATTAATGTCAAAATGTATTTGTAAATGGGGAATCATCAATAAACAGGTGTGTTTCCAGTGGGGGCCCACAAGGATTGGAATTGGCCCTATGCTATTTAACATTTTTATCAATGACCTGAAAGAAAACAAAATCATCACTGATAAAGTTTGCAGATGACACAAAAATTGGGGGAGTGGTACATAATGAAGAGGACAGATCACTGATTCTGAGCAATCTGGATCACTTGGTAAATTAAGCAAAGCAAACAATATGTCTTTTAATACAGCTAAATGTAAGTGTATACAACTGGGAACAAAGAATGTAGGCCATGCTTACAGGATGGGGAACTCCGTCCTGGGAAGCAGTGACTCTGGAAATGATTTGGGGATCATGGTGGATGATCAGTTGTACATGAGCTCACCGTGTGATGCTGTAGCCAAAAGCATTAATGTGAGCTTGAGATGTGTAAATAGGGGACTCTCGAGTAGGAGAAGAGAAGTTATTTTACCTCTATATTTGGCACTGGCGCAACTGCTGCTGGAATACTGCAGCCAGTTCTGATGCCCGCAATTTAAGAAGGATGTTGAAAAATTGGAAAGAGTTCAGAGAAGAGCCACAGGCATGATTAAAGAATTAGAAAAACTGGTTTATAATGACAGATTCAAGAAGCTCAATCTATTTAGTTTAATAAAGAGAAGGTTAAGGGGTGACTTGACTACAGTCTATAAGTATCTACATAGGGAACAAATATTTAATACTGGGCTCTTCAATCTAGCAGAGAAAGGTATAAACTATTCAATGAGTGGAAGTTAAAGCTAGACAAATTCAGACTGGAAATGAGGCATACATTTTAACAGTGCAGGTAATTGCCCATTGGAACAATTTACCAAGTGTTGTGGATTTTCCATCACCCCAGCCATTTTAAAATCAAGCTTGGATGTTTTTCTAATAGATCTGCTCTAGGAATTACGTTGGGGAAGTTCTATGGCCTGTGCTATACAGGAGGTCAGACTAGATGATCACAGTGGTCCCTTCTGGCCTTGGAGTCTATGAATACAAGCAACTGATCACCACAGGAATCAGGAAGGAATGTCCAATCTTCTTCTCCCTATGCTTCATGTATAGCATTACCCAAAGGGCTAGATGCATTATAAAATGGCTTAACCATACTCAGAAGCATCATGTATTGGCCTCTGTTGGAGGCAGTCTATCTTTCGTCTTGGGCCTATGGATCCAGCTAATCCTATGTTCTTGTGAAATGTTCAGGTACACTTATAGATGAATGAGAATGAGTCAGTAAGGTGGAAGTATCTTTGAAGTAGTGGAGATGGAATAAGGGGAAGGATCACAGGATCACTGCTTGTTTACGGTCTTTACACCCCAAACCTTTTCTCCACAACCATCTCTGATGAGCAACATTCCCACCTTGTTTGAAACTCTTTCAAGACCTTGCTGCTTTGGGGGGAGGGGAGGAAAGGGGAGGGGAAGGAGGAAGGAGCAGGGGTTGGATTAGTTCCTCATGTGGATGTGTCAGCCTCCCTAGAAGTAGCAACTTCAGGAGCCAGAAGCAGCATCCCCCTGTCACTTGAGGAAGCCAAGTATTTTTGGTATGCACACAGATACCAGCTATTTCCACAGTGTCAATTCATTTCTGTTCATCACACTTATATTGAGAATTGCTGCAGTGCTGAGACTGAGTCTAAGTGTCTTGTCACAATTAAAAAAAAATCAACATTAATATCCAAAGAAGGGACTGAGCCAACCCCCCTTGCCCCCCAGTTCAAACAGCCCTGAGATTTGGGTGCAGGCCCGTGGGGATATTTGGATCTGAGTCTGAATTTTGTGGCTGGCCCTACCTCTTTAACATGGCTTAACTAGAACATCAGCATTGAAAACCACTTTTCTTTGTAGGCAGCTATGTATGTTTGGGAATCCCAACCTGGATCTGGGTTATGCAGATGAACACTTCTGTGTAGAGGTGGGGAGTGGTTCAAAATCAAAATGCAATTTTGGGGCTTGGGACCATTTGTACTGGTATCTGTCCAGTGGAATCAAAATACCAGAAGGAAAATAGCCATTGTGATTCGCGGAAACCCAAGGAATGTGACACCACACAGATCCCAAAAGGTGTCATTGCTGACAGCAGCACACACACATTTACAGAGAGCAGATGCTCTGAGATCAGCCATGCAGAACTGAAGACTAACAAAATCAGTTTGCACAGTGCTGCAAATCAAAAGCACCAGGTGGAGCCAAAACCCACCGAACATGCAACTTACACCTGTCTGTGTCACTGAACAGCAAACAGAAGGGTGTGGTTAGGAGCCTGCCAGGAGGTTCAACCCCCTACCAAAAAAGTCACTTTCCTGACCCAAATTTGTTTGAATCTCTCCAAAGGAAAGTCCAGCTCCTCATCTGTAGAGGACCTGACAAGCCCCATATGCTTAGAGATGGACATACTCATGCTTGTATTTATTTAAAGGGTGGGATTTTAAGCCACTTGCAAGGATGGATGTTGCTGGCTGTTTCAATCTGTCACTTAAAAGCCAATTTTGTCATTTTTCTTCTGAGCCTCTGTAACGGTGTGGCGACTCACTGGCACGGCGACTCCTGCTGGTTGTCCAGGGAATTAGCTTTTCAGCCTCTGGAGCGCCCTCTGCAGGCCAGTGTCCTGCTTGCCACTGGCCCCCGTGTCCCTCCCAGACCCCGGTGCCCTTTACCCAGGGGTTCTGCCCACCACAGAGACCCCCAATCTGGGTCTCCCCACTCAGGGGAACCCCCAACCCCCTATCCCCACCTTGCCTCAGTGGCTACTGCCAGTCACCATCTAGCCCCCGCTCACTGGGGCAGACTGCAGTCTGTAATGGCCACTCATCATTGGCAACGGGGTTGGACCAGCTGCCTTGGCCTACCCTGGGCTGCACCCCTGCAACCCCAGTACCCTTCCTGGCCTTTCATCAAAGGCCTGCAGCCTGGGGGTTTGCCAGGCTGGAGCTCCACAGCTACTCTAGCCTTCCCCCAGCCCTGCTCCACTCTTGGTACCCTGCTCAGCTCCCAGGCAGCCAGGTCCTTCTCTCTCTATAGCTAGAGAGAGACTCTGCCAGCTCCTGGCTCACTGGCCTTTTATAGGGCCAGCTGTGGCCTGATTGGGGTGTAGCCCAGCTGCGGCTGCTTCCCCAATCAGCGAGCCTTTAGTTCGCAGCCCCAGCCCTCTCCCAGGGCTGGCTCTAACCCTTTCCGAGCCGGAGCGGGTGACCACCCCGCTACAGCCGCCCAATGCTGGAATTGTCACAATGTGGCAGGGAGACCCTGCATGTCCCTCTTTAAATCTCTGCTTCTTCCAACGTCCACCCACAGACCTGTGCACGTAACTAGCCAATCAAGGCTCTGCCATGGCTGTTAGTTGCCATGGCTCCGGGTTGTTTCCACCACTTGAGTAGCTCTCAGTGAAATTTGTTCATTCAGTCCTTAATGCAGCAGCAATTAATCCTTTGCACTTTCAGCTTCCATGATATGTGTCCCCTGATCCCTGCTTTCTTTTCTTTATGAGCCTGATCCTGTGAGGTGCGTGGAGTCCTCAACTTCCAGGATACCCCTCCCCTAGCAGGATCATGCCCTAAGCCTCCAGCCTGCAGTGCCTCACCGTTTACAGTTGGTTTCATAGGTCAGCTGGACAATGGATATCAGAAGTAGCTCCTCTCCCGCATCTCCTAAAAGGCTGTCCCTAGACTGGAGCGGATTGCATCCACCGTTATCTTGAATATGGAAATACAGCTTCAGGTCCCGGCATGTCTGGTTAGGTGAAGATGGAGCATTCCAGATGAGGGCATCTCTTGTCTGCATGGGACCCGCGAGTCTCTTGGTCACTGTATGTGCCGTTCTCTTCCTTCTTATTTGCCATTTTTGGCTACTTCCACTTTCATCCTTCCAGCTTTAGGTTCGCCCATTAGAGCCCTTTACATATGTTACTCCTGAGCCTGTGATACCACCTCCCCTCCCCACCAGACTTGATAATGAAAATCCAGGCTCTGGCCAATTGGGATGGCAAGAGATGGTATGAGTCCAACCTTCATGCCAGATGGCTTCCTCTCTCTGGGTAGCTTGTCTCTCACTCTCGCCTGGTGTCACTATGACCCTCCCCCTTCAGGGCTCAGCTAATGTTACTTTGGATTAGATAGGAGCTTGGATTCCTGCATTCAGACTAAGATTTTGACCTGAAACTCAACAGCGCCAGCGTTCGGGGTATTCAGCACCTGGGTTCCTGTTAGGCCCATTCTAAAGAAATACCCACGTTGTGCAGTTTGGATTCGGACTCCCCCAGAGTTTGGGAGTGGGGAGGATTGGCTTGATCCATTTCACTTGTAGGCCCTTCTCTACAGTGCTGCCTCCAGGGCAGCATCATATCAGACACAGAATCAGCAGGTTCCCCCTTTCCTTAGAGTTACGATTGCTACTGTCCCTGCTGCACTCCTAGGCCTCACCTGTTCGGTTAGCAAAGATCTGAGACCAAGATCCCCCCATTCGGTAGCACGCAGCTAGTCACCGTGCCAGCATGGGCTTGTACGTGCCTGACACAGAGCCAGTAGCTGAACAGTTGCTTGCCTTCCTTTCCTACCACGTGATGCGTCACGAATCAACTACGTGTCTGTTTACTGGATAAGACTTTTTGTGCTGTCAGAAATCAAGCTGCAGAAGTGTGATCCTGCCCCCAAATCAGGTCAGCAAAGGATTCTGGCTTGGGACTGATCATCCTCTCTCTGTGCAAAAATGGAGATTCCAAAAGCATTCTATCCCTCCCCTCTATTTCCTGCAGTTACCATGTGGTATAACTGAGGGAAGAAAGGGAGACCTAAGGTCAGAAGACCTGGGCACACCTCCCCACTTTCTCTTGAAGCCTCTTTGTCTATCACAGTAATTGGGTCTGTAGAGACAAAGCAGAGACATTGAAAATGGCCTTAACAGCTGATCTAAGAGATAACGATTGCTTCTTGAGCTCCCAGGGAGCATTGGAGGGCTAATTCCTATTTGAATGAGATGTCACCCAGGCAAAGTGTCTCTCTCTCCCTCTGCATAGGAAGCTGGAGGGATTGCAGCGAATTGCAGATTGCTCCCACAGGTGGAAAGGGTTGGGGTTCCTCAGCACAGGAACAAGGCATTCTCCCCCGCTCAGGTCACTTACAGGGTGCAGAGGGGAATACCACTTCCCTTCTGGAGCCAGGCACTGCCAATAGGGTGAGGAGAGGAAATCACACAGAAAGTGAAAAGGGATTAATCCCTCTATAATGAGCTGAACTGGCACCCTCAGCTCCAGACAGCCCTCAAATCTGGCTCCGAGCCGAAAACCAAACTCACAAAGTAAAAGTTTTTTCACTCTTCTCCCAATTCCCCACCCCCTTGACAACCCTCAAACTAAGTACCACCTCCATAGCAGTCACAGAGACCCTCCAATCCCTCACTCCTGAAGCAGCCTGTTTCTATACATCGACATACATACATAATAAAATGTGCGGAAGAGCCCAGAAGGAGCCTGTTTCCTGCAGTAAAGTGAGATGTCTTCTGGATGCTGCAGAACCTAATAAAAAGCTATGATGGGACCACAATCCCTGCAAGGCTTGCTAGCGGACCTATCAGCCAAAGGACAGAGCATCCTACCTGTATGCTACACACACGCTTAAGGCATGTGATCATCTCTCCTTCTAATGGCTGGCTCAGACAGCTATAACAGCCTGTGACTCATGCAGAGCTTAAGGAGGTCTCCTTTAGTTGAAACGGTCGAGACCTGTGCTTTTGGTGCTGAATGTCCTGGATTTGACCCCGGATGACGACCGTTATCTCAGCAGTCAAATTCCAAAAAAACCCCAAAATCAACCAATGGTAATTTCGTATGGACACACCTCTGTATTGCAGCCAATGAAGTGAAATCAAGACTTGCTCAAAGCCACCAGAGGAGTCGGTGGCAGAGCAGAGATTGCAACCTTAAGAGTAGTTCACTGCCCCAGGACTGCCCCAACTGCACAGCTTTAATTTCAGACCTATATCACTCACTGTCACTTTAAATACCCAGAAATACAAGAACTGCATATGTGCATGGCGCTAGGCATTAAGTGCCACATGCATATTCAAATGAAAAGGATGGAGATGTTCATTGTTGAAGCACAGCAACAGCAGAATAGGCAGGTAGCTTCCTTTGAACTCCAGCAAAGATTGGTTTTACACAGCAGGAAAAAAACAACAACAAGAAAAAAAAACCCCAACCCATCTCACACTGTCTGTTTGGTTTCTATAATTACATTCACAGTCACTCTTCCAGGACAGCTGTGCTGAGGGATGCAAAAGAGTGGAGCCAAAAGAAGAGGATAAAATTGTCAGCAGCTTTCAAAGCAGCTTGTGGGTTGCTAAGGAAAAAGGTGAAAAGCTTAGGTATTGAAATCTGCTAACAAGGAGAGACAGAAACACTGAGAGCAGGAGAATGCATCGGTATGCCAGACAGTTGTCACAATGACCTGAGAATGAAACATCTTCCGGTAGGGTTAAGTTACAAAAGAAATAATAAGATACAAGTTGCTAACAAGCCTAAGAAAATCCAGAGGAATTTTGGGTTGTGTGGAAAAAAAATAGAGTATTCAAAAAATCTAATCTTTATTAAATGGCTTGATAACAAATACACACATGAAACACAATGTGCTAGCTGGACAAGGAAGTGCTGTATATGGGCACTATTTTGTAGGCTAAAAAACAGAATCTGATCTCAGTTACACTGGTATAAATCTGGAGTAGGGTGACCAGACAGCAAGTGTGAAAAACTGGGACAGGGGTTGGGGGGTAATAGGAGCCGATATAAGAAAAAGACCCAAAAATCGGGACTGTCCCTATAAAATCGGGACATCTGGTCACTCTAATCTGGAGTGATTCTGTTGGCTTCCATAGTGCTGCTTCAGGCTTATGATGGTATAGATGGGATCAGAATCTGGACCAGCAGGCCTGACTTGCCATTGTGTTATCCCAATTGTATACTCCACGGAGTCAGTGGAGTTACATCAGCATAACAGAGTGAAGAATCAGACACAGCACATTTTATTAGATGTATAGAAAAGTCAAACACTCCCCTCTATTTGCAGATACTAGCAGCTGCTCGAAGAGAGAATTTATGATATATTCAATCATACAAATCAAGAGGCAATTAAAATACATTAATATTTTGTTCATATTCATTATTTCCCCTCCCCAATACTTATTACTCTTTTATTAACATTTATTTCACAACCTCGGATGAAAATCTAGGGCCTACTCATGAAATCTTACTCCTGTGAAAGCAAAATTCCCATTGTCTTCAGCAGACTGAAAACAGTACAATGGAAGTGGGCTAGAGTCTAACCTTAGATACACCAATGTAAATCCAGAGCAACCCCATTGACTCCAGTGCAGAGTTTGGCCTGTGAGAATGTGGTATCACCTCAGGAATAAGAAAGGAAAAAACTCGGCAAAACCACGGCAGGAATTAAGAATACTCACCTGCTGAAAGAGAGGGCAATGCAGCAAGCTGCAGCCAGTTACAGCATGGCCACTTTAGGACTGCAGCTGCTTTCAAATTTAAAAGGCCAGTTACCAGAAAGGCAAGGTGGGAAAAATTCCTATTAATGGGCATCCCTGCATGGGGGAGAGTTAGTAGGGACCAAGAAATCAGAAAGAAGGGGGTTACAGTTTTCCTCCTTATTATGGATATTTGATAGGTCTTAATTGGGCTAACATACATGTGTGTGTGCAACTTAGTTAGTTAGTTAGTTAGTTAAAGCCCTGTTGTTTTCTCATTCTGGAGAATCTCTCTTTCGCCTTCTAGTGGGAATGCAAGTCTCAAGACATTCAAGCCCTGCTTCACCTTGAGGTAAATCAAGAGTAACTCTTTTGGCCTCCTGGGGTGCAACATGAGATCAGAACCCGTCTCTCTCCATTTTAAATGATAAACCCCACAAAGCTATAAAAGTTTGTACATTTTAAAACCTGAACTGAGGGTCCCAATTTCTGAGCTGGAACTTTTGAAATGTGCTCAGTTGGCCCCGAGGGATTTCAGCTGCTACCTCCATGTTGACTTGTGTTTGTTTGGCAGAGGTTATTGCTGGTACCCATTTAAGTGTGGGCTCATTAAAGAGAAAGCCTCAAGACCAGTCAGATGCTGAGTCTTACCTTTTGGTTGGATTTGAATGTAATAGATCTTCAGATCACAGTCATTTCATAGCTGTGCAGTTTGTGGCCAGCTGAGGGACAGCTTCCCTCACTGTCTCTGAGACTTCTAGCACTCCCTAGGGCAAACAAACTATTCAGAAAGCAGGATAGGGCTCTCAGAAGAGAACACAGACTCAGCTGGGGTTTGAACTCAGAGCTGGAGAGGTGAAAGTCTCTATGTTAGACTCATTGCATCTGTGGCATAGTGCCAGCCTATGGCCACTGCAGGTATCTAGCAGGAAGAAGACTAAAGAGACATGAAGAAACTCAGAGATTGGGAGTTCTCCAAGTCAGACGCTGAATCTGATTTTATCTATTGAGTTGTTGATGCACCAATCAAAGGAAAATATTTCACTGAAACCTAAGAACCCCTGCTTCTTCAAGAATACTATAGCACCATTGAGCTCCTTAACTGACAAAGGTTTGCATGTGTGGACCCCACAAGACAGACACTTCTCTTGGGCCTCCATGGAGCAATGATAAAACATGTGATGCTTCTAGAGGCTGAGAACACTCTGAGAACTGAGAAGTCAGTCACTTATTGTTCTCATATGAAGCATCCTGTTCCCCTTCAAATTCTCTGCCTCTCAGCCTTGCTTTTCTTTCTTTCTTGTGCATGTGAGAAGCTATAACTATAGCATCAGTCTCTCTCCTTCATGGCTGGATATAAGTGCTGAACTTTTTCAGAGATAGAGAGAAGACTGACTGCAATACCATCATTTAAACAAAACGGCACTTCATAGCGCTTGATGTGTTGTACAAAGAAACACAGCGCAAAGGGAGAGCTAAAGAAAAGAAATGATGTCACTACTAACTCAACCCTGACTTCAGATTCAAAGGCAGCCTTCACAAGGGGCCTGATTTTACTCATTCCATACTGTGGTCCTTCCCAAAGTTTTGGAAGCTGAGCTCCCCATCAGGAAAACGAAACAAATCATGTCTCTCCTTTATTGCTGCCATATGTTGTTAAAGACCTACCCAGGTTAACTTATACATCTGCCATGTTCTCCTCCCGCAACTAGTCCTTCACATTTCCAGCATTGGGAAGCACTGGGGAAGATCTTTGTGATATGATACGTTCTCTCCTTTCTTATGTGCTTTGATGCGCAGTGAAATAGTTACACAATGCTGCCATTTAAATCATCGCTGGAAGTGGTGCATAGGAATTGGTACTATCCCTTTAAGTAGTTTGTAAGCTCTCTAGTGACCCTCGGTGTCTTCTGTGTTTCAGAAGCCGGCAGAATCCTGCCTGAGCAGCAGTGCATAAAATGTAGCTAGGTTTTGATGTTCTATGTTTAGTAAACATGGTTATGTAAACCCTGGTATAGTAAATGCCGTGGCTGGATTGCTTCTACATATTGTGTACATTGTGTAAAGCGAAAACAACAACACTGGGCATCTCACTGAGTGGGGCAGTTCAAAGGTCAGAGCTATTGTTGAGGCTCTCCAAAAACTCAGTCAGATGTCTCTGCATCAGTTACACTTGGTTCACATTTTGAATGTTGCCCTCACAACCATAACAGCTAGAAACTTACATTTAAAAACAGTGAACACAGAAATTCTGGAGAACAAATGAGAGGTCTGTTTGTACCCCCCCTGGCTTGTCCTTCACTCACACTTTGGCAAACACTACTATAAGACTCAGATTTTTAAGGGTATTTAGGCATTGCTGTGTTCAGTGCTGCAATTCCTAACTAGTTTAGGAGCCTAAATCTCATTTACAGAAGGATTTTATGCACTTAGGAGCCAAAATCTCATTGTGAATCGATGAGATTTAGGCCTCTAAGAGCCTAAATCACTTTTGAAAATGAGATTTTGGCTCCTTCATCAGTTAAGCATTGCAACACTGAGCACAGCAATGCCTAAATACCTTTAAGAATATGGGCCTAAGTGCCTCTCTCTCATCCTTGAACGATATTTGGAGAAGGAGGTGGTACTTGTAGGCTTTTAGCCAAAGGGATATCTGTAACCACTGGAATCTGTGCATTCAGCACCCCTCCCATGATACAGAGATATAACCCTGTGGTACGCCTGAGGTGTGATGGAGGGCAGGAAATAACGACTAGTTTCTTACCAGCATTTTTTGTGTGTCTAACCTTTGTTATACATGGTGTAAAAAGAATATTTAATCTTCGGCAAATTAAGTCACATGAATCCCAGTCTGGAAGGGAGCCAGAGAGACCTGAAGGCGGTGGCTGCAGACCTTCCAACATTCTCTGGAAGCTAGTGACACCAAAGAAAAACTGGAGAAGGTGAAATCCTCCATGCTGCTACATGTAGCAGGCCCAGAGATGTCGGAAATGTACTCTACATTCCAGCTGGATTACGAAGAGAAGTGCAAACTGCTAGATAAAGTCATACAAACACTTAAGTGATAGTTTGGTCCACGCAGGCATGGCACTTCATGACATCATACAACTAACTTCTTTGATCTATCCATTCCACCATCCCCACCAAGCCTTTGGTATGTCAGACAAATAGGGGAGCTGAGCAGCAGCGGCGGCTCCAGGCACTGTGCTCCAAGCGAGGGTCCCTGCGAGGGCAACAGTCAGGCTGCCTTCGGTGGCATGCCTGCGGGAGGTCCGCCGGTCCCACAGATTCGGTGGCAATTCAGCGGTGGGTACGCTGAAGGCACGGGACCGGCAGACCTCCCGCAGGCAGGCCGCCGAAG
Source organism: Chrysemys picta bellii (assembly GCF_011386835.1). Classification (NCBI taxonomy): domain Eukaryota; kingdom Metazoa; phylum Chordata; order Testudines; family Emydidae; genus Chrysemys; species Chrysemys picta. The sequence goes on along the minus strand of NC_088793.1, from coordinate 152,501,179 downwards.
GCAGCCTGCCTGCCGTGCTTGGGACGGCAAAAAAGCTAGAGCTGCCCCTGCTGAGCAGTCAGCACAAATAACAAAGAATTTGATAAAAATCTTTGGGGGATTCAAGGGCCCCAAATCACAAAACACCTCACCAATGTTGTCTTAGGATCACCATCTCCTGGGCAGAAAGACAAAAACTCTAGTGCTGGTATCTAACAGGCTTCCTGAGCCAATGACAGTGTGTACGGAAATGGTTACAAAAAAGCAAAATCCCAGGAAACTAGAACATAAGAAATACTATGTCAATAATGGCAAACAGGTACCATCACAGCATCTGGGAGACAGTGCTAGATTCCAAACAGAAAGTGGCTGGTACCCTGCAAAGCAACTTCTAAACTAAGGTTTTATGTTATCTTAACTAGTCCTGAGAGTCAGTCTTACAGGAGGAATCAAAAATCTAAACATTTTGACCTTTTCAGAATTTTGTTTTCAGCCAAAACAATTTGGCAAGTGCAACACAAATTCGCAAAATGCGTTGATTGACTCAAACAAGCATTTTTCTATGAAAAAATGTTTAGCCTCCCAAATTTTTGCCCATCTCTAGCAGCAAGCAAAGATTTCCGGTGGTGGATCCATTCAGCGGCTGATCAGGCCAAAGGGAACTGTTTAGAACAGCTGATCAGTTATAGCTGCATCTTGTCTGTAAAATCTCCAGTGACTTATAGTAAAGCTCTCCCACTAATGGAACAAGTATTCTCCGTTTCACACCTCACACTTGAAATACCTTGCATGTGATTTAACGGCTTCATGCTAAAGGTTTCCAAAATGCCGACTGCTACTTGTTGCCAATATGGGCTTCATGCTGTGGAAAACTGGACACTGAGGAGTTAAGCAAAGCATGTTCTACCAGCACCAGTGGTTTGCTTATTTTGTTTTGATACAAACAAACAGTGCTACTTCTGGGTAATAATACAAAGTCCTTGACAAGCTACACAAAGTACAAAAGAGCACTCAGTAATATTCATGTGAAAAAAATGAGCAGAAGGCCAGTTGGTGATGAAACCTGCTCTTCCATTCAATGAGCCACTTAAAATACATCTATATATACTGTATGTTCTGTTTCAGAAAGCAGCCTGCAGGTAGAACAATCCTAGAAAAGGCCAAATGTGTCTTCTTCCCCCTTCCCAGCCCTCCCTTGCTGTGCCTTCCTGAAACAAAAAGCCAAGTTCCCCAGATGCAAATGACATCAGTGTGGTGGGAAGCAGCATTTAATATTTTCTCCTGTTCTTTTTATGTTCTGTTGAATGAGGCGAGAAAAGCTTCAGACAATGGATAAGGTGCCACTTTAGATCACAGCTGGGTGGATACTTCAGCTGCTATTGCTCCTGGTGAGTAAGGTTGACAAAACATGTGTGTCTAACCCCAGTGGGGCCCATTCATTTGTTCCATCTTTCCTCATTTACAACATAACCTTTTCTGGGAGGAAGAATGGACTTCTGGTTAAAGCCTGGGGATCAATTTCCAGCTCTGCTACAGACATCTCATGTGATCTAGGGCAGTGGTTCTCAAACTAGCTGCGGTTCGGCGCTCCAGGCCAATGGGGGCTGCAGGAAGCGGCGCGGGCCGAGGGATGTGCTGGACACCCTTCCTGCAGCCCCCATTGGCCTGGAGCGGTGAACTGCAGCCAGTGGGAGCCACGATCGGCCAAACCTGCAGACGCGGCAGGTAAACAAACCGGCCCGGCCCGCCATGGGCTTTCCCTGAACAAGCGGCGGCCCTAGTTTGAGAACCACTGATCTAGGGCACATCACCTAGTCTTCCTGCATCTCAATTCCCCATCTATAAAATGGGAATAGTAGCACTTCCCTACCTCACAGGGGTGTTGTGTGGATAAAAATCCATTAACAACTGAGACGTGTTCAGACACTCTGGCCAATGGGGGCCATAGAAGTCCTTAGACAGAAATAGACCTGCAGAGATTCTGCCTAAGCTGCCCTACTCTGGAACAGATTCTGGGACTAAGACATTTCTGAAAGGCAAACTTATAAGGACTAGGGCCCAGAGCCTCAAAGGTATGTAGGTGCCTAACTCCCATTGATTTCAGTGGGAGTTAAGTGCCTAAATACCTCTGAGGATGTAGGCCTAGATGGCTCAGGGAATTGGTAATGAGATGAAGAAACTTTCACTGCTAGGTCACTGGTTTTAATCAAATCCTGGCTGGCAATATGGACAAAGTTGTTACTGTCTGATAGCTCTTTGGTAACCTGTGTACAATGACATAATGGTATCAGTCCAGGTCCTAGTGAACAGGTGTCTGCATCACAGAGAAATCCCAGCACCAGCTGGTGTCCTTGCTTATTGACTGGACAAAAAGTCATTCTGCAAAATGCTTTAATTCTGTTTTAAAAAGGCACAACATATTAAAACAAAGAATAGAAAAATCAAGCAAAAATGAAAAAAATGAAAAATAAATAAATAAATAAAAAGGACACATTCCTGGGTACATTTGCAAAGGAGAAATAAGAAATATAGACCCAGATCCACAGTGGTGGCAAGGACAAAAGCTCCCTTGAATTCAGTGTAGCTAGGTCCCTTTACACCAGCTGAGGATCTGACTCATGGATAATAAAAAGAGTGGGACAGGAAAAGTTTGTTAAAGAGATAAACAGCCAGACTCTAATTTCAATTATGCCATTGTAAATCTGGAGTGGCTCCACAGAAGTCAAGAAGCTACACCAGTGTAAATTTAACTGAGGGACTATTAAGATAATTGGGACTATTAAGATAAGATTTTAGAAGAAATGTAAAGGAAGACAAAGACATAGTAGAATGAATCAGTGTTGAAGCTTAGTCCACCGTAAGAGTGTGGAAAACAGAGGAACCAAAACAGGTAAAAAGATACCCAAATGTCTCAGGCACGAGAGCGGGAAAAACAAGAGGCAATATAGAGAGTTGTTAGGGATGGGTTGAGGCAGTCACAAGAAAGGTAGAAAAGGCTGGAAGTAGAATCTTAAACTTGAGGTCTAATTTAGAGTTCCCTCACACCAGTATAAATCCAGAGTGATTCCACCAAAGACAATGGAGTTACACCATGTAGAGCTGCTGTAAGTGAAAGGAGAGTTGGATCCTTAATGTGGACATGGCTACACTGGAAACTTCAAAGCACTCCCTCAGCAGCGCTTTGAAATGTGAGCGCTCGGAGAGAGGTCTCCCAGCGCTCCTGGTAATCCACCTCCACGAGGGGACTAGCTCCCAGCGCTGGGAGCCTGTTTACACTAGCGCTTTAAAGCGCTCTGACTCGCTGCGCTCAGGGGGGTGATTTTTCACCCCCTTGAGCCAGCAAGTTAGAGCACTATAAAATGTAAGTGAAGTCAAGCCCTATGGAACGAATTGATGGCCAGGGCAACTGAAGATGCAGTGGGGAGACTGTGACAGACTGCACCACGGTATTCACCCCTTGCGCACTATTGTAATGATCTTTGCACAAAGTATGCCCTGTGAGGTATCATTTGAAAGCTCATAATTTGCTGATCTTTATTGTCCCGGTAAAATATGTGTGGCAACATTGTATGTAAAGTTATAAGATTCCACTGTATCATGTAAGTAACGCTTTTTCCAAGTCTGGGGAGTGGCTAAACCAGTCCCTCAGAGACAAAGGGCATGCTGACACCTCAACCAGGTGTAAACAAGGTCAATGGGCCATCAGCTGCTAAATGGCCATTCTTCGGTAGGAAAGGGGATGTGGGTGAAAAATCTTATTTTAGTGAAGAAACAGCATGGGGTTCCTGTCCACACAGACTGACTGCCCCCATACTCCCAGTTGGTAATGCTTCTCAAAGGGGCGGGGAGAGGACTATAAAAAGAAAGGAGCTACACAACAGCAAAGCAGTGTAAAGGGCACCCCAGGTTACAGGGCAGGAGGACACACCTACTCATTAGTCTGGATTGTACCCTGTGTATGTCACAGTGACATATAAGAAATGTGCAAGAGCACAGTGGAAAAAAAAACCTGAGTGGTTTATGAGAAGAAGCAGAAATGCCAGTTGCTGCTGAAGAAAATTACAGCACTCAAGACAGGTGATAACAAGAGCAGGAACAAGAAGATTAGGTAAAGTGAGAGAGAAAAAGGCGATTCTAGAAATACTAAGGAGATGGCAAGAACAGGGTTTCATGATGACTAGAGAACATTTTCACTTGAGGATAACAAAAGGTTAAAAAAATCCAATTTTCCGGGGGAAGTAGCAGAAGTGAGAAATTTAATCCAATTGCAGCGGCGAGATTGTCAGAGAGAAGAAAGAATGAAAGGAAAATTTAAAAAGTTAATTTTCATCAAGGCTCAGTTTAGAGAAGAGTTGAGATGTCTAGAGAAACAACACAGAGTCTGTGAGAAAGCGAACAAGATGGGAAGAGTAATGGAAAGTTAAGGAATTTGGGCTGGGAGTTAAGGAAAACCTGAGGACTGCTGGTTTGGAAAAATGGAAAATTGGTTTTTCGCCTAAACAATTTTTTTTTCACAAAAACTGGTAATTCTGGAACTCCCAGTTAAAACTGTACATTCCCCATTCTTCATAAAGCAACATGAAATTGTGAATATTGCATCATATTAAGGAGCAGGAAGAAATTGCAAGCACCATCTGAAATTCACAGGTACAGAAAAAATTGTCGGCTTGCCACAGAAAATTACAAATTTTCATTGAAAAAAATAAAAGCCCCCAAAGCAAAGTATTTCTGCCTAAACCAGAACATTTCTGTCTGGATATGCCACCGCGGTGTAGTTCAGCTGTCTCATCTCCCCATTCTCCTCTATGAGCTGGACAACTCAACTGGACATCATCTCTTATGATGATCTCATCTCTCACCTGCCCTTAACATGAGGGGTGCTCATGGTGCATCATGAGAGACGTAATCTGACCCGGGAGCTCAGCCTATGGAGGAGAATGGTGTCGGAGAATAACAGAGTTCTCACTTTTTGTTTGGGTACAGCAAGTCAGATACTTTATTTTCTCTCTATCAATTACATAGAGGGAGAGAGTTAAACAGGTCTCTCAACAGGTAAACAATTACAGCAAGCATTTATACCTTTTGTTACAGACAATAATGAGCAACAGCTGCATTTTGTTTATACATAGGTCATATCTTGTTTTGCTCTTAGTCTACATTCCATATTATCTACACATTATCTACACAAGGTCGCAACAACTTCTCACACAATTCTTTCCCACTCGCCTCACACATTCCTCGCTTCTACAAATCTCGCGTTATTAGGGTTACAGTTAGCCTGACTCTTGCTAACAAACTGTCATGCATTGCAATCCCCTTCCACAATGGGATCATGAGGCATCTGATCTATAACTCCCATGATGCACCGTAGAGGCATTTTGGTATCTATATATTTCCCTTTTTTAGGTGAAATATTTCAGTTTTGGAATTTTTGCCAAATTTTTGGAATTTTCCACAGAAACCCACCCCCACCCCCATTTTCCAATCAGCTGAGATTCCTAGCTGAATATAGAACAGGGGTAGGCAACCTATGGCATGTGTGCCAAAGGCGACACGCGAGCTGATTTTCAGTGGCACTCACACTGCCCCTGTCCTGGCCACCGGTCCGGGGGACTCTGCATTTTAATTTCATTTTAAAAGAAGCTTCTTAAACATTTTAAAAAACTTTATTTACTTTACATACAACAATAGTTTAGTTATATATTATAGAGTTATAGAAAGAGACCTTCTAAAAACGTTAAAATGTATTACTGGCACGCGAAACCTTAAATTAGAGTGAATAAATGAAGACTCGGCATACCACTTCTGAAAGGTTGCTGACCCCTGATATAGAACATTCAATAGACATAAACCCAAGCAGAGAAGTTTGGATCTGAACTTTCCTCAAGTGTGCTCAGGGGGGTATTTGGATTCAGAGTTCTAGCTGAAGACTATTATAGAGAGATGCCTCAAAATTCCAGTCCCAGTGCAGACTGACCCAAAGTCCTAAAGGGTGGGGATCTGGTTCTGTTCAATCTCTAACAGTGACCCTTGCATTTCGGCAAACTCCAAGACTAATTCTGACCTCACACGGGTGTGAATCAAGAGTAACTCCATGGTACTCAATGACGTTGCTTCCACTGATGCTCAGAGTTTCTTCTTATATTTGCGTTTCCAATATCCATTTTTCTTTCAGAGCCTAACTCACTTTCAGTCATTAATTGCAGTTACAGATAGACCTGGGCTTAACTCCCTTCACCTGCTCTTCAGATGTGCTCATCATCAACTCCCCTATTCACTAGTATAGTCTGCATCCGTAGCATGCATAGAATATGATACAATGGCATCATCTGCATTCACAAAGAAGTCTCAACCTTTTTCTGCCAATAGTTGAAAGACTCCATATCCAAGTCCCATTTTGAGACCTATTGAAAGCAACATGAGGGATGATCAGATTTTTCTGTAACTGTCTTTTCCCTCTGTTCTTGGCTTTTAATCAGCTAAAACTGGTGGCTAGCTAGATAATTCAGGCCCCTGTTCAGCAAAGAACTTAAGCACATGCCTAATTTTAAGCACATGGATAATCCCATTGACTTCATTGCCTTACTCATATGATTAGAGTTAGGTATGTGCTTAACTAGGGCCCCAGTATTAAAGTAAGAGAGATGACACTTTTCCAGTCACTAACTTTTTATTCAACATAAGTGCTTGTTGACAGCACCAATAATTTTCTTACATAAGCACTGAGGGTCTGATCCTGCTCCCATTGAAACATGGACTGACTTCAGTGGGCTAGGATCCAGCTCTAAAATATAGGGCAATGGGGGGGGGGGGGGGGGGATAGCTCAGTGGTTTGAGCATTGGCCTGCTAAACCCAGGGTTGTGAGTTCAATCCTTGAACTTGGGAATCTGGGGCAAAATCAGTACTTGGTTCTGCTAGTAAAGGCAGGGGGCTAGACTCAATGACCTTTCAAGGTCCATTCTAGGAGATGGGATATCTCCATTAATTATTATTACATACAGAAGGGAAGGGGATACAAATAGTTGAGATAGTGCAGGCTATGACTTGCTGAAGGTATACACAGGGTAGGATTTTCCAAACTGCTGAACCTTTCCCTAACTCTGCTCCCACTGGATACAATAGTAAAACTCTCATTGACTGCAATGGCAGGAGAGTTTTGCCAGCACTGAGTGCTTTGGAAAATCCTGTTAATATTGTTTTCATAAAAGTTATATCAATGTTTTATCAGTTCATTTTATTTGGTCCCTCTTTCCCCAAATAGTTTAGTTGTTAATCTCAAGCAAGCAGTGAAGTGGCTCCGCTTCTCTTTGTTATTTTCTTCTGGTCAACCACATTTCTATAGATGGCCTTTATTCTTGCAACCACAGTCATGAAAATACTAAATTGATGTTTAATTTCAGCAAAGCAGGACATTTTCCTAATGCCATGGTAATAGTAATGTTGGCGTTAATGACCCAGACATCAACTTTCTATCGTCGGGTCTTTCAAACTTGGGCCAATCTCAGAAGATATTAAGATGATTTCCGATAATTGGCACCCTCCCTCCATTATTTTTCTGTGAATTTTGAGTCTATGTGGTTTAGCAAAACTGGTGTGTGAAAACATCTAGTCATAACTTTCCACTGGGATACTCTCTGTGGGACCGGGGGAGAACTAACAGTGCTCAGAGTAGCTAGTGTTCTACCCTTCCAATCCAATTTTCTATCTTATTTCTTTTTCCCCACCTAACCTTACATAATCAATATTGCCCTGCAGTTCTGTAGAAAAAAGTGCATACAATGTACCCATTTGGTTTATTTTTACCAGAGATTTGATTATCTTGTAATTTCCTTACCTAGTTCTCTGGTGAGGATAAATCTATGATTTTGTAAAGAATGTCTTAACTGCAAGAAATTACTGCCTTTCTAATTTATGTTCCTATTGTAGTTGTGTGAAAGGTTTTAGCTCAGTTTTGTTAAATACATTTTCTTTACATTTTAATCTTTTTTGGTACCTATTTTTCCTCTTACCTCTTTTGTGAAACTGGGATATTCTACATGGTGGTATATTTAGAAATGTCCCTGGAAAGTGCTAGTTGTTTTCTCACATCTTTCCATATTTGCAACATTTTGGAAATCCAGGGATTAGACAACAACACTTTTGTCAAGACTCTTCCTCAATGAAGAACTGATCAATGTTAATTAAATGTTACGCCCTCAGGCTTTAGACAGAGAAATAATAGCAACATCAAGGTGAGGCAGAACTCGGGTAATATGTTCTCTTTGTTTTGAACAGTCTTTCAGAATAGGAGTGGATGTTAACAGGAGTTAACCACAGTAACATGCAACTGGGAGAGTGAACACAAGGGCTGGTCCATTTTCCTGGGAATGGAATGGAATTTACCATGGTTCAAATAATGCAAAAACAGATACGTGGTATTAATTATTTAAGGCTCTTCACCACATCTCTGTGACGTATTATTCTTAAATAGAGGAGAAAAAGCTTGACTCATGGCTGACTGAAAACAGCATATAATGAGAATAAGGGTAACATTTTCAAACTAGGAAGCTCAGAAGTGGGCATCAAAACACTACAACTAGCCACCTAAATAAATGCGGTCTGATTTTCAGAAGTCCTGATGTGCAATTAACTTCAATGGAAGTTGTGTGTGCTTAGCATTTCTGAAAATAAAGGTGCCCAGTGTAGACACATAAGTCTAAAAACTTGAATTTAAAGTTGCTATAATTTACCACCTCAGTAGGGAACACTACTGAAGACCTGGAGCAATGTTAACTAATCAGATGGCCTGTGCAAAAAGGTGTACGCTAACTGGCTATCACTGAGTCTGGTGAAAGCTATTTCTCAACTCTGAATAATACATTGTTTTTTTTAATCTTGGGTGACAGCTTAATACCTTTGGAACGTTAATGTAAAATGAAAACCTGTGACACTTGAATTTCATAGCCATAATGTAGGGGTTTACTGATAAATTCTGAATGCCTTCTTGAGATCTATTTTATAATACGAGTACAATGCAAACTTCATGTTTCAATTAACAAAGATTTTATTGTTACTCAAGATGCATATTAGTCTGGACTGGTATATCTTGATGTCCATATCAAAATACATCAATGGCCCTGATTTTTCTCTCATTTAGACTAGCGTAAATCAGGAGTAACTCCACTGAAGTTAACCCTTTGATTTATGGGGAATTCTGAAAGTGGAACATTGGAACTAAAAGATTAAGACATATTGGAATAAATATTCTGTACCAGTTGTGAAATATTGATACAAATCTTTATATTTTCTCCCTGGAACATGCTTCCATTCTTCTACACCTGTCAAATACAACTTTGCTTTACACTCATCTCACTGTATAATATGCAAACAAGTTGGATTGCAAGTCTAGATTTATAAATGCAGTGCAGTGTAATATAGTGAAGGGAACTCTAGCTTGTTTTAGTTGGAGACAAGACATGTAAATTACCAGTCATCTTCAATAATTTAGTCTGATATGACATTATGATGAAAGCTGAATAAACTGCCGGCAGCTGTGGTCTTACTTTCTGCACTTCTGTTATAGAATTAAGACTCTTCTAGAGATTATGCAATGGACTATATTGTCCAGTAGAGGTAACTCATCACATGGAAGTTATTAATACTCCATTAACAAATATGTTTTGATAGCTAAAAAGAACAAAGCAATTTTACCAAGGGCAGCCAAACAAGTCTAAAAGCTCCTATCCCCTTAGTAGCAGAATAAACACGTCAGGTTGGTTATGAACATGAAAGAGATATGTTAGCAGCTCTTGAAGACAACAGCCATTAAGCTATTAATAGTCCTTCATTTTATTGACTAGGGTTTTATACAATACAATTCATTGCATCTTTCATGCTGCGTCTCAAGCTGTATCCCAAACCGATTTGCAGAGTTAAATAATACAAGACAGTATATGCTATAAATTACAAGAAATGGTGGTGTAAAAGTCGTATGGTGAATAATTAAAGCCTTTGTTCGCAAGGACTGGAACAGAGGGAGACAGCAGTGCTGAGCATAAACCAAGGAGAAAAACATGTTCTCCGATAAACCTTGAAGCAACAAGGGAGCTGAGAGGCACAGGAAAGCTGTTTGAGATGGCAGGGGTTGTAGAGACAGGGCTCTCAGATCATTACTGACCAACCTTTTGGACAGAAAAGAGGCCAGAGCTAGTTGAGACAAGGCCCTGGAGTTTTTAAAAGCCCAGATGGCAAATTTAAACTGGACCATGACATGAATGAGGAAATCACTTACCCCTGTGCCTCTGGCCCCATTACCTGGGGGGAGGCTAGGCAGGGAGGTTTCATGTTTTCCTTAAGACTCTGCGCAGGTATACAGCCAGGTCTCAACCTGGCCCTACATTTTAATTGCATCCAAGCAGATGTAGTCTATGTCAAACACCAGCTGGGGAGACTTTCCAGACTTTCCAGGGGTATATCACGGACATATCAATATTCCCCTGAGCTCTGGAGTTGCTGCTGTAATAAAGAGGCAAAGCAGCATTTCTGGGTGAGTAATGAGAGATGAGAGATAGCTGATGTGCCTGGCTTTGCCATTCAAAGCAATGGCCTCACATTACATGTTTACTACAGCTACCAGAGGAGCAATATGGGACGTCATTGTGAAGTGTGATCAGTAATAAATGATTAATTAATGGCTTCTAAATGGGCTGAGTTCATTATGCAGTGGTGAGAATGTGAGGAGAGCAATTATTAAAAAATTCATATGTTCCTGGCCATGGAACTTATAAATATTCCAAAGTACCCTTTGATTACAAAGTGGCAGACACTTTGCTTGCACACCACATTTTTCTTATTACTTGCCAACAAACAAAGGCAATGCACGTGCTTGGCAGGCTCCCTGAACATGCTTTGATGATATTTACCGTTTGCAGGCAAAATGGCTGAGTGCATTTTTCTCGAGTCAGAGTAGCAGCCGTGTTAGTCTGTATCCGCAAAAAGAAGAACAGGAGTACTTGTGGCACCTTAGAGACTAACAAATTTATTAGAGCATAAGCTTTCGTGGACTACAGCCCACTTCTTCGGATGCATATAGAATGCATCCGAAGAAGTGGGCTGTAGTCCACGAAAGCTTATGCTCTAATAAATTTGTTAGTCTCTAAGGTGCCACAAGTACTCCTGTTCTTCTTTTTTCTGGAGTGTTTGTTTGGAGTCTTTGATTAGATAAGCTAATGGCCCCCAAGGACCTGGGAATATAGTTCGCCCATATTTGCACAAAGCCAGTTGACAGAGCACAGGGCTGGGAGTCAGCAGAATTAGATGCTATTCCTGTTCTGTCACTAACTCACTATGTGGACATCAGCAAGTCACTTAATTGTCTGGTGCCTCAGTTTCTCCAACTCTAAAATGGGGATAATGATGCTCTGACCCACCTTTGTAGAAAACTTTGAGAGCTAGTAGTATTAAGTACTATTATTACTTCATATTCAGGATGCTTTACAAATCTGAAGTACACAACATCTTGTGAAGCAGGCAATTAACTATCATCCTTGCAAATAGGTGCAAATAGGCAGTGAGATGTCTGTTAGCATTTGTGCCTACAACTCATTGCATGTGCAAAAATGTGAATGCAATTATTTGTTGCAACTGCAAAAAATGGAGACTGTTTCTGGAAAAAAAAAAAAAAAAAAGCAGTGCCACAATAAGTGGCCAAAAGACATAGAAAGAATCACTGAACAAGCTAGATAAAGAACTCATGAGTGGCTGGCTCCCAGTGCAGTGCTCAGATCCCTCGCCCAAACTTGTCGGATGCCCAGATGCCACAGAGATGGGCGCTATAGAAACAAGTGTACATTAATATTGCTACCATATCTGGTGGGGCCAAGTGAGTTTGTTGACTAAGAGAGAAATAGGGCTTCACAGTTTCCCCTCTCACACCCTGCAGCCTTCCTCCCACAAACACACTCAGCTCAGCAACCTACCCGCAGAGGCTGTTCTGGCTAGAAGTGAACATTGGATGGCAGATTTTTGGTTGGCTGCCTAGGGTGTCAGATCTGTCCTGTCTGGCCCTCCATCGTGCTGGAGGGGCAGCTGGGCCAAACCTGAGTGGCACTGTGAACCTGCACACTGGGTCTCAATGCCACCCACTGAAATTTGGCTTAGTCACTCTTTCATCATGACAGAGGGGTGGCCAGGCCAAATCTGTCATGCTAGGCCAACGGGGATGAGAGTGGCAAACTGAAGTTTTGCCTAGGGTGACAGATTATCTTGAGAGGCCTCTGATTACCCTGTCCCCTGCCTATGTCATATTTTTTCCCCATAGGGTGTCCCTGTCTCTGCATGTTCATATGTAGCAGTCGCCTCTTGCTCCTCAAAGCTCTTTCCATTGGATGCAGCTCAAAGGATCCTCTGGCACATCTATAGCCCAAGAGCAACTGCTGCACGGGACTGAAGAATACTGTTAGAAGGTCTACCAGAAAACAACAGTGCACTACTGGCTCGTTAGTTTTGAGACTAATCTATCGGTTCCCCCAAAGTGTGGTGCAGCTGCCGACTTAGCCTATCTCTAAGGCCTTCTCTGAGCCCATAGTCCATGCCAGTTGATCCTTATGACTATGCTGGCAAAACCTGTTAACTTGACAGTGCTGGAGAATAAGGTCTTCGGTTGCCCATGGAAAAGGTGCAGCCACTAGTAATGCAAGCTGACCCCCTTGAGCACCCTGCCAATGAACATATTCAAAACAGACCAGCTTTAGAGGTCATCCAGAGACTCCAGGAAGTCCACTGGGGACTTCGTAGTGTCTACTGATTGTATGTGGAAGGCGCTGAGGTACCACAATGATGGGAGGCAGTATAAAACCCTAATATAGACAGATGACTCCATTCAGCCCTTGGCCTCTCTGCTAATGTGACCCACAGTAGGAGAGAATGGGTCTTTATCCCCCTTTAATGGCTGGTTCAGTTGTGAGGAATTCCTGCTGTTGAAGGCAATGCAAACTAGGGTGTAACCAGCTAAGGAATCATAATTTAACAAAAGGGATGCTGCCAAACAAAGCCTCTGATGCTGGGCATTGAGGGAGGAGGAAGAAATAGCTCTTTAGTGTTTGAGAAATGCTCCCAGTTGGCTTTTGCTTCTACAGCTAATTAAACTTTCATTTTCAAATATCTCCAATGGCCAGAGATGGGGCACTAGCTGGGGAGGGCTCTGAGTTACTACAGAGAATTCTTTCCCAGGGATTTGCCTGGTGGGTTTTGCTCACATGCTCAGGGTCTAACTGATCGCCATATTTAGGGTCAGGAAGGAATTTTCCCCTAGGTCAGATTGGCAGAGAACCTGGATTTTTTCCACCTTCCTCTGCAGCATGAGGCACGGGTCACTTGCGGGTTGAAACTAGTATAAGTGGTGAATTTTCTGTAACTTGAAGTCTTTAAACCATGATGTGAGGACTTCAGTAACTCAGCCAGAGGTCAGGGGTCTATTACAGGAGTGGGTGGGTGAGGTTCTGTGGCCTGCAACGTGCAGGAGGTCAGACTAGAGGATCATGATGGTCTCGTGTGATCTTAAAGTCTATGAGTCTATGCTCTGTATAGCTTTATTACATTTTCCTACTCATCCGGTTTATTGACTGGGTTTCCCTTCTCTCCTCTGCTGTGCAATGGGTAAATATGTATTGCCCTGAAACTTTGCTCACATTCTAAATGTTCTTGACAATTCTGCAGAGGGTCAGAAACAGCCATTCCCTTAACCTCCATGCAAACAAACCCCTCTTAGCACAAACGTGGGGGGCAAAGGGAGAGAAGTGAATCAAAAAGCAGTGTGATTGAAGTAAAGAGCAGTTGCTTGGGCAATAGAATGAATGCTCAGGAATACACTGTTTCCATATGTGCCCTGCTCCCATTGAGATACTGCATCCAGCTTCCAGTGAGGTCCCTGCTATCGGATTCCAAGTAAACAACGTGTCTCACAAAGGAAGCAATCCCTGCATGATTCATGCGTACAGATGGCTGCTATTTTCTCCCTGGTTCATCAATAGATGCACAGTCTCTTGCACAAACGTCTGTGAAGGGAAGGAGATCTCAAAAGGAAGGAACTAAAGGGATAAATGTTACTCACTGCGGCACATGGCATGAACCCTCAGAGAGGAGACTGTGTAAATGTTTGAAGTGGCTCCCTACCTTGCCCATAAAAAAATAATGAGGATGATGACGAGGAAGACCTCTCAGAATAACCCGTGGAGCTGAGCTGAGACTTCCTTTTGTTTTATTAAAAACATGAAATGTTAATCGAGCTCTCAAACCAAGACACTTTCCCCCTGTCAAAACCAGAGTGTAGTTAATATGGTACCTGTCTGATTGACTGCTCTTTGGGCCACGTTCAGCATCGCCAGATGACTGGTTTGTGTAACTGAGCTGCCAGAGTCTCTGAATCATTCTAGTCTGAGTACCTGTTCCATCTCTATAATGTCCTGCGAGCAGTCAGTGGAGAGAACACTTTGATGAGTGTTAGCATCAGATGTGGAAGGCAACAACCTAGAGCATTACAGGCCGGCATTAGAAAGAAATCAGGGAGATTATGGTGACCCAAAGAAATCAGGAGATCCTGTGTTCCTGGGAATCGGATGAATACAGTCAGTAGAATCTTCCCACTTGACTCATGTCAGTTACATATTTTTCAACCAAAAAGCTGATATTTACACATGTCATCAGCCGGGTGCAGATGGAGGCAAGTCTACTGAAAAGTTAAGGGTGATAGTAGTTGTTGCTTGCCTTATATAAAGCTGGTGCTCAACATGCCAGCATTTTTTGTTGACTCATACAAGGACTTTGCTCCTGGATCCAACAGGCAAGATTTATATTTGTTAAAGAGCTTTCCTATATGTGTGACTAGGAATATGCATGTTCTTTTGAATGTCCTAACTGACCTTGAACCTGCTCAAGGTTGATATTGCGCTTATACACTCACTACACTCCATGTCCACATTGTGCCCATGTACCTGATTAGGGTGACCAGATGTCCTGATTTTATAGGGACAGTCCCGATTTTTGGGTCTTTCTCTTATATAGGCTCCTATTACCCCCCACCCCCATCCCGATTTTTCACACTTGCTATCTGGTCCCCCTATATCTGATTCACATGCTTACACCCACCATGAGTCTTTATCATGCCTATCTGACTGCCCCAGGTCTGTGTCATACCTGTACCATCATTGCACTTTGGGTTCACACTGCTTCTGTATGCCTGTCACCCCTGGATGTATAGTGAACCCTTCTAGGCCAACAGCAGGGTATGAACATAGGCTCTGTAGTACTAAAAGCATGAGCTTTTGCTCTATTAGTTGTAGTAGACCCCTATCCTCTTTTGTGAGAACAGCCACTAGAGCGGGACAAAGACCCACATGAGCTCATAGTGTGGGTAACATATGCACATCCCATTCTGTGTCTGTGTTGCACTTGTTAGTTCACTATGTTCTTAGTCTCCATGGTACTCACTCCATTCTGGGTGCACACCACACCTGTATGCCCACCCTGCTGTATGCAAACCACCTCTATGTAAGATACTTATATGACCCTCATTACCACAGTATCTGAGCATATCAAACTATTGGATGTGTTCATTCTCACACCACCCTGGTGAGGTGAGGCAGTGCTATTATTCTCCTTTTACAGATGAGACCTGAGCCACAGTGACACTAATCAACTGGCCCAAGGTCACACACAAAGTCTGTCGTAGAGTAAGAAATTGAATTCTGGCTTCCCAAGTCCCGCGTTAACATTGTAACCACTGCACCATGGCTTGCAGTTCTGTAACGCACCTGTACACTTGCCGTATGTGTAAGTTTTCAGACACATATATGTGGGAATCACACAGCTAAAACTTTCTAGGCTGAGGGGAAAATGTAGGGGCAAATAATGTTCCTGGCTGATTAGAAATGCAAACCCAAAGCCACAGTCCTCTGTGCTGGGTGCTCAGAACCCAAGCGCGTTGCTTAGTGCAGGCGCAGTGTTCCTCATGAAATAGCTTTTTTAATGTCTATCAAGGGAAAATAAAAAAGAAGACTAATAATCTCATTCCAACCTGCCTGTCTCTGTAGCACTTTTTAAAATCAGAATGCTATTAAAATCAATTCAGCTCTAAACTGCAACGGACGGCAAGGGCTTGATTGCGGCAATAAGCCAGCAGCAGCCTGGTCTATTTGGACCATTGGCTGGAGTGGGGTCTGTGTGTGTGTTTGTGCGTGAATGCAAGAGGCAAGAGGTGCGTAGGCAAGGACAAGTTCTTCATAGACTGGATGCCACTTACATTTTTAGGACAAGGACTGAGAAATGATACAGCCAGCAGGTGGCAGTCTGAGAACAACTTGGCTTTGGCCTCTAAAAAGCAAAGGCGTTTATACTGCTGGAACTGCTATATAAATGAGCTTTCAGACTGTTATGATTGCTCTCAATATAATGAGCTGAGCCGAAGGAAGTTGGCTTGAAATTAGAGGTGGGCTTCAACCAGCACTTTGGGTTCAGATATTATTCTGCATCAGAACCTTGCAACCCATCTCTGCCTACAAAGGAAAGTCTGATTACGCTCAGCATTATCCCGAGGGAGTTCTAAGTATGTGGCACTGGGCCTCGTATTTCTGTACACATGGGTCCTCCTCTCTTATCTCCTTTCTAGAGCATAAAATGTGTCTGGGTCTCAGTAAGCAAAAAATTCTAATAAACATTTCAGTAACATTTTCAATCATGTATCAGATACTTTTAAAAATGAAAATACCATGAATAATAGGTCAGGTTTAACCAGTTCAGAATGCAAACAAGCTCCATTTGTTTGGCAACAGGTTTTCATTATTTGACCAGCTTTAGTTCTCAGGAACCTGAACCATGGATGGAATTCAGTGTGGTCCAATGGAGAGGGTACTGGACTGGGAGTCAGTTCTTGGCTTTTCCACTGAACTGTTCTCTGACCTTGGACAATTCACTTCCCTTCTTTGTCTTATTCTTTTCACATCTGTCAAAAGGAGATAATAACCTTCCTATGAAAAGTGCTTTGAGATTCGCAGATGAGCAGTGCTAGAGAGGAGTTAAGAGTTATTATGATGTACATGTGCATCACTTGTTATAGACCAGTGAGATATTTGCGTGGCAGAGGTGGGAGTGGTTGAGGGATTTAAATCCAAGATAGGGCTCAAACAAACCAGGTTGCTTTGCTGCTATGTCAAACCACCCCCATAGATTGAGTAGTTTGAAAGAGAAAAGACCCAGAAATCTAGAGGAACAAGTTGCTTCCCTGTGTTGAAAACAGCAGATGCCCAAGACACAGCAGAAGCTGCTCTCTGAATATGCCTATTTCCCGGAAGACGAGTCCTGGGATGCTCTCCCCTTTTTGTTTTGTTTTGAGGGAGAAAGATTCAATTATTATAGTCACTCACACATAAATTTGAGATCTCATGCTGCAAAGCTTTCTTCCCCCCCATTACAGCCCTTTCTCCCTTTTGAATTCCTTTTGAAAATGTTTAATTCCCCCGATGCCGTGAAGACATCTGTGTAATTCCCCCAGCCCTGCACGTACAATTTATTCTGGGCGTCTTGTCCATAACTTTCCATTTATTTTTAATTTAGCCACATAAGAACATAAGAATGGCCGTAGCGGGTCAGACCAAAGGTCCATCTAGCCCAGTATCCTGTCTACTGACAGTGGCCAATGCCAGGTGCCCCAGAGGGAGTGGACCTAACAGCCAATGATCAAGTGATTTCTCTCCTGCCATCCATCTCCATCCTCTGACAAACAGAGGCTCGGGACACCATTCCTTATCCATCCTGGCTAATAGCCATTAATGGACTTAATCACCATGAATTTATCCAGTTCTCTTTTAAACGCTGTTATAGTCCTAGCCTTCACAACCTCCTCAGGTAAGGAGTTCCACAAGTTGACTGTGCGCTGCGTGAAGAAGAACTTCCTTGTATTTGTTTTAAACCAGCTGCCTATTAATCTCATTTGGTGAGCCCTAGTTCTTCTGTTATGGGAATAAGTAAATAACTTTTCCTTATCCACTTTCGCCACATCACTCATGATTTTATATACCTCTATCATATCCCCCCTTAGTCTCCTCTTTTCCAAGCTGAAGAGTCCTAGCCTCTTTAATCTCTCCTCATATGGGACCCGTTCCAAACCCCTAATCATTTTAGTTGCCCTTTTCTGAACCTTTTCTAGTGGCAGTATATCTTTTTTTAGATGAGAACACATCTGTACGCAGTATTCGAGATGTGGGCGTACCATCGATTTATATAAGGGCAATAATATATTCTCAGTCTTATTCTCTATCCCCTTTTTAATGATCCCTAACATCCTGTTTGCTTTTTTCACCGCCTCTGCACACTGTGCGGACATCTTCAGAGAACTATCCACGATGACTCCAAGATCTTTTTTATGATTAGTTGTAGCTAAATTAGCCCCCATCATATTGTATGCATAGTTGGGGTTATTTTTCCCAATGTGCATTACTTTACATTTATCCACATTAAATTTCATTTGCCATTTTGTTGCCCAATCACTTAGTTTTGTGAGATCTTTTTGAAGTTCATCACAGTCTGCTTTGGTCTTAACTATCTTGAGCAGTTTAGTATCATCTGCAAACTTTGCCACCTCACTGTTTACCCCTTTCTCCAGATCATTTATAAATAAGTTGAATAGGATTGGTCTGAGGACTGACCCTTGGGGAACACCACTAGTTACCTCTCTCCATTCTGAGAATTTACCATTAATTCCTACCCTTTATTCCCGGTCTTTTAACCAGTTCTCAATCCATGAAAGGACCTTTCCTTTTATCCCATGACAACTTACTTTACTTAAGAGCCTTTGGTGAGGGACCTTGTCAAAGGCTTTTTGGAAATCTAAATACACTATGTCCACTGGATCCCCCTTGTCCACATGTTTGTTGACCCCTTCAAAGAACTCTAATAGATTAGTATCTATTAGATACGGTATATATTAGATTAGTATCTATTAGATACGGCTCCCTCTCTTCCTCCCTCCCTCTCTTCCTCTCTCTATCCTCCCTTAGAGCTCAGAATAAGAAACACATTCCAAAGAAAAGACAAAGGGGGAAGGAAAGGGGGAAGACCTTTTCTGCCCAAGTCTGTTCTCTGGCATCTGCAGCTGGACTCCGGGCTATAGGCACAGAGCATTGGCTCCGAGGTCAAACCATGATCATGAAGATGTTATCATTAGTAGTGATGGGAATTCCAGAAGGTTGGGGAGCCTTTGTCAGAAGGGGAAAGGATAAGGCCAGGAGCAGGACAGGGCAGGGAGTTTTCATGGGTTCCCTGCTGATGCTGTGCTCTCACAGAGCGATGTCCGAGAGTAATGTGTTCTAATATCTTTGGAAGACTAGGACAGTGGTTTTCAACCTCTTTTCATTTGCGGACCCCTAAAAAATTTCAAATGGAGGTGCAGACCCCTTTGGAAATCTTTGACATATTCTGCAGATCGCAGGGATCCATGGACCACAGATTGTCCTTGCAAAGATGATGACCTGACATTGTTCACAGTTGCCTTCATTCTCTCCTGACTGGACAATAGAACACAATCTACCTGCATGTGATTGCCTCAATCTCAGGGAAAATACAACCTGTACACAATGCAGGCATGTGCTTCAGCAACATGGGTTACTGCAAGCAAATCACACTTGTCCACTGTATCGCCACTGAATGCTATGGTACATTCAAGATCTTTGTCCTTGTATTCAGGGCACTTAGCACCCAGGGCTTGGATACCTAAACATTGCCTTGATGCTCTGGGATCAAGATCACAGTCATCAACTCTGCTCCTCTGGCACAGTGGAATTATCTATTGCAGTGGTAACGCTCATTTATGCAGCAGACAGAGCTTCCTCAGAAGGCCAGTCCAAGGCTGTGAAGCTCACTCCTCCTCCTTTCAGATATAAATCAGTGTGACTTTGTTTCCAAGACCGTCATCCTTCCCACAGTTCTGTGTGTCATTTCTCCTGAACTAGCCGGCCTCTCCCTAAATGAGGGGTGCCTACTAAGAGATTCCCAAAGAGAGTTAAAGATGATGGGGTAGAGAAGCAAGTAGTCCAGTGAAGTCAGAAAGTTGCTCTCCTAAAAAAAATTTCCGTAGCACTGCAGACGCAAAAGGTCTGCTGTGTTCCACCCCATAGATGGCTGCATTTGATTGATAACTGAGAAACTGAAACACACTTTTGGAGCCTGCAGGATGAGTGAGTATTTTTAAGAGAAATAAACACTCCTTTTCTGTTACTGTCAGGGCCAGCTCCAGGCACCAGCTTAACAAGCAGGTGCTTGGGGCGGCCAAGGGAGAGGGGCGGCACTTGCAGCAATTCGGGGGCAGCAGGTCCCTCATTCCCTCTAGGAGCAAAGGACCTGCCACTGAACTGCCGCCGCTGATCGCGGGTTGTTTTTTTTTTTTTCCAATTGCCGCCGCCAATCGCGGCTTATTTTTTTTTTTTTTTTTTGCTTGGGGCGGCAGAAATGCTGGAGCCGGCCCTGGTTACTGTATCAATGTAGACATACTGGTGTTTGGTTGCTGCTACCGCCCGCAATGTGCTAGATAAACACAAGAAAACATGGGCCTTGCCCTGAGGAGAAACACCATTCTCCACACTTTTGCAGTTCCCCTTGTGGGATACATCGTCCACAGGGGTGCTTCTCTCTGCCATGCATGGGTGTGATTTCCCCGTCCCTATCATGTTCGGTGAGAAACTTCAGTGCAGAGTAACAGCAGCAATTTCCCTGTTGAAGATGGGATAAAAGAACAAATTGCCTATAATTGTGTGGTAGGCTTCTCATTCCATCACACACGGCTCGCAGAGAGCCGAGGCATTTGCTTTTTAAGGGAAGTTTATTCTATTACTCCCATCTCCAGTGGGAGCTTGGCTGGAACAGCCAGCAGTGCTGCTCTATGCAACTCTGGGAATCTCCGGGGCTCAGGAGGCTCCGTTGCAGCCAATCATTGGCAACATTATCCGCTGTGCCCTGAAAAGCAACTGCCAAAGAAACCAAATCCCTCTTCCTTCCCAAGCCATCTTGGCTCCTGCTTTTGTTATCTTCTGCCTCAGAAAAAGGCGGCAGGGCGCCCAGAAGCTCTGAAAGATTGGACAAACTCCCTCCGCATTCCGTCTGAGAACAGCGATACCAGAACCTGTGTGTGAAAAGGCCCCAGCCTCTAGAGTCTGTTGGTGGGTATTATCTATCACCTGCTTCTCACAGAAGACAAGCCCATTGCTGATCTCGTTTGGTTTTGCTGGAAGACTTTTCCCTATCTGGATTCACAGCTGGGATCTGAACCAAAATCAGTTTGTTTCCAAAAGGCTTGATGACTGACATCACTTATTCTGTATTTACCTTTTGAGAACGAATTCACTGCGGGCAAAAGGTACGGAATTTGCAGCCCAGGAAAATGAAGCCCTGTAATACGTATACACCTCTACCTCGATATAACGCTGTCCTCGGGAGCCCAAAAATCTTACCGTGTAATAGGTGAAACCGCGTTATATCGAACTTGCTTTGATCCGCCAGAGTGCGCAGCCCCGCCCCCCCCGGAGCACTGCTTAACGCGTTATATCCGAATTCGTGTTATATCGGGTCACGTTATATCGGGGTAGAGGTGTACTATCAGTCCTTATTATTTGCATCATGGTAATAGCTGCAGGCCCCCAAAAGGTCACAGCCTCATTGTGCTAAATGCAGTGAAGACACTTAAATATATGGAGATATACCTACCTCATAGAGCTGGAAGGGACCCCAAAAGGTCATTGAGTCCAGGCCCCTCCCTTCACTAGGGGGACCAATTTTGCCCCAGATCCCTAAGTGGCCCCCTCAAGGATTGAACTCACAATCCTGGGTTTAGCAGGCCAATGCTCCAACCACTGAGCTATCCCTCTCCCATACTTAGTTTGAGACAGTCCTGCCTTAAGGAGATTATACCCTAAATAGACAAGGCAGACAAAGGAAGCACTAGTATCCCCATGGAATTGAAGCACAGAGATTAAAGGACTTGCCCAAGGTCACACAAGAAATCCATGGAAAATCGAGAACTGCTCCCATCTCTCCCAAGTTCCAGTTCAGTGCCTTAACCATTGGGACATCCTTCAGTATAATGCATCTTTTCTCCTGTGCCTCACACCATCTCTAAAGGCTTGTGAGTAGTTCAGTGTCCATGACCCACCAACCCTTGATCCCTCTGCTAACAATCAATTAACTTTACTCTCGTTGGAGTTTCTTGAGGCATGGATTCTCATCCACTAGCGCCAGACCTGAGACTAGCAACCAGAGGTGGTCAGGAATTTTTCAACTAAATCTTTTTTTCCCCCATCAGAAAATGCCAATTCATGAAAACAGAAATTGTTTGTGAGAAAGGGTCAACTTTGATGAATTTTCCATTTTGAAAAAAAATTGAAAAAAAAAATTGAAATTGTCCAAACATCCCGTTTTGACATTTTTGAAACAAAACATTCGGTTTTTTGGGTTGCAATGACTTTTAATTTTGAAATTTAAGTTAAGTATTGTAATTAAAATTACTTTTTTTACTTTTTTATTTTTTTCCAAATATAACAAATATACCAGATTCATCATAATGCACAAAGTAAATAAAGAGGGGTAGGACAGAGGTATGGGAGGGGAAGTGACATATCTATTTTCAGGATCTACGCTATTCATACACCTCTAAAAAGTCAGCCCAAGTTACTTTGAATTTTTCAGGCATTCCCTTTTTGTGGGTAATTTTTTTTTAATAGTCAAGATCAAAATGCAGCTTTTCAAACGTGTCCACTTGAAATTTTTTGATTGAATTTTTTTCCAGCATTTTAGTTCCCAGAAATTTTAGAGATTTTGACTTTGTCGCAATTTGCAAGTAGAATTTTTTTTTATTTAATCTCGAAAATTCTCACAGGGTGGGAATTATTTTTCCCTACTCTACTATCAACTGAATTCATATCCCATAGGTCACCCAACAGCCATTATCTGGGAAGGACTTTCACTTCCCGCTATTATAGATGATAGATATCAAATGGCAGCGTATAGCTCTGCTACAAAGGAAACAATTTTCATTTTACTGAGATGAATGCAGATATAAAAGTGAGAGACAGACCCACTTTCAAATGTAACTTCCTTTCTATTCCTCATCTTAAAAAAGGCAGATTATCTATTTGTCATTTTCTATTTAAACTAACCAAAGTCAACCCACTCTTCCTTACTTCTTGTTCTTTGACTCTAAATGCATGAGGTGGAAGATTCAGCACGGTCAATTTTCCTCCTCTCTTTGGATTCCCATGAATCCTGCACACTCCAGCCTGGAGTTTCATCAAAGTAAAAACTTCATTATTAATGGTGATGTAGCTTAAAAAAAAAAGCAAACCCACCGAGCACTCACTATCAGATATGTTATCCCTAAAAGAGACCTGAAGCTTACAAGAAATAAGATATCCTGTTCCTTTTCAAAGCTGTTCGTGCACTGAGGAAATGAATATTGTATGGATGGAGCTTGCTTAGTGTGCAGGAGGGAAGAATTTTGTTTTGTCTTTTCCTCTGTATTATATCTGATATTCATGAGCTTTCAGAATATTCTTTCTGACTGAGCTGTACATTGTTGTTGGTTTTTATGTCCCTTCCACTGCTTTTGTTTGCTTGTTTTGATTTTGCTTTACTCATTACCAAGTATATATAATCTCATTATAGGCTGGACATGATACCTATACTTAAAGCTGGCTAACACTTCCCATTATCAGCCTGTGTGTTCACTATTAATTTATTATATTATATACAAACAACTATGGTAAATGAACGCTAAGGTTGCAAAGTCAAGCACTAAAGAATTAGGAAATGCCAGAATTACCAAGCCCGACCTCTCTGCCTCATTGCCTCCAATCCGTCCCAGTACCAGTCCTGCCTCTCCTTCCCAGTCTCCCTCTCTTCAAGCTTCTTGTCCCAGTCCCATTCTGCTTTATATTCCTGAATCTGCCACTGTCCTGCTGAGTGAACTTGGGTAAGTCACATTATCTCTCTGTGCCTCAATTTCCCATCTGTAAAATGGGGATAACAATACTTACCTCCTTTGTAAAGTGCTTTAGAGCTCTACCAGTGAAAAGTGCTTTATAAGAGCTTGATACTACTATTATATTATATTATCACACAAAGAGTGAGAGGATGAGTAAGAGAGATGGCTCATTAGATTAGAGAATTTATGAATCAATGTATTCCAGCTGTGTATCTGATACAACATGTTTAAAGGGACACTAAGGTATGGAAGCATACAATTAATTAAAAATAACATTTTTTTTATCTAGGTAACAACAACAAAATCTTAGATTATTAATACTGAAATAATCTTTAAAACCTCACTTTTCCCTATTTATGATTGTTTGCTTTTTGCATTGTGCTCTGCTCAGAGAGTGAAGCTAACCTGGTTATTTTCACTCTTTGCATCTCACTGAAGCCTAGTCCCGCAAAGCTTGACATCATGCATAACTTAACTCATCTGAGTAGCCCTGTTGGCTTGAATGGGACTACCTATGTGAGCGAAGTTATTCAGCTGTATAAGTCTTGGCAGGCTTGGGACCTCAGTTCAGACCAAGAAGACTGCAAGGATTGCAAAGTGTGGCAATGAACCATTAATGAAAAATTGACTACTATTCAAATGCACTCACAGTTCGTACAATCTCTTCAGTAAATGCACCCAGGTAAAATAGGACAGTGAATATTCCAAAAACTCGGCACCTTTCACTGGCACAAAATTAAAAATATATATATAAAAAATCTCTTGCAGGAAACAGAATGATCTTAATGTAGATTTTTTTTTTCTTTTTTTCTCCTCCCACTCTTGTCTGCATGGATGTCAGTTTGACCCCTAAGTCAAGAGCTCATTTAACAAAGCTGAATGTGAAAGCCCTGGGAAGGAAGGAAGTCAAACACTCTTGTGTATTTCATAAGATATTCATTCATTCCAATTGCATTAGGAGGTGGGACAGCCAAAGGTAAGAAATATTCCTGTTGGCTCGCAGCCTGGGGTTTGCTGGTAATTCGTTTAAGTAAATGCTTTTGCAATATGTTGCGTCAGTTGTGCTTGAAATTCTTCCCAAAGGTAACAAAACAACAGTGGGGGAATTGTAAATGGCTCTGGCTGATTAGAGCAGGCTTCCTTAAGCCATCCTCCTCTAACTGTGGAGAGTGCATTTTGTCAGTGTTCCCATTAAGAAAGCACAGGCTGTAACTCTTCCTCTTCACCCCCCCCCCCCCCCGAGAGCCTTGGGACCTCCCAGTTTTGCTCTACGGGGAAAATCTCAGCCCAGGAGCAGATGGGGAGTGGGAAAGAATCCTCCTCTTCAAACCGCAGAGTTGCACCACTGGGTATGTCTACACTGCAATTAAAAACCTACTGCTGGCCTGTGCCGGCTGACTCGGGCTTGTGGGCTCTGGCTAAAGGGCTGTTTAATGGCGGTATAGACATTTGGGCTTGGGTGGGAGGGTCTCAGGTCTCGGGCTGCATGTTAACACTGCAATTAAACCCCTTAGCTCAAGCCCTGTGAGCCCCAGTTAGCTAGTACGGGCCAGCCACGGGTGTCTAATTGCAGTATGGACACTCTCGCTGAGGCTGAAATAGCCCTTGCCCTAATTTGTGCCCTCCACTGGAGGGAGGAGGATGGGAGGGTCCAGGTAACTGCAGATTCTCTGGCCTCGCCTCTCCCTCAGCCTGTTTTTGCCCACCCTTTCCATGCTAGCAAGCAGGGCCGGCTTTAGCAGGTGCGGGGCCCCACGCTGAGACGCGAATTGTCTCGCGCCCCCCTCCCCGGCCCAACTCCGCCCCGGCCCCGCCCCATTGGATCCCTCCCCGAATCCCCGCCCTGGCCCTGCGTCTTCCCGAAGCATGCCGCATTCCTCCTCCTCACCCCTCCCTCCCAGGCTTGCGCTGATCAGCTGTATGGCGGTGCAAGCGCTGGAGGGAGGGGGGAGAAGCAGGACGCGGCTTTCCCCCCCCCCCCCCGCTCCGCCGGCAGCCCCGGACGTTGCGGGGTCCTCTTAGGCACGGGGCCCCATTCCGGGGAATTGGCCAAATCGGCTTAAAGCCGGCCCTGCTAGCAAGCACTGTGCCACAATGCAGCTCAGTTCTGTGTAGGGGGTGTGCAGACCTTCCCTTATGCAGCTACTCCACTGGCAGGAGGGCCTTGTTAGCCGTGGAAAAAGACGTCCCTCATAGTGAGGCAGCAAAAACATTGTATCTGAGAAGGGCCAGTGTAATTCCACTGTTATCCCAGGAAAATTTCTTCCATGCTCCAGCAGGAAGCTGCTAGCTACCCGAACAGTTTCCAGGGAGCTGTTAATTGCAGGTGTGGCTGTCAGGACTGAGTGGCTAAACCCCCTCTCACCCTAGTACACACACACTGTGCTCACTGTAGATTATTAACACCAGCACAGCCTCACCTGCTGCCAATCGGAGCAGGGATGGCTGTTTCCAGAGTTTGACTCCTCAGAGAATCATACTAGCAGAGATGACGAGGAGTCCTTGTGGTTCCTTAGAGACTAACAAATTTATTTGGGCATAAGTTTTTGTGGGCTAAAACCCACTTCATCAGATGCATGGAGTGGAAAATACAGCAAGCAGTATATATATTTTACAGCACATGAAAAGATGGGAGTTGCCTTACTAAGTCGGGGGTCAGTGCTAACGAGGCCAATTCAATTAAGGTGGAAGTGGCCTATTCTCAACAGTTGACAAGAAGGGGTGAATATCAGAGGGAAAATTACTTTTGTAGTGCTAATGAGGCCAATGCAATTAAGGTGGACATTGCCCATTCCCAACAGTTGACAAGAAGATGTGAGTATCAGCAGAGGGAAAATTACTTTTTGTAGTGACCCATCCACTTCCAGTCTTTATTCAGGCCAAATTTGATGGTGTCCAGTTTGCAAATTAATTCCAGTTCTGCAGTTTCTCATTGGAGTCTGTTTTTGACGTTTTTTGTTGAAGAATTGCCACTTTTAAGTCTGTCATTGAGTGTCCAGGGAGATTGAAGTGTTCTACTGGTTTCTGAATGTTACAATTCTTGATGTCTAATTTGTGTCCATTTATTTTTTTGCGTAGATACACAGTAGCTGCGGCAGGTGCCCTGGGCCCTTTAAATCGTCCCCAGAGCCCTGGGGTAACGGCGGCAGGGCTCCGGCAGCTATTTAAAGGATCCGGGGTTGCGGCAGCTGCTACCACCCCAGCCCTTAAAATAGCCGCCGGAGACCCGCCACCACCTCCCCAGGGCTCCGGCAGCAGGGGACGATCTAAAGGGTCCGGGATGGTAGTGGCAGCCAGTGCCCCGGGCCCTTTAAATCACTGCCTGAGCCCCCGGTTGCCGCTGCTACCCCAGGGCTCCGGCAGCGCAGCTCGGGTGGCGATTTAAAGGGCTTGGGGCTCCCACTGCCGCTACCCTCCAGGGCCCTTTAAACTGCCACCCGAGCCCTGCTGCTGGAGCCCTGGGGTAGTGGCGGTGGGGCTCTGGCAGTGATTTAAAGGGCCAGGGGCTCCCGGCTGCCACTACTGCAGGGGAGCCGTGGGCCCTTTAAAGCTCCGCCCGAGGCTGGGACCCCCTCCGATGGTGATTTAAAGTGTCTGGGGCGCCCCTGCAGCTACCACAGCCCCAGCCCCGGGCTCTTTAAATCCTGATTTAAAGTACCTGGGGATTTAAAGGCCCTGCCTCTTCCGTAGAGGCCACGCCCCCTCCTAAGGACTCCGGAGTACCAGTAAGTCCTTTAAATTACTTTCAACCCTGCTGGTAATAGAAAGCAAATCTGCATTGTCCGTCCCACAGTTTTGAGGTGCCACCATATTCTGTTCTATCCTGCACTCTGCAGTCTTTGGTTGCAATGTACAGCGCAAGACCAGTTAGGTAATTGCATTGGAAGACATGCTGGTTACTGCAGGCATCTGGGGTGGTGGATGTTGAGTTTTCAAAGGGTGCTATTATTGTAACCCATTGGCATCTCTGGGAAATAGAGATGGCAGCTCCTATTTGGATTTAATCGTGTCAGGCATGCAGCCAAGCACAAGAGCATAATGACGAGCTTCATTTGCAGCACAACTAATGGCAACTTATTTTTCATTGTGCTAATCCTCATCCATCTTAAATCTCTGCTGGAGCTTTGTTTGCAGTGTATTACTGACAAATCCTCCACTGGGGAAGGGCTGATCAGAGACTTTCCCTGGTATGCCAAAGACATGAGTGCCTGGAATGCACCAAGCCTATAGAAGGAAAACATTTGGGGCCAGAACAGCTGAGGAGTCTGCAGAGATTCTGGTTTTAACCTTTTCAGTTATTAGAATGCTCTCTGGGTTGTAAATTAACATCCTGGACTCATTGTTCCACTTGCCTTGGAAAGCAGATGCCAGGGGCTCTCGTAAATGGATTGAAAGGTCATTTGATTTGATGTTGCTCTTATAAGTATTTCTGTGTCCTCTACTGAAGAGTTACTGTGCAACTTCTTCAGTTACAATTGTTTCTCTAACACCATGGGCGTGTATAGAACTTCAGAGAGAAGAGGCCAATACCTGCTCTCAGTTACATGGGGTAAGCGGAAAGTAATTTCATTGACGTCAGTGGAGGTACTTTGGAGTTACAGTGATATAAGTGAAAACAGAATTCGGCCATAGCAGTCTACGGCCTCACCTACTCTACAACAATAGGTCGATGTAAGCGACCTTGTAGTCTACACTTAAATTGGACTCCCACCAATGTGAGTAGCCCATTACAGAACAAGGAGTAATGGTCTCAAGTTGCAGTGGGGGAGGTTTAGGTTGGATATTAGGAAAAACTTTTTCACTAGGAGAGTGGTGAAGTACTGGAATGGGTTACCTAGGGAGGTGGTGGAATCTCCTTCCTTAGAGGTTTTTAAGGTCAGGCTTGATAAAGCCCTGGCTGGGATGATTTAGTTGGGAATTGGTCCTGCTTTGAGCAGGGGGTTGGACTAGATGACCTCCTGAGGTCCCTTCCAACCCTGATATTTTATGATTCTATGATTATACTGACATAGTAGCACCATCTCCCGGAGCGGCATTGAGTCAAGGTCGATGTATGGAAGTCGAAACAGCGTGAGTGGAGACACTGCATTACCTATATCGACCCTAACAGTCCTCCAACAGCTATCCCACAATGCCGGACACTGACCGCACTGGTCACAGTTGTTAACTCCACTGCCCAGGAGTCACACATACTGGAAGCTCCCCCCATTTAAAGCTCCTGTGATTTTTTAAAATGCCTTTTCCAGGTTGTCCAGCTTGGTGAGCACACGTCTGTCTGCTTTCCTTTGTTTTGCCCAGTTGTCCATGTTGGCTACACACTCGTGCCTGGAGTAGATAGATGATATTGGATCTCCTCGGCTTCTGGGAAGAAGAGGCTGTGCAGGCACAGCTCCAAACCAGCTGTAGAAATGTTGACATCTACAAACAGTTTGACAGGGACCAGCAGCAGTGCCGCATGAAAGCCAAGGAGCTGCAGCAGGCATCCCAGAAGGCTAGGGAGGCCAACAATCGATCTGTTCCTAAGCCACAGATCTGCCACTTTTACAAAGAGCTGCATTCCATACTGGGCATTGTTAGAGGGCTTATCCCTTCACCCTTCCATTCCCTGGTCCTTCTCGCATGAACAGAGAGCAGCAATATCCGAAGTCCGAAGGTGCAAACAATTCAATGTTTATTGGGGTGAACTTCCAGCAAGCAATGATTCCAATTTCCTTCCTCAGTGTCCCCCTTCCCTGCTCTGATACCACAGAGCCTTGCCTGTGTTCCTGTTCCCTTCCCCCCACTTAGCAAAACATGATTCCAATTTCACCCCCCCTTTCTTCCTGATTGACTGCAGACTATATAGTAAAACTTGAGTTCTGCTTAGCTATACCTTAACCAATCATTTTACTGAAATTTAACTAACCAATCCTAACATATTGTAACATGATTCTCTAACCAATTATATCCCACCACCTTAAATGGTTTACAACCAACAAAATTAATTATACAGCAGACAGAAACAATCACAGAACCAAACAGAGATTATACAGACAAACAACAGGAAAATGGGGACTAAGTGATAGAACAACAAAGAAATGAGGATTTCACACCCCAGCTATTGATAAGTGAGTTCTTGCCAGACAGGACGCTATCAAACTAAGTTTTCTTTAAATCTTCTAGGCTCTTCCCTTTCTCTGAAGGTGATAGATTGGATCACCTTTTTAACAGCCCAAACTGCCTTATTTCACTGTGACTGGTGAGGATGTGACTGTTCACTTCCCAATTTATGGCTGCCTCTGCTGCTTAGCCAAAGGCCTTAGCCTAAAAACAAGGCCTTAGGCTATCATAGTGAGCGAAGGCCTATAAACAAGCAGACTGATTTTGATTCTTGTTTTGTACCTCTATAACTAGCTAAGTGATAAGAATACACCTAAATTCTTAAAGTATAGGCCTTTGCAGACAGGCCTGAATATCTATATCCTAACAGGCATAGCCACCACTCACCATCCCGCACGCCAGTGTGGATACCACCGAGGAGCCAGAGTCACAGGCCTCTGCCATGAACAGTGAGGAGGAGGATGTGGATGAGGAAGAGGAGGAGCTGTATGGCGGACGGATGAGTGTGGGGCGGGTCCAACTGTGCCACGAACTAGGTCCACCACAGTCCAGCCAATCCCTGGAGTAGAGCACGGGCGAGCAACCTCGGTTAAGCATATAAATAAATTTTCCATTGGAGTTATGGTGCCCTGTGGCGGGGTATCTGCCCCACCCCCATGCTAGAGAGGGCTGCAGCAGGCCAATACGGCCTGTGCAGCCTGGCAGCCAATAAGAGAAGGGCTTATTGGGAGCCAATCAGGGCCCGGATTGGAGACAGCCAATCAGGGCCAGGCTCAGCCCTATAAAAAGGCTGCTCTGAGAGAGGAGAAGCAGTCTGTCCCAGACCTTCAGGGAGGAAGGTCTGTCTGTCTCCTGCGCAGGAGACCAGCACCTAGGACAGTGCAGTGCTAGGCAGGCTCAGGGAAGCAGAGTGGAGCTTCAGCCTGATACCTTCCAGACTGCCAGTCCTGAGTAGAAGGGCCTAGAGGGTGCAATGGGGTCAGAGGGGAAATGACCCAGGGAAGGCTGACGGCAAGGGAAGAGAAGGAGGGCCGAGAGGTTGCTGTTAGAGGGTCCCTGGGTCGGGACCCAGAGTAGCGGGCGGGCCTGGGTCCCCCCTCCCTTTCCCCCTTGTGCTGCACCGAGCTGTGGAGCAGTGGCCGAGTCAAGCTACAACCTGCCCCCTGCCGTAAGAGGGGCTAGACTTGGGAGTTGTGGCAAGCCGCTGAGACCAGTGCAAAGACTCCTGTTAACCGCCCCCCCCCCCCCCCGGAAGAGGGTGTGGATGGACTAAGGGGCACTGCCAGAGGGCAGTGGTCCAGAAGAGGACGCCGCGAGCCGGAGAGCGACGCGGGTCCACATGCCAACCGAGGGCGAGACAACAGACGGGACACCACCAGGAGGGGGCGCTCCACTGGACAGAGCTAATTCCCGAGACAACCAGTAGGAGGTGCCAGGGGGTGAGTCCCAACCCAGTCACATGCCCCCAACTTAGCTGGACACTACTATTGCCTTTTTCATTAATTTACTTGTACTAGAAGAAGACTAGAATATCAAGGTTGGAAGGGATCTCAGGAGGTCATCTAGTCCAACCCCCTGCTCAAAGCAGGACCAATTCCCAGACAGATTTTTGCCCCAGATCCCTAAGTGGCCCCCTCAAGGATTGAGCTCACAATGCTGGGTTTAGCAGGCAAATGCTCAAACCACTGAGCTATCCCTTCTTACTATACAACCAAGAGGTAGAGTTGCTATCTGCTTTTCATTAGTTAGGTGGGGGGGGGGGGGGATCATGCAGAGCAGTTTGTTTAATGTACACAGGCATGTCCCTTGAATCATCCTGAGAGATCCCAATGAAACTTCCATGCAGGTACGCTATAGTTCTCTCCCAAAGGTTTCTAGGGATGGCAGCCTTATTCCCCTGCAGTAGGACACTCTCCCACACTAGTCAGTGATAACTTCATCAGGAACCACTGCAGAAAACAGGCTAGTTGCATATGGCCCAGGCAGAGGGTGTGTTCCAACTACAGGGGAATCATACACCTCAGTCTCCCTGCCAAAGCCTATGCCAGGGTGCTGGAGAGAAGTTGAACCTCAGATTGAGGAGGAACAATGAAGATTCTGTCCTGGCTGTGGAACAACTGACCAGCTCTTTGCTCCCTCACAGATACTTGAGGGGTCGTGGGAGTTTGCGAATCCTGTCTATCTTTGTTTTGTAGACCTGGAGAAGGCATATGACCGCGTTCCTTGTGATGTCTTGTGGGAAATGCTGTGGGAGTATGAGGTGCCGGTGCCTCTTTTGCATGCTATCTGGTCCCTCTCGTCTCAGAATGAGAGTTGTGTTCGTATTCTTGGCATTAAGTTCAGTTCGTTCAAGGTGGGCGTTGGACTCCACCAAGGGTGTGTTTTCTCCCCACTCCTGTTCTTTATTTTCATGGAAAGATCTAAAGGTGCAGCCGACCTGTGGAGTGCATCTGGTATGGGGTCTCGGAGGTAGCATTTCTGCTGTTTGCAGATGGTGTTGTCCTTCTTGCTGCTTCGGACTGCAATCTCCGACGCGCACTCGAATGTTTTGTTGCTGAGTGTGAAGCTGCTGGGATGAGAATCAGCACCTCCAAATCAGAGGTCATGGTCCTCTCCCGGAAGAAAGTGAACTGCTTTCTCCAGGTCAGAGGGGAGCAGCTCCCCTCAGTGGACAAGTTCAAGTATCTAGGGATCTTGTTAACGAGTGATGGCAAGTGGGATTGGTGCAGCGGCAGCAGTGGTGCGGGCGCTGTACCGATCCGTGGTGGTGAAGCGGGAGCTGAGTTCTTGGACAAAGCTCTCAGTTTACAGGTGGATCTACGTCCCCATCCTCACCTATAGTCATGAACTTTCAGTAATGACTGAAAGGACGAGATTGAGGCTACAAGTGGCGGAAATGAGGTTTCTCTGCAGGGTGGCTGGGCTTACTTGCTGAGGGGGGTGAGGGGCTCAGCTATTTAGGATAGCCTCGGAGTAGAGCCGCTACTCTTCCGATCAAGAGGCGCCAGCTGAGGTGGTTCGGACACATAAGGATGCCCCATGGGAAGTTTCTGTTGGAACTCTACAGGGCACGTCCCACTGGGCAGAGGCCCCAAGGCCAACCCAGGACATGCTGGATGGATTATATGTCCCAGCTGGCCTGGGAATGCTGGGGAATCCCCCAGGAGGAGCTGGAACATGTTATGGAGAAAAAGGAGGTCTGGTTCTCCCTACTCTCCATGCTGTCGCTGCAACCTTCACCAGGAAAAGCAGCATAAAGAAAAAAGGAGAGAGAGGTTTCCAGGGATGCCAATGGGTTACAACAGGAGTAGGCAACCTATGGCATGCATGCCAAAGACGGCACGCAAGCTGATTTTCAGTGGCACTCACACTGCCCGGGTCTTGGCCACCGGTCTGGGGGGCTCTGCATTGTAATTTAATTTTAAATGAAGCTTCTTAAACATTTTAAAAACCTTATTTACTTTACATACAACAATCGTTTAGTTCTATATTATAGACTTATAGAAAGAGACCCTCTAAAAATGTTAAAATGTATTACTGGCACACGAAACCTTAAATCAGAGTGAATAAATGAAGACTTGGCACACCACTTCTGAAAGGTCGCTGACCCCTGGGTTACAATAATAGCAGCCTTTGAAAACTCAGCATCCACAGCCCCAGCTGCTTCCATGCCGTAACCAGCATGTCTTCTGATACAATTACCATAGGGTGGCAAGTGTCTGAGTTTTTAAAGGGCACGCACTGAAAGCGACACCTGTTGGTTATAGTTTCTGCATCAAAATTTTGATTCTATAGTGTCAAGTTCAATGGCAAAGAATTCCAGGTTTCCTATCCATCTGTTCTCCCTAGTTTTAGGGGAGAGAGAGAGAGGAGGACTGAAGGCCTGATTCACCTGTACTCTCAGCTGCAATGCTGGTTTACCTGAGTTTTTGGCTGCTTTGAGTTACCAGAGTGGTGTAAAACAGCCAGAATGTTTTGGAGAATCTGGTCCTGAGATATTTCAGCTCTATTGGCATTGAAGTTGCCAAGGTATCTGTTAAAGAGGAGAGATTAACTTCCTTTAACCCTTGCACACTGGAAACGCTCACCTCTCCATGAATTCGTGTCATTTTAAATACATGAAGGTGGGACTGGTTGTGAAAGAGCTGGATGGACAGGGCTGGAGAATGAAGTTCCCTACCCAGAAAGGGCAGTCAGTGATACTGAAAACGTCCTTAACACTGCCCTGCCAATGTACCTCAGACATGACCTGAAGGGGACTACCTCTGGGGTGCATGGGAGGCTTTTTCTCACTCTAAAAGGCATATCTAAGCTGAAGCTATCTGTCAACGACGGTACTGAATGTGGAAGTGGCTTAGACATGGACATATGTTCATCAGGTAATGGGCCAAGACCATCAATTCCCTTCATAGAATAGCCATCAAATCTTCTTGGGCCAGATCCTCAACTGGCATAAACTGATGTATTGAAGCCAGTGGAGCAATGTTAATTTATATCGGCAGATGATTTGGGCCCTTTAGTCTTCACCAATCTGGTCTCAACTCAGATCAGTGACCTAGAGATTGAAGGTCCCTGTTATCCGGCCCCTAGAGCCATCCAATCTTCTGCTCCAGATTTTAACGATTCCACTGAGGTTGGAATTCAGCCCTGTGCAGACAGCTCACACCAGGCATGTGCAACACTAAAGTCCCACTTAAACTGATAGGAGGCCCTCTGCAAAGGGGTAAATCTCACACTGAAAGAACACAATTCGGGTTTCAATAGCAAAGAAATTAGAAATAGAGAAGAAAAGAACCCCCCTCTTAGGATATTTAGTCCATTCCTCTCTGCAAATGCAGGATTGCTCCCTATTGTCCAGTGCTTTGTTCCATCCTGTTTTAGATGGCTCAAGTAATGGAGCTTCCCCCCGTTCCTTTGCTTCCTTGAGAAATAGCTCACTGCTAGGGAATTTGTCCTGACAGTCAGTCTACTTTTTTTTTGTGTGTGCTCAGATCCACTAACCTACGTGATTAGGACTATCAGCAGATACAGAGAGTGTGATTCCACTCCATAAATAGCCCAGTGCCTACTCTGCATAAAAGACAGTTAAAAAGAATGATTTCTGAAGAGAAAAAAATCAATTTAGTAATTGATTTTTTTTAATATACTTCAAAAATACTAGCTAAGACGATGAGTCACCGGCAACAGCTTCAGCAACTCAGGTTTCAGAGAGTTTCAGTAGCAAACCAGGAAGAGTTGCTGGAAAGTTAGCTTAGAAATTAAAGTTTCACAGTCCATTCCATCTAAATTATTCACTGGGACACACAACTATAAATGTGAATGATAACACTGTGAATGATTGAGGGTTTCTAATGGGCACAGCTTAAAAGGAAACATTTAATGAAGCTGAACCACTGTGAGACTAATTTAATGTGTTTGAAAAGGTTCTAATATTTGACCCCAACCCTCTTGTCACTTTGTAAGTTAACACCTGCTGCCAAAACTGGTGAGAGCTTGAGAGGGCATTCATGCCTCTTGCTGGTTACTAAAAGACACCACATTAAACCCTTTCATGGCAGAAGCCATCTTCCTCCCAAGTCCAGGCTGAGTGTCAGCAGTTGTGTTAAGTAGACTGACTCAAAGCTTCCTGAAACACATCTTTAACTGAATCAACCAGAGCAATGTCTCAGTCAGAGATGAGCCTTTATTAAGGACTGCTTTCTGCTCCCACTGACTAAAATGGGGAAAAAGACTGGGCTCTGAAGTGGTACAGACTTGCCCTTTAAGGCTGTCAAGGGAAACTTGCAGGTCCATCACCATGCCATGCTAGGGTTTTACTCCTGGCATAGGGTTGTGGGTCAGGGAATGCATGTATTCAGAGAGAGGGAATAGTTGTGATGAGTCTGCTAAGCAGGAGACTACAACTCCCATCAACCCCCTTCCCACTGCACAGCCCCTTCCCCCTGGCCAGATAAGGGAGAGGGAGTCCCGAACCAGTAACTGGCCAGGCTCTATTAGGAAGCAGCAGGCTTATGGCAAGCCAGGAGCTGAAGAGAAACTGGATGCAGAGAGGAACCCCTAGGAACCGCATGTGGGACAGGCTGTGAGCGCCAGATGTTATAGCTGGGTGCAGGTCTGTGTGGGACTTATGGGGGAGCAGCAGCAGCAGGGCAGGGAGCCAGTGCAGAGGAGTCTCAATGAGAGGCACTAACTGAGCCTGGCATGGAAACCTGCAAGCTTGTATTTGCTTGAAAAAGAGACTGGAGAGGGCATCCCAGGTATTAGGTCTGAAGGGCCCCGACTCTCAACTGGGCTGTCCCAAACAGGAACTGCTTTTGCTCACTTTGAACTGTACCTGTTTAAGCCTCTGTACCTAGGGTATCTGCAACCTTTCCCTTTCCTGCAAGCCCTAGTAAAATCCCCTTTCCCCTAGCCATATGTCTGGGTTCTTATTGGGACCAACCAGGGCTAGCCCCTTCAAGGCCTAGCTACTGAAGTGCCTACAATGTTTTTTTTTTTCTGAGTGATGGTACACCTGGCATGCTACCATGCTAGAGGTTTGGTGTACTCCAGCACTGAATATCCCTATTAATTACATGATTTTGGGGAGTTAATGGGTAGTTTGAGAAGAAACCCAAGGTTGCTGCCTTTGTTCAAGGCCTGAGACTGGAACTCCCAGTTGAAGGATGGGCAAGAACACTCCTCTTCCTCTGTATGCAGGGGCTGCTGGGAAATGTAGTTCCAGTGTAGCCACAGTCGTAGTTTAGAACCCCAAAAAACATGCTGGGAAGGGGGTGGGGCATTTAAGTAGCTTTCTTAGTTTATAAACCAGAAAGGTTGAGATTATTCCAGAAAAAGAGAAGCTAGCTCTGCCTGTTTAAGGGACTTTCCCTCCCCCCAAGTTCTTCAAAAATAAATCCATGGGAGGGGAAGCTTGTTTTAGACCGTGACACTTTGTGGGGAATCAGATTTACGGGAGGGGAAAAAAGAATTCCTAGGAGGGGGAGTTGGTTTGTTTGACACTTTGAATCATCAGCATTGCCTGCTCTCATGTTATTTGATGCATTTCTTAAAGGCCCATCTCCTGGAGTCGAATTATTTTGTTAGGGTTACCATATGTCCGGATTTTCCCGGACATGTCCGGCTTTTTGGGCTCCAAATCCCCGTCCGGGGGGAAATCCCAAAAAGCCGGACATGTCCGGGAAAATCGGGACATGCGGGGCCAGCAGTGCTGGGCCGGGGGCTGGGCCGGCGGCCGGGGGCGCCGAGGGCCGGCGGGGCCGGGGGTTGCTGAGCGGGCCGGGGGTGCTCGGCCAGGGGCCCGGGGACCGGCGGGTGCTGGGCGGGCCGGGGGTGCTCGGCTGGGGGCCGGGCCCGGGGCCGGCACCCCAGGGCCCGAGCCGACCCAGGCTGGAGATGCTGGGGGGGCCAGACTGGGCCGCGCCTCCTCCCCCCACACCCTCCTTACCTGCTTCAGGCTTCCCGCGAATCAAATGTTCGCGGGAAGCAGGGGAGGGGGTGGAGTTGGGGCGGGGACTTTGGGGAAGGGGCGGAGTTGGGGTGTGGGCGGGGCCGGGGCCCCGTGGAGTGTCGTCCTTTTGGAGGCTCAAAATATGGTAACCCTAATTTTGTGAGAATCTCAGCTTTCATTTAAAAAAAAAAAGTAAATTTCTAGCCTTCATGGTTGTGGAGAAAAGCTTGGAATGTGACCCTGACTACATCCTCAAGGCTTAGAAACCAGAAAAAAATACAAGGGACCCAGAATGCATTTTTTTTTTTTGAGGCTTGACTCATTGTTTTATTGACTCAATTGCTCTGGCAGAATCTGTCCTACCAGAAGATAGACATGGAAAACAAACCCCAAAGGAGGAGAAGCTTGCTTTGTTTGACCAGAACCCCTCAGGTGCTTTGGTCCCTTGATTGCTTTGGCCTGTAACAGGCCCCAACATACAAATTATTTACATGGCTCATCATTTACAACTGAGCTGCAGATGCATCTCAAGTGAAATATGTCTGCTGTTTTACAGCATCCAGAACACCAGACGGCAATTCAGGAAGTAAAGGAGAATACTATATCCAATTGAAATTGCAGGTTCAATTTTATGTAAAGAAACCTAGGCTACCTGAGTTAGACTTTGGCCAGGGACTCTGGGGCTAATTCCTCTAGTCTTTGGAAAAGTGCCATGGGAACTTTAATACCACACCTGGGGAGAGGGGGCTTTGGTTGTATTTCTCCTCCAAAAGTTTACACCTCCTACCACCCGTCTCTGGTTGGCTAAATTCTACTGCAGGTAACATTCAGAGTCAGAGGGAAGGGTGAAATCTAATGAACCACTAGAACTACTTTCTGCAGCATCTATGATTCCTAGGAGGTCCCCCCTCCAAATAGTAACCCAGCTTGACACTGTTACACTGTGAGAGTGGGCATAATGACAAGCTGGGATGCTATGTCTTACTAGCCCTGAGAATTTTTCCCCCCATAAATTTCCAGTGTGCTCAACATCCCAAAGCCAATTCCTATCCAATATTCAATCTCAGTCTTCGATCGCATCCTGTGGATATTACATATTCTAAATAGGAAACAGCAGAAGGTTCATTCAAAGGGGAATTTCACACAGGAGCAAACTTAAAAAATAGATAAACATTCATACCAAAAAGCAATTTACCTTTCCAGCTGTTCTTTTTATTCCCCTTCCTCTTACTTCAAGGGATGCTGTGAAGTTCAAAATCAGACATTTGATATATATTCCCTGACCA
The DNA here is from genome assembly GCF_011386835.1 of Chrysemys picta bellii. NCBI lineage: Eukaryota > Metazoa > Chordata > Testudines > Emydidae > Chrysemys > Chrysemys picta. Next base: position 152,462,366 of record NC_088793.1, on the reverse strand, counting down.
AACAAACAAACCAAAACCAACAACATAAAGATGAAGTTAAGGTTGAAAGTACATGCCAGTAATTTAAAGGTATAAAACTTTACAGGGATGTTGTAGTTATCCCTAAAACAAGCATTTCAATCTCAGGAAATTCAGAACTAAGGTTAAACTGGAAAGAAACCCAAGTCTGGTAAGGTATGGAACAACACATTAAATGCATCCAAATAACCGTAACAACATCTTGTAGTGACCATGCAATAAATATACAATAATGATACAACAGATTCTTAAAAACACGGTCAGGGTTTCTCCCACTCCCATATTTTCCCTTTAATTTTTTTTTTAAAGAAGATTGAAAAATCAGAAATTCCATGATGTGGCATTATATTGACACCCACATGGGTCATCAGCAGGGTTGGGACCTTTAGGTCCAGAGCAGAGACCTGTGCTACTTGAGCAAAAGGAAGTAGTAAGCTATTAGCCGCTATGTGGACCAGCCACTAAAGGGAGATGGCACATGCTGAAGCTGGTCAGGAAATGTGTTTTTTCTGTGGAAAAAAAAACAGTCTTCTTTCCCCATTGTACTGACAATTTTATTTGTAATGTGTTTTTTTTGGTGGTGGGGGGGGGGGTAATTGAAAAAACTGATTTTTTTTTAAAAAGTTTTTGGCAGCCAAAACCTGCAAAATTATCCAAAATGCAGTTTAAAATGGCCATTACTGAGGAAATTTCCATTTCAGCAAAAAAGCAGAATATTTTCAGCCAGCTCTAATGCACATTTAGACAATGGGCTACACACCTATTTGCTGTACAGCAGAGGAACGTTGGGACTCAGGAACATTGGGTCGATTGCAGGTTCTGGAGGGGATGGCTTGGTGGTTATGAACAGCACAGCACAGCATGTAGATGTGGCATTTTAACCTGGGGAAAACAGCAAATTTTCCCCCTCACCTCTTTCTGTGAAACCAATGGACTGTTTTGTCTGAAATTTAAAATAATGAAATAAATAAATTCAGCCAGCCTCAAGCAGACACCCAGCTGGGAAAATTTCAGCCCAAACAGTTTAAGTTTGGCAAAGTTATAACTTAAGCGATTAAAAAAGGGGGTTCATAATGGGAAGTGGTGGGCAACCTTAATAGGTGGTGCTACCAGCTCTGTCTATCATACTTGCATCAGGTACAGCTACACTGAAGCTGGAGGTGTAGATGTACTTGCAGTGGGGGTGGCAGCATGGGCTAGCTGCGCCCGTACATTCCTGTGCAAGATCCTAGGTACGTACTCAAGCAGCTTGCCCAGGCATGTGCTAGTTTGTTCAAAGCTAGTGTGTACATCTATCTGAGTTGGAAAATACACCTGTAGCTACAGTGTAGACATACCCACTGTGTCCCATTGGCATCACAGTCTAATCTGCACTGAGTCATAGGCTACTAGGGGAGATCTCCCCTCCTTCCAATCAATCCCTGCAATCAAACAAGATAAACTGTTGTGTCTTCAAGAGAACAATACTGTCAGCAAATTACTAAACAAAACCAGAGACAAGTGTTAAATCTATCCATGCGGCTTTTCGTAGCTGATCACTTTTAGGCAACATTGGGAACGTTTTTTCTTCAAAAATGGCTTCCATTTAAATTTTAGTACCTAATAAATAGCCTGACCTGTACCTCAGCTCTGTAATGAAGCAGATGGAAGCTGTTCAGAGTGTCAGCTCTTGGAAATTTGTGGTCATGGTATCAGGAGTAACATGTCCCTCCTGCCCTCTAGCTCTGATTCTTTGGAGGAGTGAGTGGGTGAGTGACTGATCTGTCTGAGCCGTGTGAATGAGTGATTTGTGGGATGGAAAACCCTGGGGAGAGGGAGCCGCAAGAAGGAAAAGGATGCTGTGTTTGCAGCAGTGCACAAGAAGGAAGGGACTCTGGGACAGGAGAGTGAGTGAACTGTGGAGAAAGTGGACCCTGCCATTGTGTGTGAAAGCTCTGTAGAAAAGCAAGAGCCTGGGATGGGTAAGTAACTAACTATAAGGGGCAGGAGTGGGTAACCTCAATTATGTGAATGATCCTGGGGAGGGATGATAGAGGCTCTGGGCTGTGGGCGTGGTGAGCCTGGGAGAGGGATGAGGGCTTGGATATGTAATGACCTGACCCCAGTAGAGGGGCAAAAGGGAGGTGCATGGGCAATGGGGGTGTTGACCCTGGCAGAAGGGTGTGGGGTTCCCTGCATCTGTGGGGTGGTGATCCCAGGGCATATGACCCAGCAGAGAGGTGGAGGGGATCCTAGAGGATGTGGGGCAATGGGATCCCAGGGTGTGTGGGGTGACATGGGCATAAAGCTTGCCAGGATGTGTGGGATGGTGACCCCAGCATAGATGTGGAGGGGATTCTGCGGAGTGTAGGGCAGTGATCCCTGGCTGTGCGAAGTAGAGATCCCAAAGCGTGTTTGGGGTGACCCTGGCAAAAGGGTGATGGTGGATATTGGGCTTTGTGGGTGACGCTTGTCATTTGGGGCATTTTGTAGGCCAGTGAGAAGCAGTTGTACGACATATCGTTTCCATTCATTTTCTCTGTGTGCATTAAAGAGTCTGTAGCTCTTGTGCCATAAATCCCACAACGGGTCTCTAACCCTGAAAAGGAAGTTATCTGCTGAATCAAGGCTTCTGCACTGAAACTTCCAGGCAAGTCAGAGAGCAGCGTGACCCCTCTCGTTAAAATGGCCTGCCAACTCGGAGCAGCCAATTGAAAAAGAAACATCAAGATAGAGTGATACTCAACCCACAGTCAGATAGGAGAGTCTCAGAAAGTCATTTCCCTCAAAGGCCTCTGCTCCCAGGGCTCTGACTTGTTCTGGCTCAGCTCCAGGACCTCTCATTAATGCTACGTGCAGTGCAAGCTGGCTATCTAGGACGACTCCTATCATGTCCTATTCAAAGTACCCCAAAGTAATACGAATGGCATTAGTTCAGTTACTTACTATGCTAATATTCTCATCATAGGCACTGAGCTCAGCAGCCTTCTGTGGTGATTCTTACTTCTTTACACCATGCAAAGTTCAGGTCACGTCTGCTGGACCTGCTGGTTACAGAATAGTGATTAAAGCTGAAAGAAGAAGCTGATCCTCTCTTCTAAAACTCACTGCTCAAAGTGGGATCAAGTAAGCAGGGGAGCTCCTGGGAGGCTGCAGAGCTGGGCTGAGCCAGGAAGGGACTCTTGCAATGCTCAAGGGCAGGTCTGCCCTGAGGGAAAACTGCTCAGGGTGATATAGGGAAGTAGGGGAGCATCTGTGATGGTGCAGGGCAGGTCTCAGCTGGAAACGTCTGCTCAGAATCACATATGAAGTGCTCCCTTCCCTTTTATTTCCCACTTGCTTTCATACTGACCCCGTTTCCTTCTTGCAGAAGTTCTGTCATAGCCTTTCTGTTCAGGTCAAGCAAGAAGAAACATCCTTCTCTTAAAATTCAGTAGAAGTGTCAGGGCTCAGCTCCTGCTGGAATAATAAGTGACAGACACACATCTTAAACAAGTTGTATTGTTTCTGGAGCTGCACCAATGGCATGAACGACTATAAAGAGAGCTAAAAGTGTGGGCTATACATAGACTGTATTATAGTATAATGAAATGGTGAGAATGTATGTGCACCACTTCCCTCTGCTGGATAGACTCAGAGTTGCTCAACTGTGTGCCACTGGCTCTGTACTGCTCACAGCTCATGGGGATTCTCCTTTTGGCTCAAGTGGAAAGGAGCTTGTGCTTTTGCTTTCAGAACATCTTAGTTCTATCCCTACTGCTTTCTTGAGCTTCTGAGTGGCCATTGTATGTATCATAATGACAAGTACCATGGAGTTCCCAGACAGCCACAAAATTGTTATAACATTAAAGGTCATTATTAATGCACAGAGACTGAATTGAGCTAAATGGTGTATTATTTCAGCCTCATGAAAATTACACAGCAGCATTTCCCATCATCACTGATTGACTCTCATCATTTTAGTCCTCTTTTGCAGAGCTTGGCACCAGGCATTTAATTAGGGATCTTTCTAACCCCAAAGGTCTGTTAAATGGGGCTAGGTCTCCCTGAAGCAAGAGCATATTGCCTTGCATTGAGATGTGGGGGACACCCAGGTGTGTGGGATTGTGACATAGACACACAGACTGGATTCCATGCACTCTTTTATAATAAAAAGACAGAAAATCAACAGCCTTCTGGACAAAAAGAATGGGCCAGATCCTCAATGGATATCTCAGCCTAGCTCTAGTGACATTGATGGAGCGTAGCTCATTGATGGCAGCTGAGGATCTGGCCCAGCTAATAGTTGTATATAACAAATCAAAGCATTGCTGTAGCCCTTCACCTGAAAGGCTGGGCCCGCCCCATCGCTGCTGTGCTATCACTTGTTCATGTTGGGCCTGGGTCTTCCTTCACGTCATTGCTCCTTTGAAGCTAATGCAGTCACCCCAATGTAAAACAGTGAGAGGAGAGACTCGGGTTTGTGTTAAATGTAAAACCTGATCTTGCAACTCTTGCCTTTGGGAATAATCCCATGGGCCTACTCACACGAAAGGCCTGATTCGCTACTGCCTGGCACCTTGTGAAGTTATTTACACCTGTGCATAGTGGGTATAAATGACTGCACAAGGTGCACACCAGGGCAGGATGAGGCCTAGGGTCTTTTATTTGTCTGCACAATGTCAGGCTCATTTCTGATGCTATAGAAATATTAAAAAAATAACAACAACAACTGAGTGAAGTTGGGTCCTGCCCCTTTCACTCAGAATTTGAAGATGGTTATACTTGTTCTAGATCTATATGCTTTAAATGCTGTAAAAACAAACCTCTTTTATAATATTTTAATGAACCTTATATATCTTAAATTATACCTGAGGTAAAGTTTATGGATCATGGATCAATCCTAGGGAACATTTTATATATCATTATTCTGTAGGGGTGACACTTTGGTGTGAATTATTCTGGCTAGCCAATGGAGTTTACATCAGGTTTACACCTGGGTAACAGATTACAGGCCTGATTCTCTACTTGGTTACATGAGTTTTATGTTACTCTAACTCCAGTGAAACCAAGGGAGTTACCCCTGCCTAAAATTGGTGTAACAGAGAAGAGAATCAGGTTCTAGCATTTGGCTTGCTGTGTTCAGGGGATTACTCCAGAGGTACATTGGTTTAACGGAGAGCAGAGTCTGGCCCATTATCTTCAGGATATTTACTCCAGATTTACTGTGGTGTAAAGGGAACAGAGTCTGGCCCACTGGTTTCAGGGGAGTTAATACAAATTCACCCAAGTCTAACTGGGATATGAATCTGGTCTCTGGATCATTCAGTTTCCCCATCTTCCCAAGCACTTCATAATCTCAGCTAGAAGGAGAGAGAATGATATGACCCTTTTAATGTCCCTCTTGCTTGGAAGGGTCTGCTTTTATTGTCACGCCTCATTCTTTAGAAGAGCAAAGCCAGTTAAAAATATTTACAGTGCTATCTCATGAGGAAAAACTTTATGAGATTGGGGTAAATGCACTCAGCATATATGCCGGTCGATACCCAGACTGGTGAGAGAGTGGCTCCTTTTCCTTCTCTCATTGTCTGCCAAATGGTCTGGGACTAAACATTCCCTCGATGAATGATCCCGGTCTCACAGGTTTTAGTCCATTACTTTAATGGTAGTTATTCGTCAGTGATGAACCATGCAGTTAACTTGCCGGAGACAGCATGGCTAATTGAAGATGAGGCAAGAGGTTCTTTTAATATTATTTTGCCTCCATTTGCTTTCAATATCTCCTTGCTCCTTGGTGAGATCTGATATAAGTTTTAATTACCTCTGAGAACAATAACTTTATAAAGGCCCTAGTTCTTTTTCCAAAGTAGTTTTCCTGGCAAAGAGAGATACTGTAAATTTCAGGTCTCTAAAGAAAGCTGAGTGGGAACAAGGTTGGCAAAGATGGTAAATTCTCATTACGCACTTATATCTTGGGATAGTAAATTTTGAAAACTTTTTCCCCACATGCCCATTCTGGACATCCTGTCTCATCTTTTCTATTTAAAGTACTTCTAAGGTACTGCTCTCTCGGGTGTCTGAGTGCCACATGCAGAAAAATGTAGGTAGCATTATTAATCTTCCAAAGAAATAATCTCAGCTGTCCATCTCATCACGTTTGCGATGTGCTTTCTCTTCTTCCCTTCCTTACCTCACCTTTCAACTTACTCTCCTCTTCTCTCTCTCATCTACCCCTTAGGTAGATGATACTGCAGTAAGGCTTTAGAAAAAAGTGGGGCTTGCATTTTTATCTGAACACAGTCAGGTTTGGACTTAGTCCAATCTATCACACGGTGATATCAGTATTAGGGCCCAGATACCATGTAAGCTCTTCTCAACCTTATATACAGCAGTGTTACCACCCAACTATAATGTAGCAAGATGTTAGAGAAGATACAGAAGAACCTTCTTCAGGAAGGCTAATCTAGAGAGCTGGTTTAAAAAATGATATATATGTTTTGCAAAATCTTTCAAAGTTGTTTCCAATTTCAGGGATCAAAATGGATCTGTGCTTTCAATTTTTTTTCCACTGGCAATTTTATTGAAAAGTTCTTGAAATTGTAATCACAATTTTTTGTTCACCAAAAACCGAGTTGTTTGGCAAATTAAAATTGTTGGTAACTATTGCAATAATGATTCAGAGACTGTTTTTTGATTAAGAAAAACTCATGCAAAAAATTAGTGAAGAATTTTTAGTCCAACAGGTTTTAGTGAACAAAATATTTTTTGCAAAAAACCAAAGACATTTTTAATTAAACTTTTTATAGGAAAAATTTTGACCAACTTTACAGTAAATACTGTACCTCTGAAAAATGGGGAACTGATTTGGATAACTTCAGGCTCAAATCCAGCCTCTCAGGAAGTTCAAAAAAAGTTCAGAAATGTCTTTCCTCCCCTTTATTTCTGATTTTTGTGCTGCCTTTGCACATTCAACCAGAACTGCTGCATTGCCCTGGTCTTGCAGGATTTCCTGCATACCCCCAATGTATCAGGAATCGCAAGAGAAATCTTATTCTCCAAAGATTTCCAGCCCAAATTTGGCAGATTCAGTGGCTAAGATTTTCATATCTGCCTAAAGGATATCTAATTCCCAGTTATAATGAATGGGAATCCCTTAAATGGCTTTGAAATTTCCAGCCAAGCAGTTGAGAGAAGCAGCCCAACTTCTGGATACTTAGCTGAACCTCTGACTCTTTTGAGGTTAGCCTGTCACTAGTGCCAAAGTTAAGTCTCTGAGGCCTTGGCTACGTTTGCGAGTTACAGTGCTGTAAAGGCTCTCCCAGCACTGTAACTCACTCCCCGTCCACACTGGCAAGGCATTTGCAGTACTGTATCTCCGTGGTTGCAGCGCTGCATGTACTCCACCTCTCCGAGAGGAATAGCGAGTATTGCGCTGCAGCGCTGCGGCGCCAGTGTGGCCGCCCAATGCGCTGTGAATGGCCTCAGAATTATTCGACAGTATCCCACAATGCCTGTTCTAGCCACTCTGGTCATCAGTTCAAACTCTACTGCCCTGGCCTCAGGTAACCAACCATGTGACTGACTCTTTACATTCCCCGGGAATTTTAAAAATCCCCTTTCTGTTTGCTCAGCCCGGCGTGGTGTGGAGTGCTATCAGCAAATCTTTCCAGGTGACCATGCCTCCACGCGCCAAGCGAGCCCCAGCATGGAGCAATGGCGAGTTGCTGGACCTCATCAGTGTTTGGGGGGAGGAAGCTGTACAATCCCAGCTGCGCTCCAGCCATAGGAATTACAATATCTTCGGGAAGGCATCAAAGGACATGATGGAAAGGGGCCATGACCAGGATGCCCTGCAGTGCAGGATTAAAGTGAAGGAGCTGCGGAGTGCCTACCGCAAAGCCCACGATGCAAACGGCCGCTCGGGTGCTCCCCCCGCGACCTGCTGATTCTACAAAGAGCTGGATGCGATACTTTAGGTTAACCCCACCTCCACTCCGAGCACCACCATGGACCGTTCAGAGCCAGTGTGAGGCGGGGAGGAGGAAGAGGAGGAGGAGGAGGAAAACGGGAGTGATGATGGTGGACCGGATGGAGACCCTGGAGCCATGCAGCCAGGAGCTCTTCTCGAGCCAGGAAGAAGGTAGCCAGTCGCAGCGGCCGGTACTTGGTGAAGGACAAACAAAAGAGCAGGTTCCCGGTAAGCGGGTTTTTTTTTTTTCGGGAAGGAATTTTTTCGGTGCAGGCTCTTTGGGAGAGGAGGGTTAGGCATGCATGTCTAGATGCGGAATAGTGCATTGATGTGGTTTATCACATCACGATAATCGGCCTTGGTAATCTCCTCGAATGTCTCATCCAGAACGTGTGCAATGCACTTGCGCAGGTTTATCGGGAGAGCCACCATGGTCCTTGTCCCAGCCAGGCTAACGTGTCCACGCCACTGTGCCGTGGGGGGGTGGGGACCATTGCTGCACACAGGCAAGCTGCATATGGGCCAGGGCAGAAGCCGCATTGCAGTAGAAGACCCTCCCTTGCTTCCCAGGTCACCCTCAGCAGTGAGATATCATCCAGGACGAACTCCTGTGGAAAATATTGGGACAGTGTTCAGTGTAGGTGCCCCCTGAAGCTGTTGGCTCTCCCCAAGGCACAGAAACCCAGAGGACAGTGCAGCCCTGAAACAATCAGTCCCCCTTACTCACCATTTTGAGGCTCCCGTGGGATGTGTGCGCTCTGTTTTGGACAGGAAAATTATGCTATTGTGTAGACCCTGTGTGTTTTCTACTCCTTAAGTGCGGGGGGAATCATTACTCTGTCTGGTATAAACAATTCTGCCTCTGTTAAATGTTGCATTTTGCCTATACAGTTGCATCAACCTTGAGACCTCAGCCGTCCCTCTTATCGCCTGCTCAGAGACTGCAAAGACTCAGGAAGAGACCGTGAAAAAGCAAAGAAGACATGCTGCAAGAAGTGATGCAGCAATCTATTAAAGAGAATGAGAAAGCACAGAACTGGAGGGAGAGAAAAAGCAGGATCCGCCAGGAAAACGCAGCGCACCGGCGGCAAAGCACCGTGCACCGGCAGCAAAGCACTGATAGGCTCATAAGCATCCTAGAGTGCCAAGCAGATGCTATCCAGGAGCTCGTAGCCATGCAGAAAGAGGAACAGTACCGCAAATACCACCCCCCGCTACAGCCCTTGTCCCAAAACTCTCTGTTGTGCCCCACTGTCACCTCCAACCCACTTTCCCCAACTTCCATGTTCTTCACGCCACCCGCTGCCTCAAACACCAGTATCTTCACCACCCAGCCCTGAAAACCACAACCCTTACCCTCTGCACTCAACCCCTATCACCATGCAGTATAGCTGTCCTGAAGTGCAGCACTCACTGCACAGCACACCAGACAGGACATACGCGAATCTGTGATTGTACTGTTCCCTACTCCACACCCTTGTTTCTTTTCAATAAATGGATTCTTTGGCTCTGAAAACATTCTTTATTATTGCATAAAGTAAAAGACTCCTTAGCCCAGGAAATAAACAGGCATTGCAAGTCTGCTTGTCTGCTAAGCAGACACTGATTCCTAAAGATTGGAACTACTGCACTTCACTCCCATGCAGGGCACCAGATATCACTGCTGGTTTTCAGCCTCAAATTGCTCCCTCAAGGCATCCCTAATCCTTGCAGCCCCGCGCTGGGCCCTGTAATAGCCCTGCTCTCTGGCTGTGCAAATTCAGCCTTCCGGTATTGAACCTTGGAGGCCCATGCCTGACTGAAGCTTTCACCCTTCCCTTCACAAATATTATGGAGGGCACAGCACGCGGATATAACTGCGGGGATGCTGTTTTCGGCCAAGTCCAGCTTCCTATACAGAGATTGCCAGTGGCCCTTTAAACGGCCAAAGGCACACTCCACAGTCATTTGGCACCGGCTCAGCCTGTAGTTGAACCGTTCCTTGCTGCTGTCAAGGCTCCCTGTGTAGGGTTTCATGAGCCACGGCATTAACGGGTAAGCAGGATTTCCAAGGATCACAATGGGCATTTCAACTTCCCCTACCGTGATCTTCCGCTCTGGGAAAAAAGTCCCGGCCTGCATCTTCCTGAACAGCCAAGTGTTCCGAAAGATGCCTGCGTCATGCACCTTTCCGGGCCAGCCTGTGTTAATGTCAATGAAACGCCCACGGTGATCCACAAGCGCCTGGAGAACCATAGAGAAATACCCCTTCCGATTAACATACTTGGATCCTGGGTGGGGTGGTGCCAGAATAGGAATGTGTGTCCCATCTATCGCCCCTCCACAGTTAGGGAACCCCATTTGTGCAAAGCCATCCACTATTTCCTGCACGTTACCCAGAGTCACGGTTCTTTCGAGTAGGATGCGATTAATGGCCTTGCAAACTTGCATCAACACGATTCCAACGGTCGACTTTCCCACTCCAAACTGGTTTGTGACCGACCGGTAGCTGTCTGGAGTTGCCAGCTTCCAGATTGCGATAGCTACCCACTTCTTCACTGGCAGGGCAGCTCTCAATCTCGTGTCCTTGCGTCGCAGGGTGCGGGCAAGCTCCTCACACAGTCCCATGAAAGTGGCTTTTCTCATCCGAAAGTTCTGCAGCCACTGCTTGTCATCCCAGACTTCCATGACGATGCGATCCCGCCACTCGGTGCTTGTTTCCCAAGCCCAAAAGCGGCGTTCTACGGTGCTGAGCATGTCTGTGAATGCCACAAGCAATTTCGTGTCGTATGTGTTATGCGGCTCGATAGCATCGTCGGACTCCTCACCCTCACTCTCACTTTGGATCTTAAGGAATAGTTCAACAGCCAAATGTGACGTGCTGGCGAGACTCGTCAGCATATGCCTCAGCAGTTCGGACACCATTTCCCGCAGACAGATCGCGCTGCACAGAAACCGTTGAAAGATGGCGCCAAAGGTGGATGGAAACAATGGGATTTCTGGGATGCGAAGCGATGCATCACGGGGCACTGGGACAGGACCCAGAATCCCCCGCACCCACGCTCCCTTCCCACAACCCACGGCGCCAGAATGGGAAAAGGTGCTCTGTGGGATAGCTGCCCATAATGCACCACTCCCAATAGCGCTGCAATTGCCGCAAATGTGGCCACGGACAGTGCGCTGGGCAGCTGTCAGTGTGGACAGACTGCAGCGCTTTCCCTACTCAGCTGCACGAAGTCAGGTTTAACTCACAGCGCTGTACATCTGCAAGTGTAGCCAAGGCCTGAGCCTTTCTGACCCTGCCCTATTGTTCTGAGAAGTATGGTAGGTGCAGGGTAGGACAGTTGACATTGCCATGCGGAAGTGCCCACTACGGTGAATAGCAATCCCCCACCCCTTTTATCCCTCACTCCAAAATCTTGCCAACCCCCTTCAGCTCGTTGTTCGTTTTTTCCCTTCCATATACAATATTCTAAAGGACTGCTGCAGGAAAAATAGAGCACTTCCTGGGTCTCTCACAACCAGCAGGGTGGTTGCTATGGAGACTGCAGATGAGGCAGCAGAGTAAAAGGCCGCATAAAGGGAAGGGTTGAGCTTGAGAGCAGCTCTGAGCTCTACCTGTTGTCACTATTTATAGGTGGCAATCAATAATACCATGCAATGAAATTACCACTCTGGCTTAAAATCACACCTTTCCTCTCTAACACATCAGTATCCTGGGTCTCCTTTCATTTGGGAGTCGCCTGGTATCACTATCAGAATGAGTCACTGAGTACAGAGCGGTCACAGGGCTTGCCAGACAATAGCCAGTTAAAGGGCAGCAGCTAAAATTCAGGTGGCCAAGTGATGGTGAAAAAACAACCATGATTAATTTAAAATGTAAGAGTCCAAATTAAATATGACCTCCCTGTCTGGGAATCGAGGAGGAAATATGCATTCATTAGAGCTGGTTGAAATTTTTCTGACAAAACGCTTCTCCTATCAACAAATGCCAATTTGATGGGATCAAAATATTTCGTGGGAATGGGTCGATTCCATTTAAACATTGGATGGACATCGGGCAGGCAGGCTGCTTAGTTTCCTGCGAGCTCTCCCCAACTCTTCCAGACTTTCCAGCTCTGATACAGCCTGCCTGGTCAGTTGCCTGGGAGCTTGGACAGAAATTTTTGAAAAATTCTATTTTGGTTCTTCTGAAATGGAAATTTTTGAAACTCTCCCTCCCCAAGCAAATGTTACATGTCTGACTTCTCATTCCAATTCACAATGACTTCTTTTTCTTCTTCCCAGAACTGTGAAATTTTCCATGTAAGGGAAATTCCAGTTCCCACACAGCTCTACACTTCACCCACCATTACATCATAGCCACTCCTGGGATGGAACATATCAACAATTTAACAATGCACTACGACACTACACAACATCTTAGGACAGAAAGTGAAGGGATATTCTATATCCAACTCTTAGGCTGCCAGGATCTCATTTCTGATGGCTTGAGATAGAATTTGGTCATGGTCAGATAAACCTCCTAATCCTACATAAAGTGCCACGGACTCTTTAATGACCAAACAGTCAGCACCTTGATTTGACATCTCAGCCAAACAATGGTGCATCCAGGAGTAAAATGCCCCTTAATATGATGCTGGGCCAGTGAACCAATAATGACTTAGGAGATGTCTACACTGTGCTAGCTGACTCGTGCTCACAGGGCTCGGATTAAGGGGCTGTTTAATTGTGGCACAGATGTTTGGGCTGGAGCCCAAGCCTTAGGACCCTGCGAGGTGGGAAGGTCCCAGAGCTCAGGCTGCAGTCCAAGCCCAGACATCTACACCTCAATTAAAAAGCCCCTTAGCCTGAGCCCCGTGAGTAGAGTCAGTTGGCATGGGCCAGCTGCTGGTGTCTAATTGCAGTGTAGACATACCCTTAGAGGGAAGGGCGCCATCCAATGAATCAACACCATTCATCTGGGCCATGCCTACATATTCTGTGTACATTTCCCATCTTGTTCCTGGATGGATTTCAGTTGATTCAGCCATTAATCCGGGACCTTTCATTCCCTACTTGATTAATTCAAAATCACTCCATGAAATAGTCAACAGGGAGCTCTCCAGACCTCTGCCGCTCCCTCTCCCCAAAGGAGCAGACAGTGAAACAGGAGACCTGCGCCATTGCTGCTGAGCATCCAGAAAAGAGTTTCTATTTCCCTGTCGGTGTGAAAAAATGGTCACTTGGTTAATTCAGTGTGACATGCATCTGCTCCCTTCCCCATTATCAGGTCATATCAGCTGCAGTTTACAAGCCCAAAGGAATCTGTCACTATCCAGAGTCCCATGAGGTCAGCCAGAGCAAAGAGGGGCCTGGTCTCTTTACTTTTCATTCATTGGCATCTCTGGAGTGGAATGAACTTTGGCCTCAGCGGCTATGCCCCACTGGCTGCCTCCTTTTCTTATCAGTCTCATTCAGTGTGGAGCATTTATGTTTTTGTTACCTTAAATAATAGGAAGTATAACAGTTAGACAGGTAAGTGGAGTTCATACGGAGTACAAGCAATTTGTCCTTCACAGGAGTTGTTGCCAGCTTCCAGGCAGGTCATGTTCAAGAGCAGCTCAGCACCGGGAAGAACACTAGGCAGCTCAGCATGGGGCGCAGGGCATGTGGGCGTAGTGCCAGCCTGGGCAGGGCAGGAAGTGGGTAACAGTAGATAGGTCAAGTAGCAGGACAGGGCTGGAGGGAGGTAGCAGTAGGTCGCTCAGGAAGGGGGTCAGGGCAGGAGGAGAATAACCATAGGCAGGAATGAAGGACGGGTGTTAGGACAGCAGGAGGGTAATATCAGCCTGGTAGCTGAGTCAGAGTAAAGGGGCGAGAGGAGGGGGGGGGGGGGGCTAACACCAAGCAGTGACAGGGCCTTGGGAATTTTGGCAATGCCAGGCAGAAGTCAGCTTGTGGTCACAGCATGAGAAGGGTGGCAGTGAGCAATCCTTGGAGCAGAAGGAAGGCAACACTGCACCTGGCAGCGAGTTGCTTCTCTCTTCCAATGCATGTGTGATCAGGAGGGCAGAAGAGCTCCTTCTAACTTTGCTCTCAGTGCCTCAAACCCGGCTACCAGCTGGGCCTATGCCAAGTGCTGCCACCTCCTGCCCCTGGTGAGCTACACTGCAGTGAATCCAATGCCGCTTCATCCTGGGCTGTTGTGAGGGTTACGTTTTGCACTATATTTTTGAGGCATGAAGTGCTGAGGCATGAGAGGGGAGCGATCAGGCATTCCAGAGCCTGCCTCTGACTGGGGCTGCTGCACAAGAGGGCAGAATGCACATGGCACAGCAAGGAAGTGGCAGCAGCTGCAAGGGGCCCTCCCAATTCCATAATGCTTCGTTGTTTTTCAACCTCTGCTCGTCGCCTCACAACGGGATGTTGCACGCCCCGCATTTTGCACATCTACTATGAATATTTAAAAGACAAACAACCATTATATTTATCTGTTCTGCTTTCAACAATACCTGCAGAGAGCTGCTTCCAGCTGAGACTAGCTCTGCTTGACCAGAGGAGGGCGGGGAACCATCCTTTAGGCTCACTGCATAAAGCTGCTGTCTGCAGATCACAAGGTAACATGCAGGACACACAAAGAACAAGTCCACTGGGAGGAGGAGGGGGGCATGAATTGGCAAGAACAGAACATCGGGCATTTAGATAGCACCTCTTACCTTCAAAGATACCAAGGCACTTACAAGCAGATTCCCCAACTGGTATAAATGGATGTCACTCCATTCGGTTCAGTGGAGCTGCACTGATTTCTAGTCTCTGAGGATCTGGCCCAATATGTATAAATCCAGAGTTCCCAGCTCTTCAAGTGTCACTGTATCTGGTGTTTTTCTGAAAGCTCCAGCTACTGGAATCAAGTTATTACCTGAGAGCCTCTGCTTTTATTTAAAAAAGTAAGCTTCTAGCCTTCATGGTTGTGGAAGAAAGTTGGAAAATGTTGAACCCTAAAGTCTCCAACTCCAGAAGGCAAATAAAAATAACTGAAAATATATTATTTTAAAATCTTGTGATTTTTAAGCCAATTTCAAGATTTTTTTGGTGGCTTGACTCATAATTGTTAAACATTTGGGGTTGGTAATCCCGTAAATCAGTGGTTTTCAACCTGTGGTCCACAAACCCCCAGGGGTCTACAGAGAACGTCTAAGGGGTCCGCGAAAGGTTGTCGTTACCATAGAACAGTGTTTTTCACCCTTTGGTCCAGGGACTCCAGGAGGTCCACAGATTATATCTAAGATTTCCAAAGAGGTCCGCACCTCCATTTGAAAATTTTTAGGGATTCACAAATGAAAAAAGGTTGAAAGCCACTGCTGTAAATCACTTCATCACTGCATTGCAGCTGCTTCTGGGGTGGGACTCTGTTGAATATTAGACAGCTGCAGTGCACAACTGTTCAGGGAAGCAAAAGAAGAAGAATACTATGTCTGATTGAGATTGCAGGCAGAATGTGGTGATGACCCATGCTGGAATTTGGCTAGGATATCAAGGCTAAAAACCATGCCATGGGTTTCATTTACTTTAAAGTTTTATACAGCCGCTCATCATCACATTATCTGAGTTCTTCCCACATAAAATCAATAGCAATGGTGAAGTGCCTAGTCACAAAGTCTGGCACTTCTCCCTTTTCAGAGTCAAAACTCTGCTTGGGATAGGGTTTTTATTTTGGATTTTTTTTGTTTTTTGGGTTGATAGGGGCTTAAGGGTAGTCAGTGTATTTTGTATCGATCAATGATGGTACAGAATTCAGGGGTGTTTTTTCTGGGATAGATTTAACATGTGAGATCTGATGAGATACTCTAGCATGGATCAGACTAAGGGTAGGGTAGCAGACTGTAAGACTTCTCTACTGTCTGGTTTGTAGTTGGCAGACACAACATGTTCTCTAACCAAGTAGTTAATTACAGTACTTCTTGTGCTGTATGTGACTTTCAAACTTTTGATAATTCCTTGATGGCTCCTTTTAGCCATCAAAATCCAACCAGTGTGAATCAATATTAGCTTTTAGATCTTCAACAGCACGAAAAAATATTCCAAAAACTATGTCTCCTTATTGATTCCTCTGACTTTGTCTTTTGAACTACAGAGGTTTAAGAAGCATTATTTTATTTTGAAGGTACTTGTCTCTAAATTCAGTATGAAGAGAACATTTTCCCAGCAGTATCTCCCATTAATACCCATGTCTCTGATACCAGTGGCCTGAGGTTTTCTTATCTGATTTAATTCCAGGCAGAAGAAAAAGCAAACAAACAATATTTAATTGCTAAGGATATAAAGTGAATGCCTGAAGTGGTAGCTTTCACTTAAGTTATTGGAATAACATAAGCAATTGATGTTCACAGAATGATAGAAATGGAAAAGATCAGTTGTAACATCTCAATTTACGCTCATGACATGGACAGTGGGTATAATAGGCCAGGGAATGCTAAGCCTCCCCTAAATCAAGCCCTAGCTCCACCCACTCCTGCAAGCCTGTGGGTGCCGGCGCTGAGGCTGGCCAGTGACCCAGTGATGGGGCTAACTAGGGTGACCAGATGTCCTGATTTTATAGGGACAGTCCCAATATTTGGGGCTTTTTCTTATATAGTCACCTATTATCCCCCACTCCCTGCCCTGATTTTTCACACTTGCTATCTGGTCACCTATGGCTGACACTGGGGGCAGCCGTTGGCCTGGTGCTCTGGTTGGGGCTGAGGGTGGTGGGAGGCCTGGGATGGTTCGGCCAGGATCTTCCCGCGGTGGGGCAGGCACTCAGGTCTCCAGTGGAAAAGGGGTGCTTGGGGCTCTGGTTGCGGGGAGGGGGGGCACTCAGGGCCCCAGGAGACAGGGGCCAGTAGGGGTGGGGCCATCTGTCTAGCCTCCCCCAATGGGGAGGGGGCTCATGCCATCCATACCTCATCACCAGAGCTGGGTGACTACTGCAAAATATTCCCAGAAAATATTCAGTTCAAATTTTCCAACAAGTTAACTTCATCTGTGTCTCACTGAGTGAAATTCACCCCGTGCAGGGCACCAGCACAAAGCCTGGGACCTACCACTTACATCCCACATAAGCCCATGGGGATGAGCTCTTAGTTCTGCAAACTTACTGTTTTCTTATCATTGTTCTTTTAATGGCATTGCCTAGAGTATTATTGTTAAAGAGAAAGGAAATTTCATTAGCTGGAAATATTTGGCTAAACACCTACAGAATGTCCCACCTCATACAAAGCGTGCACCTGTGAGGCACCACCTCAGTCACTGTCTTCAGTGAAGCAAAGGACCCTGTGGATCCCTGCCTCATTTACCATGCTCCGCCGCTCAATGAGGCAAGAGCTTCTGTGGATGAGCCATTGAATACCCAGCTTGTAACAATTACAACTCTGTGTTAGGCAAAAGTACATCTATTACCATGTTATTCAGTGTTACTCTTCCATTGATACAACAGAAGTTCCCAGGCTCTTACCAGAAGTGGAGTACCCTCTACTTACCACATCCTTGGCTTAATTATACCCAGGACTTACTCCTCAATAGCTGATTATGCCAAAATGCCAAATGATCCTTGATTCCTTCCTGAAGACTGGAAGAAAACAGACGCAGACCCTTCAGCTATGAATGATGGCACTGAAAGTAGCAGCCCTTATTTGTATTTGGTTGGGGATGGGGAGTCGGCAAAGAGAGCAAAATAGCTTCAGCTCCTATTTCCATTTTAAAATGAAGTTTGCCATCAAACAGCACATGATAGGATTAATCAAGGTGTTTGGCTTGTACTACAGAGCAGTGCAAATCCAACATGTATATTCCGGAGTGAGAAGAACCGGACGTACATCTCATTAATAAATACTTCCTTCCTTATGCCCAAGAGTAAAAACCGAAAAGAAGCCAAGCCCTTTTGCTAGTGACTTGATTTGTTTTAATTTACAACGTATTGATTTGCAACTATCATACATTCTCCCAATTCTCATGATCGTTTGCAGAATAACACAGCTGCATAGGAATGAACTCACTACTCCTTTTGTTGTAGCATCAAGGAATGGGTCTGATCTTTCTGATTATATGGTATCTTATTGCTGGTGGAGGGAGTTTAAACTACTGCTACCTCTACTACTACTACTACTACTAGTTTGTATTACAGTAGCACCTAGAGGCCCTGCCGGAGATCTTCAGGACCTTATAGTGTTAAATGCTGTACAAACATATAGTAAGACAAACATATAGTCCCTGTCCCAAGGAGCATACAGACTAAAGTTAGATGTTAATGATGATACTAATGGGGACTCAGACTTTAACCTCTATGACACTAGTTCAAAGTCAATGCAGGAGAGTAACTGACCCAAAGTTGTTACCATCTAACGACTACTTGCAGGCTAAAGTAAATCAGGTGGTCTCAGTCCAATTCCCAGTGGGCACTTGTCCCCAACACCAGCACTGTTGTTAAAGGCCAGATTTTCAGTAGAGCTCAGGGTCAGTTTTTCAAGTGCTTTACACTCACAGACAAGGTCAGATTTTCAAAAGAGCTCAGCAGGCTAGGTAGATGGGAGCTGAGCTCTTTGGAAAATCTGGCCCCGATGGTTGCCATTGCTGACAGACTCAGTAGTGAGGCCCGCGACTGAGTGAGCAATGGAGAGATGACCGGAGTCCTAGTGGGGAGCCAGCTGTGGTCACTCAATTAGGGTGAACTGCAAAGAATGGGGCAGACAATCCCCATAAAGCTGGTGGATATTCCACCAAGACAGCATAAAACAGCTTCTTTATTACCTTACTGGTTACTCAGCAGTCCAAACAACACAGTTCCCTTAAAGTGATCCAGCCTCAGGCCTCCATCCAGATACCCACGTCAAATATGATGAAAATTTCTGTAAATCTTATTTCATCATATAAAAGAAAAGGTTCTACCAATCCCAAAGGATCGGACAAATTACCTCCCAGGTTAATGAATGTTTCAGATCTTACCTAAATACATGCTACAGCCAATTCTTATTAACTCAACTAAAATTTATTAAAAAACAAAAGAGAGAGAGAGAGTATGGTTAAAAGATCAATATACATACAGACATGAGTTCAATTCTTGAGGTTCAGATTCATAGCATAGATGGTGAGCTTTGTAGTTGCAAAGAGTTTCTTTAGAATTCAGTTCATAGGTCATAGTCCAATGTCCAAATCTCATATTCAGGGTGTACCAGCATAACTGGGACCTCAGTCTTGTGACTCAAACTTCCCAAATGAAACCTAAGCAGATCTGAGATGACAGAATCAGAACCCAAGGATCTTTTATACAATTTGACAAGTTGGGATTTCCTCGGGGGAACAAAAGGTAATTAGGATGACTTTGAAGGAGGTCCATCACCGGTATGTAGCTATACGAATTAACATGAGGCCATTTACTTTTTCCTCCACCATTCATAGTACATTTCAAAGAGAGATGAATACCGAGATATCCTGTGTTTACAATTCATTTAAACGATACCAGAATACAGCATAGAGAGGGACTGTTGATTACATTGTTGACCCAACTCATACATATGTAAATACACAAAACACAAACATTATCTCCCCTTGTGTCTTTTGAGGTTATTTATTCTGCAGGCTATTTAACCCTTTCTAGGCATGCGTCACAGGAGACAACACACCTTTTTGTGTCTATAAGTGATCCTTCTAGGTCAGGGCTGAGGCATGTTGGCTGGGTAGAGTGGGAGATCTTGCACTGTTGCTGTCCACTAATCTCTGGGGCCATCAGTCACCTTTCTCTATCAGTAAATGAACAGTTCCATCACTTAGTGTTGCACTGGAGCTACTGCTCACATGGCTGCTCTGGGGGATCGGAGGGGTGGGGGAGATGACTAAGTATTCCACCCCCCTGTAGCCCACACAAAGGCTGCCCAGTATGATTGCCCCGTACTTGAAAAGTATAGCGGCTGCTTCCCTCAGGCAAATATCCTTGGAAAGGGAGTGGGTGGGGACAGTGTGTTCTCAGAGCCATGGCTCACTACCTCTACGCATTGGATGATTGTATAGAGGGAAGGTATGTTATGCCCCTTAAAGGAGTCTAGTAAATTACTCCCCCTTAGTGCAAACAGGGAGTTTTGGGGGCCCCTTGGGGTGATGGGCCTTTGTTTGATCATTTACAAGCCTGCACCTAACAGACACAATTTAGCTCATATAGCACTGCAGATATTATGATATTGTTTCTCTTGGTGTTTGTCTATTTTAACTCATGATTTTTTTAAGAATTGTAGTTACAGTGCAGGAGCCGTAGCATCCTCCCTGCCCTACAGCAAAGGAATGTCTTTCTTTACAGGAAACGCAGTGCTGTTCAGTGGCATTCACCCTGCAGGGAAGGAAATGTCCTGCATCTCAGACAGAATTTTAAGAGTCTGGGGTGAAATCCTGACACCCATTGAAGTCAAGGGGAGTTTTGTCTTCCCTATCAGCATTTCCATTTGTGGCTGAAAAGGAGAAGGGTTAGTGAAATCCCTTGGTCAGTGAGTGTTATAAGCCCCATGCAATACCTGATCTACACTCTGTTACAACTGTCCCACCTACAGATGCTGGTTCTTTAGCTCAAGCTGTCACGTTTCATGCTTTTTAGCTCTGGAAGTCCCTGGTTCAATTGCTGGTGTTGGCCAAGACAGCGAACTCACATTAGAATTGCATGAACATTTTAAATGGGAATGGGAAAGTAAAGCCAACCACACACTTTTCTGAACTCCCTCCCCCACAAGGTTCGGCTCGGGTTCAGCTCAAGAGACAGGAGGCAGTAGGTTCACATGCATCTGATTTTATTCTAACCTGTTTGCTCAACTCTGATCCTCACAGCTGTAAGGAGTGAACTCAATAGAGTGTCTCTGTAATGAAGAGAATTTGCTATTGGTGAAGTCCAGGATTGCTCACTTCAAGTTTAACCAGCAGCCTGCGGCTAAACATGTTCCAAGCTACAACTGAAACACCACCTCATCCTTTGGAAGACTTCTCTATCACATGGCCTTGGTGTTGTTCACCCAGAATAAAAGAAGACACCATTTTATAAATCCCTTAGATTTATGGGCCAGCATGTCAAACACCCAGATGCTGTTGTACCTTCCACTTCCCACTCATCTCATTCTCCTTCATTCTCTCCTCCTCTTTCCTGCCCTTCATTTCTTCTTTAACCTTTGTTTCTACTGCCTTCTTTTCCCTTGCTTAATGTTAACAGCAAGCCCCTTATTCACCCCTAGCCTTCTGTCAGTTATTCTACTGGGGGGAAGCTGTGAGACTGCAGCTGCACTTCCCCTGAGGAGTGTGTGGATGACTGGAGCAGACTGCTTGAGCCGAGCCTGGGCAAGTACCCCCCATTCTTTTGACTTATTAGCCACGGACTAGTGCCTTCTTCTTCCAGAGAAAAAGGTGTGCAATTAAAGGGTTAAAAGTACACCCAGGCACAGACCCTTTCCCCATGTTCTTTGTGACCCAGCAGCAGGAGGCATAGGGATTTCCAAAGAGACAGCTCCAGAGATGGAGCTGTAAAGCCCTGAGAAATGGAAGCAGGAAAAAAAATAAAGAGAAAGAACAGAGTCCATTTCCCAGGGAGAAGGTTTGATCTGTGTATTTCTGCTGCTGGCAGCACAGCCCTGAGGCCAGAGCAGCTGAAGTAGAACCAGGATTCCTCCTACCTACCATCAGTAAAGCAACTTTGTGTATGTTGGATGACATTTATCCTGTAATCAGACTGACTGCCGGACCCCGTTTGCTTAGACTGCCCTGTATAACTCCCCTCTCCCCAGTGCCATATGTCACGTCACATGGAGAGACAACATTACACTGCTTTCAGCACATGGCATTCTGGCAAGTTACACTCCAGGTACAACCAGCTGGTACCCAGTGACTAGGAAGTGACATGTCTAGCAATTATTGCATTTGAGTTAGAAGTCTATAGGGTCACCAGCATGCAGCTGCTTCCTGGCTGCCTGGGACTGTTCCTTAATCTTTCTCCCACTTTGTGCATTTACTTTTTCTTTATCTTGGGAAATTAAAGAGAACCAGGCTGGTCTCCGGCATAAATCAGAGTAGCCGCAGGGCTACTATAATTGATCACAGCCGCCATTGGCCTCAATGCCAATAAACTGGATGTAGTTGTGTCCTGGCAATACACTTACCCTGGGGACTAGGAAGCTGAGGTGTAGGCATTGCATTGGAGGATTCCTGCACTTACCAGTTTAGGTGGCTTTCTGGTTGCAGGGCATGCAAAAACCATCTGTTAGCATTTAACGGGTATGAACACCAAGGAAAGGGAATTATTTTGGGTAGAACAAGGGTGGGAGTGGGTAGGTAGGAGAGATGGGATGAAATTGAGTGAAGGAAACTTTAGGTTACATTTCAGGAAACATGCCCTAACCAGGTCTTCTAGACTGGACTCATCTCCTAAAGGAAGTGGCAAAAGTCCCATGACTTGAGTCACTTACAAGTGGACTTGGCACAGCAGTGAACATCAGACTGCGTATCTGTGTACATAACATAGCAGTCGATGCATTTTAGTGTATTAAAATCATTTAGATTAGCTCAGACCATGTAAGGAAAAATCCTGAGTTGGTAAGAGGAGGTACTAGATCAGTGGATCTCAGGCTTCTCCATATCACAATCCCATGCTCAAACAGGAAAAAAAAAAAAAAAAAAAAAAAAACATTTTGGTATCCCTCCCCGCATTTAGCTTTTAAGAAAGTGAGGGTGACTCCCTGAAACCTAGTTGCCATGCCTAGGTGAGGACTAGATGATCTAAAAGGCATACTGTACTCCAATGTCCTGACATGGCCTTTGTAACAATGAAAGTAGAGAATGCATCCTGGGTTTTACACAACAAGTGTATGAGGAAACAAGACAAACTGGGAAGTGGTAGTTAGTTTTGTAAAGCTATGTAGCCCCTTTATGATGTATTCTAATAAAGCTGCTCATTCTTTATGGGTGACATACATCTGCACACCACTTTAGTCCTGAGGCCTATGCAAATAGCTATTGACGATTTAAAGAAGGCCTTATGTGTGATGATGTGACACTACCCAGCGGTACTCAGGGTTGTGTGGCACCTCCCCACCACCTTTGTCTGTGGATCAATTCCCTGAATCCATCAGCCTCTGTCAGCACAAGCACTACATTCCAGGTCTCTGCAGGCCTCGCTCTCTGTATGCAGGTAGTGATAGGCACACACCAATCCCCGAGTCCTCAGAGCATTCCCTGCAGTATCCAGGCCTTTATTCATTGAACACTCACAGAACTACCAGGCCTGCTGTTCCCCAAAGAACAGGACACACCAGCTTGTGAGATGCAGCTCGGGACCAGCATTTTGCTGAACATGCACCACTCAGATATATTTATACAGAAAACAAGAATAAGTTGATGATCAAAGAACTGAGATTTAAGTATTAATGAGTAAGAACATTGGAAACAAATGCTTATATATAAAATGAAATCATAACACACTTTCTAGAGACTAAACTTAACTAGCAGATTAACCATTGTCTATCTACAGAAATTTTATCTCACCCGAAGTTCTCTTTAGTGTTTTCAACCAAGGGTAGCTGAGACCCCTTTTAGCATGAAGCAAAACTTCTGTCTTTTTACTTCCTCAGAGAGGAGTGTCTGGGCATCCCCTTAGTCTCCCCAAATATAATCCAGCAAACCTCTCAAGTGCACCCACCAGATGAGGTTCTCCCTCCTCTGCTGTTTCTCTGTGTTGCTCATTCCTCTCTCTGAAGTTTTTACAATCCTTCATTTACATTCAGTTCAGACCGATATGAAGCCCTTTGTGAACGAGACAATACTCAATTTACATGTGAATAGATAGGTTAATAAACCTCTCTTGTCTGCCAGAAAACTTGTTTATCACCTTTTGCTGGTGACCTGTATCTATAGACGTTAAGAACATATGTTCAGTTATGTACATAACTCCTTACATAGTATCTGTACATACATTTCACAAGGATTTTGATTCCCACAATGACAAAAGCTTTTACTCAAGACTTCACCTGACACTCATTGGTGAGCTAGAATGTACTCACCAGATCCATGAGATGCATGTAACCCCTTTGCATTCCCTTGCCAGCTGGCATTAAGAGGCTCTTGGGTCACAGATGGTTGCTATCTCAGCTTTGTAAAGCGATTTGAGCTCCATGGATGAAAAAATGCTTCAGAAGAGATAAGTATTAGCATTGAGTGATACACCAGGGATTGAACTGGAGACCTCCAAAGCTAAAAGCAGGTGCTGCTACAGCCTGAACGAAAAAGTCAAAAGCCCTTTAGCTAGGGCTGTCCCAGATTCATAGCCTCAGTGGTTCAGGCACAGAGGCGGCCCTGAAACACCCACCCACCAGTGGGTTACAGTAGCCCTGGGTGAATTTGACCCTTCCTGAATATTAAGGCAAAGTGCAATAGCTCCTAGCATTCAGAATGCCAAGACACAATATTTACCACAAAGCAAGTTCCCAGGCCTTGCCAGTGGAGGCCAGTGGACACCTTCTTGGTTCTTCCCCTTTGCAAGTAATTCATTGCATATTCTGCATTTCATTGAGTGGCTCCTCTGACAGTTAATTAAAAGACAAGCTGTAGGCAGATAGTGAGCACAGATCATTAGTTTGTCTATGGGCTAAGAATGAAAGATCATCCTGGCCCTGCAAAATTAGCACCAGATGCCCGAGCAAATCTCCAAGCAGATAAAGCTCATGTCCTCTGGCAGCAGGTCTCCTCTGCTGTCAAGTCCATTGCTGTGCTATAATCTAGTCAACAGTAGCAGTGCTGACCAGCTGCAGTCTCTCACTGTACAGTGTCACTAAGCTTAAAATAATGCCATCAGTGTAAAGCAGCGTGAGAGATGACACATCAGACACCAAACCACCTGCAAGATTTTCACTGGCTTCCTAGATCAAAGCAAAATTTACTGTATTATGTTAAAATAAAGTGAGTTCGGTGCTAGGGAGTGGTGCCAGATAAATAGACCTGCCGGTAGAAGTTTCTATCCACAGAACAGCTAAAGTCTGGCCAGTGACAGCATCCAATTCCACCAATCCAGTTGGGCAATGATGCTAAAATTAAAATAATACTCATACTAATACCCAGCTCTTATATAGCACTTTTTATCAGCAAATCTCACAGTGCTTCACAAAGGAGGCCAGTATCATTATCCCCATTTTACAGATGGGGAAACTGAGGCCTTGAACATGGACATGACTTGCCCAAGGTCATCCAGCAGGCCAGTGCCAGAGCCAGGAATAGGACATCTTTGTGCTTTCTCCCATGTTGCCCACATGCCTGGAAGGATCTCCCTGTAAACACCTGCAAAGCTACCTCATTCAAATCCTTTCTTACAACCCGCTTTGCCAGGTTGCTTACGAAACTTGACAGTGGTGGAGCAACGGGTGTGCTGATACTAGTGCCAGTCCTGATGAGGAATGCTGACTATTTTCCTGTGCTCCCTCACTGGTCTATCTGTACCCATCTGTTGTCTCTTGTCTTAGACTGTAAGCTCTTTAGGGCAGGGTCTGTCTTTTTATTCTGTACAGCTCCTAGCACAATGGGGACCTGGTCCATAGCTCCTCGGTGCTATGGAAATATAAATAATAAAAACAACATAATTGCCCACCAATATGTTTCAGTGCTGCCCTTGGAGAGACCACCTCGAGGGGCAAGATTGGAGTTCAGTTTCCAGGACCGTTCAAGTGTTGGTGGTATAAACAATTCTATGTTTTTCCCTGCCAAAAGCAATCTTCAGCGATGCAATAGCTTGGTCCACCAGAAGTGCCATACTGTTGACACCTCTGTCTGTACTAGTAAAAAATGCAGTGGCCATACAGAATGAAGTGGAGCAGTCTCTGTGCCCTTTGGTCAAAGTAGAGGGATAACAACAAACTGGCAAAAAGACGTACAAGTGAACAAAAGGGGGTCACATTGTTATGGCAAACTTAAAGAAAAATAAAACCTTAGGAAAGAGAAAGATACGGTGGTGTTGTAACTGCTGTTCTTGTGGCTGAAAATTCAGCTAGCTGACCGGAAAAAACCACAACAAAAGAAAAGAAAAATCTTTGAACAGCTTGGATGAGTTAAAAGAGTCAATAAGTGACTGATTTCTGTTTCCCGAGAAAGAAATAACCCAAGGAAACAGCCTGGCTGAGTATCTACTAGGCAGCTGAAAAAGCAATGAGCAGCAAAGTATTTTCACTGGTACTTTTCATAGGGGGAACTATCACTATATAGGCAAAGAGATGATAGAGAAAGATTAGGTGGAACGAATATGGGGAAAGACTACTGGAACACTTTTGTAACTAATACAATAGAAGGTGGTAAGAAAAGAAACTGATTTGAGTTATACTGGCATAAAACTAGAACAATACAGGGGTGAATCAAGTCTGCATGCAGTCTTTTGTCTGTATGTGAAGGAAAAGTATATAGGGTAACAGCCACAGCTAAGAGGGGACCACAAGAGAGTTAGCTATGGCTCCCCCAGCCTGGGTCCCTCACCTAAGCCAGCTCTGGCCCTGGCCCCGGAGTAGCCAAAAATATGTTTTGTTTCATTGGCTGGTTGACTGGCTATGACACCATGGGACCATCTGCTAATTAGGGATCAAAGAAGCCAGGGCTGGCTCTAGGCACCAGCAAACCAAGCATGTGCTTGGGGCGGCACATTTTCAGGGGCGGCATTCCGGATCTTTTTTGTTGTTGTTGTTGTTGCTTCCAACGGCAAAAGCCTAGAGCCGGCCCTGGCAGCAGCAGCGCGTGGTGCACATGGGGCACGCTGGGGCTGCTGCGGTTTGTGCCTCGGGGGAGCAGCGCCAGCACATGGTGACTGGGCTGGGCAGGCTCCAGCGGGGTACACTTGGGCTGGGAGCCGCCCCGTGGGGCACACGGAGCTGTCTGCATGTGCCGCAGGGCGACCGCCCCCCAGCGCCGCAGCCAGGGCTGGGCGAAGCGGCCCAAGCCGTCCAGGGACTGCGGCAGGGCGGCCAGAAGCAACAGCGGGGCCATAGAGGGCGGGGTGCTGCTGTGCGGGGCCTGTATCCCGCTCTCTGGGGCTCCGCTCCCTCTGGGGCTGCCCTGCCCCGGCTCCTCAGCCCCCTGCTGGGGCGGTCCCCCGGCTCTGTCCTCCCGGGTCCGGCTGGTCCTGGAGGCGGGAGCCCTGGCTGGAGGGAGCCTGGGCTGAAGTGCAGCCCAGGAGCCCCGCTACTTACTCCAACCCTGCCAGCGCCAGACTGGCTGGAGGTGAGGGGGGAGTAGGCAGAGTCAGCACTGGTGGGAGGGAGCCATGGGCTGGGGCAGCAGGGGATGCGGATGGGGTGGGATGGGGGGAGAGCCCAGCACTGGGGCGGGAGGGGGTGCGGGTGGGGTGGGGGAGAGAGAGCCCAGGGCTGGGGTGGCAGGGGGTGCAGGTGGGGGAGGGCACTGGTGGTGGGGGGCGTGAGAGCCCAGGGCTGGGGTGGGGGGCAACCACAATTTTTTTTGCTTGGGGTGGCAAAAAACCTAGAGCCGGCCCTGAAAGAAGCACACTGCACTCTAACCAGACCCTTCTCTGTCTGGACAGACCCTTTATTTCATGGTTGGGGGGTGCAGGGTTGGAGCAGCTCGACCAACTCTGTGACTGCTGGGGACTTTCCCATGCTTGGTGAATTGTCAGCTGTGTCCTTGCAGCTGCTTTCCTCTCCTTTTGTGCCACCTGAAAGGTACAAAGGGAGCAGAGCTGGGGACCATCATCTGGCCCATAGGCACTGATTCTCCCATGCCTTGCAGCTTGTGTAGTCAATTACACCGGTGCAAAGTGGGTGTAAAATTCTGTCGAATCAGAATTCCCCGGTGTAAATGATTACACAAGGTGCAAGGCGGTGGAGAATCAGGCTCATTGTTAGTACCTTAGTGACCCCAAATGTTCCATCATCAAAACGTTAAGAAAAAAGATGTAAATTGATTAAAATACACCTGATGCAAGAGACACTGATAATACCTTATGTGCCAAATTCTCAGCTGGCGCAAATCAATGTAGCTCTATGGAAGTTAGTGGTGCTATGCTGACTTATAGCAGCGGAAGAGCTGGTCTGAACTGTTTAAATTTCATCAGAAGAAACAAAAAACCCAAGTGAACCTTTGATACTATTCTTAGCAGAGCTAAGAAAGATGGCAGAGAGTTGCCAGTTTTTGACAATTTTTAGAGGCAGCTTTATGGGACAGATTTGTGTGGGATACATTCATCTGCAACACAAAGGGAGCTACTAGCAAAAGCAGACCTTACACCAAGCAAGGCTGTGAACACAGCTGTCAAACATAAGATTGCTGAGAAACAAGCAAATGAGTTAAAAATGTGCAGTGCCCCAATTCACAAGATAAACTCAAAGCAACTATGTTTTCACTGCGGTAAACACAACTACTCAGTTGATGTATGCTATTATAAAAATGCAAAATGTCACATATGCCAAGTGCCAGGGCACATTATCTGGACGTGTGGGAAGGAAAGCAGCCTGGGAAAAAAAACAAAACATGAACATAAGCTATGAAGAAGAAATTAAATACAGGAAAAATATGGATAAAAGCAAACAGAGATAGCAAGTGACAGTGAGGGGAAACCGCTGCTGAGGGAAGTGATTCAGAACAGAGCAATTAGTTGTCAGTTGATACAGTAAAAGATGGGGAAATCAAGAGAACATCCAGAAATTTATTGGATTTGCAATAAAATTAAACGGGACCAAGATCCTCAGCTGGTGCAAATTGGAACGGTGCCATTGATCTCAATGGAGCTAGGTGGGTTTACAGCAGCTGAGGATCTGGCCAGTTGCCTGGAAAAGTAACTACACTAGGTTTTAAAAGGAATCCATGAAAACCATCCAGGCCTGGTTCGTATTAGAGCTACCGCTAGAGAGCATGCTTGGCAGCAAGATACTGAATAATGAGATGCCAGCAAGGGCTATTCAAAGGTGCCTAGGAGAGTTGGCTAGGGAAGGCTATGAAGAAACCCAGTCTTATCTGCAAACCTCATCAGTTTTTACAATCAAAGGCTTGTTTTGGATCCCTGGAGATGGTCACTGTGCCCATGGGACCAAGTCCAGATTGAGGTTGCCGGCTTGTTAGGTGACAACTTTCTGATCTTGGTAGGAGCCCATAAGTTAGCCATGTGTCCTTCCTTAGTGCAGACTGTGCCATTTAGGCTTCATTTTTTGATTACCTGAAGAATTAATATCTGATAACGTACCTGGATTTACATCACCAGAATTCAATAACTTTCTGTAGGTTAATAAAATTTAACATGTTTTATCTGCCCCCTGCCATCTGAGTTCTAATGGGGAAGTCAAATGTTTTGTTAGAACTTTTAAAACTGGCATGAAAACTGTCAAGGGAGATAAACTATCTTTAAATCAGAAAATAGCTTCTTTCTTGCTATTTTATCAAACAAGACCACATAGTGTAGTGCTACAAAATGTACGTGGGCTGAACGACTAATAAGGAGACATTTATGTGCAAGACTGGAAGCTACAAGACTTGATTTGGATAAAGTGTGCTATATAAAAAAATAACTATTCCTCAAGGGAACAAAACGAAGCATGTAGAAGTTGGAGATCTAGTACTGGCTTGCGGCTACAAGAGTGGAAAAGAAATGCAGATATCATCCTACAACAAATGAAGCCCATATTGGTTCTGGTAGACGTTCTTGCTTAAATATATTGACCAGATTTAGACTAGCTCCCTTCACCAGTGGGGTAATATGACTTTAGCAGAGAACGGTGGATACAAAGAAACTATTAATACTCTTGTTCTCCCTCAAGATGCCATTTTCTCACTGGCTTCTGTTTCACATAAAAGAAAACGTGCCCCCTCTTGATGAAAGTGCAGACAAAGGAAATCTAAGACACAGAGCCAATGTCTGCTCTTAATTCTACCCACTGAAATCCAGATTTTAACTGGTCTAAATGAAAATAGACTCTCACCCACTGATTAAAGGGGTTCCCAATACAGTAACTACTATTTTATCAGAGTTCAAAGTGCTTCACAATCTTTAATGCATTATTATCTGTTTGATGGATGGGGAACTGAGGCACAGAGAGATGAAGTGACATGCATAAGCCTGTTCAGCAAGTCTGTCATGGAGAAAGAATTGAACCCATGGCTATTGTGGCCTAGGCTAGTGCACTAACCTACAAACCATTCTTCCTCCACCAGAATCACAGGCTGTTGAGATACCACCCCAGTTGTCTCACAAAGAGACTGTTCACAATTTTCCACATCCAAAAAGCATGTCAGCTTACGTTCAAGATGTAAAAATAGAGTAAGCGTATATTGAGCAGAGTCAGACAGCGGCAAGACTGGGTATGTCTACACTGTGATTAAAAACCCACGGCTGGCCCGTGTCAGCTGACTCTGGCTCAGGCTAAGGGGCTGTTTAATTACAGTGTAGACATTCAGGCTCAGACTGCAGCTTGAGTTCTGGGACCCTCCCTGCTTACAGGGTCCTAGCGGCTGATCTCCAGCACTAGCACAAACATCTACAATGCAATTCAATAGCCCCTGGCCCTGAGCCCTGCGAGCCCAAGTCACCTGGCATTGGCTAGCCATAGGTTTTTAATTGCAGTGTAGACACAGCCACCAAGTCTGAGCCTGCACACACCCAGCTCAGTAGTTATCAGACCAATACTAGTAATAAATTCTTTATTGGTATCCAGAATACTGAAGCTGCCTAATTGCACTGTGGGCTTCCTCAAAGGAACACCACCCATAGCCAGGAATGATGAGTTCCTATTGTCTAGCCTGAACAAAATAACTTTGGTATATTCCCTTGAGCCATCAGTTTATCCATAAACAAATCTAGTGTTCTCCCCTGAACCATTGTTCTTTCCCTATAAAAACCCCTACCCACGCTCAAGTAAGTTCTCTGATGCCTGGATCCAAAATCTGCATCAGTTTCATTGGGAATTCATCTTCTCCTTACTGATCATGCCAGGAGCTCTGCCTGTCTCCAGCACTCCGGACCCTCAGCTACCACCATCACCACCTGGGACCCCTGATCGATTCAAGCTTCATGGAGTGGTGAGAACCCAGCTCTCTCTCTCTAGGTACAGCCTTCTGACCCTGACTTGGGTGATCAGTTATGGTTTTCTAAACTTGACTTTTATAATCAAATTTAAGTTTGATTTAATAATTATAACTGTTTTGTTTGTTTGGCTCCCCTTGTGTGGTTATTACCTGGAAATAAATAGCGTTCATGGTTAAGCTGGTTGGTTCTCTCTCTCTCTCCCGCTTTCGTGGGTGTTTTTTGGCTTCCCCATTTGCTCTGCAGCTCCTTGTACCTAAGTTAAATATCCCTGCAGTGCCCAAAAATCCTGTGGAGTTTGCTCATCAAGTGGGTTACTATCAGAACAATTGTAACATGAAAATGGGGATAGGGGTGTGCTGAACCTGGGGCATATGAAGATGGCAGCTTGGAAGTGCTGCTCAACCCAGCCTACTGAGTCCAGGGACATATAAGGGATCAGCTTGGGAGTGCTGATTAACCCGGTCCTCTCAGACGTGTTCTGTTAATGTGTGCGTGTGTTCGTCTGATTCTGGGGCTGGAGGAACCAAGCCCTGGGGAACCTAGATCCTGCTGGATAGATCCATTGGGAGGAAACTTGCAGCAGGGAGAAGTAGAGCTCTGTATGAGAACACAAGTGACACAAGCAGTACATTGATAAAATTACAGAAACCCCCCTCAGAAGAGTAACCCTTATAAATGAGCATACCCCAAAGTAACGGGCAAATCTGGTAACAGAGGGGAGGGTCTCAGAGCCTGGGCTTCAACCCAAACCCGAATAACTATACTGCAATTTTTAGCCCCAAAGCCCCAGCCCTGCAAGCTCAAGTCAACTAATCTGGGCTCAAAGACTCGATGCTGCAGGGTTTTTATCACAGTTTAGACAGCCAGAGTGGCCTGTCCTTTAAGGGCTAGAGGCTTAGGGCCAGCCAGGTCATTATTCAGATGCAGCTGAGAAGGGGACACGTGTTCCCTATACATAGCTGTGGGAAAGGGGAGGGAGTGTAGAGAGATGCTGTATTAAGGGACAGTCTCTTGTAATAGTTGCTGGTGTGGGGAGATTCCAAGTGGGAAGCCCTGGGAGATGTGGCTGGATAGAAAGTCCCAGTTGGATGTTTTTTCTTTTGTGAATTTGTTGCTTTTTTGAACAATAAATGGAGGCTGGAGGGAGGAGCTAAAGACTGAGTTAGATGTGGCTAAGAATTCCCCAGGCTTGTGAGGAACGTTGCCAGCTTATATGTGGTAGAAAGTACAGACATGATGATCGCCCTTGAAATAAGGGAAGAGTGAGACTGGTTGGAGCTTTGAAAGGGAAAAAAAAGACAGAGCTAAAGTGTGTGGAAGCCTTCTTTGGTGAAGAAAGATGTGCCCTCCCAAGCTGCTATATGAAGGGTCAGTCATGGTCACCAGATATCCTGTGCCAGCTTACGGAGGCGATCGGGCTGGCAAAACAGATCCACATGGTTCTCCAGCAGCTCCTCAAGAACCTACACAACTAGTGGGAACTACAGTTGGATCTGTCCTGGATAGAGGAACAGCAACGGGACCTACAGGAGATCCTGTGCAAGAAAACAGTCAGAGTCCATGTGGGGACTGGGTGTGAGACATGTATTTGTGGCCCAGGAGGCCATAAGTCTAGGTGCGGGTGTATTGTGCCTGGGGGCAAAGAGGGCACATCAGAAGAATGTGACCTTAAATGAAACGTTATACGAAGACTGGCTTGAGAGGACAGAGCACTGGAAAAACTGTAACTGGAACCCACAGGAATAGGAGGAGGGCCTGGGTTCCCCTACAGGCACACTGAGAAAGGGGGTGCAAAGACACCAGAGATCAGAGGTGGAGGCATTAGTGAGTTTGGACTTGGCGGGACGCTATAGGACTTCTGTTGGTTGGCCTGTCTGCCCCCCCTGGAAGGGGGAGTGGCTATAAGTGACCTGGCCAGAGAGCTGAGCAGATCACTGCAGGGCCAGAGTGACTGTTGGCAGGGAATGCCAGATGAGGAGAGCCTGCTATGCCATGCTGAGCCTTGAGGGAGTGTGCCACCTGGTGAGTCATTCTTCTACATCTCCCTGCACCCCACTGATCCCTGGCTGCAATAACAGCCCCTTGGGGGCCGTTGGCAGCTGGCACCAGTTAAAGAAGCCACCAGGCTGCTCTAACCTGTGCTGGGGGGCCAGCCTAGTGCAAAATGGATCCAGGGTTGGGGGGGACACAGAGGGCACTTTTATGAGCCTCTCGCTTCTATTCTACCTCAGCTACACTGAGCACTACTGGGCCTCAACTGAGCATGTGGCTCATGGTTTTTGCTCAGAAGTGATTTATAGGAATATGTCTTGATGACCTTTATATAATGCTGTGGAATATGGGCATTTAGATAGTATTTTTGTCATTTAAAAGACATTGCTGATATTTATTTTAAGGGATAAGGGAGTGCTATGAATAACAATAGCTGTCTCATCCCCAAAGCAATGCTGATCTGGTTAGAATTGTAGACAGGTCTACTCCGTCAATGTAATACTGCTGTGACCATATTAAACAATCTCCATTCTGTGTTCCTGGGTCCTCCTCTGGCCTATCCACTGTCAGTCCACAACACTTGGACTCTGATGAGATAGAAAAGGGAAGCCAGTAAATGTCATTCATAACAGTGGACTTCCCCTGCTCCTCCATTTCCACACCGCACTGAAAGTTCTGGTTTCATTCAGATACAGAATTCACAAATGATCACAAGGGAGGCTGGTTTAGTAGTAGTTCTGATGTACATTCAGTCCGGAAGGACTGAAAGCCTCATGATATCTAACCATTACCCAAAATGAAAGTGCACAAAAAATACCAACAGAGGTAAATTCTGATATTTCAACATTTGTTTTTGTCCCCAATCAGGATGGAAAGGTGAAATATCAAAACTTTTTCAGAATGGAATATTACAAACCACTTTGATTTGGAAGTGCTGCAGTGTTTCATTTTGAACCAAAACATTCTGACATTCATGAATCAAAATGTTTTGTTGAACTGACCCAAAACGTTTTGTTTTGAGTCAGTTCAGCATTAGACTGCATTCCCCATTGTGGGGCATTGCTTCATGGGAGTTGTAGGTCAGAAGACTAATGCCTCCATTCTCCTCTATGAGCCAAGCTCCCTGGCTGGACTATATGATCTCCTAAGATGCACATGCAGTCATGCCCCGTGGCATAATACACCTGCTGCACCACACAGCCTATTCAGAGGAATGTCTGCATTGCATTATGGGAGATGTAGTCAGTCAGGAACCCAGCCCATAGGCGAGAATGGGATCCCAAACTAAAACCCCCATGAGGCAATATGCCAAAATAGGTAAATACATTTTAGTGTTGAAAAGATGCAAAACCAAACATTTTGGGTCAAGTCAACAAACTGAAATATTCCAGTTCGCCTAGAACTGACCCGAAACAAAATATTTCATTACAATGTTCCTGCCAGAAAATTGATTTTGGAGATAATTAGAAATTTTTGCCAAACCTGCCAAATCATTCCAACAGAAGATGCCTGACCAGCTCTAGTCGCATGTAACTGTATGACTCCAGGAGCTGGGGCTCTCAGAAATACACCAAATATTACAAAGGCGGTGATAATATCAGGAGTATTGCACCATTGTGTAAAGGCCAATTGGAGAGTCCCCCGGGGGGGATTTGGACATGTTATTGAGGCCGCCTTTTCTTACAATGGGGCTCTCAATGTCATTTTACACAACATAACCAGCTGTTTGTGTAGCATTTAGGAAGAAAAGGTCTTGTAGGTAAAGTGCTGGACAGGGACTCAGGAGATTAGGGTACAGTTTCTGGTTCTGTCACAGGCTTCTTGTGTGACCTTGGGCAAGTCTCTTTATGTCTCCGCTCCCCATCTGTAAAAGTGTGGATAGTATTAATTCTTTCCCCCTGTTCTTTGTGTATTTCGTTTGTTCGCTCTCTGGTCCAGGAAGTGTCTCCTACTCTGTGTTTGTACAGGGCTCAGTGCAATGAGTAACCTAGATTAGGGCCTCTAAGCATTATCATAATACAAATAATAATACTTTTACGGCAATGTAAGTAGAGGTTTGTAATTCTTCAGCACATGCCATGCCACTAGGTCACTGTTGCAAAAAGCAACATAACTCATTAGAGGCTGCTTGCTGTCTTATGTGAAATGAATTGATTGCGCTCTGTCCTCTTCTAGAGGAGAGGTGTCCACAAGTCACAAAAACTACCATTGAGACCACGTTGCATTCATGGATGCCCTTGCAGAGGGGTCAAGGATGGACTGTGCACTGAGAGTGACCTTCTCTCCTCTGTAGAGGAAAGCACGTTGCCAGAGTAGTGCTTGAGGGAAGCTTGCATTGCCCCTGTCTGCACTACAGATAACTAGAGAAGTCTTCAGTCTCCAGGGCTGTCAAGCCAGCAGCCTGTCGCTGGCAGTAAATTCAGTCAAAAGATGATATTTCTAAAAGGAAAATATAACGAGGGGATGCACTTGTAAAAATGAAAAGCTTGGCTGCTTTTTTTTAATCAGTTCTCAGTCACTTTGGGTCCTCCTCTGATGAGAGCTATTGTAATTCCGTGCAGCTCCACAGCTCCTTGTGCTGGGAGCAGATATGGCATTGGCACCTTCTGCATCTCCTGGAGACAGCCAGATATACGCTCTATTCATTTCCTTCCTGATAAGCTTACCGGCCTATTTTGGAGCCTTCTCACATTTCATTTGGCCTCTCAGATAGAAGCCTCTGTTACAGCCCTTTATTTTATTTATTTATTTAGCATTCTGGGGGTGTGCTTCCCAGGTCAAGGAGAAATACCTGTGCTAGCTTGGTTTGAGCTAGTGTGTGCTAGCCACCATGAGCACCTACCTGTCCAAGATACTAGGCAAGTACCTGGGGTGACTAGTCTCTCCCACTGCTTGACCTGCTGAGGCACACTCTATTTTTAGCACACTCAATAGAGCAGACCTAGAGAATTTATGTCTTCTTGGCTTGGGAATCCCCCTTCTTCCTCCAAGCTTGGAGTGTAGACATACCCTCAGGGACAGAGAAAGGTATCTGCTAGATGAAACTTGATTTCTGGAGGATTATAGTCCACAAGGACTGAGGAATATTTTCCCTTTGAGCATATGATAAAAAAGTTAATGTCTCCTTCTTACAGATATAGAGTTCAGTGCACATTCAACTGGGATATTCTTGGATAGGTCTGTTCTCAGCATGGCTTGTTAGGGATGGAAAGAGATGCATTAGTAGTGCCATTAAAATATCAGATCTTGACATCACAGTGAAGCTTTAAACTGTCTAGCAAGAGGAGAAATTAGGGATCAGAGTGGTGTTGTGTGTTTGCCAAAGCAAAGAAGAAGAACAGGAATAGAGCTGATTAAGAAAAGGAGAAAGTGCTTGTTGGGGGGAGGCTAGTTTGTTAGGGTATTCATTTGGGATGTGGGACACCCAGGTTTAAATCCCTCCTGTGCCTACTTTGGAGTAGGGACTTGAACCCAGTCTCCCTCTTCCTAGGTAAGGTCCCTACCCACTAGGGTATTGGCTATTCTGGGGTGGAGGGGTTCTCTCTTCCATGAGAAATTTCAAACATCTCAATTTTGTCATGATGCAGAATGGGAACCGTTTTCAAGATCTCAACAACTTTTGTGATGGAAAAACCATTTCTTGCTCAGCTTTAACAGGAACATTGGCTGGCCCTACTGGATCTCATGATAGAGGTATTTACTGGGAAAAGTTCCATTATCAGTTGCTATAGAGACATGTCCATTTCTGTGCAGGAGTTTTATTTTGTATCTGTAAGTTAATGGATTGAAGAAGAAACAGGATCTTACGTCAGTGTTTTGTTTTGCTCAATAGATTCTTGGCTTCTTCCTGCCTTTGAACTCTGCTGTCCATTGATCTGAATTGACATGTAGAATATTTCAGAGAAGGGCTCATCTGTTAGGGCTGCTTGAAATTATTCATTGTGAATCACTCATCTGATGAATTCAACCGTTCCTTCTGCTGGAAAATTTTCTACAAACTGGTCATTATGATTGCCATGAATGTCTTCATTATTCATGATTAGTTGGCAAATGGACATATTTTACTCTGTGGGTTGATGATCGTGAATTGGTCTCTGTGAGTATTAGCTATTTGGGCTCTATGGGTGGTTGGCTAGCTTCTGTGAAGTATTGGTTTTGGATGCATTGGCTGATGGGAAGAAGGATGGTCTAATGGGTAGTGCACTGGGCTGGGCCTGGGTTTAATTCCTGGCTCAGTCACATACTCACTGTGTGGCAATCTTGGGTAAATCACTTTATCTACCCTGTGCCTCAGTTCCCACTCTGCAAAATGAGGATAGTACTTCCCTACCTCAGAGAGGTGTTGGAAAGATAAACTCCATTAATGGTTGTGTGGCTCTCAGAGATGAGTAGACAGGTGTTGACCTAAGCTCTGTAAATGGAAGGAGTATACTTTTCTGTTTGCAAATGATCTGCAAAGATTTATAGTTGTCCATCAGTCTGTTGTCTGAATAATAAGACCTTTTCCCAGTGGTGGTGAGGACACTTCTGATGGGAACATTCTCACAAAGATTTTTTGTGTGTGCTATCATCATTCTCAAACGTGGGACTGTTGTAATAGTTGGGCCTAAAAATAGTTGGGCCTACTGGCAAGCTCAACTGTAAAAAGGATGTAAAAGTTCATAAAATGTCACAGCCATCTATAACAGCAAAAGCTGATGGGGGTGGGGGGAAAGGTAAGACAAGGAGACAAACACAAATTAGTCTAAACAAAATAGCCTCCTGATATGAGCTTAACATAGTTCTTGAGTTATGTTTGGTAAAAACAGAAGATGTGGTTCTGCAAACTAAGGAATTCAAACTGGTGTGTCAGATATTAGGTCTTATTGGTGGACAAAACAAGGGGTGAGCTATTCCACCCACTGTTCCCTTTGTGAGTCCTTAAAGAAAGAGACTTTGAGACGAACAAATGGAAGAACAGACGGGTACTACTGGAGCGAGCCTCACCATCATGGCTGCCATTCCCACCATCTCCTGGGACCCACAACCTTCTTTGTCCTAATCCCGCGGGATGTCCTGACTAACTCAGACCAGAGAGAGGGACCCAGATGACATCACTAACTCTACCAACTCCAGCTATGTCCCAACCACCACCTGAGATGCAACAGGATTGGACTTCAACAGCAGCAACAACAACAGCTCATCTCAATTAACTTCTCTGTTCCCCAAAGGACAGGTATTACCATCCCTGATGCCATGTAACAGGCTGTCAAACAAGCAGTTTGGTCTTCCTAAAACTCTCTCCAGCTCAAGGGAAAGGGAACAAGGGATGTTGTTAAAATGAACACCTTATTGAATACTTGACATTTCAAATGCTTTAACTGTTTCTCCTTCTTTTCTGTATTATCTTTAATAAAAGGTTAAAAGGATTTTGAATGGTGTATTTGCCATGATCCTAAGCAGGTTGAGGTCCCTGTATAACAAACCCCACACCTTGTCTAACTCTGTTTAATGTCGGACAGCGACTGGGTCATGTTAACACTTTGGGCCTATATATTCCATCTAAATGAATGCAACAGTACCTCAAACCCTATTCAGGCACCTGAGTGAGAATGGCTTGACTCTTAGAGATTCTGGGCACCTGCAGAGTGCAGAAGTCGGTGGAGTTATACCTGAGATTAATCTGGTCCATCACAGTCAGCTCTCTGCATGGGAGCTCTGGTATCACTGGACCATTTGACTAGATACTCATTGCACAAGCAGTATTTAATGCCATAGCCGTTAAAGCATACGGAATTATTTTGAATATCTGAATGTGAAAGGCACTATGTGTGTCTATAAAAATATGAATAAATAACTACATTTCTGTCTGTCTTGTCTGTCTGTCTGGGATGTGAGCAAATTAAAGAGCATTCCTGTCTTCATAACTAATATATCAGTCTGGGCTCACTGATTGCAAACAGCAAGAAGTGACAGGCTTACAGGGGAGGAAGAAAGCAACTGAATCGGATCTCATTACCTTGCCATCAACATCATTGGCTCCCCTTGTCTGTGAGGCTGGGTTTTTTTGTCAGGGCTACTCAGTAAAAATGGACCCTGTAATAGCAATTGTCTCTTCTATTGCTATAGCACGTTTCAGCCCAAAGCTCTTTAGAATCCTAACAAGTGAATGTCCAAACTATACCCAGGGATCACTTCCTTCACCATTGAAACTGCACACTGGGAGTGACATCATCTGGTTTATTGAGTTTGTAGGGCACCCTCTGTGACGAGAGCTGCTGTCCAAATGTCACATTAATTGTAGCAAGAGAAGGAATCCAGCAACAAACCCTTTCCATGACACAATCGACTCTCCACATCCTCTCTCTCTCGAAATTACTCCTCAAAAACGCTTCCAAAGAAGCCTAAGAAATGAATTTAATTAATAAGCTCAAGTTGGGTCAGTAGCATATTGAAAGCAATGTTTAAGGTGTGATGCATTCGGCAACGTAGCTGTTGTGATCGTTTTTTCTGTGTACTGCACCTTTAAAGTTCTAGAAGTTGGCTGTCTCAGGGAATAGCTGCCCTTCTGCATTCACATGAACTATGTTACTGAGGGAGACACTGTACTCTCTCCAGGAGACTTTTCCTTTTCACTTTCAATTAAGGGGAAATCAACACAACAAGAATGTTAAAAAGATTTTCAAAGGGGAAATTATATGTATGGAAAAACGTACCATTGGCTAATTATGTAAAGCCAAAGCCACTGAGGTCCCATCAGTGTCAGTGGTGGCCCAGTATCTCTCAAAAAAGGACCCTTTGAGTTCAGAAGAAGCTTTTCGGCTGATGAGAACAGCCAGTATCCTTTGTAAATCTTTCAGTGACCTGCTGAACTCCTAAGATGCTGCTGATGCAAGAGGCAAAAGCTGAGGATTTCTCTGACATCGCATGTCCACATTTGTTCTCTTCCTGTAGGCTTGCCAGCCTTTTATTCTTCAGGAGCACACCACAGAGGTGAGGGAGGGAGCGGGCAGAGCTCTCGACTCTGATTAGGAACGGGGCCTAGACAAAGCAGGAACTGCCTCTTCTCTCTGGGCATGCGGCCAGCCCATCGCTGAGATTTCCCACTTGCTGCAGCTTTAACTCACTGCAGCGTCTGTCAAGGATGAGTGATTTCTGAGCTTGGGTTCTGGCCAAACCATCCTCAGCAGCTGACTACACTAATCCAAAGCTGTAATTGGGAGGCAGGTGGGGGCGGCAGGGGGAATATTTTATCCCCATCATAGACCTGAGTCTTTGTTAACCTAAGATTATAAGAATAATGAACAAAAGCAGAAGCCTGGGTTTTTTTTATTTATTTATTGTTGGGGTTGTAGCTAGTAATCCATTATTGTCTCCTCCATGTATTCCCAGTCCAGCAACTTATCTGAGGTGCTTAGCTATGCAGCCCACATAGGAGTGCCCAGGGGTATGGATATAGAGATTCCCAGCACATCTTTTGTGATTTATAAGCCTTGCAATTAGCTTTAACTTTATCTGTTATGCGCTTACCTAACTGCCTGCATGCCGGGGAGGGCCAGGGAACAACCAGAGCAACAATGGGAGGAGATCAGAAGACCTGTTTGAAAGGAGGGGAGAGCAATTTACATTGAGTGATGAGACCCAAGACCTGATCCTGTGTAGATTGATGGTGGTGGGGTGGGGGCTGAGCTATCTCAACCCCATTCAGGATTGGGCCCATGATGACTAAACAATGGGAGCTTAGTGGTCTCAAAGTTAAGCCGAGTTTGGAGTGAGATGACTCGAGTGCAGGATGGAGCGGTGGGGAGTAGAGACACCTGCCATTGCCTGATGTGATGGGAAGATCTGTGGACCGGGAGGTGAAGATGCCACTGTGTGCTAGGGACAGGTGTATGGTTGTTATACCAGCTGCTGGCCAATGCAGAGCACTAGAAGGGGCGTTTCAGTCTACTTTGGCTGAACATCTCACTGTCATAATGCGGTGTGTCTCCTTTATACTCAGAGCCCAGCCCAGAATGGGGCATGGGCAGTTTTCAGAGAGTTCAGCGGCAGCCAGAGAGGGCAGCACATCAATCATGATGTATTGGGTCAGCACCAGCTCTTGTTGCAGGGACGCTGCAGAGTTCATCCCTGACCTGGATTCTCTCCCCCAGTTACATACGCACCCAGGTGAGGTGCTAGCTGCAGCTCTGATTTTCAATCTCTCCCACAGCACGTTCTTCGCCGTGAACCCTCCACCCACAAGTTCTCATTCCCTCTGGTGATCCCGTCATGCACCCTCTGCCTGGGTGTAATCTCAAGGGCACAGCCAGCCCAGTCATGCTCTCCAGCCCATGCTGCTTGTGCATTTACCATGCACTCTCCAGCCTTTCAGCCTGTCTCATGCTTTCTGGGCGAGAGCTCCCCAACCACACAGATGAATGCACTTGGCGTCACTCCATAGAATCCAGGCCACGGCTTTCCCTTGGAGAGTCCGTATCTAGTGGCAGTGCCTGCAGCACAGCCAGTCTCTGGGCAACCTAACAAGCACAGCTAGTCTGTAGTAGGCTGCCTAATTGGCTACATCACTTGATTGATTAAGCCCAGGAGCAGCAGTAGTTCAGTGGCTGCTCAAAGCATTTGCCCATAGCTGTGATAGCTCCTGCCTTAGACCCAAACTTGTCCGTGCCTCGCCTCACTCCAGGGAACCTAGTTCTGAGCCTCAACGTGGATTCTTGACCTCTGACTTTCGCCCTGGCCTCTGACTCCAGCTTTGACCCTGGGCTTCAATTTCTGACTATCGATTTCTGCTCTGACATCTAAGCAGGACGGCCCACGTCCTGGTCACTGACCTTATTTACACTGTTGTAAATCCAGCATCTCTCTAATTAATAAGCTACTGCCAGACCCTCAGCTGGTGTAATGCCACATAGCTCCACTGGCTTCAATGGAGCCATGCTGCTTTATCCAAGCAGAGGATCTGGCCCCTAGAATGGAGCCCATTGTCTACAACATTCCCTGATTTGCTCAAGTGCCTCCTGCACTGTACTTAGCAGCAAATTTATTCTGAACTGTGACTCCAAGTAATTTGGCCATTTCTGCTCATCCCCTATCGCCCATTCCTAGCTTCTGGCAAACAGAGGCTAGGGACACCATCCCTGCCCATCCTGGCTAATAGCCATTGATGGAGCTATCCTCCATGAATTTATCTAGTTCTTTTTTGAACCCAGTTATAGGCTTGCCCTTCACAACATCCTCTGGCAAAGAGTTTCACAGGTTAACTGTGCATTGTGTGAAGAAATGCTTCCTTTTGTTTGTTTTAAACCTACTGCCTATTGATTTCATTTGATGACCCCAGTTCTTGTGTTGTGAGAAGGAGTAAATAACACTTCCTTATTTATCAGAGGGGTAGCCGTGTTAGTCTGTATCCACACACACACAAAAACGAGGAGTCCGGTGGCACCTTGAAGACTAACAGATTTATTTGGGCATAAGCTTTTGTGGGTAAAAACCTCACTTCTTCGGATGCATGGAGTGAAAATTACAGATGCAGGCATAAGTATACTGACACATGAAGAGAAGGGAGTTACTTTACAAGTGGAGAACCAGTGCTGACAGGGCCAATTCAAATCAGGGTAGATGTGGTCCACTCACTACAAAAGCAATTTTCCCTCTCTTGGTATTGACACCTCCTCATCAATTATTGGGAGTGGACCACATCCCCTGATTGAATTGGCCCTGTCAACACTAGTTCTCCACTTGTAAGGTAACTCCCTTCTCTTCATGTGTCAGTATACTTATGCCTGCATCTGTAACTTTCACTCCATGCATCTGAAGAAGTGGGGTTTTTACCCACAAAAGCTTATGCCCAAATAAATCTGTTAGTCTTTTAGGTGCCACCGGACTCCTCAATTCCTTATTTACTTTCTCCACACAAGTCATGATTGTATAGATTTTATAAGGGATATGGATGCCTGACTCCTATTGGGTCCTGGGCTACGGCTAAGGCTCCCAGGCATTATGGCCCTATTACTAATAGTAAGAATAGGGCAACCAAATCCCCTAGCTGGCTTTGAAAAAGCTCAGCCTAATTAAACTCTGTGAGCCAGAAGTTGAATCAAGTGGGTTAGAAAGGATGGGCTGGAGGTTGGGGTGCTAGCCTGCCCCTTGGACTGAAATTCATATATCTACTGCACCACAGACTTCCTGTGTGACCTTAGGAAAGGCATTTAATCTTTCTGTGCCTCTCTTCCCAAACTTAACAATAGCACTGCCCTACCTCAGAGGGAAGTTGTTTGGATAAATACATTAAAACTTGCGAGGTGCTCAGAGACTAAAGTGATGGGAACCTTAGCTGGGTTT
This sequence comes from Chrysemys picta bellii, assembly GCF_011386835.1. Lineage (NCBI taxonomy): Eukaryota > Metazoa > Chordata > Testudines > Emydidae > Chrysemys > Chrysemys picta. Next base: position 152,419,092 of record NC_088793.1, on the reverse strand, counting down.
CTGGAGTACAGCAAGAAAAGCATTACATTCACAGCAGGTATCTCTTTGTCTGAATCTCTTTTTGTGTCACCAGTGCATATTTTTACACTGCCAAAACCTCATTTAAATATGATTGTAAGATGTCAAGGCCCAGATAAAAAGGCATCTCAGCAGAGCTAATTAAAGGGGAATTAACAAAATGCAAGCTATTATATTCAGGAGACATTTTAAAGTTTCCAACTTGAGGTCTGACAACGAAGTTAATTCTTGCTGGTGCTTCCTGTCTTCTCCAAAGGTATTGTTCAAAAGGAATATTTAATTCATAAAGCCACAGTTGACTTCAAAAGTCTAGTTGACAAATATTTATATGTAAAGGAACTTGTTTTATTATTTCACTTAAAGAAAAAATGCAGGTTCCTAATGGCCTGGAACACCGGATAACTTTGTACTCAGATCTGAACGTTGCACTGCTAGTCTGTGAAAACAGGCTCATGTTGTTACCTTGTCCTCCTTTTCCCTAAACCAGAGGTTCTCAACCTTTTTCTTTCTGAGGCCACCCCACCATGGTATAAAAACTCCACAGCCCACCTGTGCCACAACAATTGTTTTTCTGCATATAAAAGCCAGGGCCACAGTTAGGGGGTAGCAAGCAGGATAATTGCTTGAGGCCCCACACCACAGGGGACACTGTGAAGCTAAGTTGCTCAGGCTTTGGCTTCAGCCCCCAGTGGTGAGGCTCGGTACCGCAGGCTGCAATGCGGTGCAGCAGGACTTCAGCTTTCTGCCCTGGGCCCTACCGAGTCTAATGCTGGCCATGCTTGGTGAACCCCCTGAAACCTGCTCATCCCTGGTTGAGAACCACTGTCCTAAACCACCACACTCATTTCTTTGTTTCAGTCACATATCCCAAGTGCCATTAACCTGGGCCCTGATCCAGCCAGTGGAACTTTGCCTTGTGCCTGTGTTGCTCTCCACTGAATTTAGTGGCACTCCATGAAGGTATAAAGGTCCACCCATGTGGATCCAACTGTAGGACTGTGATTCTTGATTGTAAACTCTTTGGGGGCAGGGACTGTCTTTGGATTGCACGTGTGTACCAAGCCCAGAACAGTGCAACCCTGATCCTTGACTGAGGCCTCTAGGCAGTACTGTAGTATAAATAATACTATCGGGGCCTATTGCAGTTAGGCAGATGGCCTTATTATTTACACTAAAGCCCCTTTACATCACTCTAGCACTGTATAGGGCCTTACAGGGTGTGGGAATTAGTTTTACACACTTCCAGCCCCCTTTACCCTGCCAGAGAGGTGTGAAAAGGAGACTGTGTACATGAGAACCAGGCCCTCTGTGTTTTACCTAGAAAATGGAGGATTTATGATCCACAAAAACTAATAATTTGCGAGGGAAAGAACAAAATACTTAGGAGGTTAGCTGTGAGAGGGAGCCGAGAAAATGGTTTATGAGACAGGGGAAAAGGAAGCTGGCTTTGAAGGAAGACAGTAAGATAAGGGGCTGCTAAGGAATTTGTCTTGTAGAAAGACGATTTTACAAAATCTAATCTGAATTTTTTTCACAATTTATGGAACGTCTCAGTGACAACTGGCAATGGGCTCAGACAGTGCTGGTTTGGTGTCACCCCAGCCATTACTTTTTGCTTGTCCAATGGTCTTTAGTTTTGCATTCACAGACTATGACAAATTTGACACTTCAAGTTTCCACAGCTCACTGACATTATCGAGCTGATATCATAATCTCACTGTTGCCCTTTAAAAATTCTTGCTTTGCTTCTAGGACTAGGAAGGGAATAAAATTAATGTAAAAACTGCCAGGCTCCGTATTACACATCTACATACTATAGACAGCCTCCTTTGAGGAGATGGCTGTGTATTTTACCAAGGGGCAGTGGGCTCATTTGGATGCTGGTCAGAGAACCCTCTACAGGGGCATTGTACAGGAGAATTGTAGGACTGTGGCCTTGCTGGGTTAGAATTCCTGTCCCCTTGGGTACTAGAGGCTGGAGAGTCTCTGAGGTGCCTATGCCTCCTTCTGCTCAGGGTTTTTGCCTGGTCCTTGAATCTTGGAGATCAGCCCCATTGTCCCCAGAACCGTTGTGGGAGACTGTTCCCTCCATGGCCCCTCCTGTGGGAGAGGAGATTCAGAGGCACAGTGGAAATGTTGGTCCATCCCCAGAGCTTCCAGGGGGAGTAGATGGGTTGTATGTACATCTTTGGATTTGGATGTGGGTGAACACACACACACACACACACAGAGGGATTGTGTGTTCCTCCCTTCCCAGGACTGGCTCTCTACCTGGAAAGGGCTCTGGTCTCAGCATATTTGGGAAGGGGCAGGAGGTTCCACACCTGTACCGAGCCAGTCCCCAAGCCTGGGGTGATCTGTCGGCTGGAGCAAGGGGAGGAGCTGTGGGTCCCAGATCTCTTGGGAAAGAGAGATCCTGGGGGATAGCTACACAAGCGAGGAATGGGTTGAATGGACGCAGAGGCCATCAGTCACTGAGGCAGATGGCTGGGATTCCCATGGGAGATGTGTGAGCTCCCCCAGTCCTGTCTCACATCACCCAGGTCAGGACTGTCCCCAGTGGAGGTCGTTGCTCTCATGGCAGCCATTGCTCATAGATTCCCATCCATTCTGGCTGATCTGGCCCTGGTTCCCTTTCCCCAGAACTCTCAGATGAAATGTGGGGGTGGAAGTGGTCCCTCCTCTCTCTCCTCTGGGGAGGGGCTTTGTGGAGTATTCAGTCCCTGAGTATTGAACCTCCCCTTTGGTTATCTTGCCACCCCCCATTTCCCATGTCTCTTTCTGAGGTTCCCTTTCCCCCTGCATGGGGTATGGCTTGTGTCTGGATTCTTTTCTTCTATCGCAGTGGGCAACGGGATAGTGAGTGAGAATTAGGAGGAGTATCCTCAGCTGGAAGGTCCTGAGCAACTGGAACCTGACCTCTGAGGAAAGGTTAAAAAAAAATGGGCATGTTTAGTCTTGAGAAAGATGACTGAGGGGGAACCTGATAACAGTCTTAAAATATGTTAAGGGCTATTATCAAGAGGACAGTGATCCATGTCCACTGAAGGTAGGGCAAGAAGTAATGGGCTTAATCTGCCGCAAGGGATATTCAGGTAAAATATTAGGAAAACCTTTTTATCTGTAAGGATAGTTAAGCTCTGGAACAGGTTATCATGGGAGGCTGTGGAATCCCCATCACTGGAGGTTGTTTTGAATGGTTTAGTTAGACAAGCGCCTCTCAAGGATGGTCTAGGTTTATTTAGTCCGGTCTCAGCTTCGGGAGCTGGACTAGATGATGTGTTGAGGTCCCTTCTATCCCAATGTTTCTACCATTTCTATGATAGAAACTTCTAGCATTGCCAACATTAATATTGAAGCATGCAGTAAATAATTTTCCAGCATTGCCCAAATTAATGGAGGACTATGCATTTAGCTGTCATGTGACTGTTTTTATGGTATTGGTAGTAAGCCTGTAAGGAGGAATGACTGGAAATCTGGTGAAAAAAACCTGAGGTTCCCAGTCTCATTTTGCTGACCTAAAAAGTTTAGATACAGTTGGGTTCTTATCTGAACCAACTCTCCAGACTTCTGAGGTTCAATAAGACTAGAGAGGCTATGTAGCTTAGTGACCTGATCTCTGGCATGTGAGGTAGGAGCTTCTGAGTAGAGCTGGGTGATTTTTTTTTTTTTGGACTAATAGTTTATTTGCTAAAAAATGCAGTTTCAGGTCAACTGAAACTATTTGCAAATTCAGGTCGAATCTGGCAAATACTTTTGGCCAAACAAAACAACAACAAATCAAATAAAGCCAACTAAAGTCAGAAAGTTTCACTTTGATATTTTCAAAATGAAACGTTTTATTTATTTTGTTTTGAAATGACATTTCATTCCCAAATTTAGCTAGGTTAATTTTAATAATACACAACCCTTCTCCCCGCCCCCAAAAGGATAAAAAGCATCCCAAAATGACACTACATAAAATAAAGGAAAAAAACAACAAAAATAATTCTGATTTGAGATGAACTCCCCCCATAACACCAGCCAATGTCTTACTCCTATCTGCCCTGGTGTGGCCTAGTCTCATTCAGTCCATGGCTTCTCTCCTCAGACTGCCAAGAAAGTTTTCATGTGGTTGTAATTTTCAATTAATTTTCATGTGGTGGTAATTTTTGTTTCATGGGACACCTATCTACTGGTAAGTGAATGGAGACTCACCAACTCATTTCACACAGGCCACCAACTTTCATTTACTTCCAGTCTGGGCCTCATTCATGGTACCTGCCTAGAAGACAAAAACTCCACGTTTCATAAGCAGCCCCTTATCCTAGCCAACTCCCTGAGTCAGCAAAGTACAGTAATCTTTACTCTCTTTCTGGGACATTTATGGCATAGCCCGGACTCCCTGAGCATAGATTCCACATTGTGGAGCTGTTCTTCACTTGCTGCTATTTAAAGGCATTTCCAATAGGGATTTTTTCACACTGTTTTCCCCATGAAGCCAGCTTGCTCCTCCTCATGACCTTCCATTATCTTTCAGTCTTAGCATGGACAGTAGGAGGAAAAGTATTCCCTGAAACTCACCCAATCTCTAATGAGTTTCAGGCTATCACTTGATAATTATATCCATGTATTGGAACCTCATTGCTGGGAGTGAGTTGTGCAGATAATGTTAACCAGACTCATGAATGTGACCTCCACATGAGGAAACTAACTCAAGAAAGTGCCCATACAGTGGAGTAAAAGGGTGGGAAGCGCTTGAGACAGAGCTCGGAAGGGCTTGTGTAGAGACTGCAGTGGAGAAGAGTGCATATGGGGAGAGCATGTCCTCAAAGTGTCTGGGAGACTCTGGAGAGGGCATATCTTTGCTGAGCACCTACCATTCCCATATAAGTCAATGGCAGACTGCTGGGCACATCCCTCAGAGAGGCTGAAGAATGGGGACCAAGGAGGAAATGGAGGGGTGCCTGAAAGAAAGGCATTTCTTACTGTTCTGAGGGATCTGTACCTGGGAACAGCGCTGATTCAGCAGTTGGTGTAGCTGCACCAGTTCTGACCCTAAAGTGCAGACTAAGGCAAGCTAGGCTGTGCATCCACTGAATTAACAGAGGTTGCATCCATTAAGCTATATGAGGTTTACTCCTGCATGTCCTTTTCTACACAGGAGGTTTATACTGATGCAGGTACACCAATTGCTGAATCAGGACTATTCCAGAATGTGGACAGCAGCTGGAAGTCCTTTATAACACTGGCTTGTTGAGGTTAGAATTCAACACACTGCAGTGTTTTTTTTAGTCCTGTATTGGATGGACAAGATCCAAGCTGCTTATCCGTTTGGGGCTTTTCTCCGATTCCAAAAGTTTGCTCTCTTTGTTCTCTGAAAAACTAGCAGGGAGTTTTTGCTGAGGAGCCAGACCATTTTCAGCACTTAAATCCCAGGGTTACTGAGCTGTGACAATTTAAATGAGTGAGATTTCCTAAAACTGATGAGTGAGATTTTAACTGTCTCATTGAAACAAGTCACAAAATCTTCCTTAAAGCTGCCTGCAGGACAGTGTTGTTTGTCTTTGCAGCTGCACTGGCATCGATTTCATTGTAAGGAATCGTATTAAGTCCCAATAGCAGTAGCCTTCTGTTCATAGTGGCCATGTATTATAATTAGGACTGACTGGAAAACAACAATTCCATTTTGTGAAATGTTTTGGTTTCAACAAAGCATCATCTTTTTGTCAGAAAAGTTTCATAGATTTTTTTTTTGGCCAGGTTTATAATGGCTCTTCCATGGAACATGCTACGCATGGCATTTATAGATTTGCATTGTTGATTGGTTCAATTCACAAAACCTGGGTCCACATTTCAAACATCCCTTAAGTCTCAGCTGTGCAGGTGTGGTGGCTTAGATTGGTTTATTATTATTTTTCATTGTTTGTATTACACTAGTCCCTAGAGACCCCAGTTCTGATCAGGGCCACCTTGTGCAAGGTTCTGTACACAAAGTCTGAGACAGTCTCTACCCCAAAGAGTTTATAATCTAAATGGACAAGACACAGGGTCCTTTTGAGTGCCAGGACATGGATGAACGCTAGCTCGCCCACTGCTAAAAGCCCCCCCCCAGCCTAGGGAGGAGCTACTGAACCCAGAACCCAACCAAGTTCAGGGGACAACAAAGGCAATAACGGAAACAGGCGTGGGGGTCAAAGGGCCAAAACTAGGGAACCAGAAGGGGACACTGAGCAGAGAACCCTGGACAGCGCCCATTGCTCCTTGAAGGCATCGAGATGCTGCCGGCCACAGGAACTCTGCCCAGATACGTGAACGGGTAAAAGAATGAAAGATAGCCCCACAGTTGCAGGACCTCCCCTCTGCCAACCTCCGCTCCTTGGTGTTACAAATGGCCACCTTGGCCATAGCCAGGAGGAGGTTGACGAAGTGGTCCCATGACTTCGTGGAGACTCGGATCGGGTGTGCATAAACAAACAAGTGTGGGGAAAAGTGTAGCCAGAACCTCAATAAGAGGTTCTGGAGGAGCCGGAAGAGGGGCTGCAGCCTGGCACACTGAAGGTACACATGCGTCAGGGTCTCCCTCACGCCACAGAAGGGGCAGGCTTCAGGGATAGAGGTGAACCATGCCAAGTATATGCCTGTGCTCACGGCTCCATGGAGGAGCCGCCAGTTGATATCCCTGGCAGGCCTCGGGACTGAGATGGAGTATAAATTGGCCCACTGGGGTTCCCCACCCTCCACTGCTGGTAAAAGGTCCTACTACTTGGTATCTGGGTGGGACATGAGGGTGGGGTAATGAAGCATGTGCAACACGAGCGCATATAGATGGTCTCTTGGTGCAGTTTGATAATAAATCGGCTGCAAGACTCGCAGCCGGCTAGGGGTACGAGGAGGGGGAGGTCGGGAAGGCTCACGGGGCCGATGGAAGGATCTGGAGGGCCTGGAGTGAGAGGTGGGCAGGGCGCACCCTCTCGCAGGACCCGCTCGAGGAAAGCCCGAGCTGCGGGAGGCAGGGCTGCTGCCACCTTTTGGAGAACGCGCCGGGGGATCGTAAGGGTGGAGAGCCCCATGCGCCGACTGAGCGCCAGAGAATCCACCCAACCCCGCAGGTCGTAGTCCAGGAGGTCTCTGATCTTGGTGACTCCCGCCAGGACCAACTTCTCTCACACCAAGGGGGACTCCGCCACCTGAACACGAAGATGGGAATTGTGTAACAGGGGCTCCGCAAGGAGATCTACCCTCTCGGTGGCTGCCATGGACCTGGTTGCTGAAGCCAGCCTCCAGGTCCAGAGGAGGTCCTGGTAGAAGACCAGCAGCTCAGAGAGCTCTCGTGGAAGACCTCTCAGATAGAGAAAAAAAAGAGCTGCCGGTCATATCAGAGCCTTCGTAGGTGGTGGAGGAAGGCATGCGCTAATATGCTCCATGGAGAGCCACCTGTCCTATAAAGGAGTCTCTGCAGGGCCTGGAAGCAGAAGATCTGTGTGCACATACATATCAGGCCCTGTCCTCCCTTCTTCAGGGGAAGATGGAGAACCCCTGCAGAGACAACAGTGCATTCCCAGCCAAAAATACTCCAGAACCAACCTCTGGAGATTGGCCAGGAATACCAGGGGAGGGCACAGGGTGTTGAGTTGGTGCCAGAGCATGGACAGAACCAGTTGGTTAAGCACCAGCACTCTCCCCCGAAGGGAGAGGCACCAGAGCAGTCCTATCCAGCCCCACAATGGCCCAGCCACCCTTCCCTCTAAACCATGCCAGTTCTCCAGCAGAAACGGATGTGTGACAGAAAGGTAAACACCAAGATAGAGCAGTGGACCTGCACTCCACCAGATGGCCTGAAGCATGGGTGGGAGGAAGGCAGTATTATTATCCCCATTTTAATAGGTGCAAAACTGAGCTCAGAGATTAAGTGTCTCATTTAAGGTCATCCAGAAAGCCTGTGTCAGAGCCAAGAACTGAAACCAGATCTCCAGAGTTCCAGTCCAGTACTTTTTCTGAAGACAAATGCTAGAAACAAAATTCAGCTCTAAATCTGGGTTCGGATTCTGCCCCTTTCTCCCCGTGTGTTTGGATTTTGGCCCACCTCTGATTTGCCCACAAGGGCCAATGAATGGCCACATTTTCTATGATGAACTTGGACAGAATTGAGTGCTGACAATTAAACCAAACGTCTCACGTGCTCCTAAACAAGGTACTGACCTAAAGCTGGAAAAAGGATGAGATGACATAGAGGAAGTGCAGAGAGGAATGGCAGCCTACAAGACTGGAAGCTACTTTCCCCCTGCATTCAGGAGGCATCTATTTTTGACTAACTCTTTATTACAGATGTGCAAACATCAGGCTACCCCTCTGGCTGCTGGGAGGGGGACTCCACTCACTCTCCTCAGCCCTTGGTGTGTGTGGGGGAGCTGCCATATATGCCTTCTACATCTCTCCTCCTTTATTGTACCTCTCCCTATTCACTCACTCCCATCCCCTCAGAATCTCCTCTCCTTCTGCCCCCACTTGCCCCATGATACTTTCTTATCCCATCTGCTCTTCCTGCCATGTCAGTCTCTTGCTCCTCATGTGCTCCTTCCTACTCACTTGTCCCCTATCACTCTCCCACTTCCATAGTCCTTATCTCTGACTACTCCCCTCCAGATTTACAGGCTGGTCCCTACTCCTAACACATTTTCACCTTCTCTGTCTCCTACCCCTTTTATAGACAGCCCACTTGTGCTCTCATTGAGGGTCAGGAAGGAGGGAGCAGGTTAGCACTGTGTCCCTGTATAAAAGAAGGCACAAAGCTAGCTGCATGTGCCAGTTATAAGGCTTGATGAGTTGCAGGGCTGGACCACCTGTGATGAATTAAGTACTAGCCCCCCTGCACCTCCAGACTATAAGTGGGACCTACTCAAAGTCTAAAGGGAATGGTAGGGAGAAACTCTTTATCAGCTTCAAACCTTGACTGCATAAGGCTGTGATGGTGTGTCTACCCCACCACAGGGGACAGCAAAGGGTTAACTGGACTCTGCAAGCTCAGTTAGTCCACTTTGCTGCACCTGACTTGTTATTAAGTACAGCTGGGGAGGAGTTGGGCCTTCTTGAAAGAAGGAAAGCAACTAAAAGAGAGGAGGTAGGGAGTTTTCTATCTCTGAGAGGGCCTGGGAAAGGCAGACTGAGGAAGGTCCTTGGGTGGGAATTAATCCCTTGGGTGGGAATTAATCCCTGGGAAGGCATAGAGGCAGTCCTGAGAGGCTGGTGTTTCAGCAGGGAGGATCTAGGGAGACGCTAGAGGCTTGGGAATCAGAGGAGAGGCTGTGTTAAGCACAGACTGTAGGGAAACAGCATAAGGGACTTGGAGGCAGGAAATGGCCCAAAGAAACAGTAGCATATCTGAAGGAATAAACCTAGCTGCTTAATATGGGCTCCCTGGTCAGACCCCAGAGCAGAATAGGGTTGCCACTTCTGAAGTACAGAAGCCAGGAACATTGAGGTGATCCTGAACCTATAAAACCACACAGCTAGCAGTGTGTAACTGAGCACCTTTCCAGATTTTCTAGGTCAGCTACCTTGAAAAGGGATGATCATGAGGAAAACCTGAATAGATGACAACCCTAGAGCAGAGGGTGAGCCTGGGTTCCCCACTAGCCCTCAGTAAGCGGGGACAAGCCTGATGTATGCACTCTTGAGCCCAGGGTGGGACTGAAGACTGAGCCTTAAGGATAGGCTGAGGAACAGCCTAAGAGAGGGCCGAATTATCTCTGGTGTTGGGACGCTGAGCTTTTAGCTGGACTTTTGTTACCCCAGAAGGGCTGGAAACCAGTTGTGACCTGACTGGAGGGCTGAGTTGTGAGAAGAGAGACCCCTGCAGGTCAGGGCAATAGTGGTTGTTGGAAGGGGATACTAGATGAGGAAAGAGCTGCTATGCCATAAGGGGGTACTCTAGTGATGAGTTCACTCTTCCACAAAGGCATTTTTTGGATACCTTGATTGTGGGAAGTTACTGGGTCCTGCTGTGTCTGGAGTAGGAGACCCTGGTCATGTACTTGTCTACAGTTTGCACGATCTTGTCACCTCCCTCTCTCTGTCATATGTCCCTTCCCAAAAATGTTACTTCTGATCAGAGCTGGATTGAGCTGATAAGGGGCCCATCAAAGGACGTGATTCTTCTCTCACTGCTTTATGGTGAGCTAGAGGAATGCTGTGCTCATAACACCCAAATCTATAGCTGTTGGTTCATCAATTATCTTTTTATTAAAAAAAAAAAAACCTTGTCATAGACAAATAGCAGACTCAGCAGTGTCTGCTTATGATTTCTCTGTTGGCTACAAAAGTGTCAAAAGTCAGTGAGCTTGCTGGGACTTTTCTGTTTAGATGCCCTTGTGATAGAATGTGGCTTCTGCAAAATTGACCTCTTTCTTTGGGGACGGGTGCTGAGCTGCCATTGTGCATCATGGGAGTTCTGTGGCTATAGTGCATTCTGGGTTAGGAGTGGGCGTAACATCTCTTTGGTGCCTTCCAGATCTGGTTCAAGCCCTGCTGAGTGTCCAACCAAATATCTAGGAAGTATTCCTTTGTCCCTGGATATCCAGGGTATTTAATTCTTCCTAGCAGATTATCCCGATGATAAAATCTTGTGGGCAGCCAAGTAAGCTGCTGAACTGGGTGGGGAGCTGGTAGGAAAACAGACAGGTTTCCCTCAGACCTGCACCGAAATTGGACCTTCACCAAAATCCAACGGTCTCTACAGACATTCTATCAGAATTTCTGACCAGCGCTAGTAATGAGCAAGGTGCTGGGAGTGTGGAGATGCTGAGTTCTCCTCGTTTTGCCACTGACTCTCTGATCTCAGGCAAGTCACATCTCTTCTGTTTGTTTCCCCTTCTGTTCACCGGGATATTACTTGCTAACCTACCTCACCATGCTGTTGTGAGGAGTTAATGGCTTTGGGTAATGTTTTGAAAAGTGTCAATGTGATTTATGAGCCTAAGGCCCAGGTCCTCAAAGGTGTATTTGAAATCAGTGGCAGTTAGTCTCAGAGCCTCAAAGCACCTAAGTCTCATTGACTTTTAATGTGACTTCGGCTCTTAAATCACTTAGGCATTCTTGAAAATGTCACTTCTCCATATGAGAAGGTAGCACCAATTAAAGGTGTAATTTTTAAACTGATTTAGTTAAACCAGTGCAACCTCCAGTGTGGGCATTATTATTTTGATTTAAACCAAACTTAGTTTAGTTTAGTGTAAGTAATTTAGAAATTGGTTTAAGTTAAATTGCAATAAATCACTCTTGCACTCAGTCTAATTAGTTTAACAAAGAAGCTAAAGGAGTGACTTGACTGATCTATAAATACCTACATGTGGAACAAATCTTTGATATTGGGCTCTTCAGTCTATCAGAGAAAGATATAACATGATCCAATGGCTTGAAGTTGAAACTAGATACATTCAGACTGGAAATAAGGCATAAATTTTTAAGTGAGAAGAATTAACTTAACAAGGGTCACTGACCATTTTTAAATTAATTCAGGGGTTTTTTCTAACAGATCTGCTCTAGGAATTATTTTGGGGAAGTTGGCTTCTGTTATAAAAAGAGGTCAGGCTAGATGATCACAGTGGTCCCATTTGGCCTTGGAATCTATGAAAATGATTGTCCACATAGGCGTTTGCACCAGTTCAGTGACAATGGTTTAACATGAATCAGTCATCAAACAAGTGCCAATTTTGTCATGTAGATGAGGCCAGTGCCTGTACAGTGCTTTGTATGTTTAAAGTGCTATATAAATACTAGGTGGTGATAGGTAATTCACAGTGAATAATTCATTAGATGAATTTCAGTTCTTATTTTTTTTCTGTTCCTGAACTGCTCAAACAACCTATTGTTACTTCAGATTTATTCCTGGTTCAAAATTATTTGCTGAGTGTTTTCTGCAGATAACCCTTGCTTTCTCTTCTCTGTGAGTAGGCTGCTAGTAACATATGAACACTGAGCTCTGTTGGTTGGCTTGATTGGCCAGATGCAATGCTACATTGCCATTCCTAATTCGAGTCCTCATGTAAACGTCACCATTTCCCCAGACGCTCCTGCCTGTGAACTGTTTGTGGGAAGGGAACACACAGCAGTTGAAGCAAATTCATTCAATTCTTGTTTGTACTACAGAAGCATTTCAAGGCCCTAACTAAGATCAGGGCCTCCTGGAGCCAGGTGCCGTATGTACACATAGAGACAATCCCTGCCCCAAAGAGCTTTCAGCATAAGCTCCTAAATCATTTGAGATAGGACAAAAGGTGGGAGAAGTATTATAATTTTATATATGGGGGTGCTGAGGAATAGAGAGATTGAAGGGTTTGTCCAAGGTCGAACTGTGAATCTATGACAGAGTTTTGAAGTATTCCCCCAGCTATAGCCATAGCCAAGGTGGGAGAAAGAAACTGAAGCCATAGCAGAAACTACTGCAGCATGAGGGGAGGGAGAAAGATGAGGCCAGTTGGGACCAACCCTGCCCTCCAGCATTTTCTAGGCCCAGTATTGTGCAGGAGTGACCTTCCCCCCCCAGGACTGTGTGGGCTGCGCCAAGAGAACTGTTCTGGGAGAGAACCAGCCTCAGGGACCAAGGAAAATGAATCTGCCAGGAGCGCCTTAGCAGCAGAGCTAGGTGGGAGTGTTCCAGCAGAATAATTTTCTGATGGAAAATGTCCTTTTTGCAAAATCAAAATTTCCCATGTGAAAATGTCAGGGTTGCTGAAAAGTTTTCCATTTTCTGTTAGAGCAAAGACCCTTTCTGAGGATATTTATGAACACCAGAGAGAACGCCTCTGGACAGATAGTGCTACACTATCCAGGGAGGGCTCATTCCCTCAAAGGCCTGGAAATTACCTTAACCTTCCTTTCAGTATGCTGGCAGGGTTTTAATGAGTGGCTCTTAAGCCCCTGAGGGCATATTTATACTGCAATTAAAGCCCCTTTCCTCCTCTTCTCTCCTCCCCCCCCCACCCCGCTGGTCTGTGCCAGTTGACTCGGGCTTAGAGGCTGTTTAATTGTGGTGTAGATCTGTGGTTCTCAACTAGGGGTCTGGATCCCCCTAGGGGGCTGCAAGCAGGTTTCAGGGGGTCCTCCAAGCATAGCCAGCATTAGACTAGCTGGGGCCCAGGGCAGAAAGCCGAAGCCCAATTACATGGGCCTGAAGCCCGGGGCCCTGAGCCCTGCCACCTGGTGCTGAAGCCAAACTTAGCTTTGCGGGGGGGTCCCTGTGGCATGGGGCTCCAGGAAATTGCCCTGCTTGCTATCCCCTAATGCTGGCCCTGGCTTTTATATGCAGAAAACCAGTTGTTGTGGCACAGGTGGGCCGTGGAGTTTTTATATTATGTTGGGGGCCCTAATAAAGAGAGAGGTTGAGAACCCCAGTGTAGGTGTTTGGGCTCAGGCTGGATCTTGGGTTCTGGGACTCTGTGAGGGGGGAGGATCCTAGAGCTCGGGCTCCAGTCTGAAGGTCTACACTGCAACTAAAACTGCCCCGGAGCCTGAGTAAGCTGTCACTAGCCAGTCATGAGTTTTTAATTGCAGACTGAGAGCCCACTCTTGGACAATGCTGGTTATTAGCCAGGAAGGTTTCACTTTCTCCTCCTGCGGAATGACTGATTATATCTGCAGAGTTTGAATGAAGATGTTCTGTGTCTTCCCTGCACACAGGGTGGGAATGCATTACCCTGCTCGTTGATGTGTTCCTTTAAATTAGATTTCTGACTGAGTTTTGTGCTCCTGAAAGGGAGCATTGGATAGAGCCAGAATCAGGTACTGGGCAAGCTTCCTCCATATAACTGCCTCGGTACGTCAGTCCTGCTCTGTACTTTCACACCGATGCAGCCATGTCAATACACCTGACTTCCATAGTGCAGTCAGCAGTCTTTTCCAGGAATGCTTAGTCCAGGCTCACAGAGACCTTCTGTGGTGACACTAGGCAAGACAAGCTGTGTTGATCAAGGATCTAGTAAGAGTGGGGATAACCACAGGGTCTGGCTGTGTCCAGCAGCCCTGATAAAGAGTCTCCTTTGGAGCGGAGTCCTGCATCCCCTATTCTATGAAAGGTGCTGCACATTCTAACCCACAGCATCCATTGCTATGCCACTCTCAGGCCGTTCTTGAGAAGAACCTGTCAAGCCGTGTGGTGCAAGTGAGGACAAACTTGAGATCTCCTCCCCTGCAACTCATAGGCATGGGTGATACATGATGTGTCAGGATTTGAACTTCAGTTTCCAGGAGAGAAACTCTACTGCACTAACTGGGCCGTCTGGTCAAGGCTACTCTAGCTGCCCTCTCTCTAGCCTCCCCATCACTTTCTCCCCCTCTCCCCTCCAGCCGCACTCCTTGCAGCAGCTGCTTCATCATTCTCTTAACAGTACAGGCAAATATAATTTGTGGAGTGAGTCACTTTGGTTCATGTGCTGATCACGGTCTTATCGCAGGTTCCAGTAAGACCCATTTTAATGATACTCAAACAGCTGAGTTATTAAAACAAACCTGGAGGCAGCCAAGCGGAAGGGATCTTGAGTCATCTAAAGAGATGCCCCCCACCCTGGTATTTAATGCTGCTGTGGACAGCTTGTTTTAGCACAGAAAGGTTAGGCTAACTGTAGGTGACTGCAAAGGGAAAAGAGCCTTTAGAAGATGAGGGAGCAGTGCTCATATCTTGACATTAAATTATGTGGTGGGAGTCATTAGGGTGGGCCCTGATCCCTAATGGGGGGGCCTCTGGATGCTACAGCTGTCAAAACAATATTTACATATGTTATCCTACAAGGCCTGCATGCACCACACTCTCCTTAAAGTCCATAGGATAGGCATGTGCTGAGGGCTTGCAGCTTGAGCCATTGTTACCCATTACCACCTTAGGAGAAACTGACTCAGATATCAGAACAGATCTTAAGTGGAATATAGGCCTTGTGCTGGCCTGCTGCACAGGAGTGAGTCTGACTCTAAGTCCTAAATTCAACTGCACACGCAGGAAAACTAGTGTTAGGGTTAAGTTCCAGAACTCAACGCGTGCACGCACAACACCACTCCACTACTGCCTTTGAAATGCACCCTCCCCACCCCCCAAAAACCCCTAGCACGTCCCCCCCACAAGGCAAGCCCATTAAAACCTCAACCACAAGCAGGACCAGTTCTAGGCACCAGCAAACCAAGCACGTTTTCAGGGGCGGCATTCTGTCCATCTTTTTTTTTTTTTTTTTTTTTTTTTTTGCTTTGGGAGGCAAAAGCCAAGAGTTGGCCCTGGCAGCAGCAGGGGCCACTGCGGTTTGCGCCTCAGGGGAGCAGCACCCGCACCTTGTGGCTGGGCCAGGCAGTCTCCAAGCAGGGGATCCTCGGGCTGGGGGCCACCTTGCGGGACACACGGAGCCTCCTGCAGGTGCCGCAGGGCGGCCGCCCCCTAGTGCCACAGCCGGGGCTGAGCAAAGCAGCCCAAGCTGCCCAGGGACTGTGGCAGGGCGGCCAGAAGCAGCAGCAGCAGCGGGGCCATAGAGGGCGGGGCGCTGCCGGGCTGGGCCCGCATCCCGCTCCCTGGGGCTCCGCTCCCTCTGGAGCTAACCTGCCCTGGCTCCTCAGCCCCCTGCCGGGGTGGTTCCCCAGCTCTGCCCTCCCGGCCGGTCCTGGAGGCAGGAGCCCTGGCTGGTGGGACCCTGGGCTGAGGCGTGGCCCAGGAGCCCCGCTGCTTACCCCGACCCTGCCAGCGCTGGACCGGCTGGAGGCAAGGGGGGAACAGGCGGAGTCAGCACTGGTGCGGGGGAGCCCAGGGCTGGGGTGGCAGGGGGTGTGGGTGGGTTGGGGTGTGGAGAACAGCCCAGCGCTGGGGCAGCAGGGGGTGCGGGTGGGGAAGGGCACTGGTGGGGGGGAGGGGGGGGAGGGGGGGAGAGCCCAGGGCTGGGGTGGGGGGCAGCCAAAAAATTTTTGCTTGGGGTGGCAAAAAACCTAGAGCCGGCCCTGACCACAAGACAACTCTGCAACCCGCCCCTTCAACAACCACTTATAGTATCTAGAAAGAGAACACACCGAGATGATTGATAACATCACGTCTCCTCACACTTGCATGACTCAAACTCCTCCCCCCCCCCCTCACACATGCAGCATGCTAATGGGTTGGTGGGAAGACGGCTGCTGTGTTTTCAACCGTTTTGATGATATCGCTTAAACTGCAGAAGTGGGAACATTGTAGCACCTTTTAGCTGGACACAGAAACTTTTAGTATTTGATATCCCAGTGCATTGTGATAATGCAAATCTTTAGGCCCACATTAAAAAACCCAGCAGATTAAATTATTTTTCTGGCAACTGGCAAATCCATAAAAAACCCGGCCAGCCGGTCAAATACCAGCCAGGTGGCAACCCTACTCCAGGATAGTCAGTGACAACACTCCCAGCTAATGAGCCACTACACAGAAACACTATGTTGTTGGCACAATTCTGACTGGCTGGGAGTAGAGGACAGCCTCACAGCTGAGTTACTGATGACCCATTTTGTAGGTATCCCATACAGTCAGCACCAGGAAACAGGGCAGCTTTGCATGTAAGCTTGTTGAAGGGACATAGGAAGGAAAGAAAAATCTAAGCACTGGATCGCACAGAACATGAAGCATCTTGTGCCGTTGTAAGAGTGGCTCATGATCCTGGTATTCTTAGAAAATGACCCTCCATGACTATGGTGATTCACACAAGTGACATGAAGCCAGTCTGGAATTGAAGCCCTGGCTCCTTCCAAGCCCATCTTGTCATTTATCAAAGCAAGTCATAGAACATACTTACCAATACTGTAGGAACACAGGGTTCGTGCTGTATGAGCCCCATGAAAGACAAGACAGGGTGAAGCAGGGGTGGCCAGTTCCCACCCCATGCAAGTCTCTGAAAATGTTGTGGCTTGAATGAAACTGAAGTTCTTGAATCTATATGGGAAAATTCTCTCTGTCCCCTTTTAAGATACCACACTGCTCAGCCTGCTAAATCTTCTAACTCTCGCTTCAGGTTTAAGTCCCTTTGTACGACACAGAGAATTCTTTCCCTTTCTAATCTCCTTGCTGCCCTATAGGTAATTGAACAGCAGATCCGCACAGTAAAGCCTTCAAAAGGAATTACAAGGAATTACAAATCTCATATTCACCTCGCTTCGCCCTTTGCAGATGTAAAATGAGTGGCATATGTATCTTCATAATCCACATGGCTCAGAAATTTGGGGTTTTCTGCTTAGAAGTCTGCTCTGCTTTCCCCCTCCCTCCCTTTTTCTGTCAGCCAGACATCTTGCTGCCTTTTTAGGGAAGGACTTTGGCTGAACTTGAAAGCATGAAGAAAGCTCCGCTTGAAAAGGTGACCTGACTATTTGGCAGGCTATGAGGAGGCAAAATCACGGCACTTTTCATTTAATAAATGAAGAGAAAAGGATGAAAGTGGAAGGAGTGCAGAGGTGAGTCTTAGGCCTTGGCTACACTTACCGGCAAGTTCGACGGCTGGAAATCGAACTTCTGGGTTCGACTTATCGCGTCTAGTCTGGACGCGATAAGTCGAACCCGGAAGTGCTCGCCGTCGACTGCGGTACTCCAGCTCGCCGAGAGGAGTACCGCGGAGTCGACGGGGGAGCCTGCCTGCCGAGTGTGGACCAAGGTAAGTTTGAACTAATTCGAAATAAGGTACTTCGAACTTCAGCTACGTTATTCACGTAGCTGAAGTTGCGTACCTTAGTTCGAATTAGGGGGGGTAGTGTAGACCAAGCCTTGGAGTGAGTGATTTATGAAGGAAGATCCTGGGCCTGATCCAAAGCCCGCTGAAGTCCTGGAATGATTCTCATTAACTTCAGTGTGTTTGGATCAGGCTTGAGAGAGAGAGAGAGGGAGAGAGAGAGTGTGTGTGTGTGTGTGTGTTAGCTAATAGACAAAAAAAAAACTGTGGAAGAGGGGGGGCCAGTACACATGTGATGAGTGTGAATACCAGAGAGAGCGATGAATTGAATTACTGAAGGTGGCTCACAGAGATACAGCTAGAAATGAAGAGGTTAAATTGATAGGTGAAAGAGCAGTGAGTTACCAGAAATGGGTGGCATGCATCATGGAGGAACAACAATGAAATGGGTGAGCAGCTAACAAAATAAGCCATTTCCGTTGAAATGAGCTGATAGACCACAGGACTGGAGGCTAGGATCTCTTTACCTATTTAAAGAGGTACCTATTTTACCCATATGCATATAGAGCCACAGAGTTTTCTATACTGCACAAAGGCAGCAAAGCTTCCAGTTAAATAAATGGAACATGAGGGCAGGTCTGCACTGTACAGAAGCACAGCAGATGTATCTGGAATCTTGGACAGCCCTTCAGGTCTGTTCTCCCCAAGCGTGTTTGGCAGCACCATGGGGGCACTGTCCCTGGGGGGCTGTGTACTCCTCATAGCTCAGCTGAAGTGAAGGGAGTTAGAACGTTTGATACCAGCTGAAGATCCGGCCCCTGCAGTGTTCAGCAGCACTATGCCTGGGTGGACCAGGAATGTTTGGCGGGAGTCAAACAGAAAAAAGGCAGTGTTTAGTGCTTGACCACATAGCTGAACTAGGCTGAGTAAAACTTTCAAGTGCCGAAGGCCCAGATTTTAAAAATATTTAGGTATGGCTGCACTCACCCTCGCAACACCTAATTGACAGAGAAGCCTAAATCTCATTTTCAAAGGTTGTATGTCTTCAAAAGGGATTTAGATACTGAATCTCATGGACTTTGGACTCCTATGTACCTGAATCTCATTTTCTAAAGGGATGTAGGCTTCAAAATCAGTTAGGTGTCGACACTGATCGCAGCAATGACAAAATACCTTTCAAAAATCTGGGCCCAAATTATTTATGTACCTAAGTCCCATTTTCAAATTGACTTAGGAACTTCAGAGTCTAATTGTCACTGAAAGTCAGTGATACACACTAAATGCCCAAATCACTTTTGAAAATAACTTAGACTCTTAAGCTACTGAAGTGCTTTTGAAAATTTTCCTCACTCTGAATTCACACCACGGAAACCTATAGGAATTTCCCATGAATATTTATTTTCCAGATTTCTTATGTCAACAAATGTTTCTTTCCAACTTTGTCTCTCTCATTCCCGGTCTCCTTTCTCTGTCATGTATCAGAGGGGTAGCTGTGTTAGTCTGAATCTGTAAAAAGCAACAGAGGGTCCTGTGGCACCTTTAAGACTAACAGAAGTATTGGGAGCATAAGCTTTCATGGTAAAGAACCTCACTTCTTCAGATGCATCTGATGAATGCAGATGCACCCACGAAAGCTCATGCTCCCAATATTTCTGTTAGTCTTAAAGGTGCCACAGGACCCTCTGCTGCTTTTCTCTGTCATGTCAGTCTATTTCCTTATGCCAGACAGGGAACTCTTAGTTGCACCACAGTGCTTGTGTTTGCAGTGAACTACTGAGCCTCTTTTCATCCTGACAAATGCAGATCATAGACACTTTGCCCTCAATTCACTCTGATGCTATCAATTACTTGTTTATACAGCTGCTGTCAAGCTACACTAAATACTTAATATTCATGTCAGGAACTGGGGAAGGAGAGAGAACCGTGCCCTGGTCTGGTCAGATTTGGCTATTGTTTGCTGAGATAGGGGGACAATAAACTCTATGTTGAGAGAGGCACTGGGTAAGAAATTCTTCAGCATGCCTCAAACTACTGGTAAGGCGAAGGTGCTCTGTGTGTGGAGAGAGTGTGGGTGGAAGCATGGCTCTTGATGTATATCACACAGCCTCAGGAACTGATCACTTCAATGTTCACTCTTACGGCTCTGTGTACTGTGGCACCATCCTTCTAAAGGAGGGCTGGCTGAAACTCCCTTCAGAACTTATCAGTATTTCTGCAACTGGCCAAAATTCAGAAGCTCCCTGTTTTCAGGAGACACAACTAAACCCTTTCTGCAATTTGCTGGTTTTGGAGACTTCTTGTGGATCAGAGTTCAATGTGTTAGCCAATTATGGGCTCTCTCTTTTGGTTCTGAGTCTCTGTAACTGCATCTACACTAGGGTATAAAACTGCATCATATTGACACCCACAAGGTCAACAGCAAGTCTGGAAAATTTAGGGTATGTCTACACTTGGAGCCGGTACTTGGAGCTCCAGTAGACAAACTAGCACTAGCTCTAGGAGAGCTGAGAATAGTAGTATATCTGCAGTAGCACAGGCAGCAACCTGGGCTCGCTGCCTGAATACGTACTTGTGGGGTCAGGTGGATTTGTACTCAGGGTAGCTAGCGCCTTCCGTCTCTCGCCACTGCCCTTGCTATCGTGGCTAGACTACTATTTTTAACATGTTAGCTCAATGAGAACTAGCTTGATTATAGAAGAACAGGAGTACTTGTGGCACCTTAGAGAGTAACAAATTTATTAGAGCATAAGCTTTCGTGGACTACAGCCCACTTCTTCGGATGCATATAGAATGGAACATATATTGAGGAGATATATATACACACATACAGAGAGCATACCTAGCTTGATTATGTCTCCTCAAGATGGGAATCGCACCCCCAGCTCCAAATGTAGGCAGATCAATTGCACAGACCTCTGCCACTAGAGCTAACAGAGTAACTGATAGCTGTAGTAAGTTGTCATCCTATATATGGACCAGTACTTTGTGACACTCTGACAGAGGATTTAACAGCTATTTTCTGATGACAGAAGAATGGTGAGACTCAGGAATTCTGGTTTCAATTTCAAGTTCAGGAGGGGAGTGTACTCTACTGGGCACAGATTCTTCTCCCGATTTCCCCCCAAAACTTGAGCCCTTCTACCCTGTCGGGTGTCTTCCCCACTTCCGGCTCTCTGTTCCACTTCAATTCTCCTGAGCTAATCCCAGTCTCCACTCCTTAGGCATCTCATTCCAGTCCCAGTCTTTGCCCAGCCATTCCCAGTTCTCCCCCAGTCCACCACCACCTTGGCCGCAGTTCTGCTCAGCCCAGCTGGGTTCATGCCCAGAGTGGACAGAATCTTTAGAGAATATAGCTGCTAAAATCAAAGTCGCTTCTGAGCATGTGCAAACTGATTTCACCCCTCCCCCCGCCAACGCTTATGATTTGGGAGAATTTTCACAGTGATGGGCAAAAAGGCACAGTCCTGTCACACAGGCTACTCATCTGCCAAATTTCAACTCCCTGCCCCAAAGTATGGGGGTGCTGCACTATTCAAAGAAAATGTGCCAGGATTTTTTAACATGGGCAAAACAACGTATTTCCCCCTAACCTTGTTCAGAATTGGCTTAACTATTTTGGCTGAAATTTTCCAAAAAAGTTTAATGAGTGGTGCTGCCAGCTCCACCCATAATATATTCAGTCTACATGATGGGTATACTGGGCATTTAACTGTGTGTGTGTAAGTAAAACTTTTCCTCCCCTTTCAGGCCCATAGGCTGGAGGGGTTATTGAGCCCATGAAGTGCAAGTCTACATGGGGCTTCCAAATACCCAGGATCCCATGCACATATTTCCATTTCTTGTGTTTAAGGCAAGTTTTGGATCCTCCACCTTGTGACCATTTCATGCCAGTTTGCCAGATTCCCAGCACTCAGTGCAAATACTTGTGCTGTGATAAGATTTCACATCCATACCCAGAAGGGCCACTCATAGCAATTGTCACTTATGTAATAACAGTTGGCATTTATACAAACGTGAGGCTTCACCCATTAACAACAGTCCCGTGTGATAGGTAGATATTCTTACAGCTCATACCTTGCTCCACTTTATGGATGAGGAATCTGAGGCATTGGGAGATTAGATGACCTGGCTAAGGCTGCACCGAGTAAGTGGCAGAGATTAGCTCACAGTTCTATGGGCCCTAACAGTTAGGAAGATCCGGCTCAAGTATCCTAGGTTTACATGTCTGTGCTCCGTCCACTAGGCATTGCAAGGGATACAGAGAGCATCTCTGAAATACAACCATTCCTGGGGCAAAAAGCAGCAGCCAACTAGTATATAGCATGATACATGAAAGTGGAGGAGGGACAGTTTGTCTCAAAGATATTGAGACAAGCCCCTATTCTTACAAACTCTTTTCAAAGTGACAGTGTAAACATGACTTAGTTGTCTGGGCTCAATGCTTGTCTCTATTATGAGCTCGTGGTGCGATTCCCAGCTCACGTACAGCTATTCAGGCACAAGTATAAATAGCAGTATTGCTGCAGTAGCATGGGCAGCTTAGCCATGCCGAGTACAAACCTGCCTGAGCCTGGTGGGTATGTACTTGGCACAACTAAGCCATCCTGCTGCTGCTGTCCAAGCTACTGTGGCCTACGCTGCTATTTATACTCAAGCAAGCTGTCATTGAACTAGCGTGAGAAGGTGTATGCTAGCTGGGAATCACACCCCTAGCCTTTAATGTAGACATAGCCTTCATGACTTTAATATCAGATGTACTCAGGTTATATGTTACCCGGCAGTATTCTAAATGTGAGCACTGAAACCTCACTCTGGGATCTGATTGGCCAGCTGGGTTCTTTCTGGGTCAGACATCATCACCAGTAATGAGATTCCAGAAGTGGAGCTTCATTAACACTTCTATTAATGAGGCATGAACTGGAATGGAATCCAGTTCCCTTCTCATAGCTGTCTGGGCTCTGTAGGGCTAAAAAAAGTAAAACTTAATATAATGTTATATTAGAATCAGTGGATGTGACTTTGGCTACACAAAGCCAGCAGAACATTTTAGTAAGAAGATGCCATTTTAACATAATGTCTATAGAGGGCTAATAGGAACATGGTTATGAAGAACGTGATCCTGCTTCTATAAGGTGCTTTCCATTCATTTCCATGGGAACGGGATCAGCCCTTGTGTCTCATGTAAAAGAATTGTGTGGTACTCCAAAATTGCCTGTCTTGGAAGGATGATTGTTTGCGGCCATGTCAGTGCCAGGAGATGAGGGAATATCTTTTATTGGACCAACTTCTGTTGGTGAAAGAGACAAGCTTTTGAGCTACACAGACCTCTTCTTCAGGTCTAGAAAGATCCTCAGTGTCACAGCTAAATACAAGGTGGAACAGAATTAGTATAAGCAGTTAACACATTCTCAGGGACTGTTCAAGATGAAGTGGCCCGATAACACTTCTGCAGTCAGAGGACAGAAAAGGGGGGTTAGTGTGTTACACATTGTTGTAATAAGCCACAAATCTAGTGTCTTTATTGAGACCATAATTTGTAGTGTTTTAGGAAAGTTATGAATTTAAGCTCCTAGGCTCATCTTTTCAAGGTATTTTGCAGGTTTCCTTTGAGGACAAGGACAGAATGGTCAGATATACAGTGATTGTTTTGTGAAAAGCGTTCGCCCATGGATGATATGGTGTTTTTGTCTTATTTCTTTTCTGTGTGAGTTCATTCAAGAGCATAGAGATTGTCTGGTTTCACCCACGTATCTGTTTTGGGGGCAGTTAGGCAACTAGATGAGTACACTGCATGTTGTCAGAGGCATTTGTCTAGGACCCATGGATCTTGAAAGGTGTTGTATGGGGAGTATTGATCGTAACGGAGGAGAGATGTCTGCAGGTTTTGCATCTGCTATGGCAAGGTCTGGTGCCATTTTGAAAGATGAGTTAACCTTGCTAGCATGTGAAGTTTATATTATCTTTTCTGCAGTGCAAAATCCAAAACACTTTAGGATAGAAGGTAAATATCACTCTCCCTATTTTAGAGGTGGGGAAACACAGGCACAGAGAGGTGAAGAGCTTTGCTGAAGGTCATACAGCTAGTCAATGACAGAATCAGGAAGGGACCATAGGTCTCCTGTTCCTAGCCCACTGTGACCTCTCCTGGGCCCTGCTGCCTTCCTGCAGTTCTAGGGGATCTAGATGTTCTAACACTTTTGCACATATATGGATGTGTTCTGCATGCAGGTCAAAGTAAAATAATACAAATCCATTTGAAGAGGCCCCCTCCACACACAACATGCATGTTGTTCCCTGGTGGTCAGTAGTCTAACATGTCAGCTTTAAAAGCAAATCCAACATGAGAAGTATGAAGTTGTCCACCCATAGGAAAGACCTGCCTTCCTTGAGTCTCTCCTGTACATAAGAAAGCTAGGGAGATGGATCTGTCTACATGGAAGGACGTGGCACGGGTTGGAAAATAAAACTGAAGGAAGAAGGGAAGATGGAGTGGAGGATAAGGAAAGGAAAATGACCTGTATCAAAAAGCCATTAGGAAGATCTGACTGATACTCTGACATAATATTACAGTGCTCATAAGAAAGAGTTCTTGGAGTGGAGATTATTCATCACTCCAGAGCTGTATAATTTTAATATGTGAAATCGGAGCTACCACGAAAGGGAAATCACTGACTATTCTGATAAGTAAAGACAAATTATATATCATGAGTCTGTTTAAGAGAGAACATTGCCATTGTCCAAATTGGGTGGCTATAATTCTTCCAGCTTAATGAACATGGGCCGGGTGCTCAGAAATCAATGGTAATGTTAAAAAGGGACACTGTCAAGTGCTTTTTATGGATTTTAATTTCTTTTTCTTACCCTCTATTATTTGTAATAGCCCTTAGGAATACGAGAATAAAACATACTTCCCTGATGAGATTCCTCTCCCGTATAGCAAATGAGCCCTATGTCTCCCTCATCCACATTGAATGTTGGGATCCACATGGCTTGTTTACTCCTTTCGTGATGCAGGAGTATTACTAATGATGTCAGCAGTACCCAGCCTCCAGCAATCACTTGTTAAATTTTCGAATAAGCACCTTCATGCTATCTCCCATACTGCCCACATGCTTGGGAGGAGCTGGCTGTGAACATCCACAAAGGTACCTTGTTATCCTACTTCCAAACCTTCCTTAAAACTCTCTACCACAATGTGTGTCTTCCCCACTCCCCCCCTCAAAAAGGCTTGACAAAGCTAGGCTGTTTTTGCACTGACACCACTGCCTATTATGCTCACCAATATTGTGTTCTCATACTAGCTCATCTATAATTGTGTTTAATGGAGGATTTCACGATTTCTAAGTTTGGTTTCATTTTGGTTTGGAACAAAACCCAAGTGCTCAATGAAACAAAATTACTGTTCTCCACCCAGCAATACTGGGAGCCTGGGCTGCCAAGGAGCTGCTAATCTGGGAGCTGGGACTCCCAGGACTTCCAGGCTCCTCATTTAACACCCCATCAGCCTGCCAGACAAGGCAAGTTT
This sequence comes from Chrysemys picta bellii, assembly GCF_011386835.1. NCBI lineage: Eukaryota > Metazoa > Chordata > Testudines > Emydidae > Chrysemys > Chrysemys picta. Next base: position 152,393,922 of record NC_088793.1, on the reverse strand, counting down.
CTGATAGAAGCCTGCCTAATCTCTGATGGAATGTTGTTGACATGGCCAGGATCTCATGAAATGTTTCAACTTCAGTGAATCAGCAAATTTCAATGAAAAAAAAATGTGTCCTTTAAACTTTTCTGACCAGTTGTAATGATACTGATGTTACTTCTGCTGCTGAAGCAGCACGGAGGCCATTGGTAAGTCTGTGTCTGGGGTTTAAAATACCATTCTGCTGCTGTTAGCTGTAGCTCAGGCTTTGGGCATGGTACAAGTGTAGTGCCTTTGACACTGCAGCATATAGTGGGGATTTCTAGGATCATGATGATGATTTGTATTATCTAGTAGTGCCTAGAGGCCTCAGCTGAGATTGGGGCCCCACTGCACTATGTCTGCGTGGTAAGAGACAGTCAACACTCCAAAGTCCTAAAACTGAAATAGATGAGAGAAATAAAGGGTGGCAGGATCTTCTGGTTAAGGCACTGGACTGGTACTCAGGAGATCTGAGTTCAATTCTTGGTCTTACCACAGATTTCCTGGGTGACAAATCACTTACACTATCTTTACATACCCCAGGCTGGCATGCGTACCCCAGGAATGGCTCAAATTCATGCAGCTACATACCAGACAAACCCACCCTGAGAGTCTGCATGTGCTATGCTGGACTGTCACACTGTAGGCTGCAATCCAGTCCAGTGAGGGGTTACCACCTGCCCTGTAATCTTGGGTGCCTCATAATGCTTTGCTGTTGTAGCTCCCAACCTGGGCTTCTCATAACCAAATGATCAGCAAAAAGAAGAACAGGAGTACTTGTGGCACCTTAGAGACTAACAAATTTATTAGAGCATAAGCTTTCGTGGACTACAGCCCACTTCTTCGGATGCATATAGAATGGAACATATAGTGAGGAGATATATATACACACATACAGAGAGCATAAACAGGTGGGAGTTGTCTTACCAACTCTGAGAGGCCAATTAATTAAGAGAAAAAAAACTTTTGAAGTGATAATCAAGCTAGCCCAGTACAGACAGTTAAGAAGTGTGAGAATACTTACAAGGGGAGATAGATTCAATGTTTGTAATGGCTCAGCCATTCCCAGTCCTTATTCAAACCGGAGTTGATTGTGTCTAGTTTGCATATCAATTCTAGCTCAGCAGTCTCTCGTTGGAGTCTGTTTTTGAAGTTTTTCTGTTGTAATATAGCCACCCGCAGGTCTGTCACTGAATGACCAGACAGGTTAAAGTGTTCTCCCACAGGTTTTTGAGTATTTTGATTCCTGATGTCAGATTTGTGTCCATTAATTCTTTTGCGTAGAGACTGTCCGGTTTGGCCAATGTACATGGCAGAGGGGCATTGCTGGCACATGATGGCATATATCACATTGGTAGATGTGCAGGTGAACGAGCCCCTGATGGTATGGCTGATGTGATTAGGTCCTATGATGATGTCTCTTGAATAGATATGTGGACAGAGTTGGCATCGGGGTTTGTTACAAGGATAGGTTCCTGGGTTAGTGGTTTTGTTCAGTGATGTGTGGTTGCTGGTGAGTATTTGCTTTAGGTTGGGGGGTTGTCTGTAAGCGAGGACAGGTCTGTCTCCCAAGATCTGTGAGAGTAAAGGATCATCTTTCAGGATAGGTTGTAGATCTCTGATGATGTGCTGGAGAGGTTTTAGTTGGGGGCTGAAGGTGACAGCTAGTGGTGTTCTGTTATTTTCTTTGTTGGGCCTGTCTTGTAGGAGGTGACTTCTGGGTACTCGTCTGGCTCTGTCAATCTGTTTTTTCACTTCAGCAGGTGGGTATTGTAGTTTTAAGAATGCTTGATAGAGATCTTGTAGGTGCTTGTCTCTATCCGAGGGATTGGAGCAAATGCGGTTATATCTTAGAGCTTGGCTGTAGACAATGGATCGTGTGGTGTGTGGTGTGTCCTGGATGGAAGCTGGAGGCATGTAGGTAAGTGTAGCGGTCAGTAGGTTTCCGGTATAGGGTGGTATTTATGTGACCATCGCTTATTAGCACAGTAGTGTCCAGGAAATGGACTGCTTGTGTGGAATGATCAGCATGCAGGTCACACCTTGAGTGTCTGTGTGCTAGACAGCCCTGGTTCAGAAGCTCTGACCCCAGCAGCCTATCTGCAGTCCCACTCTGGCTTCCACCAGCCTTGTTTTCTACCTGCAGAGTGACCCCGATACACTCCCAGTCCTGAATTTTCCGAAAACCATGTGTTTTGCAATATCCAGCCCTCTCCTGGACAGTACAAACAAATAACATGGGTTTATTTGTTCCTATAAAGACCCCCCAAAACACCACAGCTTATTAACTTAACTGGTTGTAAATACACCCTTCCCTTTACATAAAGCAATGAGTTGTTTTATGGTAAAAATGAAATACATTTATTAATCCTAGGTGTATTTTGTTAAGTGACTTAAAGCATAAGGAATGAAAATAGTTACAAGTAAAATAAAATACTCTTGTAAAGGTCTAAAACTTAATCTAGCGAGATAGTTCCTCTCACCAGTCCTCCTCCTTCTGATGCATGGCTGACTTTTCCTCAGTCAGGACCTTCTACAAAAGTATAAAGTGCTGGCTTCCCTTGTCATCGTAGGAGAAAGATCTTTGCCTAGGCAGGTTTCTCATCTACATTCAGTTCCAGAGGCTTCACACCCCCACCCCCTTAGCCCATCTTTCTCAGCTTGCAAGACCCCGGGCCTCTCTCTATCTACAGGTGGCTTCTGTCCTTGACCTTGTTTCAAGAGTCAGGATGGCCTCATGCTGTTCTTCCCTTCCTGTGGGCCTCCCACCCCCCTGTATGATTTTTATGTAAATAGGTTTTCCATTGTTTCTGATTGCACCATGCTTAATTTACATAAGAGACAGGTAAATAGCTGTGTTTCCCCTCCCCCCCCTGTGGGAAATGTTCCTTCCTTTGTTTGGCCACACACTTTAAAACATATCAGTGAGTGTTCATTATTCCTTCCATAGTGTAATACATTTTACAATTATATTAATCATCAGTGTGTCATTAGCTTCCAGAAAAGACCTCACTCTATACACTCTATAATACAGTAATATTTTATACAATCAGCTGATTCAGTTGCAAACCAAGCTTCTGTCTCCAGCTGGGTATAGATGCCAGGCTGTCTTTTCCCCCCACTTGTCAGTGTGAGGTTTGCCTCCATTGCTTGTTAGCTCGATGGGTCTGTTTACTGCTTGAATGTAAATTGGTAAGCACACATTCCTTTCTTTAGGATAGACCTGTTTTAACAACTCCCCCTGACATACTTGGTTCACGCACACTTCAGTTATAATTCCAGCATATATTCATCACTCTTTATACTGGTCATGTACATACATCACATGAGAATATTAATGATCAGTGAGTTTTTAAATGATACCTCAGAAGGCATATTTTGTATAAAGATTATTACAATAGTGTGTATGGTGGGAATACGGGATGCTTTTAGTGTCACATGGCCACGTATAGAACACAGTGTACACGCATCTACCCAGATCCACGCTGCTGCTGTAGGCACACGCGTTAGCACTATCTCTACAGGGGTTGTATCTCAGGGTTGTTTGCATCACATAGAGACACTCTAGGCTAGGAACTGCTTGCCAGGTGGTGTTGGTACTATTCCCTGCCTTCACACATTTGCCGATGGCACTTCAAGATCAAATTGCCTCTCCCTTTTATATGTGCCAAAATGCATCACAATCATTGATCAATTGGCTGAGGTGACCCTGCTCCTTATTGTGGGACAAATATTTATGTAATGAAGAATGCATTAGACAAGATGCTGAATGGCATTTTGGCAGAAATTTCTGACCTGTTGAAGGCAGGTGGCCTTGAGGGATGATGAAAATTCATTTGTCACACTGGACAGTTACGCTGAATTCTGCTATCACCACGCAATCCATTATGGTGCACCATTACTTCTGATGCAGGAGAGTTAGCCTGGTGTGGTAAGAAAAACGTCATTCTGGAGACCGAGGATGGCCAGCAGTGGCTGCAGAGGTCCCACAGGAGGAAACAGACCCTCATGGAATTATGTGAGGAGCTTGCACCAATCCTTCAGCCCCAGAACACTAGCTTGAGGGAAGCCATGCTGATTCAGATTTGATTTGCTATTGCCTGTGGAAGCTGGCTACCCCAGACAGCTATAGTCCATTGGAAAGCGCACTGTTGGGGTCATGGTTGTAGAGGTATGTGAAGCAATTAACACTGTGGCTTACCCTTGGATGGTTGGCATAATAAATGTTCCAGAAATAATAGCTGGTTTTCAGAGTTGGTTTTGGGGTTCCCAAACTGTTCAGGGGCTATTGATGGTGCTCGTTTGCTTGCCACAAGGAGCAAGTATGTGTCCTGCAAGGTTTAGTGGACTGTTAGGTAAAAAAGCAAGTCCTCACTCTCCTCTCCAGCACCCGAGTTCGTGCGGAGTTGGTATGGGGCTCACAATCTGTCAGAGACCAGACACCAATTCGTTGATCAACGGGCTCACACTATCCTTAGCTTGAAAGGCTTCAGAGTAAGTGTGGCAAGTTTATTAGGGGTGAGCATCAATATTTATACACAGAAGTAAACAAAGTGATTAACAGATCATAATGGTCATGCATAATCAAACAAGATTCTACAGGATAAAACAGGTTAAAATGTAAATTCAAAAAGAGATAAGGGGAGATGGCTATTTAAGGGGGGGGGGTGTCATGAGTAGTTCGCAGGTCAGAGCTTTGATTAAAAGTTCAGACAGAGACATCAAGTCTGGGTTAAGTTTAAGCTCATCAAAAGTTCAGACCCAACATTCCTCCATTTGTAGCTTTGGGATAACTATTTACCAAAAGCTACACCCCATTTTAAGGAGCCAAGGGCCGCTTGGCAATTTCAGCCTGGGCCAACTCGAAGAGAGTAAGGCCCTTGGCTGAAGTAGGAAAAGAATAAACTGACCCACATGAGTCTATGAGGGAGGGGACACACTGAATACAGCAACACAGTATTATAAGGATTACTATGGCCCCAACAATACCCACCAAGAGTTTTTTAACCCACCCAAATCCAGGCAGCCAATTCCATAAGGCTCCCCACCAATCATAAGGTGGCTGGCCAGAGGAGTAGTTCTTAGCTATTTCCCTTAGATGTTTGGTACGTTGAAAAGTGTCAGAGTAGGTGTCATTTACAAAAACACAGCATTCTTCATTTATGAGGGCGCAAGTTCATCCCTGGGCTGCTAACATTATGTTTAAAGCCATTCGGTTTTGCAAAGCTAACTGGCGCAGCTGGGACATTTCCCCGGCCTGATTCTCAAATAGGGTTGCAGTTTCATTGGTTAAAGATTCTAGTAGTCCCTGTAGACGGATGACACCACCCCTCAAGCTAATGAGACCAGCCCACCGCTGCCACGACAAACCATCACGGATATTAATATTTCTGAAGGTTTCACGGATGTTACGAACGTGGGGAAAATGAGGGGGAGTGAGGGAGATGCGAGAAGGCGGTGTTAGCCATGCCAAATAACATGACCCTGCCCAATCAGGGGAGAGAAAGTAATAAGCTTTGGGCCCGCACACCCAGTATGTTCCATACAATGCGTTTCGGGTATTCCATTTCCCAAAGTAGGAGGTAACCCACCACCCGTTAGACCACTGTTCCCCTGGTAATGCAGAGGGGTCGTTGTGCGAACTGCAGAGGCACAATTTGGTAGTGGTGTTTTCAAAGGGCAGTGTAGTACTGCTTGAGCAGTTGTAGAAGGCAATCGTATGTCCCTTAGCAATTAGTTGGACACCCTCGTGATCTGAGCAGGGCTTCTTAAAAGCTGGCTCTGAAGGCCTGCCCACCCATGAAAAAGTTGGATCGGGGTGAGGGATCCACATATGGGATAAGTGGGATGCGCAAGGCTTGAAGCCAAGAGTTTTACTAAAGGCGGTGCCATTAAAATACATGTTGCATTTACTTGTTCCCACTAAAGTTGACCCCTTTTCTTTAACAAAACACAGTGATCCTGTCTGATTGGTTACCCTGAGATATCTGTTAATTGGCACTCCTGTTTTGTCCCATGTAAGATTGTGTTGGACTGGATCTTTTACTCTAGCCGGTGGCATCCAAGTCATATTAGCAGTGGTCAGGGGAATGGGTGTGAAGGGGAGTCCCTGTTCTGCATTTACTGGAAATTGAGTACATACCCAGCAATTACTTCTATTTCCTAAAATACGAGTTTTAACCTCGTGGGAATATCTAATAAAAGCATTATCTTCATAAGCAGAAAATAAACTAAAAAGGCATAATAAAAAACATACAGTTGTCAGAATAAAAGGTCCTCTCATTTTTTCCGAGTCAATTTAAGTCTGATGTCTGGAAGAGGTAAGCTGGTCCACTGGTCGGAGGCAGTGTCCTCAGTGGTGGCAAGAGCTGCTGGTCCGTCACTGTGGTCCACTAGGGCTGGCTTGACGTGGGAGTGGTGGATCCAGGATTTGCATCCTTCCAGGAACACTGCAGTCTGGGTTGTTAAAAGAACCTGGTGGGGTCCAGTAAACCTCAGCTGGAGGGTATCACCACGAACGAACTTTTTGGCCCAGACGAAGTCCCCTGGTTGGAACGGGTGGATCTGTTCTTCCAGCGGCACGGTCTGGGAAAACTGCGAGGCTTTCCAAAGGGTACGGAGGCGAGCCTGTAGGGAGAGAAACTGGCACGCGGTCATATGATCCCCTCCCAATAGTGAAACATCAGCACGTGGTAGCGCCCCGCCTTTGAAAGGGGGGTGTCCATAGAGCAGTTCAAAGGGGGATAATCCCAATACACGGGTTGGGCGAGTACGAAGGTGAAACAGGACCAAGGGAAGTACCTGAGGCCACTTTAATCCTGTTTCCTGACAGTATTTAGCCAATGTAAACTTAAGCTCCCTATTCATACACTCAACTTTCCCGCTAGACTGAGGGTGGTAGAGTGTATGAAAGGAGTGTGAAATGCCCAGTCCTTGTTCTAAACGGCCAAGGACATGACCAGTAAAGTGAGGTCCGCGATCTGAGTCAAGCACGAGAGGGATGCCAAAACGGGGTACAATGTCTCTAAGGAGAATCTTCGCCACTGTGGCAGCAGTACAATTAGCAGTAGGAAAAGCTTCGACCCAGGAAGTCAGAGGGCAAACCAAAACAAGGAGGTGCTTTTTCCCAAAAGCCTTTGGCATATCTGCAAAGTCAATTTGAAGATGTTGAAATGGAGCAGCAGGCGGAGGTCTTCCACCCTTAATTTTTTTAAGAGGCGGAGCAGGTCCATTACGCTGACATGTGCTGCATGCTTTCACTATTGACAGGCAGTAGGGTTGAATGCCTGGAGCATACCAAAAGCGAGCGATGGTGTCCACAAGGGCGTGCGTGCCGCAGTGACCCCCCTTATCATGGTGCCAGCGAACTGCCACGGGGTATGTGGAGCGAGGGAGGCAGGCTCGGCCATCCGGCATAAGCCAGGTCCCTTTGACCAGAGTGGCTCCGAGGCTCTCCCACGACTGTAGTTCAGCAGCGGGTACTGGTACGGGGTACGGTGGAGTAAAGGAGGAGGCTGCAATAGCCAACATGGGCATGGCTAAGGGTAAGACGGCAGCCGTCTTGGCGGAGGCGTCAGCCAGGGCATTCCCACGGGTGACGGGGCTATCATCTTTAGTATGGGCCCGGCAGTGAACTACAGCCAGGACCGAGGGTTCTTGGAGGGCATCCAAAAGCTTGTGGATGAGGGGGAGGTGCTGAATGGGTTTACCGGCAGCTGTCTGGAAACCTCGAAACTTCCAGAGGTGGATGTGACAATGCACAACTCCAAAAGCATACTTGCTATCAGTAAAAATGGTAATGGTCTTACCAGCGGCCAACTGGCAAGCTCGGGCCAGGGCATAGAGTTCGGCGGCTTGGGCTCCCCAGTTGCCTGGCAGTGAGGCGGGCTCTTGAATGTCCCATTCAGAGGTGACTGCATAACCGGTGAAACGCTTGCCATCAACATAGAAGGAGCTTCCGTCCGAGAAGAGGATGCAATCAGGGTTGTCCAGTGGCACGTCAAACAGGTTGTCCCTTATCTGTAAGATGCTATAAACTACTTCCACACAGTCGTGCTGATCCTGGAGGACTGGCAGGTCAGGAAGCAAGGTAGCTGGATTAAGGGGCCCACACCTTTCAAAAATTAGGTTAGTGTCTTCTAAGAGTTCGGCCTCTAGCTGTTGCTGACGATGGGCCGAAAAGACTTGGGTTGTGCCCCTACGCAGAAGGGCTGACAAGGCATGAGAGGTCCAAACCGTGGTAAAATGACCCAGGGTCAGGCTCTTTGCCTTTGTGATCAGCAGGGCAGCTGCTGCCAGAGTCCGGGTGCAGGATGGGGTTCCCTGAGCGACAGGGTCGATCTACTGAGAGTAAAAAGCAAGCGGGAAATGGTGGGGCCCGCTCAGCTGGGTAAGGACGCCACTAGCAATTCCGCCCCTCTCATGGACAAAAAGGTGAAAGGGTTTGCTGTAATTGGGGGGGCGGAGAGACATGGAGGAGGCCACACTGTCCTTGAGTAACTGAAAGGCTTGGATTGTGTCCGGGGACCACTGCAAAGGGTCAGGAGCAAGGTTAGCAGTGAGTCGGTGGAGCAGTTTGCTTAACTCCCCGCAGGACGGTAACCAGGGGCGACAGAAGCCAATTAATCCTAAGAAACCTCGAAGTTGTTTCTTGGTGTTTGGCAGAGGGCAGTTTTGGATAGTCTTTATGCGGACTGGGTCCATTTGTCTTCCCTCTGGGGTTAACAGGAAGCCCAGATATCGGACCTTCTGTGAGACCCACCGAATCTTGTTAGGGTCTACCTTGTGGCCTCTGGTGTGTAGGTATAATAAAAGTGCCTTACCATCGATGCGGAGGGCAGCTTCTTCGCGATTACCTAATAGGATGTCATCTACGTATAGGACTAACGTGGATCCCTGCGGACTGGTGAAGCCTTCCAAGTCGTGGCGGAGGCATTGGCTGAAAATCGTGGGGCTGTCTCTGTAGCCTTGAGGAAGTCGTTGCCAGACATAACTTTGTCCCTCCCAGGTGAAACCAAAGAGATACTGAGAGTCTGGGTGCACAGGAATGCTGAAAAAGGCTGATTTTAAGTCAATAACAGTGAACCACTCAGCATCCCAGGGGATTTGGCTGATGATAGTAGCTGGATCAGGAACTACTGCATGAAGAGGGACCACATACTGATTAACAACCCGTAGATCCTGTACAAAGCGCCAACGAATAGGGTCTCCGTCCTTTTTAGGAGGCTTTTTGACAGGCAGTATAGGGGTGTTACAGGGGGTGCGCTGAGGGCAGACTAGCTTTTGTGCAATGAATCCCTCGATAATGGGGCGGATGCCCTCCCGGGCTTCCAACGACAGGGGGTATTGAGGGACTGACGGGGGGGTTAAGGAGGGCTTCACTTGAATCCTTACTGGCTCTGCTGAAAGGAGACCATAGAGGCAGGTTTATGAATACTAATATGGAAATCATGGGAAAGGTTCATAATGACAGGATGCTGAGGAGATCAGGCTTGTATTTGAAGTGGGCAGCAGGGCTTTTGTTTCCCAGAAACAATGCAGTTATAATGGTATATTTGCACCAACTGTTAGTTTGGGGGACCCTACGTACTCACTCCGGCCTTGGCTCATGAAACCATTATGGCCCCCGGAAAACGGGAATTCAATTTCAAACTCAGTCGTTGCAGGATGGTGGTAAAATGCGGGTTTGGTAGGCTAAAGTCTTATTGGCATTGTTTACAAACCCATCAGGTTGCCAGTGTTGCAAATGCTGTTTGTGTGATCATGTCCTGCTGCACACCGCATAACACTTTTGAAGGTGAATATTTCTACCCAAAGTGGGTGCCGGACAATTCAAATTTGCAAGCTCTGTAGAGATAGCTGGATCCTACACACATGCATACTGGTCCTGAGTCCAGGCAGGCTAGACAAATTAGGGATACAATATATTCACATCTCCTGGAGGGAGCCAGAGGATGACATCTGCCAAGTGCTTTACAGCCTTTGTGTGAAGCTGCTTTAACTGTACATGACAGAAAATACAGACATACAAATGGGGCAAAATTGCCTTAAAAGGGTTTTGTTCTCTGATTTGTATTTGCTGAAGTTCTGTGTCCATTTATACATGTCACACTGCACATCTATTTTAAAGGCAGTTATTACAGGGTACCAAGATTGTGTTTACACCTTGGGGTGAGGTTTCACTGTTGGCAGTTGTGACTCTGGTATGATGCATGCATTCATTGTTCAATGTGCTTATACTTGTCACTATTGATACCTGTATGTAACCCAGCCCATCTGCTGTGATTAACTGTCCTTAAGGTCTAGTTTGCACTTAAAAATTAGATCAACCGAGCTTCATTGCTCAGGCTGTCGAAAAATTTTGTGTCCTGAGAACCGTAGTTAGGTTGACCTGGTGTAGAAATAGCTATGGTGGATGGAAGAATTCTTCCATTGACTTAGCTACCACCTCTGGGAGAGATGGATTAACTACATTGACAGATGCCTCCTATGTCAAAGAAAGGAATTATCTACCCTACGGTGTTCCAGCAGCATAGATGTGCTGCTGAAGCAGCTTGCAGTGTAGAGCTGTCCTAAGTCTCGAGGTGGGTCTGCTGCCAGTGACAACTGAAGACACTGCAATACTGAATAGCTTGTCACTTTATATTTGCATCCCAGTTTACAACTGTATGGGGAGTGCCACTTCGCACTATTTTATACAACACTTTTATGTGTCGCTTACTGGCTGCTATGGGTGGTTGGAATTTTATCTTCTACCCAGTGGGGTTCGAAGTACTTCACTGAATAATGCAGTTAATGGCTGACTCGATCCCTTCCTCTCAGCTTCTCTGGAACCTGTTTACTGTGTGGGGTTTTTCTAGTGATGGTATCAAGTGCAGCCCTTGTCTGCCTGGATTTGTCTTAAGTGCCTGCCACAACTCACACCTGTTCAGAGATCCCTGTTGTCAGATCTACCTGCACACTTTCAAGACATGGGGAGGGATTGCTGGGTGGGAAGAATACATCTGTATTGAGCCAGTTGACCGATCATTCTCCCCAGTTGCAATTGCAATTAAAGGCTGTTTTGAGACCCCTCTTCGCAGGGCAGTTGCACAACGGATAAGATGGTGGGATTGTAACTTACCAGACTGGGGGGTCGGACCTGCTGAGGCACCCAGTCTCTCTTGAGGCTCATCATTGGGGGGCTTCTATGACCTTGGGGGGCCTCTGGGTACAGGTGCAGAATTGCCTCTTCCTTACTTTCCTGGTGTTCTGATAGTCCCTGCAACCTCCTCCTCCTCCTCCTCCTCCTCACAGTCCTGTTGGACAATTAGACCATCTGGGCAGGACATACTGAGCAGCACCTGGTCAAGCTCCTTGTAGAAAGGTCATTTTGCATGACCCCCCCCCCCAAAAAAAACCTGACTATTAGAGTCGCTGGCTCTCCTGTACAGCCATTTCAAGTGTTTCATCCATTCCCTGTGCTGAAATGGGGTCCAGTGAATGCCCCACTCTGCCAGCTTCTGTGAAATTTTCCAATACAGGTGTATGTTCCTGGTGCTTTGGCCCAAATCGTGGAGGATGGTGTGCTCCATCCAGAGGTTCATCAGACTCTGATATGATTGGTGGGATATGCTGCTGCTCTTGGTTTTACAGGGTGCAGCAGAAAGGTGATCGGATGTGGTCTGCACCATGCTATTCCGGGAACATGCAAGGGGAAAGGGATCTTTGTAGATTTTGTAAGGATAGAAAAGGGTTGCATTGCATTGTGGGAATGTGGATGGAAGACTATGAAAACTCGAGACCTGGTACCTGCTCCTTACCTGCCTCTGCACTGCAGAGTGGGCTGCGTAGGGGGCCATTCTACAGCTAATTTGTACTTACCCACACCCCTCGGGCACGCTAGCTAGCTCAGCATCTGCTTGTTCTAAGACACATGGTTCAGGGGTTTCTAGGTGGACAATAGGGTGGTTATGGCACAATCATGCACCTGGATATCTGTAGAGTCCACAGATTAGACCTGGGCTTAATTTCACTGGGCGTTAGTTTCCCATCTGTGAAATGGGAATAATACTTCTCTGTTTTCGGGGTGGTGTGAGGATGAGTGTATTAATGTTAGTGAGGTATACTGATACTGTGGTGAATGGGGACCATATGATTATCTCCATAGCTAAGCCAGCACGGCCTTTCCTTCCGATTATTGCCTTGGAGTTCTTATTTTCCCCACCAAAGAGGGCAAGGATAATGATTAGAGGTGGCTGAATACAACCAGCAACCATCTGCAAATATTCTTGATATTCTAAATGGATTCACTTAGGCCACATTCATGCCCCTTTCAAACATCCATCAGCTTGTTTAAGCTGGTTAAATTTAATTGTTTAAAAGCCCATGATGGAAAGTTAATTTTAAGCTTGCTCAAGGTGCTCAAGAACTTGTGGAAAGAGAACGTTAGATTTGCTTTTCACAAACAGTTGCACTGGAAGCCTGATGCTAAGGGTTACTATGTTCCTACAATCAGGGAGCAGAAATGATGCCACTTAGCATAATGAAACCACACTGCTCTCATCTCAGACTGTAGGTAGCAAGTTGCACATTTAATGGACCCTAATGAAAATGCCATCAAATAAAGAAATTTGAGACAATCAGTCTGCTAGTGCATTTTTCTATAAAACAGAGGTGAAATCCATCAGACAAATTATTGATTACCAATTATTCAGTCAGCTTTACCAAGAGATCATCTCAGTTACTGAAGCTCAGAATGGCATTGCTCCATTCTCCACTCCTTGATACTACCGCTACTCAGTTCTTTTCTCCCTCTCAAATCCTTAGGGCAGTTTCTCCTCAATCACAGCTACGCTTTTATGTTAAAGCTGCTATTATCATTTACTTCTTTGTATTACAGGGATGCCTAGAAGTCCCAGCCACGAACGGGGCCCCATTGTGCTAGGTGCTGTACGTGCATATAATAAGAGACAAACCCTGCCCTGAAGTGCTTTAGTCATAATAGACAAAACAGACCCACGGTTTCTCTGCCCCCACCCCCCGTTTTGCAGATCTCCTCCCAAAGAACACAGAGAATAAATGACTTGCCCCAGGTTACAGGATAAGTCTGAGGGAACTGGGAAGAGAACCCACATCTGCTGAAGTCCAGTCCCTATGCAACAAGACCACACTTCTTTTTAAATGGCCTAATTCCCTGGCAAACAAAAAATCTAATGCATTGATCACCACTTCCTCCTCACAGAGAACTGTTATCTTATGACACTAATATAGGACAATGCAACTTTCTTTTGTATAGCATCTTCCCACAAAAGCTCTGTCACCCCAAGGAATACTGTGCAGAGTTAAGGAACGAATAAAAGCTCAGGGAAGAAATGGTGGGGCTGAGGCAAAAGAGAAAAGAGTGGTTTTCAGCTGAGATTTGAAATGAAACGGAGACGGAATGAGGTGAAGAGATACAGGAAGGCTGTTTCATAACCCTTTCAGACAGGCACAAGTACACAACTCTGGGGCATGGGGAGCCAAGACCAAAGGGCAAGAGGCACTGAAAACAAGACCCCAGGTGCTGGGAGTGAGTGTGAGTTCTGTTATCTGCACCTTGTTCCGGCTTCCATCCAATGGGAGCAAATGTTTTAAATGAGAGGAGCGTCACGTTCTCAGCAAACACCAGCCACCTTTCAGAAGCTTTTCAATATGCCATTCTGCTCTCTTCCTAGAGCTGGACATCTACGCAGGCCTGAGAGAAATGAGTGTGCCAGGTAGACGATGACTGGAGGAAAGCAAAGGTCAGCACAAGTGCACCCCAGTGCTAATTAGAACCAGCCTCACACCCTCTAGCAAATGCCAGCTCCTTGCCTGTACATCATTTGTGTGCTTGTTAGCATCTCATTTTGGAATCTTAGTGGTGCTTCAGAGGCTCCTTGCCTGAGTAGCGAGGGCTGTGAACAGAGCAACACCGGAGAGAGATAGCGTCAGTCACTGGTCTCAGGTGGCCAGCCATTTTTGTTATCCGACCGAGTTTTTGCTACTTTTTAGTCCTTGTGATTGAGCTCATAATGCCCTAATTAATTATTATGAGGAATGCACTGCAAATTAATTGAATATTCTGCTGCAGACACTTACGAGCTACAGCTGATTTATTACTGATTGGTGTTTCTGAGGGAAAACAAATCCGTTTACCTACCAGATCTCAACATACTGGTACAGGAGACTGTAAGTGACGGAGCAGTGTGGACCAGCACGCCAAGAGTTTATAGCGACTCGTGGGTTACCTCCCTAGCTGAAGATGCTGATGCGATGGTGATTGTGTGCTGGCTCCTGAATAACATCAAGTCCCACCGTCTGACTGGACCGTCGGAATATCTGTTAGCCCTAAACATCCAACACAACTATAGGAAAGTGAGTTGCATTCCATTGTGCTCACTGAATCCTTGCCCAAATTGTGAATTCTGTGCTGCCTACAGAATCCTTTACTGCTGGTGATGCAGTTAGAGGCTTGGCAATCAGATCCCAGGTGGAGTTTGCAGGGCCACTAGTTAAAGTTAAAAAAAGTCATCTTTTTCTTGTAAAAAATTGAGCAAGTTGCATCTGAAAGCTGTAGGGGGTGGGATTTAAACAAAGAATCCCATGTTGTTTTAACAATAATTTTCAGGGTGTAGCTGTGAGTGAACCATGCCTGCGTACATACAGATGGAGTGGGTTGTCCATGAGGATCAAACTCTGGTCCTTCAGCACTGAAAGCGCAAGCCCTCCCTCAGACAGCTCCTTTAGCTGTGAGTCACCAGAAGGTTGTAACACTTGCTGAGGCCAGCCATTAGCGGGCAACATAGTCACATTTCACAGTGACTTATTTCTGATGGTCTCCATGAGATCCTGGGATTGACACAATTGCAATAAACATTTTCATTGCACTGTGTAGCACCTTTTGTCTGGGGATCTCAAAGTGATCTACAAACAGCAATAAATTAAACCTCACACAGCTCTTCTGAGTCTGTCTAGCTTTCCTTTACTTAACTAAACCACTCTGCTGGAATGAGTGGAGTTACTCCAAGTTTACACTGACATGACTGCAACCTGAATTTGTCCTGGTGCCTTTTCTATTGTTTGCAGATACATGTCTTCTCTGTGGCCGTAGGGCTGTTGGAATGTCTGTCATAAGCTCTGTGTGGATATTAACGTAACTCTCTCGTTCTGCAGACAGAATATAAATCTGTCCTTGACTGTACTGAGAGTAATGGTGAGCCATGGTCTGTAACTGAAGAACTCTGTGGGAATGGCATTAATTTCATTTGAGGTGGCTGGATAATAGCAGTGGCTCAGTGGTAGAGCAGCTCGGTAGAATGTTTCTCATTCAGGAAGCCTGTGATATCATAGTTTATTTCTGGCATTTCCAGATTGTGCCTGGCAGATGTGCAAAGTGGGAGGAGGGGCAAGTGCAAAGAACTTCCCCGTTTGCACCCTCTGTGGAAGAGAGAGAGCCACAGCTGCAGTCCTCATGATCACCTGAGTGCAAGAACTGCCCTCAGCTAACACTACTGGCCTCCCCAAAAGGGGCAGAAGGGTGGAGGAGGACAAGCATGGCCCTGCCTCTCCCACTATACTAAAGCCGGCTAGCTGCAGATTGGAGTGTCGCAGGAGGTGCTCTCTCTCCCCATGCTACTCTCTCTCATAAGGTCTCCTGGAGCTCCCACTAGGGCATTGTGTGTAATACCACAATGACCCCAACACGGGGCCATGTGTCTGTAAAGCACACTGGAGCCTTCACTCAAAAGAATCTTTGGCAAACAGTTGTTACCACACCCTTGTTTTCCCATCACTTTTGTTGCCTCCTGAGCCTCTGAGTTTCCCCGCCAGGAGAGGCTGCTGCTAGAAGTGGGTGTGAAATGTATCCACACATGTGTATGAGGGTGAAGGGGCATAGAAAGGGCATCCATGGGCCAGCTGGAATAAATAGAGGTATATGAGGAGGAGAGGGGTGAGTCTGGCAGAGATGGGTGTGTCATGGCATGGAGGAGGGATATGTGGAAGAGAGTGGTGAGTCTGGCAGAGATGGGTGTGTCATAGCCTGGAGGAGGGATATGTGCAGGAGAGGGGGAGGTGTGAGACAGAAGCATGTACTTATGAGAGAGAAGGGGGATGAGTGTGGGGGGAGGGGATGTGATAAGGGGTATGTGGAGGTCAGAAGGGGGTGTGAAGGATGGGATGGGTGATTGTGAATAAGAGACATTTGTAGGGGCTAGAAGAATGTAAAAGGGGTGGGGTGTGTGTGGACTGGCTGGTATATGTGAGAATGGGCTGAGAGTGAGGGCGCTGTGTAGGAGAGGGAGGGTATATGTACAAAAGGGTGGGTTTGAGAATGTGTGGAGTGTATAGGAGAGAGGGGGTGTGAAAAGTATTGCAAGTTGAGAGGGCCTATATAAGGGTTAGCTGTGTGTGTCTGCCTTACCTGAGATAACAAAATGTGCTTTGAAACCCTATGCAATGATCTCTCCCTTCAAAAGGAACTGAAAGGTTTGGGGAAATAAAAGGCAAGAAAAGACTCTGGCAGGGGAAATGCATCATGCTCCCGGGTTTGACAAAGCTTGAAAGGAAGCGCAGGCTTGACAATAGTATTAATCAGACAGTGCCAAGCCCTGTTGCAGATCCATTCCAAGTGGAGCTGAAATAGTTAGCACTCCACCATGAGCAGCTGGTCTCTGACAGAGGAGGAGAGTGTAATCTGATTCTGTTAGCCTGGCTCCCAAAGCAGAGGAGTGAATTGGAGACAGGGCTGAAACCAGGCCAGCATTGGCAGACCGCTGGACTGGATGGTATAAGAGGTATTTTCTGTCATTCACTCCAATGATCCTATGAATCTGTGATCTCATTCACCCAGCATAAAGCCAAGAGTGTTTATATCTGAGACCCTTAATGTGCCATCCTCTACAGGGAATGATGCTGCTTCCTTGGAGCTTTTATAGCCTCTATCTTACTTAGGGAGGGTAAAAAAAAGATGTAGGGAGGGAAACGGCTGTGTTATAGTCAGATGGGAAGCCTGACTTTTTTCAGATGTAGGTGCCTATATTTGGTGCCCACAGAGGGTGACCAGATCAGCAGTCCAAAATATCAGGACGGGGGGGAGGGGGAAAAAAAGGCATTTAAAAGGGGCCGGGGGCATTAGCAGGCCCCGGCCTCGCGCGCTGCCCTCCCCACGGAGCCTCCCGCCCCCCGGCCCGCCACGGGCATATGCGGCACGCGGTGGATCTGGGCGGGAGCAGTGCGGAGCGGGCAGGAGCCAGGTGGGCGGCAGGGGCCGAATCCCCGCTGCTGCCAGGGAGCCCCGCGCCTCGCCCGCCCGCACGCGGCTGCGGCTCCTTCCCGGCGGGACGCGCCTCCCGCCGCCCCGGCCACATGCGGCACGCGTCCCCCGCGCCTACTCTCCCTCCTGCCAGGAAGGAGCAGCTGGACGCGTGCCGCATGTGGCTGGGGCAGGCCGGGGGGTGCGTCCCGCCGGGAAGGAGCCGCAGCCGCGAGCAGGAGGGAGAGGCGCAGGGCTCCCTGGCAGCAGCAGGGATTTGGCCCACGCTGCCCAACTGGCCCCTGCCCACTCCACGCTGCCCCCGCCCGGACCCACTGCGCTACCCCACGGGCTGCAGGGCTGGAGCAGCCTCCAGGCTGCGCTCCTGGCCCCGGGTGCAGCGGCCTGGGCAGTAGCCCTCTGTCGTGGTGGGGGGCTCAAAGCTTACCCCCCCGTCTCCCTCCCTTGCCAGCCCCCCTTTGCCCACCGGGTGCCCGGGTGCTGGAGCTGACTCACCAGCTCCAGGATCCAGGCACCGCCGCCACCCCCTCCCTCCCAGGCTTGCGCCGCCATGCTGCAAGCCTGGGAAGGAGGAGGAATGCTGCGTGGTTGGGGAAGAGGCAGGGCCAGGGTGAGGATTTGGGGAGGGAGCCAATGGGGGAGGGGGCGGAGCCGGGGAGGGGGGGCGGAGCCGGGGCGGAGCACAACATTTCTTTTTTGTCCAGCGTCCCGACCAAACATCGGTCGGGACGCGGGACAAAGAAGCAAAAATCGGGACAGTCCCAATAAAATCGGGACGTCTGGTCACCCTATGCCCACATCCCACGTGAAATTCCCAGCTGGAAAGTTGGTCTGGGGTCTGGTGACTAAGGGCTGATATTCTGGCTCATAGGGTCTCTTCACTCCACTCCAAATTCTCACTGGTGTGAGAGTAAAAAATGGCTTATTTTTCTCTTCATTTGGGTGGGAGAGGACCACCTCCTAGCTTCATCATACTACAGTGATGGGAGCCCTATACTAGGAAGGCAGGTAGAGAGACTTCTCATTCTTTAATGCTCATTCACAAAGACCTTGCATGACTCCCCTGAAACCTGAGAGGGGGTTGCTTGAGTGCCCCTTGCTAGGGACACTGAGGAGTTTGTTGCCTATTCCATGAGGTTCTGGTGAGGCAAAGGATGAGTAAAAGGTTAAACCAACAAGGCATTTTATTGGTCCATCATAACAGCTGTTAATGAGACTCCAAGGGGCTTACAAGAAACTCTCTCATTCATCCTCTCTTTATTCCCAGGACCATTTACCTTCTCTTCCTCTTACTGCCTTTTCCCTTGCAAGGAGCGCTACCTCATTCTGAACGCTGCTTAGTCACACAGGTACTCATTGATTCAGCAGGAGGGATACAGGAAACTCTCCCCTCTTGGAGCTGTATGTGTTGCCTCTACTGTATTTTCAGCCCCTGCTGGACTGACCCCTTCCCCCCTTCTCTTAATTACACTTCTGGTGCCTTATGCAACTCCTTTCCCATGAGAATCGGAAACATTAAATTAAATTTACAAACATTAAACTAACCTCCAACTACTCTAGGGAGGTAGTTGGGTATCATTTAGAGCTGCACGGAAATCGTTTCCCCACCCTTTGAGTATTAGAGAGTTCAAAAATTTGTAAAATATCAGAGGGGTAGCCGTGTTAGTCTGAATCTGTAAAAAGCAACAGAGGGTCCTGTGGCACCTTTAAGACTAAGAGAAGGATTGGGAGCATAAGCTTTCGTGGGTAAGAACCTCACTTGCATCTGAAGAAGTGAGGTTCTTACCCACAAAAGCTTATGCTCCCAATACTTCTGTTAGTCTTAAAGGTGCTACAGGACCCTCTGTTGCTTTTTACAAAAATTTGTACTGTCCCAAATCAGAATGAAAAGTCAAAATCTCAAAAATGTTCACGAATTGGAAAACCAAAAACATTTTTAGTTTGGGTCAACGAGAATGTTTAGTTCTGAGCATTTCAAAGTGTCTCATTTTTATTTCAACCTTTTTGCTTTTATTTAACCCCTTTTCAGTATAATTAGCTGAAATTTTTAATTGAAAAGTTATTTTGAGTCAGAAAGCTGGAATTTTTCCTTTTGAAAATGTCAAAGCAAAACACTGACCATTTCAAAAGTGTTTTTCAACTTTTTTTTTTTAATTTAAAAACTGCCCCTGTTTCGCAACAGTTTTGGTTTCAGCAAATTGGCAATTTCTGACAGGAAATTTGTCAAAATGTTCCTGGCCAGCTCTAGTATCATTATCCCTTATGTCACAAGTGGGTAAACTGAGGCACGGAGGGGTTCAAGTGACATATTCCAGACAGCAAATATGTGGCAGAGCTGAGAATAGAACCCATGAGTGGTGATTCCTGGTGCCTGCACAAGGCCATGCTCTCTTACTTCTATACCATTCTTGGCTCTGCCAAACAAGGGGTTAGAGCAAGTGGAAAGAGAAGGAAGGATTTGGGTGAATGAAGCAGTGCTATAACTTAGCTGGGCTGGCACAAATGTGAGACAGAGCTGTCAGAAGACTACATGGTCACTTCCCCTTCGTCCAGGGCTGACTGTGCTGGCAGGACTAACGTGGCCATAATCTCAGTGCCATCACCTGCTTTCTTCCATATTTGTGCTTACCAGATAGACAAGCCCAGTTTAAAAGAAAAATTCTGGTTTGCTCCCAAATCTACAATAAATAAGAGCCAGAGTCCAATCTAAATCTTCCCATGCTGTCCGGTAGAAGAAGGAGGGATACGTTTTTAATAATGTCCATGTTTTATTTCTATGGTCTATTATTTAACTCACAAGGGGGTGACAAAGATAGGCGGTCCCCTGAAAACAGAGGACTTAAGGTGTGTGTCTCCCTCTCTCTCTGCTGTGTATTTGTCATTCAAAGACTTCAAAATCCCAATGTGCCCTCCTGGATGTCTCTGGGCTAGACTATATGTGGTACTGCTGCCTGTACAGGAAGGTAAGGGGCAGTGAGAACTCCCACTCCAGCCCCTGTGTGGGTGCGCAGAGGTACGGAGTGCTATGCACCTGCTTAACATCCTGCTGAAGCAGGTGGGTGGAGAATAAGCTGTGCCTTCCCAGTGCATCAACCAGTTGAGCCAATGTGGTGAGGAGGTAATCATGTAAACCACAGCAAATGTTTCCCTCTAGAGAAAGGAGTGAACAGGGAGGGAGCTGTCTCCTATGGCCACAGCTCCTTCCCCACAATGTTCCTGGGGTGATGCAGCCAACCATTGCCCCTCACTATGGACTGTGTCCTAGGGGCTTCAGATGGATTCACATCTGTGTCTCATGGAAGTCTTTTAAAGACTCTTGAAATTTTTGATGCAAATTATTTATTTACAATAAAGCTTTCAGAAAACCCAGGAGACTGTTTAAAGTGGCAGCTGCAGCCACCCAATAGTACTGTGCTGTCATGCCCAACACGCCTCTGAGACTTTAAGTGACTTAAATATGCCATAGGACCCTGACGTTCTTTTCAGAGCCTTGTCACTTCATTCACTGTGCAGTGGTGAGGGAAGAAGGAAGTTAAAAGAGGCTTAGGAAGGATGATATGCCACAGCCCTCCACTGCTTGTATTTCTAGTCCCTTTAGCTATACGCTGCTATATCCACTTCACCTCAAAGCTACCCCACAGCCCAAAGTTCCTGTTGGGTTTCTAGTCCATGACAGGAGCCCAGCTTCTGATATTGCAGGGATAGCTCAGTGGTTTGAGCACTAGCCTACTAAACCCAGGGTTATGAGCTCAGCCCTTGAGGGGGCCACTTAGGGAGCTGGGGCAAAATCAGTACTTGGTCCTGCTAGTGAAGGCAGGGGGCTGGACTCAATGACCTTTCAGGGTCCCTTCCAGTTCTAGGAGATAGGATATCTCCATATATTATTATTATTATGAGGGGTGGTTGTTTCCATGTCCTTGGCGGCTCAGTCTGCCAGGGCATCTTTGGAACACAAGAAGTGCTCTTTATTGGATAGCACTTGCACTGCTGTGGCTCTTCTTCTGGCAAATACTTGACTCCTGATTCCTAGTCCTCCTCGGACACTCTAACTTGCATGTCAAGTGCAGCTCCCCAAACTGCTTCAGGGTTGGGATCCAAATGTTGAATTATTAGTCACGAATTTGTCTAGAGCCGAGAGTGTGGAAGGCATTTAATAGGCAAACGGAGCGGCATATGGGCTGGATGCTGATTTCAGTTACATGGGTTTAAAAATGTAGAACTCAATTAACTCCTTAGAGCCATCCCCTCTAGGGGACTCACAATCTTGCCCTTCACCTTGTCTTCTCCGCTTCACTTTTCCCTGCTGTCTCTATTCTAGCCTGTATGACTCTACCGTGGAATGTTTCAACTCCCTCTGAAAAGTAATGGATTCTGATTACAATTTTCCTAGAGAGTGAAGATTAAAATATATGGTGTGTCAAATCATATATTTTAACTGTCATGTAAATGGTACAATTTTGTAATATTCTTTTATATTTTATAATATTATCATTCACTTTATCTACTGTGCCATAAATTTCAGGCACCTGCTGTCTAGGATATATTATACTAGAGGGGCTCTTCCTGGAACAACTTCTGGGTTCTTTCCACCCTCTCTTCAGAAATCAGCAATGCAAGACTTTGGCTGCTGCTTGAATTACCTAGGATGACTGGGGGAAACCACAGGAGTAGACTATTGATCTTTTACATGTTGCTAGTGCCAATATGAGCATGTAGGCTGGATCTGGAAGAGTCTGGGTACATATGGTGGATGAAATATTGCTCCTGTCTTAGATTTCCAGGTATTACAGATACACTCAATTTCACCTTCCCCCAGGTTCCAGACATGGTGTACTCTGTGCCTCAAAGCAGTTAAGTCCTGATTATTCAGTCTGATGGGCCAGTTCAACTCAACTCATATAAGGCCTAGTTCAGCCTGTGGAATTTCCTCCTTATGCCTTGGGATGACGGGGTGGGTTTCTCTACTTGAAGCAACTCCCAGGACCGGGTCCAAATGCCAACACTTTCAAGCCTAGGTGCCTAAATCCATGCTTAGATAAAAGTGATCTGATTTTTCAGAAGTGCTGATCCCATGGACTTGGCTAAAATCAATACCATTGACTTCAGCAGGGTAACTCCTGCTGTAACTCAGAGCAGAAATAGGCTCTTGGAGCCTGATTGTGTTAATTACACTGAGGCTTGTGCCAAATCAGAATGGGAACATTTTAAGCCTACTTTGCCCAGGTGTAAGTGACCGTGTAAGACAGGAAAGAATCCGCTCTACTGGGGCCAGTAGCGTAGCTAGCGGGGTGCAGGGGAAGCAGCCACTTCCCCTGCCTTTCCAAAAGTGGCCAGAGGAGTGGGGGGGTGCAGCATGGCAGCCGGCAACCACGGCACAGACTGGCGGCCCGCAGCGCGGCCAGCAGCCGTAGGGAGGCGGCGGGCGCGGCCAGAGGCGCGGGAGTCGCAGCATGGTGGCCGCAGCCGGAGGACCGGGGGGGGGGGGGGGGGGGGGCACGGCAGGGCCGGAGGACCCATGGGGGGAGAGGGGCAGTGCAGCCAGAGGAGGAGCCAAGGGGGGGGCGCCTTTTTTATGTTTGCTCCCACTCCTCTTAGAAGCTGGCTACGCCACTGACTGGGGCCAGTGTGGGGCTTCGGTGCCTTGCAGGGGAAATGGTGGCGGGTTGTGCTTCAAAAGGCACAATACCCCCCTGAGTGTCGGAAGGAGCACTCACACTGCACTATCCCTCGGAATGGATGGTGCCATGTATTGTCCCCGCATGGACATTCAACTCTGTAGGCTAGTGTAGGACTAGAACTATGGGTTAATATGCAGCCCTAGAAATGCACAGAGGGCGCAATCCCTGCTCTTTCTGAGCACAAGGACTGAGGCTGTATCTAGCCTTTGCATTGGCTCCTAAAGTCTGCTATTCCAGCATATCCACACAACGCTCATGGTCAATCTTGCCAGTGATGTATTCATCAATAGACCCTATTAACAACACCCACACCCACACTCTCTCTCTCTCTCTCTCTCTCTCTCTCTTTTAAGGTCAGTTGTCTTAGGAATGTACAAACCAATTCAGATGCAATAAACAGCCCTTCAACCCAAACTCAAATCAAACCTCAAATGTTTCAAGTTTCCAAAACTCAGGTTATTTTCTCTGTATTTGAAATAAGTTTTGTGCTTCGTGATTTCATATGGGACCTGAAATGCCAAGAAAAATCTCTCCCTGGAGTATTTTTGACATATCCAAGCCCAGTTTCCCTGACTGTAGATCAGTTTCCATGATCCATACAAAGCTTGACTTCTCTCTTGTGCCAACAAGTGTGAACTGTGGTGGGTTTTTGTGGTGTAGACAGCTTTTCCCCCGGGGAACATGCCTGAAAACCACCAGTTCTGCAGAGGCAGTTGGCTGAGGGCAACGACTTTCAATGACTGCTAACCTGGGCTCGATTCAGTTCAGTGACCTAGAGGGAGAAGGTTCTGTCTTGTATTCCCACTCCCTGGGCCATCCAGTGCTCCTTAATTGCACTGTGATTCTGGCCATATTTATCTGTCTTCCAAGAACTCATAAAAATTTATCCTTTTTCTTCCACACAACATTTTATGATCAGCCGCGCTGCTTTTCTGTGGGCTTCAAATTCGTATTTAGACTATTATTCACCGAGCTGAAAAATAAATATCTAAATTAAAGTGTTTAGTTGATTTTTAAACGCGTGCCCTGGGAGGGTTCTTCATTTACTGAAATCTGGCCTGAAGGAAAATAGAACTCTGGGACTCCAATATAGTCTCTGTGGGCAGGTGAGCTTTAGACAGCACAAAGATTTAACTACAGAATCTAACGTACTGGTGCTTTTTATCATATCAGGAGCAATATTTTTATAACCAGCTCCAGAATTTTACTTTCAAAATAAATGCAGCTAGTTTTAAATTGGTTAAGTTAAGCAGCTGTGGGGAATAGGCACTAATGAATGTCTAATATAGATTTCATATAGTTTAGACATGGCTTAGTTAAAGAACATGTAAATATCTATCACTATACACACACTGCAAAGGGGAAGAAAAAAACATCTGAGTAGACAAGTATTTATAATAAAGTCAAGTTCCTAGCTTAAGAGTAAGACATCTGGAGACACCAAAAAAGGATTAGCTTTGCAAGACTTCTCCCTTCCTCCCCAGATACTGTTCTTGCAACGTCGTAGTACCAAGGTACATTGGATGCCTTGCCTGGGAAGGGACCGATCCTTCTGCTAGCCTGATCAGAGATGGCTTACTTTACACACAGAGGATTTTTTTTTTTAAAAAGGCTTCAAAACTAGGAAAATGTTGAAATTTAAAAAAAATGCATTTCACTGGCCTCACATCAGAGTTTGTGGGAGGGAATCTGGCTCCTGATGAGTTGTCATTAGTCTTGCTCTTCTTGTGTACGGTGGTGGTGCATGTGGGGGTGTGTCTGGGGAAAAAAGGGCTATTGCATTGCGGCTAATGGTGAGTAAAACATGAGTAAAACAGTCCTTATCCCCCTCCACCCATGCTCAGGGTCCCTGTTTCGGCAACAGGAAGGAAGTCACTATATAGAAACCTTCTGGAGACCAGACCTGATTTGCAGTAGAAGTGAAGTCTAGAGTGGGGAAGCTGGAAACATGGCAGCATACTGAAGGAGGAGCATAGTGACCACCAGTGATAATGTGAGAGATGGTTCTCATTGCCCCTCAGAGTCTGAGGGGGATGGCTCTTTATGATGTATCCCTGCTCTGTGTTTGGAAGTGCAACCTCATTCAGTAGCTTTGGGAACCATGGTATTAAATTTATGAACGGTTTATGTATGACTGTGTTCTATTGCATGGGGGAGGGTTACCACAACTCCTCCAGGAACCACAAACAGTGGGAGGTGAGTACAGCTGGTCACTGAGAGATACCACCCCCGAACAGTTTGCATATGCTGGCTTAAGCTGAGTTTTCCAGAGACTCAAGCAAAGAAAGGGCTTTTGGTATAAGAAGCTGAACCTGAATTTCACACAGCATCTTCCTTTTGATTCAGCAAAGAGACAGGACCTTTGGAACCTTACTTCAGGTTTGGAAAGACATTGGCCTCCCAGCACCCCATAAGACTAATGGGAGACTTCTGATACCAGTAGTGTGCTTATCTGTGTAAGAGCTGGCACCTATGCTGTGCTTTTTTTCCAAAGGCTGTGATAGTGGTAACTTGTCATTTCTGTCAGACACTGGTCATAGCCCTCAGAGAAAACACAGCACAGGTGCGGGTTGCTGGGCAGACTGGCTTGCTAGGGCGATGTCACAGTGTACATCAGATGGCTTTGCAGCCTTAAAAATCCCCAGTCAGAAGGGAGTGGTTCACAGGTCTCTGGTTGGCTGAGACCTGACTGGGCACTCCTGGAGTGGACCACAGATAGGGGGGATGGATAAACTGGAGGTTTGGACTGAGTCTTGCTTTGAGAGTGAATGTCACCCTGGCACATTGGGGCCAGCAAAAGGCCCATGGATCACTTGTGACACACTTTAGCCGTACTCTGAGGGTTTAATACGATAGACTACTATGATGCTAAATTGATGCACCAGAGTGAATTTCATCCTGACTTTGTTTGGATCGTAGATTGAGAATACAACTTGTACAGAGGTCAGCAGGGGGATTTGATCACCCCATGCATCAAAATGAATGCAAAAAATTGCATAAGTCCCAAGCAATATTCCCTCTCATTTTTCCTATCCATGTGTGGAATGAATTTTGCTATGTGCACCAATATGGAGGTGATGTGTGGTTGGGGTGGGACCGAGTGGTTTGGAGTGTGGGAGGGGGCTCAGAGCTGGGGCAGGGGGGTGGGGTACGAGGGGGGGATGGCTCCAGCTGGGGGTGCAGGCTCTAGGGTGGGGCCAGGGATGAGAGGTTTGAGGTACAGGCTGCAGTGGAGAGAGAATACTCTCCCCAACCCTCTCCCTGTCGCAGCTGCTCTGAGGCTGGGGGAGTCCTCTCTCCCCACTGCAGCCCCAGAGCTGGGGCACTTAAGTGCGCAGCCCTTGGTAGCCTCCTGCATGGCTGCGCAGGCATGCACCTTACAGGGAACTTAGGTCCCAAGGGAATCAAAACTAGAGAGCTTAGCTCAGATCTGGGTGTTGGTTTGTTTTTCTTGTGTGTGTTCAAATGTTCTCAATTTCAGAACTCCTCTGAATGCTCTTGCCTGCTTTGTTATACAGTGTAACCCTGTCTCGGGGTGTCGGGAACACTGAGCATGATAGGTTAGCTTTGTAAAATCCACAGTGGAGTATAATGTAGCTGGGATTTTTATGAGGCTACCTGTTTATATAAACACATTGGGGTCTTTGTTGCTTTTCACCTCAGATCTTATGCTACTCTTTCCTGAGAGAGGAGCTCACAGCCTGGCCAGCAGCTCATGCCAATACAGGAGACAAGGAAAAGGGGATGGGACTGTATCTGTTGTATAGCACCATGAGCTATACTATATAAGACATTACTACTAGGTTTTCTTATTTGGAACCATTCTTTAGATGAATGGTAATAGGGAGCAAGAAACAAAATGTGCCTCATGGCGAGTGCACTCCAAGGATCTCAAAGCCGGTGGAAATTGGAGGCCACCAGATAGCATCTGAGCTTTGGATTTTCTTGCTACGTCAATCCCAACAGTAGAGCATGTGAACCTTTGTCAGAGGTGGGCCCAAACACCCCCAACAAGCCTTGTGTGAGTCTAAGGTGCTAATTCTGAGCTCACTTGTGTAAATCAGGCATAACTCTACTGAAGTCAGAGGAGTTAAAGTGGTGTGAGGAGACAGGCATGATGTATGCAACTGTGATAGAATATATACCCCACACTGGCACTGAAAGGGTTAACTGAAGCTAGAGAGCTCAATTAAGGCAGCTGGTTGCACCTGGAGGAAGGGCCAGGCCTGAGCGAAGATGAAACCCAGCTGGGGGAGGAGCTTGGTGAGGATAGAGGCTCATTTGAGAAGGGGGCTGCAGGGACTGAGGAGAGGGCAGTCTGTTTCTGGTTGCTAGACAATGAAGGAAGGACAGGCCTAGAGAGGGGTAGGTGTATAGTAAAATGAAGGACAAGGGAGGCAGCAAGAAGTATGAGGGAGAAGATCTTAACTGTTCACCACAGAGTCCCTGGAACCCAGAGGAGTGTGTGGGGTGGGGTGAGGTGGAGGGCTTGATTCCCCTTGTCTGTCTATTGGGAAAAATGGTGTAGAAACAGCCTGGTACAAGGAGGAGAAGGGTTATTGACTCTGGACCTGGGACTCCAGGGAGAAAGCCCTGGGAGGTGTTGCTCTGTACAAGAGCAGGAGGACAACACCCCTTCCCAGGCTCTGCAGGGAAGAGTCTGTGGAGTGAGTTCAGGTAGGGGCAAAAAGTTATGTATGTTTGACTCTGTTTGCCCTGAAAAGGGAGAAGTTTCAAAGTATCCTAGCTGGGGGTTGCGAAGTCACAAGAAGAAAGACCACTGCAGGGCCAGAGTAGCTGTTGGCAGGGGGGTCTAGCTGAGGATGTAGCTGTTCTGCCTACAGAGTCCACTCTTCTACAGAAACAAAGCCAATTTCTGCCCCCCCCCCCCCCCCCCTGCTGAAGCAATGGAAGCTGCACATTCTTCTGGAAAGGTAGAAATGGGGCCAAAACACACCCAGGGCAGATCTCCTGGTATAGTACTTGCCTGGGGCTATAGCACCAAGTTTGAAAAATAAAGGAAAAACGGAGCCAGCTGTGACCTTTCCTGCCACACCCCTCCATCAGAGGTAAAGAACTGGCTTTATGCCATGCAAGGATTTCCCTACCCTGGGGAGCTCCCCATCTGGTTGATAAGTCCAGCTTTCAAGCCATGAGCAGCACAAAGAGGATCCAACATTTAACCTTCATTGTGTTCACTTGCATGAGTAACAACCACTCATGTGAGCAAAGCTAGAAAAATCAGTCCCTAATTCTCCAGCATTTGCCTTTCTGAGGATAAAAAAGTAAAGGGAAAACAATAAGAGCAGAGAGCGGGTGATAAATCATTTCAGCTCTTCCCCTACATGTGTTTTATTTTTTATTTTTTTTTTACTGGATCATTCCCTCAAGCTCCCTAGTTCCATGCTGTGTCATTTATCAACTCATATGCCCAGCAGCAACATTTGAAATAAAGGTACAACCATCTTTCTTGAATGGCCATTTGTCAGCCTTGAAGATGGCTTCTGGGGCCTAGATCCTTGGGGTAGTTTGTCCTGATCTGTACTTGTTACAATAAACATTAAAGAATGTCACACTAGTAGATGTCTCAATTTGCATAAGTTCAGAGAAAATAAAAAAGGACCCTTGTATGAACACTTCTGCTGCAATTGACAAGGCAATTGCTTGGTGTATTAAATAAGGTTGCAGTAGACTGTGCTGGAGAAACTGAATGCACTAGTTTCCAAACAGCAATTAAGAAAAGAAAAGAAAAAAAAAATAGAGAGCTAGTGGTTACCCAGCTGCTAAATACTATCCAGGGGTTATTGACTATCTGATTAGAATGAAATGGAGCTGAAATGCAATTGATTCAGGAATAAACAATGCATCTATTTAGTGGCAATGGGTGCAGAAAGCACAAATGGTGAACCAGTCCCTGATCAATTTCTCAGAGGTTTTTATAGTAATGGCTCACACAGTACTTTCCCTTCCCTCCCCCCAGCTGCCAAATTCACCACCCTAGTCAACTCTTCCACAATCAAATGTTCTGCTTACAGTACAGAAAGAGTCATTTTCTTAAAATACTGAACAAGGACTCTTCTTAGCATACAAAAAACAGTATTAGTCTTAAAGCTAATCTGGTTTACTTTCTCTGACCCACCTTAGGGCTACTGGCCATGGTAGTACCTCCCTTCCACAGTACATATACTCTCTCCTATTCCCCCTTTCTTCTACATAAACAATCTCAAACAAAGAATATTAATAAATTATAGATCAAGATAAATCACTGACTTCCTTACCTCTCATCCAGATCTGCCTGCTCATCATCTGGCCTTGATTTATTTGGATTATCAAATCCAACAGGTGTGGAGTCCTATTCCATAGGTTTAGGACTCTTCTCAACAGGATTATCTCCCTTCATTAAGGCTATAGCATGATCACGATTACTATTATGATCATATGATAATCCAACTGAGTTTGGAACTAGCTGATGATGTCTCCTCTTTCTTCCATACTGAATACTTGATCAGTCTTCAAGATGCAGCTACATCCAATGACAGTAGCTGGTGTTGCCCAATATTTTTCCTCACCCAGTCTTATCAGGAGTGGGTCTCCTGTTTTCAGTTTGGGTCTGCTTTGGGCTGCAGGCTGATGGTTAAAGAAGAAAGAGTAAAGCGTCCTAGACCTGACCTTTTTCAGCATCACATCTGTTAAGAATGGCCACTTAGTATGAAGATTTTATTTTTAAGTTTGGTAACGTTATTCTGATTTGTTGGCTTGTAAGCATCTGAGCTTGGTTTATCCTGGTAACTGGAAAAAGTGGCATGTATGTTATAACTCAACATAACTGGTATGGAGTTTTTTTTGTTAGAGTTCTCTTAGCAATCCATATTGCTCTCTCCACCTGTCATTCTCTTGTGGGTGGTGGGGCAGGAGGTAATATGCTTGAAATCAAACTGCATCTCAAAAGTTTGGAATTCAAACCTGGCAAACTGTTCCTCATTGCCAGTGATTTTCTTCCAGAATACCAAAATGAGAGAAGACATCTTGCCAACTTCGACCTGTTGGCTTGTGAGTTTAGTGAGAGGGAGAATGTCTATAAATCTAGAAATATATCCTGATCCATAAAAAAAACAAACAAACAAAAAAAACCCCAAGCATACATTTTGGAAAACAGTAACTCAGAAAATATCTTAGGGGCCCATGGTGGATAACCAGCTGAACATGAATTCTGTGTGGGATGTGATGACTAAGAGAGCAAAAGCGATCCACGGGTGTATAAATAGGGGAATATGGAATATCAGAAGTGTATGTACCACTGTGCATGATATTAGTGAGACTGTTACTGGACAGTGTGTCCATTTTTGGGGCCCACACTTCAAACCAGAAGTTGACACATTTGAAAGGGTTAATAAAAGAGCTGCAAGAATAACTCAAGGTCTAGAAAACTAGATTTACAGAGATTGAGTTCCTTTTGTCTCTCAATTTAGCTTATCCAAGAGAAGGTTTAAGAGGTGACTTGAACATGGGCCACATGGGTTGGATTAGAAGACCTAAGCGGGAGTCGATTTCTGATGGATTAAAAGACCCCTGCACTCTCTGTCAAAGATGTAACAAGATTCTATGGCTGTAAACTGAAATTTGTTTATATATGTATATATAATAAAATAGTTAAACATTGGAACAACTTACTTAGAGGCGTGATGGATTCTCCATTACCATCACTGCAGTCTTTAAATCAAGAGGGTGATATCTTTGTAAAATATATATGTTGTAGCTCAACCACAAGTGATGGGCTTGATACAAGAACTACTTGGTGAAATTACATAGCATGTGTTATGCAGGAGGTTAGATTAGAAGATCATAATGGTCCCTTTTGGTCTTGAAATCTATTAATATAAGAACTGGAGTCAAAGGAATTGCATTAACTGAATTTGTTTAGCCTGAAATGTGATCTCCATGTACGCTTCTGAGATCAAACAATGTCCTATGAGCTAAGAATTCATTGAGACAGAAAGAAATGCCTGTGTCTGGGATTTTGGAAACTGCTTTCGATTTGTTAGATTGATGTGCAACCACACCCCTTCTGTGTACTTAAGAGAGAAGTACAGGGGCATCTTTAACATGTTCAGGATCTTAAAGTCTGCACTGTTTATTCAAGGGACTCCATCTTCACCTGTGAACTCTGGGGGAATTTTCTGACACATCCAGGCCACAACACTACCAATGAGAACATCAGGCTAATCACCATGGTGGTATCTGAATGACTGGCCACCTCTGGGATTTAAAATGCAAGGTTCCTGTTCTCCCTTTCCTTGTGTGCTATTTCATCCCCACTCTGTGTTCTCTCTTTCCTAGCCTCCTTTTGTGGCTTTTGTCAAACTGATTTCAAGAAGTGGCCACTGGAATCCACTGAGCTTCATGATACCATTAACATGAGCAGCTGAGGCAGGAGCAAGCTTTGCTTCAGCATGAGGGAAAAGCAGAGAGCGGAGGCCAGAGCAAGCCAGGCAGAAATTGGCTCAGACTGAAGGTGGGAACAGGGCAGTTAAAGTGCCCCTGTCTGTAGCACATGAATGATCACAATGCTGAGCTATTAACTATTTTTTCTCCTTTTTCCCTTATGTGCATTTTGTCAAGTTTGTCTTAAGAGCAGGAATAACCTTAGCAAAAATCACTGAGCCAAAATCCATCAGTAGACAACTCTTTGTATCTGCCTCTCGTTTACTCAAAGTTCCTTTTACACAGCTGTGGCAGCCTATAGGGGCCTTAAAATAGGCTAAAATCTATTTTGCATCTTTAAGACCCCCTTTGCACTCATAGAGCAATGTAAATGGGCCTCAGTGTAAAGGAGAATCAGCTCCTTTATTTTCCCAAGAAAAACTTTTGGTACCATTCAGAGACCTTTAAGCAACATCGTTCCCTCTGACGGGCTTTGCTGGATGTAACTGGAAGAAAAGGGAGCGTTCGCAAACAGAATAACCGTTTAACTTTGAATTTCAAGTATCATTATGTTTCTGTCTGGCTTGTTTTTCATGTATGTTTAATAAATGTCAAGGATTTCTGTGATGTGGTGGCTACGGTACAAGCAGGCCGGAGTCCTGTTTCACAAACCTTGAACCACAATTAACTGTTCAATGTTGTCAGATCAAAAGGAAGCTTTATAACACCTTTGATCCCAAACCTTTTCATCATAACACTACCAGGCACCAATGTCCCTTTTTATTAAACAAGTCCAGCGCTATTCTTCTCTAAGGCCTATTGGGTAATGCTGTGGATATAAGAGGTTCTTTGACTTCTGTCTTTCTTGTCAACCTGCAATGCCTACACATTCATAGATTTTTGATGACAAAGGGACCATTATGGTAACCTAATCTGGCCTTTGGTATAAAACAGACCAGAGAATTTCATCCAGTTATTCCTGAACTGAGCAAAATAATTTGTGCCTCAACTATAGCATGTCTTTTAGAAAGACATCCCCTTTTGGTTTAATGACTTCCAGTGACGGAGAATCCATCACATCCTTATGTAATCTTCCAGTGGTTAATTACCCTCATTGTTAAAAAATATTATGCCTGATTTCCAAATTGGATGTTACTAACTGCACTTTCCTGCCATTGGGTCTTCATATGCTAGATGTGCATAATTCCACCTTGTATTTTATGCCAGGCCTCTATACAACATTTGGGCTTGCTTCCAGTTCTTTGTGAATCCTTTCCAATAGTGATCCTGCACAGAGGACGGGACTTCAAAAGTAGTAGGATGGGACTTTGTTGTGCTAGGCAATGTACAAACATGCAGGTAGAGAGGGCCCCCACCCTTGCATTCTTATACAGCAAGAATACTAATTCATCTTAATGAATAACAAATGATCTTTGTGAGTTGCAGTGCTAGAATTCTGGCAATTATTTTTAGCATCTAAATTTATTTATAAAATTGGCCCAGTGATCTGATTTGGAGAATATCATTTGTGCCAGATAATCAGCTGATGTAAATCAGCATTGACTTCAGTGAGGCAACACCAATTTAGATTAGCGGAGGATCTGGCCTAAGGATTTCCCCAGAGTTCAGAGTGGTAATGCCAGGATTAAATGCTTCCAGAAGTGTTTCATTTAAAATTAGTCTAAATTCACTGTAGAAGCTGGTGAGGTGCCCATCAGCCCTTGGCATTTTGCCTGGGTTTGGTCCTTTAATGTCAAGCAAATTATCCTCCTACTCTGTGTCCAAATTATGTATCACTTAGTTTAGGAAGTTTACATCTTTCTTTCTTGATTTGTGAGTAGAGCAGTGATCTTCTTGAATTCTGTAAAAAATTGTGGACTCTACCATCAATATCTTGCTCAATGTTGTACCTCTTTAAATTAAATTAATTGTTTAGTGTGGCAGTCCTTTAAATTAGTGCCTTTCATTCCTGCTTTGATTATACATTTTGTCTCTTTACATATCAGCCTTCCAGCTTGTTCGTACAGTTTAGTTCTGCTTCTATTCATGGATCAAGTGTGTTGATGGATGAGCTTCTAGTTTGTTTGTTTGTTTCTACATTTGATAATAAACAAGCAATGGGCACATTTGCTCTACCTTCAAACATGCTTGAACATCCTGCATCTGAAATACCAGCTAGAATGTAACCATTACCAGGCCTGGACTGTGCCTAGAAGAGACTGAAGAAAAGGAGCAGGGAAGAGGACATATAAAAAATTCTGTAGCAAAACAGATTAAAAGTGGAGACGAGGGGGGACAGTTTTTATATTAATAGGTTCCAAGACCAGAAGGGACTATTGTGACCTTCTAGTCTGTCCTCCTGCATAACACAGGCCATAGAATTTCACCAAGTGATTCCTGTATCAAGCCCACAACTTGTGGGGGACAGAGAGGACAATTCTCTATGGACCGAGCGCTTGACTGTGCCCAGTTTTGGCTGGCTGCAGAAGATGTTGGGGACAAGGGTAAAAGGGCAATGGAGTTTTGGCCTGCCCGGCTGCTCTAATCTGTGCCAGTTCGTTGCGACCCCTAATGGGCCATTTGCTGGCTGGGGATGAGTGGACTGGAGTGCAGTGTACTCTAAACACACCCCTCTACTCCATGTGTAGGACTGTTTCCTTCACTCTACACCAGCTAGGGACTGCCTTTAAGCTGAGGAGATCTGCTGGCTTCCTGGCCCCTTTGGGCTCTGGAGCAGTGTAAAGTGGCCCCAAGTGGGGAAAGGATCTGGTACAAACTGTGTACATATCACATCCATGTGTGTTAGCTGAACTGGATAGTGGTGTTCTTCTCTCCCTAATGCATTATAAAAACTCTGCCTGAGCCAGAATAATGTATTGTTTTTATCAACTGATGCATCCTTTATAAAAACCATTGGTTTAAATTACAGATTAAAAGATCCATCCGTTTGCAGAGTTTGTTCAAACTCTAGTTTGTGTTTAACTTCCTGCTCCACTGGGTTCATCCACCCCTAATTCTACCCTGCGGGGGCCAGAATATGCTGATGTTCTCCTGACCCATGCAGAAGGAAGGTGAGTCTATAATTTATGCCAAGGACCACTCCAAGAGTCAAATGCTTCCACCAGTGTGAAGATGTCTGGAAACCAGCTTTCCCTACACTCATTCCTGAGCAGAGTTCAGCTGGTGCTCAGAATCTGGCCCGGAGAGTTAAACAGCAGCTTGCCACATGCTGCAACAATAAAGGAGCAGTACAATGGAGCTAGTGGAAACTAATCTTTTATGAGGATGGCAGTAGAGTAAGCCTGATCTGGTGACTTAGGGATCAGAGTCAGTAGAATCACATAAAAACAACCAACCAACACATTGCAGGGACACCCTCAACCAAAGTGGAAAGAGGCCAGCTTCCCTTTGCACTCCTGCTGGTGTAAATCAGGAGCAACGCCACTGACATCCATGTCGTTATGCCAGGCTGTCTGAGAGGAGAATCATGTCCTGAGAGTGTAATCACGGTAGGAACATTTATAAATGGTCCTCTATTGAGCCAGTGACAGATGCACTTCACTCTGGACTGCTGACCATACACTTAGGTGAGCCGCCCCCCCCCCCCCGAATGAACAGAAGGATCATCTCATTAAGCTCTGAGCAGAGGAAGAATTACAGAACACTATTAAATGAATGGGGGGGGGGGAACAAAGCCCATGAACAGATGGCTGTTCAGGGGGACTTTGTAAAAATCTTCCTAGATACCTTAGCACCATTGTAGCAGGTGGTGATAAAGCAAACGAGAGTTGAGAAGTAGTTCACCGAAGACAGCAAACAGACACAGTTTCAGGAATACCTCCATTGGAGAAGGATGTTTTAGTACGTCGCTCCTGTCCTGGACAACCCCTCTCTCCTGCCAGAACCTAGATTACAAAATCATCCCAGAGACAACAGATGAGAAACAGAGACAACGCCCAAACTCACCAGGGTTCATCATGGCCGGCGTTGCAGGAAGGGGGGCTAGCAGTTCAATAGGTAGGCCTCTTGCTGGTGAGTCAATACAGAGCCAAGGCCTGTTCCAGAGGACATCGACGTCAGTAGGAGGCATCTGGTGCATTCAATGGGCTTTGGATCAGGCCCTCAATGTGCCCAGTCTGGTGTGTTAAGTGATTGCTGAGCTGCTGGAGCACTTGAAACTCAAGTTCATGGTGTCTTCCATCTGCCATTTGCTCCTCCTGTATGTTATTCACCCAGGAGGGTGTGATTTGGGCTACAGTTTGCGCTCCTTTCTAGTTATGGTAATGTAAGGTATTTCAATTATCTGACTGTGTACACATCCCTCCTGCTGCAGGGAATCCGAACGCCTCAGCTGTGTCTCATAGTCCCTCTACTGCTAATACGTAGAGAAGATTCTTCTTCTTCAGCCTATGCAGTAGGGGTGGATATGCATTTGGACATGGAAGGCGTGAATTCTAGCCCTTCTTTCTCCATATACTGACTAGTGGCCACAGTGTGGAGCATGGGAAGGAAACACATTTTTCTTGAAATATGTTGTATCTGGAGATCTTCCTTGGTCTGAAAGTCCCTGGGGGAAAAAAAAAAGTGTTAACCTGGAAGCTTTTGTGAGCCAAGAGGCGGAAAGTCTGATTCCCAGACTGAACAGCTTCCACTCAGGTTTAATAAGCAAAGAAAATAAATAATCCAAGTCCCACTAGCTCTCTGCTATTCCCAGATGGAGTCTTGCTGCTCACTTGCATCTCCTGTGAATGTCTCTGCCCTAAATAAACCCACCACCTGCCAGCCCCACCAAATCACATTAATGACCATCTCTGCGTTACACACAACTGAGTTAGAACAGAGCTCTGTCACTGGCACCGCTGGGATTTTTTTTTATTTTGTAATGCTCGGTGGACCAATATATTAACCACTCAGAGAAGAACACATTGCAATGTAGCAGCTCTCAGGGCTATAAGTAGTTGCTGTTTCGCTTTCTCCAGCAGCATGTTTTGTGGCCTGGAGACCACTGGCGGCTAGCTACCATCCTAGTGGCTCAGGCTTTATTTCCCAGTGTGACAGCATTGGGACTCACCACCACAGCGCCTCCTGCTGGTAACTCCAGGAATTAGCTGAGTCCAGTGGAGCACCCCCTCCTGGTGGTGTCCCGTCCATTGTCCCGCCCTCGGTTGGCGTCTGGACCCACGTTGCGCCCCACTTGCAGCGTCCTCTTCGAGCCACTGCCCTCTGGCAGTGCCCCTGAGTCCATCCTCACCCACTTCCATGGGGCAGGGTGGTGTTGATCAGCAGTCTCTCTGCACCCCAGCCACCATGTACAACAACACACCCCAAAGTCTAATCCCTCTTGTCAGGGATCTGGCATAGTCCATCATGGCCACTCCCTACAGCTGGGTGTACTGCAAGGGGGGGGATGACCCAGGCCCACCCTCTACTCTGGATCCCAGCCCAGGGACCCTCTGGCAGTAGCCTCGCTGTCCTCCTTCTCTCCCCTCATCTGTCCACTTCCCTGGGCCACTTCCCCTACGGCCCCTTGCACCCGCTAGGCCCTTCCCTTAAGGGCCTGCAGCCTGGCAGGCTATGGGCTAGAGCTCCCTTTTGCTCCCCGAGCCTGGCCAGCACTGCGCTGTCCGCGGTGCTAGTCTCCCACCCCTGGAGACTGACCTTCCCCTCTCAAAGGCCTGGGACAGACTGACTGCTTGCTCCCTGAGCAGCCTTTTTATAGGGCTGAGCCTGGCCCTGATTGGCTCCCAATAAGTCCTTCTCTAATTGGCTGCCCATCCGTGCAGGCGCTCTGGCTTGCCGCAGCCCACTATCTCAGGGAGTGGGGCAGTCCGCCCCACTACACCTAGCTTCCTCGTTTCCAAACAGAAGGGCAATGGGGAGAGAGAGTTAAAATATGAGTGCCAGCTCATTGATGCTTCAGCACTGTAGACTTTCCAACAGATCATTAGCACAAGCCCCTTGGATACCCTCTCTGATTAAGGAAGTCACCTGCCTCCAGATAGCCAAGATACAGCCCACCAAGCAAGGAAACCAAAGGCGATGAGGCCTCTTGCTTGCTGGCCTCCCTCCCACTTTGTGATTTTTTTTTTTTTTTTGCTTGTAGTTGTCCTCTCAGAACGAATGATTCCCAAACTAGGGCTGAGTTTCCATGCCGCAGTCTGGGATGTTAAAACTACCCTGCTACTAATAACAGTTCAGCGCCATGGAAAAGACAAGGTGTCGATAGCCTTATGATAACATTGAGGCACTGTAGCCAGCCAGGCTTTTTGTCTGACAAAGTGCAGTTTGCTGGGAGAAGTTGGGGGCTCTGAAATAAGCACGGTATGAAATTGCCATTGCCGACTGTCAGTTTAGTAACTTCGAGCAGCTTGCTGGAGCCCATAAGCGTTTCTAACAACGCAGAACTTACACTTAAGTGCATATTACTAAAATATATAACGTGCCTTGATATAGCATCTTTCATCTTGAAGGGACCCTAAGCTCTTTGCAGGCTGTATGTAATAGAATCACTCAGCTACCACTGAAATATAGTCAGCTGTGGGGCATAATGTGCCCGCAACACTTCTGTAGGAAGAAAAAAGTAACTTCTTCCATTGAAGGCACAGGGGAATTCAGGGAAGTAGAATGTAATTACCCAAGATGGAAATTTGGCTGGGACAAGAGCTAGTTTAATTATTCTTTCTAACAGGCCAGAGTTTATGGCCTATGCTGCCCTCTTTATGCTGCCCTTGTGGCACAAAGGGAACATAGATCAGTTCTCAGTCCCCTGCTAGGGATACCCCCCCGACATGGGAGAGTCTCCAACAGGTGTAGAGTTAGCATAGCCAACTCCTACATTACCCCCCATGCAGCCCCGGGTGGGAGCGGGGGCAGGCTGGTGGAGAGGATCTCACGGTCTGGGAGAGGGAGGGCAGAAGAGTGGCCAGAAAGCTTTGCATTCTAACGATGCTCACATGGCCGATGAGGGGTGGTGGTGGTGGACTGCCATACGCCTCCTCCCTCCACAGGTGAAGCAGCCGCCTCAGTCTGCCCCCGGCACTGCTCCCTTATAGCTGGCAGCGGCCAGTGAGGCAGTGCAGCGCAGAGCTGCAGGGGGCAGCCGCCCGCTGCCCAGAGTACGCAGGGATGCTCAGGGGAAGGTGCGTGAGGGCAGCAGGTGGAGCGGGGGACCGCTCTGGGGGAGGCACGCAGAGGCGGCAGATGGGGCTGGGTGAGAGACCCAGCCCCGAACATTGGTGGAGCCAGGTCCCCCGGGCCCTGAATTT
Organism: Chrysemys picta bellii; assembly: GCF_011386835.1. Lineage (NCBI taxonomy): Eukaryota > Metazoa > Chordata > Testudines > Emydidae > Chrysemys > Chrysemys picta. The sequence continues at coordinate 152,355,268 of NC_088793.1, read as the reverse complement.
CCTGGAGCCCAGACACCATGGGCTCATACAACTCACCGCCCCTGGGTGTGTTTACACCGCATCTGGAAAGTGCGATTCCCGGTGCAGGTAGAGAAACTTGCATTAGCTCAGCTCAAGCTAATGGGCCAACCGCCACTGCACAGGCTGCTGTTTGGGCTAGCTGCCCGAGTGCAGGCCTGCCAGAGCTCAGGTGGCTGGCCTGAGTCGCCACCTATGCCATAATGGCCACGCTACTATTTTTAGCATGTTAGCTCAAGCTGAACTAGTGCGTCTCTGTCTACCCAGGCTGGGAATCCCTCTTTGAGATCATTGCCAGCTGGGACAAGCCAAGTCCCTTGCACTAGTGCCAGGGGCCAGGCAAAGAACCAGCGAGCTATAAGTAGCTCCCTGTCTGTCCTCTGTCTTTGCTGCATGGAGTTGCGCTTGAGTGTGCGGCAGAGGATCTGGCATGATGTTTGTTACAAATGTTGCCCTTTTCTTCCCTTTATGCATTGTTGAAGAATAGACTCCGATTTCTGAAAATGTGTTTGCTATTCATACTTTGTAAAAGTGGCTTTCAGCCTCTGGGTTGGTTGGAAACATTGTGCTTTGACTATTTATTATTCATGTTGAATGACTAATAACGTAAGTCATGTGATATTGTTTCTGCTAACTGATTGGATGGAATGCATACTCAGCTGTCGTCCAATAGGCCCCCCCCACACACACACAACAGATGGGAGGCACCTCTCTGATCAAAGACAACCAACCTTAGTGGTGTTAATGAAGATATTCATAAGTCATAGATGGCCTTTGTGAAATGATCTGATGGCTCAGTCCAGATCCTAGCGGATAAATATACACATCCTCAAAACTGCCACCATAATTGACATACCTGTTATCACTCACACCAGAGAAGCCAAGGACAGAATAGGAATGGAGGCTGAACTCTCTCTCAAACGCTCAGATGATTCTTCTAGGTCAGGATTGAGGCATATTAACAGGGGGCATGTTAACAGAAGCCTTCTCTGCTGTTGTCCACATTGTACCCATTATGTAGATACATAATGAACTTTAGGCTCCAGTCCTGTCCATCTGGCACCTTCACCAGCACTAAATTCGTACCCAAAAATGGGTTTAGCAGTTTAAACGGTCAACTTCAACAGCTTGCTGCAAGCTCCATATGGGAGGTTATGACAGAGCTGGCTGGAAAACAAGATTTCAGTTTCACAAAAAATTGTCAAGGTTTTAACATTTGCTTCTGTCCAGATGTGGAATGAGACCAGTCACTAGGAATGTTTCATGGGGAGGGTCAGGGGGAACCATAGCAAGGGAGACCCATACCAGAAGAGCCCAGAGGTTAAGCCCTCACTTGTGGCCTTAAAGACCCAGGTTCAAATCCCTGTTCTGCCTGATTCATAGCAGGGACTTAAATCTAGGTTTCTAACATCCCCGGTATGTGCCGTGGCTACTGCTTGTGTGTGTATGGTTTTGACCATAAATTCCATCCTAAACCTAAGAAATCTTCCCAATTTTGCAGTTTTCAAGTAAGCAAGGACAATCCGTGTGAATGATAGTTGCATAATTTTAACATCAGAAGCAGCCTTAAAAGCTGATGCCAGTTTTGCTCTGTACATACGTTTATAGATTCCATGTTACTTTCTGTAAGGGGATTTATCCTGCTGTCGTGGCCAAAATTTTCCCTTTGCCCAGGCATCAGTGTATTGTGTTAATTGGCTTCTGCCCTCCACCTCGGAAATGATTACATTTAAGTGGTGCTGCATGAGCATAGTTTGTTCAGTGCTTTGGGATGTATCTGGATGAAAGAAGTTGTATGTCAGAAACAGATCCTCAGAAGCTGGAAACTGATGCATCTCCACTGAGCACAAGTCAGGCACACTTAAATATCTTGCTGGAGCAGGGCCCAAATACACGGTAATGTTTTGGCCCATATTTTCAAACGTGACTTCTAAATTTCAACACCCCAAATCACGGTTCCAATTCTGGAAGCATAAATGTAGAGGGAGAGTCGAAATTTTGAAAATTTTGAAAATTTGGCATCTATTCTTGCTTCTTGTGCTGTCAGTGGGAGTTGTGCCATTGACTCTATTCTTCAAGTCCTCCCAGGTATATTTCTTTTGCTGTCAGCCCCTTCCTCCTTCTTTCCCAGAGGTTAATTATGGCCCTATCAAAAGAATTTGACTAAATCAGGGACCAGTGAGGAGGTTTAGCTCATGATGACTTAAAAGGAACAGTGTTGGACTAGAGGAAATATGAATTCTTCCTCCAGAAGGATCTTAAAAGGAATATGTTCAAAATTATTTAATTTTTCTGTCCAATAACTGGTAGCTTTGGTTTTGAGTTTGATACTGGCTGTCAGATATATTAGGTTTCCAATTCAAAAATAATCTGCTTACCCACTATATTTTAGTTGTCAGGTGTGCAGATGTAGCAGCTTTCATGGCATCAATTCATGTTACAAGGGAGCTGGGTACATCACAAGGATAAAGGTTGGTAGATATTTTAGGGGTTGGGTGGGTTGTATTTTAACATTAAGATTGTGCTCTTGTTCATTGTTTTATCTATTTTTGAATTCTGATGAGTAGCTTGAGTGATAATTACAGAATTTCAGTATTTATAGAAAACTGTCACTTTATAAATATGGAATCATGCTGTTGCTTACATCTGTTATAACTCCTATTAAGCAGAGAAATTTGGTGATATCTTTCTATAAATACAGAAATTTGGCAATTTTCACTAGTGATTTATATTAGAAATTGGATAAATAGGGTACAATTAGTTGTACAAATAACATTTCAGATGTATGACATACAAAAAGTAGAGATGAAGGCTTTATGGAGCCTGGTACCATGAATCTACACAGACAAGTAGGGGAAAATAACATGGAGATGGACTGGGCTTAAAGTAAAAGAGAGATGGAATGGAAATAATAGTGTAATGAACTTGCTAGTATGTGTTACTGTCATCTGATGGATGGACTCCGAACTGCTTAGTCGTGTGTCATAGACCCTACATTGCTGACAACTCATGGAGCTTCACCTTGAAGTCAGAGGGCTGGGGACTGTGCTTTTTGGACTTGTAATAGTTGAGTTCTTTCACCACTTCCCCCTGGACATTCTGAGTGGCCACGGTATGCACCATAGTAACAGCACTGATGCCCTAGCGGGCTGTGGATTAATGACAGTACTTTGCACTCCTATTGCACCTTTGATCTGAAAAAGCATTAGAGACATTAAACAGTTAAATCTCATAACGTGCCCATGAGATAAAGTATTATTGGCCCCACTTTACAGAATGGAAAAGATTAATGGAGGTGCCCAGAGTCACACAAGGAGTCAGTGACAGAAGCCAGATCTCCTGGCTCCCAGTCCAGTGTTTGATCCACAAAAATAGTCTTTCCTAAACCACCAGAGATGCAAATGAGACAGTAGTTTGAGGACTAATCCCAGTGAAAGCAGTGAGGGGAAATGGAGTGAGTGGTACAGTGAGGGGGATGGGAGGTTAGGGATGGGGGACAAGGGCGAACAATGAATAGAGCAGCAATATATTTGTGAAGTGTTGAAATATTAGCATATCTTGCAACCATTATACATTTCATGGACATGACCTAATTGGCCTAATTAATCCCTGCTATAACTCCATTGACTTCAGATAGCTTCACTGGAGTTACACAAGGGATACATTTAGCTTTTTGTGTCAATTTTATACTGAAATAACATTAGAGGATTATGCCCAGCATACGAGCAGTGTGACATGTGAAAAGAGCAAAGCAGTGTATTCCAAAAGCATACTGCCCATTCACTTTGATTTACCATGTCTGCTAATAGGGAAGAATACACATTAGCCAAGAGCAGTGCCATGGTTGGTTGGTTGACTTGTTCTTTTCTATCTCTTCAGCTGTTGTTTTGAAAGTATTTCTCCAAACTCCCTGAGATTTCCTGACCTCAGCATGATTCTCTTCTATCTAAAAGTGATACTCATGGATGGTAAGCCCACCTGACAGTAAGTTTAATGGGGCATAAGTATTGAAAATGATCAAACTTTATGTAGTGGTTATAGTCAGAATGGTGATTTGATATTATACATAAGGCTTATCTTCTATAGCACTACTAATGCATCCATGGGTTCATTAGGATCAGAATCTCCTTTTTAAGATTCAATACTCTAATCTTCTAAACTGGATTAAAAACAAGCTTTGAAGGAAGAGGACAATAGTGTAAAATGTGGGGGCTTACATTTTGAAAAGTGACTAGTGATTTTGGGTACAAAACCTGAGAAACCTTAAAGGGGCCAGATTTTCACAGAGTGAGTGATCAGCAGTTTCTGAAAAATACCCATTTCCCCCCTATGGGTCTTACCTCTCTTTCCTTCCCTTCCCTTTACAAAAAATACTGCTCAAATAGACAACCGCTGCCTTAAAATAATCCTCTAGTATTTACTTGGAGGCAAAATCAGATTTATAAGAATATTAACCATTAAGTCTCTGGAGTTCCTTCCATGCCAAGGGGGTCTGTAGATCTAAACACTAAAACAGCTGAAATATAGGTAACAAACCCTCCTCTGCTTGAATATTGCAGCTGATGTCTGATTAGCTTGTATGGGGCCATCCTAGTACTGTATCTCTCATTGCTGTGCAGTAGCACAACTGTGAAATGTATTTAGAATCAGGCAGAATGATTTGTTATGAATCATGACAAGCGTGATGAGTTCTCTTTCTGTATTATAACTTCACTTATGGGATACAAGTGGCTGTTTCCTATTGCTTTGCTGGTGGCTCAGTGCTGTGGACTCTACCTTGATAAAGTGAAATTCCAGGAGCTGAGCACATGACGAGCAGAGTGTGGAAACCAGAGTGCAGCCTCTTCAAATAATGGCCCAATCGGACCCATTCATTGTTGCATTCTCCTCTTTTCTCTCCCGGGTTTTTTATTTCTGTCTTTGCTCTTTTTTAATCTTTCAACCCCTGCCTCAACTTTTTGTAGCATAGCAATTGCCAGAGTGGATCAGACTCATGATCTATCTGTATTTCGTCACTGACTATGATCAGTGTCAGATGCCGTGGAAGAAGATGAAAGTCCCTTACTATGGACTATTGTGGAATAGCCTGCCTATGGGGAAAGTTTTTACCTAAGTCAGGCAATTAATGGTTGTCTTATGACCTGAAATACGAAGGTTTATATTGCCTCAATTTGATTTATCCTATGTCACTCTGGATGTTTTTCTTAAATAGCTCTTAGATTTAATGATATATTGTCGTAGTGAATTCCACAGGTTAACGATGAGAGGTTAAAGACATTCCTTACATCAGTTGCCTTTTCATTTAATTGAGTATCACCTTGTCCTTACATGCTGAGAATGGCTAAATAGGAGTGACCAATTTAGTCCCAAAATTGTCATTGCAAGGACAGTGCCAACTCTCAGGCCAGGAAACAGGAACACTCCTATATGTATTTACTGTATTATATATGATTTATTACCAGAGGGGCTGGTAGCACCACCTATTATGAAGGTTGTGTGGCACTTCCCATTATAAGCCCCATGCTAAACTTTAATCATTTGGGCTGGGATTTTCCTTGCCAACTTTCTGCCTCAGGCTGAAATTTTCTGGAAAATTTCAGTCAATGTGGTTCAGCGGTTTCTGAGGAGACTAGAGTTGGGGGAAGAGGGGGAGAAGGGGGAGGGAAGCTGAGCTCTTAACAGCTGCAGCTGAAACTAACGGGAGCTGTGCTTTGAACATATAAAGTGCTCTGTAATGTTAAGAAGTCTGAAAAAATCAGATATTATGGGTCTCAAATTGGGCACCTAAAATTCCTGGACACATTTGATCTTTATCTTTCAATGCCTCAGTTCCCCATCCGAAAAATGGAGGTAACATCTGCTCACTTCGCAGGGGTGCTGTGAAAATAAATTCATTAATATTTGTGAAGCAACATAGAAAAGTCCAGGAGGAAATTAATAATTCTCTCTTCAGAGCAGGGTTTGAATATTGTGCAATAAATAATGCTTGGAGCCACACTTTGAACAACAAGGAAAAAACAAAACATTGAATTGCTGCTTATTAGGTGAGCACCATCTATCCTGTGCACTGAAGAGGGTAGGAGCCCTGTTGAAAAAACAGTATGTGTAATTAAAAACCTGTATCATTTTGCATACACACAAAGGGGCCAAATTAAGGTTGTACGATTAACCTTAATTCTGTTTATTCCTAACTTTTGTGTGCTAGATTTTGCAATCTTAATGTGTCTCTCGTGTGTGTATGTGTGTATAAGTAAAATATTATGTACTTATCAAGTGGAATTTTCAAAAGCACTTAAGAGATTTAGGAGGAGTTAGGAATCCTGCACCTAATTTTCAGGTAGATAAAATGGGTTCTATGCAGATATTTTGCAATATGATGTGATGGCTACTATACTGTTTATCACCTGGGTGCCTAGCTGAATATTAGACTACAAGATCTCTCTGTTCAGTTGTAGTTTATTTTCAATGGACACTATCAGGTTAAAAATCATAATCCTCTTTACCTGCATTACTAATAACATCTTGGAAGAGACAGGACTAGAATGAAGGCGTTCCAGCTCTTAGCCTTGTGTGTTAACTTCTAGCCCAAAATGAGATATCAAAACACTTTGTTCCTTTGCTGTTTGTTTACTTTATGCCTAGTTACTCAACCTCCCCCATCCTCCCCTGGGCATAGCATGATACTCCATGTACCTGCTCAGTTTTAGGGTGTTTGAAGTCAAGGCCCATGGTATCTATCTCTGCTCTAGTACGTAGGGGGAAGGGGGGACACAGGGTGTTATGTGGTTCAACTCCAGTCCCTGTTCTTTGTCGTAGGTCTCACTAACATACAAATCCTCCCTCTATTTCCCCCTGGTTGCTTTATTCCATATTTTCAGTCATTTTCCCTAATGAAACTATCTAGCAGAACTAATCCAAACATGGGCTTAATTAATCAACATTTGGCAGTCTATAACTTCACGCTCCAGTCCAAATTACTTGTGACAACTTTCTTAATGCAAAACCAAAATATCTACAGGGAGGCTCTACCTCAATCCACTGGCTGGGTAGCATGTCTCCAATTTATTTAATATATTTTAATAAAGCGGCAATAAACCTTTTCTCCCTAGCTGGCCACAGAGCATTTCGCTGCCAGAAAGTGTCATTAGTTTATTTTTAACCTGATAAAAATCCATTGTGGTAAAGTGGCATCTTGCTTAGGGATAGACTCGTGGGAAAGGGGAGGCTATGGCACCAGCCACCATGTCGAGGCCCACTGGCTATTGGGAAGGCTTGACTCTGAATGGCTGACAAATAAATGCTTGCTTAGGGCTTCAAATGACCCAGTTGTAAGACTACAGACAAAACCCAATTTGCTTCAGTCCTGATTCTGCTGCTTCTTGTCAGCCTAAGAGCGCTGATGGGAAGAAAAAAACAAAATCTTGTCACGAAGACTTAAACAGTCAAGCCCGTCATCACTTTTCAAGGGTAAGAGATGGGGCTTGCCATAGCGAGAGGGATAGCTCAGTAGTTTGAGCATTGGCCTGCTAAACCCAGGGTTGTGAGTTTAATCGTTGAGGGGGCCATTTAGGGAAGTGGGGTAAAAATCTGTCTGGGGATTGGTCCTGCTTTGAGCAGTGGGTTGGACTAGATGATCTCCTGAGGTCCCTTCCAACCCTGATAGTCTGTGAATTATATTACAAAAAAAAAAAATCCATTATTAGTCCAGTCAGATTATATTCTTTCAGCCCCTATTACATTTTGTTGAGGTGGAGTCAAGAACGGCTTGAAGGAAGGAGACACTAATGGTTTGTGCATAACTCTACAGTGGATATATGCTTGAAATGGGAGCTAAAGCTAAACTTGGACCCAAATCTGAATTTGTCAAATGGAGCCTATCTTTATAATGGGCTGAACCAAACCACCAGATCCAAACCCTTCTTAACTTTGGGGTATTTGAGATCCATATCTGGATATGAATTTTGTGTCTTAACTTTCTTTCTAATTTATAGAGGCTCCATAGGAGAGCAAATACAAGGGAAGACTGATCTTGTGGTTAAGGCATGAAACTTAGATCTGGATTTAGTTCCTGACTCTGCTGTAAACATCATATGTAACCTTGGGCAAATCACTAAACCTTTCTATGCCTTAGTTCCCCATCTAGAAAAGGGATATTAATCCTTAACCACTTCACAGGGGTATGGTAAGGATCATGGACACTACAGTGATGGAGGCCATGCAAGAACCTGGACAAGGTAGTATGTTCATTAGGTGCTTAAGACAACACATGTTTACGCATAGGGTTTGATTTTCAGCTTCACCTTAACTGAACTTTTTTGTTTTTTTAAAACAGTTTTGAGTACAAATAATTACATTATTTAGCCATTTAAGTAGCTGATATCCTGATGCAGTCAGGTATGTGGGATCTAAGGCTGTGATTCTGTACGGTGCTTCCAGGAAGGGCAGTGGCCCAGAGGGAAGGGAGACTAAGGTGGTTTTAAGCTACATTTGTGCGCTCCCAATTCTGAACTGCTCTAGGAGCCAAAACTGCCCATGGCATAGTGTATGCAGCCCCAGGAGCTCCTCTAAGGCTACGTCTATACTTACCCGCTGGTTCGGCGGCAAGCAATTGATCTTCTGGGATCGATTTATCACGTCTTGTCTAGATGCGATGAATCGATCCCGGAAGTGCTCGCCGTCGACGCCGGTAATCCTGCTCCGTGAGAGAAGTAGGCGGAGTCGACGGGGGAGCCTGCCTGCCGTGTGTGGACCCGCAGTAAGTACCTTTAAGTTCGAACTAAGATACTTCGACTTCAGCTACGTGAATGAAGTTGCGTATCTTAGTTCGAACTGGGGGCTTAGTGTGGACCAGCCCTAAGTTACAGCCGCCTCTTCAGAGCAGCATATAGTGTGTTTCCAGAGCAGTATATAGTGACCAGAGTGGGGTGGCATGATCCCATGTCTAAGCGGTACCATTACCTAATAGTGGATTAAAATTGTCCTTGAAATTATTTGTATCTGCTAATTGTAGCTGCAAAAACAGAAGCTATCTTACAAAACTCTAGCCTGGAAGGTATATTACATGCATAGCATAACATTGCTTAAAAATCTCCAATAGGTGGCACTGCTGGGGTTGAAACCTAAGTAAAGTAAAATTCAAATTAATCTCTGAGAAAGGACTGCTGGGACTTAACTTGGATATCGTTATTGATTATTCTAATATAAGTTGTTCGCTTAGGAAACATTCCTTTAGTTCATTTTTTTGTTGTGCAGTTCCAGAAGGGTTTAGCACAATCTGTGGCAAAATAATTGATAAGGAGTTCAGGGAGAGAGCTAGGTGAACACTGAGAAAACCGTGTGTGGACATTTGTTCAAATAAGAACAGCGCATTTGTTCAGATAGTGTTTGCAACACTTCCTAGTTGCTTTCCATTTAGATTCATACAGGTGACTGTTATTTGCAAGGCTGTTTGGAGAAAGGAGAATGCTGCAAACACTTGTTGCATCAGCTATATGGATATGTTTCAGCCACTCTTACTTCTATTGAGATATGCTTTACACCAGTAGGAGTCCCACTGATTTCTGCTACTGACATGTTTCACTGTGTGTTGTTGTGCTAAATGGGGAATAATTCACACTGACTCACTCCTCCACAATACTGCAAAGTTGATTTTGGGGTGGGGTGGGGTGGGGTGGGGTGAGGAGTAGGATAATTGTAGGGTAAGGTACTGCTCAGTGGGCGTAAAGGTGGTGAAATCAGGCCCCATCTGAATAAATCACTGTGGTCTGAGCATTCGTGCGTTTGCACAAATAACTAAGGAGGATGTTAAATAACATCTACTGTAGATAAACATTTTAAAATCAACAGGCCCAGATAACTTGAATCTAAGTGTTCTAAAGAAGTTGGCTGATAGGATTTCTGGCCTGCTGAGGTTAATTTTTAATAAGTCTCAGAATACCAGGGTAATTGCAGAAGATAGGAAGAGGGCTCCTAGGGGTTATGGAAATAACAATAATAGGCCAGTATTCAAACAAGGCAAGTGGGATGACCTGGGAATCTCTAGACCAATTAGTCTGATGTCAATCCCAGGCAAAATAATGGAAAAGCTGATACAGGAGCAGGGCCGGCTCCAGGCATCAGCTGAGCAAGCTGGTGCTTGGGGCGGCAGATTGTTCGAGGTGGCATTCTGCCCAACCCTAGGGTGGCACAGACGCTTTTTTTTTTTTTGTTCCGCTCCGGCCGCCCTGTAGGGGGCGGCGGCACGGAGAACCAGAGCATCCTGCAGTGCAGTCCTCTTCCTTCCCTCCCCGCTGACAGGAGCGGAGCCCTGGCGGCAGGAGGCGGTGCAGCGGGAGGGGCCGCGTGGAAGCGCCCCTGCTGTAGCCCTGGCAGCCCCCTTCTCTCTCTCTCCCGCCCGCTCCCTCCCCCCCCCCCCCGCCAGTCCCCCTGCACCCACGCTCCGGCCGCGCTGCAGGTTTTTTTTGTTTTTGTTTTTTTTTGCTTGGGGCGGCCAAAAAACCAGAGCTGGCCCTGTACAGGAGTCAGCAGATACGGAATTAAAGGGTAGGAATATAATTAATGCCAATCAACGAGGTTTTATGGAAAATAGGTCTTGTCAAACAAACCTGATTTCATTCATTGAGCTGACAAATTTGATTTTTAAAAGGTAATGGTGTAGATGTAATAGACTTAGACTTTTGTAAAGTGTTTGACTTAGCACCACCTGACATTCTGATTAAACCATTAGAACTCTGCAGTATCAATAAAGCACATGCTAAAGCACACTGGCTAACTGACAGATCTTAAAAAGTAGGTGTCAGTGGGGATTCATCATTGAATGGACAAGTTTCTAGTGGGGTTCCTCAAAGACTGGTATTTAGTCAGACACTATTCATAATTTTCAACAATGATCAGGAAGTTAATTTTATCAGCAGTGATTTTATATTTGCAGATGACACAAAGATTGTCAGAGTGGTAAATAATGATTGATAGGACAGTCATACAGAGCAATCGACATTGTTTGGTAACCTGGTTCAATTCAAACAATGTGTTTTAATACAGCCAACTGCAAGTTTGGAAGGAATGCCAGCCATACCTATGGAATGGGGCACTGGGTCCTGGAAAGCAGGGACGCTGAAAAAGATTTCGGATTCATAGTGGACAAACAGTTCAACATGAGCTCCCAGTGCGGTGCTGTGGCAAAAAGGGCGAATGTGATGCTGGGCTTTATAAACAGGTGAACAGTGAGTAGGAATGGCGACATCATTTCTCCTCTGTATAAAGCACTGGTGAGACTGCTACTCGAATACTATGGACAATTTTGGTGTCCGTATTTATAAAATGGGTGTTGAAAAATTGGAGGGGTTGCAGAAAAAGAGCCACAAAAATGATTTGAGGGTTGGAGAAAATGCCTTACACTCAGACTTGAAGAACTCAACCTGTTTAATTTAAGACTGAGAGGTGACTTATTACAGAGTGTAAGTACTTTCACAGGGAGAAAATATTGGATATTAAAGGACTCTTTATTCGAACAGAGAAAGGCATAAGAACCACCAATCACTGAAAGCTGAGGCCAGATTAATTCAAATTAGAAATTAGGCATGAATTTAACAGTGATGGTGATTAACCACTGGAACAAACTAGCAATTGAAGTGATGAATTCTCCATCTCGGTCTTAAGTTTTAGACTAGATGCCTTTCTGGAAAATATGCTTTAGTCAAACATGTTATTGGCCTCAATACAGGGACAACTGGGTGAAATTAAATGCACTGAGATATATAAAAGAGGTGTGACTAGATGATCTAATGGTCCCCCCTGGGCAAGCCGGCTCTAAGTTTTTTGCCGTCCCAAGCAAAAAAAATAAACGACCCGGAATGCCGCCCCTGGAATTGTGCCGCCCCAAGCATGCGCTTGGTTTGCTGGTGCCTAGAGCCGGGCCAGATGTGATGTAAAATCTTGCACTTGGGTGTTTGGGTGAATGTTTGCCCTACAAATGATTTATTCAAGCATTCCTTTTTATAAAAAATTGTCATCTAATTGGAGATCAGAAAAAATAGCATGTGATATGGATTGTGGGTCACATAGCTTGAATAATGGATTAGCAGTAGTCCACACATGTAAGGAAAGAATAGAGTGAATAATTTGTGCAGCCCACCAGAAGGAATAATTTTGAAGAAAGCATTTGTGGAATCACTTTGAACAACAAACATGTCAAAGCAGGTTGATAAATCTCAAAACGGAAAAAGGGCTTACACTTGTCAAATCCATTTATTTTTTCTACTGTACCTAGTTCACTGCTTTCCAGTAACCAGATACTGTAAACTACTATAATGGGGAAGGTGAGGGCTCAGCTACTGACAGTATATCCAGTGATAGGCCCCTAGAGTCTGCTGGGTAGCTAAGTGCCCAAACATTTATTTCTCCCTTTCTTCTTCAAAGATATAGAACAACTAAGCTCCGCTGTACTACGGTGTGCTGAGCAAACTTTTGAACTATTCCATATTTAACACAATACACAGTAAAACCTGGTAATAAGTCACCTCTGGGACTCCATGTTTTTTAGCTGTTAGAATAAGTTTCTGCCTAATATAGTGTCACCTAAATCATTATTCCGACACATCTTTTGTTTTTATTTACATCTGTAGAAAACAAAATCTGTTTATCAGGGCTGAAGGATACCTACACAGTTTGATCCTGTGTGAAGATGAGCTCTGTGGCCACAATCCAGCAAAACACTGAAGCAGGTGCTTAACTTTAAGCATGTGAGTCTATAAGCCTTCAAGTCTCTAGGTCATAACTTAGTTCACAATTCATTTTACTTATGACATTGCACAAAGCCCCTGTAGTGGGGTAGTCACCCTGCTCCAGCCCCGAGGAGAGGGCTGTGGCACAGAAATGCTAGGCTGATTGGGGGAAGCAGCCACAGGTGGGGCCATGCCCCAATCAGGCCACAGCTGGCCCTATAAGAGGGCTGAGGGCCAGACTCGAGAACACTCTCTCTCTAGCTCCTGAGAGAGAAGGACCTGGCTCCCTGGGAAGCTGAGCAGGGTACCTAGGGTGGAGCAGTACTGGGGAAGGGCAGAGGGAGCTGGGGAGCTCCAGCCTAGTAAAACCCCAGGCTGCAGGCCTTGTTAAGGGCCTACAAAAGGGTACTGGGGCTGCAGAAGGGCAGCCCTTAGATAGGCAAAGGCAGCTGGTCCAACCCCCCCCCCCTTGCCAATGATGAGTGGTTTATAGACTGCAGTCCGCCCCAGTGAGTGGGGGCTAGATAGTGACTGGCAGAAGCCACTGAGGCAAGGTGGGGATAGAAGGTTGTAGTGCGTGCTCTGTCCTTCCCTTTCAGTCTGCGGGAATGGATCCTGAACTTGTGAGGAATACGCTGATGGGTCTTGCCAGCACGTCACGAATTGCAGTTGAGTTACTCCTTAAGCTACAAAGTGACAGTGAGGAGTCCGACGATGATGTCGACTCGCATAATGCATACAACACGAGATTGCTTGTGGCATTCACGGACATGCTCACCACAGTGGAACACTGCTTCTGGGCTCGGGAAACAAGCACTGAGTGGTGGGATCAGCTCGTGATGCAAGTCTGGGATGACAAGCAGTGGCTGAAGAACTTTCGAATGAGGAAAGCCACTTTCATGGGACAGTGTGCTGAGCTCACCCCTACCCTGCAGTGCAAGGACACGAGATTGAGAGCTGCCCTGCCGGTGGAAAAGCGGATGGCTAATGCAATCTGGAAGCTGGCAACTCCAGACAGCTACCGATCGGTTGCTATCCAGTTTGGAGTTGGAAAGTCGACGGTTGGAATCGTGTTGATGCAAGTTTGCTACCGATCGGTTGCTAACCAGTTTGGAGTTGGAAAGTCGACTGCTGGAATCGTGTTGATGCAAGTTTGCAGGGCCATTAATCGCATCCTGCTAAGAAGAACCGTGACTCTGGGCAACGTGCATGACATTGTGTCTGGCTTTGCACAAATGGATTTCCCTAACTGCGGAAGGACGATAGGTGGGATGCATATTCCAATTCTGGCACCAGGCCATCTAGCCTCCGAGTACATTAATCGGAAGGGGTATTTCTCTATGGTTCTCCATGGGCTTGTGGATCACCGTGGGCGTTTCATGGACATTAACGCAGGCTGGTCTGGATAGGTGCATGAAGCATGAATCTTTCGGAACACAGGCCTGTTCAGGAAGCTGCAAGCCGGGACTTTCTTCCCAGACCCGAAGATCACCGTAGGGGAAGTTAAAATGCCCATTGTGATCCTTGGAGACCCTGCTTACCCTTTAATGCTGTGGCTCATGAAACCATACACAGGGAGCATTGACAGCAGCAAGGAGCGGTTCAACAATAGTCTGAATTGGTGCAGAATGACTGTTGAGTGTGCTTTTGGCCGTTTAAAGGGTCGCTGGCGCTGTCTGTATGGGAAGCTGGACCTGGCCAATGACAACATCCCCACGGTTATAGCCGTGTGCTGTACCCTCCATAACATTTGTGAAGGGATGGGCTAAAGCTTCGCTCAGGAATGGACCACAGAGGTTCAACACCTGGAGGCTGAATTTGAACAGCCAGAGACCAGGGCTATTAGAGGGGCCCAGTGCGGGGCTATAAGGATTAGGGATGCCTTGAGGGACCAATTTGATGCTGAAAGCCACCAGTAATGTTTGGTGCCCTGCATGGGAGTGAAGTGCAGTGGTTCCAATGCTAGTAGGCATCTGTGTTTGCTACATATGCTGCACTGACTTGCAGTGCCTGTTGCTTTCCTGGGCTACGGCAGGAGTTCTCAAACTGGGGGTCGGGACCCCTCAGGTGGTCGCAAGGTTATTACATGGGGGGTTGCGAGCTGTCAGCCTCCACCCCAAACCCCGCTCTGCCTCCAGCATTTATAATGGTGTTAAATATATACAAAAGTGTTTTTAATGTATAAGTGGGGTTGCACTCAGAGGCTTGCTATGTGAAAGGGGTCATCAGTACAAAAGTTTGAGAACTATTGGGCTATGGTATCTTTTACTTAATGCAATAAAGAATGTTTTCAAAGCCAAAAAAATCATTTATTGAAAAGAAACACAACTTCAGGGGAAACAGAAAGGGCATGACACATCTGTGCTGTGTGGGAGGAGGGAAGGGGGCAGGACAATTACAGATTTGCATATGTCCTGTTATCATATTCAGCCTTCCAGTCTGGAGTGCCGCACAATGAGTGCTGCACTTCAGGATGGCTATAATGCATGCTGATGGGGGTTGAGTGCAGTGGGTAAAGGTTGTAGTTTGCAGGGCTGGGTGGTGAAGCTACAGGTGTTGGAGGCAGCCCTGTGGAAAATGAAAATGTGGGGAGTAAACCAGATGTTAAGAAGACCTGGTGGTAAGAAACCAGATGTTAGGGGAAGTGGGTTGGCGGTGATATGGGGGCACAAAGGAAAGAGTTTTGGGACAAGGGCTGTGGGGGGGGGGGGGGGGGCGGATCTGCTCCGTCTGCAGTGCTATGAGCGCCTGTATCGAGTGCGCTTGGTGCTCCATAATGCTTATGAACAGCTCCGTGCTTTGGTGCTAGTGATCCGCATTCTGCTGGCAGGGTCTCGTTTCAGTCTCCTGCCACTCCTGTACTTTTTGATTTTCAGTAAGGGTCTGCTGCATGACTTCATGAAGCAGGTCCTCTATGGTTCTTCGCGTACGCTTCCTGATTCTTTGTAGTCTTTCGGCCGTTGATAACAAGGATGGCTGGGATCTCAAGGTTGCATCTGTAAAGCCAAAATGCAACACTTAACAGAGGCAGCATTGTTCACACTAGACAGAGCAATTATTTGGCCATACTTAAAGACAAGTACAGTGTAAACAATAGCAGAAAGTGCCGGTCCCAAAACGAGCGCACGTAACCCTCAAGAGCCCCAAAATGGTGAGTAAGCACAGGGGCAAGGGGGACTGATTGTTTCGGGGCCATAGTGTCCTCTGGGGTTGGATCTGTGCCTTGGTGAGAGCCAACAGCTGCAGGGGGCCCCTATACTGAACACTGTCCCCACATTTTCCACAGGATGAGTTAGTCCTGGAAGATATCTCGCTGCTGAGGGTGACCTGGGAAGCAAGGGAGGGTCTTCTACTACAATGCAGCTTCCACCCTGGCCCTTATGCCACTTACCTGTGTGCAGCAATGCTCCCCCCGCCCCTCACGGCACAGTGGCGCGGACATGTTAGCCTTACTGGGACAAGGAGCACAGTAGCTCTGCCAAGGAATCTGCGCAAGCGGATTGCCCAGCTTCTGCATGAGACCTTTGAAAAGATCACTGATGCCGATTACCGTGATGTGAGAGAGCACATCAACACCCTATTCCGCATCTAGGCATGCATGCAGCCCTCCTCGCCCCAAGAACCCACACCAAACAACTACCTTCCCAAAATAAAAGCCACTTACCGGGCACCATCTCTGCTGTTTGTTCTTCCCCAAGCACCATCGGCTGCGACTGGCTACCTTCCTTCTGGCTTGAAAACAGCTCCTGGCTGCATGCATCTAGGGATTCTGGTCTGTCCTCTGGCTCTGGGCCCCCCTCCTTCTCAGCACTCTCACTCCCGCTTTCCTCCTCCTGCCTCGTTGAACTCTGTGCTACTAGAGCCTTTGAAGTGTCCATGGTGGTCTTCGGAGTGGAGGTGGGGTCACCGCCAAGTATCTTGTCCAGCTCTTTGTAGAAACGGCAGGTCATGGGCGCAGCACCGGAGTAGCGGTTTGCCTCCCGCACTTTGTGGTAGGCATTCCACAGCTCCTTCACTTTAACCCTGCACTGCACTGCGTCCCAGTCATGGCCCCTTTCCATCATGGCCCTTGATATCTGCCCGAAGGTATCGTAATTCCTACGGCTGGAGCGCAGCTGGGACTGGACAGCTTCCTCCCCTCAAACACTGATGAGGTCTAGCACCTCGCCATTGCTCCATACTGGGGATCACCTGGCAAGTGGAGGCATGGTCATCTGGAAAGATTTGCTGAGAGCACTCCACGCCTTGCTGAGCAAACAGGAAGGGAATTTCAAAATTCCCAGAGAATTTAAAGGGCAGGTCTGATGGTTGGTCACCTGAGGGCAGGGCTGTAGAGTTCAAAGTGATGACCAGAGTGGCTAGAACAGGCATTGTGGGACACTTCTGGCTGCCGATCAGAGTGCATTAATAGACCAGGGTATCCACACTGGCACCGCGGTGCTCCAGCCGGGGCGCAGCAAGCTTTACGCTTCTTGTGGAGGTGGAGTATCAGGAGCCATGGAGTCCGGGCACTGTACATGCCTTGCTAGTGTGGACACCTCAGGAGTTAGGGTGCCCGGGGCTGATTTAATGCGCTCTAACTTGCAAGTGTAGACAAGGACTGTTTCTGTATAATGGAGTGTAGGGAAAAGCACTCTAGATCCATTCAGTGTGGTTGTGGTTATAGCCACTCTAAGCCGATGGGAGAGAATTCATCCATTGGTTTAGTTACTCCTGTCCCTGCGAGTAGCATTAGCCATGTTGGCGGGAGAAGCTCTCCCACCAACATAGCATTGTCCACACTGGCGCTTAAATTGGCATAAGTTATGTCGCTTGGGAGTGACTAATTCATACCCCCGAGTGACATAATTTATGTCCACTTAAGCTGTAGTGTAGCCACAGCCTGAGGAAACCCCTTAAGGAGTGAGGGGCTTTCATGAACACACAGAGCCGTTTTTTTGTGAAACCACCCAGCTGTGGGGAGCGGGGGGGTGGGGTAGGAGAGCCTACTTTATCATATAGGAAAGGTAACTATTGGTGAGTGTAGACCCAGGTTCATGTGTTATGATTTTGTTGCGTTTTAACCATTTGTTTCCATCACTTTTTCTCACTCCTAGTTAAATCTTCATTCTTTCTTAAATAATCTTTCTTTGGTTTATTATAGGTGCTTTCAAGCATTATGCAGTTTACAGGAATGGTGATTTGAGGTAAAACTGGTAAATTGGGGGCAGAAGATTGGGGATTTCTGAGAGTAGCCAATGTCAGGGGCTGGATGTCAAAGGCAAAATATTCAAAAGGACTCAAGGATTAGGGTGCACCTATTATTAACCAGCAAGGCGAAGAAAGGGCTGGGATAGCCCACAGGAGACTGCTTAAGTGGCTGAAAGGCTGGTGGTGTTAGGGAGCTCATCCCAAGCTACCACAAGAAAGACTCCCTCTTTCTGGAGGAAGAAGGTGACTCAGTCCTGGGTGCCCCGAGAATGGTCATACTTGCCATTTTTTGGGGAGGTGGCTTGCAAAATTACAGGAGAGATTGTGTTTTGCCAAGGACAGAACTCAAGCAGGCACCTGTCCCAGCATGTCCACTGGTGTTCTGCTCAGGTGATTCCTGGGTTTCTATAGTGGGTGTGCTGTAGGATATAGCATTGTCAGCTTCCTGTTCATGCAGATCTTCTAGCAAACTTGCTTTTTGGATTGTAGCTGTGAGAAGTGTATTTTCTTCCGACTTTTTCACAAGCTCCTTAGAAGCAGGTGGATCCTCTTCATCTGTTGAATAATTAGTAGCAGGCATGACACTTGCTATGCAGTATGGCAGTTCATCAAGATACTGCAGTGTAGACTTACTGTGGTCATCTGAGAGGTTCTGTGCATTGTGACATATAAAGGGCAAAGAAGCCACATTCAACGAAACAGTGTTGAATAGTCACTGTCTTTACAGGTTTCATCTTTCACCGTCCAAGTGCACGGCGTCCAGCAAGCTGATTTGATTTGCAAATTATTACACTTTCAACTAGGTCCATTTTGGCAATCAGATATGACATCAGTTGCAGGTGGTAGGAACAGTGGCAGAGCTCCTGGGGGGGCAACCATCTCCCCCCACCCTCTCAGTGATTTTTAGGTGTATGTGTGGTACCTTTTCAAACGTATTATGCAACTGACAAAAAAAGGTGAAACAAAGTTTCATGTGGGATTGGAGAGCAAGCCTGCCCTGCACTCACCCAGCAGTAGGGCGACCAGATAGTAAGTGTGAAAAATCGGGACAGGGGGTGAGGGGTAATAAGAGTCTATATAAGAAAAAGCCCCAAATATCAGGACTGTCCCTATAAAATCAGGACATCTGGCCACCCTACCCAGCAGCAGTGGCTCCTGTCCACAGGGCTGGGTCTGGATCCCTATGCTGCGTCTTTATGACCAGTCATATGGGTTGCATGGTGCTGCAATCTCATATGCCTTTGTGCAATGCCACTCACTCAAATTTGGCCCAGCCACCCCTCCTTCATGACAGAGGTGTGGCCAGACTAGACCTAAATGGCACTGTGACCCCATGCTGCAGGTCGCAACGCCTGGAGCAGGGAGCCTGGCTCAACCCCTTGGGGTAGGAGCTGCTGCTGCCAGGTGAATGTGGGGCAGGCTCGCTCTCCAACCCATCGCCAACGACCCATTGCTACCCTGGTTGCAAAACCTGACCCCACCACTGCATAGGAGATTTAAAATTTTTCAATTATTCAGTTGTGTATTAATTAGAGCCAAGAGGTGGGGTTAACTGGTAGCCATTTCCGTTTCCCTGAAATGCACTAGGAATACTGCCCATAAACACGGTATCTTTGCATTTTGTTTTTAATACATCCATTATGTCAAATTCCCTCCAGACTTTCTTTATTGTATCTCTGCATAACAGGCAGGTTTGGAATTAAACATTATGGAGTGCTTGAGTTTGGGCAGCTTTCACAATTGGGAGTGTGCCACTGGGAGACCAGGTGCCAGCTCATGCCAAGGCCCAGGCCCTCACTGAACACCGACAAATGCACAGCTGGAAACCAGTTGGGCTCACCTGTGGGTTAGTTTAGTTAAAATAGATAGTAGTGTTATGAGAATGTGTTTAGACTTTGTGGAATGTTTGTAGGATGCTGCATGTATTAATTCTATTTATATCTGTATCCCATCCCCATGATATAAAGTAATATTGAGTGTTTGCATTGTCAACCTATGTAATTGTATTACTCACCAAAACAGGAAAGGAAGCATTAATCAAGGTAAAGTGCTTGTCCTGCACACAAGATGTCCCATTGATGGAAAATGAGGCAGTGTGTAGCATCAAAGGACAGAAACCTTGATTGCATTCCTGACTCCCTCCAAGAAGGGGGGGGGGGGGGCCTGTGGATGAACTTATCCCATCAGCTTGGACTCAAGGTGAAGGGGTTAAAAAAACCCTGACAAGCAAAAACTTGGATCTTTATGTTGCCTGGACTCTGAGGGGCAAAGATTCCTACACATAAGCAAGAGATCCCCATGCTGCTTGGCATGAGTCAGCCCTAAAGGGCATTTAGAGCAGCTTATTATGGAAGCTTATATTACCTTTTTAAATCTAAGGCTGTAACTCATTTGTGTGCATGTTTCCTGTTTTAACTTTGTAAATAACTTTTTTCTTAGTTAAGGAGTCTTTTGTTAGTTTCATAACAGGACTGGCTACAGGCATGATCTTTGGTTTGAGATCTGAGTACAACTGACCTGGGGTAAATAACTTGTCCATTGGGACTGAGGGTAACCTGATTATTAGTGTGATTTTTGCTGTAACGTGACCATCTACAACATAGTTCAGCTTACCTGGGAGGCAAGATAGATGGGAATGCCCAGGGATACTGTTTGTGACTCCATGACAAGACTGTTTATAGTGCTTTAGGAATTCACACGTTACTGGGTTGGTGAAATCTAATTCTAGAACCAGTTTGGGTTTTGGATAGCTGCCCTGCTTTTAGATAGTCTGCCCCAAGTTTGGCACTCCTGGTCATGAGCCACTCCAGGCAGAACCTTTTCTTTCCCACCACGTGTGTTGGCACACAGCAGAACAGCTATTTTTCATTCATGGCTTTGTTTGACTTCTGCATATGATTGTGAGGGGAAACCAGAATGCATTATTTTCTCATTTCGATGAGCCAGCCCCTTGGAGGTGAAAGATTCTGTAGCCCGTAACCTATTCCATGTGCCATCACACTCACTCCGGCTTTTATGTAATGGGACTGCGTCTAGACCTACAAGTGCTTGTCAGTGGGATTATTTGAGTGCTGTCTTGCCTACTACACTTCCTGGCCAGGCTGGGCAACATGCCCTGGCAATACCGTAAATCCATCTGGAAGTGACAAGGAAAAAAAAATACACATGTATGAGGAACAAATAATGTGCTTTCAATATGAAACTAAGACACACAAAATGGGGATTTCATTGGTTGGAATGTCAGGCTATTAAATCTCCGAGAGTCAGTATGGTCTGCAGTAGGAGCATTAGAAGCTCTTGACAGCTAAGCCAGTCTCTCGCTGCATGAATGTAATCAGATCAGTTTATCAGAGCTCTTTATCTCTTCATACCATTCTCCTTCAGATCCATTTTCAAGATCAGGCAGCTGCTTGTCTTTTTTCTGCCAGCAGCCTCCATATCTCAAGCCAGGGTGTTTGCTGGAGAAGCATAGGTACCATAACATGTTTTAATTATTCTAATTACCATACAGCTGATATTGACTGGTAAAACAGTGTCTCACCCTAGGATGATCTGCTCATTAAGGCTGCAATGCAGAAAGTACCAAAATGGTGAGGATAAGAGTCAGGAAAGGCCATTTGGGAATGTATTTTGTTAAATGTTTTCTTTTTTAAAAATGGCTGTGAATGTTCGTTACTCCTGGAAGCAGGAGCCTGATAGCATGGGCTAAAAACAGGGTAGTGCAGACAAGCATTGTGCAAGGTTGTCCCACATTTCTGTGGCCAGGCATCTCAGTCCCCATCTGCAGCATTTGCTGCTATTCCAGTCTTGGTCACTCCCACCCAGCTCTGCTCTTGCACCTTGATTCTGGCCTGGAGCACCTCCTGTTATCCCAATGAACCCCACTCAGCTATTCACTGCCCTGGATATCTTCTGCCTAAAAAGCAGCATCCCAGTAGCCAGACCATCTGTCTCATAGGCTGGCTAGCCAGATCTCTTTGGACATGACACTAGAGCAGGGGTGGCCAACCTGAGCCTGAGAAGGAGCCAGAATTTACCAATGTACATTGCCAAAGAGCCACAGTAATACGTCAGCAGCCCCCCATCCAGTCCCCAATGCCTCCTGCCTGCCAGCAGCCCCCAACAATCAGTGCTTAAGCCTCCCTCCTCCCCCCGCTCATTGCAATCAGCTGTTTCGCTATGGGGGGAGGGAGGAGGAGCGAAGCCATGGCAGGCTCAGGGGAAGGGGCAGGGGCCTTGGGGGAAGGGGTGGAGCGGGGGCAGAGCAGGGGGTTGAGCAGTGAGCACCCCCCCAGCACATTGGAAAGTTAGCAGCTGTAGCTTCAGCCCCAGAATCAGTACCTAGGTAAGGAGCCACATATTAACCTCTGAAGAGCTGTTGGCCACCCCTGCACTAGAGGGACTCTAGCTGGCTAGAGTTGTTAACCACTAGAATCCTTACAGACAGAAGAACATACATGCAAAAGTTTCTCCACACGTGTTTATATCCATCACGATTCTGATGCTGTGTATTCCAAGAGGTTAGTGACACAGAGTCATGGCATGTTTCTGAGGGCTGTATCCGTAGGAGAATTGCTTCTATGGTAAATTCAGTTCCTTTGATTGGAAGTTTTCCTCCATCAGATTTGGCAATATACCACAATCTCAGGTGCTATTTTTTCCCCTGGGGCATTATTTTACTGCTACTACCTTTAGAGCTGGTCAATATTTGTTTATATTGTTGATCATGTAACATTACTACCCCTTCTTTCCAAAACTGATCTCCCACAAATGCCTTTGCACTTTCTACCATGCTAGCTCTTGTGCAGAGCTTCCTATGCCCCAAAGACACACCACCCAATCGTTCCTCAGTTCCCTCCTTAAGCCTTCTTTCAGTCTTGATGCACATAGAATACTACCAGCTGATAATGGAGAGGTGGACCACTGAGATGACAGTTACTGATCTACTTATTTGTCTTCGCAAACATCCCCAACCAACCCAGAGAAGCCAACCTCTACACCCACCAGTAGAAATCATATGCAATGCTAAAAACATACTTACATTACTGATACCCCATCCATTCTCCCTCCCCCTCTGGTTGTTTCATCCACCTCGTCTTATCTTAAATTTAGATTGTAAGTTCTTTGGGCAGGGGCTGCCTTATTACATACAAATATACAATATCTTGCACAAAGAGGCCCTGATTCTGACTGAGGTCTCCAGGAGCTACTGTACTATCTCTACTAAATATACAAATAGAATAATTTTGATTGGGAGATATCTCTGAAACAAGATGTGCGTATTGCTGGGTCTCTGCCATTTGGCTCCTGGAAAGTTCAGGGCATCTGAGCTAACGCAGTAAACAACCCACTGATTTTTCCCAGCACCAGTGCAAAAGAAGCCCATGTTACGTTGTTGCACTTTATCATGGGATGCTCTGTTCACCGCTGGGTGGCACCCCTTCTGGCAATTTTGAGGATTAGCAACATCTGGTTCAGCACCCCATTTCTTCTGCTCCATGATTCTGCCCTCTGGCCAAGTCATGTGATTTCCCTTCTGAGGGGGGAGGGTGGGTCTTTCAAAGTCCCTCTGCGCCAGCAGCATCAGGCAGTCCTCTAACTATGTCACTCAGGCAGTCTTCCCATTTACTGCCCCTAGCAATACCACTCTGCAGTGGATGGTAAGGGAACCCAGGCCTGCCCTCTACTGAGGGTTCCAGTCCAGGGCCCTATCGCATGCAGCTAAGGTCTAGGACAGGGGTCGGCAGCCTTTCAGAAGTGGTGTGCCGAGTCTTCATTTATTCACTCTAATTTAAAGTTTCGCGTGCCAGTAATACATTTTAACCTTTTTAGAAGGTCTCTTTCTGTAAGTCTATAATATAGAACTAAACTATTGTTGTATGTAAAGTAAATAAGGTTTCAAAATGTTTAAGAAGCTTCATTTAAAATTAAATTAAAATGCAGAGCCCCCCAGACCAGTGGCCTGAACTTGGGCAGTGTGAGTGCCACTGAAAATCAGCTCGTGTGCCGCCTTCGGCACGTGTGCCATAGGTTGCCTACCCCAGTCTAGGATTTCACCAATCCTAGTGTTGTCTTCCCTGGACTACTTCCTACTATGCTTCTTTAAGCTTCTCCTTCATCAGCCTTCCTAATCAGCCTCTCTATTAGGCAAACCCCTTCACAAGGGTTCCTATCCCCTCTCCTTCTCCCTTACCTCAGAGTGAGAGAGAGAGACAGACTGACTGCAGGCTCCCTCCCTGCAGCCTGAGTGTTGCCAGCCTCCTGGCTTTATAGAAGCCCTGGCTATTCCCTCATGGGTGAGCTTCCCTCTAACTAGCAACCTCCCCTAGCCTAAATCTCCCCCGTTTGCAGCATAATTGGCTGATTGGGACCACCTGGCCTAATTCTACTCTCTCAGGGCCAGTGTAGGGAGCGCATCCCATCACACACTCTATCAACACAGAAAAGGGAAAATCAGACATCTTAAAGTAAGTGTTGCCTATTTCCATGGCATTCACGCCGTATCTTTTAATTCGATGTACATTCTTTCCAGTATCTTTTATCTGCTTCTTTAAATTCATAGATTCCAAGGCCAGAAGGGACCATTGTGATCACCTAGTCTGATGTCCTGTATAACACAGGCCACAGAACTTCTTCACAATAAATCCTGGAGTATGTCTATCTTTTAGAACAATATATAATCTTTATTTAAAAATTGCCAGTGATGTGGAATCTGCCACAACTCTTGCTAAATTGTTCCAATGGTTAATTATTTTCACTGTTAAGAATTTACACCTTATCTCCAGCTTTAATTTGTCTAGCTTCAACTGCTAGCCATTGGATCATGTTACACCTTTCTCTGCTAAATTGAAGAGCCCATTATCAAATATTTGTCCTCTGTGTAGGTACTTATTGACTGTAACCGAGTCACACCTCAACCTTCTTTTTGTTAGACTCTAGGAACTCAATATATTTAGTTTATCACTATAATACATGTTTTCAAATATTTTAATCATTCTCATGGCTCTTCTCTGAGCCTTCTCCAATTTATCAGCATTCTTTTTGAATTGTGGGCACCAGAACTGGACACAGTATTCTAGCAGTGGTCAGACCAGTGCCAAATAGAGAGGTAATATCACCTCTCTACTCCTACTTGAAATTTCCCTGTTTATGCATCCCAGGATTTCATTAGCCCTTTTGGGCTTACAACTGACATCTGCATCAAATCTGCTCATCTCATAAGCAAAAGACGGCTTTTCTAGCTGCCAACGCCACACGTCATTGCTAGTAATAAAAAATCCTGCAATGCAAATTCTGCCCTGTGTAAATTTATTAACTTAGAATTCTGCACTCAGTCCCCAGTGAAAGCTCATTATCTTCAGTGGGATTGCACAGGTCTGACACAGGACAGAATTTGGCCCTGCAATTGGGTCTTAGTTAATGCATAAGCCACAGTAGAATCCAGCTCCCTCTCTCATAGTTGGATGTGCTCTACAGTGCTAACAGGAAGAAAAGTAGTTCAAACTTATTCTGACACTGAAGCAAGCTATGATTTGAAAACACCCAGGGACTAGAGCTGTATACTGAGAAGGTGGTGTCACTTTTACATTTCTGTTGAGACCCAAAATAGAATTCCAGAGACAGAGAAAGAACACTAACATGGAGGAGAGCTGAAGTTAGCTTCATTTCATCTCGTGACAGCAAACATGCACAAATGAATCCAATAAAAAATGGTTTCATTAGGCATATCCCTGATTTGAAAGTTGTAAGCTCGTTACACTTGAAATATCTTGAAGTATCCTTGATGTTTTTTCCAGAACACTTCTGACAAAGTATTCTACACCTTATATTTAACAAAGTGAGGAAGGAAAATTGCTTTGTTATTCATTTGCCCAATGTGCCTCCTGTGGTGCCAGATGTATTAGCTAGGTCCAGGGAGATAGCAGTCATGTCCAGCTAGAAAACATCTGCTTTGCCGATGAATACACCAGAGGTGTTCCTATGTTCCATTAATTTTCAGAGGAAGGGCGGTCCAATGATTAGGGCACTAACCTGGGAGTAGGGTTCAATTTCTGTCCCACCATAGACTTCCTATATGACCTGGGGCCAGTCACTTTGTTTCTCTGGCCTGGATTTTTAAAGGTATTTAGGTGTTGCTGCATGCAGTGCTACAAGGCCTGATTGAGGAACTTAATCTCATTTTCAAAAGTGACTTTAGGCTCATGAATGTCAAATACCATCCATTGTCAATGGGATTTTGGCTTCTAAGAAACTAAATTGCTTTTGAAAATGAGATTTAGGCTCCTAAAGTAGTTGAGTGTTGCAATGCTGAATGTAGCAATGCCTAAATAGCTTTGAAAATCCGACGCTTTGTGTCTCAGTTCCCATCTGTAAAATGGAGATAATACTTCCCTACTGCAGAGAGGTGTTGGGCGGATAAATATATTAAAGACAGGGGGGAGGAGGGAGGCACTGAGCTATACTGTTGAAAAACGCTACCTAAAAACTAGGTGGTATTATTATTTTAGTAGAATGGTAGAGTATGTGGGAGACCACCAATGAACAAGTTAACTAATGATGCAGTCTCTCTATCAAGAATAATTATAAAATGGGAACGTTTTCTTCTTTTACAGAGATACAAAAAAGGATGCATTGATATGTTAGCTCCTTTATATTATCTTTTCTAGAAATATTCTATAAAGATGTCAGCCGGAAATACTGTTCTGGGAAGGGCTCTGTGTGTGTGTGTGTCTGAGAGAGAGAGAGAGAGAGAAATTGCAGATCTCTTCCTGATAATACATTATCACAGAATGAGGAACTCAGCACAAATGATTTGGCCCCCATTAAAGGATTTTTATTGGCTGAACTAAGCAAAGCTGGTTCTTCTTTTGAACAAGCAGCCTCATCAAATATTCAATACCTCGGCGTACACTGATCATTCTACATTGGCTGCCTTCCTCCATTCCCTTCTCTCCCGAGATCCTCTAGAGTCACATTTCATGGGCTCCTTTCCATCCCATGCCTCTTAACAGGAGGCAGCAAGTTCCTGTGACAGGAATAAGAGAGGGAAAAATAACAGAGCTTCCCCCACATCCCTGAATGTGATACAAGGTGGTTAATTCATGAGCAGAGGGGAGAGGGGGGTAGGTGAGCCAAGGGTCTGGGTATCGGTGAAATTTACAATGTGCATTGTAAAGTTTGTAGTCACATCCCTGCATTGGTGCTTTCTCTGGAAATTTTGTCTACACTCTTGTTATGAGACTGGGGTCAGATTCTCGGCTAGTGTTAATTGGCATAGAACCATGAACTTCAACTGAGCCGCGCTGATTTACACCAGATCAGAATCTGGCCCGCAGGTGTCTAATTTTTGAAAAGTTTTCCAAACACCCAGGGAATAGTCTTTCATTTTTATTCAATCTCTGTGTCTTTATTTTATATTTATACTAGGACCCTCCACGCCAACGTCTTGCTCAGCAAGAAAAATAATAGTCCAGGAAACATCAGTTGTTGTGGGATTCTTTTTCTTCCCTATAAATAACAATGTCTCTAACCTCAGTGTCATGATTTGGTCTTCATGGTAATGGAAGTGAATTGTGTGCAGGGTAGAGGGGCTGGAATAGATAGGGGCAAACCCATAAAGTGGGACAATGGCCACTGGGTTGCTGTTGGGGAAGGGTGAACCAACGTGGGTCGGATAAAAACTGACTTCAACATCACCAAAACCAGAAGACAAAGAACCTTCCATTTATTATTTGAAATTATGGTTTTTGTGGGCTGATACATGATCTTTGAACATTTGGTGAGTGAAATACTGTAAAAATCTCAAACTGACTCCAGACCAAAGCGTAATTGAGGTTAACATAAGAACAACCATACTGGCCCAGACCAAAGCTCCATCTAGCCCAGTATCCTGTCTTCTGATAGTGGCCAATGCCAGATGCCCCAGAGGGAATGAACAGAACAGGTAATCATCAAGTGATCCATCCCGTCGCCCATTCCCAGCTTCTGACAAACAGAGGCTAGGCACACTATCCCTGCCGATCTTGGCTAATAGCCATTGATGGACCTATCCTCTATGACTTTATCTAGTTCTTTTTTGAACCCTGTTATAGTCTTGGCCTTCACAACAGCCTCTGGCAAAGAGCTCCACAGGTTGACTACATGTTGTGTGAAGAAATACTTCCTTTTTGTTTTTTTTAAAACCTGCTGCCTATTAATTTCATTTGGTGACCCCTAGTTCTTATGTTATGAGAAGGAGTAAACAACACTTCCTTATTTACATCAAAGCTGAAAAGTCCCAGTCTTATTAACCTCTCCTCATACGGAAGCCGTTCCGTACCCCTAGTAATTTCTTTTCTTTTCTGAAACTTTTCCAATTCCAATATATCTATTTTGAGATGGAGCAACCACAACTGCATGCAGTATTCAAGATGTGGGCATACCATGGATTTATATAGAGGTAATATGATATTTTCTGTCTTATTCTATCCCTTTCTTAATGATTCCCAATATTCTGTTTGCTTTTTTGACTTCCGCTGCACATTGAGTGGATGTTTTCAGAGAACTATCCACAATGATTCCAAGATCTCTTTTTTGAGTGGTAACAGCTAATTTAGATCCCATCATTTTATTTATATGTATAGTTGGTATTATGTTTTCCAATGTGCATTACTTTGCATTTATCAACACTGAATTTCATCTGCCATTTTGTTGCCCAGTCACCCAGTTTTGTGAGATCCTTTTGTAGCTCTTCACAGTCTGTTTAGGACTCAATTATCTTGAGTAATTTTATATCATCTGCAAATTTTGCACCTCACTCTTTACTCCTTTTTCCAGATCATTTATCGATATGTTGAATAGGACTGGTCCTAGTATGGGCCCCTGGGGGACACCACTATTTACCGCTCTCCGTTCTGAAAACTGACCATTTATTCCTACACTTTGTTTCCTATCTTTTAACCAGTTACCAATCCATGAGAGGACATTCCCTCTTATCCCAGGACAGCTTACTTTGCTTAAGAGCCTTTGGTGAGGGATCTTGTCAAAGGTTTTCTGAAAATGTAAGTACACTATATCCACTGGATCCCCATTATCCACATGCTTGTTGACTCCATCAAAGAATTCTAGTAGATTGGTGAGGCATGATTTACATAAGAACATAAGAACGGCCATACTGGGTCAGACCAAAGGTCCATCTAGCCCAGTATCCTGTCTACCGACAGTGGCCAATGCAGGTGCCCCAGAGGGAGTGAACTTAACAGGTAATGATCAAGTGATCTCTCTCCTGCCATCCATCTCCACCCTCTGACAAACAGAGGCTAGGCACACCATTCCTTACCCATCCTGGCTAATAGCCATTAATGGATCTAACCTCCATGAATTTATCCAGTTCTCTTTTAAACCCTGTTATAGTCCTAGCCTTCACAACCTCCTCAGGCAAGGAGTTCCACAAGTTGACGGTGCGCTGTGTGAAGAAGAACTTCCTTTTATTTGTTTTAAACCTGCTGCCCATTAATTTCATTTGGTGACCCCTAGTTCTTGTATTATGGGAATAAGTAAATAACTTTTCCTTCCTACTTTCTCCACATCACTCATGATTTTATATACCTCTATCATATCCCCCCTTAGTTTCCTCTTTTCCAAGCTGAAAAGTCCTAGCCTCTTTAATCTCTCCTCATATGGGACCCGTTCCAAACCCTAATCATTTTAGTTGCCCTTCTCTGAATCTTTTCTAGTGCCAGTATATCTTTTTTGAGATGAGGAGACCACATCTGTACGCAGTATTCAAGATGTGGGTGTACCATCGATTTATATAAGGGCAATAATATATTCTCTGTCTTATTCTTTATCCCCTTTTTAATGATTCCTAACATCCTGTTTGCTTTTTTGACCGCCTCTGCACACTGCGTGGACGTCTTCAGAGGTCTAGCCAGGATGACTCCAAGATCTTTTTCCTGATTAGTTATAGCTAAATTAGCCCCCATCATATTGTATGTATAGTTAGGGTTCTTTTTCCCAATGTGTATTACTTTACATTTATCCACATTAAATTTCATTTTCCATTTTGTTGCCCAATCACCTAGTTTTTAGATCTTTTTGAAGTTCTTCACAGTCTGCTTTGGTCCTAATTATCTTGAGCAGTTTAGTATCATCTGCAAACTTTGCCACCTCACTTTTTACCCCTTTCTCCAGATCATTTATGAATACGTTGAATAGGATTGGTCCTAGGACAGACCCTTGGGGAACACCACTAGTTACCCCTCTCCATTCTGAAAATTTACCATTTATTACTACCCTTTGTTCCCTGTCTTTTAACCAGTTCTCAATCCATGAAAGGACCTTCCCTTTTATCCCATGACAACTTAATTTACGTAAGAGCCTTTGGTGAGGGACCTTGTCAAAGGCTTTCTGGAAATCTAAGTACACTACATCCACTGGATCTCCCTTGTCCACATGTTTGTTGACCCCTTCAAAGAACTCTAATAGATTAGTAAGACATGATTTCCCTTTACAGAAACCATGTTGACTTTTGCCCAACAATTCATGTTCTTCTAGGTGTCTGACAATTTTATTCTTTACTATTGTTTCAACTAATTTGCCTGGTACGGATGTTAGACTTACCAGTCTGTAATTGCCAGGATCACCTCTAGAGCCCTTTTTAAATATTGGCATTACATTAGCTATCTTCCAGTCATTGGGTACAGAAGCTGATTTAAAGGACAGGTTACAAACCC
The DNA here is from genome assembly GCF_011386835.1 of Chrysemys picta bellii. Classification (NCBI taxonomy): domain Eukaryota; kingdom Metazoa; phylum Chordata; order Testudines; family Emydidae; genus Chrysemys; species Chrysemys picta. The sequence goes on along the minus strand of NC_088793.1, from coordinate 152,324,625 downwards.
TAGTTAATAGTTTCACAACTTTTTCACATTTGAGTTCTTTCAGAACTCTTGGGTGAATGCCATCTGGTCCCGGTGACCTGTTAATGTTAAGTTTATCAATTAATTCCAAAACCTCCTCTAGTGACACTTTAATCTGTGACAGTTCCTCAGATTTGTCACCTACAAAAGCCGGCTCAGGTTTGGGAATCTCCCTAACATTCTCAGCCGTGAAGACAGAAGCAAAGAATTTGTTTAGTTTCTCCGCAATGACTTTATCGTCTTTAAGCGCTCCTTTTGTATTTCGATCATCCAGAGGCCCCACTGGTTGTTTAGCAGGCTTCCTGCTTCCAATGTGCTTAAAAAACATTTTGTTATTACCTTTTGAGTTTTTGGCTAGCTGTTCTTCAAACTCCTCTTTGGCTTTTCTTATTACATCTTTACATTTAATTTGGCAGTTTTTATGCTACTTTCTATTTACCGCACTAGGATTTGACTTCCACTTTTTAAAAGATGCCTTTTTATCTCTCACTGCTTCTTTTACATGGTTGTTAAGCCACGGAGGCTCTTTTTTAGTTCTTTTACTGTGTTTCTTAATTTGGGATATACATTTAAGTTGGGCCTCTATTATGGTATCTTTAAAAAGCGTCCATGTAGCTTGCATGTACAGTCCATTTCACTTTAGTCACTGTACCTTTTAATTTCTGTTTAACTAACCCCCTCATTTTTGCATAGTTCCCCTTTTTGAAATTAAATGCCACAGTTTTGGGCTGTTGAGATGTTCTTCCCACCACAGGGATCTTAAATGTTATTATATTATGGTCACTATTTCCAAGCGGTTCTGTTATAGTTACCTCTTGGACCAGCTTCTGTACTCCACTCTGGCCTAAATCGAGAGTTGCCTCTCCCCTTGTGGGTTCCCGTACCAGCTGCTCCAAGAAGCAGTTATTTAAAGTATCGAGAAAGTTTGTCTCTGCATTTCGTCCTGAGGTGACATGTTCCCAGTCAATATGGGGATAATTGAAATCCCCCACTATTATTGGGTTCTTAATTTTGATAGCCTCTCTAATTTCCCTTAGCATTTCATCATCACTATCACTGTCCTGGTCAGGTGGTCGAGGATAGATCCCTAATGTTATATTCTTATTAGAGCATGAAATTACTATCCATAGAGATTCTATGGAACATGTGGATTCACTTAAGATTTTTACTTCATTTGATTCTACATTTTCTTTCACATATAGTGCCACCTCCCTCCCCCTGCACAACCTGTTCTGTCCTTCCGATATATTTTGTACCCTGGAATGACTGTGTCCCATTGATTATCCTCAGTCCACCAGGTTTCTGTGATGCCTGTTATATCAATATCCTCCTTTATCATGAGGCACTCTAGTTCACCCATCTTATTATTTAGACTTCTAGCATTTGTGTACAAGCACTTTAAAAACTTGTCACTGTTTATTTGTCTGCCCTTTTCTGATGTGTCCGATTTTTTATGTGAATGTTTCTCGTCTGATCTGGCCGTTATATTATCCTCTTCCATCCTCTGCTCCCGACGATAACCTAGAGAATCTCTATCAATAGACTCTCCTCTAAGAGAAGTCTCTGTCCGATCCACATGCGCCTCTGCAGCAGTCGGCTTTCCCCCATCTCCTAGTTTAAAAACTGTTCTTCCCTTTACAAAACCATGTTGACTTTCCCCAACAAATTATGTTCATCTATGTGTCTGACAATTTTGTTCTTTACTATAGTTTCAACCAGTTTGCCCGGTACTGAAGTGAAGCTTCCTGGCCTTTAATTGCTGGGATCACCTCTGGAGCCTCTTTTAAAAAGTGGCATCACATTAGCTATCCTCCAGTCATTTGATACAGAAGCTGATTTAAATGATAGTTTAAATGATAGTTAGTAGTTCTGCAATTTCACATTTGATTTCCTTCAGAACTCTTGGGTGAATACCATCTGGTCCTGGTGACTTATTACTGTTTAGTTTATGATTTTTTTCCAAAACCTCCTCTAATGACACCTCAAACTGGGACAGTTTCTCAGATTTCTCACCTAAAAAGAATGGCTCAGGTTTGGGAATCTCCCTCACATTCTCAGCCATGAAGACGGATGCAAAGAATTAATTTAGTTTCTCTGCAATGGCCTTATCATCCTTGAGTGCTCCTTTAGCATCTCGGTCGTTCAGTGATCCCATTGGTTGTTTAGTAGCCTTCCTACTTCTGATGTACTTGAAAAGTTTTTTGCTATTACTCTTTGAGTATTTGGCTAGTTGTTCTTCAAATTCTTTTTTGGCCTTCCTGATTATATTTTTACACTTCATTTGCCAGAGTTTATGCTCCTTTCCATTTTCCTCACTAGGATTTTACTTCCACTTTTTAAAGGATGCCTTTTTGCCTCTCACTGCTTCTTTTACTTTATTGTTTAGCCACGGTGGCACTTTTTTGATTCTCTTATTGTGTTTTTTAATTTGGGGTATAAATTTAAGTTGAGCCTCTATTATGGTGTCTTTAAAAAGTTTCTAGGCAGCTTGCAGGGATTTCACTTTAGTCACTGTACCTTTTAATTTCTGTTTAACTAACTTCCTAATTTTTTGTGTAATCCCACTTTCTGAAATTAAATACAACAGTGTTGGGCTGCTGTGGCATTTCCCCCGCCACGGGGATTTTAAATTTAATTATATTATGGTCACTATTACCAAGCGGTCGGGCTATAATCACTTCTTGGATCAGATCCTGTGCACCGCATAGGACTACATCAAGAATTGCCTCTCCTCTTGTGGGTTCTAGGACTAGCTGCCCCAAGAAACAATCATTTAAGGTGTCAAGAAACTTTATTTCTGCATCCCGTCCAGAGGTGACATGTACCCAGTAAATATGGGGATAGTTGAAATCCCCCATTATTGTTGTTTTTTTTTATAGCCTCTCTAATCTCCCTCAGCATTTCACAGCCACTATCACCATCCTGGTTAGGTGGTCTATAATATATCCCTAGTGCTATATTCTTCTTATTATAGCATGGAATTACTATCCATAGAGATTCTATGGTACAGTTTGGTTCATTTAAGATTTTTACATCATTTGATTCTACACTTTCTTTCACATATAGTGCCACTCCCCCACCAGCACGACCTGTTCTGTCCTTCCGATATATTTTTGTACCCTGGTATTACTGTGTCCATTTGACTATCCTCATTGCACAAAGTTTCTGTGATGCCTATTATATCAATATCCCCATTTAATACTAGGTGCTCTAGTTCATTTATCTTATTATTTAGACTTCTAGCACTGGTATATAAACACTTTAAAAACTTACCACTTTTCAGCTGTCTGCCATAACATGATGTAATTGAATGTGCCTCTTTCATTTGACTGTTTCTCTATGTCCTAGTAAGGCGGAGAGGATGAAAGATGATAAAATATAGGTAGGATCTGATGAGAATCTCCATTAAGATACTCCCCTAAGAGGTGTCTCTGCCCGAACCACATGCTCCTCCATACCTGTCAGCTTTCCCCCAGCCTTTAGTTTAAAAACTGCTCTATGACCTTTTTAAGATTGCAAGCTGAATTAGCTTCTAAAGCCTAGAATCCCAAAGGCAAGTATTTTCACCCATAGGATTCTAAGTAGAAGGTTGAAAGCAAAGAAAATTCAGCTCCCATCAATTTGCTCCTTTTTCTGGCTCCTATATGCATCCTCATCCGCCTCTCCACTCTTCTTCCCTACTCATTCTGTCTCCAAAGATACCCCTCCTGCCTTTCTATTCCTCCCCTTCACCAACCTCAGCATCTCCAGAAGAGGATCCATGCCCCTTTACCTCCCATGGCAGCCAGCTTTTGAGCACAGGGCTGCTCTGGGGCCAATATTGGTTCTTCCCAGCATCACAGAGTCACTTTCTGCTGCTACTTGGAATAAAGCCAGGAACAGGGCCTGGTAGCAGCAGCAAACAGAGGAATCCTCCCTCACCAGATGGGGTAAGAAGGAAATTCCTGGCAGGGGGAAGTTAGGTGTAGACAGGGCTAGTTCTACCTAGCTGTCCCACCCCAGCATTGCCTCTCTGGAGTTACCCACCCTCACTCTTCTCTCTAACATCCAATGTGTTAAGGCATTTAAAGAGTTAATTATATGTTTTGCTATACCTGGAAGAAGTGTCACTTGTGAGTCATTCAGTGATAAAGCACTTACCTCTGTTGAAGCCTCCCTTGTTCCTCTGTGCTCCTTGATCCTGCCCGCCTCCAAACATCTAGAGACTGACCAGTCCTCATGGTGCAAAGCACCTGTGGGTGAGCCATCTTATTGATGGCCCTGTTCCCTAAGGACAAAAATAGTCTCATTTTTGTCAGCCCAGCCTCAGCAATTCTGGTGCTTTATGTGGAGTTTTCACATCTGGACTAGATTTAGGATGGATTTCAGGTTTGAGGCTGAAACAAAGCTAGAGTTTGGGTATGGATTTCACTCTGCTGAAATCTCACAAACAGTGTTTCAGTCTGCAGCCCTCAGTAGCAGATATTTGGTGATACTAGGTGACCTTTTGAAACTGCCACCCTTTCCTCTTCTTTGATCTCTCTCTAGTTCCACTTAGTTTATCACTGGGGTTTTTAGGTGCCATATTTTTCCATCTTTGTCTGAAATCTCATGAGAACAGGTTTTGCCATGACATGAAGTTATATCTGAAATTGTTCTTCTGGTTTTGGATCCAATCTGTGTCTGATTACATTTGAATCTGAGGATTTCAATGCAGCGACTTCCCTTCTATATCTGAGGGGGTTGGAGGTTCTGGGTTTGATCCGTAACTAAAGTGCTTTGGGGTCCTTTAGAGTAAAAGGGGCATTTAGGCCTTTTGGTACCACTCCCCTAGCTTGGAAGTGTGAAAGTTACTAGTGACCCCCCTTAACAGCCAGCAGCCTTTATGTCAACCAGTGGCCATTAGGGGGAAGCAGATACCTCACTACATAGTAGTCTGAACTTTTGAACTGTCTTCTCCCCTCTGCCTTGAGGCAGAGGGAACTAGCTCCAAGCCAGTTTTCACTGACCAGATAGCAGAAGCACGGGTCTGGCAACCAACAATCAAGTGTTAACACGGCAAGGGCCTTTGTCTGAATGTGTATAAAGGATCTGTAAAATGTGTGTAAGACAGAGTTTTTGTACCAAGGTGCAAAGCTCTCCTTTCTTCTGCAGAATAAAGCAACCTTTTCCTTATCCCTGTCTGGCTGTTATTGGCTCTCAGCTAGGCGGACCCAACATTTTGGTGACAGAAGCCTTCATTGCATGTCAGGATTAGGTGGGATTCAAAATGTGACAATGTTTCTCATTGTAATGAAAGACCTGTACAGTATAGATGATGAAGTTTTTCCAGTGACTTCCATCCTATCCCCCCCGATCACTTTCCTCCTACTTTCATTGCCTAAACTCATTGAGTGTGCCAGGTTAGCAAAGGCAGTGGAAAGTTACAAGCATCACATTCAAAGTTCTCCTTTTTAATTAATCTCACTCCATCTTCCCGGGTTCCCTTCTCCTCTAGTGGGAGCCATCTGACAGTGGTTAGGCAGCTGCATAACCAGCTGGTTGGAGGTCTCCAGACTACTGATTGTTCCAGTAGCATCCACAGAAAAGTTGGCGCACTCCCTCCCAATGTGCAGATAAAAGAACAGGAGTACTTGTGGCACCTTAGAGACTAACAAATTTATTTGAGCATAAGCTTTCGTGGGCTACAGCCCACTTCTTCGGATGCCCACGAAAGCTTATGCTCAAATAAATTTGTTAGTCTCTAAGGTGCCACAAGTACTCCTGTTCTTTCTGCGGATACAGACTAACACGGCTGCTACTCTGAAACCTGTCAATATACAGATAGGGCATCTGTCAGGACTGCTTACACTTTAAAATGCTTGGGAAGGGAGCTATTGACCTGTCATTCTTTCAAATCCCAAATACCCAGAGAGCTGGACATTACAATAATTTTAAAGAAATCTTTCCCTTCCATTCTCTTCCCTCCCTCCCTTCCTCCCTCATGTCTAAGGCATCTATCAATTTCGTATCTAAAGCATGTGGCTAAATCTCTTGCTTAAGTCCTTTGGAAAATTTCAGTTCACTTAAAGCAGGAGCAATTATGGTCTCACTACCAGGCACAGATCTAGGTCTGTGCAAACCATCTGGTTGTGTGTGTTGCCCCCCCCCCTTTTTTTTTTCTTGAGTCTCCTTTGACAGCCAAAGGGCTATGGCTGTGGGAAGTGGTATTAAAGTAAGTGGGGTTTTCTTTTCTTTTGACAAGATGATTGGTGGGGAGAGGTGAGCAAGGTGACCTCATTGTGGTCAGTGGCAGGAGTTTATGTGGAGAGTGAAGGAGTTGGGGGAAGCATCCTAGTGGAAGAGTTTAAGGAGACAGTTGAAGAAACCATTGCACTCTCCTCCCCGACTCTCATCTCCTTAGATACTCAATGTCAGACTTTGACAGTAGATGAAATGCTGCAGCTGAAAGGACTCCAGTCTGATGTTGGTACATGGAAATGCATTGCTGAACCAGCTACCTCACCAGTGTGCCTATGCCCCTCGCATCTGGGATTAGAGCTCAACTCTCAGCTGGGAGTTGGGTGGGATCCAGGGTGTGACTAAGTCTTTCTGCATTCAGTTAATTTATCTTGTTGGATATGTTTCTTCCAATTTCTAAACTGTAACAATAGGTGCCCCTGTTGTGCCCTGAGCACCTCACCCATCAGTTTACAATCACAGAACAAAGGGGGGGGCCATAAATATATCCACCTCAGCCCAGCCCCTCCATGACAGCTGTGGAGAGGACAGAAAGCCAATGGCCTTTGCAACATGCCCAAAAGGTTACCAAAGCTGGGCTCTGGCAGACCAGGTGGGGACCAAGTTCCAAAACCGAGGACCCCCCACAGACAGCACCCTGCCAGCAGCTCCCTTTCATTTATATTAAGGGATCTCCAGCTCAAAAGCCTCTGCTGATCTCAACTGCAGCAATATAACAAGAGGATAGAAGCATCTCTCCCAAGTAGCCAGGTGCCAAAACATTTAGGGCTTTGTAGATTAAAACCATCACCTTGAAGCTTATCAGAGGCCAGTGGAGATCATGGAGCACTCCCTTAAAGTGCTCCCAATGTGCATCTCCACTTAATAAGCAGGCTGCATCATTCTGCACTAGCCTAAGCCTCTGAGTAGTCACAACACGTAGCCCATGTAGAATGAATCACAGTAGTCTCATCTCACAGTGACAAAGGCATGGATAATTGTGGCAAAGTCCACATCACAGAGAAAAGGGTATATCCATCTTGCCAGGCACTGATAGAAAAAGGAGCTAGTGGTCACAGTTGCTATCTGGGCAGTCCAGGCTCTAATAACACCCCTCAAAGTAGCACAGCAGTTTTACACCTTGATATGGGGCACTGGTATAAATTCCATCCATCCTTCCCGCTGCTTGCTTTAGCTAGTGCACCAACATTATCACAGTCTGGTCTGGATTCAGTCACAGCCAACTAGTTCTACTCCAAACCTCAAATTCCTCCAGCTACAGGGCAATAAAAAATACTCCATATTCTAGAATCATAGAAACCAGAGGCAGAAAAAACCTGTTAGATCAATTAGTCCATAGAATATCAGGGTTGGAAGGGACCTCAGGAGATCATCTAGTTCTAGTCCAACCCCCTGCTCAGAGCAGGACCAATCCCCACCTAAATCATCCCAGCCAGGGCTTTGTCAAGCCTGACCTTAAAAACCTCCATCATGCAGGCAGTGAAAGATCATTTCCCACAGGCTATACTCCGATGCTTTGTCTTGTTTTATGACACTAGCAAAAGGGGGTCTGCCATTTCCCCACAGAGACTAGTTCACACACCAATAGATCTCATCATTGTAATATCTGGATGTGTTTCAGCCTAACTGTTCAACCCTTAATTTTTTTTTGTTAGGTTTCTTCCCCCATTACTCAATCCCTTGGAAAAGCCCTAAACAATTCTTCTGTCTTTTTAGTACTTAAACCCTTCATACACTTGCTAGCAGTCATTGTGCCCCCAAAACTCTAAATCAGAGCCCTAAGATGTTCATATTTAGGGTGGTGTTTTAATGGATCACAGGGGACTTTCAATTGGAATTATACATGTAACTAGCTTGGGCTTCTTTGAAAAATCCTTAGTTATTTTACTTAGATTGTAAGCTCTTTGGAGCTGGGGACTTCTCTTTGTTCTATGTTCATACAGCACCATGACTGGGGCCCCAAGGCAGTACCATCATACAATAAATAAATCATTTTAAAATCTCTCACTATAAATTAATCCCACCCAGTTGTTTACCTTTTTGTTGTTGCTGTTGCTCTTCCCCATTCACGCACAGTATGGCAAAGCTTTCTGGTGTTGATATGCCCAGAATTGTGATCAGAATAATATAACAGAACATGTAGGATTTATCTGCATGTATCATTAGGTTTCTATTCTGCCCTCATCACCATGATACCTGTGCCGTGGGGTGACCTGGACAGCAATATGAAGGGACTTCCTGAAGGGTTTATTTGGTTAGGATTCTTTAGTAGCTTTGTCTCTTAAGAGTAATACCAGATAACATTGTTGGATGGCTCAGCTAGTGCAGGTGAAATACTGGCATTTCCAAAGCTCAGCTTCTTTTCATTTCTTTTCAATCAAATTATTAAAAACCTCTCCTTTTTACCTCTCCTGGCTTTCCACAGTTTCATACTGCAGATACCAATGGTGCAAGTAAGTACTCGGTCATGGAGGATGAGAAAATCACAAGATCACATTGATAATATGCAAGCAGAATTAAGTCCAGACCAGTAATTTTGTGTATATACATATATGGTGCTTTAATAGGGCCAGTTTCATAAAGCTGACAACAATTATGAGCCAAATCAGCTGGGAGGAAGAATTATATCCGAAAAATTTGAATGATAATTGGGAATAATTTAAAAACACCTTTCTAGATGCCCAAAAAGCCACAATCGAAGAAGAAAGCTGTGCTGCTTAAAAGACAGACCTGGTTTAGAGGGGAAGTGAAGGCAGCTATTATATATAAACAAATGGAAGAAAGGGGAAGTTGATAGTAATGAATAAAGTCAGAAATTAGGCATTATAGGAAATTGATGAGGGAAGCCAAGGGACACAATGGACAGCAGAATTAAGGAAAATAAGGAATTTAAAACAATATATATTAGGAACAAAAAGAATCCTGATAATGGTCTTGGTCCACTACTACATGGACATGGTAGAATATCAATAATGATGCAAAAAGGCAGAATTGTTCAATAAGTATTTCTGTTCTGTATTTGGGGGGGGAAATCTGATGATAGAGTGTTATCACCATATGATGAGACTTTCTATTCCACTAGTATCTCTGGAGGATGTTAAACAGGAGCTGCTAAAGTTAAATATTTTTAAATCAGCAGGTCCAGATAACTTACATCCAAAAGTTTTAAAAGAGCTGGCTGAGGAGATTACTTGACTATTAATGTTCATTTTCAATAAGTCTTGAAGCACTGGGGAAGTTCCAAAAGACTGGAAGAAAGCTAATGTTAAGCCAATTTTTAAAAAGGGTAAACGGGATGATCCGGGTAATTACAGACTTGTCAGTCTGACATTGATCCCAGTCAAGATTACAGAGCAGCTCACATGGGACTCGATTAATAAAGAATTAAAGGGAGTGAAGTAATTAATGCAAATCAACATGGAGTTATGGAAAATAGATCCTGTCAAACTACTGTTTTTTTTTTAGATTACTTTTTTGGCTGAAAAAGGTAACAGTGTTGATATTATATTTAGACTTTTACAAGGCATTTGATTTGATACTATATGCTATGTTGATTTTAAAAAATTAGAACTACATAAAATGAACATGGCACACATTAAATGGATTTAAAACTGGCTAATTAAGTCTCAAAATGTAACTGTAAACAGGGAATCAAGCACGTGTTTCCAGTTGGGGCCTGCAGGGTTTGGTTCTTGGCCCTATATTATTGAACATTTTTATCAATGACTTGGAAGAAAACAAAATAATCACTGAACGTTTGCATATGACACAAAAATTGGAAAATTGATAAATAATGAAGAGGATAGGTACTGATTCAGAATAATCCAGATCTCCTGCACAAGCAAACAGTATGCTTTAATACAGCTAAATGTAAATGTATACACCTAGGAACAAAGAATTTAGGCCATCGTTACAGGATGGGGGACTCTGTCCTGGGAAGGAATCACTCTGAAAAAGATTTGGGATTGGGGTGGATAATTAGCTGAACACGAGCTCCCAATTTGACACTGGCCAAAAGAAGTAATGGAATGCATAAACAGTGGAATCTCAAGAAGGCATAGAGGTTATTTTACCTTTGTATTTGGCATTGGTGCAACTGCTGCTGAATATTATATCAAGTTCTGGTGCCCACAATTTAAGAAGCATGTTGCTAAATTAAAGCAGGTTCAGAGAAGAGCCACAAGAATGATTAAAGGATTAGAAACATGCCTTGGTGATAGATTCATAGAGCTCGATTTATTTAGCTTAACAAAGAGAGGGGTAAGTGGTGAGTTGATTACAGTATCTACATGGGAGCAAATATTAATGGTCCCTTCAATCTAGCAGAGAAAGGTATAACGTGATTCAATGGCTGAAAGTTGAAGCGAGACAAATCCAGGCTGGAAATAAGCTGTACATTTAATAGATTGGATGGTTTTCTGAAAGCTCTGCTCTAGGAATTATTTTGGGGCAGTTCTATGGCCTGTATTATACAGGTGGTCAGACTAGATAATTACAATAGTCCCTTCTGGCCTTGGAATCTATGAATCTATTCAGCAAAGAACTTAAGTTCATGCTAAGGTCAAGCACATATTTAAGAGCTTTGTAGAACAGAGAGGGACTGATGAATCGGGGGTAAGCAAGTTATTAAATTCATATTTATTTAGTATTTATATTACAGTAGTTTCCGGATGCCCTGATCAGGACACTGCTGAGCTAGGCACTGTACAAATAAATAGGTAGATTTGGTCCCTGCCCCAGAGAAGCCAAGTGACATATGGAATGGAGGAGAGAGATGCATGCAAAAGTAGATGGATTATATACATTCAGTATATACATTTTAAACTATAATGAATAAATACCTCTGCTAAATCCAGCTGGCTTTCATCGTACTCTTACTTGTAGGAAGAAGTGGTGGGTCATGAGGAAAGATTTGAAAAAGGACATGTAACGAATGCTATTATGGAACAGTGTGGGAAGATTTTTAAAAATAAGAGTATAAAATGGTAGTCTCCTAAATCTATTCTTATGCACTGTGATGGGGTGTATTCCCCACACCAGACCTGAGAGAGCTGAATTAGGCCAGGTGGGTCCAAACAGTTAATGAAGCAGCAAACAAGGGAGATGTAGGCTGTGTGGAGAATCTTGATCAGAAAGAAGCTCACCTGTGAGGGAACAGGCAGGGGCTTCTATAAAGCCAGGAGGCTGGCAATAGTGGTAAGGCTGCAGGGTGAAGAGTGGAAGTCACTCTCCTTGAGGAAAGGGAGAGAGAAGGAGGGATGGGAATCCCTGAGACCTAGGAGGAAGGGTTCTGACTAGAATGAGTGGAAGCAAGGTAGGAAGTAGTCGAGGGGTGAGAGCAGTGGGGTTAGGGAAGCTGCAGACCTTGATTGGTTGGTAAAGGGCCTTGGACTGGAACCCAGAGAAGAGGGTGTGCCTGGGTTCCCCTAGCAACCACTGCAGAGTGGTACTGCTGGGGGCAGAGAATTAGAAGACTGCCTGGGTCACTGCAGGGGTCAGGGCAGCCTGATGCCATTTGGAGCAGAAAGACTTTGAAGGACTCTACCCTGGAAGGGGAAGCCATTTAGTGACCTGGCTGGAAAGCTGAGTCATGAAAAGGAAGCTTCAGCTCCTGGAGTGACAGAGATGCCACAGAGTGCAACTGCAGGAAGGAGCGTTGGCCTGGCAGAGCTAATCCCCAGAACAACCAGGAGGAGGTACCATCAAGGGGTGAGTAGAGTGCCCTGTCACACACGGCTAGAGAGTAGCTAGTTTCTGAAAAGTATCGAGCACCCAGAAGTTCCCACTGGCTTCCGGGGAAACTGATGGGTGCTCAGGGCTTCTGAAAATCTGACTGTTTATTTAGGTGCATAAAAATAGATTTAGGAGACTAATTTTAGGCTCTTATTTTTAAAAGTCTTGGCCTCCATGCATATGGGAGCATGGAATAAGTCATAAAGGTGGTTATGGGTGTGGTCAGGTCTAATGTCATTGTTAGATTGGAGGGGGCACAGGTAATGCAAAAACAACATTCATGGATTTTGTGTAAACATCTTCACAAATACTGTTTTGCAATGTTTGCCTAAATCTCTCTCTCTCTCTCTCTCAGTGGAGACCAGATTCCTGAGATGACTTGCAATCAATCTAAGTTATTGATTGATCAATAAATATGCTTGTGACCTTTCAATATGGCAAAACCTTTAATTTTGAACTGGCTTGATGTCTGACTGTGTGTTCAGAATCTCCAAATTATTACAGGATCCTTCCTTGGCTGACATCCTAGGATGAATTCTGTAAGGCAGAGTTGCCAACACCTGAAAACAGAGGCTTACATATAATGGAAAGATGACAGTTTTGCTATAATTTCCAAGCATTTTGCAGCTTTGAAAGAAAATGCACCGATGGCTTTTGCCTAGATTTCAGAAGGTGACTTAATTCAAATAGCCTGAGCTGATTTTACTGACTCAGCTCCTAAGTTGGATGGCTTCCTTGCTCTCACCCTGAGTAGTTTATATAAGTATAGGAACTTTATGAGCCTATGAGAAGAGTAATAATCATACTGTGCTGTGTGTTATGAAATCATGAAGATACTACTTATGAATTATGTTATGGAGTCTTCCCCAGCTCATTTTGATGGAACGGTTGACCTAAAGCACCATTACTTGGTGCCATCTTCAGCAGCTATCACGTTGCCATTTGGATATCCTGACAGTGGAGGCAGTGGGACCAATGTAGCAGGGTTAGGAGGCGTGAATTAATATTTGCCTGACATTTACTAGCCCAGACACATTCACACAGCCCAGAATCTATTCCTCCATTCTTATCACAATGCTCATGACGAGACCTGGTCAAACTATTGGTTATGAATTATACTCATTACAAATTTAGTCCCTTCATTTTAGTAAATTGTTGTGGCTTGATCATGATTTCTGCAAATGTATGTATGTTTGTTTTGGGGATAAATAATGTTACCAGTTTAACAGTAGATTGTTTTCAAACTGCTTTCTTCAGGAATTCACACTCTTCACTAACCAGTAACCATACTGTGTGAGTTGGGCACCTTGGTCACGTGGTTTTCTTCTGTTCCCTGATTGGATGACTGACGTGTTTTAAAACAGGATAAAGAATATCATAGTTTTGGCATCAGTTTCTGTCTGAATAATCATTTGTGATAAATTTACAACACCAGCATTTATATAAATGTCCTCAACTTTGTTAATTGTGGAGAGTAACAAATAATATAACTCCATGCTTCAGAGCAAACTGAATTCAGTGCTTTCATTCACAAAAAAAAAATCTCCAAATCAAGCTCTGGCTTTTGTTTACTCTATTAAACCAGTAAACTTGAAAATTTTATTTGCTAATTGGAAATGGTATGTAACCTCTCATTTAAATCAGGTTCACTGTGATTGGTCAACAAAATGGCAGATGAAATTCAAAGTAATGCATATCGGAAAATATAATCCCAACTATATGTACAATATGATGGGGTCTAAATTAGCTGGTATCCCTCTAGAAAGATCTTTGAGTGGATGTTTTCAGAGAAATATCCATAATGACTCTGTAGTGGGGTGGTCACCCTGCTCAGGCCCTAAAGGGGTTAAAGCAGCCCTTGAGAGGGCTGCAGCTGGAAAAGGTAGACTGATGGGGAAAGCAGCCACAGCTGTGGCCAGCTTAAGGGCCGTGGGGCAGAAGCTAGGACACACACTCTCTCTAGCTTCCTGGAGAGAAAAGGACCTGGTAGCCTGGGAACTCAGAAGGGTACCTGAGGTGGAGCAGTGCTGGGGAGCTCCAGCGAGGAAAAACTCCAGGCTGCAGGCCTTGCTTAAAGGGCCAAAAAGGTACTGGGGCTGCAGGGGGGCAGCCCACAGACAGGCAAAGGCAGCAGGTCCTAACCTGCCTTGCCGATGATGAGTGGTTTACAGACTGCAGTCTGCCCCAGTGAGCGGGGGCTAGATAGAGACTGGCAGTAGCCACTGAGGCAAGGTGGGGATAGAGGGTTGGGGGTTCCCCAGGGTGGGGAGACCCAGATTGTGGGTTATTACCAGGGCAGAACCCTGACGTAGAGGGGCACTGGGGTCCGGGAGGGACACGGGCCAGTGGCAGGCGAGACACTGGCCTGCAGAGGGCGCTCCGGGCTGGAAGAGCTAATTCCCGAGACAACCAGCAGGAGGAGCCGCGCTGGTGAGTTGTTGCCTCACGACAGACTCCATGTGCAATGGCAGTCAAAAAAGTTAACAGAATCCTAGGAGCCATTAGGAAAGGGATAGTAAGACAGAAAATATCATAATGCCACTGTATAAATCCTTGGTATGCCCACACCTTGAATACTGTATGCAGTCACCCTACCGTATCTCAAAAAAAAGAAAAAATAGAATTGGAAAAAGTACAGGGAAGGGCAACAAAAATGATTAAGGGTATGGAAAAATTTTTGTATGAGGAAAGATTAAAATGACTGGGACTTTTCAGTTTGGAAAAGCGATGACTAATGGGGTGTGACAGAGGTCTATAAAATCGTGACTGCTGTGGAGAAAGTGAATAAGGAAGTGTTATTTACCCCTTCAGATAACACAAGAACAAGGAGTCACTGGATAAAATTAATAGGTAGCAGGTTTAAAACACACATAAGGAAGTACTTCACACAAAGCACGGTCAACCCGTTGGACTTGTTGGTAGGGACTGTTGTGGAGGCCAAAACTATAATGGGGTTCAAAAAAGAACAAGTTCATGGAGGATAGGTCCCTCAATGGCTATTAGCCAAGATGGTCACAGATGCAACCCCGTGCTCGGGGTGTCCCTAGCTTCTGATTGCCCAAAGCTGGGAGTGGACAACAGGGAATGGATCACTCTATGATTGCCTGTTCTGTTGATTGCCTGCCCTCTGAAGCACTTGGCATTGGTCACTGTCTGAAAACAGGATGCTGGGCTAGATGGACCATTGGTCTGATCAATTATGGCTGTTTTTATGAAATGAAATAAAATCTTTTATGTGAGGTGAGCATGATTTTTCAAGGATTCAGATTTTACACTATTTCCCAAAGCTGAGGTAAACTGAGTGAAATTGACTGGGAGAAAAAAAAATTAGACAGAAAAATGTGAATGAAAATTGGGAGTTCTTTAAGAAGAGTTTATTAGATGGCAGCAAGCCACAATTCCACAGTCAAGAAAGAGGACAACTTTGGCTAAAAGCCCATACTGGTTCACTGCTAAAGTGAAGGTAGCACTCTTTATTTCTAATTAACATAGCAAATGGGAAGAATAGATAGAAATCAATATGAATTAGAAATTTTGAATTAATTAAAATCAATAAGGGAAGTTTCCATGGCCTGGCAAGGCTAAAAACCATAAGAGGGAGTTTGTGTGTTCAGAACAAAAGAAATCATAGCAATGGCTGGAGATGATAAAATTGTTAATGATGCAGAAAAGGTAGAAGTGTTCAATAAACCTTGCTATTCTTCATTTGGAAAGAACCAGGATCATGTGCTCATATCACATGAGGATGCTAAAGTACATTCCAGTCCATTAGTAACTGAGGAGGATGTTAAACATTTACTAGGGATAAATATTTTTAAATCAGTAGGCCCAAATAGTTTGCTCCCAAGAGTCCTAAAAGAGTTGGCTGAGGGGAGTCAGACAGAGAGAGCTACATTGTTTGATAATCTGGGACCAATCAAATAAAGTATGTTTTAAAACAGCACAATGCAAAATTATACATCTAGGAACAAGAAATGCAGGCTATAACTACAGACTGGGAGATTGTATCCTGGAAAGCAGGGACTCTGAAAAGGTTCCTGGGGTCATAACGGATGAGCAACTCAACATGAGCTCCCAGTGCAATACTGTGGCGAAAAGGGCTAATGCAATCTTCAGATGTATAAAGCAGGAGAGTAGTGAGACGGAGTAGGGAGGTGATGTTATTTCTGTATATTGCGTTGGTGACATAGATACTAGACTACTGTGGACAATTCTGGGGTCCACATTTTTGAGAGGATGTTGCAAAACTGGGGAGGTGGCAAAAAAGAGCTATAAAAACTGGCCAGCTGAAGGACTAGAGAAAATGCCTTACAGTGAGAGACTAAGCTCAAGCTGTTTAGTTTATCAAAAAGAAGAATGAGACATGACTTGATGATAGTGTCTAAGTACCTTCACAGGAAAAAAATACTAAAGAGCTCTTCATTCTAGTGGCAAAAAACAATGGCTGGGAACTGAAGACAGATAAAATTCAAATTAGAAATTAGGCACAAATTTTTAACATTGACATTTAGTCATTGGCTCCCAGGGGAAGTAGTGGATTCTCCATCTTTTGATGCCCTCCTATTTAGACTGGATACCTTTTTGGATGATATGCTTTAGTCAAACAAGTTCTTGAGTTCAATACAGTGGTAATTAGATGAAATTTAAAGGTCTGTGATATACAGATGGTCAGACTAGATAGTCTAATAGTCAGAGTTTAAGGGGAAAAGGGACTATCTATGCATTCATTGCTGTCGTCACTGCAGTGTCAGTGCTTTGCAAGAATTACACCATTAAAAGTGTGTGTTTATATTGTATAAACAGAAACTCTGGATCTATGAAAACAGCACTGTTTTGGTGCTTTGGAAGTGCTGTATTCACAGGGCATATGTCAGGAGTATCAACACATCTGGAAATGTAATCTTTTCCCACTTAAAGAAGATGAACATAACTCACTCTTAATAGGGCCCTCCCGGCAATAAAGGTTAACTGCACAGCACCACTGCAGCTATTAAAAGGACCTGCTAAAACCTTAAAAACCTCAGTTAGATTAACAGTTCGGAGGGTTGAAATGGATACAATCCTGCTCTTGTTCACGCTATAAAGCACGAGTTACCTGACTGGCTGGATGGGCTGATCCTTGATGTTGTGACAATACAGAGTAACTCAAGAGTTTTATCAAGAGTAGAACTCCTCTAATTCATTACCCGTGAAAGCAGTAGTGCCCTCTTACTGAATAGTTACCCTGCTCTCTTGGGTCATGCAGTTACACTGTTCAAGGGAGAATCTTCCATTTTTGTATTCTCTAGAGCAGGGGTCGGCAACCTTTCAGAAGTGGTGTGCCGAGTCTTCATTTATTCATTCTAATTTAAGGTTTTGCGTGCCAGTAATACATTTTAACGTTTTTAGAAGGTCTCTTTCTAGAAGTATAATATATAACTAAACTATTGTTGTATGTAAAGAAAATAAGGTTTTTAAAATGTTTAAGAAGCTTCATTTAAAATTAAATTAAAATGCAGAGCCCCCCGGACCGGTGGCCAGGACCTGGGCAGTGTGAGTGCCACTGAAAATCAGCTTGCGTGCCGCTTTCGGCACGCGTACCATAGGTTGCCTACCCCTGCTCTAGAGCTTTCTTTCTTTTTCTCCAATCAGTCATTCACTCCTCTACCCTGCCCACTCCCACTTCTCTTTTCACATCTCTCTCCCTCTCCAAACACCTGTCTGTGTCACTCAGTCCCCTCTCTCTCTCGCGCGCGTGCGCGCACACACACACACACTACACTACATACTTCTCCTCTCCCTCTGTTGTGTTCTTTCCACCTACATCCCCTTTGCCCAGAACAGTGTCCTAGTTCTCACCAACCACTCTGAGGGCTTTTTCCCCATTCAGGGCAGATTCTTTTCTCTCTGAACTAAAGCTTTATTTTCAGAAGCCACAATAACTGTTTGCATCATTTAAAATCACACAGAGAAAGGAAGCAGGTAGTGGAGGAAGCAGGGAAATGTACAGAGGTTAATTTACAGCTGATGATACTAAGGGGATTATTGTGAAACTCCTGCTGTCTCCAGTGGGGAATCCCAACTTTCCCAGAGTCCTGGACCTGAGTAATTCCCACTGAAGTCAGAGTGAGTGAATGGTATCCTGCAAGGGCAGAAGGAGGGTCCTCTAGTTCTCATGCCCTGCACTAATAATGTCTTGGGAAGAAGATTCAGCAAGGCTGGCTATACATAACACCTCTTAAGGGGCCTGCATAGCTCACATTAATATTCGAATTATAGGATCAAAAAAGTCTGAGATAGACAAGATGACCTAATAAGGTTTTTCCATCTCCATGGTAATACAGGTGTGATGTGTCCCCCCCCCCCCCCCCCACCCCAGGGTGCCACCTGGAACTGGGGTACCACTGAGTCCCCTGACCCACCAGCCAGGGCTCCCTTTTACACTGTAGTGCTATGACAAGTTGCCCAGCCCTCTCCAGGCTCCAGCCTGTACTTTCACCAGTACACATACAAGTAGGGACACACCGAGCTGCAGTTACATGCAGATGCTGTGATCAGCCCCAGCTACTCAGGCATGTACCCTCTCTGGAGTGTAAAACCAAAATTAAACCATCTTTCACTGCACAGGGAACTGTGCAGCGTAAGTGCATGAAATCTGCCTCCTCCCTCAATGTGGAGAGGAATATGCAACAGCTTTCTGCCCTGAGTTTTGACTCCCACACACTGGTTTAGACAAAATAAAAACAAATTAACTACAAAAGAGATTTTAAGTGATTATAAGGGATAGCAAACAGATCAAGCAGATTACTTAGCAAATAAACAAAAACACAAACTAAGCTTAATATACTACATAGATCAGATATGAATAGTAAATTATCACCCTAAGTGATGATACAAGTGGGCTGCAGATTCTTAAGGGACAAGCTGCACTTGCTTACAGCTTGGAATCTCCAGGTGTTCCATTCACAGGCTAAAAATACCTTTAGCCTGGGTCCAGCACTTCCCCCAGTTCAGTTTTTGTTCCTCAGGTGTTTCCAGGAGTCTTCTTGGGTGGGGGAGTCAGTGAAGGACCAAGGTGATGTCACTCCCCTACCTTATACAGGGGAGTCACATCTTACGCGGGGGTTAGGTTCTGAAGTCAGCGCGTAAGGTGAAAATCATGTATAGTTATTCCATTGAGTGGAATGGCGGGCAGAATCGCCCGCACTACAGGTACAGTATTTAAATTGTTGTTTTTCTCTCTTTTTTTGTTTTTGTTTTGCCGAGCGCGTATAGTTAAAATCGTGTAAGTTAAATGCATCTATGATGTGACTCCACTGTATAGCTTTTGCCTATAGTGGGAACCCTTTTGTTTCAAAGCTTGGTTCCCATGCCAGTGAGTGGAAAAATACTGACCTCCCAAGATGGAGTCCAGCACCAGGTGACCTGGTCACATGTTCCTGTAGTGTCACAGCAGCCATTACTTGTCCTCAATAAGGCTCCCCAGGGGATAGATAAGCTTCTCCTAAGCCCTGTTGTTCTCTCTAATGGCTCATTAACCTGAATGGGCCCTTCCCAGCCAGCCATCTAGACTGAGAGCATTTTGCCTAGTGGGCATTACCCAGGTGTAAGTACATGTGAGACACAGATATAGTCAATATTCATAACTTCAGATACAAAAAGAACAGGAGTACTTGTGGCACCTTAGAGACTAACAAATTTATTAGAGCATAAGCTTTCGTGGACTACAGCCCACTTCTTCGGATGCATATACACACGGCTGCTACTCTGAAACCTTCAGATACAAAAATGATGCATGCATACAAATAGGATAATCATTCAGCAAATCATAACCTTTCCAATGGCACCTTGCATGCCTCGTCTTACATAAAATACATAATAATTATTATATAATTATTCATATTCATTATGAAGAATATGGGGTGCAGTGTTACAACAGGATTATTCATGCAGCTTATAATGTTTTGCCTAGTCCAGTTTTAAATGGGCCAAGCAATGGGGCTTCCACCACTTCCCTTGGGAATCTGTTCCATAGCCTAATACACCTCACTATCATCCATGTTTGCTGGCATTCGGTCTAAATGTGTTCCCTTTCTTAATTTCATCCCCGTATTCCTCGAAAGGCCTCTTGCCTTGTCTTCATTTTGATGCACAATGTACGTGTGAAGAAAATGTTTTCACAATCCCTGCCTTACTCCCTAGACTGATCAGAATGGAGGCCACCGATATCCGCTGCCAGAATAGTCAGTGTTTTGCAATGGTTCATTTCACTGTCATGTACAATTTAACCTTCTATAGCTTACAGGGAACAGACCATTCAAATAGAGAGATCAGCCACAAGCTGATAATCATGATGGGTTTAACAGGTTATTAGAGAAGGCTGTCTGAGAACAAAATGCTTAAGGTGTCCCTGCAGGGGCTTGGGTGTAGCACAGGGAGTGTGTTGCTGCATGCAGCTGATTGAGAAATCTCTTATCACTTATAGAAAGTTCCCGACTTCTTTTCTGCAATTGGCTGCAAGCCCAAATCCCTTTTTATGAGTGCTGCTCAGGGAAGGGTTCATATTTTTGTTTATGTGCATTTCTGTGACCCCCATCACTATAGCTTTTAAACACCTCACAATTGTTAGGTCTTGTCTACACTACGGGGGAAAGTCAATCTAAGCTATGCAATTTGAGTTACTACGTACCTTAGATCTACTTACCGTGGGGTCCACACTACGCTATGTCAACGGGAGATTCTCTCCTGTTGACTCCCCTTACTCTTCTTGTTCTGGTGGAGTACCAAGTTGACGGGAGAGCGATATGTGGTTGATTTAGTGGTTCTTCACTAGACCTGCTAAATCGACCCCCGGTGCATCGATCGCCACAGCGTTGATCCCCTGGTAAGTATAGACAAGCCCTTAGTGAATTAAGCCTCCCAGTGCCCATTACATGGGATCAGGTCCACCGACGGGGGGGTAAAGGGGACAATTGCCCAGGGGCCCGGGCGATTTTACTGCAGCGGTGGTGGCAAGGAGCCCCGGGCCCTTTTCAATTCCCAGGGCGGGCAGCAGGGCACCTAGGTGTGCGAGACCGCTCTGGGCCCTGTGCTTTGGGGGGCCCCCCGCGGGCTGGCATGGGCGGTCCCGGAAGTGACGTAGTCATCACTTCTACCCTAGGCCCCACCCTCCCAGGTATGGCCTTGGCCCTGGGGCCCGGAATTTCTGTCGACGGGCCTGTATGGGATAAAGTGATGCCCATTTTACAGAGAGGAACCGAGCAACAGGCGGGTCATTTGTTTTCCCCAAAGTAACCCAGAGTCTGTGACAGAGCTAGAAACAGACTCCATTCTCCTGCCTCCCAGTGCTGAGTTGAATGCCACAATTATCTTCCTCCTGTCTTACGTACCACACTCTTGTTAATACATCCCAGGATGATATTAGCCTTTTTTTACAATGACAACACTGACTCATATTTAACTTGTGATCTACTATATCCTGCAGATCTATGATCTACTAGATCCTGCAGGATATAGTTGTTGTTCCCCATTTTGTAGTTGGGCATTTGATTTTTTCCTTCCTAAGTGTAGTACTTTGCACTTGTCTCTATTGAATTTCATCTTGTTGATTTCAAGCCTCTGAACTTAGGAGAGCAGGATGGAATAAGTGCATTTTTACTTTTGTACTTCATGTCTCTGAACTTGCTTGAGTCTCTGCATGGGAGAGAGAGGCCTCCACAGGAAGAATACTGTCAGTGTGAAAACCATCTATGAAGAATTATAACAAGGACTTTTGCACTTAGGGGCCAATGAACATGCTTTTTTCTGTTATCAAAGGATACACAGAACTCCACTCCAGGAAAGAGATGTGAGCATAGCATTAGATCTGGGGAAACTGGACCCTTTACTCAGCATTGGGCACTAACCTAAACCTTTTTCCGAGGTCGGAAATAGTTTGGTAAACTTTGTTAGTTCATTGTTTCTCATTTTTGCAGCTGCCTCTGCATCTCCAGGTTCTGGATAATATCAAAACCAGAAGTAATGAAATGTAGTGAGAAATGCTGCTCTTGAGTTATTTCTGGCTTGATCTAAAGAAGCAAGTGTTGGAAATCTGCCAAGAAAGACTCTTCCGGGGGTTTGGAGAAGTGTTCAAATTTTTGGTTTGGTCTTGGATCCAAACCTGAGTTCTGAGATGCTTTGTTCACCCATCACAACACAGAACGTTTTTCTGCTATGTTACTAGTATTTTAGGGGTTGGCACTTTCTATATTCTTAGGGGAGATTCTGAACTTAGATGCACCAGTTTTACACCATTCTCACTCCACTGACTCCAGTGGAGTCGCTCCTGATTTAAATCAGAATCAGGCCTTCATTTTGTACTCATGAAAAAGATGAGAATGCTGATGACTCTTAACTAAGACCAAATCTTGCATTTCTGCTTTCTGAAGACAAATCTAGAGAAGGTAGGTGGACTTTTGAAAGACAACTAGTTGAAAATTCAGCAGATGAACTGGCCAATTATCGGAACACCACCTGTCTTCAGCCACTAACTCTTTAGAGCTGATGAGCCCGTTTCCTGACACAAAATAAAAATCTGAACCTCTCTGATATGCACCATTTTGCTTTTTTCATGAAGCACAAGTGAAGTGATCTTGGATATATCAACTCATACCCACTTTAGGCAGGACAAGGGCTTGATTAAAAATAATTCAAAATGCAAAATAAGGTGCTGCTCAGTGCTGAATTGGTTTAATTGTGTTCTGATAAGGCTGCAGATTTTTTTGTCTTCCATTACTTTATTAAGATTACAAGAAATGTCTTTGGGGGACATTTTTTTGCCACTTCTCTACATTCAGTTGAGTTAAATGAGTTTGACAGAATGCTTTAAGATCTCACGATCTGGTGCTAGAAAGGTTACACTGACCCTTCTGCTACTTAAAATGTTGAATATTTACCAGATGGACTCTTGGCTATATTCTGCTCAGCCATGTAAACAGCCCAGCTTCAAGTCCCAGTCTCTCAAAGACAGAATGACAGATGGAGTGGCTCAGTGCAGAAAAGTGGTGTGTTCAGCTGCTAATCTTTGAGAAATGTTCAGTTGTAACAAACTCAATTTCAGCATGATGCAATTGTTGTGTGAATAGACTGGCAACTGTTATGATTTTCTTTCTATGTACCAGGCCTTTTAATTTCTAGGATTCTGCCATTTTGACAGTCAGTAAATACAGCCTGTTACAGAGAAGACACACACAATGTGCAATCTTTTGGGATTTTTTACTTCTGTTTTCCTTCCCCACACCAATCCGGACAGAAGTAATTCAGCCTGAAAGTACAGAATTGCTGTCTTTGTACATGGAAAACATTACCAGTAATGAAACTTGCCGACTAATGTCACAGTTGAATAGTGAATAGCTTGGGTGTAATTCACAGGTTGTCGCTCTGTGTGTGTGTATGTGTATGTGTGTGTGTGTGTGTGTGTGTGTATATATATATACTTGTATATACACATACACTTATCAGTATTACATGAATACCTAGAGGCATGTGCCCCCCCCACACACACACACACCCCCCACCACCACCATCACCATTGTTCCAGGCAGAGTAAGAATCAGACCTTGTCCTGAAAAACTTCCCTGCCCCAAACTTCCTTATTTCAAAAGCATCCAGAACACTATAAATAAATGTATTATTAATATATTGTAGTAGTAGTAGTTTTGCCTGAGTAAGGATAGAGTGACATTTGAGCAAAGACTTTAGGGGCTGTCCCAAAGTGTTTTCTATATCATCAATATTCTGGGGGTGGACTGTGGAAATGGAAAGGGGCTTTAATGAAGCCCAGATGCAACCCCCCATAGCAGCACCTCAGAAAAAGAGAGCTGTGTTCCTCTGATTCTTGCATCTTTGCGTATCCATCTGGCATTTCACTACTCCTGTTCTGTAATACCAGCCCTTTTCAAACAGTTATTCAGTATGTGGGCTTGACAGTTTCTCCTTTCCTCTTAAGGCTAGTCCTCATTTCCCCCCTTTTTCCCTGGGAAAGGGGAGCTTTCTGTCTTCTGTTCAGAGCACCCTTCTGTCAAGTTTTCAGGGAGGATTAAAAACACCTTGGATTACACGAACATCTTGTTCTGTATTTCCTGTTGGAAACAAAATGTTTCTTCTTCCCAATTCATGTCAAGAGCTTTGTTACCTTAAATCCCCTCAGCAACACAATTGAACGTGGCCAGAAACCTTTTCTAGTTACAAGCCTGCAGCATTGGATTGATTTTTATCCTATTGTAAAGTGGTAGTTGAAATCCAGATATCAGGTTTAATTTATCTGACACTTATAACACAAAGCTCATTTAAAATGACATACCTCTCTTAACTAGTACAGTATTCTGAAGTAATGATTAAAGACCATGTACCGTAGAGGTACTACAGTCCATTGGTCTGTTACTGTGGGACACTACAGTATTTCTAACAAGGGCAAAGAATAAGGAAAGATTCAGAAGAAAACTGAAAGTTTCATTTTAATTCTGCGTGCACAATGAAATTACCAGGTCAATTTCACTTTCTGCTCATAATTAGCTTCACTTCCTGGTTCTAGGCACTTAATACAATGCCACTGTGTCTAGGTTTCTAGAACTGCAAGGAAGTCAAGAACACCCCTAAACTACTTTAACAAGATGTTGCAAATTTTAAAAAGTTTAATAAAATTGTCTTTAAAAAAAAAATCATACACAAAATCTAAGGGTTTGCTCAATGCTGCTACGGCAGTTTACACCAGCTGAGGAGCCCACCCTATCAATCTAAATCTAGGCAACAGGGTCCTTTCACCAATTCTCCAACCTTTTTGTGCCACAAGGGAAAAGCCATTGGTCCAAACTAGCATGTTGTAAGAAATATCTCAGTGGTCCAGACCTTCACTGCAGTAGTCATCTAGGCCAGATATGGGGGGCGGGGAACGTATTTAGAGCAAAAGACAAAACTAAGAGGGCTTGAAGCAGCCCAACAGTAGCAATATTGCATAGTACTGATATAGAGCTTGGCCATCAGCACCACATGCTGAATTAGTATAGTGCTGCACGTTTTCCTTGCCTCAACTTTCCTTCTCAGGAAGCCAGTAACTTCACTTCAGGCACTCCTGATGCAATAATACCCTCCCCCCCCCCCCCTTGAGACTTGTTTATTACAAAACTTCATACAAAAGGGTCCATAACAAAAAGTCCCAAATAAACAAAAGGTGCTTCTAACTTCCTGAGTTCCTCTGAAGCCTGCCCTTTAAGCGCTGTTCCCGGTCCCCTAAGGGTTCTCTCTGTCTCTGCTCCATATGGCAGGAGCCCCAATTCTCCTCTTGGTGTCTGGGTAGCTCAAGCAAATATTGTCCCTCTCCTTACCAGAAGTCCCAGCTCTTCTCCTGAATCTGAGTTTCAAATTATCTGCCTTAGCTGGCCCCACTTAGTGCTCAAGCCCAGAGGAGTTGGGAGCCTTCTCCTGCTGGTATCTGCTCTCTGCTGACTTGCCTTCTATTCCTTTCAGTGTCTGCAAACATCAGTCCTGCTATGTGAGAGGAGGCATCATTTATGCTGGTCCCCTTCTCTAGCTCATTCCCAATGGGTTAAGGGAAGAGAGAAGCCTTCCCTGCCCTCACTACAAAGATCCTCGCCCCAGGCCCTTAAACAGTAGTAGGGTTTCCTCCAACACACTTCTCACTCCCAGGACTGCTTCCTCTCCCTCAATATCTGGCACATCTTTCTAGTTATCATCAGACTTCCCACCTCTTAAACTTCACTCCAGATGTGGGGGGTGCTCTGACCACTAGGAAGTAGTGCCCTTAAGAGGCAGACTACCCTGTCACAAGTACCACTACAGGTGTAGGGAGCATTAGCCTCTGCATTTCCATTGGGTGTAGTATTCTACTTGACTTTGCTGTGTACTGGTTGCAGCGCGATGTGGCTGCTTTTTCTCACAAAGTTGTCTGGTTTTACATTGATGGGCAACATGATTCCTATATATAGGGTCAAGCCTGGGGGGGTCCCTTCTCAGGTTTTACTCCAGCAAAACTCTATAAAGTCAGTGGGAGTTTGGCCCTAGTAAGCACTGAATGCAAGAATGAGGATGTTTTATGATTTGGCCCACTGAGTTTAATAGAAGTTTTGCATCAGTAGGGACAAGACAGTCAAATAAACGATCTATAAGCATCATATCAAGGCTACATGTCTTGTATGTTTTTTTTTTTTAATTGTTCCCAATCTCTCTCTCTCTCATACCATCCAGGTGCTCCAGCCTACTTGTTACACCTTTATGCCCCGGTGGGATCTGCCTCCACCCAGGAGTTGGAGAAAAATGGTGGTATTCTAAACTCCTCCCACAAAATAAGTTCCACCTGAGCATGTCACCAAAATGGCTCACAGTAGATAGTTCAGATGTTCCAATATGATTGTGATGCTCTGAGTTCCACTATACTGGGTTCCCTGAGCTTGGCTCCCCCTCTATGAGGCCCCATAGGGTCTGCTAGGCTCCTTGATCTGTACTCCTTCTTGGACTGTGTGTGTGTGTGTGTTGTCTCCAAACCCAATGCATTGTGGTGCCAAAATGAGGCATCACAATACATGGTGCACATGTGATCCCCTTTCCTCTGGTGGAGGAATGAAATTATATAAACATCACCAGTGTTAACTATCATCATCTGAGTTAACCTCATACTGAGATGAATAGGGCATGTTACACTTCTCAGAGCTATGGTAGGAGGCTCTCTGCAGATTCAGCTCCGCATCCTGTACACTTGGTTCACATGGATGTGAAGAATAACTGTTATTTTTGAGGTTGACTTCAGGCTTGTCTACATGTGGAAATTGACATAACTATACAGGAATAATAATTAGAGAGTAATCCAGAATAAAGTCACTTTTATTCTGGAATAGAGTATGTCCACAGGGGGGATTTATACCATCGTATCTATAGCGGAATTAGTTACTCTGCTATAGCTATGCCCAGTATAATTTCTTTGTGTAGACAAACCCAGCAGTGATCATTTATATTGAAAGCTAACATGTTTATTGACACGAGCATGGATTAAGTGATACTAAGTAAAAGAATAAACATAGAGAGAATAAAGCAAAAAAAAAAAAAATCTAAAAGTCAAACTTAATCTAGCAAGACCCAGTCATTGTTCAAGATGCTTTTTCTCACCCTCCAGTCTTCTTTCTAGCTTTTTATTGTCTAGCCTGGCCAAGACCCAGCACACAGATCAAATCACTAGGTTTCTTTGTCTCCTTAAAGTGAAAGATCAGCTAGGGCTTTGCTTAGGGTAACCAGACAGCAAATGTGAAAAATTGGGACAAGGGGTGGGGGGTAATAGGTGCCTATATAAGAAAAAGACCCAAAAATCGGGACTGTCCCTATAAAATCGGGACACCTGGTCACCCTAGCTTTACTCCTCCTGTCTTTATAGTGCAATGAAATGTATTCTTCTGAAGGGTACCCCCAGATAAAATGTATTAGTTTGTTGAGTAAAGGAGCCATCAGGTTTGGAAGAGAAGGTGCCATGCTATTTTCTGCCCCGCTGGCGGTTGCTACTATGCAAATGATCTCTTCCTGCTGCATTCTCTAACATAAATGAATAGCCCATTGAATTGGGCCACACCTGATTAGAGGTGTCAGCCTCTCTTCTTTGTTTGGAGAAAACTTGTTTAAACCAGACCTGTCAGGGGAAGTTGATAAACACTTTTTAGTCACAGACTTTAAAGCATAATATTAGCGAGTATCCATACTTTCATATACAGCACTGTTATACATATTTTACACTATTATTCACAAGTGCGGTGTTAGTTTTCAAAAGATACTTCACAAAGCACATTTTGCACAAAAATTATTTTAGTAATGTGTAGGGTGTGAATACAGCAGTGCTTACAGTCACCTAGGTATAGTGAGTTTGTCAGGTCTGGCTTGTAATGAACAGTGACCCCTTTGCTGTTAGCATCAATGTGCCTTTGTGTCACACTTTTCCACTGGGCCATACTGTTTTTCTGGGCCTGCATTGGCAGAGGGAGTGTATACATGCTTCTCCTGCTCTTGCACCAGCATATCTGGATATTAAGCACTGGGGGAAATGTGGTCAGGTGACCCTGGATGTGGTGACAATTCCAGTATGTAACCTCATTTCTCATCCGTCTTCTAGAAAGAAGTGTAAGCATTCAATTCCATCCCTCCCCTTCCACCCCCCCTTTTCTAGGAATGAGATTTGCAAAGCACTAACTGGCTACATGAGCCTTTTCCCCCTTGATATTCTCTTTAATGTGAGCCTCTGACTATTTCCATTGCCTCATACTGAGGGAAAGGAAGTTGCATAGAATAAATCAAATGGTGCACTGCTGAGCCCTAAGATGATAGTTCACAGGGAGGCTGGCAAGTATTTGTGAGATAAGCTCACAGGTCTGTGAGATCCTGGCTTGGAAAATAGTGCGGGAGAGAATAGGAAGGGTAGATGAGGCAAGATTTGTAATATGTACACATTTCAAATATTCTTCTTGGCTCCACCCAAAATATTCGATCCAAATAATAGCTACTAACAGAGTGATACTCAGGTATGATTCATGCTTTGAGGACACCAAACTCACCCTCTGATTCACCTCCTAAATACCGCAGCAAAGCCTTAAACAGATGTGCATCTAATAGGACCCCCTTCATGAGTTGGAATGTCTTTGTGGGGTCGGATTCTGATTGCACATACATTGGTAAGAATCAGAAATATCTCCACTGAAGTCCAAGTAAAACCATTGTGAGATCAAACTTAGGCCCTTTGTTTTTGTTGTTGTTTTTTTTTAAACTCCTTCCCAACCTGATGAAGGAATTAGAACCACTCTCTGAACATGTGCAGCCTGGGCTGGGACTAGGACAGCAGGATAATAACTACTCAGTGAGCTTCTTCATAAAACATTTCTGAGGACTGAGAATTATTTTGTTAACCTCTGAGCATATGTCTACACAGTAACTAGATACCTGCGACTGGCCTGTGCTAGCCGACTCTGGCTTGCGGGGCTTGGGCTGTGGGGTTGTCATTGCTGTGTAGATTTCCAGGCTCAGGCTGGAGCTGGGGCTCTAGGACCCTGCAGGATGGGAGGGTCCCAGAGCCCAGGCTCCAGCCTGAACCTAGAAGTCTGCACAGTGATGAACAGCCCTGCAGCCATATCCCTGGGAGCCTGAGTCAGGTAGCATAGGCCAGCCACGGGTTTTTCTTTGCTTTGTGGATGTGACCCGAGAGTCATCTGCCCATGCTTTCTAGATGAACAGAGACTGTGCGCTTTATGTCTTGGGGTGTCTTCCAACTATGTGGAAATCTGATGACCTTGTAAGTTATTTCATCTGGGCCTCTTCTCCATTCAAGTCTAAGTTTTAGTAACATGTCAATATCCCAGAATGACCCCACAGCCTGAGCCTGAATGTCTACACCACAATTAAACAGCCCCTCAGGCTGAAGGCAGCTGACACAGGCCAGCCACGGGTGTCTAGCTGCAGTGTAGACATAACCATTGATGGTTATTGTTACCTGTACTCTGTAGAAAGACTGACAAGGGAGCTAGGCAGTTTGCATAGATGGAGGAGGCACACACAGCATATTCTGGCTCATGAGCAAGAAATGCTAATGAGAAAGAAAAATGATAAATATTTGTGTTCCTTGTTTTTCATTTCACTAGCCTGTGCTTTACATTTGGGGAATGTTTCCTTGGTGGTGGAAAATGCTGAGGCAAGTTGAAGAAACAAACATCTGCCATCCTCACTTGGATAAGACTAAGTGCCTAGAAACACATTTTACATATCACTGATATTTCTTCAGACTACACAACTCCACCTCTTTTTGGCTTCATTTCTTTATGCTCATGGGGCTTAGTAGTGATGCAAACCCTAACAAGGTAATAGACTTGGGCCCAAACCAAAAACACTCCATACAAATACCCTTGAAACTTGAGGCTGTGTTTTGAAATCTAAACCTAGATCCATGTCCAAGTTTTATTAAAGGTTGCTATCTTTATTACAGCCCAAACTAAAACCAAAGATGTAACTTCACCTAAACCTTGGGGGTATTTGAATCTGAATCAAGATTAGGACTTTTCACTTGTATCTAGTTCTAAACCACTCGAGGTCTATTCAGTCTCTTGTTTGCTCCAGTAAACTCCCTCGCATTAATGGAAACTCTGTGCCTGCAACAAGAGGGGATGACTCTGAATCTTAATCTTATTAATAACACCCAGAAAACTTATGTTACTATTTTTTCCACAGCACCACTTGCTATCATTAGGACAGTTTAGTAAGTGGGTAGCGATTCAGTATTTCTTTTTATCCACTTGATTCAGTATGTGGTCCTAGGCTTTAATTAATGCACACATTCATCCCTGCACAGAATACAGAATTATTCATTTTCTTCTGGGCTTTTCTGTGGTGCGCTCACCACAGTATCTGAGTGCTTCACAAACATTAATGAATTTATCCTCTCAACACTCCTGTGTGAATAGATAATGCTGTTGTTATTGCCTTTTTATAGCTGGGAAACTAAGGCACGGAGAGATTAAGGTCAAAATTGTCAAACATAGCTACTAGTTTTGGGTGCCCAAATTGACACACCTAGGGTCAGAATTTTCAGAATACTGAGCATTTTAATAGCATTTTATATGTTCAAAGCCGAGCTCCCATTGGCTTCAGTTACAGTTGCGAGTGCTCAGCTCTTCTGAAAACCTGGCCCTGGAGGTCTTATGGGCACCCAGAAAATGAGGAACACACAGGGTTCCTTACCTTACAGATGGTATTTCCTAACTTTTGAGTACTTGACATTGCAACCCTTAATGATCTCTTACTATAGGGCTTGGTTTTAAATGTAATTTCCTTTTTTTAAACTAAAACAGAATTTCTATTTTGTAACCATATTGACCCCCAATTTGGTTCAGCAGCAGGTTTTGAGCTTAGGTCCACAGCACAGACCTCTGCCACCTGAGCCAAGGGAGTAACTAGTAGCAATAGTTGGCTGTTATCCTCTATATGTCACTAAAGGGGGATGACACACATACTTTGCCAGTGTATTTCTGATAGAAGAGGAATATAGAGATTCAGGACTCAGAGGTTCAATTCCAGGTTCTGAAGAGGGATGTTTCTAGTGGTTATAGACCCTTTCCCCTGTGTGCTCCAAATTGTTTCTACACCCTCTTCTCCTATCCCCCCCCCCCCCCCGGCTCCAGCCACCTCCCACTCTGACTCCATCCATCCCCACCCTCTGACATCTTCTGCCTCCCCCTTCTGTACCTCTCCATCCCCCAGCTCATGCCCCCTGCCCCTTCTGGCTCCTGCCCACTCCCCCTCTACTGCTCTCCGAGACTCCTTCCTACATCTGCTCCAACTTTACTCCTGTTTCTCCCCAACTCATTCCTCACTTTTCTACCTTCAAATTAGGTTGCTGTCTCCTTCTCCTGCATGCTGCCCGGACACCAACAGGGGGCACTGAGCACAGGAGAGACCATTCCCTGACTCTCCAGTCTGATGCCTCATGCCCCAGCAGTCCACAGTAGTCAGGAGGAGCAATCACAGGGAAAGACCAGCTCAGCCTTGACAGCCCCATGCTTTGTGGCAATGGCTGAGGCATAGTCCAGTTGGGATAGAGGAGCTGTGTGGGGATGCA
Organism: Chrysemys picta bellii; assembly: GCF_011386835.1. Classification (NCBI taxonomy): domain Eukaryota; kingdom Metazoa; phylum Chordata; order Testudines; family Emydidae; genus Chrysemys; species Chrysemys picta. Next base: position 152,293,046 of record NC_088793.1, on the reverse strand, counting down.
GCGTGCTCAGTGCAGACAGAATCTTTGGAGAATTTAGCTGCCGAGCATTAAAGTACCTGCTGAGCCTGAGCAAATTGAGATAATGTAAAAGGCTCATAACTTGACCAACTTAGGGTCAATTTTCATAGAGAGGGCAAAAGGCACACTCCTGATATCAGAGGAATGCACCACCATCACCCCACCAAATTTGAAGTCCCTGTTCCAAAGCATGGAGGCTTGTCAACAAAATAGCTGAAAGAATAATTTTTTTAAACATGCGCAAAACAACGTATTTCCCCTGATCTCATTCTAGGAAATGGCTCAATTGTATCAGAAAGTTTCAGCTAAAACAATTCAGTCTCAGGCAGGTGCCCAGCATAGAAAATTTCAGCCTGAACAACTGTAGTTTGGCAAAGTTATAAACAACTGAAAACAGGGTCCTACCATGGAAGGTGTTGAGCAATCAATTTGAGGCAGCACTACCAGCTCCACCTATGACAATGTGTTGTAAGCCTGAGTCTGACATTACAAATGGGATTTTTAAAAGGTAATGAATGTTAACTTCAGTTTCCCCAGTCAAATCCCAAATGAGGCCATTCAGACTTTAGTTTCAGTTGGATCTGGAGTTCCTCTTCATGTCTTATCTTAAAATGTCCTGCGCATGTGTTGTGTATAAAGTTATGTAATTTGGACACTTATTTTCTGTGCACAACAACTTTATAGTCTCAGACCTCTGCTTTCAGAGTAGCAGCCGTGTTAGTCTGTATCCACAAAAAGAACAGGAGTACTTGTGGCACCTTAGAGACTAACAAATTTATTTGAGCATAAGCTTTCGTGGGCTACAGCCCACTTCATCGGATGCATAGACTGGAACATACAGCAAGAAGATATTTATACATAAAGAGAACATGAAAAGGTGGAAGTAGCCATACCAACTGTAAGAGGCCAATCAACTGAGATGAGCTATCATCAGCAGGAGAAAAAAACCCTTTGAAGTGATAATCGACATGACACATAGAAGGTGTGAGGATACTTAACATGGGGAAATAGATTCAATTAGTGTAATGACCCAACCATTCCCAGTTTCTGTTCAAACCTAAGTTAATTGTATCTAATTTGCATATTAATTCAAGTTCAGCAGTCTCTTTTTGGAGTCTGTTTTTGGGGCTTTTTTGTTGCAAAATTGCCACCTTCAAGTCTGTCACTGAGTGGTTAGAGAGGTTGAAGTGTTTTTCTACTGGTTAATGAATGTTATGATTCCTGATGTCAGATTTGTGTCCATTTATTCTTTTGCGTAGAGACTGTCCAGTTTGGCCAATGTATATGGCAGAGGGGCATTGCTGGCACATGATGGCATATATCACGTTGGTAAATGTGCAAATGAACGAGCCTCTGATGGTGTGGCTGATGTGATTAGGTCCTATGACAGTGTCGCTTGAGTAGATATGTGGACAGAGTTGGCATCGGGCTTTGTTGCAAGGATAGGTTCCTGGGTTAGTGTTTATGTTGTATGGTGTGCGGTTGATGGTGAGTATTTGCTTCAGGTTGGGGGACTATCTATAAGCGAGGACAGGTCTGTCTCCCAAGATCTGTGAAATTGAGGGATCATCTTTCAGGATAGGTTGTAGATCTTGAATAATGCTCTGGAGAGGTTTTAGTTGGGGGCTGAAGATGACGGCTAGTGGCGTTCTGTTCAGGGGTGGCTCCAGGCACCAGCGCAACAAGCTGTGGGGAGCGGCCTGCCGGTCGCTGTGAGGGCGGCAGGCAGGCGGCTTTCGGCGGTGTGCCTGCAGGAGGTTCGCCGGTACCGCAGCTTCAGTGGCAATTCGGTGGCAGGGATGCCAATGGCGCGGCACAGTTGGACCTCCCACAGGCATGCCGCTGAATCTGCGTGACCAGCAGACTGCCCGCAGGCGCGCCGCCGAAAGCCGCCTGCCTGCCGTGCTTGGGCGGCAAAAAACATAGAGCCGCCCCTGGTTCTGTTGTTTTCTTTGTTGGGCCTGTCCTGTAGTAGGTGACTTCTGGGTACTCGTCTGGCTCTGTCAATCTGTTTTTTTCACTTCAGCAGGTGGGTATTGTAGTTTTAAGAATGCTTGATAGAGATCTTGTAGGTGTTTGTCTCTGTCTGAGGGATTGGAGCAAATGTGGTTGTATCTTAGAGCTTGGCTGTAGACAATGGATCGTGTGGTGTGTCCTGGTTGGAAGCTGGAGGCATGTAGGTAAGTATAGCAGTCAGTAGGTTTCCAGTATAGGGTGGTGTTTATGTGCACAGAGACAGGAGCCATTTTATTTTCAGAGTTTCTGCAGCCTTTAACTTTGGGAAAAACATATATACATCCTGTGCTTTTTCCTGAAGACTTTACTTTTGTTCATTCTTTATGTCCTTTAGCCTAAAATAAAAGCAACAGAGGCCGAAAATGTGTGGATGTTTTTTTGTGTATGGAGAAACATAACAGTATTTCACCCTAATGGCAGAATAAAATTAACCATTTGACTAGCATATAAAGGGGATCCCTGGAGGTAAAAGTATCTATCAGTCCAGTAAATGGAAGATTTTACTCTCTGTAGTTTGGAAGATTCACTAATCATGAGCCAACCTTTATCTAGATTGAAATGCACAACACATTTAAAAAATCATTATATTAATGGATATTTTGGAACAGCTTTTCTACTCTAGTGTTATTTTAGAGAAATACATTTGTGTTCAGTTTAATTTATTTAATATTTCTGAAAAAAGGAAGGAAGGGCAATTAGGAGTCCTGTGAAAAGGCCTAATGTTCATTTAACAGAGGAATTCAATCACAGTTCTGTTAAGCTTTTTTTTAACCCCTGCTAAATGAATCGCTGCTTTTTTATTAGATGCCTTAATTACAGTTTGTTAATGGAACTATCACACATTATACTCAAATCCACGTGTCCCAAAACATGTTAAAGGAAAAAATGTATCACTGAAGTAGTTGCTTTTCAAACAAATAATAATTTGCGCAACCAAGAGAAGACAAAATAGCAGATTCTCAATTGTGATATGTTGTAATGGTGCCAGTCACTGTGCTTGGAGAGCTTCTTTCAGAGGCAGGGGACATACACGTACATGTGCAGTTTTCTTATAAATGCATAAATATATGGTGGGGTGGGGGGTACCTGGAGCTCCATTCTGTATGTTTTTATAACATGCCTATCATTGCAGTAGCTGACCTGGTCTGCACTGGGGATTTGTCCTGTTTTCAGCCATTGATAGCCAACCACCATTGTAGCTGTACCAATGCAAACCTCTAGTGTGGACAGGCAAAGCTGCTTTTTGCATTAGGATGATTTGTCCCTGCTTGAAACCAGGGACACCAGTGCAAATCATAGCAGTTTTGCTGCCTATGCTAAGGATTTGCTAGGGTTGAAGTGGATCAAATCTCCAGATTAAACAAGACGTTTGATTGCCTGAGCTCTTCTAAACAGTAGGCTGGTTGCTGTATATTTCTCTGTAGCTTGTATTAAACAGAAGCTACAGGTAATTAACCACATAATGGCTCATCAAAGGCCCCATTCACTCAATCCTATGACAGTGGGGGCTCTCTGTGCTGCTTCTGGAGCAGGGCCGGCTCTAACTTTTTTGCCACCCCAGGCAAAAAAGAAGAGCACGACACACACACACCCCCGCGAACGCCGCGCAGCCGAACCTCCCCCCCCGCAGCGCCGCCAAAATCCTCGCCCCCCCTGAGCACCACGCCGGCCGAAGCCCCGCCCACTCCAAGCACCGCACCGCCTGAAGCCCCCGGCCCCCCTCCGAGCACTGTGCCAAGCCCCTGCCTCCCCACCGAGTGTCGTGCCGCGCCAGCCCCTGCCTCCCCTCCGAGCACCGTGCCGCGCCAGCCTCCAACCCCCCAGCGCCACGCCAAGCCCCCGCTCCCCCTCCGAGTGCCGTGCCGTGCCAAGCCCCCATCCCCTTCCGAGCGCCACGCCAAGCCCCCGCCCCCCTCCGAGCGCCGTGCTGCGCCAGCCCCTGCCCCCCCGAGTACCACGCTGCCTAAAGCCCCGCCCCCTCCAAGCACCGCACTGCCTGAAGCCCCCGCCCCCCCTCCGAGCGCTGTGCCAAGCCCCTGCCTCGCCTCCGAGTGCCGTGCCGCGCCAGCCCCTGCCTCCCCTCCGAGGGCTGTGCCGCGTCAGCCCCCGACCCCCCAGCGCCATGCCAAGCCCCTGCCCCCCCTCCGAGTGCCGTGCCCCTCCAAGCCCCTGTCCCGCCTCCGAGCGCCATACCGCGCCAGCCCCCGCCCCCCCGAGCGCTGCGCCAGTCCCCGCCCCCCAGCGCCGCCCGAAGCCCCCCCGAGCGCTGCGCTGCCTGAAGCCCCGCCCCCCTCTGAGCTCCGCTCGCGGAAACAAACAAACAAAAAAAACCCTCCAGCGCTACCCCAACTAACCAATAAATAAATAAAAACCCGAGCACCGCCCCGCCCCAAGGTGCCGCTCCAAGCATTTGCTTGGTCGGCTGGTGCCTGGAGCCGGCCCTGTTCAGGAGCCATTCAGAAGCAGGGTGGCCTCCCCCACAGCTGGGTGCTCCTCCTCTCAGTCCTGGCTGGGGGGGAGGGGGGGAGTCTCTGATCTATTATGTGTCAACAAAAATGATTAGGGGTCTGGAGCACATTACTTATGAGGAGAGGCTGAGGGAACTGGGATTGTTTAGTCTCCAGAAGAGAAGAATGAGGGGGGATTTGATAGCAGCCTTCAACTACCTGAAGGGGGGTTCCAAAGAGGATGGAGCTCGGCTGTTCTCAGTGGTGGCAGATGACAGAACAAGGAGCAATGGTCTCAAGTTGCAGTGGGGGAGGTCCAGGTTGGATATCAGGAAAAACTATTTCACTAGGAGGGTGGTGAAACACTGGAATGCATTACCTAGGGAGGTGGTGGAGTCTCCTTCCTTGGAGGTTTTTAAGTTTTTAAGGCCCGGCTTGACAAAGCCCTGTCTGGGATGATTTAGCTGGGAATTGGTCCTGCTTTGAGCAGGGGGTTGGACTAGATGACCTCTTGAGGTCCCTTCCAACTCTGATATTCTGTGATTCTGTGTCTCATGCTGAGGGACAAGGAAGGGATTCAGATAATGCAGATGTTTCAATAATAGGGTGTTGGATAAAAAGGAGTATACTGTATTGAAAACATAGTTGTGTGTAAACATGCATGGATCTATGCACATACACACAAGTGTATACCCTACCCATACAACACACAGCTGCTAGGTGAACACACACACACACACGAATCTGAAAAAAATATATTGGATTCAAAACCAGTTTCTAAGAGCATTACATGCTTAGCAGGACAAAGGCAGCTAGCTGGGATCACCAGTCGTAAACTCAAATGGAAATATGCAAAGCCTCCCCACAGCAGCAGGGGGACAAATAAGACAGTAGAGTAATTCAGACTAGCACCATGAAATTAATAGAAATGAATTGCAGAGCTGCACTGATTTTATACAAAAAGACGAGGGAGTGAAAATGTAACCATGTGAACAATCTGGCAACCTGGGATTTCTTGAGAGAATGTAGGATATTAAAAAAAAAAAAACACATTTTGGGGGCAGAAGGATGGCATATTTCCCTCCATTAGAGTTATTACACTTATAGAAGTATCTACAAATAATCCTTTGCACTGATAATGACTTTGCAGCAGAGGAAATATCTATAGACTACAGTGGTTTGGAAAATGTGTGGGTCAGATTCTCTTTTTCCTCATGGTCTTTGCTAAGCATTGGCCCAGAGTGGGGCAAGGCCAACATGGCTATGTTTCCATGTTATTCTTTTACATCTATTCACAGGCTCTGATACATAATCCACACCAACTCTATGTGGTGCTGTCCCTTTCTGGACTGGGGCTAAGTGGATGAGTTTCAGCACAGATAAGATCCAAATAATGTTTATAGGTAATGCAAGAGAGAAGAATGACTTTGGGATTAAAGCACTGGACAGGGACTCAGAATATCTGGGTTGAATATCCAGTTCTGCATTATGTGGCTTGGACAAGTCACAGCCCCAGATCCACAGAGGTAATTATGTGCCTAAACCGCAGCCTTGGGTGCCTAAGTCATAGCTGTAGGCTCCACTGCAAGCACTCTCCTAAGAAGTGAGAGACCCCTGTTCACATCCTGTCTACCTATCAGGACTGCTGCATTGCACTCATCCTCTGTGCAGGCCTGCTCATTAAACCATCTGGAAATTCCTGTCATAGAATATGGCTCCCTGCTAATGAAGTAGCATTTCCCATAGGCAGCATGTTATAACAGTGTTCAGTGAACTGCACCAGCTACCAAATGGATTTCCAGGTAAAGTATCAGGTGTTGGCTTTGACCTATAAGATCTTGGCTTAAGATCCTGAAAATCACTGCTCATAATTTTAGTTGGTCAGGTTGCAAAAGGTCTAGTAGTATTAGGCCCTAAAGGCTTAAGTATTAGGGGTCATGATGGTTTGAGAGACTGCTACACTCCCAGTGTGATGAAAGGTGCTCAGATAGATAAATAAGAGTTTAATATGCAATAGCGTAGAGCCTGGGTGAAGTTAGTTCTCCTGTAAATCAGTGAAAGTCTGAACACAGAGAGCTTCATGCTGAGGGCATTTTTTTTAAATCAGTACATCAGTAGTTTAACATGCCATAAAACTAAGCAGTGTAACAATGATGATGGTTTCCTCCAACGTCAGTTGCCAGAAGTCTGTGTGTGTTTTATAAGAGTACTAGCAGATTTAAGGTTTTGTCACATTTTGTTCCTCTGAGGTTTTATAGCTTGGTAGAAAACTTGCTGTGGGTGGGTGGAGAACTTGTTGTACAAGTGGGAGTGACATTTGCCTGGGAGTAAAATCTATTTTCACCTACAAAAACACAGCAACATCCAAACTCAGAAAAGTAATAAGGAAATGTGCTTTAAGATATATTGTAGGAGGGTACTGGTCAAGGGAGGCAGCGTAGGTCATCTACATTTAGTTCAACCTCTGGCTTTTTCTTATTGGTGGGCTTGTATAGACATAGACCATATCTCCGATAGGAGCCTGTCAAGCCATGGCTTAAAGACTGATTATTTTGATCCCACCACTCTTTCAGAAGCTGGGTTGTTTCCTAGCTATTTAAGCCAAATGTTTCTTGTTTCAGTTTAAACCCAGCATTGCAGCAGGGTTGTCTTCCCACATGGACCAAGAAATATCACCAGTCTTCAAAAAAAGAACAGGAGTACTTGTGGCACCTTAGAGACTAACAAATTTATTAGAGCATAAGCTTTCGTGCACTACAGCCCACTTCTTCGGATGCTCCGAAGAAGTGGGCTGTAGTGCACGAAAGCTTATGCTCTAATAAATTTGTTAGTCTCTAAGGTGCCACAAGTACTCCTGTTCTTCTTTTTGCGGATACAGACTAACACGGCTGCTACTCTGACACCAGTCTTCAGACAGCCTCATTTGCTGTAAGAGCCAGTTCAAACCTGCGCGCCATAGACTTGCTTCAGGCTGTCCCATGGACTTGTCTCTCACCCCACTTGTCCTCCTCTTCTATTACCATTAGTACCTCTACTCATCTAGCACTGACTTGCCACTCTTGGTGTGAGATTCTTCTCTCTAGTTCTTGGTGTCTGGAATAACCTCCCTGTATCTCTCAACCCCTGACTCTTCATCACATTTTGAATCCCTGCTATGGATGCATCTTATCTCTCTCGTCTCTTTTTCATTCCCCTCCCAGTCTGCTATTGGGCTTATGAGTGAAAGCTGTGTTAATTTTTAACTGTCTTTATGAACACAGTTCAATGTATCCTCTACATTGTCTGCTGTGTTGCAGTTTTTAATAGTGAAGCATTTGGGCTACAGTTAGATTTGAAGGATTCTATATAAGAGTGTTATTGTATGGTCTTATTACCAGCTAATAAGAACAACTTCTCCTCCTGTTCCTTATGGGCTCCATCCCTCTATGTCAGGGGTGGCAAAACTTACTGGCCCTCCGAGCCACATATGACCATCTTCAGAATTTTCAGAGGCGGGACACACCACAATTTTTCTGGGGTTGATTCTTTTTCCAGGTCTAGGATCACAAGGCTTTTTTTTCCTGTTAGGTTTTCTCCTCCCCATTTCTCTGCTCCCAGAGAGTGACAGCAGAATCTCACCCTGCAGCCACCTTCTTCTTCTTTGGTATTGTGGCATAGCAGCCTCACTTCCTGAGTCTGACCGCCATGCACTGCACTTTGTATCTTTTTCATGACTTAGAATCTTGCACTTTTTCTGGTGGTGTTAAAGAATTGCACAAGAGCTTTTTTTATTGGGGCCCCATTTTCCTTGCATTTTTAATAGATGTTGCTAGGAAAATTGTTTTAAGGCTTTTACGTTTTCAGTATAAGCACCTCCTTTCACTGTTAGTTTTTACAGTCTCAAATGATATGATCTATTGTTTCCTGGGCCTTACATGTTACACATAGTCCATTTTTGTGCATGCTAATTAGAAATAAATTATTTAATCCACAGTGCCCTGTTAGAACTCTAACTAGAGCTCTCCTTCTCAGGGCCTTTGATTATATTAACACTGTCAACTGTAGGGCATACTTCTCAGATTTTTTTCCCCTTTGTTTCATTTGCCAGCAATTCTCGCCATTCCTTCCATAGCTCATTTTTGAAGCAGGTGTTTAAATTCCAGTTTGCTTAAAGGGATTCCTAGGTCAGCTTGTTCATGATTAATAACACTTTTTGCCTGTTTGTCTGTCAATTCATTGCCTGCTATCCCTACATGCACCATGATCCATGCCATCACTATGGTTATATCTACTTGTGCAAATTCAGTAGTTAGCAGTAGTATGTAATTAAGAATATCATCTCTGCTGTCACTTACCACTGCAGCCCTGATAAAGAGTCAGACAGGATGGCCATGGCAGCTAGCCACACATCTAAAGCCCAGTTTAGTGCTAGCATAATCCCTGTTAGCTCAGCCGTAAAAGCAGATAAAGTTAGTTAGCCGTATGGCTTTCTTGAGTCTGAGTGAGGGCACACAGAAAGCTGTTCCCACTCTTCCTGTTCCTTCATCTTTGGAGCCATCTGTACATATTTGGCAATAGTGTCCCCACTTATCACAAATATATTAATTTGCTTTATTTTGTACATTTAACAGTCTTTTTATTCTTTATATAATTCCATGTCTGTCTCAGGGGGGATGATTTCCCAGTGATAGAGTATTTTCCCATAGCTATTGATTTTGGTCTCTCTCTCAATGCTTTCTTTTCATTAAGATCCTTTATCTATTTACTTACATGGGGAATTTTAATTTTTTTTTTTTTGGTCATACCCGGCCTCCACTTAATTGCCAACAATCATTATATATTAGTTTTCTGTTATCTTCACTATTACCTAGTACTTTGGACCAAAAGATTAAGTCTAGGAGCTTCATTCTAAGATTGATAGACATTTCACCACCTGCTATTTGTAGTTCACAGAGACATAGTAATGAAGGCACCTCATGCGATATGCAATGCCTGTTCTTGGATATAGTCTAGTTTTCTCAGGTTTGTGTTCACGGCTGAGCCAAAGGCCTGCCATCCATACTCAATAATTGGTTTAATTAGCGCTCAGTATAGCATTACCATTTTCTTATCAGCTCCCCTGGATGTTCCAAAGACTTTTCAGTGAGTTAATTCTACCGTTGCACTTATCTTTAGTATTTTCAATACAGTCCCTCCAAATGAGCTTGTTTTCAAATCATGGCTAAGAATTTGTAATTTTTCACTGTATCTGTTGGTCATATAGATATAACTTTACATCTGTTTGGATTTTTCACTGAGATGAAGATTATTGCCTTACTTGTGTCTATGGAGAATTTGAAGCCCTACCTGTTTACCCCAGTGCATCATTGATTCCTTTGGCAGTGCTTTCAAGGTTTCTGGTTTTGGTCCATATGGCAGAGTCCTCAGCAAAGAATGTGATCCTTATTCCTGTCCTCATCTCCTTAGGGAGGTCATTTATCATGATATTAAAGAGGGTTGGACTAATTACACTCCCCTGTGGAGTTCCATTTCAAATTGAATATATATTGGAAAAAGCATTCCCTGTGTGGATTTTAGTTCTTTTGCTTAAGTAGTCCCTTAACCATCTGTATATTTTTTCCTGTAATAACCGTGGAAGCCACTTTATGAAGCAGTCTCTCGCTCCATAACACATCATAGGCTTTTTTCATGTCAGGAAGGTTATTATGAATTCTTTGGTTCTCATGTTTTTTTGTGCCTCTGTCTCAATATTTTGAATGTGGTCAATGGCACCCCTACCTCTTCCAAACCCAGTTTGCGTTCCATCCGGGAACACATTTCTTTCTAGGTGTACTATTAATCTCTCCATTACTATTCTTTCCACGGTTTTACCTAAATATGCTGTGAGGGCAATTGGTCTGTATGCCTGAGGTCTTGAGCACAAATTACCCAGCTTCCTCATTGGGACAATGAGCGCTTGTTTCCAGTCCGTAGGTATTTCAACTTTTCTTCATCTGTTAGATGATTTTAGTATCACCCTCAAGCTTCCAACACTTAGGTGTTAAAAGCATTTCAAAGTGCATTTCGTCCTTGTCAGGTGCAGTACTTTTGTTCCTTATTATTGCTTTTTTGAGTTCTCATACTAAAGTTTTCACTTAAAATAGCCACATCCTCCTTCCACCTCTTCATCATCTCATAATTATCTGTAACGAATGTTCTTTTCCTATCCCTAATTTCTATCCGCTGATCCTCATCATTACTGACTTTTTGAAACATGGTGTCCAGAATTTCCACGTTTTCTTTGTTGGAGTTTATTACTCCATGCTCTGCAACTGCAAGGCTTGGTATTACGTGGCTCTTACTCTTTAGTCCATTCATTTTCTGCATTTGCTTATATAGCTCTGCTATATGGGCATCTTTATTTATTTACTTTCCTGCAGTATGTTCTCCAGCTTTCTCTTTTTTTCCCTTTTTATAAACCCTTTGTACAACCACTGTACTTTTATATTTCATTAAGGCCTCACTATTTAAGGAGATTTTTAGCTGTCTTGCATGCCTCATTCCTTTCCCTAGTTACCATTTCACATTCCATGACCCCCTCATGGAACATTTTTTCCTCTCTCTAAATACTGTTGGTATTCTAGGAATAGCAAGGCTGGATGGCTTTGATCCCCTTGGTAACATTGCTACAGAAGTCCTCTCTCTTAACGTATATGTTGCTCATTCACATAGTCCTCACTTTTGTTTCTCGAGAGTATACAATTTGTTTTTAAGCAAATATTCCAATTAGGGATATTATTTCATCTTCACTATTTCATTTTCCTTAGTATGTAATTAATGTCAGAAAGTGGTCACAACCCATCCCCTCCTCTGTATATTTTCCATCTGAGTTCACTTGCTATGGTGCTAGAAGCAATTCCCATATCCAGGCATGAGAAGCTTCCATCAGCTGTATTGAACCTGGTAGGTGCTCCATCATTTAATATTACTAAATTATTCTCTTCAAAGAACTGCTCTAAATATTTTTCATTTTTCTTACTTCCCCACAATCTGTGTGACAGTTCAGATCACCACAGATGAACAGGCATGTGACATCTGCAATTAATTCTTCAGGTCCATAGCCTCTAGTTTTCTACATGTGTTATAGACAACATGAAGTCTTAAAAACACAGAATTGTTTTGTATTGGTATCTCAATTGCATTATACTCAGTTTAGCTTTTTAATCTCTACTTCAAGGTAGTTCAGGTTCTCCTTAATGAAGGTACAGACACACCCACCCTTTCCTATTTATTTATCATGTCTGTATATGCCATATCCTGGGATTTTATAGTCTAGTTTTTCCATTAGCCAAGTGTCCTGTGTGCATATTATATCAGACTTTGTTGTCATATCAATAATTTTTTCATTCCTGCCCATGCTATGGGCATCAGGCTAATATCAGTCTATGGGCATTTCAGCTAAAATAATTAGTCACCACCATTATTTTAACCTTCAATATTTCCTTCACTTAGGAAAGTATGAAGCTGTTCCACTGATAGGTTGCTAGCCCATAGGTACTTTCCAGCAACTTTAACTATAATTCTCATTTTCTGTTTTCTTTCCTCTTTGAGGCATAGTTTATTACTTCAGTCATAATTCATAAACTCAATGACTCTCTGTTTCCCTAAGTAGTAGGTCATCTCCTTTTACCCTGGTATCACTCATTACTTCCTTCCCATTAATTTATTGCTGACTATTCCCTTTCCCCATATCAGGTTCTCTTTTCCCCCCTGCCCATCCCCCCCCCTTTTTTTTAGATCTCTCCTAGTGGCTTCTGTATATGAAATTTTAGTAATGGGGTGGTGGTAGGGGGGTGTATTTCTCTAGTCCTCTTTGCCTCAGTACATACTCCAGATGCAGAGCTGTGTTTTCCTCCATGATTGCAACATTTGTTCTGTCCCTGCCTCACAATTATCACATAAATATTTGCCTCCACATGTGCTGCACTGTGTTTTCCCTTTGCAATGATTTGTTATGTGATCAAATCTTTGGCACGTGTAATATCTCACAGGAGGAGGAATGTCGGGCTTAGTCCAGAATATGTGATACTCTGATGTTACTCTATCTGGTAGGATTCTTCCCTTAAAAATGGCCCGCACTCCCGTTGGTCAGGAACGGCGAACCACGGCCATTGGGAGCTGCGGACAGTCAATATAAACGAACTATATCGTGGCCCACCACCAGATTGCCCTGATGGGCCGCAGGTTGCCCACCATTGGCCTAGCCTGTCTAGTTCAAGCCCTAAGCCTCCTTCTGCTCTCAACTTCCTGGCTTTATACTAATCAATCTGCTCCTGCCCAGCTGGGCTTCATGTTCATTTAAGTTTTGCTCTCCTTCCAGATGTAGCCATATACCATAATTGGCCTCTAAGGTCCAAATTAACCCCTTCAGGGCCTGTGTGGGGTGCACATGCCATCACACCTACTCATATCCCCTTAGAGCATCCCAAACTCTTTCCCTCCTTTTGTGTTTCACCTTTCCAATGATTGCACAATTATCCCATACCCTACTTTCTTCATCATTTAGGCTTGTTCTCCATGTCAATAGCAATTATACAGAGCTCAGGTTTTTTAAGTGGTGTGCAAACATTCACTAATTAATTATAACTAATTATAGATGTACTTTTAATCTTTCCTCAAAGCTCAAATCCTCTAGCTCCATTATTATTTTTTGTTAATATAACCTATTTACAACAAGAGCTTGTTTGTGTGTATGGGGGGTGGGGGTGGGGAAGGTGGATGGGAAGGGTTAGCATAAGGTACCACTTTTTAAAATTTCAATTTGTTAGAATTTGGAAAATATAACATTTAAATTAGATTTTGATTGAAAGTTTTGGTTGTTTTCTATATGTTAATTGTTACTAGCCCAATCCGGCTAGCCGTTGGGGTCTGATCCTGTGCCATTGATGTCAATGGTAAAGCTTCCTTTGACTTCAGAGGGGCAGGATCCTTTCCTTACTCAATTGAATAGTCAACGGGCCAATTGGTTTGCTCAATTCTGCCATTCTTATGCATGTTGAGTAGCAGCTTACATTGCAAGTGATCCCCATAGAATTCAACTGGAGTAAAGGTGACAGAATCTGGCCCTGTGCAAATAAAGTTTTTGTCAGGCTCATGCCCTAGAAACCAAAGCAAAGATGTTGGCTCTACACTTGTCACAGTGCCTGGGAAGAATAACTTTCTGCTTAACCAAATGTGCATGTTAATTCAGGTAAACAATGAGACATTCATGAAATGAGAGAAATACTTATTAAAGTCCAGCAGGGTAACATGTACCTAATCCAACCCCCCACCTCACACCCATTCAGGTTTCCTCTCAGAGACCTCCTGCTATTGTTTCACACTCTCTCTGATTGCTTTTTAATTACAGCTTGTGTGTGGCCTTTGTAAATAATCCTCTCATTAGAGGTTTGTTCAGAAAAATGCAATCAATTTATTAAGACATTTTCCAGGAGAAATTAGCAGGTACAGTAAAGCATAATTATGCAGATATTCATTCATTTTTAGAATGAGAAGTTGACCAGAAAACACCACGCTTTTGCTAACCTCAACAAGCAGCTTGACAGCAATCTGAGCTGCACTGGCAATGACACTGTCAGGAAGAATGAAAGCTGGTAAATATTAGGGCTGGTCTAACATTTGACATAAAAACTTGTTTCTGATGGAAAACTGGGTTTTCATTTAATTGACTTCTTTTTTTGTAAAGCATCTGATTTCTGAAGAAAAGTTTGATTTCTTTTTTTCATTGAAAAACTAAATGTCTGAAGAAGAAGAAAAAAAAAGACCATGCAACTGCTGTGACACATGACCCCCCCTCACCAAGAGGGAAGGCCATGATGTATCATGGGAGATCATCCTATACAGGAGAATGGGAGCATAAGGCACCTGAATTACAACTCCCATGACGCATAGCAGCAATTCTGAGTTGCCATATTGTGGTTTTCAGTTTTTCACCAAAGATTCACTGTCTCATTTTTTGTGGTGGAAAAACTCAATTTTCTGACCAGCTCTGCTAAATATGCTGGTTCAAATCCTGCCCTGATCAGCAAGGGGCTCAATATTATTACCATTTGATGGCTGTTCAGTGGCCTCGGGGAAGTGAATTTGGTGGTCTCGGTCCATTTCCTAGTGGACAAAATCCCACTATAGCTTGCACTAACTGGACTCTTGTGAGCAATTTCAAGCACTAAATGGACTATGGAGACTCATTGACTTTCTCACACTGGAAGGTAGTCCCCTGAAGGCAGGATTGAGGTAGCCTGGAGGAAATGGTGTGGCCAGTTCCATAGATGGAAGTCTTCTCTCTGAGTCAGCACAGACCATGGCATTTTTAATAAAAATATTGGCATTAGTCTTGCTAGCTGTGCTGTACTTTCTTGGTGGAGACTTTGGTCTTCAGGGCTGTCACTGTGGCACTTCTCCCAATCAGTCACTTCACATTTAAAATGAAATGTGTCTACCTGCCAGAAAGGTAACCCAGCCAAGTGTCTGAAAATCAAGCTGTGTTCATTCTGCTTTGGATCCCATTGGAGTAAAAAAAAAAAAAAAAAGAGTGGAACTGGAAATCAGCTGGTCATTGCTGATGCTGTGTAATGCAGAAGACAAAATGATAACCCAGCTTGCTTTCTCTGCAATGCTGACAAAAGTGTAAAAAAAAAAAAATGGTGATAGCAAACTAATCCAAAATCACTCAGAAGACACACTGAGAGCAGATAATGGGATTACCATTGTGCACTTCTATTTTTTTTACCATTGCATATTTGTTCCCTCAATGGCCTGCAGATCAAATTTGCTTAATTTGTAAGTGCAAAAGGGTATTATCTTCCAGCTTTCTTTGCCTAGTGCCAGAATAGATGTACTGAGTGAAATTGGGTGCTATTTTTATTGATTCATTTTCCTGACTAGAACCTGACTTTAAAATTGTTACGAATGTATGGGGCTCGGTATAGAAGAGTAACATTTAGAGTTGGAAAGGACTTGTGATACTCCATCAAGTCCATCCCCCGGGACTTGCCCTGGATACTCCGACTGTTCTACAGTACAGTGCCCTACACTGTAGATTCTGGGTACTCTACAGTCTATTTGATAAGGCTCTGCCCAGTCTAGGACTCTCAGTGTATTCTAAGGGCCAGACCTGCATACTGAGTAGTGCACTGGCGTGCTACTTTGGGAGCAGTGTAGGGCAGGATCCTCTCCCTGCTTCCCCCTTGGTCGCAGCGGGTAGTAAACTAGCACTAGGAAATTACTGTCCGACCACCACACTGTCTCAGCTGTGCTAGGTGGCATTTTGAGACAGGGGTGTGCCAAAGCTCTGCCTACTCCTTCCCCATAAGCTCAGAAGAGGGGTATAATGGGTGTGCACCAGTGTGAGACAGGGTTCTTGCTCCCCCCGTAGGGCTGTGCAGCCCACCTCACAAGTAAACTCTACACTTGGACAATAATGTTCTTCTCATATTATTTTCATGTGGGAACAGGGATGGGTGTTGGTGGCTGAGTGAATTGATATTATCATAAGTAAATAATAAGGCAGCAGCAGGTAAGCTTCCTCTACGCGCACGCGCACACACACACACACCCGCCCGCACCTCAACTCTAAGTTGGTGGGGTCACCTTCTGGGGCCAGAAGATAGTGCATTCTCCCTGGTCCATTCACACCTTATGTTCTTCCCAACTGCCACATAGAGACATGTGATTTTTTTTATGATATGGATACCTCTCCAGTAGGAAGAGGTGGACCCACCAAGTTATTCATGTAAGTATTGTCTATTCTAAGGATTAACCCTCTTTCAGCAATCAGTGTCAGGAAAACAGTTGAGCTGCACCATTGTATATCTGGTAGGTAGCTGGAGAAACCCCCAATTTGCATCACTGCAGCTTATTCTGAGTTCACACAGGAGTAAGCCCTAGGAATGCAAATTTCAGATTTCTTTGTTTACACTAAAGGTTTGCACTGGTGCAGCCTCACCAGTTGCTGGCCACTGAATGTGGAAATTGAGGCAAATCCCCAATATAGATGGGGCCACAAACTACTGAATAGCCATTAGGAAGGGCTAACATGGAAAGAACTAATAATCCTAATCTATGGTTATTTCTGTTTGTTTTCATTTACTTGATTGTGTGGTAGGAGATTATGATGGGGTGTATAAACACCACACTGGAACTGAAGGGGTTAAGGAGTAACTCTGGGCCCAGGTGATCACTATGCCTATCCCTAGCTGCAGAGCATGCCCCAGTTCGAGGTGGAGTTTAAAAGGGAGCCAGGCAGCTCACAAGGGACCTCACAGGGCAGGGAGAGAGACCTATCCTGAGATAGCCTGAAGATGGGTGCTGCAGAAGGTTCAGTTATTCTTCTTCAGTACTCATCAAACTGTAAGACCTGGGCATGAGAGTGGCTGGTGGGAAGTAACCCAAGGAGGCAGCTTGAAGGCACTCCTGGGTGCTGGATGTTGTTGCCTCTTACAGGGTCCTGGGCCAGAGCCTGGTGCACTGGGAGGGCCTGGGCTCTCCTACCAACCAACCTTGTTATGAAGAGTACGAAAACCCTCACTTCCAGACTCCCTCTTGGTTAAGCCAGGAGAGAGTCAGGACTTTAACAATTCTACAGCTGAGATGTGACCCCTAGAGGAGTCCATGAATGGACTGAAGGTCCTTCCCACCCCTCCCATCCCATTATGAGGGTGTGAGACTTAATATCTTCCTTGGGAATCTGTTACCCAAGAGAGGGATAGGGAATTAGTGACCTGACTGTGCCAAAACCCACTGAAAGGTGGACTGCCACAGGGCATGACAGTCTCCAATGAGAGGCATTAGAAGTGGGCTGAGTAGAGCCCTAGTGCCTTAAGCACTAGGAGCCATCACCAGTGAGCACTGCCCATCACAGAGCTGTTTGTGGGTTATAATTTAATAGACTAAAGCCTTGTAAATGGTTTACAGTACATGTGCCCAGAGTATTGAAAGGGTGAATATTTGAAAACAAGTTGAAATGAATTATTAAATTTCCAGTTACCAGCACTACTGCTCTGGGTAACTTTAAAACAGTGATGTAAAGGAGGCTAGATTTACCAGGTGGACTTAGGTACCACAAAGCTCAGCATTGCAACACCTAATTTCTAGCCACCCTGCTGCCTACTGGGATTCACAGCCCTGAGTTAGGTGCCCAGGCTGCCCATACAAATGCCTGGGGAGAGTTGAGCACCTAAGAATGGGATTCACAGAAGCTAGCAAGCTGAGTGGGGAGGTCCCTAAGCTAGCTAGTGTTGGGATCCACTAGGCATAGCTACCAGGTAACTCGGGAGAATGGAAGGCCAAAAGTGCCGATGAAACTCTTTTGCTCTGGGCCTATCTGTGAACCACAGTGACTCCATCTTGGGAACTCTCACCTACTTCTATGCTAACTGTTTACATGCTCTGAAGTAGGCTGAAGCAGAAATGTATTGGTCAGCGTTTCTGGCAAATGGCTGTAGTTTCACTCATATTAGCAGAAATAATAAAGATAAGGAGGAGGGAACAGAGAGAAATAGTTAGTTTGTAGCTATTTTCCCATATATCCCCAAGGTATTTAGTGCAAAGGGTCAAGGGATGTACCTTGTTCTCCCTTCAAAATGATGAATGTATCCGCAACAGATGTCTCTTGTATCCCCCCTCCCCAAAATAATATATGTATCCTGTGTAACCTATTATCTATTGGTCAGCATAATGACGCAAAAGAATGAATGCTAAGTTGTTTGTCTCTCTGTATAAAAGAAGCTCAGTTGTGCTTGTAAGGTGTGTCTCTTCTGGCATGAGTCGAGGAGCACCCTCTCAGCTGACTGACAAATAAAGGACCTGGTACCCGTCTTCTTGTCTCTCCGTGCCTCCTTGGTGTAATTAGGTAAGCTCTGGGGGGAAACGGGCCCTATTTGACCAACAAATTGGCGACTCCGCCGGGACTTCTCTCCCTGTGGAGGGCACTGACCGACGACCGAAGGCGATTCCGAGGAGTGGCCACCTCGAGCTGTTGGTTTGCTCGGGCCTCGGGTCGTCACAATCGGTCGGGGTGGCTGTGTCCTCTCTAAAGAGAACTCCTAACGACACGGAGATAAGACGGTACCAGAAGAAGGGGAAGGTCCAACAGCCGGACGCGGCCACTCCGGGCGGTAAGTGCGTTTACCTCTTGGGTTTGAGGGATAACGCCCCCGCAGTGTAGAATTGGACCCTTTGAGTAATCCCTGTGTGGAAAGGTACTGTAAATGGACAAATGTTTTGTGGTCATGATAACTAAGCCAGGCAACGGTTAATGAATAATTTCACTAACTTCCCTAGTCTGTGGGCCGTATTGGACAATTACTGGGACGTAAAAAAGCCCCAGGGCTTGCTTTTATTCTTGGTTGGGGTACTGTTCTTTTTCATACTAATGATATGTTGGAAGCCAAAATTGTGATAACCAGGTCTAGGACTTAAACCGACTCCAGCCGCACCGAGACTCCTGCGAGGGGAAACCCCGTGACCAGGATATCTTGATCGCAAGGGGGGTCGGTCAAACCCGTGACCAGGTTTAATTAAACACGAGCATAATGGGGTCCGGACAAAGCACATATGCTGGGACACCCTTGGAATGTATGTTAAATAATTGGAAGGCGTTTAGACGCCAGGCTGATTATGGAATGGTATTATGTAAAAATGATCTGATATTTTGTTCAAGTGCCATTTGACTCCGACAGGCTCGGTAGTAACGGCTGCTAAACCCCAGAACCCTCCCACTGTTGTAATGCCAGAATCGGTGTCCCCTTCGGCTCCTTCACCCCCACAGGCTTTAGAGAGTACCCCCCCCCCCCTTGGTGGGATTGTATCCATTGATTACTGAGAGTGTGTTAGCCCGTCCAGGAACACAGGATCTTGTGTCATGTTGCTTTTAACATCTGGCTGCTTTTAAGGCAGAGGCAGGAGAATTCTCAACGAATCCAAGCAAGTTTATTTCTATCTTTGAAGGTTGTCTAGCTAGCCATAAGCCTCACGAGGGAGGACTCGGGTAGCCTTATGAGTAAGAATGTTTAAGGGAAGAGACCAGGAAGGGTGGGGGCTAGTTGAGAAACCCACCCTCCTAGCTAAATTGGTAGTGGAAAAAAAAAAAAAAGCCGGTGCCCATGGAAGGGACGGTTCAGCGAGAAAAGCAGGATCGGGCCCAAGCGGGCAGGCAACTGATAGAGAGATTGGAAAACAGGTTGGAAACTTTGAGGGCATAGTGGAAGTAAAAGAGTAAGTAATTATAAGCATGGGGATTTCAAATCCCCAGGACAATAATTAGAATGGTAAAATCTGAGTTGATTGGGTGTTGTTTTGGGAGACAAGCAAGTGATTTAAGAAAAGAGAGTGAGAAGTTAACTCTGTAGTTGCTAGAGGGAATCAAGCAGTGAAACTTGGTAGGAATGTCTGTAAGTAATTCAGGCAAGAGGTTATTTAAGTGGAATTATTCGACTATGAATACGTTAGTCTAATTTGCTGAAGAACACTCCTGCTGTATACAATCTGTGTTTTATAAGTTTGAGATGAATTGGTATTGTTTTAAAGTTGCAAAACTAAGAATACTTTTGCCAGACACAGGAAACTAGTGTTGTTTAAGGTATTTAGCATTTAATCCTTAAGGTGACTTAACGCTTTACAAGATTTAAAATGTTTTAACTAAAGACCAAAGGTTGTGGCTGCAGCAGGGTAGTCAAAGCCAGGAGAATAAAAGATTTGAATTTGTTTTTGGGTAACAAAATAGCAGATAAAAGATCTGGTAAAGAGAGAGAAGGCATTTAAGGTTTAAAAAGGGAAAGCTATTGGACACCAGAGGTTGTACAGAGTGAAATCCTCAGAAGTGAGTGTGCTCGTCCTGGTTTGTTGCTTCAAAGCTTTGCAGAGAAGTTATGTTACTGGAAAGGTGTATGATGGCAATGAGTATGTGTTAATGGTTAGAGAAAAGGTGTATAAGTGAAGAGTAGAAGGTTCCTTTAAAAGTTAGAAGAAGCCGAGAAAGGGAGAAGAGAAAAAAGCACAGAATAAGTTAACTGAGAGGAAAATACAGCTGGCCTCAGTCCAAGGACATTGTACACACAGCCAAGACTTTGCTGACAACCAAGAGAAAGGGGGGCTTGAATGTGCCCAACCAACTATGAGATCTGCAAAATACTGCAAGGCATAATGAGGACAACAGAAGGGTTAAAAAGCAGCTTTGCTGGATAGTATTGGCTCA
This sequence comes from Chrysemys picta bellii, assembly GCF_011386835.1. NCBI lineage: Eukaryota > Metazoa > Chordata > Testudines > Emydidae > Chrysemys > Chrysemys picta. The sequence continues at coordinate 152,272,355 of NC_088793.1, read as the reverse complement.
AGGATTTAAAAATTCCCCCACTCTGTTCGGACAGGCTTTGGCCAGAGACTTGGAGAAGTGGGATAATTCAGACAGAGCCCTCCTGCTGCAATATGTAGATGATTTGCTAATTGCTGCTGTGGATCTAATCCCTTGTCTCAGAGCTACTGTGAGTCTCCTAAACTTTATTAAACTGCGAGGATACAGGGTATCTCAAAGCAAAGCCCAAATTGCTCTCTCAGAGGTTCAATATCTGGGATTTCACATCAGGCAGGGAGAGAGACAGCTCTCAAACGAAAGAAAGGAGGCTATCTGCCCAGTTCCCATCCCCAGCAAACGGCTTAGGGCATTCCTGGGCATGGCAGGTTTTTGCAGAATATGGATTCCAGAGTTTGGACTGTGGGCTAAATCTCTGTATGAATGTGTTAAGGGAGCGGAACATGACCCCTTTCACTGGTCCCCAGAAGCGGACAGGGCATTTCAGCTATTAGGTGCCTGGAAGCGTCCTGTGGCATACTTTCCTAAGCAACTGGATCAAGTTTCAAAGGGATGGCCAGCCTGTTTGAGGGCGGTCGCAGCTACTGCTCTAGTGCTTGGGGAAGCGGAGAAACTGACACTGGGAGGAACTGTCCAAGTGTATATTCCCCATATGGTCCGAGCCTTGCTGGACACTAAGGGTGGTCTTTGGCTCACACAGGCTCTGGTTGCTCGGTACCAGGCGAAGCTGTTAGAGAATCCTGAAGTCACCCTGCAGACCTGTCCCTCCCTTAATCCAGCTACACTGCTACCAGAGACAGAAAAGCAGGAACATGACTGTTTAGAAATCATAGATGTTCAGTACTCTAGCCGCCCAGATCTAAAAGATCAGCCACTCCCAAATGCTGACTTGGAATGGTATACAGATGGAAGTAGTACTGTTGTGGATGGGCAAAGGAGGGCGGGTTATGCTATTGTGTCTCTTCATGATACCATGGAAGCTGAGAGTTTACCAGCAGGAACGTCGGCCCAGCTTGCTGAACTAGTGGCCCTGACTTGGGCACTTGAGCTGGCAAAAGACAAACAGGTTAATATTTTTACTGACTCAAAGTATGCTTTTGGGGTTTTGCATGCTAACGCTGGTTTGTGGAAGCAAAGGGAAATGCTAACAGCCCAAGGCTCTCCGGTCAAGCATGGGTCTCAAATTCTCCAGCTTTTAGAAGCGGTACAACTCCCCTCAGCAGTAGCAGTGGTGCATTGCAAAGCCCATCAAAGGGAAGATCAAGATGTAACCAAGGGCAATGCCAGAGCAGACAGGGAAGCTAAGCGAGCTGCTACCCTGAAATCACCAACTGAGAAGAATGCCCAAATGCATGCCCTCATCCCATCAGTGAGTGAGCTTGCAGCCCCTCAGTACTCCTAAGAGGACAGAAACCTGGCTGACCGTCTCGGTCTCCAGGAAAAGGAGGGATGGCTTTATTCCACAAAGAAAAAAAATCATCCTGCCCAAGGGCCTGATTCGACCAGTGTTGCAGAAACTGCATCAAGCCACACACGCAGGCAGAGAGGCTCTTATCCAGCTCATGAATAAATATTTTCTAACCTCTGGACTTAAACCACTAGCATCACAGGTACAAGCGGAAGGTTTAATCTGCCAAAAGAATAACCCTCGACCAGCAGTGCCACCAGCCACCCTGGAACCTACCCCAGGCCCAGGATTGGTGTGGCAAATAGACTTTACTGAGTTTCCCAGGACTCAAGGGTACAGGTACCTTCTCGTCTTAGTGGATCGATTCAGCGGACGGCCTGAAGCCTTCCCATGTCGCAACAACACTGCCAAGACAGTGGCTCTTAAGTTTGTTAAGGAGATCATTCCTCGCTTCGGCCTTCCTCAGTGGATGGAATCTGACAATGGAACACACTTCACATCTCAAGTGGTTCAAAAGATATCAAGTGCTCTGCAAATCCCCTGGAAACTCCACACACCCTGGCGACCACAAGCCAGTGGAGTAGTGGAACGCACAAATCAGACACTCAAGCGACACCTCTCAAAGGTCTGTCAGGAGGCCTCTCTTAAGTGGCCTGATGCTTTGCCCCTTGTGTTACTTCGCATTCGTGCTCTCCCTAAGGGCAGGATAGGGCTTAGTCCCTTCGAGATTATGTTTGGAAGAGCATGGCCTATGAATGGTACCCCAGTTCTGGCAGGGGAGTGGGAGATGGGGTATGGTTTCTTGTCTCAGTACATGTGCCCTCTGTCTGCTGTTCTTTCTTTTCTTCACAGGCACACCAAAGATTCACAGCCTCTTCTGCTGGATACTCCGGGTCCACTCCCTGCAGCCTGGTGACTCCGTTCTCGTGCGAACCTGGAAGGACGAGCCTCTCCAAGAGAAGTGGAAGGGACCCCACACCATCCTGCTTGTCACCCATACAGTGGCAAAGGTCGAAGGACACAAGAACTGGATTCATCACTCTCGACTGAAAGCAGTGCCCACTCCTAAACAGTGGACTGTGCAGCCTGCGGAGAAGACTGCTAACGACGATTTGGGACTTAAGCTGCTATTCAAAAGACAGTAAGGGTCGCTGGGAATGCGTTGTGATCTTTCTGAGTAGTCACAGCATACTCCCCGCAAGAACCCTGAGCATTGGTTTTATTTTCATTGATAATCCTGATTGCATGGAGCTTAATCGCATTTTGTCTTTAGAGTATGAGAAAACTCTAACAAAGGTTTGTTGAGTATTCTCAAAGGGGGGATTGTTGGGATCCACTAGGCATAGCTACCAGGTAACTCGGGAGAATGGAAGGCCAAAAGTGCCGATGAAACTCTTTTGCTCTGGGCCTATCTGTGAACCACAGTGACTCCATCTTGGGAACTCTCACCTACTTCTATGCTAACTGTTTACATGCTCTGAAGTAGGCTGAAGCAGAAATGTATTGGTCAGCGTTTCTGGCAAATGGCTGTAGTTTCACTCATATTAGCAGAAATAATAAAGATAAGGAGGAGGGAACAGAGAGAAATAGTTAGTTTGTAGCTATTTTCCCATATATCCCCAAGGTATTTAGTGCAAAGGGTCAAGGGATGTACCTTGTTCTCCCTTCAAAATGATGAATGTATCCGCAACAGATGTCTCTTGTATCCCCCCTCCCCAAAATAATATATGTATCCTGTGTAACCTATTATCTATTGGTCAGCATAATGACGCAAAAGAATGAATGCTAAGTTGTTTGTCTCTCTGTATAAAAGAAGCTCAGTTGTGCTTGTAAGGTGTGTCTCTTCTGGCATGAGTCGAGGAGCACCCTCTCAGCTGACTGACAAATAAAGGACCTGGTACCCGTCTTCTTGTCTCTCCGTGCCTCCTTGGTGTAATTAGGTAAGCTCTGGGGGGAAACGGGCCCTATTTGGCCAACACTAGTAGGAAATGTTGAGGAGAGGGGCAGTGCCTAACACCCAGCCCTCAAAGGGAGCTAGGCCCCATCACAGTTTTGGATTCATAGTTGTGAACCCTCTCCTGGAGTCAGGCGCCCAAGCCAAGTCAATCCTTTCTTGAAAAAAATTGGTAGTCATGGTGCCCTTGTATGACAGCCCAATGCAGCTGTTCCACTTTGTAGAAATAATTAAATGTTAACTGGAGCAGGTAGAACCCTTCCCCTCCCAGGAGAATATGAAACCACCAGTCTGTTGTCAGTCTCACGCTTGCTGTAGTCTAGCCCCATTTAATGGTTAGGGGTATTATAAAAAGTGGAATCGCACCAACAGGAGAGATTGAGAAAGACCCAACTCCACAATACCAATAGTCCAGTGGTTAGGGCACTCGTTTAGGAACTTGGAGATCTGAGTTAGTCTACCCTACACCAGGCAGAGTGGATATCTGAACCTGGTTCTCTCACATCCCAGGTGAGTGAGCTAACCACTAAACTACTGGCGGGAGCATCAGCTGTCTCTTGTGTGGCTTTCGTGTACTAAGATCACACCTACCAGATCAGGCCCTGCAGGGGAGATAGCTGGAGAATGCCTAGTTTGTGAAGCCCTCTGGGGCTTAGGTGTGAGCTAGATGCCAAGCTGATTGGCATTACCAGGACTTACACAGTTTTGCACATGCCCATCAGCAGAAATTTAGGGGACTCGCCTGGTGGAAACATAGGCACCTAGGAACTTTAGATAGGCACCACTGGCATTCACAAAAGCCCCGCTCAGCGGCTGCCTAAGGGTTGGATTTAGGTGCCTAAAGGGGAAGTTAGGCACCTAAATCCCCCTTGTGAATCTAATCCTATATTCCATTCCCAGCTTCTAGAGCCATCTAGTCCTGGTGATGGGAATCATTAGAAACAAATGTCATCTGTTCTATCAAATGGAGAGTGCCAACAAATTAGCATTTTGCACCCTTGGTATCATAATAGAGAACACAGCATCACATTCACACTTGCAAGCTCTTCTTTCTTGCAAAATTTGCATCTATTAAGGACCAAAATGCGAGACATTGACCTTTCAAAATGTGTAACTTAGGTCTCAAAACACAATCATAGAGTCAAGGTAATTCTAAAATAATTCTACCAGAAACCCCAGTCTAATCCTCTCCTTCTATCTTGGCTCTTTCTAGGATTACTGTATTCTAAATTAATCCTCTTGCTCAAGTTTTGTCTGTCCTAGGGGTTTTTCCCCCTTAGGATCTGTCTGTCCCAGGCATTAGCTTCCTCTGCTCAAAGGCTACAGCCAATATTCATAACTTTGAATACAACAATGACACATGCATACAAATAGGATGAATAGATTCAGTAGATCATAACCTTTACAAAGATATTTTACATGGCGTATGTAGCATAAAACATATTCCAGCTTTGTCATATACATTCATAAGCATATTTCCATAAATCCTTATGGGGTACACCATCACAGAGATACTAGGGGAAACTATGCAGGTCTTGGTCCTGCAAACTCTCATGCAGCAGGCAATACAAGATTGTTGGGCTCCAGCAGAAATGTCAGCCGAGGCTATGTTTGGGGGGCCAAGTGAGCAGGGAGTAAGACAGTGAGGCATGGGTGCAGAATGGGCATATCTGTGAAGACAGAAGCTCCAACACCATCCTCCGCATAATAATGAGTTTAGCTACATGCTTTTGATAGCAGTAGCATTCTTGTTGCAGAGTTGGATTCTCCTGCACTCTCTAACCTGCTTGTAACTTTTTAACCTGCATTTATATACCATGCTCTGTACCTCCATTCGACAGGATTAAGCTTTTAGGCAGCAGTCCTAGAGAATACAGAAGAGGTCTTGCTGAAGGATCCAAATGGTCTTTTCTGCGCCCCTAATAGCTATGATCCGGTGTCTGTAGCCTGTGTGGAGAGGTGGGTCAATTCTTTCCTTTCCCAATTTAAAAAGAAGGAAATATCTGGATCAACAAACATGCTCAGGGTTATGAGGCTGTTCTCACTGACAATTCAGGAAATGCTAACACAGGGTTTTTGTTTGTCCTGGCTTCTAAAATATCTTTTTAGCTTTTTGCTTTAAGGCCTCTGGTACATTTAGACATTTGATTACCTATGAAGTCTTTTATGATGTTCAATTAGAATTCAGAAGGAATACTTCAGTCTATGCATATTATTTGCACAGGTTAAGTATTCCTGATAAGACTTCCCAAATCAGATGAGCTGAATTGAACTTAATTAGAACTCGTAATACTCATGGAGAAGATAAGCAGCTTGCTTAGGCTTTTATAACATTGAAATATTTGGGGGAGGAAGATTGGGAAAAGACCCTTGGGGGAAAACCACCTCCACCCCTAAATAAGGACACCAAAAGGGAATTAAATCCTTATAGTTGTCCACATGATGCTACTTTGATAACAAAGGAGAGCAAATGATAAACCCATACCGGATTTCTGGAGTCGATCTCACCACAGAACAAGCTAAGACATTGTTATGGGGGAACCAGGTTTTTCTGGGGGGGGAGGACAAGGAATAAAGATATGGAGGACAGAAGTGTTTTAATTCCTGGTACGTGGAAGTACCCCTAGATTATGTACTTGCAACGTCTGTAATGTCATTGACACCTGCCTTTTGGATGTACTTTTTCTGGGAATGAAGGACAGCAAGGAAAATAACAGAGTTGGACAAAAAAATTTGATAACAATTTTCCATTGGAAAATTCAGTTTTGTTGAAATCAAAACATTTCATGGGAACATGTCAACTCTGACAAAATTTTCACCAGAAAAATGTTGAAACAAGTTATTTTAACTTTGCTTCATTTTGATACATTTGAAACACTTTGTTTCAGTCAAAGAAAAACATTTTATTTTTACGTTACCATTTTGACTCATTTAATTTTGACTTTTTTATATTTTAAAATATTATGGTGGTATTCTATTCTAATTTTAATAGTTTATATTGTCCTGACATTGTCAAAATGATGCATATCTACTTTATTGAAATGAAAACATGTTGACATTATTGAAACAAAACACCATGACAGTATTGCAGTGAAACCTGTGGATGATTTAAAATAAAAATTGTTTAAAATTTCCGTTCTGTGGGAAATGTCAGCTTTTTGTTCCAGTTCAGAATGAAAACATTCAAAATGTCGGAATTTCCCATGTAAAAAATTCCTATTTCTGACCATCTCTAAAATTAGCTGAGTGCTGAGCTGTTCATTGAACTATATTTCCCACCGCCTGAGTCTGTGTGAAAACTGACCATACCCCTCGTGTTCAAAGGAGCCTGAATATTTATGTGGAGAGTGATGGCATTCGTGCTGCAGAAGAGACAGTATTCTCACCCTATGGTAAAACTTCTACTTCTACTTCTAAATGTGTGTCATTGAAATAACTATAAACATTGAAATAACCACGAGACTAGTGACTTAATAAAGGAAGGAAGAACTGGAAGGGGTCCTCCTCCACCAGTACTTTTCATTGGCTTTTTATCCTTTTTCTTTGAGGCTCTTCAGAAGAGATGTTTTATAATAATAATAAAAAAAGGAACAGTATGTGACTAACCAACAATAACCTGTAGTCTTAAGGTTAGCCATTCCTCAAGCCAGTTGGGGAACATAGATTCATAGAATTTAAGGGCAGATGGAGCTATTATGATTATCTTCTGCATAATGCAGAGTGATGCGCCTCACCCAGAGAAGTCACTGTACAGTAACAGACCCATAGTCCATCTATTCTGGTAATCTGTCTTCAACAGTGACCAATGCATGAAGCTTCAAAAGAAGAGGCAAAATAGGGCTGGCTGGAAAATGGGGTAAACTTTTTCACAGGATACAATTTTGGGGGAAAATTTCACAAAAACTCTTCCTATGTTTTTATGTCAGTATTTGGAATATTGACAATTTTGTCATTGTCAAATTTGGACATTTTTGAAGTAGCTCTGTGGCTGGTCAAAAGATGGAATGAAATGTTGACCTAATACAGGGGTGGCCAAACTTTTTGGCCTGAGGGCCACATCGGGGAATAGAAATGGTAGCGCGGACCATGAATGCTCACAAAATTGGGGTTGGGGTGTGGGAGGGGGTAAGGGCTCTGGTTGGGGGTGTTGGCTCTGGGGTGGGGCTGGGGATGAGTTTGGGGTGTAGGAGGGTGCTCTGGGCTGGGACCGAGGGGTTTGGAGGGGGATCAGGGCTGGGGCAGGGGTGTGGGAAGGGGTGCAGGTTCCAGCTGGGGGTGCAGGCTCTGGGCTGGGGATGAGGAGTTTGGGGTGCAGGAGGGTGCTCCGTGCTGGGATCGAGGGGTTTGGAGAGAGGGGCAGGGAATCAGGGCTGGGGCAGGGGGTTGGGGCATGAGGAGAGGCTTAGAGGTGCAGACTCTGAGTGGCGCTTACCTCAAGTGGCTCCCAGAAGCAGTGGCATGTCCCTTATCTGGCTCTTAGGCATGGAGTGGCCCCCGATCCTCAGAGCGGGACCATGGTGTGGCTTCTGGGAGCTGCATGGTATGGCCCCCGACCCGGCACCCTGGCTGGAGCGCTGGAGTGAGGTCGAGCCGCGTGGTACAGCCCCAACCCAGCTCCCCAGTGGGAGCTCATGGGCTGGCTTAAAACAGCTTGCAGGCTGGATCCAGCGCAGGCCGTAGTTTGCCCACTCCTGACCTAATAGGATGGAATAAATAGGAGTGCCCATCTGGTCGTCTTTATACTATTCATCATTATATACCCCTGTGCTATCTCCCCATATGTCTCTCATGGACAACAGGTATTGACTGTATCATTTACTTGCCTATATATTTCATTAAAGTGTTCTGACTTAGAACATTTTAAAAGGGAAAACTCAGCTATAAGGTTGGTTTTATTAATCCAGCTCTGTGGATTACACTGTGTATTTATATAGCAAATCACTAAACTTTCCGCACACAAAGGTTTCCTTGGGCTGTTCATGCTTACTTCTTTATCTCTTGCTCTGTCTCTTCCTATTGGAGAATCATCCTGCATGTTATTGAACCATCAATTATTAAGGCACCCAAAAATAAAATTAAGAGATTCTCTTTACTGATGACAAATGCAGTGTTAGACCTCATCCTGGGCTTTCAAGTTCAATCAGTTAAAAGAAAGGCAAACAAGAAGCTAGGTTGTACAAGCAGAGGAGCAGAATACAAAACATTGACCCAGTCCTGATAGAACTGAGGTCTATTCACGTTTTGCCATGGACTTCAATACAGCCAAAGAGAAGTGGTTCTTTCACTGTATAAAGCAATAGTCATGACCCTGTGTGACAGGGTGTATATGCCCCATCCACAGGTTGATAAGGTAAGGGTTAACTCTCTCCCTTTGAGTAGAGGAAGGGCCACAGCTGCATATCCTAAGTGCAAAAAATGAGGACTGGACCAGGTAGGGGGACTTGAGTAGCCTCCCTGCCCTTTATAAGAGTTCTGAGCAGCATTGGCTGAGTTTGCAATGGTGATTCAGGAAGGAATGAGCTACAGGCTATACTGGAGAAGCTTAGGTGGGATGATCTTAGGTCTCTGCGTTTGGCCTGTAAAGGGCCAGCACATTCACTTTTCTGATTCACAAAGGTGCCTAATGTCAGTCTACCATAGGTGTACTAGTTCCTGTCCTGTTCTGACTGGCCTGTCGCATCCCTAGATAAGCAACACTAGGGACAACTTGAAGCTCTGAGCATCTAGCCACTGCATTCTCTCCCTTAGGGCTATATTGGAGGGGAAAGAAACTCCCTGCTGGTTCAGATCCCCAATCCCATCCCTAGTCACCCCTTCTAGCAGTACAACTGGAAATAAATGAAAATGATTATTTCATCTTCTTCATTCCTGAGGCCTCACAAAGTGTAAGGCCAGCCCTTAGGACTGGCCACCATTGCAAGCTGTCAGCATGTATTTATATACTACAGAAACCACAGAGTTACTTCAGATAGAACTCACGAGCAGAGCAGGGTGAGACAGACCTCCTGGTACAAAACCACGCACTCTGGGCCTCTCACACCTGCTTCCTTGATTTCTTCCTCCTAATGCACTGAGAGCTTCACTGAACAGAATTATCCTTGCTGCAATAATATGCAACTGAAGTTCACAATGATTTGTATTTTGGGGCTGTTTATATTATTGTTGTTCAGAGACTATAATTCAAGGCAAAGATGATACCAGATTTAAAGAGGGTGTGTTATCTAGTGGTTAGATCAAGGGACTATTATTTCCTGTGTCTTTTCCCTTCTGCGATCACTGACTCATGTTCTGTCCTAAGGGCAAATTCCTTAATTGCTCTGTGCCTCAGTTTATTTCTGTAAAATGGGAATAATTACCTCCAAGAGGTATTGTAAGGGCTAACTAATGTCTTTAAAGTGCTTTCACATACTTCAGTGGCCAACTAGGACTTCATAATTGTTACTGTACTGCACACTATGACCACTCAGAACTGTACAAAAACAGTGCTGACAGAACTCAGACCCTACACTTCAAAAAGCCCAGGCAACCTATCACTTGAGCTAAAGGAGTGTCTCCATTAGTTGTTAGCAGTATAAGGCCTATGACACGGTTCAGCAGTTTCTGATAAGAAAAGCCAAAAAGGAGTTTGAAGAACAGCTAGCCAAAAACTCAAAAAGTAATAACAAAATGTTTTTAAGTACATCAGAAGCAGGAAGCCTGCTAAACAACCAATGGGGCCTTGGACGATCAAGATACAAAAGGAGAACTTAAAGATGATAAAGTCATTGCGGAGAAACTAAATGAATTCTTTGCTTCAGTCTTCACGGCTGAGGATGTTAGGGAGATTCCCAAATCTGAGCTGTCCTTTGTAGGTGAGAAATTTGAGGAATTGTCACAGATTGAAGTGTCACTAGAAGAGATTTTGGAATTAATTGATAAATTTAACAGTAAGAAGTCACCGGGACCAGATGGCATTCACCCAAGAGTTCTGAAAGACTCAAATGTGAAATTGCGGAACTATTAACTATGGTTTGTAACCTGTCCTTTAAATCAGCTTCTGTACCCAATGACTGGAAGATAGCTAATGTAACACCCCTATTTAAAAAGGGCTCTAGAGGTGATCCTGGCAATTACAGACCGATAAGTCTAACGTCCGTACCGGGCAAATTAATTGAAACAATAGTAAAGAATAAAATTGTCAGACACATAGAAAAACATAAATTGTTGGGCAAAAGTCAACATGATTTCTTTAAAGGGAAATCATGTCTTACTAATCTATTAGAGTTCCTTGAAGGGGTCAACAAACATGTGGACAAGGGGGATCCAGTGGATATAGTGTTCTTAGATTTCCAGAAAGCCTTTGACAGGGTCCCTCACCAAAGGCTCTTACGTAAATTAAGTTGTCATGGGATCAGAGGGAAGATCCTTTCATGGATTGAGAACTTGTTAAAAGACAGGGAACAAAGAGTAGTAATAAATGGTATATTTTCAGAACGGAGAGGAGTAACTAGTGGTGTTCTCCAAAGGTCAGTCCTAGGACCAGTCCTATTCAACTTATTCATAAATGATCTGGAGAAAGGGGTAAACAGTGAGGTGGCAAAAGTTGCAGATGATACTAAACTGTTCAAGATAGTTAAGACCAAAGCAGACTGTGAAGAACTTCAAAAAGATCTCACAAAACTAAGTGATTGGGCAACAAAATGGAAAATGAAGGGATTTAATGTGGATAAATGTAAAGTAATGCACATTGGAAAAAATAACCCGAACTATACGTACAATATGATGGGGGCTAATTTAGCTACAACTAATCAGGAAAGAGATATTGTAGTCATCGTGGATAGTTCTCTGAAGACGTCCATGCAGTGTGCAGCAGCAGTCAAAAAAGCAAACAGGATGTTAGGAATCATTTAAAAAGGGATAGAGAATAAGACAGAGAATATCTTATTGCCCTTATATAAATTCATGGTATGCCCACATCTTGAATACTGTGTACAGATGTGGTCTCCTCATCTCAAAAAAGATATACTGGCATTAGAAAAGGTTCAGAGAAAAGCAACTAAAATGATTAGGGGGTTGGAATGGGTCCCATATGAGGAGAGATTAAAGAGGCTAGGACTTTTCAGCTTGGAAAAGAGGAGACTAAGGGGGGATATGATAGAGGTATATAAAATCATGAGTGGTGTGGAGAAAGTGAATAAGGAAAAGTTATTTACTTGTTCCCATAATATAAGAACTAGGGACCACCAAATGAACTTAATGGGCAACTGATTTAAAACAAATAAAAGGAAGTTCTTCTTCACACAGTGCACAGTCAACATGTGGAACTCCTTGCCTGAGGAGGTTGTGAAGGCTAGGACTATAACAGGGTTTAAAAGAGAACTAGATACATTCATGGAGGTTAAGTCCATTAATGGCTATTATCCAGGATAGGTAAGGAATGGTGTCCCTAGCTTCTGTTTGTCAGAGGGTGGAGATGGATGGCAGGAGAGAGATCACTTGATCATTACCTGTTAGGTTCACTCCCTCTGGGGCACCTGACATTGGCCACTTTTGGTCGACAGGATACTGGGCTGGATGGACCTTTGGTCTGACCCAGTATGGCCATTCTTATGTTCTTATGATTCCATGTAGCAGAAGACAGTATAGGGATCTATGACACACACTTGCCAGTTCATTACAGTATTAAGAGTCTATATTAAGAGGAAAGATTAAGAAGATGCTCTATATCTCAGGTGGAAAAGTGTTCAAAAATGAGGGTACATTATCTAACAATAAGAAAGGATAAGAGTAAAGAGGGAATTCAGGCAGATTTCACACTGAGTAAATAGTAAATACATAAAGCAAATTTCGGGGAAGGAGATCGAAATAGACTGTCAATGAAATTGAAAGATCTCCTAGATCTCTTTCTGGACGAAGAGGTGGGGGTTATGGTGAAAAGAAAGGAGAATAGAATTAACATTAACCCAAGAAAGGGTATTAGGCTGTATAACATATTTCCGCTACTAAATTTTCTTATGTTCCTGTGAATCCTATAATCCTCCTTACGAACACCTTCAGCAGAGCATTGCTGTGTGTTAATCTCTCTGCCTGGAGGCAGGCAGAGAGGAAATTGAAAGGTACAGAGGAAATGCATATAATGAAGTGCAGCTCTATAAAGTCTGGCTTTGACCTTTTTAGTCTGTCTTCAAAGTCCTCTGGACAGCTTGTTTCAGATGTACTGCACCAGGGTCAAAGCTACCTTAAAACCTTTGACCTAAGAGTTCTTCTGGATTATCCACCCAACCTAAATGGACTGCTAGGCAGGATTTATTGTAGGTGGCTAGTACCAGAGCTAGCAAGGTCAGAGGGCAAGAGCAGTTTGGAGATTATTGTTGCAGTCATACACAAGGTCTCCAGATAATTGATTTTTCTTGTAGGTTGCAAACAATAACGTAGGGGACATGTATGGATAGGCAGATACAGATATTTATATTCAAAAGTTTCACTGGTGTGAACAGGAATCCAAATAAGGACAAACAAGAGGAGACTGGGATACATTTGACCTGAGATTCAACTTTGGCTGTAAGCACATTACACTAACCAAGGGGGGAGTGTGTAGAGAGAGAGATCCCCATATGCTGCTGTTGCCAAATTCTTCCCAGACACATCCACTGGATATGACAAAACAATATATGATGCAGCTCAGTCTATCAACCTTTTACCTCAGAATCCAAAAATTCAAGGGTTGAAGTACCACCCAGGCCACTCTAAGATTTGCAGTGCAGTTTCAGTCGGGACGGGGAGGTGTCATGAACTGATAAACATGCTATCATTCAGGTGAGATCTCTGAGGGCTTCTCCAAGTAGACTTTTAAACATTCTAGGACCTTTTTTTAAAAAAAAGGTCAAATACCCATATGTTCTGGTTCGCTTTCCTTCTCTCAGTAAGGAACAAGGCAATCAATTAAGGGAATCCTGCCCACAGCAGAACAAGTGCTGATCTTCTGCATGGCGGATGAAGCCTGAGGGATCCATGTTTGGATGTGTTCAGGCAGCACAGCCCTATTGCTGAGTCATCTGCTACTGCTCTCTGCTCTTGCAGGGAGGATTCTTTCCTGCTTTTTCCATATATAAAATATATTTATATTCATCACTCCAAATTATTTATATTTTAGATAAGAGGAAATGACAAAACAAGAAAACAAAAGTGAAGTTTCCAGGAGAGAGTACAGTATCTCTCCCTCTGTAACCTGCTACATCAACTCTAGCTCTCAAAATGGCAGTTTTCCCTGGGACAGGCAGACTTCTACCAATAAATAAATAAATAAATAGACATAGTACAGATTTTGTACATACTGAAATGGGACATGGTGGTCACTATTGAAAAAGTCCACATTTCCCAACAGAGGTACTCAGATCTGTGATACACGGGGATCTCTGGTTCTCAGTATAGGACTTGGATTGTTAAGCTTTATACTTTGTAAAGGGGTTTGCAAAGATTTGTTTGATCTAGACTTACTTCACTGTGTCGCCGACTATCATGTGGCTGTATTATAAATACCTAGATAGACAGATTCTGTTTTTGATGTCTCTGGGTAGAAATCTTTTTTTTTTAATTTTTAATTCACTTAAAATTTCCACCATTATATTGTACATAAGCTCATTTGGCTTTATTTCCTTATTTGAATCTGCAGTTACTCAAACTGTGCATAAGTTTAGAATTTTATTGCAAAAGTTATCCAGTGGGTGTCTGCATGCACCCACTGGAAAATGCACATTTTGCACAGCCACATTAAGTAAAAAACCACCAATCACCCCTCCCCCAAACCTATTGAAATTTATCCCTCCAAATTATGAAAAAGATTGGATGAAGCATTTAAAAAAAACAATTTCCCCCCTCTATTTCAGACTTCAGACACAAAGTGAAGATGGAGGTTAGAAAACATAGAGTATTTCATATCATGAGGAAATATCTTAAGAAAGCTTCATGGCATGGAGGCAGGGAGGACTAAGGAGTAGTATAAGAGTCCAAAAAGAATTAAGAATGGGACTCACTGTAACAAGAACATTAAATCAGGAAAACCGAATTCCATAGAATCACATGGAATTCCCTTGAATACAACATATCTGCCCACTGGGTGTCATTCTTGACCCGCATCTGAATTAGCTCACAGCCCTTGTCTGCAGTGTGTTGTAGCTCCTAGAAGAATCTCAAATAGTACACAAAGAAGTGAGGTAGTCTTTGTGTCCCTCAACTCCTCCAGTATACCTGCATTTGGGGAAGGTCCAGGACTGTTATCCAAGAAAAGCACAACGATTGGCAGTCTCTTTGCATTACTGTAGTAACAGGGCCTTTTGTAATTCAAGGTATGTCTGCCTGAAATGGAAAAACAAGATTACCTCCAAATACCCTAGCCATGGGCCAGCAAATCAGAGAATTTTCAGGTGCAGTGATGGTGAGTTTGAGTACTTTTACCAAATCAGCATGGAAGAATTAATACAGGATTAAAGAGGAACCTTCTCAAGGCTCGTGACTGACTGATTCAGAAACAACCTCTTGAAACTACTCAAATATCTTTGCTACAGCATGAGGGAAGCCATTTTTGTTGGTCTCTGAACAGTTTGTGTCTGAATTACTTAGCTCCTTGGATTAGGGAGTGTTTTCTTCTATATTTAAGGGAAGACAATAACTTTAACCATCAAGATGTGCAAACACCATACTGGAGTAACTACTTCATCTTATTACTGTAACCTTTGTCCTTTTTTTTCTCACCATAGATTTTCAGGTGTTAGACAGTGATGTTGCCCTCTCTTGGAGCTTTCTACAAAGAGGACAAAAAACCTATTACTACAAATTTATACAGATATTCTCTCCTAGCTTGGTGATAGAAGACTCTGTTTTTGGAACTGAAAAATGTAAAATGGATAAACAGCAACCCCACAACATATTAATACCAAATAATCAGGCAATGGGGCATGACTTTGAGAATCACCTTCTGAAGGAGGTGCTGAGCATAGCAGGAATTAAAAAGTCTAGGACAACGCCTTATCACCCGCAAGGTGATCCTCAGCCAGAGAGGTTTAATCAAACTCTGTTAGATATGTTGGGGACTTTACAGCCAGAGCAGAAGGCAACCTGGAGCCAGCATTTTGGGTTTTTGGTGCATGCTTACAACGCCACAAAGAACGATGCTATGGGAGTCACCCCATATCTCTTGATGTTTGGGCGAGAACCAAGATTACGCATAGACTTGTGCTTTGACATACCAGACGATGGAGATAGCCACGATACTCATCAGCAGTATGTATCCCGACTAAGAGAAAAGATGCGGGATGCTTATCGCTTAGCTACGTCTGCAGCTTGGAAAAACTTAGACCGTGACAAGCATTGGTATGATGCTAGGGTATGTTCGCAGGAGCTCCAGCCAGGGGATAGAGTTCTGCTGTAAAATTTGGGTACTGCTGGCAAACACAAGATAGCCAACAGATGGAAAGCAATACCTTACCTGGTGGTGGAAAAACTGGGAGATCTGCCGGTCTACAAGATTAAACACACCTGTGCCACCAATGAGACTGCCCTGCAATGACACATCTGGTTATTGGATAGTGGAGACATACAGGTGGAAGGTGTCCCAGATGCCTTGGGCCTTCCACTATTAGAATCAGAGATGCAGGGGCCTATGCCAGTAGCTGAGGGATCCTCACCATCCTTTGCCCAAGGAGATGTCCCTGCCGCCCCTGCAATGCCCACTGTCAATAGGCGGGACAGGGTTATAAGGCCAGTAAGCCAGTTAACTTATGATGCACCTGGGGTGGCTAGTGAAGAACCAATACACTTAGTTCACAGGCTTGTGGAAGCCATAATCGGTTTCCTGAGGCCCTTTGGGGGAACTAATGGATTTAGTATAATATGGAGTGTGATTTGTCAGGACGACAAATTCTCAGCTAGGAGGAGGATGTAAGCAGAGTCTGAATGAGCTCTCCCATGATATCTAGTGGTGAGCTGTGGAAAAACACTTCAGGAGCTGATCTCATTTGCATGGACACACCCACCCTGCCAGGGTGCTCAGAATGATGGGATTGCTTGCCCAAATGATCACTTATGGCTGGCGTTGGATCCCCAGTCTCCTTGTTATTGGGGCAGGAGTAATAAAGGGTTGTTACCCTTGTTGTGTGAACCAAGGGCAGCAGAACTGTACCTGGCATACCCTGATGGAGGGACTCGCACTTAACTGAACAGCACTTACTAGGCAGGGGACATGGGTTCCAAAGTCCAATGAGTTGTGAGAGGGTGGGGTTAGGTACTTGTACCTTGTGGTGTGGGCCCTGTTTAAGGGTCCTAGACACCATCTGACCCTTCCTCTCTCCAGGATATAATAAAAGAGCTAATTTAGACTCAATTGAGAGCCTTGTAACATGCTGCAGAGCTGAAATCACTGATGTCTAAGTATTAGACCTACGTTGGGACAGTGTCTCTATTGAAAGAAACTGCCGAGTGTGCACCAGCAGTGAGGCTCCCCCATTAACAGCTGAAATCACTGACAGATATGTTAAGTGGGGGGCCTGAAGATATCTTGGTGTGGCCAGCAGGGCGGCTGGTGGAGAGGCACAGCCAGCAGGGAGGCTGGTGGAGAGGCCAGAGCAGAGCCCTGCAGAGAGGCGCAGCAATTGGCCGTTGGGGTGACGAGTGAGTGCCCGATCAGCAGAGAATGGGTGGGAGGTGAACTCTGTGGATGAACCTCTGAACTCTGGGGCTGCACTGGCCAAGGACAGCAACTGTGAGTGGGGTGCAAAGAAGGGACGGGTATGTTAAAGGGACTTTTGGGTTGCTGGACTTAAGAACCTGAGGGGAAAAGGACACTGCCCAACTTATTTGGGAATGGGTCTTTTGCTCATGATTTATGTTTATGAACCCTAGTTGTGGTGTTTTGTCAAATTAATGCTGACTTACTTCCCTCCTTTTATTAAAAGTTTTTGCTACACTCAGACTCTGTGCTTGTGAGAGGGGAAGTATTGCCTCGTAGAGGCACCCAGGGATGGTGTGTAACTGTCCAGGTCACTGGGTGGGGGCTCGAGCCGGTTTTGTGTTGTATTGTTGAAAAGGAACCCCTAGATACTGAACCCGGCCCTTGTTGCTGCTGGCTCCACCTGGCAGAAGGGTTACAACAAAAATAAATAAAAATCCCCACTTTCCCTCTACATAACCCTAGAACAATGTTTGCATTTTCAGCAACCTCCTAAAAAGATGACTCTTGCAGTATCCCGTGAAGGTACTTGACAGATCCTAATCTTCCAGTATGGACACGTGATCTTCATCCATCACTAGGAGAGCATTTACGAACACCACAAGAGCAGTCTGTGCCATACCCATGTTGGCACTCTGACAAAGGGTCAAGAAAATCTGAGGCATCTAGATACTGTACAAACAGTCTTGCCACAAATTTTCAACAACTTTTCCCATAAAGGGAAGATTCAATACAGGGTGATTGTGAGTCAGACTGTCAATATGAAGTGATGGATGATTTAATGAGTATAGACTATATTAATATCTCTTAAGAGAAGCTGGCACACTGCCTTAAAGGAAGCACTGACAATCTCCAGCAACATTGGATATGACACCTCTTCAGTAGCCTTCATGGAAAAGGATCCAGAGCACAGTGTGTGTAACAAAGTTCTCCCGATACCTTCAGCTCCTCGTCAAGCACCAGAGGCCAAAACTCAAGTAGAAATGACGTGATAGTTGTCTGTTCAAGGCAACCTACTGTTTCTGCAACCACAGAAAATTCAGTCCAAATCTGAGCAATTTTCTCCATAAAAATAACAAGGCACTTCCTTACAGCAGGAGGTACTCTGATCAGGCACTGAGTAAAGACAGAGCGGATTCCCCAGGCTCCCTACAGCTTGGAAGAAATGGGAGTGAGATTTTACAAATGCAAGGCTGGATGCAAAGAACCCCTTCCTGGCCTCCTGCTTAGCTTCAGCCGGAGAATGCAAAAAAATAATAAAAATAAAGATCTGTCATAATTGATCAGCTTCATCCCAAGACTTCTTCTATCAGCACTCAAACCATCTTCCTTCATGCTTCATTTGTTGAAGGTACTCTATAAACCAAGGTGACCTGTGATGCCAGAATGGGGAAGATAGATGACATTATAAAACTCAGTTAAACCATCAGCTGAATGGTCACTCTAAAGAACAGTATTCTCCCTTTGGAATGCCTCTGGTTTCAACAGCTGAGGGCAGGCCAAGAGAGGGAAGATGTACCCCAACTTAAAATTATAAATAAAGACCAGTCACCACACCTACAACCCTAATCCTATTATTAGATCAAGCGTGTGGCCAGTAGTCTCAGCTGAACTACTTCGGACAGTCCCATGGTCATCAGGGGTGCTAGAAAATCCTGGACTCATTAAGAAAGCATGTCATCCACTTAAATGGTGGTGGGAGAGGAGGAAAATGAGTACAACTGAATTGTGTATTATCATGGTGAGGGACTCCACTGTGCAAGAGGGTGATATCCATAGTCGGATCACTCCCAATTTAACTCCAGCCTAGGTTTTGTATAACAGATGGAGATGTGGAATTTTTTAAGTGGGAGACCTACATTTCAGGATGGATTGCATTCAGAATGGTCACACCACACCACTCCGCTCCTTTTGATCTACACTGCATTTGAAAGAAAACTAACAGCCAAAGGAATAAGTTCCTGTTAAGCCAGGTCCTGTTGTATTTGCTACAAAAGATTGTGATTTCTGGCAACTCTCCTTCCTCTGACCTTGACAGTGTCTCTTGTGATTAGAGACTAGCAGCACAGTAATGGTTCTTACAAGCTATTTCAGATGTCAAAAAAACAAAACGAAAACACTTGATAATGTCAAGAGGAGGGGAAAGGACAGGTAATATAGGTAGGAAAAGCACACTAACTAAGAAAAAATCCTTGTTGGGGCATAAATTTGCCCTTAAAGGTGATGGATGATAGGGGTTAAGGAGGCAAATCTCACTGTTTTTTTCTGATTGGTAGAAACCACAATGTTACAGAAATAGGTGGCAGACAGTTCAATGTATTTTGCCTGTACATAATTCTATACCTAAAAAAAGAAGAGAGAAAACAAAGGAAAACCAAGCAAATCTTATTCAACTACATTTCAGAAGCCTGTTATGCTCACGTTTTAACTATCATGCTCCCATCTTAAAATATGACTAATGATTTTGAATGGTTACATTTTAGGGGTGCTCAACCAAAGAGGCCCAATATTTTTTTTTTCAGAGGGCACATGCTCAGCATATTCTATTCTTCCCTCATCACCGTAGTATCTGCACGCCTTCTGGTAGTGCATTAAGTGAGGTGACTATCTGTTTTGTGTGGTTTGCTCCCTCTCACCTCAGGGGGAGAATTGTGTGTGTTGTGGAATGCTTTGTTTTGGTATTGGAGATTTTTTTTTTGTAATGTACATACAGCTAGGTGTTTGATATTCAGAAGATATCTAATACAGGCTCTTTTAAGGACTCTTGTGTTGGGCACACAAATCTTGAGGCACTCTAAATGACTAGTCACTTTTATAATTTAGCTTCTAAAATCGAAATTAGAGACAAAAAATGACTTAGGACACCCAGTCCCTCTCCTCCCTAACAATGTAACATTGTTCCCTGTGGTGAACACCCAACTGGGTAGCACTCTATACTTGACTGGCTGGGTCTTACATTTTTTTATGTTACATACAGGGCAGTAATAATAATACTTTATCTTTCCATCCAAGAATCTGACTGCATTTTGCAAACATTACTGGATGAACGTCACAAACCCTTTGAATTATCTCTATTACAGATGGGGAAACAAACACGAAGTGGTGCCTACTCACTACAGAGCTGGGCACTCTGTAAAGACTTTACATAGAATATAATTCTGACCATGTGTTAGCAACACACCTTTTTCCCTAGTGAAGACCAGGTCTCTTCAGTGATGTTTGGAAAGTCATACAGGAAGTGAGGGATTAGAGCCCAGAACTTCTGTCTCCTAGACATAAGAGTTAACCATTAACGCATGCTTCCTCTAGACCAAGTAGACCAACTGATGTAGTGACTGCATTCTTATGACAAAATCACTTTTGCTTTTGAGCATGGGTATGAGGATTCTGTCAAGGGTACTTCGTTCTTTGACAAATGGAGTATCAGGGTTAATTCATCACACTTGCGCTTTGAAGTACTGGGGACACTTAAGGCCAACAAAGAGCAGAGCCTGTGGGCTAAAAAAAATGTACACGTATAGATTGGCTATGTAAAACAGATGTCAAAATGCATGCCTGTGCACATGTTAAGCATGCAAGGATACCTGTTTGCACAGCTGTGTGGCTATCTTGCAGATCCAACTAGGTGATAATTGTTGAAAATGCCACCTGTAATATAAAAAGTTCAAGAGATTTAGCTTCTCAAGAGTTAGGAAACACAATTAAGGCAAAATTGATGGACCTGATTCTTCACACTTTTATGCTGGTGTAACTCCACTGATTCCACTGCATGAAACTGAAGTAGTGTAGTGTAGTGGAGAATCAAACTGTAGAATTTCGATCTCCTCTGTCATGGCAGATATTTTCTGAACAGGATGCACTGGAAAGGAGCAGTAAATCTTCCCTGGGTCTAGTTCCTGCTATTTTCCTTTCCCTACTCCTCTCCTCTGACACCCTGTGTGATAAATGAAGTGGGGGTGGGGGGAGCTCCCTTTTATGGACACCCAGCCAGCCAGTTAGCTATAAAACCCCTGTTAGGAGCTGTTTGCTATTTGCTTTACCTGTAAAGGGTTAACAAGCCCACAGGTAAAAGGAAAGGAGTGGGCACCTGACCAAAAGAGCCAATGGGAGGGCTAGAACTTTTTTAAAATTGGGAAAAAACTTCCCTTTGTCTGTGTGGTGTTGTTCTCCGGGGAAGAGCAGGACAGGGTTTGAACTATGCTGTAAAAAGCTTTAAAACCAGGTATGAAAAAGCATCAAATCATACCTCAGTCCTACTTATCTGATATCCCAAATATGTAAGTAATCAGGGAATGTCTAGGAAGATGCAATTAGGGTTATTTCTTTTATTTCTTATGGGCTTGTGGACTCCTCTGTGCTAACCCCAGATGCTTTTGTTTGCTTGTAACCTTTAAGCTGAACTTCAAGACAGCTATCTTGATGCTTAAATTTTGTAAGTGTTTTTTTTTAAATCTAGCAAAAGCCTAAGTTCCAGATGTTTCCTTTCTTTTTTGTTTTTAATAAAATTTACCTTTTTTAAAGAACAGGATTGGATTTTTGGTGTCCTAAGAGGTTTGTGCATATGTTGTTTAATTAGTTGTGGGCAACAGCTAATTTTCTTTGTTTTCTTTCTCAGCTCTTCCCCAGAGGGGGGTTGAAAGGGCTTGAGGGTATCCCACAGGAAAGAATTCCCAAGGGAGTCTTTCTGGATCCCCAGGTGTTTTGTTTTTTTTGCACTTGGGTGGTGGCAGCATCTACCCATCCAAGGTCAGAGAGAAGCTGTGACCTTGGGAGTTTAATACCAGCCTGGAGTGGCCAGTATTAATTTTTAAAATCCTCGCAGGCCCCTACCTTCTGCACTCGAAGTGCCAGAGTGGGGAATCAGTTTTGACACCCTGATTTTTATAAATGTCCTCACACTTCAACCAGGAGTTGCCTACATTTCAAAACCTCAATTAATGGTGTGGCTTCTGTTTTTATTGAAGCTGATCTCCCAACGAATTTGCCTGCAGTTCACTTGATGGCCAGGATTACTCCAAACAGTATATGTCATTGATAATAGCAAGTGACAATCTCACTGTTCCAACAACTTGATAAATCGACCAGACTTTAAAATATGTCAATTTTACCTGTCACAGGATGTGGCAGGCCTTTTGATTTGAATCCCCAAGATCAAACACTTCTGACAGAGATCTCTAAGCACCTCAGTGGGGAGGTGGCCCGGAGAAGTCAAACTCCTGACAGAGCAGACAGGTATTGTGTTGTGGAGTGAAGGGGGAGGGAGGCAAGGTGTGCAGTGACAGCTTTTACTCAGTCTCCCAAGACTGCATTTGATTTGACTTTTATACTGCTTTAGAAAAATCAGTTCTCAATGCAACTCGAGTATGTGATGTTAAATAACTTATTGTGCCTATAGGGTTGGGGGCAGCCGAGTTCTGGGGACTGCAATGGTAACTAAATGTGGCATTTAGGCACCTAAGTACCTTCATAGATCCTGCCCAGAGAGACTGGGGGCCTGATCAAATGAATGTTGAAGTTAATAGGAATTTTTCCATTTGGATCAGGGCCTGAGTGACTTGCCTAAGCTTACAGAAGTACTTTGGGGCAGAGCTGGTCCACTGAATCCAAATTCAGTGCCTTAATCACTAGCCATCCTTCCTCCAGGGTCTTGGTTTTTTACTTTGAAACTCTGATTATCCTATGCAGAAATATTTTTTTTATTTTGAAACACAAACACGACCTCATGCTATTAAACTCTCAACAACATTTGTAGCATCTCAAACTCAGGCAGCACAGTATTTGAGGGAGCTCTGATATTTTGATAAATAAATTCATCTATCAGATGATCATACTTAAGGATTTTTTTTGACAGTTCATGTGACATGGATATTCTTCAACCTCCTGATAAGTCTTTCTTAACTCACTGAAGACCTCAAATAAGTCTTGAACAGTTTGTTTCAAAGAGCTGTATTCTGCAGAAAGCACCAGTCAATAAAATGCACAGTAGACCACAGGTGTTGGGGGGAACCTGCTGCAGCCTAGTCTTCATAATACAAGTAAGATTTTCTGGGGGCAGTGAAGGAATAGCTTTGATTCCCCACTGCCCTATAGCTTGTGTCATCAGTTAAACCTGTGGTAAGTGGAGCCAGCCAAAAAACTTTCATTTATTGTCTTACTTTCCGTTCTTTGCTTACTCCAGGGGCCATGAGCGTCACCTGCTATTGATCTTCCCTTCCTTGTGGCTAGAGGTCACACTGGCTGCTCAGCTGGCAGTTAGTTGCTAAGGAGCTGATGGCCGCTTTAGTGCTTCATCATTAACATAGGTGTCACTGCCCTCTAACATCTGTGAACTGGCCTTGTCAAAAATGAAGGCTACAGTTGGCTATAGTTTTCAGGATGCCTAATTTGTGATCTTTAGGAAAATCAGTGACCATCTTTCATCCCTAGTGATTGGTTTACATGGGTTACATTTCCAAGGCTTTCCTAAGAAAAAATCCTAGATTTTCTTTTTGTTTGTTTGTTTGTTTCAGTGGAAACAACTTAAGATTCCCCTTTACGTTCTTTAAATTGGGGGTGACAGAACAGTATTCATTATGAACACTTCACCCAGGTCTAGTCATGCTGTAGAGTCAAAAATATCCTCACTTCCCAACACAATGTGAGGACATTATTGTGATTTGATTATATTTGGTGGACCTGAAAAGTTAGTCCAGGCCCCATTGTTCTTCTACAAGCATTTGGGACAATTCCAGAAAAAAGGGCTATGTGAAACAACAAGTAAAGTAACCTGGCCACCACAAGAGGACCCCTTTTCCTAACATGATAGAAAAATGTGGTGCACTTCATAGCATTAAATCAGTCATGTCAGTGGGAATCTGGTACCTGAAGTCAATTGAATTGGGTAGGTCTGTCTCTCTTATGGAACTGATTTATTTTCTCACAGTCTGGAAATATGACTGTTACATATTCATTGCACATAATGTAATTTTTCCTGCTTAGCTTTTCCAGCAATTGCATTACATATTTAATTTTCCTCCCCCCATAATTTAGTCTAAATAAAGGCCTTGACATTAATTTGCTTGAATGTTTTTTTAAAAAGACAAATCCATAGGGACTCCCCCCACCACCACGATTTTATAGCAGTTTTATTACTGGTTTATCCCCTAGTCCCAAATTTTCATTCTCAGAGAAGAGAAATATTAGAGTTTGTGCTGCTAAGCCTACCAAAGCTCATCTCAATAGGATGTCTGTGTGGTATTCTCATTTCTTACTATCACTCCATTCTTCAAATGGCACTAATAATGATGATTTTCTCCATGTATCTCCCTATGGGCCCCTTAAAAGTGACACAGGAGTAACTGGCCATGCAGACTTTTCTCCTATGTTAAGAGAAGGGTCTGCCCGAATCAGGGAACAGCTATGCAGAGCAGAGAGCTGCCAACAAAAGCATCAGTATCATTACATTCTGAGAACAGAAACCTGGCCTCTTGAGCCATATCTTGCTAGGGACCCAATGGGGAAGCTGGCTAGTGGTTGCTAGGAAAGGAAGTAGGGAAGGGATTAAAGAACTTGAGAATGATGTAGTAAGGTAGCTTCCCTGTGAGTTATTTGTCATCCTTTTTGGCACTGGAAAGTCTGGGAATATCACAGGTAGTTCATTCAGGTTTTATCCTTCATAACTGACCTTAAAAGGTGATTGAACCAGTAACCTAGAGTTTGAAAGGCTCCACAATCCACTCTCAAGCTCCTCTATATGGTTATTTATTATTATGTTTCCTGATAAGGTGACAGATATTCTTAAGGTGACACTTCTCTTTTCTGAAGGGATCAACAGTCTAAATCAATAAAGCAGAAAATCCTGGAGACCAGAAGCACCTGTAGGCTGGGGAGTTGCAATCAGGGTTACAGGTAGATACACCGTTCACAGAGAATAAATCCTGCAATGAATTTCTCCTCTTTTTTAGTTCATGAATTATCCATTTGTTTTTAATTTTACTTTGTTCATTACTAGAAACTGTGCAGCAATCATTCTATTTAAACCAATTTCAGCCGATAGGATTGCCGTGTATTATAATATACACTCTTTGTGGTGTTTGATTGGTTACCTTAGTCACAAAAGGACTGGTTTTCCTCACAAACTGGTGTAATTCCACTCACTTCAATTGAGTTACTAGTGGTTTACACCAATGTACAGGAGAGCAGGTTCAAACCCATTGTGTTGTTTCTGCTCCTCCAGTTGGGTGACTGAATCTTTTATAAATGGGAGAAAGGAAAGCAGCTGAATTTTAAGATGGCCACCCTCCAAGCATGACCTTTTACACTGAGATCACACTGACATGAGTAGCACAAAGCTTTCATTCCCTAGAAGAATATTTACAGATGAAAATATCACTCATGAGAATCTTGCTGGGCCCAGTAAACAAAAAGGGCCCTTAAAACTAGCATGGCCAATTTGTTGGTTTTGTTGACCAAATAGTCACAATTAGCCTTTGCCGTATTTCCCCAGTTGCCATCAGGGTTGATGCAAGAGCTGGGCTCTTGTACATAAGAACATGTAGGTGAGCTTGATCCCAACAGGAATGTTTTGAAGTGGTTCTTTGCGTCCTGTGGTGACTGAGTCTGAACCACTGGACCCTCCTTTTTCCCTCTGTAAACACTCCTCTGTTGTCTGTTTTTTCTCTCACACACACATTTCCTGACATTCTTGTGTCATTTGCACTCACTAGATCTGAACAGTTTCTCTTGTTACAGTTAGATTAAGTGTGCTCTTATTGTCTCACCACAAATGATTTAGTAAGGAGAAAAAAAAAATCCGCCAAGCTGAACTACTCACAAGCCTGATTGCCCCCCTCCTTAATGTAGGACATCAGCTTTGCCTTGCTCTTTGCAGCCAACTGTCCCCCCTCTGCCCACCTGATGAAACAGGAATAATCACCCTTCCTCTTTCTCTCCGGAGTTCTGGCCACAAAATTGTTTTAAGGGCAAAATTGCATCTCCTTCAAAGGCTGCTTCACAGAAGAACTTGAACTTTGATTTATAATTAGAGCTTTCTTTACAAAACCAGAAAGAGCACAAAACTCACCTGGTTTCTATCTCAGTTCATTGCAAACTCAAATACTAGCCAAGATGCATAGAGTAGTTCAACAAGTTCACAAAGCTTTTGAGGGAACAATTCGGGGCTGAGTTTGTGAGGTAATGTTGAGGGGCTGGGGCAAGCTTTGGGCAAACACCTGTTCCCCTCCACATATATTCAGGAGATGGACTTATGACATCATCTAAAAACAATGCAAAGCTCAGCAGTTCTGATTGGCTTTAACCCAGACTACGCCAAGTTCTTCTGTTTTCTGGCTGTTTTGCTTTCTGTTCTCAGGTTCAATTGACCCACGTAGAACTCCTATAAATCCACAGAAACTTAAACCCCAAAATCATTTTATCAACCCTCTCACTGCAGCCCACATTGCCCCTTTCTCCCCACAAGCTGTAAGCACTGTTTCCCCAGCTCCATTTATATGTGGCTCTATGGCTGTTGTGATTTTATTATCTGCACACTACATCTTTACATGTCTTGGAGACTATAGCCTGCAGAAAAAAAGAGGCCACTTTTCATAGCAGAGTTGATAAAGTAAGTTACACATATGTTACTTTGGTTCTTTCTTGTTTTTTTCCCCCCCAAAATAGTGAGGCTACACAAAACCAACATGCTTCCATAGGACAAAACCTCAAGGACAAGTGAACCTGATTGGATAATATAAGGACCAACCTAAACCTCTGCCCAAAAATCCAGCTGAACTTCACTGTCCTTATGCATCCTTCAAAATCCTCAGGTATTTTATCTTTTCTTCAGTATTTTGGTATATCTAGAACTTCTTGTGATTCCAAATTCCATCTGAATCATCTTATCTCCAGTCTAACCATTATATATCTCCCTCATTATAAAGGCCTAGACCAGTCTGTTTAGGGCCTAGACCAGTCTGTTTTTGCCTTCCCTGTATCTGGAGCCATTTTCCCCCTTGTTTCATTAGCAAAGAGTGAAGCTGAATGCCGGTTTAATTGAACAAGTGGAACTTTATTAAACCCTGTGCACTGCCCTGTCTATTTGACTGAGTTGCTTCCAGCCTAACTCCCTATGTTTCCTGTTTTTATGGTGTCCCTCCAGGGAACATAGGCCCTCTGACTCCAGTTCCACTGATCATGATACATCTTCCCTATTTTACCAATATTTTAATATAAATATTAAAAACAAATATTTGACGCCCAGACCTCCCACCGCATGTCCCTTCGTCCAGAGATTGCTAGGATATAGCCAAGATGGAATTTTGTTGTTAGCACAAACTCAGCTGGTTGCACAGTCTTTGAGATAATTAGGTTGCCTCACTCGGCAACCATATTGGGAGTGACCCATCTCTATCTCCCCGTCACTTGTCTCTGAATAAAGCGAACTATCTCTATGTGGAGTCTCATTCCTCCCTGTGGGGTTGGCCTCTGGATGGTTCTCTGTCTCTCTATTCTGTGATGATCTCCTGTATCTCTTTAGGCTCTCTGGATGTTGTCTCCTGGCTTGTAAATGTCTCCTGTTCCTTCAGATCACTTGTCCCTCTTGCTTAGTCACCTCATATGACCTGGGCACCGCTGCACTTCTCATGACTCTGTTAGGCCACTGCTTCTGATGTATCTCTAACAGCTGAATCCTCACAGAAGTGCCTGTATCCAGGGCAGGTAGGATCTTAGCTGATCTGTTGTACTCTAGTGTCTGCTTTCTCTGATTGTTGGCCATCTCCTATCAGTGGTATCTCCATCCTTTTTGCTGCAACAGGTCTGCCCTCATTGGTAGCAGGGTGTTGGTCCTTTGTCCCAGGTATGCCTGTGCTGGACTGTTGTGGCTCCCCTGTGATGGGGTGTTCTTGAAGGCAAAAAATTCTTACAAGGGATCTGAACTAGAAGAAACGGCCTTATGTAACAGACTCTTAGTTGTTTTCACAGCTGATTCCACCTTACCTATACTCTATGGGACTTTGGGGGTTCCATGGTTCATGTTGCCAGCCACTGCACTGCAGAGAATTCACATCTCCAACAGTGCCACTATGTTTCATTAACAAAGAGTGAAGCTGAATGCAGGTTAAGTTGAACAAGTGGAACTTTATTAAACCTTGTGCACTGCTCTGTCTATAAGGCTGAGTTGTTTCCAGACTAACTCCCCACATTCCCTGTTTGTCTGGTATCCCTGCAATAACAGCCCCTTTAGGGAACATGGGGCCTTCTGGCTCCAGTTCCACTGACCATGAAACACTCCCTTCCTGGAACCAGCCCCTTTCTGACAAAAGTGCTTCTTAGTCTCACCCCTATACCAAGAAAGGAAAATCTCGTCTGGAGAAATAATTATAGCAATCTATAATCCCTCAATATCCACAGGAACGAGCTGTGGACACATACTTGGATTTCAAAGGGAACTAATAAATTAGTTCAGTGTAGTTTTTAATCAACCATACTAAGCAGCAATCTCATCATGCCCAGGGGAGGGAAGAATAAGACCCATTAAATGCACATTCATGCTCTCCTGCATGACACAGTATAGGCCATGTAGCAAGGTATGTAAATGAGAACTGCCTTCAGCCAATCAGAGAAGGGATAGGAATTATCATCTGCCTTTGATAGTTGCCTTCACAAGGGAAGGAGGTGCTGGGGATGCTGGAAAAAGTAGGCTATCTAGATCTTCTTTGAAATGCAGAGATCAACATTTTGAATGTGTTCCAAATAAGAAGTGAACAAGTGTCCTTTGCTCAGGTGAATAGGAATATAGGTTGTGCCACAATGGATCAGACCATTGGCCTATCCTGTTCATTATTCTGCCTCCCACTGTGGCCAATAACTGATGCA
The DNA here is from genome assembly GCF_011386835.1 of Chrysemys picta bellii. Taxonomy (NCBI): domain Eukaryota; kingdom Metazoa; phylum Chordata; order Testudines; family Emydidae; genus Chrysemys; species Chrysemys picta. The sequence continues at coordinate 152,243,462 of NC_088793.1, read as the reverse complement.
TAAGAGGAAAGTGAAAAATGAAACCCATAACACACCTGCCTAGTTGGCCAATGGCATAGATGTTTGTGGAGGGTGAAATAGTCTTCCCTGACTAGAATTGTGCAAACCTTTCATAATGGACCCCAACCTTGACAAAGATTAGCCAAGTTTCACAAACTCTGGCCTGAGTTTCTGTCACGTTCTAGGTGAACCCCAAAGTCTCTTTGGTTTTGTGTGGACACCATGCAGTACATCCTGGTGTCCATTTGCATTTTGAGTGTTTTGGACCACTGGAACCCAAACCTCAAAACAAAAATCAGGACCTGAAACAAAAAAAGGAAATAGGCTTGTTTACCAAATCCTCTGAGATTCTCACAGCCCTGTTCCTGATCTTAGTGTCGATCTGTTTACATGCCAAAGCACCAGCTCCGATTGCCTTATTCTGAGGCTAAAAAAGTGGGTGAGACTGGGTCTATAATAATTGAGAGAACAAGAGAGAGGGGAGCAGTTTGCAATAAGCTTGGGGAGCAGGAATTGGCTAGAGAAGACTGTGGGGTGATAGGTCATCAGAGCTCAGTAGAATCTCTATCATACACACCTTCACACTGAATCGCCATTGCATCTCACCATATATTGATTGTCCACATTTCTGGTTTATCTGACCCAAGCAGTTTAGATAATTGGAATCCCCTTGTTTTTAGAAAATTTAACCTTTTAACAACCAGGACACAAATGCTAAATTCCAGGCTGTGCTATTCACGCTGATCGTGTCTCAGGATGTATGTAGAATTTGCCCTCACAATAGCCTGAGTTTTATTAGTAAATATATTAGAGTGCATACAAACTACCAGTAAAAAAACAACAACCCCCTCCCACACACCAAAAAAAACAACAACCTAGTAATATCAATTTTGCATTTTCAAATAAATCATGCCAGTAAGTATATTGGGGCAGGAGGAGGAGGGCAATACTAAATGTAGACTATCAGAAAGACAAAAAATCCTTTGTCTATTTGTTGATACTATTTTCCTCTTCTTTAATATCTGCCTTTGGAGCAGAGCACATTGCCATCACTGTCAGCCCTGTCACAGCAGAGACTAGCCTGTAAGTCAGTAACATCTCCCATGTGCATATCACTAATTAGTTGTATCGCAGAAGCATGTTAGGATTTTAACTACATAAAATAACAACCCAAGCATAAGGATTATTACAACAAACAAATTTTAATGTCATGGTATCATAAAGTCCTGGTAACTGCAACACTCTCCTAGCCCACGCAGATAACGAGGGGGATTACTTTGCACTACTAACAGCTCCTTCTGTCTAAGGATCCCGGAGGACTTTGCAAATGCAGGGTGAAATTCATCCCAGTGCAGAGGGCCTGCACAAGGTCTGTGCATCCCTTATGTCCCACTTGGGGGCTTAAATGGTGCCTAGACCCTGTGCTGGCCCTCTACATGTGGGTGAATTTCACTCTGCTGGAAGTAAGCCTCCCTTGGGGGTAAGTATAAGTAAGCCCATTTTACAGATGAGGAAACTGAAACATGGAGAAGTGAAATGACTTACCCATAGTCATATGTTGAGTCAGTGGCAAAGCTGGGAATAGAACCCACCAGTCCTGACTCATTCACATGCTTTAGCCATTTACTTATTCTTCCCACAATATCCCCTCTAGTCTTCCCCCAGCCTCTCTCCATTGCTGCTCCTGAGTCTGATCACAATAACATTACTGAAACCAATCTAAACAGCCACATACAAAATAAGTTGCATGAACTCAGTGCAGCAAGACCACTCCAAGGATGGCTGAGTTTGGCTTTGTAAATGTCGTTTGCTCCCAGCATCATCCAGGGACACAGCTCTTGTCTTGCTGTAAAACACTCCTTGGCTCACGCACAAGAACAGTCCCTACATGGCCTTTACTGTTCTGTATTGCTATCTCTGCCACTGGATTGCTGTGTGACCTTGAGCAAGTCACTTCACCTCTCTGTGTCTTTGTTTCCCCTTCTGCCTTGTCTATTTAGGCTGTTAACTCTTAGCACAGGGACTGTCTCTATGTGTTTCTATCATGCCCAGCACAACTGGGCCTCAGTCTCAGTTGTGGCTGCCAGGTGCTTCCGCAATACACATAATTAAGAGTAAGAATTCAGTCTGAGTCAGTAATCTTATCTCCCTGACCATAACTGGCTTCTCCATAGAGGAATCTAACTTTGTGCGGTCTCATCATTTGAAAAGGAATTAAATTAGGATTCAAAGAATATAAAATGGACTGTGAAATTTATGCGATCTAGTCTTTTGCCTGCAAGCAGACAATGAGAAAAGCATTTTAATGAGGCAGCAAGTGACTGATAGTATCAATGAGACCCTATAGTCCAATGAGTAAGAAACTGGAATGCTGTTGAGGAGACAGAGGTTCTGTTCCTGTCTCTGCCACTGACATGTTACGTGACCTTGGACAAGTCACAGCCTCAGTTTCTCCTCTTGTAAAATTGGGATATTGATCTTTCCCTTTCTTTATAAAGTGTTCTCAGAACTCTGGATGAAAAGATTTATTATTATTAAACATTTAGTGGGTAACTATTCCTCTTTTAAAGATCACTTTAGTGTATATCTCCTTCACTCCTTTTTACTTTCTTTTTTAAAAGATCTTTTCCTTTTATCCCTTTTGTTCCTCCAAAGGTCTCCGTCTGCAGCATATTTCATTATATCCCTCGCTGTTTTAATCTCTTTGTCTCCATTTATGTAAATTTGGCATGTGAACTTGCAAGATGATGGAGTTATGAAAATCCTTGGAGCCTGCTTTAAAATCTCATGAAGGTCTAATTAAATATTGCACATTGGGAAAGACACACTTTTCAACTAAAAAAAAAAATAGATGTGAAAGAATAGAATCGATTGACATGAGTGTTAGATTTGGGATCCAATATTTGCTAACACATGTCTGACTAACCCAGACTCCAAAACTGACCTCCTGCTCCACCCAGGCACATGCTAACACAGCTGCATCACTTCTCTTGATATAGCCTTTCATTCAGTATTGATGGGAGGATCAAAACACAACATCAAATGCTTTTATTTCCTTTTTGCTGAATTTTGCATTTTGTTGCTGCAAGGTTGACCTTTATTTCTGCTGCTTGCCGTTAAATGACAATGAGCAGCAGATGGGAGGGGAGAAATCTTTAAGTGCGATTATCCCTTTATCACAACAAAAGTAAATCTCCTAAAGCCATCTGAAAATCCACAATGAGCTGAGCTCATCCACCAAACATGACAGCAATGAAGAAAAATGAATTCTGTGTCCATTTGCTGAATTTCAAGCAATCCAATGGAAAGGTATTTTCAATCCTTCTGCAGCTATGCCAGTGCATGATCTTGTACACGAAACAGGATGGGATCTGGTCAATTCTTGAATGGGGGTTTATCTACAAAGAAACCTCAGGATGCTACAGGAAGTGGGACTTCTGATTTAACAGGTAGTGCATTACCTCGGAACTAGTGTCCCAATATCTCAAGACAGTGGCTTCAAACATGATGCCTATGGACTAGATCTGGCTAGTTCTATGTATATATGAGCTCACGGGGCACATTCAGAATCTAAGCTTTCATTAAAAAAAACTAGTCCTCATAGTTGTGAAGAAAACCTTGCAAATGTGAACTGTGTGTAACTGATGCTGTGAGATCTTCCTGAGTCTGCAGACAGAATGAAACAATGGTTCTGGGAGATGTGTACCCTTGTGTAACAGTGGCTCTAGGAGGCATGTATTCCCTTCTGAAACAATGGCTTTGTATACACCTCCTGCCTCAATTAATCCCAATTACAACATTTTCAATGTCAAAGTTAACTGTTTATAATAAATAATGATAAGGAAGGAATGCAAACCAAAATAGGGAAAGGTCAGTTTAAAGAATATTTAGATGTTAGGTGTGTTCAAGTCAGCAAAATCTGATGAAATTCATTCTAAGGTACTTAAGGAACTAGCTGAAGCAAGCTTGGAACTGTTAGCAAATATCTTTGAGAACTCATGGAGGATGGGTGAGGTCCCAGAAGAGTGGAGGAGCGGAAACATAGCACCTATCTTTAAAAAGGAGAACAAAGACGATCCAGGGAATTATAGGCTAGTCAACCTAACTTTGATACCTGGAAAGGTACTAGAGCAAATTATTAAACTATTAGTTTGTAAGCACCTGGAGGAGAATGGGGTTATAAGGAATAACCAGCATGGATTTGTCAGGAACAAATCATGCTAAACCAACATAATTTCCTTCTTTGACAGGGTTACTGGCGTAGTGGATGGGGAGAAGCTGTAAACATGAGATATCTTGATTTTAGTAAGGCTTTTGACACAGTCCTACATGATTTTCTCATAAGCAAACTAGAGAAATGTGGTCTAGATAAAATAACTGTAATGTGGGTGGACTACTGGTTGAAAGACTACGTAGTTACCAATGGCTCTCTGTCAAACTGGGAAGGAGGATCTAGTGGGGTTTCTCAGGCATCAGTCCTGGGTCTAGTACTATTCAACATTTTCATTAATGACTTGGATAATGGAGTGGAGAAAATTATATTTATAAAAGTTGTGGATGATGCAAGCACTTTGAAGGACAAGATTAGAAGTCAAAATGACCTTGACAAATTAGAGAATTGGTCTGAATTCAATAAGATGTAATTCAGTAAAGACAAGTGCAAAGTGCTTCACTGAGGAAGGAAAAATCAAATGCACAACTACAAAATGGAGGATAACTGTCTAAGTGGCAGTACTGCTGAAAAGAATCTGGGGGTTATAGTGGATCACAAATTGAATATTAGTCAACAATATTATTGTCACGGAGTATGGAGGACTCAGGGCCCTGCACCCCCGGCGTCCTGCGATTCACCATGACTCTCAGCCAGCCAGTAAAGCAGAAGGTTTATTTAGATGACAGGGACACAGTCCAAGACAGGTCTTGCAGGCACAGACAACAGGATACCCCTCAGTTAGGTCCATCTTGGGGTCCCCGGGCATCCCAACCCGCCTTGGGAGGTCAGAGCCATCTCTGCCTCCCAGCCATCTCACCAGCCAGCTTCCCAGACTCTGCCTTCAGCGACCCCTCCCACAGCCTTTGTTCAGTTTCCTGGGAAAAGGTGTCACCTGGCCTCTAACCCCTTCCTGGGTTCTCATGTTACATGCTCAGGTATTCTCCCTCGGTCAGTCTCCCATCCCCCAGTGCAGACTATCCTAGCCACACTCCCCTGTCAGCATTCAAAGACCACAGTAAGAACAGTCCCAGTTCGTCACAATTATGCAGCTGTGAAAAAGGCTAATATCATTCTGGGGTGTATTAATAGGAGTGTCATATGTAAGACCTGGGATGAAATTGTCCCACTTTACTTGGCACTGGTGAATCCTCAGCTGGAGTACAGTGCCCAGTTCTTGGCACCAAACTTTAGGAGAGATATGGACAAATTGGTGAGAGGCCAGAGGAGAGCCACAAAAATGATATAAGGTTTAGAAAACCTGACGTATGAGGAAAGATTAAAAAAGGGGTGGGGCATGTTTAATTTTGAGAAAAGAAGACTGAGGGGAAACTTAATAAATTTTCAAATATGTTAAGGTCTCTTATAAAGAAGATGGAGATCAATTGTTCTCCATGTCCACTAAAGGTTGGACAAGAAGTAATGGTCTTAATCTGAATCAAGGGAGATTTAGGTTAGATATTAAAAAAAACTAACTATAAGGTAGTAAAGCTCTGGAATAGGCTTCCAAGGAATACTGTCAGATCTCCATCATTGGAAGTTTTTAAAAACAGATTGGACAAACATCTGTCAGGGATGGTTTAGGTGTACTTGGTCATGCCACAGTGCAGGGGATTGGACAAGATGACCTCTCAAGCCCTGCATTGCTATGATTCTATAACAACTCAAAGTTTAGTTTCTATACCATATTCAGACATTTATCTTTGGGCAAACCACCTGCTGGCATCAGTGGGAGCTGCAGTGTGGATTAGGTGGTTGTAAATTTACAGCCCGCCCCACAGCCCATAATTAAAAATAGAATTCATCGTTCTCCCCTGTGTTACAAGATGTGGAGGGAGTTCACGTTCAGATGAGGTATAAAACTACCTTCCTGACAACTTATGATCAACCCTTGATGCTTTATGAAAAACTAGGGCATACTTAACCCTGATGCTCAGATCATATTAATATTCTGGAAGTGCCAGTGCCTGCCCATATGCCCCCTACATTTTCAGTTATATTCTCCTTCTTCACTGCCAGTCCTTAAGCAGTCCTTAAAAGCTGCTGTGTCCCACCCCAGAAATGGCTGCATTTCAGTGGTGTGTGGCTGCATTTCACTGTTATACAGTGTTTAATGTTTGTCAAGATCTTTGTATGAAACAAACGGTGTAAATGTAATTTGTTGTTATTTCTTCTTTAAAATATGACTTTATTACATAAAGTTGATTTGGATTTGGAGGTCTGGGGTTTGGGGAAAAAAGGAGAGGAGGGGCAACTTGATAATAGAATTTCCCATGGTTCTTTTGTAGTAATAAACCCTCTGGAACACCCAGGGCTAGTGCAACCACTAGGGGAACTAGACAGTCGCCTAGGGCTGCAAGGGGTTGAGGGTGGCACCTGAAAATTTGGGGCACCACTGGGTCTTAGTGTCCACACTCCCACCTCTTCCTATCCCTGTTCTGACCCTTCCTGCAGGCTTTGAGTCTTCCTGGGAAGGGGATCTAGTAGTTAAAAGAGAAAAAGTCTCCAGCCTGCCAGACCTATTAGCACAACACTGAAACTGTTAAAGAGCCATTCAAGGGGTAATGAAGACATTTAACAGGCATTTGCAACCCCAGGTATCTACTGTCAGTTTCTGAATGTACTGACAAAAACAGTTGTGCATGACTGTAATATTTACTCAGAACATGTCAGTTTACAGGATCTTAGTTTAAAATTTGCTTTAAAATATTTCTTTAGTGAGTTGGTGAAGATTATAAAATCACATCTCTAAAAAGTCCTTGCATAGATTTTTAGATGCACAATCATCTTTAGCCTTAAATGCTTGGATCTTCAGACATATGGTTTTTTAAATAAATTCTTCAAAAGACCACCCTTATCTAAAATGCACATTTTAATTACTATAGTAAAAAAAAAAATCTTATTTCCAAAGTCTTCCGGTCCTTTCTGTCCATCCATTTCTCCCTTCACCCACCCTCCCCCCCGCCCATTGAAGGAAGCAGCAGCTCTTTGCTTCCAGATAGCTGGACAAAGAGTTTCCCTTTCTTTACTTCTGACTATCTGATGAACTAGTTTTAAGAAAAATCAGTACCTTAGTAAGATATAAAATTATTTGTTATGCCTAAAATCTTTGGAAACATATTTTTTAAAGTTGGTGAAATTTCATAAACATGTCTATTGTTATAGAGATCACACACAGTAAATTAGTGTTCCCTTTTTCTAAAAGCAATGAACATTGTTATGAACACACTAAACCTCTGTGACTGATTAATTTAAAATAATGTCTATTTAAGTGAGTTAAATATGTAGTAATCTGGAATGATTACTTTATGAAGGCTTAAGAGTACATTTAAAATATAAAATCAGCTTAGAAATACTGATTAAGAAAATGTAAAACAGAGAAGAGCTGCATCATGCATTCCATAATATTTAAAGTTGTATTCAGCAAGAAGAGCTGACTCGCCCTTACTACAAAGTTTTTGCAAATAAATGTCTGACAAACTTCAGGGCATATCAAAAAACCTGTGACTGACATTTTTTATTCCCAAGTTTAGTGCTTTTAATTAGGTACCTTCTGCATGTCCATTCTGCATGAGGGAGAGGGTACAGGCGTCTCTGCGGGGAACTGTGACTCTCTGCCACCGTGAGGCGGGCCGGGAGTCTTGTTATTCTTTCTGCCTTGTCCCTCTGCCCCCACCCTTGCCGGGCTGCAAGCTCAGGCTGCCGTCTGGCATAGGGGCACCGGTTTAATAATACTGCATAGGGCCCCATAAATCCTAAGGACGGCCCTGGGGGCGCCAAAAAGTGGTGCTCTGGCTCGCCAGGGAGGAGCCCTGCAAAGGTGGAGGCGCCGCTAGCGGGGAGCAGCTGCGCCCCCCACCCCTCCTGCCCAGGCTGCGGCCTGGCGCTCCCCCAGGGGGCTCCTGCAGCAGATGCATACGGGCAGAGGCCCCCGTGCACCCCCCCCGGCTCCTCCCTTGCCATTCTCAGGCTCTGCGGCTCCAGGGCATGTGAGCCGCCGCTGGGGCGCAGGGCCCTGAGCCTGCTCCAGGAGGGGCAGTGACGGCTCACACTCCCGGGAGCCAATGAGCCCAAGCACGGTGAGGGGAGAGCTGGGGGAGGACGCACAGGGGCCGCTGCCCGCATGCATCTGCTGCAGGAGCCCCCAGGAGCCCCCAGAAGGCAGCTCCTCCCTGCCGAGCTGCCGCAGCGGCCCAACCCCGGTAAAGCCACTGAGTGGACTCAGGGCGGGGGCGGGTGGGGAGGGTTCACGGGGGGGGGGGGGGGTGCACCCTCCAGGGGAGTTCAGGGGGCGGGGAGGGGGGTACCTGGTCTGGGGAGCAGCCCCTGGAGTCTATAAAGGCTCATTGGGATTTGCCCCTCAATGAACCGATGTTATGGGGGGCGCAAGGTGGAAGTTTCACCTAGGGTGTAAAATATCCTTGCACCAGCCCTGGGAACACCTGTACATTATTCTGTATGCAGTCATGACAGTATTAAGTTCATTCACCCACTGGCTGCAGTAGAAGAATATTTGCCAGTGTCCCTTTATAAAAGCTGGCATTTAACAGACAAATTCACACATCCACTTGAAAAGACAGTCCAGAGAGTGATTCAAGTGTTTCCTAGAGGTATAGAATTTTTATTCTAGTGTCCTAAACCACTCATTCACTGGACTGGCAGGGACTGGGAATATAGATAAGGAGATCAGCTCCCAGGAGCAGGGAAGGGAATGCCTTCTTCTTTTACTTGGGGTTCCACAGAGGGGCTCTGGAAGGTAGCTCTATGCTTTCTGTCCTTTAACCCACATAAAAATAATCACTGCATGCTATAGTGTTTGGAGCCAATGCTGTAGAACACCACAGAATAGAATTTATAAGGGTTGTTGCAGGGCAATGAGTTATGGCAATGCTGTGCCAGGCAAGGCAAAAAGGGATCTCACTGCACTTTGCCATCATTAATTAAACCTTATAACAGTCTGGTTGGAAACTATTATGCCCATTTTAGAGATGGGGACACAGGCACAGACAGGCTATGTGACTTGTCCAATGCTACACAGAGAGTCAGTGGCAGAGCTGGGAAAAGACGCCAGATCTCCTGTGTTCTCACCACTGGCTCATGCTGCCTCTCCTTTCACAATGGGAGAATCCCAAAGGGGATTGGATTCTGAAAGGCTGTTTGCTTAGATGAACCTTCTCCAAAGCTATTAGATGGACAGAAAGGAGCAGCAAATCTCACCAGAACAGTCTTCCTGATGAGAGAACTCCAGGACTTCCTGTGTCTGGCAGAGTCATTTTTCTCACAGGATTTCAGCACTTCCTCATCTGGTTCCATTCAGAACCAGGAAGCACTGAGAAGCATAGCAGTGAAAGTAATAAAAGGTTCCGCAAATAGGAAAGGATTCAGCACTGGGAGAAGTTTAGGTTGACTTCCATTTTATCTAAACTAAACCAGTTTGACCTTCACTAATTTACAGAGCTTTAACCTGTCATGTGGCTCATACACAGAGAAAAACTCACTCCCTTTCAGTCTGGAATGATTTAGTTCAGCTTAGGGAAAATCGGAATGAATGAACAAATATAAAATCACCAGGTGGGAGCCCAATGTAGTCTTTGCTCCTTAAAAGCCATCTTGAATTGACTCACAGCACCATTATAATGATTATTCTATTATAGTGGCACGTAGAGATCCCAAGCAAGGGCTGGGTCCCATTGTGCTAGTAGTTGAATATACACATAGAAAGAGAGATTTCCTGCTTCAAAGATCTAAATAGCCAAGATAAACAAATGAAATAGTATTATCCTCATTTTGCAGATGGGGAACTGAGAGACAGAAAAACTAAGTGACTTTCCCAAGGTCACAGGTGGCAGAGTTGCAAACTGACCCCTTTCTTGAGTCTCAGCCCAGTGCCTCAACCACAAGACAGACCTTCTGCCCCCCTTCCCCCCGTCAGACAGGTGAAGAAATTCCTTGCATTTAAAGGGCGAGCACAAAGAAAACAGCATCATAGTACATTCCTTACATTGATGTAGCTACATACACCATGCAGCTAATGTATTTCAGGCTGCGCTTGATTCCATCGAGCTCTGATTGAAATCCCGGAACTCCCTGTGGCTGTCGTACACTTTGGGATATTTTCTGAGCTGTCTGTGGCAGGCAGAACCTTGTCATCTCCATCTGTAGCTGCCTTGTCACAACTTTTACACTTCATGGGAGAGTCTCATTTTCGTTGCTAGACATGTGTTTTGCAAGTGCCTTCCCTTATTGAAAGCGGAGCTCTGTAATGGATTTCATTAAGGCAGAGCTGTAGTCCCCTAGGAGGCTTCAAAGCTTTCCTTCCCTCCCTCCTCCTGCATGTTGCTGTGTCTGGCAGACACGCATGCCCTTATACGAAAGGGCGTTCTATAGATAGAAGCCTCACGCTCAAATAATTTTTTAATACAAAATCAAACAAAATGCAGCTTCCTAAAATTTTACTCTGCCCGTCACTTCCTTCACTCCAAGTCCATTAGCTTACAGGGATGTAGGAAGCAGGGGCCTCTGTTACTGTTTCTCAGTAGGGGAGTGATCTGTTTGAAGCGTCTTTTAAAACCATTTTATCAGGACAGAGTTTTTAGAAGTTTTTTATTTGGTGGTTTTTGCAGGGAGAGTTGTTTGTTTGCACAATTTGTATTTGCACATTAGAGATCTTCCTGAACTCCCCATGAACTTTGAGGGAATCCAGCTCCCCATATGCAGTTGAACTTCGTGGCTCGATTGGCTCCCTAAATCCAACCTCCCTCCCCCATCTTTGTAGCGGAAACCCAGGTTCTGAGCTGGATGTGAACTCTGTGACTCAGTGTCTGACCTATCTCTCATTGACATTGGGAACATGCAGAGCTGTGCAGAATGCATGAAGCTTGCCAGGCTTCAGGTTAAATTACAAATTCAGAGTGGGGTGAAATTCTGGCCCCAATAGAGTTAATGGGATTTTTTTTCCCTATTGAAGTCAATGGGGCCAGGATTTCACCCCATGTATTCAAGACCCAACACAATACTTCTCAGTCCTACATCTCTTACCATATCAGCCACTACCCTGCCTCCTCTGCTTTTCAATGATGCCCTGTTTGTCACCTCCTCCCACTCCCATCTTCCTACCATGGCCCCAGGCAACAGTCATTTGGAAACTAGCTAGCTTCTTAAGGGTAATTATTCTGCATAGGATGCTGGTCAGATCCATGGAAACTGGGCCTGTCCCCCAATGTGAAGCAGAGTGGAGGCAGCTGCACATTTTAAGATAGGGAGGTTGAACGTTTCCTCAAAGGAAAGCTGCAGAACACCTTCAAAAGATGAGCCTGGGAGCTTAAAATCATGACTTTCTTAGCCACTAAAAATCATGGCCTTAATAAAAACACTGGATTTATGGCTCGTTATAACAATCTTTAACCCACTAAAGCTCCTTTATCCTATGACTGCAGAGGTGTTGACTGCCCATTCCACTTTGATTGATCTCTTGCAACATGTGTTAACTCCTTAAGCTAAACAGTCGATTCCACTTTTGTATTTAGCTGTGACACTCTGGGTACACAGCAAAGAAAAACCGCAGCTGGCCCACACCAGCCAACTCAGGTTTGCGGGGCTGTTTCATTGCTGTGTAGACTTCGGGGCTCGGGCTGGAGCCTGAGCTCTGGGATCTTCTCACCCCACAGGGTCCTAGAACCAGGGCTCCAGCCTGAGCCCAGAAGTCAACACAGCCCCACAGCCTGAGCCCCATGAGCCTGAGTCAGCTAGCATGGGCCAGCCTAGTTTCTATTTGCAGTGTAGACTCACCGTCTGAGTACCTTTCCCAGACCCAAAGAAAGGGGCTGGAAAACTTGTCTCTCTCGCCAGCAGAAATTGGCCCAGTAAAAGATGTTACCCCACCTACCTTGTCTCTAGAAAAACTAGGGCACTTTTGTGTATGTGCATGTGTGGAAGCAAGGATGGGAAAGGGCCAAGGAAGTTCTGAATAAAAGAAACCTCTGCTTCAATGTTAAAAAGCTGAGCCTGTATGGAGCAGGGCTGAGATGATTTCTTCAGATTGGGGAATTTACCCTGTTACAGAATGGGAGAAGCATCCATCCCTCTACATTGCCCCTCCTCCCTCACACTTATCCCCTGTGGGGAGAAGACCAACAGCAACACTGTTTAGAAGGCTGACTCCTCTCCAGCTGCCTCAGCTCCCCCCGGCCCACCCACTCAGCCACCAAAGGAGTGGGGAGCAGCTGAGCTCTGCAGAGAGAAGTCACAGCTGCAGCTCTCTGCATTCCCAGCAGGTTGGACTGGAGCCAAGACTACAGCTGGCTGAGCCCAACAGCGGAGAGGTGCCAGTCAGGAAGGGAAGTTCTGAGCGCCTCCCTTTCCCCTCCCACCAGAGTACAAAAGGGGTGGTGGATTAGACAAACACAGGCTGAACGTTGAGGGATTAGGACAGGTATGTTCCATTCCTCCCGCTAATTACATGCATCAGTGAGCACAGGATCTGCCTCACCGAATGAATTGCTGTTATTTCTGGTACTTGTTTTCCTGGGCCACCAATTTCGCTAATACTCTTCCAAACAGGGTCAGCCTCCTGCCTACTAAGAGCCAGTTATCCACTTCCTCCTGTTTGCCCAGCCATCATTAACCACAATCAGGGAAGGGAAAAGCTGTCACAATGATGATTGAGATGGATGAAACAGGTACTGTACAGTCTATGGGAGCCTGACATCTGTAGATTCATGCAGGGAGTGTTGCTAGTATTTCAGCAGGTAGCACTTTTTGTTCTGAGTCAGTACTGACCCAAATACCCTGGCATAGCGCTAAGGATAGCGGGGGGGAGTGGGTCTGTGCCGCTTGAATATGCTGTCTCTGTTCCTAAATGTCCCATGCAAAATGTATTCCTCATTTCCCTGCCTTTAGACACATACATACACATAACACAGGGCTGCTGCATTCCAACCCAGAGGTGGCTGCCCTTCCAAAGTAGGAGAAATGATCCCTGCCCCCAAAGCTGGCTTTATAGATGTAAGCTATTAATTCAAAATAATTGACTTAATAAAACCGTGAAATAGTTAAGTTGTCTGGGCCTTGGCATTGGGACATCTTGGCTCTATTCCCAGCTCCAATATGTACCATGCTGTGCTGTCAGGCAAAACACTTAGTCCAAAATTTTCAAATATGGGTGTGTAAAATTAGGCCCATAAGTCCATGTTTAAGCACTTAACTAAGTGGCCTGATTTTCAGAGGTGATGTGTAACCCAACTTTTATTGATTTATCTCTGGGTGCTCAATATTTCTGAAAAAAATCAGGCCATTTTTGTTTTAATTTACTCATCTCTGTTTCACTACCTCACTCTTGGGGCTCTGAGCCTTCATTAATTAACATCTATAAAGTGCTTTGAGATTTTCAGATGAAAGGATCTATCTAGCTATAACCGGTCACTATAGAAGTATTATTTATGGTATGAATTATTGCTGTTATGTCATGGCTGATGTCTGGATACAGGGGGCTTTTTTGTATGCAAACAATATTGGGACCTCAAGGACCAGATTTTGCCCTCAGTTACACTAGCGTAGATCAGGAGGGACTCTGGTGGACTTATTCTTTACTTATTCAAGGGATAAATGAAAGCAGAATCTGGCTCCTTGTTGATTAAGTGGAAAGTCAGTGAATACTTTAAACAGGCCAATTTAATGGAACTGGAAGGCTAACACTGACAAATCATTTCTATAGTAGTGCTAGTAATATGCTTTATACTTAAATTGAACGTGTTACCACAAAACAATGGAAGCACCTGACCATGTGGGAGATAATAATCTCTGGGGGACAGCTGAACAATGAATTTCAACACTGAGCTGAGAAAGTAATTCTTTCAAATAAGATTTTAATATTAGCCTTTAAGCCTCAGTTGGTTGAAATGATCAGCATCAGTCTGTCTCCCTCATTTTAGCCCATGTAAATACAGCAAAATACATCTTTGAGTTCTGCACAGAATACTCAATCTCCTTTCTTGCTTTATCACTGTGTGTGCTATAATAGACACACACATCTGTACAGGAAAAATGGTGGGCTTTTTGGGACCCTATTATCTATAGAACATAGATCATACATAATAGTGGCCAGAAAAAAATAACACCTTTGGGTCATGGAATGCTTCCTTGGAAGACTATTCTCCGACATCATTCCCACAAGCATCTTACCAAAACTCTTCAGTGATGGAGCCTTGATCAGCTCCCTCAAGGGACTTTTCCACTGGGCCACTGGTCTTCCCATCAAGGTTTTTTTTCACATTATCTATCTATATATTTTTATTTATATTCCAGTTGCATCAACAATGTGCTTGGTGCTGTCCACATACATAGAAAGATACAGTCTCTGACTTGAAGAGTTTTCAGTCATAGGTCAGCACTTAAGCATGTCCTTAACTTTTAAGCACGCAGTGAACTTGAATAGTATCCTGACTAGCCCTGGGTTTAGATGCTTTTCTGCATTTAGATCCATAGAGCTTGATTCAAACCCCACTGAAATCAATGGAAAATCTTCTACTGACATCAGTGAGCTTTGGGTCAGGTGCTATGAAGCCTATAGTTATTCTATGGCTCTTGGCGTATGCCATTCCAATTTATTATTCTGCCACAGTCAGTAAGCTTTATAAATGAGATTAGAGCAGGGCAAAAAATACAATGAGGTTTCCATGAATATTTGTTCATGTTTTTAAGGGAATTTGTTTGTCATGATAGAGCACAACTCCCTTGTGCGTATATATACGAGTGCTGTATTACTTACATAAATTCAGAAGGCAATTTTCAAAAACATAGGCATGAGTTTTTGCAGAAACCAAATTTTAAATCCCACATGCCAATATTTGCACTGGAAGTGATCATCCAATCATGAACTGGAAAAAATTACCCATCTAAACAATGCAGCTTGAATTTCATATATTTGTGATCAATCTATAGTGCAAAAAAAAAAAAGAAAAGATATTCAGTGAATAACAAATGTATTTGAGCGAATCACAACCTACTTATGAATATTTAGCTAGCAGAAAAAGGAGGCTTCATTCAACAGGTATGTTTTGCTCAGCTGTAAATTAAATGTACCATCTTATCTACTGTATGCAATATTGTTGTAATCATGTCAGTCCCCGGGTGTTTGAGAGACAAGGTGAGTGAGGTAATATCTCTTATTGGACCAAACACCAATCGAAGATATTACCTCACCCATCTTGTCCATCTCATCCATTATCATTAAAGTAAAGATGTAAATGAATCATTGAAATTAGAAATGAAGAAAACCCATTAGGTCACCTAATCTATTCCTCCCTTCCAATGCAGTTGTTCCCCCCTGCAGTCTATTCTCCTAGTTTTGGTTAAGTCTAAATTTAAAGTAACTTAAGCAATGACGCTTCCACTACTTTCTCTGGGAGACTGTTTCACAATTTAATGGATCTCAACATAACCATTTTCCCCAGATACTCAGATAAAATTTTCCTTAGCTCGGTATTACTCTATGACACTGAATTATACTCCCTTATACTGTCCTAAATAATTTATCATCAATAATGTATAGGGTTTTACACTCTTTGCCTTGTACAGCCTCCTCTCAGTCCAGTTATTCAGCTGTTTTAATATTTTCTCATAAATCAATCCATCTGGCCTCTTAATCTTTTGTCGTTGCTCTTTGAATCCTTTCCAAGTTATTGACATCTTTCTGGCACTAAGATATTTGGGATTGTACTCAGTGTGGGCACACCAGTTATTGAGTTCATATGGCTTCTCTGATACAATGCTCGTGGCACTCAAATACACAAAGCCCATTATCATCTTCAAGATACACTCAAGATATCGATATCCATAGGAGTATGGTGTTAGTAAGGCTGAAGTAACAATATTGTATTCTTGAATGTTATCACTGGCATTGCACCTTGTATTTTGTTAATTAGGATGAAGACTTTTATATCACTGCTCCTATCTGCCCTGTCCTGAAAAGTGTGAATATGGTGGATTGAAATTCTTGAAGAAAAAAGTCTTCTATTCATGGAACAGATGCAATAACCATGCAGGGCTGCCTGTATCAGACCCTGCCAAAGTGCCTCAACCCTGATCATTAATCCATTCTATCTCTCGCTTCTCGTGCTGGGACCACCAAAGAAGGTAACAGGTGTGGTGGTGTTTTTTTGTAATGTAAACACTTGCCTGCTAAGAACTGGATTGAAAGCCACCAAATTTAATTCATCCAGTACCCTAAATAGACATCAGATGGTAACAACTTTCAGTCATTACTAGTCTGGCCTAGTTGAAAGGCTCCCTCTCCCATTTGGAAATATGGGATGCTTTTAGAGTTAAAGCCCAGAACTGATGAGATTTGAGTTCTACTCCCAGTTCTATCACAGACTTTCTGTATCGCCTCAGGTAAGTCACTTACCTATTCTGTGCTTCAGTTCTCTGTCTGGAAATTGAGGGTAGTGGTATTAAACCTATATTTTTTATGCCTGTAAAGCCCCTTGAGGGAAGGTGTTCTAGAAATTCAAAATATTATATTTTCAAATCTCTTGAGTCATTCTGCTGCCCATATACTTTTCATGGTCACTTCCATGACACGGGTCTCTCATTCTCTTTCACACACATCTTTTGGATATCTGGGTAGTAGTGCCTTTAGATGGCTTGCAGGCATCAGCAGTGCAAATGGTTGTGTCCTCTTTAAAAAAAGTGTGGAGCACAGGTTTTTTTTTTTATGGGAGACAAAAATAAATGGAGTCTATTAACTGCTCAAAATCCCTAACCGTGTTTCTGAACTAAAATGTCTGTCTTAGATGGCACATGAGAGAGAGATGTAATACAGAGTAACTAGGATACTCCAAACACTCCCAGTGGCAGGTGTTTTATATTTTATTTTGTTTTCTGGTATATTTTAAAATTAAAACTTTTAGGGTAAATGGTACTGCTATGTATTAAGCTTTACTTCTGCAGTTTTGCACTCAGAAACCTCCATGCATGGTGTGTTGTTGTAGCAAATCTCATTCTTGTGAGTAAGTCGTTTATTCTTTTTTGCAGACTTATAGCTTGAGAATATAATTTAATAATTAAATGCATTGCTTTTTAGTTTCATTTTTGCTTCTACATTTGCCAGTTGCTATGTTTCCTACTTGTAGTCTCCAGATCCATTACAGCTACAATCTGGCTTTACTGTAGCCATTAAACCCCAGGAATAGAGCCTTCCTCTCTCTCATTCTCCCTCAGTCTCATGTCTGGGAAGGGGAAGTGGGATAGGTATTTCTCCTGATAAGGGATTTGTTGTTCCCTCACTTTGCAGAGGTGGTGAAGGACAGGGCTTTTACTTTTTGTTTTTTAGCATCTTTCTAGGGTGAGGGTGGAGAGCCTTTTCCCCATGTGCCTGGAGTGGGGTATCATCTATATTTCAGAGTGAGGAATCTCTCACATGCTGAGAGTCTCTCTCATGCCTTTTGTTGGTGGATCTTTCATTCACAGCAAGTATATTTCTCTCATAGCTTGGATGTGTATTGGGGGGAGGGTTCAAAGTAGAGACTTCCTTCTTTCTTGTATCTTACTCAGTCATTTTCCTGTGAGGTCTCTCTCTGGGAGGGGTCTTTTACCTTGGAGTGTTTCTTTAATCCTGAGACAGATACACTCCCTCTTCCTTGTGCCTCAGAGGATGGTCCCTCTCTTTTGCAATAGGGGTCTCTCTTTCATTTGGTCTGAAGGGTTCTCTCTTGGCATGAAGTGGTGGTTTCTTCTATAGCTTGGAGTGGGTTCCCAATATGCCCAGGAAAGAAGTCACTTTTCTCTCTCATGTGCTTCCTCTCATGTCTCAGAAAGAGGTCTTTCTTCATGTGTCATGCTTCACTGAAGAGTGGGGTGGCAGCATTTCTCAACACTGTAGTCCTTGGGTCAGATTGTGAGCTGTCCAGAGTTCTGAAAATCCTTCAGCTCACTAGCCATGAGCCATAGAGGATTAAGCACAATGTGTATTAAATGAGTACACTCTCTGAGTCAGTCCATAAAGTCTTTTAATATGTATTCTCAATTAGCAGAAGCAAGGCCATGTTACTGCAAAGTCCTCACTTTTTGCTTTGGCTGTATCTCAAAATACATGCACATTTTGTTTTAAAAAGCAATTAAATAAATAAAGTAGGAGTGTTATAATTCAGAATGACACTTCAGTCATATCGCACATTGAGAAACAAATATGCAAGTTATTTGTTAGTATACTGTAATTTAATGGGGACACTCCTTCCTGCCAATACACCTATATACAAACACCCATATATAAAGGTACACTCACACAAGTAGACATTTCTCCTACATTTCATTCCTGAAAGGCTCTATGTTTCAAGGATATTATCTGTAATGAATAGGATCTTAGAAATGGAAAAGACCTGTTAGATCAAGTCCATCTAGCTTAGGTGATGGTGATAGAGAGATAGATATAGATTACCTGAGAAGGCTTGCTATAGTCCATGGACAAAGAATGTATTGAAAGTGAGCCAACAAAATTGCTCCTTTGGTCAGCTAGAATACGGCAGATGGCGGGCTTGGAGTTTCCTAATGTCTTGGGACATCAAGGGTTAAGTACAGTGGACCTCTTGCTGGCTTGGAGGAACAATGCTTTCTGCTTGCTTCCCCTCCTCCTTGGCTGGTACCTAGAGAGAGCTCCCCTTCCTGTTTCAAGAAGAACAGGAGTACTTGTGGCACCTTAGAGACTAACAAATTTATTAGAGCATAAGCTTTCGTGGACTACAGCCCACTTCTTCGGATGCATATAGAATGGAACATATATTGAGGAGATATATATACACACATACAGAGAGCATATCTCCCCTTGTAAGTACTCTCACACTTATTATCAAACTGTCTGTACTCGGCTAGCTTGATTATCACTTCAAAAGTTTTTTTTCTCTTAATTAATTGGCCTCTCAGAGGTGGTAAGACAACTCCCACCTGTTTATGCTCTCTGTATGTGTGTATATATATCTCCTCAATATATGTTCCATTCTATATGCATCCGAAGAAGTGGGCTGTAGTCCACGAAAGCTTATGCTCTAATAAATTTGTTAGTCTCTAAGGTGCCACAAGTACTCCTGTTCTTCTTTTTGCGGATACAGACTAACACGGCTGTTACTCTGAAACCTGCTTCCTGTTTCATTTTACTTTAGCCACTGGTTGAGATGTATGGCATATATTTATCTATACTCTCTCTACATAGCCCCTGAAATACTGGGACAATTGAATGTAATTCGAGACTGACAAGCCTCCAGGATGTAGATGGGTTCAGAAAAGCACACTGAAGTTCACATGCTTATCTCCTTTATCTGAACCTCCACAAGCTGAAGCATTTGGCTGGGAATCTAAGGCTTTTCTGGTCGCATTCTGACACTGCTGGGTTTTGTCCAGTCAGAACCCAGAGAGCTCAACTTTCAGTAAAGCTGTGAAAAAATGAAAAATAGGGCAGGGGGTGTCCACTGGGCTTTTCTCTTTTTGAAACTCAAAGTAGGTTGAAATTTGGTTTGAATTTTGAGTGAATATTTGGGTTGTTTTTTATTTATTCAGACCAGTTGATGTAGTGCTAACTGCACATCCTGTATTTCCATAGAAAAGACTGGAACCTTAAGGTCCCCTACAACATTTATTCTTATTTAGGTTGGCCAGGAAGGATGAGATAGTTAACAATTCCTTTTTTTAGTAGATGCAACTGATCTAAAGCTCTGGCCTTTTCTTTATTATTCTTGGCCAGTCAAACACTGGGAACAGCAAAACTGTATAGTAATAATTCAAGAGGAATTTTTGTTTCCTAAAACCATATAGGTAGCAAGCTTCTGGCACTTTGGGAAGGATGCATTCTTACTGATCTAATAAAAGGCACTGGGAATAATTAGTACTGTGAGCACTCAGTAGACACCTGGCTGCACTTGGCTTGGAAGGGTATTGTTGGTGGCCAATTAAATGGATTGTTCAACCACAGGTGATTTCTGAAAGGAGAGTCGTTTACAAACCCAATAACAGCTGCTGAAAGCAATGAGCACTTCCAGCACGCAGTGTGGCCTAGTGATCTGAATACTGGGAGTGGGAGCCCGAGCTCCTGAGCTTTTATCCTAGCTTTGATACAGATTCACTGTGTAGCTGAGTGCAAGCACTTAATCTGTTTGTGCCTCAGTCTTCCCATCTGAAAGAGAGGGTATTACTCCTTTCCTCACAGAGGCGCTGTATGGATTGTATAGTTATCTTTGTTCTGAAGTGGTTACAATGTAAACAAGACAGATCTAGAGAAGACAAGGTGCACTAGGATACCCAGAGGGAGTGATGTTCATGTAGGAGCAGGAAAGAACAGGCCAGTTCCCTGGGTGTGGCTGAATTGCAGAGAACACAAGCCGGGGTGTGTGCACAAAGGAGGATTAGAGCTCTGATCTTTGTGTTGCTCAGAACATGTCTGTTCTCCCTGATCTGTATTAGACTAGCCTTCAGGCTGTGCTAACTTTCATCTTTTCTCTGTAATTTGAGTTCTGCATGTATAAGGCATCAGCCCTGCTGTATCTAGGCACCATCCCTGAAGCCCTTAGTTTGTATTTGATATGTTCTGGGTTATCTTGTTTTGCGACTGAGGTATCATGCCAAAGGGGAGTGGCTGGTGCACAGCGGAGACTACAAAATCTGCCTATGAGAAGACCCAAATCATTTGGGTACTAGTCCCCATGATCAGGCTCACACATACCTTTAAACTGGTGTAATTAGGGCACTCAGAGGAAATTAAAGATGAGCCCAGTTTCGACATGGCAGTTCCCTGCCAGTTACATTTGTAGACTCTCATGAAAGGTGGGTGCTGTCTGACATGACCTATTATATTTGGTGGAGCATAATGTGAGTTATCGGTAACCAACCTCTCAGCCATGACAGTGAATCTGTTATCCTTGATCTCTTATCCCCTTAGAAAGGTGCATATATTCACGCCAGGATAGATAATAGCTCAGCTAGCATTCTCTCTCCTTTTTTGGCTCACCAAGGTTGGACTGGATTTCACACACACGGCTGCCTGCAACTCTAAAGCTGAAAAAGCAGATGAGACAGGTCTTGATCCCCATGGAAACCAGAGTTCCCATAAGAAGCACAAATATTTCATGCTGTTGTAATTAGAACACACTCAGGAAGCCCAGTGTGTGAACCATTTTTATGAGGCTCATCAATTTGCTAATTATAAGAGGAAAAACTAGAAAAAGTGGGGTTTCTGCCTTCAGAGATATTGTTTCAGGTCGATGGAGGAGTAGGAGCAACTAGTTGGGGTACGTGAACTGTACATCTAAGAAATCCTCATATAACTGATGGTGCCAGCCTTGATGCCCCATTCACCCACTTCTCCCACAAGTGTCTCAGTACTTTATGTGTGGAACTCAATTCCTGAGCTCTGCAAGACCACCACCCTCTCTATATTCAGGTCCCTCCCGAAGAACTAATTCTACAAAATGCCTACAAGAAACTGATCGATCATGGCCAAACAGTGGGGTATTTGTGGATAGTCAATTTACCTTTATATATAGCTCGGATTGCCAAAATGTGCCAGTCACCTCCTGACAACTTTACTTTTCTGCTGTATCACCCTCACCCTATCCCTTTTTTGCCTTTTCAATCTATAAACTCTTTAGGGCAGGCATTATGCCTTCTTTTGTGTATGTATGGCACCCCTAATATGCCAGAAGCAAGCAAACCAGTAATAATAATTCTGCTTCTCAGTTACACTGGTGTAAATCTGGAATCAATTCTATTGACCT
Source organism: Chrysemys picta bellii (assembly GCF_011386835.1). Lineage (NCBI taxonomy): Eukaryota > Metazoa > Chordata > Testudines > Emydidae > Chrysemys > Chrysemys picta. The sequence goes on along the minus strand of NC_088793.1, from coordinate 152,221,496 downwards.
CAGTGGAATTATTCCAAATTCCTTTTCATCGTACCTGCGAGTAGAATGTGGTCCTGTCTTATTTAGTACCCGAAAATGTGTCAGACTACCTCTTTCTTCAGATACCATTTTCATATCTACGTTCTACTAAATTCAGAATCTAAATATTTTAGTCCTGAGTGCACAGGAAAAAGCACATGTAATGAGGGAGCTGCCACAGAACCTCAGACATTTTCACTTAAACAGAATTCTGATTTTATTGAACCAGTCCCTCAAGCATCAACTTCCTGAACACATTTTTCAGTTCATAGTAATGGCACCATAATGCTGTAGCTACTCTAGATGACAAGGGAAGGGACTAGATTATTATGCTTCCCCATCCTTAATTTCTATGTGTCTATGAAATTACAGAAGTAGGTCACCTAAAGGAGCTGGGCCACTTGAGGCACCATAGGGAAATACAGGATTGTTTCTCAGACTGTGTTTTTCAGTGCTATGTCCTGAATCAAGATATTTGGTCTTCCACCATTTCCCCTAGGAGGCTATTCTACATCCAATAGCGGTCACCATTAGGAAGTGTTTCCTGATATTCTGGCTAAATTTCCTTTTACCTAATTTTATTGTTATTCCTCAGTATCCTATTGATTTACAATTGTGTACCCCATTACCATAGTGTCTGAGCACCTCACAATCTTTAATGTATTTATCTTCACAACATCCCTGTGAGGCCGTGCAGTGCTATTGGCCCCATTTTGACAGATGGGGAACTGAGGCACAGAGAGGCTAAATGATTCACCCAAGGTGACACAGGAAATCTGTGACAGAGTAGGAAATTGAACGCAGGTCTCCCAAGTCCTAGGTTGGTGCCCTAACCACTGGACAATCCTTCCTCTTTGAGCTCCTGCCTTTCCTGGGGTTCAGACCGAGAGATATCGTCTGCCCCTCTAATTAGGGACTTGAGAACTAGCTCATATAAAATAAAAATGAGCCTGAATTCTAACCCATCCATTGAACCAAACCAAACCTGAGACTTGGTTGAAGTTTCAGGCTGTTTAATAAACATCTAGGGGTAGATAAGTGGATCAAGCCCTAGCTGCAGCAAAGACCAAATTTCTGTCTATGAACCACTGTAACAGCTGCACTCCTCTGGCACAATGCAGAGCATGAAGCCCAGAATGGAGCACATGAGATCTGGGGATAAAGCATTCTTGGTTGAGGTGGTGTGACTATGGAATGAACTTCTGGAGGTGCTCAGGCAAGTCTAGAGCCTTTATAAAATCTTCCCAAACCTTCCTCTTTGAAAAAGTCTGTCCACCATAAGATAGACACTGACAACTCTGACACCCCTTCTGCTGCTAAATACAAAAAATCAAAGTAAAAATCAAACCAAACTCCTACCCCAACCAGAGTTTTTGCCCCCAAAAGCAAGTACAAGAGACTCCTTGAATTTCACTGGGGACTTTGATAGTGATATTGACTTTGCGTGGATGGCGCTCAGATAGTAGTGATGGGTGGCATGGCTGGATAGATAGATCTTCAGCTGGTGTAGATCAGCATCACTATATTTGACTTCACTGTAACTTCACTAGCTCAGGATCTGGTCTACGAAGCCTCTTCTACACAGGGAGACAGACGCACGTCAATTCACTCTGTAGCATTCTGCACCTGAAGCAAGGGCAGCTGTCACTGAAGACAGGAAGGAAGGCTCCTCTAAACTTAAAGCTGCAGTACACAGAAAACAGAACAAAGACCATTTCTTTTCAGTAACATCGCTAAATACTATGCCACAGAAGCAGTACTAATTTATACAGGGCTGCCTAATGAAATCAGTGCCTCTGCACTGATCTTGTGCTTTATAAATGGCTGCTAACAGCTATTTGACCTTGCTCTCAGAAAGTTCAGGATGCAAAATCATACCAGAAAAGAAAGTGCCAGAGCCATTGGCTGCATCCAATACGATAAGGATTGCAGTGACCTTCCTTTAACGAGGGTCATAACCTGGTTATTGGTAATAAGCCTTAAGTTGTCTTTAAGGACGAGGCATTTTTTGTGTTTCATTCGAGGGAATCTGGCCCTCACATCCTTCAGCTGCAATTAAGTGCTGTCTGGTTTTCAACTGAGTCAAGTTAAAGGAATGGCTGTTTCAAAAAAAAAAAAAAAAAAAAAAAAATCAGCCACTCTCACTTGCAGAGAGAGAGAGAGGAGCTTGTTGCTGAGCAACCAGCCTTCAGCAGGAAGTTAAGCATCTAAGCTATGAATATAACCCAAACACAAACAGGAATAAATCAGCAGCTACATTAGTAGATTATATTATTGAGCATGACCCACGGAAAAGGACATATTTTCAAGGGATGGCCAACACAAATCTGGGAGGCACCCAGATGCTGAGTGGTCCACAGACCAGACATGCTATTAATAATTAAACCTGGGCCAGAGTCACTGCTGGGATTAAAGCCAAGGGCTTCACTTTATCCAGTAACGGCTCTTTTGCTTGCATGTGGTTAAAGGGGCAGCTGCTGTTAGCACAAGCCCCAGGTCTTTGTCCTGTCAAATTTCAGCCTCCCCCTCATTTTACAGGCCAGAATTCCTCCTTGCTAAAGTCAGATACCGTGGCCATATAGTGACTTGGGGTCAGAACTCTTTGTGCAGCTATTCTGAATTCTCTGGGTCAGAGCTGGGTCAGGATTTTGTCAACTAAATGTTTTGGTTTTTTTTGTTGGAAAATGCTGTTTTGTCAAAACCAAAACTATTTGTAGAAACATATTAGTTTTGACACGAGCTTTCTTGGTCCTGGATGGAATGTCTGGTCAGAGAGAGCACCCATCCCAGAAAAGCCAATAGGCCAGTGGTAAGGGGACTTGCCTGAGAAGCTGGAGACCTATATTTAAATCTCTGCTTCTCCTGATTCATAGCAGAGCTTTGAACCTGGGTTTCCTACATCCCTGTTGAGCAGCCTAACCACTGGGTTATCAGATCAGTCTGTCACTGACTCAAGGAATATTTAATTGATTAAACAAAGTAGACTAGCTCCAACAGAGGTGTGAGTGTGTGTGTGAGACTGACTGACTGACTCTATTGCTGATGCCTACTTCCCAGGTGAGTGCCTAATCACTTGGCCATTGGCTATGCTGGGGTAGGTCTTTATCTCCCTCAAGTTTTTTTCAATTCCCTCCCCCCCCCCAAAAGGTCTTGTTTTCATTCCAGTGAAGCATGAAAAAAAAATCTTGAAACCTGAAAAATGTTTGCGAAATGGAATTCTTGTTTTCTGGCCAATCCTACTCTGGGTTACAGTTTACATAGAAGAACCATCCCATGGCTGTTCATTTTTCAGCATGAAATGATTTGATGGTTAAAGCACTGGCAATCTTAGTGTGATTTCTGGCTTGGTAACAGACCTTGGTCAAGTCACTTAGAGGTTGATTTTTAAAGGTATTTAGGCACCTAAGGATATAGATAGGTGCTTAGTGGGATTTTTGAAATCAGTGCGAGTTGGGCACTTGTGAAAATTCCACTGCATCTTTAGATGCCTAAATACCTTTAAAAAATGTGGCCGTACTCCCTCTGAGCCTCAGGTCCCTATCTGTAAAATGTGCATAGTAATTCTTCCTTTCTCCAGCTTTTCCCATCTGTATTTCCACTATAAGCTTTTCAGGACCGAGACTGTCTATGACTAGGTGTTTGTATAGTGCCTAGCACTAGCACAGGGTGGCTGTGATCTTATTTGGGGCTCCTAGACACTGCTATTATACAAAGAATAAATAATCAAGCCTGCGTCACAAATGTCATTATCATAATTATGTTTAGCCCCTTTGTGCCAAGTGCTAGTGGAGAGTCAAAGATGTCTATAGCAGGGAGGCTTGCCCCTTACGGATGCCTGGGCCAGCCAACCCTGATTATGGAAGGAACTACTCCAGCCCACCTGTGCTGCATTAACAGTCTTGATGGTAGACAGCTGATTCCCCCTATTAAAAAACAACAGGACACTGTAGCAGAGAGGGAAAATTCAGCAGTGATAAAGATGATTGCAGGGGAGGCCTTGACACCAGGGGAGTTGAGAAGTCAGAGCCAGGGGCCTGAACTTGAGCCAGGTAAAGCTTGGGAGTGGCTGTTGACCCAGCTCTGGAAGGGAGTGTTGTGGACTCCATTCTAAAGGGGGTGGAAGAGAGAGAGCAAGACGTTGAATGGGAGTTGGGGTTTGGAGAGCTAAATTCCTGCTTGAAGTCTGAGAGGGATGTGTGACCCAGCTTTGGAAAGGAGAGCTGGGGCTTCATAGCTAAGGGTGGGGGAGAGAGACTGAACTGGGTTTGGGTCTGGAGTGGCAGTGTATACATGGAGAATTGAACAAATTGAACCTCCAGAAAAGGGAGTGTTTTAACTAACTCTGGGTTGAGTTTTTGAGTTTATTGAGGAACCAAGAGGAGACATGGAAGTAGGGTACTGCAGGGTGACCTCTGGTCATGAGAAGCTGGTGGCCCTTTTACAAATGTCCAATATCTGGAGTGTATTGGACTCTGTTGAGCTAGAAAGTAGTCCCCACAGATAATAAAGGAGGCATCTGAGTGAGGTGTGGTATGGGGAAGATGTGTTGCTGGCCATACTATCCCTTCTCTCAGGATGAACAGTGAATGTCAATCCCCAGATCTGTTGATACAGCCTCCTGCAGCAACACTACCTGCTATTTTTGAAAAATCTGTGTGAGGCAAGTAAATTGACATTGTTACAATGAATAGCCATACTGAAATTTGGACTTGGGAAATCGGACTGCTTTTCAAACGCCCCCCTTTAAGGGTTTAACTATTGATCTCTAAGAATAGAGGTTCAAAATGGTGGATTCTTCATATGGTTCAAAAGTGGATTGAACTTCTTCCGTTCCCCTCAGCTGCAGTGTATTCCAGAGCCCTGCCTCACACTGGCACCTGGATAATAACTAATACAGCATGGATGCCAGCCCAGAGACTGGAAACAGCTTGATTGGGGTGGGGTTTATTTTTAAACAACCAGAGATATTATGAAGGCTCGGAATCTTTGCTTAAAAGAATGAAAGGATGTTTTCCCAAGAGACAGCTTATCATGTATATTATTAACGTGATCTAAAAGTAGTAGAGCTGTGCCAAAAATACTTGGTTTTAAATAGTTTTTACTTAATATATGTTAGTTTAAGCTGCATGATAGTTTCCAGCCTCTTGCCTTCAAATTTATCAAGGAATATATATTTGTAATACAAAAGAGGAGTATGGTCCGCTAACGTTGCCTGGGGGTTTCCATTCTATAAATGTGTGTGCACACTTTTTCTTACAGCCACTCAGAACTTTCAGGAACATTCACCTTTTGGTCTGTAACCTTCTAGACCCAATGTCTAAGCGTGAATTTTATTTTTTACTTTTGAAAGTTTGAGCAAAAGCTTTCAGCCTTTTGGGAGAATGAAGAGAGAAAAATCGTTAGTCTTTTGAACTCCCGTACAATCTGAACAGCTATGAGTAGAGAGGAAAAAGAATAGTTTGCACCATAAACCAGATAATTAAAGAACAAGAAAACATGACTGTTCCTTAAAAGAATAAGTTAAGGGAATAGTGGGGAGATGGTGAGGAAGGTCATTAAGGGACTTTTTTGAAGCAGGTTGGAGGAAAGGGATGGATATAAAAACATGCAAGAGCATGCAAAAGACATAGGGGGTGGGCACAAAATAATGGGAAAACAAGGAAAGGCAAACTAGGAAAGTGAAGGACAGGATGGTGTAAGAGAGATGGGGGAGGGAAGAAAGGAGGGGACAGGCATTTTGATTCTTTTTTCCATTACTTGACATGATTGCTGCATGGCTTATGTAAATCTACTTTTGCCTGAGAGCTGAATTCACTATTTAAGCTGTATGCTTAGTTACCTAAATCATGTGACGTCGTTTCTGCTTCCTGACTTGACTCCCAAGCTCACGAGACCTTTCAAAATGCCCATGTTAATGCTAAGAGTGAAGTCCCAGTTGAGATCAGGGCTCTATAGTATTAGGTGCTGCACATGCCCAGCAAGAGACAGTCCCTGGCCCCAGCAGTTTACAGTGAATGGGAGTCACAATCCCAGGGAAGCAAACTCCATTTTTATTGAAACATGCTGGTGAATACTTGTCTTCAGTATTCACCCAGCACCAGGGTGGGAGCCTATATTTTCAGTGTCCAGGAGCCATGAGAATAATATAATACAAGAAAGGAACAAAGGAAGCTGCTGTCCAGCTTCACGATCTAAACTCTTCTAAACCTTGAGAGATTTTACAAAGTTAGTTTAGTTGGAATTGTTTGGCAGCTGACCTCCCTGTGGGAAGGTATACCATTAAATTATATAATAATGTTAGCCCAAACCTGTGAGACACTGAGCACCTCCTGAAAGGTGTTTTGTGCACCTTTTAAGTCCCATGAAGTGCAAGGGGAACTGAGGATATCAGTACTTCTCAGCACCTTGCAGGATTGGGCCCTACGTGCACATACTGCATGACCCTGTTGCTCTAACCTTTCTCCTTCCTCACCCCATCTGCTCCTATTGTTTTTAACCTCAAATAATATCTTGTTTAAAATTAAATTGTAAACTCTTTTGGGGTGGAGGATATGGCTTATATTATAAAGAGCCTAGCCATTTGGGCAATACAAAGCAACTGCAAACCTGTATTGTAGAGGAAGGAAGGATGGATGGACTGGTGGCTGGGGCACTGGCCTATGGTCCAGAATATGTGAGTTCAATTCCTGGCTTAGCCCCAGACTTCTTGAAGAAGTCACCTAATATACTCTGCCTTAGTTCCCCATTTGTAGGATGGCAATTATACTTCCTTACCTCATAGGGAGTGTCATAAGGCTAAAATTCCATTGACTGGGCAGTGTTCAGATACTATTGTGGTGAGGGCCCCATAAATTGATATCTAGATAGATAGGCAGGCATGTGGCTGTCTTAGATTGCCAGAGAAGGTCCATCCTGGGCACCAAATGAGGCAGGGGTCTTGTGGGGAAAAATATGTCTTTTTATAACTAAAGACTGTCACATAATGCATATGCACAAGGGGGCTCAATTCTAGCATTTCTCAAATTTTGGGTGCTCATGTTGCAGCCTTAGTAATGTTTTTTTCAACATAGTTTTTGGAAGTGTAACATATAGCGATATAAAGAGAGAACCACTGCTCTGTGGTGTGAAAAGAACGTCTCAGACTTCAGAGCTGCATATGAAATAACAGGAGCACCTATGGAAGACCCCAATACTAGAGTACATAATGTGTAAGGAGTTGTGCTGCCAAAGATAAACATATGGCAAATGAGGGATTGTTCAGAAAGGCCAGTCTCTAATCCTAATCTGTGCAATGGATTCCCTGTCACACTCTTCTTTGTTTGTCTGATCCCTGCGCCTACCTACATTTCTTTCCGCTTTCATGGGACTGTGTCTGAGGCACTCCTACTTCATTTCCTCAGGGGGTGAGAGAAGGATTGTAAGGCAGCACTGAGGTCACCCACTCTGAATTGACCTGTTCTGCTCTTGAAATGGAGCATTGGTTTCTAACTGAATGATTGACTGATTCAATGATCTGCTCTTAGGATCTTACTTGAATTGCTTATCCAATACTTCAAGAGCCTCCTTTGTAAGAAGGTGCTATATAAATAAATTGGTGATTAATTACAAAGATGGAGAGATTGTGTGTCCAGATAAAAATAAGGATTAAGGGGAAGATTTTTCAAAGACACAAATGGGAGCTAAGTGCCCAACTCTCAATGACTTTCAGTAGGAGTTGAACACCCAATGTGCATTTATACCTCTGAGAATCTGCCCCAAAATCAGATTTGAAACAAATTCCTTATGCTGGTTTAGTGCCAACAGTTATTACTTTGCTGAATTAACATATATGTATATGTATGAATATACTGTATGAATACATTTCCCTATGATCCATAAGTGCTGGAACTAGGGGTGCTGCTGCACCTCCTGGCTTGAAGTAGTCTCCATCGTATACAGGGTTTACAGTTTGGTTCAATGGCTCTCAGCACCCCCGCTATACAAATTGTTCCAACACCACTGCTATGATCTACACAGTTTTGTTTATCTTCAGTTCAGCTTGGACAGTATGAAACTTAACTGCTCAGTTTTTATTTTCCCTAAAAAGATGGATTCATTCTTCAGTGCACTTAGCACCAGTGCTGTTGTGATTGGAGCTCCAGCACTTCCAGAGGAAGCTTGCATTTTTAAAATGTGCTATTTTGATTTGAGATCATCCCTTCCTAGACACACATGGTTTGATTATTGCAGGACTAGATCATGGATGAATGGTAGAGGAGAACATGCAAGGAGCATTGCCCCATCCCTTTGCAGATTGCATAAGAATCAGTCACCACTGCTGGTCCTGGACTTGGGAGTAAAGAGCGCTCCCTTCCAGTACATCTGGGGCCACAATCCAAAGGGAGTAGTGAGGAGGCAGGAAAGGGTGGAGCTATGGCCCTATCTTCCCACACCCACCTTGCAGCTAAGTCTACCACTTAGGTTGTGTGGTGTACGTGTAGGTACGCTATGCAGTGAAAAGCCTGCTGCATCCACACTGTGGTTTTTAGCTACCTGTGTCAATAGAAGCCTCTGGCAGGCAGGGTGGAACTTCAGCAGTTCCATGCTGCCAGAGCCTTTCACTGTGGTGAGGAAAGGCTCTGGTGGTGGGTGGGGTAGAAGAGGGGAGAAAGTTGAGCCTTTCCCAGCTGTCTCCCCCCGCCAGAGTTTTTCCCTGCAGTTTTACACTTCACACTTCTCTCAGCAGCACCCCCTGCCTGGGTGTATATAGCAGTGTAGCCAGCAAGGCTTAGGCAAGCAAAGCAAAGGCAGGCCTGAAGGGTGTGAGTATGTACGAGAGTACATAACCCTACATGTGCTCTACATGCCCAAGCTGTACCTCACCGTCTACACTGCTATTTTTAGTCTTTCCCTGCTGTTTCTCCCCCCAACTCCTGCCAGAACTTTTCACTGACACTGTGTGGACACAGCAGGCTTTTCACTATGGTGTGTAACTACACATGCCGTATCCACTGCCAACGCTGGTGAGTAGTGCAGACATAGCTGAAGAGTGGGCCCTGTGCACTCTGGGTGTGCAGCATCCCCTGATGGAGTGTACCAGGGGACATGTGCTTCTGGCACCTCTGGGAACCCAGGGCAGGCAGATTCTCCTGCAAAGCCCAGCCTATATGCATCTACAAGCTCCCCCCCATCACACATCCCTGCCTTTTTTGTAAAGAGCGTTTTGGATTTTGAAAGGTCTTTATGAGGTTTGATCACATGTAGATCAGGATGAAGCAAAAGGATTCCATGGGCCTCTCTTGCCCTACACAATGTGTAGTTCTTAACACCAGTGCGAAGCAAATGCAAAATGTTACCAAATGATGTCAAAACATCTTCGGTGAAATCTAGAGCTCACACTAGTAAAAATGAGAGTGCAAGAAACCAGAAAGTGGTAGCAATGTGATTAATCCATACTAGCGGCAGAAGACAACCCTAATGCTGGGAAGATATGAGACACATTTGAAAAACACAATGTGATCCAGCTTATGATGTGGGGTATATGACATAACTAGAAAAGGGGGGAATCAAAGAACCTTTAGAAGAGGGGAAAAACAGAAACTGTTGATGTGGCTACACCACTGAGCTTCGGATCGGGCCCAAATTGAGGTCTGCAGAGGGGTGCACATTTAAAATGATCACATCAAAGACTTAAAGGAAGTGTTTTGAACCCTGATTCTGGGTCAATTTCTACTCTGTCTGAACTGCTTTGAAACCCCATAACCAAATAAATTTGGAAATTGAAGACTTTGACAAAAGCCTGTCTAAATCTTCATGTATGAGATTCCCCCAATTTACTCTGCTGCTTTTGAGCCTGACAGCAAAAGGAGTAACTCAAAGCCAGAGCACTGTCATAATCATTTTATGACTGCATTTTACTGGCCCCTACATGAATGAGTTTTACACTGGGAAGCTGCGTCAGCACTGGGACAAATTGATATGACTGCTTCTCATTTTTACCAAGCTTATTGTAAATTCTGTTAATGTCAGCCTTTGTTTCAGATATGAATTATACAGGGCTAAGGGGCAGCCACTTTACACACAAAGGGCCAGCTGGTGTAAATCAGGGTAGCACCCAGTGGGATCAATGAAGCTATGCTGATTTGCAACAACTGAGGATCTGACCCACACACTGCATAAAGGGTAAGGGAAAAAGCACATCTTGTAATACCCTAACGTATCTAGAAGTTGCTGATCTAAGCAGACTTGCTTATACAAAAAAAAGTAAAAGAAAGCTAATAACACAATCCGATGCTTAAATTTACAATCCCACCAGCCAATGAATTCCATCCATTTTCAGTCTCAAAGTGAATTTTAAAACCATACAAACCCATTCTGCAAAGATTATGAGATTTTAATAAGTACCTTCTGTGTAATGATCCATGCTTTACCCTTTACCCTTCTAAAACAAATATGATTATTACAGCATGTTGCACTAACAGCTCTAAACATTAGTCCACAGTAGTGCTCCTATAGAGTTTTAGACTATTACTCTCGTTACTACAGTGTTTGGGAGTGCTGTTAGGAAGTGGTGTTGTTAATGTTGTATTTTTATTGGGCTGTGACTCTTGATGTGTTTACTGTAGTCATAGTAAAGATTCTGGAGATGAATTACCATAAACAGCTGATTTTTTTCTTTTTTAATGAAGAATAAGGTGAATTCAATCAAGCCCTCAATGAAACGCCACAGGAAATGATGATATTTTAACATCTGTTTCTATACCAAATTGGGACCAAAAATTGAAATAGCGCAAAAAAAAAAATTGCAGAAAGATATCCGTTTGGAAAAGTCAAAATGAAACATTTCTGAATGAACATATTGTTTTGTTTTGTCAATCTGAAATTAAACATTTCATTATAGGGAGGAGGGATAGCTCAGTGGTTTGAGCATTGCCCTGCTAAACCCGGGGTTGTGAGTTCAATCCTTGAAGGGGGCCTGTGGTGCCGGCACATCCCAGCAGCCAATAAGAGAAGGGCTTGTTGTGAGCCAATCAGAGGCCAGATTGGGGACAGCCAGTCAGAACCAAGCTCAGCCATATAAAAGACTTGCTCAGGGAGCAAGCAGTCAGTCTGTCCCAGGCCTTCAGAAGGGAAGGTCTATCTCCAGAGCTGGGAGGCCAGCACCATGGACAGTGCAGTGCAGGCCAGCCTTGGAGAGCAGGAGAAGGTCCTACTCCGTAGCCTGCCACGTGGCAGGCCTTGAAGGAAAGGGCCTAGTGGGAAGAAGGGCTGTTGGGGAAGCGGTCCAGAGGAATAGACAGAGGAGGAAGGAGAAGGACAGTGAGGCTGTTGCTAGAGGGCCTCTGGACCGGGACTCAGAATAGTGGGTGGGCCTGGGTCCCCCCCCCCCTTCCCCTTGGTGGTACATCCAGCCATAGGCCGCAGGGAGCGGCCAGCCGAAACTACACCAGACCAGATCCTGAACTGTAGGGATTGGACTTGGAGGTGTAGGACTGTGGGTCATCCAGCCCCTGGAAGGGGGTGTGAATGGACAGTGTCCCAGAAGAGGATGCTGTGTGTTGGGAGCAACGCGGGGCCACATGCCAACCAAAGGTGAGATGACAGATGGGATTCCACCAGAAGGGGGTGCTCTACTGGATTGAACCAATTCCCTGAGATGACCAGTAGGAGGCACTGTGGTGGTGAGTCCCTACACTGTCACAGGGCCACTTAGGGATCTGGGGCAAAATCAGTACTTGGTCCTGCTAGTGAAGGCAGGGGGCTGGACTTGATGAGCTTTCAAGGTCCCTTCCAGTCTAAGAGATAGGGTATCTCCATAAATTTAATTTAAATCTGAGTTGGGATGACATTAACTTCTGCATCAACCATAACCACCATAGTGCCTGCCTCATGGCAGTTGCAGTTCCAGGGCATTCATGTCCCCATTCATCCCTATGAGTCCTGTTACTCAACTGGACTACATTCAGGGCTGGGTCCAAGTTTTTTGCTGCCCCAAGTGCTTAAAAAAAGGGGGGGGCAGGAGTGCCAGCCCTTGAAAGGTGCTGCCCCCAAAGCTCCGGAATGCTGCCCCTTGACAAGGGCTGCCCCAAGCACAAGTTTGGAACGCTGGTGCTTTTTGAGTAAATCTGAGAATATTTCATGGAGGCAAACTTTGAATTTGCAGATGTAAATATTTTTCTGATTTTTGCAAAAATAAATCTTAGAATCAGAAAATGTTTGCAGTTTCCCCACTTTGTCCTACTACTTCAGCTTTATACAGATGGATCCTTTCTTGTGGGACATATACTTTCCCTTGGATACTATGGTGATGGAGGTTATAGAAAAACCTAAGATAGCTAGATATGGAAAAGAACTACAATATGCTATAGCAATGGTTCAGTGTACAATACAAACCCTAGCAGTGTCTTGGGGATTTTATAGTACTATAGTATGATATCTGTAATAGTTTTAATTAGGTAATTAGCAGCTCCCCACATCCAATTCCAAGTACCAACAACCCAATTAAAGGGGAAACAAGGAAAAGCTTGCAGTAGCCAAGGTGTGTGGGTTTTTTTTTTTAATGCAACTAGAAAGAAGAAAAGATGAGTGAGTGTTTTGCTGCCACACAAATTTGAAATGTGAACAGTGCTGGACCCAGCTCTCTGCCAGTCTGGCCACCATCAATGACACTTTGAGCTCATGTCCCCTTTTAAGAAAGGGCATTCAAATTCTAACAAGTCTAATCTCTAATGGGCAGAACATTGGTAGGATGAAAAATGTGGTTCTGATTAGGGTATGTCCCTGCAGTCAGACTGCCATGCAGTCTCCAATACTATTTTCCAAAGCAACCTGTCAAGAGAAATAACTGCTTTTATTTGAATTAAACCTGATGCCCAGAGTCAGTAGTGTCCTGCTATACGCACACACACAAGCTGTCTTATGCATAGGCTAAGCAGACAGTTGCCTAGGGCATCACATGTAAGAAGCTACTACTTGAATAACAGAGACACTTTTATGGTTACTTGCAGCACGCCATACTGCTCTTCTCTGGTTTTGGAGTTTCTGCCCATCTAGCCCTCCCAATCTTACAAAGGACCACCCTGTTTCTACCCACTTACACACATCACAGGAACCTTTGCACTGGCTGCCATGCTTACAATCCTGGGGATATTCCATCCAGCTGCCTGGCTAGGACTTTGGAATAGCCAAAGAAGAGTCTGGGCAGGTTTCACACCGACTCTGGTGCATGCTGGGGTAGGACCAAATCGGAATGGGTAGTGTTGTACATTCACTTCCTGTGATGGGGTATGCAAGCCCCCAAACTGGTCAGGAGGGGGTTAATGTGGGCCCTGTCAAGCCACACCATTATACCTGCAGTAGGTCTCGTGTGAAGAGGGAGTGCAAGAGAAGCCTAGGTGCAGCCAAGAATCTGATACAGCTTGCTGGCTAGGTGAGCCTCCCTGTGGATGGGGAGGCTGACCAGGTGACTGTTTGAAGATGGACCCAGAACACTCACCAGATGACCCTCATTTGAGTTCCTTGTTTTGGGACTTTGATACCCTGGAAGTGGTGAAACTGGAAAGTGTCTTATTGAAAGGACTAAGGCTCCACAGCACCAGACCCTGCTAGAGGGACCAGTCAACCATTGGAGACCCCAAAGAAAGGTGAGCAGTGCCATGTTGGGCTGTAAGGGGGCACCATGGAAGTCAACCCTTCCACACTTCCCATAGGGGCTAATGGCTGTATACGGTGTCATTGACTACAGCAGCAACTAGCTTTTAACTTGTATTTTGGCTTTGGAAGGGTTAAAGAGAGACTGAATGAAAGGCACTGTATTGACAGCCCTGGAAAACAAATACAACAAGGGCTGAGGCAGTGCATGCTTCTTCCTTGCTGCCTGACCAATATCCCGCCCCATCTGTATTGGAGGGACAGCCTGAAAGGGGGCATTCAGTCTCCGGCGCCTATCCAACCTTTGTCCCCATTGCTGAGACTACCACTCGGGGCTAATTGTGATGGAGTGGTTTGCTTTTTCTTTTTTTTTGTCATGTGAACACCAGCCCACTGAGAAATAATGGATACTCAAAAGCCACATCTTGGTTTGGAACTTCGAAGCAGATTGGCTAAACAGTTTGGAATCTTCTATATTCTTTGTTTTTTACATTCCTTGTTTTAAACAGTATTTCATTTTTTCTTTTAAGAGCAGTCACTGAGGCCAGTGGCCGGATGCTGAGTTCTTACTAAACCATCCTGTCTATCTCCATGCAGTGACGGATTGTTTCTACAGTACACTTTCAGGGTGGCTATGCCTTGAGTTTGAAACATTCTAAGCAACATGATTGCTACTGCTTCCCTTGACACTTCCACAACCCAATAAACCTTGTGAGTTTTCCTGATAGGAAGAAATTAAGGGAAGTTTAGGCTGGTCCTTACTCCTGACACACACACCCTTTGTGTCCCCCTAAATAATTTCTATCCCCAATTCCCATATGTTTGTGCCCTTGAAACATTTGTAGATTGTTCCCATGTCCTAGCCCACCTTAGTTATGTCTGAGTCATTTGGCTCTTTTACTCTTTCCTCATAAGAAAATGCCTTCAAGATCCCTAATCACACTTATTATTCCCTCTCTTTCTCAATATTGTCCAGGTAGAGAGGTGCCCAAAAATTCAGCAGGGCTGACATGAGTGCACCTGAAGGAAGGGGAGGCATAAAGGAAGGAAATCTAGTGCTCCCACACTCTCCAAAATGCCCAATATCTGACTCCTGTGGAGCGGGATCCAGGAGGAAAATAGGGGGAAAAAAGAAAAACAGCTAAATGGCCAAGATATGACAGAACAGTACTAATATTGTAGATTGCATAATTTGGGTCAAAGACAATTGATGCTATTCAAGACAGAATTGCTGTAATATATTGTGGAAGTCCTTGATTCATCTACCAGAATGACTTAAATGAGAAGCAAAATTCGCATGGGGTGGGGGAAGGGGGAAAATCTACTAGATAAAAGCACAGATCTTTCATCTGATTCCTTCTAGCTTTCCCTGAGCAGCCTCAGGGGTTTCTTAGCAGCCTGATGGGAGCAGTCTTTCTCTTTGTTTTTCTGGCAGTTCACTTACAGTATAGCATAAGCCATCTACTGAGTAAAAAAAGATTGTATAGGAAAGAATTCTTAAACAACTAAGTCACATGGACTATTCTAAAATCTCCACAAAATCTCTGTGCTTCTCTGGATTTCACCTCCATGAGTGATTAGCAGTTCACCTAGCCAGAAGGGAAGGCAGTCATGTGAGCTGGGATTTACTGTCTCAGGGTATGCTCTGACAGCACCAAAGTACCATTAAAGATGGAAAACAATTAGATCAGAGGAACCAGTGGATTGGTCACTTGATCCCACCGCAGCAAAGTTTGGATTAACTAGTCCATGGACAGCCACTAATTACTTGTATGAGAAGCAGGCCACTAGGCCAGCCCTTAGGAAGTGGAACCAATTGAGGGAAGGCAGTCGGAAAGAAGAGCCTTCTGAATGCTTACTGGAGAGGAGTGTTGATACTGGAGGGAGCAAGGGCTGTCAAGCCATTTCCCTGAAGACAAGATCTACCAGAAGGAAGAAGAAAGTTGTTCTGCCCCTCACCAAACCCAACAGAATGGCACGGAAAGCTGAGTGTATGGGGAAACCGCAGCTTGTTGACAGAAGTGGGGCAGTTACAGATAGGGAGAAGGCTAGAGAAGTGGGAACCTCTGAAAAGATTCATATATATCCTAATAATATGCAATCTTTTTAATAAGAGGCTTTAGTTTACTCCTAGTGCAGCTTGGTTTTGATAGCAAGACCTTAAAGGTTGGATTTTTCTTTTCACTTAACATCAGTTTTATGTCCGTGCAACTCCATTGATTCCAGCGGAGTTCTCTCTGATTTCCACTGGTGTGTGAGATCAAAACCAGCCTCCCCTTCCCACACCCCATTCTGTCTTTACACAGTTGGGGAGATCACAAACACAAGCATCAGATTTGTTTTCCAGTTTAATTAGAGCAACTCTCCTTCATGAAACCACTTACCACCAATAAACTGACAGGCAAGAAAACATGGATTGGGGAAAAAAAGGAATCACTGAAAAAGAAAGAAAACAGAAGAAATAAACTAAACTCCATCTGTGGTTGCTGGTCAGACTCCTTTTGTTTGCCATCATTCTCCTCTTCTGCTTGAGCCTCCCTCTAGGCAGCAGCTCTTGCAGACAGAGTACAATAAGGACTAAATCCAAACTCCTCTGCCATGAGTGAGGAAGGTACTCAGGTCGTGGAAGGAGGGTGGCTAGATGTTGGAGAGCTACAAAGAAGTACATGTGGACCCTTGGACCCTGGAAGAGTATGTGGCAATTTGCTGGAAGTTAGAAGGAGGGCAGGCTAAGGAAGATGAATTCCTTTCCATATTCCACACAGTTCCCAGATTCTGGACTGGATCCTTAGCCACTGCACTTAGGAGTTGTCCTTGAGTGAGGACTAAGAGCCAGATTCCACTCTGTTATATCCATGTAAGTAACTCCCCTAAAGGCTGTGGGAGTTGATCTCAGGTTACCCTGTTGTACTTGAAAGCAGAATATGGCTCTTGATATCTCACTGGTAGTGTTGTTGGTGAGGTGATTCTTACTCGCACGGTGTGACAGAATGCGCCCTGTACTCACACCATATGCTATTGTAGTAATCTTTGTACACTTTGGCCTAGTGAGGTATCATTTGAAAACTAATAACTTGCTGCTCAATAGTATGATGAAATGGATGGAGCACCATTGTATATAAAGTTATGAATTCACCCTCTATGATGTCAGTAGCACCTGTTAAACTTCCATAGCCCTGATTAGGCAGGAATGGTTAAGCCGGTCTGTCTTAAACAAAGGAGTGTGTGTTTACCTCAATTTACATATAAGTAGTAAACAAGGTCCCTGAGAGACCAAGAGGGAGACCAGGCAAATCTGCATTTCAGTATACACAGGGGAAAAGTGAAAGCATGGAGACATTTTCTCCCAGACTCTTCATCACCTTCTTTGAATAAATGTTGCTTTGTGGGGTAATCCTCAGGAGAACCCCCCCCCTTCCAAGGGGGACTTGGCTACCAAAGTGAGGGGCAAAAACACCCCAGCCTTTTCTATTTTTTTCTCACGCGTAAGAAGACAAAGGAACTAGCCCTTTGGACTTTGGGAGGAATTCTGACCTGACAATTTGGTCAGCAATGCTGGGAACCAGTGGTAAGGATTTTACATGAAACCCAGGCTAGTTTAAGTACTAGAAAGCATTTTAACTTTTTTTTTTCTCTTGTAATATTTAATGCCTTATACTTGTACTCATTTAAAATCTGTCTCTTTGTAGTTATATAAACTTATATATATTTTTTAATCAATATCAATCCAGGGTTGGAGTTACCCAAATAGTTTGACCACAATTAAAATAGCAAACTGTTACAAATTGACCCCTTGCAAAGGCACCAGACCTCTAATATCTGAACTGTCCGGGACAGGGCTAGACAATGCAGAATATACATCTTTGGGGAAAATTCAGGACTGGGCATATGTTGGTCACCCTGAAAGTAGTAACCAAAGCTGCTGGAAGCCAGTGTGCTGGAGTATTGCTGACAGGCTGCTGGGGTCAGAGTTGCTGGACCAGGGCTGTGGCTATACATAGACACTCAGGGTGTGACCTGCATGCTGGCAGGCTGATTGTGAGCGACCCAAGTTGGGAGTTACAACAGCAAAGCATTGTGAGGCACCCAAGGTTGCAAGGCAAGTGGTAACATAACCCCTCACTGGTCTGGATTGCACCCCAGAATGTGACCCATTGACGAGGTTAAACTGAGCCTAAGAACGAATTTTCTCCTGAGAGCTATTGACAGAAATGTTGGGGAGGATTTTGCCTTCCTTTTGTGGGGAATTGTCACAACATCAGGTAAGTTTCCACAACACTATCACTTTGGTGTAGCTGTGGAAAGACAGGAATTCGATGGGACTGTACAAGAAAATGGTGTGGATCTTTTTATTGACTTTTCTTGAGGTGAGGGTGGTGCCTATATACTAGAGTGTTGATCACCTTAGAAATATTATAGACACATCTTTGTCAAATCACAACTAGCACTTTCTAATCACCGGGAACTCAATTCTGCCCCTTGTCATGACCCTGCACAGATTATGGGTTCCTGACAAAACTCTAGTCGGGGCATCAATTAGAGCAGTCTAGCAGCTACTCGAACTTGCTTCGCCTTCAAGGTCCCCAAGGGAATAGTTAGTGAATTTGACATGCCCCCTATGTTGGCATGATGTAAGGAGGCATCCAGGGCGCTGGAACAATTTGTTCAGTGGGGGTGCTGAGAGACATTGAACCAAACTGAATCCTGTAGATGATGGAAACCACTTCAATCCAGGGGGTGCAGCAGCACCTCTAGTTTCAGCCCCTATGGAGGCAGCTGGTGCATGCAGGGGTGCTGGACCAACTTTTAGAGTGGGGGAGCTGCTGATGGAAACCATGTACTCGGAGTTTATTACTACTTCAAGCCAGGGGGTGCAGCAGCACCCCTAGGTTCAGCAGGAGCCAATTTCACTGACTTTATGCCAGCAGGCAGCTCCCCTTTGCAGAAGAATTCTCCACTGGCCAGTTGTAGGCAGAATCCGTTCCCATTGTGCTACCCAAACAGGGCAAAGGGGATAGAGCATAATGGAGAATCTAGTCCGGGGTGGCCAAACTGTGACTCGTGAGCCATATGTGGCCCTTTTACTATTAAAGTGTGGCTTGTGGAACCCCTCTGACACCGCCCCCCATTCTCCACCTACCAGATGGGGAGGGGGAGCTTAGGATGTCTGCCTTGCAGTGGGGTAGTGGAAGAGGGGATACTGCCCAGCATGGCAGGGGGGCCTTGAGGCTCCAGCCCCCTGGGGTACACCTGCTGGGGCTCAGGGCTTCAGCAGGAGTGGGGCTGAAGCCCTGCGCCCTGTTAAGCACCTCCCATGGGGCTGAAGCCCTGTGCCCCAGCTCTCAAACTTCAGAAGATTGTCATATGGGGCTCAGAGGTTCAGTAAGTCTGGGCACCCCAATCTAGTCCATGGAGAATCAACTGTGCATTACCAAATGCTGTTAATGCCTACTAGATACCTTCATTTTGCAACACAAACTTATGCGCATACATTTTAAAATGACTCTGGAAACTGGATGTATTGGTACCCAGGGTGGAACCAGCACACCTTCTATTTCCTTCAGCAGGGGCAACACTTTTCTCTCTGTTGTGTAGAGTGTGACCTTCAGGTCTCTTGCGTAACACTCCACAAAGGGACTCCTGTCGACTCAACATTGAAAGGCATGATCCCGCTCAGCTATGCTGCAGCAGCCATGGGGCTGCCCTGCCAGATTCCCAACCAGACATATTTGCATTTTTTCCTTTTAGCTCTCTACCATTAAGTTCCTCCCTGCTGAGACTTCAGTTCCTTTACTGAAGACCTTCAAACAGAGCAGTGCGTGATCTGTCAAATACAAAAAAGCAGATTAGAAAGCTCGCTTTTGAGTGTGTGGATGTGTGTAATAAATGTTGGCAGGGAAAGTCCTGCTTCCAATATAAAAGGAAAAGAAGTATTTCCCTTCAAAAACATGTCCAAGATCAGACACAGTATATAGAACTGGAATAGCCTCCATGAAATGCACACTGTCTAATTTGTAACCCTGATTTAAGGACAAAGCCGGGCCTGGGCAGCAGGCAGCAGAGTGCCCACTAAACAATGAATGGGCAAAATCATAGCCGGGCAAAAGTAAGTGTGGAGTAGCACAGGCACTCAAAAGTGTGAGCACCCCAAATTCTACATGCCAAATCAATTTTAAGCATTTGTAGGATGCTTCTGAACCTATAGCCATAGCTATTAGTGTGGAATATAGGGGAATGATAATTTCCTGTATGCTGTGGAGTCTGCACAGCTGGAACCAGAAGTCAGTGTCTGTGTCTCTCTCTCTCTCTCTCAAGAGTTTCTAATGACCAGTGAATAACAACAAGATCTCTCGTAGACATAAAATATTATTCAGGGTCTCCCAGAACCCTCAAGATTATTACATAGGTTATGTTTTGAGAGATTTGCTCTGTTTCTGACAGAGTAGAAACCACTGCTTCTGGTGCAGCACTTTCCCGTGTCCACATCTGCCATTATCGCAGACGAGGGTTAAGTCTCCAGAATATTGCCGTGTTTTGGCATACAGCCTGATTGTCGGCCCAGGCCTGTGAGGTGCTTATCAACCTTCAGTCCCCATTGACTTCAACGAGAGCGGGAGGTGTTCTGTAATCTTTTTAGAGTTGTTCAGTAACTGGGAGGTTTGCAGTCTAAGTGCTGTGACCAAAAGTGGGATTTGGGTACCAGAAGGTACTATGTCACTGATACATATTTAACCCAATTTGGTGATCTTTTGCTGAGAGAGAGACTTTTTCTAGGGCCGTGCACTGAAGCAGGATGTTCTCATATAGGACTGGATATCCCAACTGAACCAAATGTTCAAACAATTTCAAATGCATTTAGAAAGACAGTGAGTGATGTAAAATTTTTAGAATAAAAATTTGGAAAGCTAACATTGCATGTAATTTTGTTTGCATAAGCGATTTTAAATGTGCACAGACTCAAATGTACAAAATGTGTGCCTATTGAAATGTTAGTCAGTAAAAACACTGCAACAGTTGCCCTCTCCCATAACTTTTCAGTGTGGTTACAAATAGATTGTGTGACAACATGGTCTGTTCCTTAAAGGCAATACTGCCTAGCGATCAACCCACCCCAGCACATGGCATGGCCCTTTAAGGGTTTGAAAGATGCCCTAAAAGAGACCTAAGTGGGATAAGGCTAGAGAGGAAGCAGTCCTGGGAATGAGCAGTGCTTGGGATGCAATTGCGTCAATGTATCTTTAGGAACCAGGGCCAAGAGCCTTAAAGAGAGGGCGGGGCAAGTTTTCCCCCTCAGCTAACCAATCAGGAATAAAATGGGGATGAGCATATATGCTGCCTACCCTCTGAGCCTAAGGACTAAGTGGGGCCAGTTGAGGGAGAATCTGGCAAAGACTCTTCAGCAGGCTGAAGGGCCCCCTGCTCCAGGATGAGAGCTGGGGACTCTCGGCTTAAGTAGAGAGGCTACCCAGGCTCCAGGGATTCAGTCCTGAGGGCAGTGGTCCACAAGAGGAACAGAGAATTGAGAGTTGAGCCCAGGAGAGGTGAAAGACTTGTGTTTTTTGTTTAATGCGGGACTATTGTCACAGAGGTGTTTCTTTTGAGACTGAATATCCAAAAGGGGACTGAACTTCTAAGTGACCTGGCTGCAGGGCTGGACCACAGAAGACCAGACAGAGGGGACTAAGGGTAAGGCCCAGCAACCCAGGGCTGGCCCACAACATTTTGGCACCTGAGGCGGGGAGCTCAAATGATGCCCCCATGCCCCCTTGCTTGGGCCAAAACTTTGAAAGGTCTCAATTCTGCCTTCTTCCTCTTCTACTCCTATCATGGTACTGCTCTGCTACCTGCCCCAATAAAGGAGAACTAGCAACTTAAAATGCCTTGTTCAAAAAATTTTATGTAACACTTACATTTGCTGTTCAGGCGCTTGCAGACAAGAAAAGTTAACTTTCATAGTAAACACTGGCATTTTTATCTGTTTGAATAATCAAAGTGGTGCCTTCTGTACCTTCTTGGTTGCAAAGATTTGAACTGCTTCCTGCTGAAGGTCCACAGTCTGGGCCAGCTCATGCTCTATTGAGATGGTTGCAAGGCCAACCAGTCTCTCCTGTGTCATTGTGGAGCATAGATGTGTTTTTTATTAACTTCAGCTTGGAGAAGCTGCGTTCTCCACTGGCAACTGTTACAGGAAGTGTTAGAAGTATGCGCAGAGCAACAAAAGCATTTGGAAAGAGGGTGGTCATCTTATTTGTGCATATATATTCCAGAACAGCCTTTGGAGTTGATCCTGCTGAAATGTATCTTGAAAGGGCTTTCAGTTCATCACCTAAATCACTTGCATCAATATCGCACATGTCATCATGTGTCAACACTGTCTCTAGTGCCCTGCATTGCTGGTGTAGGTCTTCTTCAGGTATAGTGAGGAGTTTTGGAATATCATACAACATCGCAAATATACTGCTGTGTTCCTTGAGCTGCATGAAGCGTTCTTCAACTGACTGTATTGCACAATCTAGCACCTGGTTAAAGAATTCAACTTTGAATTGTTTGGGGTCTCTTATGGAATTATCCTATGCCTCGTAATCAAAATGTCATGTTCTTCGGTGACTCTTGTATTCTTGAATGGGTAGGAAAATAGCTTCAATGTGAAGTTCCTCTGCCAACTTCTGTGCACTCTTCAGAATGTTTTGAAATCCCTCATCTGACCAGTAAGACTGTAGGTATGACTTTGCTTTGTTCAGTTGTTTCATTGCTCCAGATATATCAAGGTCAACACCTTGGAGTCTCTTGCTTACAACATTTATTTCAAACAGTATGTCATGCCACAACACTAAGCCACACAGAAATTTGAAGTTATGTATGTTTCTGGTGATTCCAGTTCCCTCTGCCACCGTCCTCCCATGAACAGTTCCTGTCATAGTATTATCCTCCATAATGGCAACTATGGCATCATCTATCTTCCCAATTTGGTGTTTGATAGGCTTTATCACCTCCACTTGACTTTCTAATTGTGTGGCACTCAGTGGTTTCAGTGTCAGAGAGGATGTTCCCAGATGTTGCTTCAAAATTTGCCATCGATGAGTTGATGCAGAGAAAAATACATAGATGCTTTGAATTACATTAAAAATTCAGCAGCCTCACTAGAAGCTGACACTGCATCACTGACCACCAAGATCAATGAATGAGAACTGCATGGGACAAAAAAACCTTGAGCGTTTAACCCTTGGATCCATATCTGCACTCCTCTGTTCTTTCCTCTCATGTTGGCACCATTATCGTAGCCCTGACCTCTCATGTCAGCTATTGCAATTCCCATATCTTCCAGCTTTTTAAGAAGCACATTTGTCATACCAGCTCCTGTAGTATCATCAATGTCAATACATTCTAGAAAATGCTCTCTGACAATCACCATTGCAGGCACATTTTCACTAGGTTCTGTTGTTGTTACAAAACACACCATTAAAGTCATTTGTTCCATATGGCTGATTTCAGGTGTGCAGTCTAGAATAACAGAGTAATATCTTGCTGACTTCAGATCTGCCACAATCTTCTGTTTGACTTTTGTTGCCAGTAACTGTATGATCTCATTTTGAATTGTTTTTCCAAGGTAGTGGTGTGTGTACATTTCTTGAGTGGTGACTCCTTCTTAGATGCTCCTGGAGTACAGCATCAAACTCAGCCATCAGCTCCACAATTTTAAGGAGGTTTCCATTGTTTGGCACATACAGCTAATCTGAAGTGCCACAAAGTGCTAGATTTTGGGTAGCC
The DNA here is from genome assembly GCF_011386835.1 of Chrysemys picta bellii. Lineage (NCBI taxonomy): Eukaryota > Metazoa > Chordata > Testudines > Emydidae > Chrysemys > Chrysemys picta. Next base: position 152,198,081 of record NC_088793.1, on the reverse strand, counting down.
AGCATTCTCACAATAGCAATGAGCCTTTTCAGAAGATTTTGCCAGTAAAGAGACTCTGATGCAATCTTCTCTTGATGCTGATCATCTATGGTGGCCTTTAACCTTAGTCTCATCTCAAGCTCTTTCCACCTATGGAATGCTCTCTGGTGATTTGCTGCCTTCTCATGGCATGCCAGATTTCTAGCCAGATTTTTCCAGTCCTTTGTTCCTGTAGAACCCAATGTGGCTGGAACATTAGACTGGAAGAGTCTGCAACAAAAACAGTATGCAGCATTCTGGGTTTTTGAGTACATAAGCCATGGCTTCTCCACTTTGTCACCATTGGGGATTTAATGCCAGTAATGTGTTGGATGGAAACGTCTATTTTCATTGTCTTTGGGGAACATGACGTTTTTTCACTTGCTATGGTTCATGCAGTACAAGGAAGTCCCTCAGGCTACTGCTCAAGTGGGTCCACAGTCCTGGATCATCTAGACTTAAGGAACTAAACTCAGCAGCAGCTGTTTCTTGCACTCCACCACACTCTTCTCTGATCTACACTTTTCTTCAGGAATGTGCATGGTTATATCCATTTGAGATGGAGATATGGATGCTGCAGTAGCTGCCAGGTCACCTGCACTTTGACTAACTGGAAGATCCGGCATCTCCTCATCACTCACATCCTCACTGGGGCCGGAAGGCTCACCGTGAACATTTGTGTCTATGTATCTCAGGAGAGCTCCTTCCTGCTTAGATAGAAAAGCTTCCTTTGCTTTCTTTCTTTTTCTGAATGCTGCCCCAGAGGGGTGTTTTCTTCTTTCACTCATGACTGCAGTTCTGTGCCAGCTATAGTGGCTCTCAACACTCAATTGAAGGGGACAAATAAGCAGGCTGGTAGCAGGGCCTGAGTGAGGGAAGATATCAGTGTATTAGGGGCCTAACTGGCTCCTACTACTTCAGTGGACTGCCTGTTCTCCTCAAGTGGGTTCAGGGAAGCAGCAGGAAACAGGAAGCTCCCTGAGATGCTGACGTTAATCATTCCAGGCTCCTGGGGGTGCTAGAGAGGTACATAAGAGGCTCCTCCTCCTCTCTCTCCCTGCAGCTCCTGCTGCTTTCGGTTATTCCCTCTCACCTTTTCTTCTGCCTGCCTGTTATGTCTCTTGTGCACTCTTTCCTCTAGCACAGCGCTCCACCATCTCTGTGCATCTAGAGCAGAGAGAATGCATACGTACCAACAGCAGACACAATTTTCTACACTCTGGGTCCTAGTGGTGCCCCCCCACCGTCTGGCACCTGAGGCAGCCACTTCAGTTCGCCTCATGGTAAGGCCAGCCCTGCAGCAACCTCATGTCCAACCACAAGGGAGACTGCTGGTGAGTTGCTTATGGGCATGTGGGGCTCGCTCAGGGGTATGCAAGAGTAATTTCCCTAAACTAGATCCCAGCAACAATTGTTTCAAAGAGGTGTTTGAATGAGGGGAGGGAGCATGGTCCCACGGACAGGGCACTGTGTTGTGACTCTGGAGATGTGGGTTTTAGTCCTGGCTCTACCATGGGCCAGCCATTTCTCCTCTCCATGCCTTGGTTTTGCCAGTTGTGAAATGGTGTTAGCGATACCTTATGGTAAAGTGGCTTTAGATCTATGGGTGGAAAGTGCTACAGAAGAGTTAGCTATCATTTATTATTATTTATTCTGGGCTAAATTCTTCTCTCAGTTCCACCCATGCCACCCCACTGAAATCAACAGTTACAAAGGTGTAACTAACGCCTTATATACTCAGGAAGCTAGCACAGTTGCAGCCACTAGGTTAGCCCTAGTTCAGCTAAGAGTCAGAGCAAGGGTTAATTATGAGCAGTGCTAATCAGCTGAGAACAGACACAAGGAGGAACTCTAACTTGTGGATAGCACCTGTTCAGCTAGACTGATTGCTGCCCTAGTTCAATTTTCACAAATAGACAAGGCCTCCAAGCCAAACGTGATGTCTAGCTTTTTTCCTTGAATCCTTGGAATGTGGACACCACCCATATTCCTGTGACAGAGGACCTCAGAGTATAGACAGCTCCAACGTATGTAATCAATTTCCAAACACCTAGAAGATAATAAGGTGATAAGTAACAGTCAGCATGGATTTGTCAAACTACCCTATTAGCTTTCTTTGACAGGGTAACAAGCCTTATGGATGGGGGGAAGTGGTAGAGATGGTATATCTTGATTTTAGTGAGGCTTTTGATATTGTCTCACATGATATTCTCATTAACAAACTAGGGAAATACAACTTAGATGGAGCTATTACAAGATACATGCATAATTGGTTGGAAAACTGTTCCCAGAGAGTAGTTATCAGTGGTTCTCAGGCAAGATAGAAGGGCATATCAAGTGAGGTCCCGCAGGGGTCAGTTCTGGGTCCGGTTCTGTTCAATGTCTTCATCCGTGATTTAGATAATGGCATAGAGAGTACAACTTAATGAAAAAGTTTGTGGATGATACCAAGCTGGGAGAGGTTACAAATGCTTTGGAGGATACGATTAAAATTCAAAAGGAACTGGACAAATTTGAGAAATGGTCTGAAGTAAATAGGATGAAATTCAATAAGGACAAATGCAAAGTACTCTACTTAGGAAGGAACAATCAGTTGCACACATACAAAATGGGAACTGAGAATTCCTAAGAAGGAATTCTGCAGAAAGGGATCTGAGGATCACAAGCTAAATAAGAGTCAACCGTGTAATGCTGTTGCCAAAAAAGCAAACATCATTTCTGGGACATATTAGCAGGAGCGTTGTAAGCAAGACACGAGAAGCAATTCTGCTCTGCTGAATTAGGCCTCAACTGGAGTATTGTGTCCAGTTCTGGGCACCACATTTCAGGAAAGATGTGGACAAATTAGAGAGAGTCCCAGAGAAGAGCAACAAAAATGATTAAAGGATTAGAAAATATGACCTATGAGGGAAGACTGATTAAAAATGCGGTTTGTTTAGTGTGGAGAAGAGAAGATTGAGAGGGGACATAACAGTTTTCAAGTACATAAAAGGGCGTTACAAGGAGGAGGGAGAAAAAATTGTTCTTCTTAACCTCTGAGGATAGGACAAGAAGCAATGGGCTTAAATTGTAGCAAGGAGAGTTTAGGTTGAACATTAGGTAAAACTTCCTAACTGTCAGGGTGGTTAAGCACTGGAATAAATTTGCCTAGGGAGGTTGTGGAATCTCCATCACTGGAGAGTTTTAAGAGTAGGTTAGACAAACACCTGTCAGAGATGGTCTAGATAATACTTAGTCCTGCCTTGAGTGCAGGGGACTGGACTAGAAGGCCTCTTGAAGTCCCTTTCAGTCCTATGAGCCTCTGTTTAAATTACCTGGTGACTCTTCAATGAATAGGTTGCAGCCTATTTCCTTCCATTCCTTTTCAGCTTTCATTTTCTGCTGCAATAACTCAGCTAGGAGTGTTTATGGCTCTCCCTTTCGTTCCATAATAGCAAGTGAGAAGGGAAAGTGGCCAGGGAGCCACAAAGGAGTCTGTTGAAAGGGGAGCCAAGTACAGTAAGGAAGTGATAAGTTTAAAACTTCCTGATTCTTCCCTTGGGCCACTGCTTTTAGGCTATTAGGTTGGCTTGACAAATCCCACCTCCTCCAACCCAACTGTTTGCTTTGCAGGCAGCTGCTTACAAGGCCAGTGTCAGCTAAAGCTGAGGGCAAAGGGTAAGTTGAACACTTCCATCCCCAACTCTATTCCCCCTGTATACTGAGGGGGTACTGAGCGGGGCACTGAGTAACAAACAGTGGGAACCAGAAGATGAAAGGATGTAGATGGGGGTCATAGAGATCCTCGAGAGTGAAAAAAGGAACTTGAATTAGCTGCAGGCCAGTGACTAATCAGGGTCCAAACCTATATATTGTATTAGGATGTGTCTATTCTGGAGTGTTGATCAGTTATACTGGTTTAGTTAAACCACTCTACTTATACCAGTAGTTGCTCTTATTCTAGAATGAGAGTGGCTCTTTTGGCTTGGTTTAGCTTAACCCACTTCCAAAGTGACAAAACAGAGAAAAAAAAAACATACTCTTTTATACTGAGACAAGAATGAGCACATGGAGGGGTATACCCAGATAACTACTGTAGTTTATATTCACATCCTACCTGTATAGTGGTATAACTTTCCCCAGTAGACAGCCCTTAGGAGTATAGAATCTTCCAGTTTGTCATGTCTTCAGTGAAAACAGCTACATAGAGCAATTTTTAAAAACAAAACAGGCTTATTCTTTTCATTTCTAAAAACCCCTTTTCTATTCTGATTGGGAACATTGGCGTTAAATAGTGTCAGTGATATTACGATGGGTTTTCCAATAACCAACTGCCTGGTTAATAATAGAGACTGATACTTACAAAGTTCCCTTCATCCAAAGATGCTTTACAAATGTTACAAATTAGCTTTCTAGCTATGTACTCCACCAATCTTTGAAATGCAGCTACCACTGGTGGGAAACAGCATCTTATATAGCAGCTCACAGTACCACTTGGCAACAGTTTAAGATGGGAAATGAAGAATACCATAGCCCGGAGATAGTGCAGTGAAAAATTGGGCTGTCAGAATGTTTTACCCAAGTGGAATTAGGCCATGGTAATCTAAATATGGAAGAGGTCACCCTGACTTATTTAATGCCATGTTGAGGGTCAGAGTTCCCCATTTCACAGTTGGCACACTTGATAAAGAGATGGTAGATGGCTCTACTTGCTCCTTTTCAGCTTAAATATCCTGTGCTGTTTGAAGCTGAGAATTTTTTTTTTAAAGAAGTTTTTTTAAGCATTAGTATTTGCATAACAATGATTCCTAGAAGCCCCAGTCAGGGGTTAAGCCCCATTGTATTGGGCACTGTGCTTCTATATAGTGAAGACGGTTCCAGCCCCAAAGAGCTTACAGTCTAATTCAGATGTAATTGATGTGAGTGGAGGAAAAAAACTTCCCCTCCCTGTGGCACTGGAGGCTGATTCAGATTGGGCAGGCCACATAGAATGATTTACAATGAAGTTTTAAAGACAAAGATCCAACATCAGGCACTGACGCTCTTTTTAAGAAAGACCTAGGCAAACTGGAGAGCAACAAAAATGATAAAAGTTTTCAAAAACCTGACTTATGAGGAAAAAGCTAAAACATCTGGATATCTTTAGTCTTGAGAAAAGCCTGGTGCGAGGGGGAACCTGATAAGTCTTAAAATATGTTAAGGGTTGTTTATAAAGTGGACAGTGATCAATTGTTCTCCATGTCCACCGAAAGTAGGACAAGAAGTAATGGGTTTAATCTACAGCAAGGGAAATTTAGATTAGATACTAGGAAAAAGCTTTTGAAGTATAAAGGGTAGTAAAGGTCTGGAATAGGCTTCCAAGGAAAGTTGTGGAATCCCCATCATTGGAGGTTTTTAGGAACCGGTTAGACAAACACCTGTCAGGGATGGTCAGGGTTACTTAGTCCTGCCTCGTCACAGAGGGCTGGCCTAGATGGCCTGTTGAGGTCTCTTCCAGCCCTACACTCTGACTTGATGATCATTTACTCCTTCCAGTGCAACACTGGAGAAGGGTGAGGGGCAGAGCTGCTTGGGAATGGACCTGCAAAGTGGAACAAGCTGCTGTTGGAAAGTAGGCTGAGTCCAGACCTTGCCATCTCTAAGGCAGGTGGCACAGCCCATCTCTTTTCAAAAGCATTTCCTTAAGATATGGGTTGGGTCCCTTAACTCCACTCGAAGTCTGACCCTTCTGCTGAGAAGCCATGCAGGAGGAAAGAGCACTTCTCATGTAGGAGGCATTCTATGCTCTAGGCAGAGTGCTCAGATGTGATGAGTGCTTCAGAAGTGCATATAACTCCTCTGTGAGGCAGTTCCCGTGACCATTAGGTGGGTAACTGAGGACATTCAATAACAAGGCAGTGGCAAGGCTGATATTTCAGAAATGCCCATCTTCTTCCAGCCCCAAACCGAGCCCACTAAGCCATAAGAATGCTGGGTCAGAACAAAGGTTCATCTAGCCCAATATCCTGTCTTCCGACAATGGCCCATGCCAGGTGCTTCAGAGGGAATGAACAGAATGGGTGATCCATTCCCAGCTTCAGAGACTAGGCAAACAGAGGCTAGGGACACCATCCCTACCATACTGCCTTTTCCACTCACCTTAAATGCTGTTGTGATGTTATCTGATTAAAATATGACTATATAGATCATAGTTGCAACCACAGTTATCTATTTGCAGCAAATCTTATACAAAAGTTGTCAAGTGAGGTGTCTATGAAAAGGTTAGATTATGCTGTATGTATGTATCATTTTTGTATTTGAAGTTATAAGTATTGGCTCTATATCTGGATTTCAAATGTTTGCTCCTGGGGTACTACCCATGAGGTAGCTAGCCAGCACATCAGGGAGGGACTATTCAAATTGCATGGCCCACCAAAAGAACATTTAACTGACAGTGGACCACGGGAGATGCCCATCTACACTTAATGGACTTTCCTGCTGTGACTAGTTAAAATGCATTGATGTGGGACTCCAGACTCCATCTTGTTACTGTAATTTTCCATGGTAAGAACAATGGGATGCCCTCCAAATGGCAGAAGCTATAAAAGGCCCTGGAAACACTTCAATTTTGCCTCTTTCTTGCCCAAACCTCTGGACTATGGACTATACTAATGGGGGCATTCTAACCAATGGACTGAGGTCCTTCCAATGATTTGGAAGCAGCTAGAGACTTAATTTAAGCCAGCAGTTTATTCCATCACTGCTACAAGCCTGAACCAAGAACTTTACAATTACTGTATGTTTTTAATTCCTTTAACTAATTTTAACTCTCTTCTTTCTTTTTCTTTCTGTGATATAAGAACTGGAATGCCCAAGGAAACTGCTTTTATGACTTCTTGTTAGCCAGTGTGGTGAAACAGGAGTTTACTGTTGTGGCTGGTTTGGTATATCCTATGAAAGAATAACTGCCAGTTTTGGGTTATGTTTGCCCCATTTCTCAGCAGTTTGTCCTGAATTTGGCATCCTCAGTTGTGACTCATTAAGTCATGGTTACAGCTGTTTATCCAACAGTTTCCAGTGTCACCCCAGCAGAATTCCAGACAAAAGGGACAATCAGATATGCATAGATAGCCACTAGATGTGGGTCTGAATTGAAAGCTCAGAGCCATACACCTTGGAACTTAAGAAATAATTATCTTTACCAAGTTCCCATATACATGCGAGGTGCCTCATATACAAGACCTGTCCCAAAGTGCATGCACTCTATTTAACATGACACCAAGGGAGGATCATAGACAGCCAATGGGAGAGGAAAGAAAGAATGACAGTGATACCCAGTAAGACACGTGCACATCTTAATGGTTCGATGATTTCCCCATACCCCTTGCTTTGGAAGAATTATTTGTTAACTGTCTCCCCTTCCCTCACTTGTCACAGATCTTGTGGAAGAAGGGAGTTGTGCGTGGGATTTGAACGTGGTGACAGAGATGGCTTTATGAACAAACTTGAAGATGGCAATTAAATCTGAGGTGTTTTGAAATCCAGATCTGAATCCAGACTGTGACTAGAGCCCATCTCCTCATGGCTTTGTACTATAGGAGAGAGCCTTGCTCTTGATTAGGTAGAACAAATGTTTAACTATTACTTGTTAAAGAATATAAATAAAACAGCATGCTGGGATGGAACTGCTTTTCACAGATGTCCTGTTTCCTGTGTGTGCCACACACACATGCTGTGCTCCATCCCCGTTTTTTCCCCTCTGAAGGAAAGGAAGCTGACAGGTCTCATCAGCTTAGCTGTTTGGGTGCTTTTAGGTTGACATATGAAATCTCTCTCACCTATGATGATTCTTCAAAGCAGAGGTATGAACAGGCACTCTCAGATATTAGAAGCCCTTGCTGATCAGTTTGATTTAGTGGTGGAGACACTCTATAATCTTTCGTGCCCCTGGACAATTAAAGAGGGCTGTCTGGGCAAGCAGCCAAGATGCCATTTACCCAGAGGGCAGATTCCAACTGGATTTGTCCTTTTTAAAACATCAAAATTGACAAAGATTAGGCTTGGCATAGACTTTCAGTGTTTTGGTGCCAGACTGGTAGATGAAGCAGAGACTTAACAGTGGGGTAAAAGAGCAGGAATCTTAAATATGAAGGTACAACGTTGCTACAGTAGGCATCTCAGTTCAGCATTAAGTGCATGCAGGTGCTGGGAAGGACTTTCTGATTACATAGACACTGCTGCTAGTTTCTTTGTGACTGGCTGGAAGCAGTTCACACAGAGGTGAGGGGCTGGTGTCAAGGCTGATTTGCATGAGTAATGCCAGTTGGAATATAAAGATAGCCCTGACCAGTTCAGTTTGTGCGATGGAGCCATTGTATCAGTTGATACCGCCACTCTGTGGAATTGTTTTTTTCCAACCCATACAATCAATGGCCATGACATTGGCTGTCTGTTTTTATTTAAGTGGTGCTTAAGTTTCTCCTGTTGGCAACTTTGATGGAGTTTGTGAGAGAGTTCCAATGTTCAGAAATGAAACTCATGTTAAGTAATGTGGCAAGTAGGAGGGACTGTAGCGATGAGATCTTTAATAAACATGCTAAAGCTTAACTATTAGCAGTCTCTTCACAGTTTGCATTCTTGGGACCCTCGTATAGTCCAAAGTTATGTCACTCCTGACATCTGACTCACTTTCTTAGGTTAGGCTTCTGTACCAGATATGGATTGGCTACAGAGTTTCCATCGCGGTGAGAGATACAAAAGATGTGCTCTCTGAGATACTTGCATGCACTGCCAGGTATGTCTGTTACCAGCTCCAGTAAGGTATGTTACACATGGCTATACCTAGTGACTGAACATTAGAATACAATAGTAGTATTCTATGGGAACCTGCCCTCATAACTGATATGTAAGTGCAGCCCTGCAGACTACAGATTGGGGTATTGTATACTGGGATCTGTAGTCTTGGCAGATTGCACCATCATATTAAAGGGGGAACACTTTTGGCCTTATTTGGGTCTACAGTTTTAGAAAATTGCACATATGGCTGGACTTCTGACTTGCATAAGCACTTCCTGCACCTCCATGGCACGTGCAACAAAATGTGTGTGCAAATGACCAGTTAAAATATGTACCTTCCCTCTCTAATCTGCACTAGGAACCATGGCGTGGGAGAAGACAATTTTGTGCTAATGCTTTGATTACGACAACCCACAGAAGTTAAAATGAAACTAAATGACATTTTCATTCTGTTTACCTGATCATCTATAGTTCAAGCATGACTCAAACACATGAAGTGTTTCCTGATTTTTATTGCCTTTTGTTAGGAATTCAGCCAAGTTCATTGAAATAAAGTTTGCTGAGGTTCAGAAACTTTTTGATTCAATCTGGGCAAGATTTTGAGTGGAACAGGAAGCTCTGATGCATGTCTTTGCATCATAACAGTGTGAAATTGGCAGCTTCAAGTGGTTTGGATATGAAATCCAGTAAAACACTAGTTTGAAGTGAATCTTGCTGAGGGAGTGGGACTTGATACCCCTGAGTTTTTAGAAAGCAGATGGATCAAACCAGGGAAATGTTTTGCTCAAACCCTTACAAAGAGAAACTGCCAAATCTTGCCCCAATCCTCATTACTCTGTACATGAAGTAATACAGATATTGAGCAAAAGCAAAGATCGTTTTTATAAATAAAAAGCATTTGTAAAAAATCTCCAAAACACAGACCTTGTTGGATCTGCGTATAATTGCTATTAGGGTGATTTATTGAACTGTCCCAGCAGCCAGCTACAGACAGTGCAGTATTGTTCAGCCAGAGATGTGAACTCATGCATAGCTACCAGAGCCTCCTTCCTAATCAACTGCAGCATTGAGTCCACTGGCTCCGTGAATCTTCCAAGACTTTGCAATATATTGCCTAGGATCTCTCCCTCTAGCAAGTCTTTTCTGTCCTGTTACTGGGGTGCGAGTAGTCTCCATTGAAAGCTTTCTGAAAGTCGAGAGACTCTCCTACAAGCTGTATTTGGCTGTTTCCTGAGCAAGAAGACCTAAAACCCAGAAATGTTAATGACCTAATGTGAATGGTTTAGTCCGTTATACTGTGGAACTGCCTCAACTGGGCCTCCACCTCGTGGGGAGTGGTAGTTTTTGGTTGGTGGTTTTAAACAATGGCAATGATCCAGATTGTTTTTGGTTACAATGGTGCCTCCACTGACCCCAATTTGAAGTAACTCCAGTGACTTCTGGACTTGCACAAGTGCACTTACAAGCAATATTTTTGTCCAATGTCAATTGCTCCCTATGCCCTTTTACTCACTTTCTCTACATACAGTCTCAACACCGCTGATTTGAGAACCTTCTCCTCTACAGCTTCTGACATATGGAACCCGTTTCCTGTTTCTCAACCGCCTTATCAGCTCTCCCTCTTTTCAAATATCAGTTGAAAGGTATCTTTTCCTCCCTTGGCTACACCTCTTAATGTCTCCGCTGCTGTTTATCATTTACCTCTTCAGTGTGCTTGGAGATGCAGTTTGTATGAAAGAAATATACAAACTGACACTTACATTATATGACTATAGTGAGTGTGTGTGCGCATGCGTGCATACACTGAGAAAGGTCTTCCTTTATCTGCCTTATCCAAATGGATAGTAATTTCTTCAGGGCAGAGATTGCCTCTTATGTGTATGTGCAGTACCTAGCACAAAGGGGCCTTGATTTCATATGGGGACATATAGGTGCTATGGTTGTAATATGATTATGATGGGAGAGCAAGTCTATGCAGGATGTTATATTGTGGCATAGTATGTGGATTTATCACCATGGGTGTGGCATGGATGTGTTACTTATAGGAGCTGGTACTGATCTCACTTTCAATCTTATTTACATCACTGTAACTACATTAACTTCCTGATTTATTCCAGATTACACTGGTATGAATAAAAATGCAACCAGGCCCTCTGGTACTTATATTGAAAGTATAGATAGCAAAGTGAGCAGGTAACTGATTCTCCATGCTGGTCCAGGACCTTTGGAAGAGCCCGCAATATATTGCTGAAATCTTTTGTGCCCTGTCTGGTTGATTATGGTGCTGAAAAATGGAAGATGGTCCTTTCTTTTGTGAATATACTTTGTTCCGTTTTTTTGTTCCTGCCGCTTCAGCATTTTTAGGCAATGCCCCTTTGCCCTCAGCAAAATGCCTTTTGTTCTTGGGATTCAGTATTGGTTTGGAATGATTAAATAACAGCATGTGATTAGAATGCTGTGTGCATAGATGTGCCGGTAGAGCCTCAGACTCTGGGAATACATAGTCAGATGATACTCTTCCCTCTCCCTGGCTCTCCCTTCCCTGTCTTCCTCCTTTTCATCCCTCTCCCTCGCCCCCAGTCTCCCTCCTCCCCCTTTCTATATATAATTTTATTTTGAAGATTATAAACATTATAAAAGGTGGAAAAGGCACAGCCCCATTGAGGCTGCGCTTAACAGAGTGGCTCTGGCATCATGGGATGGCTTGTCAGAATCTTTGTGGAACAAAAGATACCCAATTACTGTATGCTCTATGCAGATTCCAGGACTTGGTAAAAAGACAAAGATACTAGAAAAAATATATACACATTTTATATATCTACTTTTTTAAAAGTACTGTTTGCATGGCCAGGTACAAATTACAGTGTGAGGAGGGTGTTGAACTGAGAAAAGACACTTCACTGCTCACTACCCTGGCTCCCTGCCCTGCCTCTAATACCCAAGACCTATTCTGTATTAATATCTCACTGCCCCCTTCAGGTGAGGGGTGGTACTGTTACATAGGGGCTAGAATAGTGTGTGTGTGTGTGGGGGGGGGGTTGGATTCAATACTCCAGGGTTCTATTCCCATTTCTGGCACACTTCAGGGTTCAATTTCCATGACCAATTCATTGTGTCAAACTGAGTATGCTATGTCAGGTCTCTGTGCCTCAGTTTCCCCATCCCCAAACTGGGCAGAATACTCGTTTCTTCACAGTGGGGTCGTGAAGCTTACTGAACCTTTCAAAAATAGCTGGAGCCCTTTGGAATAATCCATTATCTGTCACCTTTCCCCATTACTGCCTCCTCTTACTTCCACCTCCCCCAGTAACTGGTGTGCAGTACTATTCACTTCCATCTCTAAAGCTTTTAAAGTCCAGTTTTCTCTTCATTCCCTCCACTCCTTTTCTGTACATCACTTTCTTCTACCCATTTACCTGCCTGAGTTTTTTCTATTGCACCACGTATCCATGTACTTTCGGGCAGGCTGATTTCCGTAGATCTGTCTTTCTGTTCTTCATCTCCGCATATAGGGCCTGGTTCTCATTTACACGAGGGTGTCTGTCACCACTCTGACAGTATAAAGGGGCTTTAATATGGGAGTAAATACAATTCCATAATGTGACAAAAACAAAATGCATGTAAATTGACACGACTAACAAAAACAGGATGCTAGCAGACAACACAATTAATGAACACGCTGTAAAGGCAGTAGCCTATTTTTTTAATTTCTGGGATCATATATATCCAAGCTAGGAGGCTGTTCCAAAGCAATTGGAAGGAGAATAGGGATGGCTTGTTGAATTATGCACCTCCCTTAGGAAAGCATGGAAAAAACCATGGCATCTTGACATGTACAAAAATGAGACTGGTGAAAAGCCTATATTTTTCCATAGTGATTTATGGATGTGAATTGTAAGAAGTAAATACTGCTGACCAGAAGAAAATTTAAGGTTTTGAAATGTGGTGCTGGCAGAGAATCTCCCATATCTCCTGGATGGAAAAAAAGACACATGCCTAGATTAGAAATATGATTTCAGACATGACTGTCTGCTTCTCTGCAATAAACAGATACAAACTTATGTCCTGGGGTCGCATTAGGCAGAGAGATGGAAATAACCATAAGACAGCCATTATGGAAGAAATGGGGGAGGCTCATTGTAGCCGGAGATGGATGGATCGTGTGAGGCAGATCACTAGAAGGTCAGCTGCTGAGTGGCTGAAAGTTAGTGATGGATTGTGAAGTCTTTCAAAAATTCTGCCATGATGTCACTGATATTGAAGCATGAAGAAATTGAGTTACTTAAATGTGATTGACGCAGGATGAGATTTTCAAGGGCACAAATGACTGTTGGGTACCTAATTTCCATTGATTTTAGATGGAAATGGGCTCTTAACAGCCATTTATGCCTTTGAACATCTCCCCTATAATCTTTAATCTGTAAAGTGGCTTTAAATATACGTTAGAATCAGGCCTATACATAAACTTTCTTTACTGTGTATAAAAGAGGCTATGCTCTGTGGGTTACAAATAAATGGTCTGCTCTCTTCTTGTTTTTGTTTTCAGAAAAGCAAATTTAGAAGTCCTTATTCAGTTGAGTCAGTGGACACTTACTAAGTCAAACTGAATAAGGATTTCCAGACATGGAGCAGCGAGTTTTTCAGATGTGCTGAGTTTTGAATTCCCCCTGTGTGTTCCTGGTTTATCTCATTTCACTTTGTGAGAACACATTGCATATTTCACTATTGGGGGATAGAGCTAACAGTATTCATTTATAGTTGTAGTTGGGTATCGAACCCATCAAATTCCCTCCTCTAATTAATGATAGTGGAGGCACGAGAGACCGGTTTTCATACTGGGGTGGGAGGGGAACTTCCAAACACATCAGATTTCAAACTTCACCACCCTTTAAATTTCCCAAGCTGTTTTTTATCATTTATTTTTTTCCCCTTCCCATCTTTCCAGTTACCAAACTTGCTTTGTGTTTTATCCTTCCTGCCTCCTCTGCTCCTTCCACTTGATCTTGCAGCAGAGGCATGATACTAGGTCTGGAGAGGAAGAAGACTTTGCTGTAGTTGGTGAAGCTTGGGTGGGGTAGGGAATGAGATTCAATGCTCTTCTTTGAATCCAAATCGCTTCAGTACTAGCAAAAGGAAAAAATACCAGCCATTCTCCTATCTGGCTTTTAAATGATCTTGCCCTTCCTGGTCCCTGAGTTTGTTCCAGTGTGAAAATTCTGCTGCTTTAAGGCTCACATCCAGCTCCCTTCTCCTCCATGGTTTCGGAGGGGCCCCCAATGGTTCAGAGGGAAGAGAAAATGATACTGGAGTTGGGGCAAAACTCCAAACTTCTGCTTCTCTACCCCTCTTAGGGTGAGAGCACTAGCCCCCATTAACCTGCTCTTGCATTAGAAGATTTCTTCATGCACCAGTGTTATTCCCCAGCACTCATCCAAGTCATTCAGACCAGACACTGGGGGCTGGGTGGGGATAGATTTTGGTTTGAAAGCACCATGCAAATGCTTCTGCTGTGTAAATAGAGCATCATAACCTCAGCATGCTCAGACTTAGTGTGTGTGGAAGGGATGCTCTTTTGTCTGGCACATCGGGAAGTGAGCTCTAGGTATAAAAACATGAGCTGCTACAGCTTGAGCTCAACAGCCATGACTGGCTAACTAGTGCCTCAGGCAGAGTGGGATTTGTAACACACACTCACCAGTGGGTTACACAAGCACAATAAAACCAGGAATTCCACCATAGGGTCTCCTCACTCAATAGGGTTTATACAAGCATTAACAAAGAATTTTTTTAAATGGTATATTAGTTATTTACCACTTTGCACTTCTGAAGCATTTCAACCTCTTCATTATAACCACAACACAATTAAACCACCCAAGTTAAAATATAATGGGCCAGATTCCCACTTATACTAAAGCTCCCTTTACAACACTCTGGTAGCATAAAGGGGCCTTAAAGTGAATGTAATTATTTTTATTGCCAGTTTAAGGTCCCCTCACGCTGTCAGAGCAGCATAAAGGGGCACTAGTGGAAATTGGAATCGAGGCTCGTTAGTCAATGGGCCTGATTCACATTTACACTAAGGCCGCTTCACACCACTTTGGTAGTATAAAGAGGCCTTAGAGTGAGCATAACTTATAATTGCCCTCATTTTAAAGGCGCCATATGTAACAAGAGCAGAATAAAATATTACAGGAACTGGCACATGAAATTGCAAGCCCAGTAGCAAGGATTTTTAATTCATCTATTAACTCAGAGGTCATACCCTATGGCTGGAGAATTGCTAGTATAGCAACTATTTTTAAGAAGGGGGGGGGGGGAATAGGTGATCCAGGAAACTACAAATCTGTTAGTTTGACCTCAGTTGTACGCAAAGTCTTGGAACAAATTTTGAAAGAGAAAGTACTTAAGGACATGGAAGTAAACCATCCCAATGTGTAGAAAGAACAGTAAATATGGCAGGCGACCAGCTTGGCTTAACAGTGAAATCCTTGCTGACCTTAAACGCAAAAAAGAAGCTTACAAGAAGTGGAAGATTGGACAAATGACCAGGGAGTAGTATAAAAATATTGCTCAGGCATGCAGGAGTGAAATCAGGAAGGCGAAATCACACTTGGAGTTGCAGCTAGCAAGAGATGTTAAGAGTAACAAGAAGGGTTTCTTGAGGTATGTTAGCAACAAGAAGAAAGTCAAGGAAAGTGTGGGCCCCTTACTGAATGAAGGAGGGAACCTAGTAACAGAGGATGTAGAAAAAGCTAATGTACTCAATGATTTTTTTTTTGCCTCTGTCTTCATGAACAAGGTCAGCTCCCAGACTGCTGCACTGGGCAGCACAGTATGGAGAGAAGGTGACCAGCCCTCTGTGGAGAAAGCAGTGGTTCGGGACTATTTAGAAAAACTGGACGAACACAAGTCCATGGGGCCGGATGCGCTGCATTCAAGGGTGCTAAAGGAGTTGGCGGATGTGATTGCAGAGCCATTGGCCATTATCTTTGAAAACTCATGGCGATCGGGGGAGGTCCTGGATGACTGGAAAAAGGCTAATGTAGTGCCCATCGTTAAAAAAGGGAAGGAGGAGGATCCGGGGAACTACAGGCCAGTCGGCCTCTCCTCAGTCCCTGGAAAAATCATGGAGCAGGTCCTCAAGGAATCAATTCTGAAGCACCTAGAGGAGAGGAAAGTGATCAGGAACAGTCAGCATGGATTCACCAAGGGCAAGTCGTGCCTGACTAACCTAATTGCCTTCTATGAGGAGATAACTGGCTCTGTGGATGAGGGGAAAGCAGTGGATGTGTTATTCCTTGACTTTAGCAAAGCTTTTGATACGGTCTCCCACAGTATTCTTGCCGCCAAGTTAAAGAAGTATGGACTGGATGAATGGACTATAAGGTGGATAGAAAGCTGGCTAGATCGTCAGGCTCAACGGGTAGTGATCAATGGCTCCATATCTAGTTGGCAGCCGGTTTCAAGCGGAGTGCCCCAAGGGTCGGTCCTGGGGCCGATATTGTTCAATATCTTCATTAATGATCTGGAGGATGGCGTGGACTGCACCCTCCGCAAGTTTGCAGATGACACTAAACTGGGAGGAGTGGTACACACGCTGGAGGGTAGGGATCGGATACAGAGGGACCTAGACAAATTAGAGGATTGGGCCAAAAGAAACCTGATGAGGTTCAACAAGGACAAATGCAGAGTCCTGCACTTAGGACGGAAGAATCCCATGCACTGTTAGAGTCTAGGGACCGAATGGCTAGGAAGCAGTTCTGCAGAAAAGGACCTAGGGGTTACAGTGGACGAGAAGTTGGATATGAGTCAATAGTGTGCCCTTGTTGCCAAGAAGGCTAACGGCATTTTGGGCTGTATAAGTAGGGGAATTGCCAGCAAATCGAGGGACGTGATCATTCCCCTCTATTCGACATTGGTGAGGCCTCATCTGGAGTACTGTGTCCAGTTTTGGGCCCCATACTACAAGAAGGATGTGGAAAAATTGGAAAGAGTCCAGCGGTGGGCAACAAAAATTATTAGGGGGCTGGAGCACATGACTTATGAGGAGAGGCTGAGGGAACTGTGATTGTTTAGTCTGCAGAAGAATGAGGGGAGATTTGATAGCTGCTTTCAACTACCTGAAAGGGGGTTCCAAAAAGGATGGATCTAGACTGTTCTCAGCGGTACCTGATGACAGAATAAGGAGTAATGGTCTCAAGTTGCAGTAGGGGAGGTTTAGGTTGGATATTAGAGAACTTTTTCACTAGGAGGGTGGTGAAGCACTGGAATGGGTAACCTAGGGAGGTGGTGGAATCTCCTTCCTTAGAGGTTTTTAAGGTCAGGCTTGACAAAGCCCTGGCTGGGATGATTTAGTTGGGAATTGATCCTGCTTTGAGCAGGGGGTTGGACTAGATGACCTCCTGAGGTCCCTTCCAACCCTAATATTCTATGTTTCTATGATTCTAAACAGTAACTGGGGTAAAATACAAGTTGGTTTTCCAAAGGTAGATCATGCCAGACCAACCTGATCTCTTTCTTTGAGATAACTGATTTTTTTTTTTTAGACAAAGGAAGTGCATTAGAGCTAATCTACCTGGATTTCAGTAAGATATCTGATACAGTATCATGTGGGAAATGTATTCGTTAAATTGGAGAAGATGTGGATTAAGATGAGAATTGAAAGGTGAATAAGGAACTGGTTAAAGGGGAGACTACAATGGGTCATAGTGAAAGGTGAACTGTAAGGCTGGAGGGAGGTCACTAGTGGAATTCCTCAGGATCCATTTTAGGACTAGTCTTATTTAACATTTTCATTAATGACCGTGGCACAAAAAGTGTGTGTTTTTTAATAATGTATGGAGGACACAAATTTAGGAGGTGTTGCCAATATGGAGGAGGACCAGAATATCATACCAGAAGATCTGGAGGACCTTGAAAACTAGAATAATAGAAATTGGTTGAAAATTAATCATTCAAGGTCATGCACATAGGGACTATCAACAAGAATTTTTGCTATAAGTTGGGGACTTACCATTTGGAAGTGACAGAGGAGGAGAAAGATCTGGGTGCACTGGTTGATCGTAGAATGACCATGAGCTGCCAATCTGATGTGGCTTAGGATGCATCAGGTGAGATATTTCCAGTAGAGATAGGGAAGAGTTAGTACCATTATACAAGGCACCGGTGAGACCTCATCTGGAATATTCTGTGCAATTCTGGTCTCTCAAGTTTAAGAAAGATTAATTCAAACTGGAACAGGTCCAGAGAAGGGCTACTAGGATGATCAGAGGAATGGAAAACCTATGCTACAAGAGGAAACTCAAGGAACTTGGCTTGTTTAGCCTAACCAAATGAAGACTGAGGGGAGATATGATTGCTCTCTATAAATACAGGGTTAAACACAGGGAGAGAGAGAGAAGTTATTTAAGTTAAGCACCAATTTACACACAGGAATGAATGGATATAAACTGGCTATCAACAAGTTTAGGCTTGAAATTAGACAAAGGTTTCTTACCATCAGATGAGTGAAGTTCTGGAACCGCCTTCCAAGGGGAGCTGTGGGGCAAAAAATCTAACTCGCTTCAAGATTGAGCTTGATAAGCTTATGGTGGGGATGGTATGATGAGACTGTCTACAATGGCATGTGGCCCATCTGTGACTGCTAGTAGGAAATATCCCCAACTGCTGGAGATGGGAAACTAGATGAGCAGGGCTCTGAGTTACTACAGATAATTCTTTCCTAGGTGTCTGGCTGGTGGGTCTTCCCCCACATGCTCAGCATCCAACTGAACCCCATATTTGGTGTTGGGAAGAAATTTTCCCCCAGATCGGCAGAGACCCTGGGGGTTTTTGCCTTCTTCTGCAGCAAGGTCACTTGCAGGTTTAAATTAGAGTAAATGGTGGATTCTTTATAACTTGAAGTCTATAAATCATGATTTGAGGACTGGGTGGGTGAGGTTCTGTGGCCTGCAACATGCAGGACATCATACTACAGGATCACGATGGTCCCTTCTGGCCTTAAAGTCTGAGTCTAAAATAGTCTTTGTGTAAATGAGAAACAGGCCCATTGTCTGGCTGTTCAAGGCTTCAGATTTCTGAATTAATCATAAGTGAAATTCAACAAAATCCCTTTTCAGGTAAATCCATTACAATGGACTGAATCTGTGTGTAAGAGAGAGGTTCTGAGACCTCAGCTTCTCTGAGCTCACAATTACACAGCTGAGGAGAGGACGGAGAGAGAGTAGTAGTTATTAATAGGACTGATTGAAAAAGTTCTGTCAAAACCCTTTTTTTTTTTTTAAGTCTGCTTTCCATGGAAAATTTTGACTTTTAGTCAAACGTCCAAATAGCACAGTGTGTTTGATTTTTGGCTGGAAGTGGAAAATGTCTAAACCTTTTGTATTGACACTTTCAATCAAACTGCAAAGTTTTGGCATTCCCAACTGAAAATGTTACATTTCAACATTAAGCTGCATCATGTTTAGCCATTGTGGTGCTTCCTGGGCGTTGTAATTCAGGATATGAATACACAGCAAAGAAAAACCTGTAGGGTGGGAGGTTTCAAGAGCTTGGGCCTGAGCCCCATGAACCCGAGTTGGCTGGCACGGGCTAGCCATGGGTTTTTCTTTGCTGTGTAGACATACCCTCAGGGGCTTCATTCCCAAATCCTTTTATATGGTCTGGCTCAATCAGTAGACTGTATCCAGGGCCGGCTCCAGGCACCAGTTAAGGAAGCAGATGCTTGGGGCAGCCAATACAAAGGGGCGGCACTCCGTCTGGTATTGGGGCGGCACGTTGGGGTCTTCGGCGGGGAATTCAGCGGCCGGTCCCTCGGTCCCTCTCTTCCTCTTTGAGCTGCTGCCGAAGTGCTGGAGCCGGCCCTGACTGTATCTCCCACAACATACCCAGTCCATGTGATTCCAATGATGCATCACAGCAGGTCAACATGAGATGATACTGTGGGAGATGTAGTTAATCCAGTGAACCCAGTTTGTAGTGGAGAATGGGGGCATGAGACACCTGAACAACAACTTGTATGAGGCATTGCCACAGCTCAAATGGTCACAGTTTAATGTCAAACTGAAATATTTTGACTTCAGATCAGCCTGACCCAAAAAACAAATATTTCATTTTAGCTTTCCTGTGAGAAACTTTCATATTTTTGGCTGAGATTTTTGTTTTTCAAGCTTTTTTGATGAGAAGATTAAACTTTCCGTGGAGAATTCTTGATAAACATGCTTTTTAATCTATATTTCTAGTGGATTTTTTCCCCCTCCAAACAGCTCTAAAGCACCTTCGCACTCTCTTCTGGGGTTGGTCAGAGGCTTTCCACTATAATTTATGCCCCAGCAAAAGGGCTTGTAAATATTGCTTTTGGCTGCTTTGTGTTGGATCAATTCCTTGTTAAATAATCAAACCCTATGAACTCTACTAACTAACTAATGATCAGAGGATTAACAAATGTAATCATATCACATTAATATTTGAAATGCTAACTATAAAGACCATGGTGCCCACTGGACAGCAGCACTAATATTTTGGGACTCTGAATTATGTTGGTCATATTTTAGAAGACCAAGGGGCCGTACCTGATTCACACATTCATTTACATGTACCTCTGCTTCTTCCATCTGCATCAATACTGAATCCATGCCCTTAGTACATTGTTAAGAACACCAGAGGTCGTGTATATCAAATGAGTTGTTAAACTGAACTCCCAACCACTCTTCATAAGACTTGACAAGTGAATCCTAGTCTCCTGGAAAATTAAAATGCAAGGAATTACATTCTGTCTACCTCAATATTCATTTAATCTAGGGATGGTATTAACTTGTTTCTCCTAACTATTTTGAAGTGTAGCTTTGTGTTGCTAAACAGCTGCCATGTTCTACTCCAGAGATGGCAGCATTGCATTGGTGGGTGAAGTTATCCCTGGGCATTTCTTATGTGCCTCATCAAAAAAGCATTATAAGGTGTTGCTGGCCAGAAAACAAGAATTCTGTTTCATGAAAAAAAAATTGAGGTTTTGGTATGTTTTTTCTTTCTGCATCGGACCAAAACTAGGCCTCTTGAAAATTTTTGTGAAAAAACATGAGACACCCCAGAGTAGTCAGTAGGCCTGTGGTTAGGGCACTCACCTGGGAGGTAGGAGATCTCAGTTCAAGTACCTACTCTGTGTGATTTGGAGCAGGGACTTGAACCTGGGTCTTCTATGTCCTTCGTGAATGCTCTTATAATAATTATGATGGAATAAATGGAGCCCAAAGAGTTGAAGGTGTCAATGTGACCCTATCATAAAGCAGTTTTTTGAACAAGGTTTGGAATACAGACAACTCGGCCTGGTTACTACCATGAGAAACTCTCCATTAATTTTTCTTTAAGCTTTTATTAAAGACACAGAAAAGAAGGGGGGGGGAAAGTTAGATTGAAATGTAAAGTATTAAATAAGACTTTTATTTTATTCCTGAGGGCATTCTGCACCAAACATTTAAAACTTCTGTGCACAATATTTTAAAATTCTGCCAAATTCTGAAAATTTTATTTGTCAAATAAATGTGGAGGTTCCTGTATGGGACTGGGGAGCACAGGCAATTGGCTGCCCAGAGGTGGGAGATCACTGTGTATCTCCTCCACTCCACAGGACACAGACTCAGCAGTGAGGCTGCACACAACCCTGACTCAAGTGCAAAGACCGGACCTGCCCCAGAAACACCCCAGGGCCCACCCTGTGTAATCTGGGTGCAGGCGGCTCAGTGGGGGATCCAGGTGCAGAGGGGAGAATCTGGAGGCACAGGGCCTTGTTGTGGGGTTCTGGATGCAATGGTAATGGGACTCTGCGGGGGGTCCATGTGAAGACGGCTGGGGCTAAGCGGGGGGGGGGGGGGGGGAGGGGGCGCTCTGAGTGTGAGGCGGCCAGAGCTCAGCAGGGGGGGGTGTCTGTGCATAGGGGGCTCAGTGGAGGATCTAGATGCTGGGGGAGTGGAGCTTGGTTGGGTGAGCATCTGGGTGTGGGTGGCTCATCTGGGTGGTCCAGGTGCAAGGGCAGTGGAGCTCCTTGGGCTGGGGTGGTTCTTGAATGTGGGGACATTTATAAAATAGAGTGGATGGACTGACTCTATAGCCAAATCAGGCACTTGAAATAGGACCTCTCAGGCAAGTGCCCTGACCACCAGGCTATTGGGTGTGGGGTCTCATTCTCCTTTTGACCAGCAATTCATAAACCTTTTCAATGAACATTTTGTCAAAACAGAGAGATTTCTGCAAAAAATGTTCTTTTAACAAATTGATGTTTTCCAATGGAAAAAACAAAACAAAACTTCTTGGTGAAAAATTCCCAACAGCTCTATTATGAAGTTTAATTTAACCAATATTTGTACAGTGTTTTTTATAGTGTCCTCTACAGAAAGGTCCTATAAAACTGCATATTTATATTCTAATCTATCTTGGTTTCTTTATCTGTATAATTGTTACTTCTAATTCCCTCCCTTGCTGAGAGTCTATGGGACATGAGCAGCGAGCGCCTGTACGAGTGCTGCTTACCAAAGCCTGCTACTTTTAGCAGTTTAAGTGGTGCTTAGTTATTATCCTCTCCTGGGGACACCTGTCCTTCACACAATCTCTTGCACCAAACCTGACACTCTGTGTGATAGCTGACAACCTGAAAAAAGGAGCTTGGATGACTCTGTGCAAAGCACTCTAATGTTACCTTAGTTTTGTTTTAGACATAGAGGAATTCAGGGCAAGCTGTTTCTATGGAAAGTGAGGAGAAGTCTGCATATAGACTAAAGTTTGAAGTCACTTTCTAGTGGAGAAGAGTTACGGACTGTACCAGGACAGAGCAAAGACCTATCATATCACATGTTCTGCATCTGACATTGGCTAATAAAATGCTTCAGAGGATGGTGTGAACCCTCAATCAACATATTTATTTTACTATGAGGGGATTTCTTCCTGATCACAGATGATGATTGACTTATGCTCGGAAGCATGAGGACTAAAGCCCTTCTGATTTTGTTTCAGCCAGTCATACTCCAGATATTTGTAAATGTCTGATCCTATTTTGAAACTAATTAACCTATTTGATTCGCATATACATATTTTAAAATAAAAAAAACATAAATGCACAAAATCATATTTGCTTGTACACAAATTATCTTGTGGAATTGCTTGCTATCTGAGAACATGAACTCATAATCTGCACGTGATCAATTTTGTTATATCATTAGAATGACGACAGGCCATCTCTTAGGAGTCAATGGACCAAAGTTTCAGTGCACCCTGAACCAAGGACCACTTCTGCCCATATCTCACCAACCCATGTAACAAAGAACTCAAGCAAGGCAGCAACTGAATGAACTGTGACCAGCTTACTAAGGTTTATCTGCAAGGAGGAGCCCTTTGTGCGGGAAAATACGCAATATCAAGCTCTATGGTACACAGAGACCTAAGAGCAACAAAGAACCAGATACATTTATCTCCACCTGTGAGGATCACAGAGCATGGAGCACTTACTACCACCCTTCCATTGGAAAAAGGTAGAATTATTAGGGCTGGTTGTGAACCTCTGCCTTGCCTTGTCATTTCCCTCCATAATGGGCAATAGCCTTCCTAAAGGACTTACCTGTTGAGATTACAGGGTAGCTATTTCCTACTGCCTTTGCCTAGATCAGGCCCTCTGATATAAATCTTATCAGGAGAGCAAAAGGAAATCAAAGTGAGCAAGAGAGAGAGCTGGATGTCTACAAAGCTCTGGTGTCTCATGCTGCCAACCCCTTTAACCTTCAGAAGCCAGAATTATTTAAAAGATTAAAAACAGGCTAGAGAGTGCCCTTCTGTTCTTCTGTATACTAATCATTTTATTGCCATGACAGCTATGTTTCCCATAGGCTTTGTGAGTGAGACTGCTGCTCCTCACGAAATATGCCACTTTGCTATCCTGCCAGGCTCTCCAGCTACCACAGAGGTTCTAAATGTAAATCAGTGTGAACATCTGAAGTAGCAAATTCATTGGGTTTATGGACATCATTTATTATAAATTACATTCCTGCCCGAAATGGCCTGATTGTGGAAGCCCTGTAGGGCTGTTAATGTAGCTATTCTTGTGAGAAAACTCTACATTGTCCTCTATGCTCGCGCTCTCTCTCTCATTAATGTCACCACAAAGCTTGCTGGGAAATATGTGCCTCTGCCAGGGTTTGGGGTGCTTGAGTTCTGCAAATCACACCCTATGCTCTCTTCTTTTGTTTTCCACTAAGACAAATGGGCACCACTTTACTGTGCTACATTTTTTGTTGTTATTTATTACCGGTAATACATAGGGGTTCCAAATAGTTTCTAAGGCAAGAAAGGACCATTGCAATCATCTAGTCTGACCTCTTGTATAACACAGGCCATAGAACTTCCCCAGAATAATTCCTAGACCAGAGCTGTGAGAAAACCATCCTATTTATGCTTTATTTCCAGTCTGAATTAGTCTAGCTTCAACTTCCAGCCCTTGGATCATGTTATACCTTTCTCTGCTAGACTGAAGCGCATATTATTAAATATTTGTTCCCTAGATAGATATTCCTAGACTGTAATCAAATCACCACTTAATCTCCTCTTTGTTAAGCTAAATAGATAGACTCAAAGACCTCAATCACCATAAGGCAGGTTTTGTAATCCTTTAATTGTTCTTGTATCAGGGGGTAGCCGTGTTAGTCTGTATCTACAAAAACAACAAGTAGTTTGGTGGCACCTTAAAGACTAACAGATTTATTTGGGCATAAGCTTTCGTGGGTAAAAACCTCACTTCAGATGCATCTGAAGAAGTGAGGCTTTTACCCACGAAAGCTTATACCCAAATAAATCTGTTAGTCTTTAAGGTGTCACCAGACTACTTGTTGTTTTAATTGTTCTTGCAGCTCTTCTCTGCACCCTCTCCAATTTATTAACATCCTTCTTGAATTGTGAGTATCAGAACTGGACACAGCATTCCAGCAGCAGTTGCACCAGTGCCAAATATACAATACAGTGCGTAGGCACGGTACAGAGAAACAATAAGACATTTCCCTGCCCCAAAGAGCTCACAGTGTAAGTTCCAAAAAGACACAGCAGGTGGAGAAGGAGAAGAGGAGTGGGAGGATGAGGTTAGAACAAAAGAAGCATTTTATGAGCATTGTTATTATTTTGATTATTTATATTACAGCTATGACTAGAGGCCCCCAACAGAATGGGTCCTATGTGCTGTAAATACACATAAGAGACAATCCATGCCTCAAAGAGTTTACCATCTAAATAGACAAGACAGACAAAGGTTGGGAAAGAATCAGCAGTGAAGCAACTTGTCCAAGGTCCAACATTGTTAAACAGAATTTCACTAATAGGGCGATGGCCACTTCCAGTCAAGTACAGCCAGCCCCACTTCAAATAACTAAATAGGCCACTTCCAGTCAAGTACAGCCAGCCCCACTTCAAATAACTAAATAGGCCCTTCCATTTGAAGACCCTTGGTAGGACAGTCAAGGGACTTATTCAAGTGTAACAGAGTAGCTACTAGAATCTGTCCTCTCTTATGGTTCACGTGTCATAATCCTACCAATATACGATTCCACTCTTTGTTCTGCCCTGACTTATCTTTTTATGCTTAAATCGGGAGAAGTTTAATTTTGTTTTCATCCCCCAAGTGCCTGGTATTCTGGAGACAATTCACACTCCACCAGTAATTAGATTATTATTATTAAAAAAAATAACCTGCAGCTAGTGAGGCAATTGATATATGTCACATTAAGAGCTCAGCTCTAGGGATCAGAGACAGGCAAAAAGTGAATAAAGGATTATGGCAAATTTGTCTGTCCATCAATCCATCCTTCCCTCCCTCCCTCCCTCTCCTGTCTCTCCATTTCCTTTCTAACTTTGTAAGGATTGACTATATTTTGCCATTACAGATGCTGATATATTTCTTTGGCAATGAAATCTAGAGACCTCAGCACAAACCATAATAGTATAAACTGAGAACAGATTTAATGAAACATTAGATAGAGCAGTGGTTCTCAACCAGGGGTCCTAGGCCAGCATTAGACTCACTGAAGCCCAGGGCAGAAAGCCAAATCCCTGCCATATGGGTCTGAAGCTCGGGGCCTTGAACACTGCCACCTGGGTGCTGAAGCCTACGCCTACGCAATGTAGCTTCACTGGGGCCCCAGGCAGTTACCCTGCTTGCTACCCCCTAATACCGGCCCTGACTTTTATATGCAGAAAACCAGCTGTTGTGGCACAGGTGAGCCATGGAGTTTTTAAAGCATGTTGAGGGGGCCTCAGAAAGAAAAAGGTTGAGAATCTCTGAGCTAGAGGTTTGTCTCTTTCTCTTTATATTTAGTAAATATTTAATCTTTGCCCTTTAATGGACTGTCACAGTGGCACATTGGTCTCAGCAGATGTTTTCCTTTAATATCTGTGAAGTGGGTGAGGAAGAAGCCCATAGTTTAGAGAACCTGTAGATATGGGAGAGCAACGTTTATTGGTTAGAGGTAAGAGCAGAACAGAACTGCAATGTCTGATGGTGTCTGAGAACTACTAAGACCTCAAACACTGTTCTGTCTTCTGCTGGGGCATGGAGCCACCAAAGCTTTTCTGGAAGAGGTATGCTGAACACTAGTCCCTACAATTCTCAGAAGATATTCTAGAGGCCAACATCAAAGGACTGTGGGAAGGCTGGATTGCATCCATTGTATTCCTAGACCCAGGCTTCTAGAAGAGGGGATGGGAGGGTATCAGTGATACTCTGTGTTGCCCTGATTCTCCTTTCATGTACCTCAGCACAAATTAGGAGTAAATCTACTAATGTCAATGAAATTGCACTGGTGCCAAATGGATGTAAATAAAAGGAGAAAATCAGGCCCACAGAGGTTCCAACTGCCACCAGAAAAGGTTATTTACCCCATTACAGCTCACAGAGTGCTCTCCAAAGGAGGAGTAGAGATTTTTTCATCTCTTAGCTCTGGTAGAGTCCAAGTGGGGTGACAGCCCCTTGCAGAAGACCTGTTTTGGAGGTCTTTGTAATCAATGGTCATGAATTAGGACCTTAAGACTAGAGCTGGCTGGGAACTTTTGGACAACAATTTTTGTGAAATTGTTGAAATAGTCTGTTTTGACATTTTCTAGATGAAAAGTTTCTGAGCAACTTTTCATTTCAACACGTTAGTAAATTTAGACCTAAACAAAGGGGAAAAGGTCATAATTGAAATGAAACGTTTGAAATTATCGAAAAAAAACCTTTTTATAGACCTGAACTCAAAAAAGTTCAGTTTACTGTTTCTCAAAAACTTTTGAGATTTTGATGTTGTGCTGCCAACCTTTAAAATATGGGGTCCGCAGCAAAACTCCACTCTTACCCAGTGCTGCTCCCTTCCTGCCAGGAGGATCTGGATAGAAGAGGAAAGAAGCATAGGGAAGCTCTTAATTTGTTCTCCCATTTAAATAAAAATGATATTTCCCCACCACAGCCAACAGGCAAAGTATTGCCACTTGGAAAAGGGACTCTGTTAAGTACACTTCATGGAAATGTTTACTATTTGAGCCCAAAAAATACACGGTGTATTGACAGTATATAGCAAAGTGTTTAACTTGTGTGATTTGAAGGTCAGGCTAGCCTAGGATTCTCCTCCTCTGGGAAAGGTTTCTGAAACACTCTGACAGTTAGTGAAATGTGATGTGTTCTAAAGACAAAACAAATATGCTTCTAAAGTATTTTTAAAGAGTTTTAAGGATAAAATCTCCCCCCTGGGAAGGAGGTCTAGAGTAGTACAACAAACAGTATCTAGAGCAGGAGTGAAATCCAGCAGAAGCAGAGAAATCCATCTTACTTTCCTTTTAAACTGAACATTGGTACTAGATGGCATTACTTTAAGCAAGGAGCTGGTGCCCCCCACCTTCCCAAACAGGGGTAAGTAAGATCCACACCAAAAGGCAAGGCTTCAGTAAGTGTGCAGAGCCACTTGCACTAGTACTGGAACTTGCTAGTCAGAGCTTTGTTTAATTGTTTTTGCTTAGAGAGTGCCAACATGGTTTCCTTGGACAGGGATGCCTGTTTTATAAATCAGTCTATGAAGAGTGATGACATATACTAAGTTCAACCTATATGATGACACAGATTAGGCAGTGGGAATGTAGATTTCCAGCAGAAGTTTAAAAGGGTGCTCCTAGCCTAAGATGGATTCTGTCTTTAAGACATGCTATATTTAAGAGAAAAACACACACGAGAGAGAGAGCAGAGAACCTCACTGTGCCCTGACGAGTTATAATAAAACTTATGTCACCAGGCCTTATAGATATCTGTAAAGGAACCCTCCAAGCTCAGCTTGCTCCAGGAATGTCCTGTGCTTGCCAAAAAAATGAGGGAGGGAAATGGAAGTCTTGAAGAACATGCCAAATCCAAGATACTGATGTCCTGAAGGGATGGTGCTCCCTCTTGTTAATCCTGCAGTGTTGCTAATGCTGGCAGTTTTATCATGAATCACGTATTTATACTTTTTCTTAAAAGTCCTAGAGTCATGAAAATCTCAGATTTCATTTTGTTAAAAAAGAGTACAATTCTAGCCTCCTGTGGCTGCAGACAAAGTTTGAACACATGGCTCCAAAAGGCTCAAATAACCAGAAGGCAAAGGAAAAGAACCAACCATTTATTATTTTAATATCTTGTGGGTTTTTTTAATGCTTTGGGTTGCCAATACTGACCCAGAGTTCGGGTGATCTTACTGAACATGAAATAATGCCTGGGCTTTGATAGGAGTGCTTTAAACATGGATGGCCAGCCTGTTGTATAATGGGCTGGTTATGTGGCACTCTACGCCTTACTCATATATTAGTATGAAGCAGAGGATTCAGTTAAACAGTATTCCTGAGCTTCAAGGGAAACACCAAATTGATACTCAAGCCATTATGCCTTCAGATATGCATGCATCATTTTCTTTGAATTGCATGTGTATGTGAGGCCCTATGAGCATGGAAATCTTAGGGTAAAATTTTCATAAATATTTATAACCAAAAGTAATAAAGGTGGCCTTTCAAATCTTAAATTGCATTCAGCTGGTCATCCCAAGTGGATATTGCATTTGAAAGCTTTGGAAAATATTGTAGTTTGTTCCATCGTATATTAATCTTGTCTATTTAGAGTGTACACTGTTTGTGGTAAGAACTATGTCTTCCTAAATGTATGTACAGTGCCTAGCACAATGGGGGGCTGGTCTGGGATGGAGCTTCTAGTTGCTATGTCACATAAATAATAATAATTAAATAACTGGGCTCAATAGAGTTCACTTTTATAGTAGGGATGAATAATTCCCTCCATTGCAGGAATTGCTGGGTGAATTTCTCTGGCCTGTGTTAGCAGGAAGTTAGATTAGATGATCAGAGTGGTTCCTTGTGGGCTCAAAATTATAAAGTGTATGGCCCAGGGGATCAGATGGGAAGAAATACTTTCCGTGCTCAGGTGCTGACATGTGGGAAAAGCAGTGGGCTTGGAGGGTGTAATAAACATATTCAGAGTAGTGTGAATTGAAGGTATTTGGGTCATGAAGAGATTTGACCTCAGGCTGTGACTAAACTCAAACTGCATGCTTGAAAACAACCGTGTCTGGAACCTAAAACTATTACATCCTCCATAGAGATGGGCCAAACTGAAACCTCAGTTCCAGAAGAAAAAATGAATGTTCTTTCTCACCGGGAGCCTGGAACTTTTCAGCAGCATCAGAGCCGGCTCTAGGTTTTTTGCCGCCCCAAGCAAAAAAAATTTTGGCTGCCCCCCATCCCAGCCCTGGGCTCCTTGCCAGACCCCCCTGCCACCCCAGCTCTGGGCTCCCTCATTCCCCCCCACACTCACCTCTTGCTGCCCCAGCCCTGGGCTCTCTCCCCCACCACCTGCCACTCCTTCCGCCGCAGCCTTGGGTCACTGGTAACTCGCTCCCAGGGCAGGCCATTCAGCAGGAATTTTGGTTGTGCACAGAACACAGACAGGATTGGTTCCCATATGGTTACAGAACTGCAGTAAAGTAGAACAATTTTCAGCTTGTGTGACTGGAGGATATCTGGATGCATATTATAAGACTGTCCTACATAAATGAAGAAAAGTTGAGGTGCTTTTATTATTCTTTTGTTCCTCTCTTTCTTTCTATGGAGAATTTGCCAATGCAATATCACTGTCTTCCTTTTAAACAAACAAACAAACAAGGCAATGGCTGTTGAAAATAGCAATTCCAGTCCTAATAACCACTGGGAAGCATTTCTTGCTCAATTTATTCTACTTTTTCTACAGCAAGTTACAGTGGATCAGTATATTTGATTTGGGAGAAATGAAGTAACAGCTGCCCAAACTGAGCTTGAGCACTCCTGAATTTTGAGGTGTTCAAATCTGGAAGGCAGGTGCAGGGGGGGGGGGAGGAGGCTGTAGCTCTGAGGGGGAGCAAGGCAGCATGTATGCAGCAGTCTGGCGCTGCGTGGAGCCAGACACGCTGGTCTGAGTGGCACGGTAAGGGGGCTGGGGGGTTGGATGGGGCAGAGGTTTTGGGGGGGGGGGCAGTCAGGGGACAGCTAGCGGTTGGATAGGCATGGGAGTCCCGGGAGTTTGTCAGGGGACAGGTAGGAGGTGGGGTCCTAGGGGGGAAGTTGGGGGGGGGGTCCTCAGGATGGGGCAGTTGGGGACAAGGAGAAGGGAGGCTTAGATAGGGGGTGGGATCCTGGGGGGCAGTTAGGGGCAGGGGTCCTGGGAGGGGGTGCTCTATAGGGGGACAGGGAGCAGGAGGGGTTGGATGGGTTGGGGTTTCTGTGGGGGGCAGTCAGAGGGAGTGGATGGGGGCAGGGTGGGGCTACCCTCCCTCCCCGTGGAGTGTCCTATTTTTTGAATGTTAAAATATGGTATCCCTACCTTCCCAGTGCAGCTCTCCATTCACTGCAGCATGAGGTCTCAGCTACCTCCCTCCCTCCCTCCCCCTCTTTCCTGTTGGTAGCGGCCAACGGAATGCTGGGAAATGTAGTTCTTTCCCTGCTCCAGGGCTGGCTCTATAGGCAGGGAGCTAACCAAGGAACTACAGCTCCCAGGGCCCCCTGTTGGTTCTCAGCTCCCATGCTGGATCCCTGCCGCCCCTGCAAATGGGCTGCCCCAAGCACGTGCTTGCTTTGCTGGTGCCTAGAGCCGGCCCTGAGCAGCATGCACTATTTGTAGGTTTCAGAGTAACAGCCGTGTTAGTCTGTATCCGCAAAAAGAAGAACAGGAGTACTTGTGGCACCTTAGAGACTAACAAATTTATTAGAGCATAAGTTTTCGTGGACTACAGCCCACTTCAGATATGCATCCGAAGAAGTGGGCTGTAGTCCACGAAAGCTTATGCTCTAATAAATTTGTTAGTCTCTAAGGTGCCACAAGTACTCCTGTTCTTCTTTTTGCACTATTTGTAGCAGATTATAGGGTACTAATATCAGTGCTGCCTTGGACTGATTTATAAGGAGTGCCCTCCCTTATGATCTGTGGACCATTGTTGAGAGGATCCAGGTCAATGGCTAGAGGGAAGGAGCAAAATTTACATTCTAGTCCCCAAAACACACTGCCTCTCCTTGCGATTGATTACCTGAGTGTCCTCTTCTATTCAACAGGCTAACTGCAGCCTTACTGAGAAATAGGTGATACATTTTGTACACACAATTGGTCAGCAGCACTGTCTCTGTGTTGGGATTAATTTGCTAGTGCATTCATGTAATGGCTTCTTTGATGTTTTTAATGGGGTATTGAGTTAATAGTGTGTTTTGATGGGGAAAAAATCCCGGTGCGTTATTGCTTAAGGGAGTGATAATGGAGTCTGATAAGTAAGAATAAGGAGTGACGTCTTTTTGTGCTGATACATGACTGCTTATCTGTAATGCTGCCTTTTTCTTAGACTGCTAGCAGCAAGTGAGAAATCTTCCAACAACATGTTTATTAAGAGTTGCAGACTAGAGGGAGGTGATTTAAGGTTCATGTATCAATCCAGATATTTTGATTTTGGAGTTCTTACAAAAGATTGTTTGTTTGAACAATTTCCTGCCATCTGAATTAAACATTTCTCATAATCCCGGATATAGCAGGAAACACAGTGGGAGTTTGTTTCAAATTACCCAGTGATGCAGAGGTAGTGTGATCTACCAGTTAGAGCACAGGAGTCAGAAGATCTGGGTTCTACTCTCGGCTCTGACACTAATTTACACTACGACTCTGGGCAAGTCACTTAACCTTTCTGTGCCTTGATTGTCCCATCTTTAAAATGGAGACAATACCCTACCTCACAGAGGCATTGTCTAATTCGTCAATCAATGTTTGTAAAGCACATTGAGATCTTTGGATGAAATATGCTATACAAGTGCCAACTATAAAGGATACCCTGTTATGCTACAAGGGAATTGTGATGGAGTGTCTACCCCACACAAGTATCAAAGGGGTAGCCGTGTTAGTCTGGATCTGTAAAAGCAGCAAGGAGTCCTGTGGCACCTTATAGACTAACAGACGTATAGGAGCATGAGCTTTCGTGGGTGAATCACATATCCAAAGAAGTGGACCCAAATTATACAGCTGTTTTTTGTCTGCCCGAATCCAAGCAGAATTCTGGGATAGTATTAATTCACATTTGAATATTAATGTGCCTCTAAATCATTCTCACAATCTTTTACACATATACGTACATACACGCCAGCAGCAGCAGAATAAACTACCCACTTAAAGAAACCAAATGGAAGAGACAAGCCTGGACAAATCAAACATGGAAGAATAAATGTTTCAATCAGATACATTGTCTTGTGTTTATTATTCCAGGGTAAGTGCCAGCTCTGGGCCTGTCCTGTAAAAAGTACATGCTTAACAGCTGCCTTGTGACACTGAGATGTTCCTTGATGATTCCAGTTGTGTTAAAGGTCATTTTCAAAGAGGCTGATTGAATTTGCTGAGCCTGGAAAACAGCATTTATCACATTGAAGGGGCTGCTTGGCTGACTGTGATTTACCTTTTGTTTCTGGGCTGGGCTCTGTGTTCTGAACACTTGTAATGATCTGCCAGAAGGGAGGAAATGGTAACAAGTGAAGTATAGGGATTGTCATCTTGACAGCCAGTGGAGACAAGTTTATACAACCACATGAGGAAACAAAAAAGAAAAGAGGAGACAGATTCGTAGGCTGGAGCTGTCAGTCTGGCACTTTTCCACTATGACCAAACTTACCGTCATGCTTAACCCTCTACAATGGCACCCAGAAACTGAACCTGACTGTTGGTGAAAATTCAGGGGAGTATCTACAGGGCTCAGGAGGGTTTGGGTCAGCTGGGTGGGGTGGCAAAGTGGGATGTTTTCCTGACACAAGTTCTACTGCCAGCCTTCCCCACTGTTAGAAACCCTCCCCTGTCCTCAGCATGTGCTTTCCTTGCAAACCTGCCTCTATGCTGAAGTGGTTGGGAGTTGCAGAATCCATTCACAGGAATTGTCTTGTAGTAAGTGCTGCTGTTGCCCCAGCAACCCAGAGACAATATTTCTGCTTATGCTCTGTCCAGATATGAGTCCAGCCACTACTCATCCCCTTGGACACCCAACCCCCACATACCTCTAACTGTAATAGTCATAATATAACCCTTATTTAGCAACTAATAGGTCAGCATACGCTTAGCAAAGCCTCAAATCAATTTCCAAAAAACAGATTCAGAAATAAACAGGAAGGAAGGATGGACATGCAAATACCCAGGCTCAAGGGAACGGTCAGTGACTCTTTTCTAAGGTACTTAGAATGTAAGCACTATTGCAGCAGAAGTCATGCCTTCATATTTACCTGTAAAGCATATAGCTGACTGTGAACACTGTGCAAATGCTTCAGCAAAAGTTAACATGGGGATGTTTTTCCTGATGTTAAGCAGAGTAGTGGCAGGAAGGATAACTTGGGTGGATATAATTACCATTGATGGTGCAGTAGCTATAGACTATCATTCAAGACATTAAAACTTCAGATGTGTCTCTGGGTTACATCTTGACTGAGTATAGGTCCCCAGAAAGTCTTTGGGATCAAACTACACACATCTTCAATGAGTGTCTTCGCAGTGGTTTGGAATGGGGGAGGGAATGCATCCACAATGGTAGACAAATTACGTAGTCCGACTTGTCATAAGACAAAGAGCATCATGTATTGGGAAGATGGCAGAATCCCAGTGAGTTGTTTAACTGGAACGCAGATTGATCTAAATACTTTGTTACCTTCATTTAGTCCTTATGATTAGAAAAGTCCCTGTGTAACTTGCTGGGAAAAGATCATGTTGGATTCCTTGGGGTGTTAATGTGATCTGCAGAACATTGAGAGAGGGAGAGACTGCAAAAAAGTGTTTGTGAAAGTGGTTTGGTTGGCTGTGTTTGGATTATATATTCACGGCTCTTGG
Source organism: Chrysemys picta bellii (assembly GCF_011386835.1). NCBI lineage: Eukaryota > Metazoa > Chordata > Testudines > Emydidae > Chrysemys > Chrysemys picta. The sequence continues at coordinate 152,163,919 of NC_088793.1, read as the reverse complement.
GTCAAAACTGGAATATACATAAGGCAAAATAAAAAGTTTTGCTACCCATTAGACCTGGAGTTCTGGAAATTCTTCCCCTTCTAGAATTGAGTGGACAACAACTACCCATTATTTAGATCATGGGCAGCGCATGAACTGCCCATTCGGGGAGGCCTAGTCCCCAGCCCCGCCCCTTCTGCCTGTGGCCCCGCCCCTTCTGCGCCCCTCTACCCAAGCAAACCCCATCGCCCCCAGTGGGCAGCCAGAGCGCCAGGCAGCCTGAGTCCAGGTATCACAGGCCAGCCCACCCTAGCCCAGCCCCCACCCACTTCGGGGAAGAGGCGCAGCCTGGACTGGGGCCACAGGGGAAGAGCAGGAAGCAGGAGGGGACCTTGGGGCAGAGTGTGGGTGGGGCCAAACCTGGCTGTTTGCAGAGGCTCAGCCTCCCCTGGCCTGTGATACCCGCCACCCATGATTTAGATGTCCTCAGAGGAAGTCTGAGATTGTCCCATTTTCCTAGACTCTCTTCAGTTTTGATGTATTCTGAGCGCTAGCTCCAACATAAAGACTAGGTTTGAAAGACTGGGAGAATGGCTGCTGTTCCTCTCTTCCGGAGATAAAGCATTCACAAGATAAGAGGAGGCAGCAGAGCACGTTTGTCTTGTCAGACAACACTTAAACTGGAGTTCAGCTTCTTAACCGCTATGTTAGTACAAATTTAGCATATTGAGTAATACTGACACACACTCTTTGAAAACTCCTGAGATCTAGGATGGACTGTATCTCTCTCTCCCCTCCTAACATGTTACTGCATGGTCTCTCTGCAGTAAGAGCCAGAACCAATCTTGTTTCAACAGCATGACTTGAGTCTTTCATTTACTGCACTGGAGGATGGCAGCAGCCATCTTAAGTCTGTTTGTTCCTTACAAAACCACACAGAATATTCATGCATAGAATGGCCCAAAGCTGACTCATTTTTCAGGAGAGATTTCAAGGTCAGCAAACTGAAGGGAACTATGGTATTGAACCAAACTCTGCCCTTGAACATTTATATGTGCCACACTCATTGAAGTTTACAAGAACCCCATTTGCACAGAATTTGGCCCTTTTTGTACTCTTGAGCATGTCTTATTCACGCTTTCTATGTAGATTATCAACTCCATATTGCAGCATTACACATTTCCCTATGCACCAGCCTGACCATCAATAACAGATGCATCCAGCAGATGAATGTAAAGGCACAACAATGCAGCTGTACCCTTAGAAGACAGGAGAGATTGAATATATAGGGCCTATTTCTGCCCTAACTTACACCAATTTCAAACTGGAGTAACTCCGTGGACTTCAGCAGATTCATTCCTGATCTACACCAGTAAGTGAAAGGATGCTTTCCTACACTTAACACTGTAGTTGCCATTTGACTCCATTTATGATGAGCACTAGACTCCAATCTATCATATGGAAGGTTGTGGGAGCTCTAGCATTAGACAGGTTGAGGATCACTGGAATATTCCGTTAGAAATATGCTGGTATCTGTGTAGCATGTTGCATCAATGGGATCCCAAGGCACTTTGTAAACTTCTACTAAATGGAGAAAACTCTACATTAAATCATATGCCCACACCTGTTTCAGTAAAGAGCAGCTGTTCCCGGACACCCAGCAGGACTATACAATGGTTTGGAATGGGAAATGGAGGGAAAATGTAACTAAATAATTAACAGCAGTGCCCTAGTCAAATTGGCTAATCACATTTATAATTCATTTGTATAGCACTGTAGAAGTCCCTGGCAGTGCACAGTAGAAGATCAGTGCCAACTATAAACCAGGTGCTATATCCCAAAGGGACAATAGTCTAAAGCAGGGGTTCTCAAACTAGGGGTCCGGGACCCCTCAGTGGGTCATGAGGTTACTACGTGGGGGGTCACGAGCTGTCAGCCTCCACCCCAAACCCTGCTTTGCCTCCAGTATTTATGATGGCATTAAATATATATTAAAAAGTGTTTTTAATTTACAAGGAGGGGTCGCACTAAGAAGTTTGCTATGTGAAAGGGGTCACCAGTACAACAGTTTGAGAACCACTGGTCTAAAGGTACCAACAGACGCAGAAGTTACAAACAAGACAGAAGTAAAGATTGGGCTCTCCTTTACATCTGATTGAAAAGACAGCAGCTCCAGGATCACAGCGTCCCTGGCATTGTGTTGGGGCACTGATTTAGCATCTACTTTTCTGAATCACCACCACCTCCTTGCATTGGAGCAAATAGTTTTTTTCCAGAGGTCTTCCATCTCAGCTTGGGCATGCTTGGCTTCTAAAATACAATGATGTCAGAATCTGAACTTCTGATGGCTTTGGCCAGCTAAGACTTTTCACGTGGGAGAATGTGGTGAGGACGATAAGCATCAACTGACATATCTCACAATGCCTGGTGGTTCATAAAGGAAGCATTGTACAGGAAGGGAACACAGACATTAAGTAAGATTGTGCTTGACAATTAGGACTGTAACAACCAGAGGTTTCTGGAGGTCAGAACTGAGGGCCATTGAATGGATGTGTGGAGAGACCCAAGATTTGGTTAGCGTGGGTGCTAGAGGCCAAAATTACAGTCTGTAGTAGAGAAGATATGGGTTCAGCCTAACACAGCCTAGCACATTGTGGTTCATTTATCCCCCTAAGACCATCCTTCCTTTTGGTAACTTATACTCCCACAAGGTCTCCAAAGCAATAGAAATACACTGTAGCTTTGAAAGTCTCTTGCTTTTCTCATGCATTCAAATAACATTTCTAATGTCTCAGGCTCAGTTATCCAAAAATTAAAGATAGCAGTTTCCTGCTGGTTAATTAGTTTTAAAACTATCTTTAAGACATTTTCTTGTAGTGATTTACCCTTCTTTATAAGGAGATGTGGTCACGCTCGGAAGATATTTTCAGTTACTTTTCAGTTTGCCTTTAAGAAATAAATAAGATCGAGGCTCCTTAAGCAATTAAGCATCCTCTGTTCAACAAATCAACTATAAAACAGTTAAAAACCCAAGGGAAAGCCAATCACGCTAAATTAACTATTGTTCCTGCTTAAATGCTATTTCATTATAAAGATTACTTAGTGGTTCTACATATTTTCCTTTCCTCTGCCTCTTCCCTCTAGCATAATTTCTCACATACTTCGTATGTGGATGAGATTTCAGAGAAGTGGGTCATCTCACAATTAGATCACTTATTCAGAACTTTTGCTCACCCACAGTAAAATACAATTATTAGTTTCTTTCCTAATGATTCATTCTAAAGATGTTTACAGTTGAGATGGCCTTATGCGATCTCTGGCATTATGACCACCCAATGAATACATCCAAGTCCTTCATAAGCATTACAAATCTGAATCCCATCTCAGCTCTATCTCTTTTCTTCATTTTGTCTATTTACGTTTTTCTATAGTGCCCAACATCACAAGTTTTAACCATGGTTTCTAGCTTGTTATGGCCTTTTCTACACTTGCAGTCAAATTGTGTTCAGCACCAGTTCAGCTGCAGTATCAGCTGGATTCTGGAATCTGTTTGCAGGTGATAGGGTGTATAAACCCCACACCAGAACTAAAGAGCAACTCTGGGCCCAAATAACCCCACCCACTACACCTGCAGAGCATGCTCCAGATGGAGGAGGGAGCTTAAACGGAAGCCAAACAGCTCAGATAGGGGTTGACCAGGCAGGGAGAAGGATGCTTCCTTTTGTGAAGAGGACTGTGGCGGGGCGACAACTCACTGGTGCGGCACCTCCTGCTGGTCATCCTGGGAATTAGCTTTTCACCAGCTCCAGAGCGCCCTCTGCAGGCCAGTGGCTCACCTGCCACTGGCCCCATGTCCTTCCCAGACCCCAGTGCCCTTTGCCTAGGGGTTCTGCACACCACAGTACCCCCTCGCTCTGGGTCTCCCCTCTCAGGGGAACCCCCAACCCATTATCCCCACCTTGCCTCAGTGGCTATTGCCAGTCTCCATTAAGCCCCCGCTCCCTGGGGCTGATGGCAGTCTGTAAACAACTCATCATCAGCAAGGGGGGTTGGACCAGCTGCCTCTGCCTATTCCTGGGCTGCTCCTCTGCAGCCCTAGTACCCTTTTATGGGCCCTTAGCTTGGCCTGCAGCCTGGGGCTTTGCTAGGCTGGAGCTCCCCCTGCCCTTCCCCAGCACTGCTGCACCCTAGATGCCCTTCTCAGCTTCCCAGGCAGCCAGGTCCTTCTCCCTCAAGAGGCTAGAGAGAGTCTGTATCAGTCTCTGGCCCTCAGCCCTCTTATAGGGCCAACTATGGTCTGATTGGGGTGTGGCCCCACCTGTGGCTGCTTCCCCCAATCAGCCTAGCTTTTCCCCTGCTGCAGCCCTCTTCCAGGGCTGGTTTAAGCCCTTCAGGGGAGGAGCGGGGTGACCACCCCACTACAAGGACCCTGCCTGCTTGACCTGGACAGACCGAAGGAGCAGTTAATATGTTCTTCTATTACCTGTTCACATTAGGCTGCAAAACTTGGATTATAGAGTGGATGGGAGGAAGTGGCCCAGGGAAGACAGCATTAAGGCACGCCCAGGGACCAGACTTTTGCTAACCATCAAGGGCGGCTCCAGGCACCAGCGCAGCAAGTGCATGCCTGGGGCAGCAAGCCGCCGGGGCAGCCTCTCGGTTGCTGTGAGGGCGGCTGTGAGGCTGCCTTCGGCGGCATGCCTGCGGGAAGTCCGCCGGTCCTGCGGATTTGGCGGCAATTTGGCGGTGGCCGAAGGCGCGGCACTGGCAGACCTCCCGGAGGCATGCCGCCGAATCGGTGTGACCAGCGGACCACCCGCAGGCATGCCTCCGAAAGCCGCCTGACTGCCATGCTTGGGGAGGCAAAAAACATAGAGCCGCCCCTGCTAACCATTATAGAGCCCTGGGCCGGAGCTTGGTGGAGTAGAAGGGCTGGGTTCCTCTACCAACCCCACTCCGCATTAAGGAGGACCCAACATCCTAACCATTAGGTGGCGCTTCCAACAAGCACCGACCATCACATGGTGTATATAGCAATAAGAATTTGATCCAACCTACTCAGTTATGGACAATGCCACATGTTCTTGTATGCAAGTAAATGGTGCTCTTTTTATTCTCTATCTACATATACACCTTACCTGCACTCCTTTATATAGCTCTCCTATATAACAGCCTGGACTTGTTGCTGATGCCCACTGACTGCAATGGGTAATTTTCCTAAGGCTAAATTGTGCAACCTTCACAGAGGTTGGTGAACACCAACTCACCTGAGCAGTCCCAATGACTTCAATACAGCTACTCATGTGAATAAGGCTTTCTCCAAAGGCACTTGATTCCTGCTTTGAATCCCTATCACTAGGTGAAATTCTATATCCTGTGTTATACAGGAGATCAGACTAGATGATTATAATGCTCCCTTCAGGCCTTAAAATCTATTAATCAAACACCCTTGAAGTCAATGAAAAGGTGCCCACTGTCTTTATCAGGCTATGGATCAGGCCCTAATTGCTCACCAATGAAAGTAAGAGTGAACAAAGTAGCCTCTAATTTGTGCAAAGCTAAGGTGATGAAATATTCTATTTCCCACCGTCTTTCTCTCTTTGTGAATAGCTATTTATTTTGTTTATCATTTTTACAGTGCAAATATTTGTAATCAAAAATAATAATATAAAGTGAGCACTGTACACTTTGTATTCTGTCTGGTAATAGAAATAAATATATTTCAAAATGTAGAAAAACATCCAAAATATTTCATACATTTCAATTGGTATTCTATTGTTTAACAGTGCGATTAATCGTGATACAATTTTTTAACCACAATTAATTTTGTTTAGTTAATCACACGAGTTAACTGCAATTAATCAACCACCCTAATAATGACAACATGTTACGTCGTGGGCTGGTATTTTCAAAGGAGCCAAAAGAAAGTTGGCACCTGAGTCCTATTATATTTCAGTGGGATGTAGGCACCTAATTCACTTTGGCTCGTATAAATAATCCCAACCGTAGCACCTGGTTCTGCATAAGCTACGCTGGTTTTACACTGACATAGCTCCATTGAAGTTTATGGGCCAGATCCTCTGCTCGCAGTAGCTCAACTGGCTGAGGATCTGGCCCAATGGAATTACACCAGTGTAAACAGAGCGGAGAGTGAGACCCACAGCACTTTTCATCTGATGATCTCAAAACGCTTTGCTAAAGTGTGTAAATGTTATCTTGATGGAGAAAATTCCCCCCCACACAGGTAAAACAATCTGTGCCTTGGCTTTCCAATCTGTAAAATAGGGATAATGATGCTTGTAAAGCACTTTGAGATCATTGATGAAAATCACTGTATCATAGCGGTACAGCTGCTGATATTCGTACACAGCATATATCAGGGCCACAAAAAGAACCTGTGTTGCCTGACTCCAAGTACTGCACTCTAAATGATTCTAGACCAAGTTGCTTCCTATATAATTTAATTGGGTGCCTCTTTGTTCTTCTCAAAGCGGATGAGGTAAATGGGAACACTTATTAGCCTTCTAAGGCCATAGCTCCATCACCCACTAAGTGACCCTTACCTTAATTAATTAACATGTTAATAAGAATCTCTCTCCTTTGGTGACTCGGTCAAGATTTTAAAGTATGGGTGTAAACTTGGACCTTGATTAAGGACAGCATTTAAATGTACCTTCAATGGTGCAGGCTTAACTGCTATCTTGAATAAGGATGCTTTCCTGAATTGGACCCTGCTCCCTAATTTATATATTTGTGTATCTTTCTCTCTATATTAGGTGGATGGATAGCTACACACACACTTCAAAAGAATATAAAATCTCTGTCTGGACTGGGTGCTAGAATTGAAAGCAGAACCATTTGCAATCTATTCTTTTCCCTTTTGCTCCCCTCAAGAAGGCAGCATAGTCTAATGATTAGAGCAGGGCTCTGACAAATCAGGACTCCTGGGTTCTATTTCCAGCTCTGCCCTAGACTCACTGTGCAACTTTGGAAAAGACACGTCTACTACGTGTGACTCATTTTTTCCATCTGTAAAAATTGGGATAATAAAGCTACCCACCTTTGTAAAGTATCTTGACTTCCTCACTGAATAGTGCTGTATAAATGCAAAATACTATTATAAATAGACCTTGGCAAAAATGTTCACCTAAATGTCAACAAAAAAATGCAGATTCAGCTTGACCGAAACACTTTGCAAATTTGTGTTTAAATTTGCCAAATTGCTTCGGTTGGAAAACAAACAAACACAAAATATCCTGAAAAATTTAAAATGTGTCATTTTGACATTTTCAAACTGAAATGTTTAGAATTTTTTATCTGAAATGGCTATTTTTCAAATTCTACTTCAATTTTATTGAAAAACAAAAGTTAAAAGGCTCAAACTAAATAAAACATTTTGTTCAGGGGGTAAACAAAATACGTAAGTTGATCCAGAATACTTTAATTTTTTTTAACTTCCCGTTTCACCAAAAAATGTGAATTTTTTCTTTTGTGTTGACCTGCAACAATTCTTTTTAATTTCATTTTTCAATATGGCCAGTGAACCACAGTATCGGTTATGTGCACAGCTCTAATTATAATCAATTACAGTCTTCTATTTAGTATAACCATTTCCTCAGCATCAAACTGTGAAGTCTCAACAGAAGATTATGACAGCAGGTTAGGAATAAGCAGCAGCAGCCAAACAATTTAAGAACAAACATTTTGATTTCATGCAAATGTCCTTAGGAATCATTTTCTTTAAAAAAAAAAAAAAAAAAGAGATGTAAACAGAAAATGTGTGCTGTCTACCAGTGGAATTTCTTGGAATTGTTCAAAGGACTCCAGGAGGCATCAGTGCCTCTGACTATTAATTTATAACCTTTTAAAACCTACTGTGATTCATTTCATATCTTGGCACTCTGTACTGTAGCCATTTGGGACAGAAGATGACACGTTGCATCCTGAGGGCCCAATGCAGCGTGTGGCATCCTAAAAGCTGGTCTGTGGCCACACTTGCCTTATAACTGAAGGGTGAGAACAAAGCTGATCAGCGGTAGCTTTTTTTATTATTATGATTGTTGCTGGGGAACTCAAACAAGCAATTTCTATACATATAGAAAGAGAGTTTCAAGTGCAAGCAAAACATTATGGTTGTGGACATTTCTTTTACAGTTAAAATCTTTATTACCGAAGACACAAGTCAGAATAAATAGCATGCATTAAACACAAGTCAACTCCTTGTACAACTATTAGATTTCTCACATATATTGGTTAGAGCAGGGGACTGGGAGTTAGAACTCCTGGGCAATATTTCCAGTTGACTTGCCAGGTGTGATCCTGGGCAACTTCACTTCTCTGCACCTCAGTTTCCCCACCTCTAGAATAAGAACGAGGATTTGAGTTTAGGGCCAGATTCTGACACCTTTACTCACTGCTGAATAGTCTTGTACTTCATGAGTATTCCCAGTGATTTCAGTCTGAGAAAGGGTAACTTTATCTGACCATTAATGTTTATAAAGTGGCTAGATGTTGTGCTGATGGATTAGATTAGATTTCAGTGCTTAGATGCTACTATGAAGCATTCTATCAAAACACTTCAAATAGATTAGATAGAGAAAGTGCTTTGAGAGCCTTGGACAGGCAAGACACAGAGAAACCGGGTGATGGAAAGAACTGAATCGAGGACATAAAATAAATTGCCCTTAGATAGCTCAAACCTCCCAGAGCGGGATGAGAAGTGAAGGCTTGGTATTTGAACAGAGTGAGGACTCACCTCATGAATTTGAAGGGAGATTCCAGATAAAGCTGGGGCAACATATACAGCTCCCCAAAATGATGGCACACATTCTGCAGTAGTTTCACAGTGCACCCCTATTCCAGTTGGCATTACTAATGTTTGGTAAACAGTGTGCATGATACTATTGCTGAGTTAGGGGGACATAGCTAAAATATGTGGTCTACTCTTCCTGACTAGTGCTAAGTTTAAAAAAAAAAGTTGAATTTTTTGGTTCACTGAAAATGTTTTTTGGGGAAAAAAGCATTCCCCTTAGGAATGAAAACCAATTTCTTTAGTATTTTTGGCTAATAAAAATTTCAAAAAAAAAAAAAATGGTTTGGGTCAGAAAAAATATTTGATTCAATAAAATCAAAGTGTTTCATCTTGATGTTGAGCTTTTACAGTTTCTTTTTTAATTTAAAAAATAAAATTAAAGGACATTTTGAAACAAAAAGTAATTTCGACCCAAACAATTGAAATATTTCGCTTAGAAAATGTCAAATCTGGCCATTTCATTTTTTTTATTCTGCTTTTGAAGTTTTTTCTTAACAAAAAAATTGGCACAATTGACGTTTATTTGCAAAATGTTTTGGTGTCGACAGATCTGCATTTTTCACCCCAAAAAAGTTTTGCGTGGAAAAAAATTCATCCCACTCTGCTCCTGATCCTTAGTCCCTGTTTCCGAGCACTGTTTCCTCTTGCAGCGCAGCCATTTCTAAGGCTTTGGGATAGAAAGAGGTTTGGGGCTGTAAACGTCTACCCTGTAATTCTCCTGCTGTGTGTGGGTTTTATGGCAGGGCCAGTATGCATAGGGTCTTACCAGATTTTGGTCCCATATCAGATGACTAGTGAGAGATGCTGTTATAGGGCCAAATCCTGCAAAATGAACTCTGTCAGATTCTGCCTGGTCCTACAGAACCTTCTCCCCACTGGCACAGCTCACATAAGGGATGGGTACACTTGCCCCTGTATTCCTGGGAGTGCGAGGTTTGTCCTGCTCTGCTTCCCTGGTGATGCATGGTGTCCCAAAGAGAGAAGATAGGAATAAGTAGGAGGTGGGGCCATGGCTTTTCCCCCACCAAGCACCACCCAATGGAGTCCTAGAGCCATTGAGGAGGGGGAGAAGTAAACTGCACCACGCCAGTAAATGTAGTAGTGAGCAATGTGGCCTCCCTGTACAGTGGAGTTCTGGAAGTCCCTGTCCATTACAAAGTGTTGTGTCTCCATGGCACAATCTGGGCCCCACAGTATTGTACTCCATGCTGTGCACTGGCTTCAGTGGGGGATGTGACTAAGTAAAACCAGAGAAGGTCCTTCAGGATCTGGCCCCATAAAAGGGACATCATTGCTACCCAAGCAACATATTTTTGAGTGTTTAAATGAACATTACAAATGTATGTAAATGCAAAGGATACTCCTTGGTACAGCTGGTTTGGATGTCCCTGATTTCGGAGAATGTAAGTGATCCCAGGGCCTAAAAGGCAGGGCTGCTGCTACCAGCTGCTGCTTAGCTGCATGTAGGGTGACCAGACAGCAAGTGTGAAAAATCGGGACGGGGTGGGGGATGATAGGCACCTATATAAGACAAAGCCCCAAATATCGGGACTGTCCCTATAAAATCAGGACATCTGGTCACCCTAGCTGCATGTCTCCCCTCCCACTTCATTCATTTTTTAAACACACTGTGAACACTTCACCTTAAGTTGAATAAAGCCTCACAAACTGCAGGTTAAGCATTTCAAACAGGGAAATGATTGTTGTGGGGAGGGCAGGAGATTGATGGCCTACTGGCGGCCTCCAAGCTCGTGCAAGCTTCAGTATTGTTCCCAATCCATCAAAGACATCCCTCTGCTAGCTCTCTGCCATTCAGGGGCTTATCCTTGGCATGAGTAAGGGAGCATGGAGGCAGCCTGAGCGAGGGTTGCAGGAACAGTGAGATGGGGAAGGGGGAGGACTGATGGAGCTGATGGAGATTAATTGTTCACAGGAGTGTAGGAGTCAAAAAACTTAATCTAGGTAATGAAGATCTGAGGAGTAAACAAGGAAGGAGCAGATTATAAGAGGGTAATAAACATATGGAATAAGTTACCAAGGAAGGTGAATGAATGAAGCCAAGAATACAAATGAATTCCAGAGACACCTAACATACTGTAACAAATCTGTTGCCATACAAGGCGTGGTTTGTCACTAAAATGCATACATGGCTGCTGGGAACTGTATGCTGGCAGCAGGGCCGGTGCAAGGAAGTTTCACACGAAACTTCCACCTTGTGCCCCCTCCCAGCTCTGCAGCAGCTCCCTGCCCCCCCTCCGCCCTGAGGCACCCCTCCACAGCAGCTCCCCCCCTGCCCTGAGGGCCCCCCCCACGGCAGCTCCCCACCCCAGCTCACCTCTGCTCTGCCCCTTCCCCGAGCACGCTGCCCCTGTTCTAATTCTCCTCCCCTCCCAGGCTTGTGGCGCCAAACAGCTGATTGGCACCGCAAGCCTGGGAGGCGGGAGAAGTGGAGCAGCGATGGCATGCTCGGGGAGGGGGCGTAGCAGAGGTGAGCTGGGGTGGGGAGCCCTGTGGCAGCTTCTCCCCCTGCACTGAGGCACCCCCGCGGCAGCTCCTGACCCCCCCCGGCCTGGGGAGCCATGCGGCACCTCCCCACCCCAGCTCACCTCTGCTCTGCCTCCTCCCCAAGCACGCCGCCCCTGTTCTAATTCTCCTCCCAGGCTTGCAGTGCCAAACAGCTGATTGGTGCTGCAAGCCTGGGAGGCAGGAGAAGTGGAGCGGCGACCACGCCCTCGGGGAGGAATGCTGTAAAAAAAATTTGGGGCTACCGCTTTTTGGCACCCCCGAATCTTGGCGCCCTAGGCAACCGCCTAGTTCGCCTTAATGGTAGCACCAGCCCTGGCTGGCAATGATGAGAGAACGCGGATCCGACTGCTGCAAAAGCACAAGCCCCAGCTATTTGAGCCTAAGGAGAATCCCCGTCAGAAATTAAGGGCTTATTATTAGTGGCAATTCTGATTCCATTCAATAGAGGATAATTCTCTCTCTCTCTCTCACACACACACACACACACACTCACTGCAAAGCCATAGAAAAAATCTCATCACAACCATGTTGTCTTATAAAGAAGGGAACATCACTAAAGAAGTGTCTTAAATATGCTTTGTTTGCAGTGTTGTTGTAGGTTTGTTGTCCTGGATGCGAGGTGAATGAAGTAATATTTTTTATTAGACCAACTTCTGTTCATGGAAGGAACAATCTTTCGAGTTTCATGGTCTGACCTGAAGCTTGTCCATTCCACAAACAGAAGTTGGCCCAGTAAAGGATATCACCTCACCGACCTTGTCCCTTACATATACTTAGCAAGTTCTATCTTCAAAACATTAATTCATCCCCACAGAATCCCCATGAAGTAGGAAATATTGTCCCCAATTTATAGCGGGGGAGGGGGAATTGAGATGCAGAAGAGTACAGTGACTTGCTCAAGGCCATTGAGGGAGTCAGTGTCAGATCCGAGATTAGAAATCTTAACTTCCTGGTACTCAGTTCACTGCTCACACTATTCTCTACACCAGTGGCTCTCAACCTTTCCAGACTACTGTACCTCTTTCAGGAGTCTGATTTGTCTTGCGTACCCAAGTTTCACTACACTTAAAAACTTACAAAATCAGACATAAAATACAAAAGTGTCACAAAACACTATTACTGAAAAACTGCTTACATTCTCATTTTGTCTGTATGAAATTTTAGTTTGTACTGACTTTGCTGGTGCTTTTTATGTAGCCTGTTGTGGAATTAGGCAAGTATCTAGATGAGTTGATGTACCCCCCAGAAGACTGCTGCATACCCCCAGGAATACACAGACCCCTGGTTGAGAACCACTGCTCTACTCTAGATTCAGATCCAGAGGAGACCGGGATTAAGAAGGAAGGTGTTAGAAGAGTAAGATGTTAGGGTTCAAACCAGTGCTGGGCAAATATCAGAGGTTTAGATGAGGTAAACAGTAGGACTGGTTGAATTTTTTTAAATTTTATTTACCCTCACACACACAACTGTTCTTTAAAATTTTTCAGGATTTTTTTTTCTTTTCTTTTTCTGTGTGAAAATTTGAAATGAAACAAAGCAATTTTTTTTGTTTGAATTTTTTTTAAGTTTGATTTTTTGGAGTGTCTCCATTTTCTCTCTCTCTCTCTCTCTCTCTCTCTCTCTCTCTCTTCCCTCTATCCCAAGGAAAAATTAAGAAGTTGAGTTTTTTTAAAAGATGTTTCAGAAGTAAAAGAAAGTAACCCTTATACCTTATGTGCTTTTCTTCTCCCACTTCCAGTAGGTGGTGGAAAACAGGAGGACGAGTAAGAAAGTGAGAGGAAGCTGGTCAGGGGGAGGCGGGGGGAAGGGGGATGAAATTTTTCAAACAAAAAAATGTTGTTTTGAACTTTTCTTCTGAAAACATGATTTTTTGACAAAGACCAAAGGTTTTTGAGAAAATGTTCATGTGCTGAAAAGCCATTTTTCATTGAAACAAAGTTTGATGAAAATTTTTCCAACCAGTTCTGGCTGAAAATTTTCTTCTATTCTATACTTCTACACCCCCCCCCCCCCCAAAACAAAACAAACAAACAAAAACCCCACACCCAACAATCCTGCCCTGGCAGAGTTTTGACCTGAAAAGGAAGAGCTGCTAGGAATTTAACTTCATTATTTCTGCTGATTTTTGTGTAGATAGCACTCAGATACTACAGTGAAATTGGCCATATAAAACCCTAAGGCTATATCTTCACTTTGAGCTGGGTGTGTGATTTCCAGCTCGCAGAGATATACTCATGCAATCTCTTTTTGAACTAGAGCATTTGAAATAGAGCATAGCTGAGGTGGTGGGAGGGTTACCTCCCCTGAGTATGTACCCATTAGAGATGCTAGGCATGTACTTGGGACCAACTAGCCCATCCTGCCTCTCACACGGCCATACCTACATTCTATTTTTAGTATGCTAGAACTAGCGGGGGTATGTCTTTCTGAGCTCGGAATTATGCCCCCAGTCCCAAGTGTATTCTTCTTTTATTAATCTGTTATTTGTATTACTGTAGTGCCTAGGAGCCCCAATCATGGACCAGGACCCCATTCTGCAGACATACTCTTATAGAGATAGCTAGTAAATAATCAGCATTTGTAATGTTCCTTTAAACACCTGCAGGTTCTCTTCCCTAGTTTGTACTTGACCATCGCATTTCTATCCAGCTTTCTACTACCCCCACCAACCTTTGAAAATTTTCCCATGGCAGCCCCATTTGCTGAGTTCCCTGAATCTGAGTTTCCGCCTATACTGTGGGGCTCCACACCCTTAAGTTCATCGTATAGCTCGCAGCAGGCAGGATTTGAATGTTAGAGGCAGTGGGGCTCCTGTACAGAAGTTGGTGGGCCCTAAAATGGAATTTCTTGGCTCCTCTAAAAGAGCTTGAGAGCCTGTAATCTCATTCAAAGGCAGGTGAGCATATAAAATCCAGTTTAGCTCAAGGAAGAGATGCAGTGACATGGAGTAACACAATAAGAATGCATTTATCCCTCCCCACGCTCCCCTTGTATAATCTCTTTGTTCAGATTTCAATCAGCTCCCTATATCTGCGGCAGCAGATGAAGATTGGATAAGCAGACTCGAAACATCCTGCCTTGGTTATCTTTGCTATGTAAGCTGATGGAAAATAAACACAGGGCTAATATATAAAAACATTCCGATGATGTCTGGCTGCTTAACTACTGTATGTAGTGAAATTAGTTTAGGCAGCCTGGGTGTTGGCCAGAATGCAAAAGGATGAATTTTAAATTGCTGTCACTGACTATATTAAAAAGCTCCTTGATATCCCATATCTGTGGTAGAAGTGTACCTATGAAGGTTCATTAGCTTCTATCAAAAGCTGTTATGGCATCACTGTACAGCTTTATACTTCATTGAAAAGATACCGTAGGCCTCTGTAAAACTATAGGGGCACAGAGATGTGATTGCATTGAATTCCTAGATATGTGGGCTCATTATGAATAGGAGAAGGAAATGAGAGTAGTGGGGGAGCCTGGGAGGGGGGTCTTTGTGGGTGGAGAAGAAGCCCTTGGTGGACTTCACACATACATGAGAATTAATAATGGAAGTAGCAGGCCAGAGTGGAGGAAAGCTTCTTCGTTCTTTTTTTTAAATGAATGTTAGTGATCATGAAAGTCAGTGTCTCATAGCACTCGCTTGTCCCAGACATAAGGCAAATAGCTGCTGTGCAAATCTCTCCCTGCAACTGCTCTACTAATGCACTTTGATTCCAACCTGAAATATCCCTTGTTATTGCAGTGCTGCATTCCCTGCCACCCAGTCAGCCAATATACCCAAATCCTGACCTGCTGCTATTCCAAACACTGATGACCTATGAGTTCATTTAATTCTATGCCCTCTGCCAGTACAAGATTGCTCCTTATAAAACCTGTTGCAGAGCCTTGTCCAATTGAGTTTTAAGTGTCCTGAGCAATGAGTCTTCGTCCTCTCCTGTACAAACTATTCCCAACTACTAGCACACATAAGGCCAACCATCGTATTCTCAGTTTTGATTTGAGAAGGGATTTGAACTCGGGTCTTTACATCAGAGGTTAATAAATGATTAACTAGCAGCAAGACTGGGCCTCTGCAGTATATGAGTACATATAACACTGCATTATCCCATCACTCATTATAAAAATGGGCAATGTTCACGCTCATGTTAAGAGTGTGATCTTTCCAATAGGCTTGTGCTAATTTGCTCTTAGTGGTCTCTTCCTGTTCCTGGCACCTTGCCTTTCACATATTAATGTGCTTTGGAAGGGAAGATACACACAAGAAACCTGAAAAATAAGAACCCCTCGATTTTTCAGTTTGTGGGGTTTATTTACCCTCCTGCAAGCAGAAAGAATATTACAATCACAAAGGCACTCTTGAAATGTTTAAGGTACGGTGGATGAAATATCAGGAACCCTTAATTAGGTCAGAGAGCGAAAGAAAAAGAAACCACAACACCAGCTGAAGCAAAGAAATAAAATATACCACTGAGAAACCAAGAGTGTTTGCTTACTTTATTATGCCTGGAGAACATTTATTCTAATCAAATGGATAACGAAAGCTTTTTATGCTCTGTACTCTGACTTATACAGCAAAAAATTACTTTCATCTTGCTGCCTTTTGATCCTTGGCAGCAATCTTTGCTGTCCTGTAATTTAGTGTCCAGCACAATGAGGGAAGGAACAGGATAAGGTCCTTAATAGACAATCTTTGGCCTCTCCTGGAAAACTCAGCCTGACTTCTTTCTTTGTGGGGCGGGAGCACTGCTGGTAGCTCAATGCAGGCTATAGTATGCTGGAAAGACTCTTTTTAACGTTGGTATTTGGAACACGTCTGTCTTCATGATATCAGTCTGAGCACTTGTTTGTTCTCATGCCGAAACATGGGCCTGGATCTTCAGGTGTGCTGGAGCTCTGCCCAGTGCACCAGGAGAGAATGGGGAAAGGTGGATTTATGGCTTTAACCTTTGGCAGCAGCTGGGTGGTGGTTCAGTCCCCAGTGCAGGTTTCCCTCTCTTCCTGCAGAACTTTTTAAAGGGCCCACATTGAATTCGGGTCCACCTGAATATTGGGGAAAGGAGTTGTGCTCTGATTCATATCCCTGATACCAGAGTTTTGTTTGGTGTGGGATCACAGAAAAGTAGAAGTTAGAAATGAAGACACAAAGCACAAACAAACAAAAAAAGAAGAAGAAAGTTGCACAAACTTCCACAGGTTTTGGTGTAAGTTTTGGGTCACTATCTGGCCAGATCCTATTGATCAATGCCTAGAAGTAAGTATGCTGATGTAATTTAACAAATATATTGAACTGCTCTGTCTTTTGAGCAATGTGAACAATACAGCTGGTCAGGAAGGTGGTTTCCTCTAAAATCTTCTATAGGAAAATATTTGTTTTGCTGAAGTTTTGGAAGATTGAAACATAACGTTTTATTTTGGGTTGGGTCAGCATGAATGTCTGTCCTCCTGAGCAATCAAGGTACCTCATGGGAGTTTGGGTTCCTCGCCCCCCTCCTTTCTTGTTATGGCTGGTCTCCCTGGCCAGATTATATCTCGAATGATGCACAAAGATTATGGGATTCCAATGGTGCACCATAGAAACTAAGTCACACCGGGGGAGATAGATAGGGAGCCTAGCCCATAAGAGAGAATGTGGCATGGGGCAAAAAATCTGCAATTCCCATGAGTTAGAGTGGTGGTTTGGGTGGATGCTGATTAATGTGGACTCAACTCAAAATGTTTGTTTTAACATTTCTGATTCAATATTTTGTTAACTTTCTGTTCTGCCAAAAGTGTCAGTTTTTCAACTTTTTGTTCCGATTCAGACCAACCCCCCCCCCCACGAATATAGGAATTTCCTAATTTTGTAAAACAATAATCAGTACTACTGCTCAGTCTTAGTCCTGGTTGCAGGAGAAGACTGGTGGCTAGAAAATACAAATCTGATCACCATGAATTTATGTGCCAATAGGCATAGCTACATTTTTTGTCATTGCTGCTTCATCTGAAGGAAATTGCTGATACTGGGATTGGCTAGGGCAGGGCTGGTATTAGGGAGTGGCAAGCAGGGCAATCTCCCAGTGCCTCACGCCACAAGGGCCCCACAAAGCTAAATTGCTCAGGCTTCAGCTTTAGCCCCGGACTAAAGGGCTCAGGTTTTGGTTTTCTGCCCTGGGCCCCAGCGAGTTTAATGCCAGCCCTGGCTAGGGGCCTAATCAGAAGCCCACTGATGACAACAGAAAGGCTCCCATTGACTTCAGTAAGCTTTAGATCAAGCTCTAAGAGAAGAGACTCTTCCAGGGAAGGAGAGACGCACACAAAGTCCAAAGCAGAGTTCAGATGTTCTTTTCTTCTTGCTCGTTTTCATTATATCACATGTCTTTCTTCTCTAAACCTCCTGTATCTAGAGTGGTGTTGGTGTTGGAGGGTCCTGTTTGTCATCAGCCTTCACAACACCTGCCATAGTGTAAAGGGAAAGAGTACTTGGTCCAGCATTAGCCTGTCATTTTTTCCATCACTTGTAAGGAGAATTCAATCCCATAGCAGGGTCCTAGGACCTGGGTTGAGTACTTGCTGATCTGAGTCACACTTATTTGTGGAAGGGAGGGCTTGAGCTCAAACCTGAGTCAGAGCCTCGGCTTAGTGTGCAGTGTAGACATAACCGTAGGGGTTAACACTGGTGCAGCTACACTGACTGAGGCTACCAATGGCTACCAATGGCTGTGTCAGGGCTACTGCATCATGTACACAAGGCCTCAGAATTTAGATTTAGTAATAATTGTATTATTAATAATTGGTGTGAGATTGGTATTATGGTAGTCACTAGGGGCTCCAACTGAGATCAGAGATTGTGCTAGGCACAATTTAAACATAGAATAAGAGACAGTCCCTGTCACTCCTGTGTTGTGTTACCACTCTGCCATTCACTCTCTGCATGACCTCAAACAAGTTGCTCAACCTGTCTGTGCCTCAGTTTACCCATCTGTAATATAAACAGTATACCCCTTACCTATTTGGCAGTACTGGTGTGAGCCTGAATTAATGAATATTTACCAAGTGCTTTGAGATTCTTGGATTAAACGTGGCCAGACAGTAGATCTAAAGGATTAGTATTAGATACATGTGTAAATAAAAATCCTGGATCTGAATACCCCAAAATGTGTATCCTAATTTTGCAAATAACTCCTTGCTTTATAAGGAGGTGAACCAGCACCCTCAAACTTTGTTGTGTTTAAAATCTATATCTACATCTAGAGTAAAATTATATGGCTTGAGTCCTTCTCTAATACCTAAGGGCCGGATTCTGAACCCCTTGCTTATAAGGTGTTCCCATTAAATTGTAGTCTAAGCTACTATTCAATATGACTAAGGATATGATGATCTGATCCTAATAGCACCAAATAGATCAGGTTAACAATGGTACGAATATGGTTCCCATCGCCCAAATATCTGAGCACCTCACAACACCCCTATAAGGTAGGGTAGTGCCATTACCCCTGTTTTACAGATGGGGAACTGAGGCAAAGAGACACCAAGGGACTTGTCCACAGTCATATAGCAAGTGCACCACAGATCATGGAACTGAATCTGGATTTCACAAGTCCTCATGTTATTGCCTTAGCCACTGGAACTATTCCTCTCTAAATAGATCAGGGTGCCCAGTTCCCACCCACCTGTCAGTGAATGTAGCAGGGGAACAGTTTCACATGAATGTCCATGTGCTAATCAGTAATCCCTACACTGTCCCAGTGTTAGGGGGGCCAGGTAGCAAGTGTGAAAAATCGGGACAGGGGGTGGGGGGTAATAGGACCCTATATAAAAAAAAGACCCAAAAATCAGGACTGTCCCTATAAAATCGGGACATCTGGTCACCCTACCTAGGGTTAGATTTCTTCTTTAACCCTGACTATTAGAATGAAAGCTGAACATCAGTTCCCTGACACGGCTGCCTTTCAGGTTGACTGGCTAATCAGAGGAGCAGTAAAGAATTCCAAATGCTCTTAAAGTGCATTGACTTTCAGAACTTGTAGATGCAATCATTTTTCATTTATTTATTTATTTATTTATTGGGGCATGGTCTTTTGCTTGTATTGACTTTTTTTTCCCCATTGGCAAAAGGCTGCAGACTGGATTAATAATATATTAGTAATAGAAAACTTAGTCAATATTAAAAAAAAATCAAAATAAAGTGGGTAAGTGTATTATATAATCTACAAATTGAGGGCCTGATCTTTGTCCCAGTGGAAAACAATGTTTGCTGGAGGAACTTCTAATGACTTCAATGGGAACAAGACTGGGCCCTATAATTGCGCGAAGTTTGAGGCAGAATGCGCTCTTCATGAGTTTGAGGAGTACTGGGGAAGGGAGTGGAGTGGTGGTAGGTCCCTGAGCCATCCTGGCTGCCCAGGGGACTGGGAAACATGCAGTCTGGAGTGCTCCTTATTGTTCCTCTAGAAAGCTACCTACACTTCCCACCAATGGCAGCACATAGTCAGGGGATTACTAAACCAGCTGAATCCCCCATTTTGTGTTCTACAGGGCACTGGAGTGTTTCCCATTCTGCTCTAGTGTGGGAG